>NC_068932.1:3750000-5000000 GCF_023091745.1 Budorcas taxicolor | reverse complement strand
AATCCAGGAAAAAATAAAAAACAGAGAAATTGTTAAAATGTTGCTGAGACTGGGTCAGTTTTGGTGGTTGGTCTGTTAAGATCAAAAATATTAAAGAAGTTTTGTCTTTCACTGCCAAATACTAACCACACAAAACTAGATTTTTTGTTTGTTTGTTTTTCTATTAAAACAATCAGTTATGTTTGGGCTCACCTTAACAAGAAATAAGAAGAGTTTATTCTTTACTTTCTATATCATCTACTCAAATAACAGAGATTCTACAGCTTACCAGAATAATTGTTATGTGTTGCACTGACTTTATCATCCCCTGGATTATTCCTTCGCTTCTGAAAGAGCTAAAATACTTTAAACTGCATTCCTATTTTCTATGCCTATTTATCATGTCATTGTCTCTTGATCAACAGGTTGTCAAGCTACAATCTTTCATTGTTCTCAGATAATGACATTCTTATGTTAATCAAGTGAATAAATCTCCTTCAAATAACTCTTTTGACATTGTCTTCCCAAGATTAGGTCCTAACATTTAGAAAACACAATTTTCAGTGTGTCTTTTATACCTAATACTATTTTTATGATATCTTAGATGGCCACAGAAATATCACAAATGTTTGCTCTTTTACTCTATAAAAAAGTACTGCTAAAAATAATTATCCTTGTTTGCAATGCTCCATTTTTCTTAAACAATTCAACACTATTCTGACAGAGGTCTGCCTGCAATGTGGGAGACCTGAGTTTGATCCCTGGGTTGGGAAGATCCCCTGGAGAAGGGAATGGCAACCCACTCCCGTATTCTTGCCTGGAGAATCCCATGGAGGGAGGAACCTGGTAGGCTACTGTCCACAGTGTCACAAAGAGTTGGACATGACTGAGCTGCTGATTTATCAAAGAAGCCTTTCATTATATAATTTTTTTTAAATAAAATGTACATTTATAAATTCATAGAGCATATGATTTTGATATGTATATAGCACACATACATATACACACAGGAGGGATATATAAATGTATAGAAATATGCATATTTCAGAGACTGTATACTATGGAAATGTATAAGTACCACTGCTGTATGCTTCTACCTCAGAGAAACTTTACTACAAGTTCTTATGAATAGACACAAGTTAAACTGTAATAGAAGATTTTATTATACATCATTCTGTAATATGTTTTGTCCTCTAAATAAATGTACCAACGCTGTTTAATTCTGTCCCCAACAGGTAAGTTTAACTTTCTTTTCAAGCTTGTCTACAAGTTCTGTTATAAGTAATAGGCTAGAAATTGGACCTTCAGGAAAGGAGTTTCAGGACCTTAGTGGAGAGAATAGAAAAGAAGCATGCTGGAGATTAGGCAGAACAGAGAGCCAAAAGTTCGATTTAGTTTTCACTTGACCCCTGAAGAGGATGACAAGTTCAGAAGAGGGAGATCAAGATTTGTAATTGACTGGAATCAGATAGATACTCTTTTTATGCACCTTGTTAACAAACATGAATTTGGACATTCTGTCAACAATTTTCAACTAACCCCACTAGGATCACTTTCCTTAGGAATCAGATAAGGACAATTAACATCCCAGGTAATCTATGCCAAATGTTAAGTTTGATAGCTGACATGTGTGCAGAATTAATTATAAATCTTACCCTAAAAAGGGAATTCAAAATGGGAGAGCATTAGGATTATATCTCAGCTATTCTGACACATTTAATACTATTTACATTTAATTATGGAGAAATATTGAATGGTCAAGAGCCAGGGAACAAACCTGACTTAGCATAAAGTATTAATATTTGGACATCTTTGTAGCTGTGCATCTCTGCTTTCTAGTTCCTTTAAGAAGTCAGCATATGTCTTCAGTTTCATGTTGAAGATGTAATGACAAGAGCTTTTAAATTCTGATGAATACCAAAATCAGTCATGGGATTTTAAAAGCTGATATAAGCCCTACCATCTTAGATCAGGTGAATCAGAATGTCTGAAGAAGGGTAGTTTTACAACTATCCACCACAGAATTGAAAGAGCAGGAAAAGTTGAAAGGCTGTTCACATATACTGAAGATTTTATAGAAAGAGTCTTTTTCAACTTTTTCTGGCATTACTAAACAACTGAGTTTGTGAACACATAAAATCAGGAGAAAATATTCTACCCAGATGCTCCAAAGAGCATCTTTCTCAAAGACAAAAAGTGAAATAAAGGCTCCAGAATTCAAAAATTGCTTGAGATTCCAGATGGTTCACCCAGCAGCATTGGGTGGTGGTTTCGTTTTTTAGCCCATCCCAGCCAGGATATATTTCCTTGGTGACAACAGTCTGGTCTTCATCAAAGTGGGAGCTTTAGGAAATACACATACACATAAAAGAAAACAGCTTGCAGCAGCCTCTTCTTTGGAGGTTCATATAGAAAATTCAGTTAGCCACAATCAAATTCCAAAGTGGAACACAGATGCAGAGATCAGACTTACATTACCAAGGGAGGGGGGTGGTAGAAGGAGAGGGATAGACTGGGGTTTTGAAGTTGGTAGATGCAAACTATTACATTTAGAATGGATAAATAAGTTTCTACAGTATAGCACAGGGAAATATATCTATTTTCCTGGGATAAAACATAATGGAAAATAATATATATATATTTTTTAAAAAGTATATATATATATATATACACACACACACACACACAACTGAATCACTTTGCTGTACAGCAGAGATTGGGACAACATTGTAAATGAACTACATTTGAATTAAAAGTAAATAAAATAAAATTCCAAAGGGGTAGCAGAGATCATTTCAAAGTTGTTTTTTTTTTTTTTCAAATGAGGAACATTGTAGGAAAAGTTCAAAACTTAAGATGGAATTTTAATAGTTACCAAATAACTATCAGGCTACCATGCCAGGTACTTTGTATATTTTAAAATTCTTAAAGTCCACATGGTATCTCAGAAATAAAATGAGACAAAGCAAGAATAAACAGAAATAACCTAAAAAAATTAGGCAAGTTCACATATCAACTGGTAAATTCAAGATTTAAACTTACTCTTTTTCAGGTTTTGAGCCATTTCTTCAACAATCTACATAGTTTTTTTTTAAAAGTCTAAATTATCATCTAGTAATCCTGCCCATACATTATGGTTATAGAATAGGTGCTTACTGAGTAAAATGCTCTTAAAAAGTTAAGTAAAGAAAGTTATCACATTCCTATAACATTGTGAGGGGAAAATTATGGGAAGCATTGGTGACAGTTACCTATAATTAGGATCAGGTATAACTTTCTTATTTTTACCTTTTACTACCAAGAGAAATGCAGAAAAGTTTCAACAAGTACAATCTTATTAGTGACTAGTTTTTGGTACTTTAGAACTCACCTTGATAAAACATAAACATTGGAAAAAAAATAAATAAAAAGACCCTTTCTTAAACATCCCAAGTCTCCAAATGCTTCAAAATCCAGTTCAGTGAATTTTATTTTCACCTGTAAAAATCAAAGTGACCCTGGTATAATGTTTTCTGAAAAGGCAGAACACTGGGTTTTGCTTTCACTTTTAGGGATCTATTTTTAAAGTGTACCCTTTCACTCATTACTAATTTCTCTGCAAAATGGGAATGAAAAATTTCACTGAGAATTCTCTTGTGAACACTTGAGAATCTAATTTTACATGTTTGAAAAACATTAGTTATGAAAGTACATAATATAAGCCATTCTTATATTATACATGCCTGATTGATGATATATCATTTATTATTCTCATATATAGTGTTATAGCTCTTTAAGAATAACTGTTTCTCTTTCCCATTAGGCACAGGGTAGCTACAATAACAGCAAGCTATGTCTTAAGTGTAATATAAGACTTCAGACTGAACCCTATTTCATGGACTAGTTTAAAGTGTCAGTATCACACAGAGCCCCTTTGAATAATGGAAGAGGCAAGCTGAGGCAACGTGAACAGACATTCATCTTCATGCACACTGAAAGGAGTGTGGAGGCATTCAAATATCAAAGATACTTAGCTGTTGAGGCAGATACTATATGTCTTCTGGTTTCAGTAAATCATTTCCCAGTTGTACATGATTCAAAGTAAAATTTACAAAATAATCATAAAGAAACAAACTATCATGGACTTTAGTAGCTGTTGTCTTTGGTTTCCCAGAATAATTTATTATCCTACCATCTCTAATAACTGTGTTTTCTTCCCTCGAGAAAAATGAATCCTAGAACAGATGAAGGATGAATTACGATTCCTCCTACTTCTACCCAACCACTTCTACCCAAATGCTGTGGAATAACATTTTACATCATAGCTCCTTATCATCACTGAGCACAGATATTGGCATTTGGCATCTTGGATCCCTGCCTAGAATTTTCCAAATTAGAAAAGAATGTTATATCTATTTTGCTCTTTGAAGCTAACTTTAAAAATGTGTGCCTGGGGAGAACAGCTACAAAGAGAAAACTTGTCTGGAATAGGGGACAACATTGAACTTGACCTAAGCACGGTGTTTAGAAGGTTAAGAAACCTATTCATCCCGTTTGTGTTCCCAGGGAATGACACACTGCAATGAACCACCCTTCTGCATGACTTAGGAATCCTGAGCAACCCCTTGCTTTCCTGTGCCAAGGCCAGCCCTCCATATTCATATTCTCTGCCTCTCGCATAAATTAGCTGAGCTGTTTTATCCCCACTGATCATCTGAAGCAAAGTGCTTGATAACAAAAATTTGACTAAATTTCTCTCCTTCACCCAGACCCCTCAACTCTGACCCATCTTCAGCCTGTTCCAACACACAACCCCTCCTGCAAATACTCAGGACTCAGGGCAAAACTTCCTCTGATCCGCTGTCCAATCATGCCACTCTTTCAATCCACTTCCAACACAGTTTAGGTAGAAATCCCTTTTATTTAGTGAAACTAGCAGATCTTATGGTCAGAGCATTCTCCTTATTGCAATAGTTCCATTTTTTTCTTTGCAAACTTGTTCTGAATAAAGTTTCTACTTATGAAATCCTGATTTCTCCTTTATTTGCCAGACAGAATGAAGGCCACTGAGAAGCAAAGGCAAGAAAGGATGAGAAATAAAAGAAGGGTATGTCTTGACTGTCCTAAATTCAAGATTTGATTCCTGAAGCTAATTATATAATCCACAACCTTTGACCTAAGCAATGGGTTCTACGTCCAACAGCTTTTACCTCCACCAAACACTCTCTCTCCTTTTCTCAACTCTCTGCTTTCTCCTAAAGTACTGATCATATTTTTTTTTTTTTTGAGGTTTGAAACATTCCATAATTTTAATGTCATGGATTGAAATTCCTTTTGTTCTAGCACAGAGAGCATAAGAGTGGAGAGTGAGGTTTTAGGGGGGTGGGTTAGTAGGGTAAGTGAAGATAGTAATCAAAGCTCCCTAGAAAGGAATTTCTCTTCCAATATACTTTTCACATCCATATTAAAATTTAGAGATGCTTCTATGTTTAAAAGCTCATCTATAAAAAATGCAAATACATGTGGATATGAATGATACTGTATGTGAGGCAGTATAAAAGAGAAAGGACATGTCCTTTGCAGCAATGCAAATTTGAGTTTCAATCCCAGCTGTGTGATCTTTACTAAGGTAACTTCTGCATCTATAAGAAGAAACTACACATTTTTTCTTATTAGAGTGTTCTGATGATTAAATGAGATAATGCTGCAGTGGTTTGCAAGGAACTTGGCCCATAATAATCCTGAATAAATAATATATATTATCACAAAAATCTTTTGTAAATTGAAGAATAACCTCAGAAATAGGAGAGTATATTATTGTTTCCTTGAGAAGAATGCTCATTATAATCTGTTCCTTTCTCAGAGACAATAGAAGTTATAGAGGAGAAAAATGGGGAGCTTTCTTTTACCTGTTCCTAGCATATTAAACCTAGGCATCACCTTTGATTCTCTCTTTAATTGCCTGATCTCCATCCACTCAATATTTATTAGATCTAGTGAATCTGTATCCAAAAGTTTTTTTTCACTTTCCAATTTTTTGGTTAAGTCTCACATTATCTGTCTCTCATCAGGATTTTTCAATATCTTGCTAGTTGGTTTTTAACAGATAAGATTTTTCTTTCATGCAATCCTCTGAATGTGCTCTCCCCTAAGTAATCTGTGAGCATTCCCTGTTATCTTAACTAAATTATTGCAGAAATCTTAAAACTGGATTTTGTTTCAGATAAAGGTAAAAGTCTGGACTTTCAGTTCAGTTCAGTCGCTCAGTCGTGTCTGACTCTTTGCGACCCCATGAATTGCACCATGCCAGGCCTCCCTGTCCATCACCAACTCCCAGAGTTCACTCAAACCCACATCCATCAAGTTGGTGATGCCATCCAGCCATCTCGTCCTCTGTCGTCCCCTTCTCCTCCTGCCCCCAATCCCTCCCAGCATCAGAGTCTTTTCCAATGAGTCAACTCTTCGCATGAGGTGACCAAAGTACTGGAGTTTCAGCTTTAGCATTATTCCTTCCAAAGAACACCCAGGGCTGATCTCCTTCAGAATGGACTGGTTGGATCTCCTTGCAGTCCAAGGGACTCTCAAGAGTCTTCTCCAATGCCATAGCTCAAAAGCATCAATTCTTTGGCGCTCAGCTTTGGTGAGATACAAAAACAAGATTCAAGTTCAGGCTCTTGTCTCTCATAAGAGAGGTAAGAAGGGGGAATTATGTAGTCAGTTTGGGAAGAAGTTTGCTTAAGGATGTTGTCCAGCCAGAGAGGTAGACTCTGGCAGGCATTATCCCCTGCCCACCCATTGTACATTCTCTTTAACCTCCCCACTGATATTCCTTTGGTTTAGGATGGACAGGAGTGTTTCCAGCTTAAAATTAAATTCCTTATGTTCCCTTGTAGTTTTTATATGACAAAATTCTGGAAAATGGAATGGAAATTTGCCAGGGAGAGTTTTATTTTTCATATGTGGGCAATACTCTTCTTTTTGTTATCTTCTTCCTCCTCTTGGGGTTCCCAGGTGGCACAGTGGTAAAGAATCCACCTGCCAATGTAGGACGTGCAAGAGACAGAGGTTCCATCTCTAGGTTGGGAAAATCCCTTGGAGTAGGAAATAGCAACCTACTCCAATATTCCTGCCTGAAAAATTCCGTGGACAGAGGAGCCTGGCAGGCTACAGTCCATGGGTTTGCAAAGAGTCGGACATAACTGAGCGCGCACGCATACACGCGCGCGCGCACACACACACACACACACACACACACACTTTTCATCTTAATGCCTGAAATGTGGTGCTTTGAGATATAGGAACTGACCATGAAGACAACAGACACCCATTAAGCACCACAGAGCAGAAACAGGGAAGGAGACTGAGGCACTGTGGTGTCATGGGGCCACTGCATCCGCCTTCACCTGCCCCTTTCCAGACTTTTTTCACCAGCTAAAAGATATTCCCTTTTTTGGTTCAGTCATTACTTCTGGAGGTTTCCTGTTCATTTATTTTATCAGAATACCAAGGCACACTCTGATAATTCTTTTCAGTTTTTCTCTAACATTTCTAGTAAGCTCTGCCCTGAACACCATGATAATGGAAGCTTTAAATTTTTAAGGTTTTCATCTCAGTCTTTTAATACTCAGTCTCTTTCTCTTTCTACAAAATATTGAACATATACAAAAGCAGCAAATACTGTAATGTGCTCCCTTTTATCCATTAGCTAGCTTCAAGATGATCAACTCATTTCCATTTTATCCATAACTTCACCTACTCTGTTTCCACTCTCACAACTAGCTTTATTTTCTAAGCAAATATAAAATGGTTTATTTTAAAAGTACAAAATGGAATATAGTATCATTTTACTTAGAGAAATGTATGTATTAGCAATAAACACATTAGCAAATAAATCAATTAGCCCAAAAGTCCATTACTGTCACTGAGGAGAGGACTGAGTCTAAGATAAGATGAAGCCCCTTCCCACATTTCTGCACCCAGAGAAACTTCCATATGGTACATGCAAAAATCAAAGCAAAGAGAGATATAATGGAAGAAATACACATTGGTTATCCAAGGACTTAGGGACAACCAAGACTGAAGAGTAGTGGGAAATAATGAAATAAATGATGCTCAGAATGGATTAAAAATATCTCCCTAATTTTCCTTCAGGAATCTGCAAATTAACAGTGCTTTGTTAACAATTACTACAACTAATAAAGTAAATGTCACACTATTCCATCTAAAATGATAATTACTTTGCACAATGTTTAACCTACAACCTTGAAAAGAGTCTCATCATCCAGTCTGATGCCAAAATCCTTATGCTTTTATTTTTAGATATACCATATATTTTATAAACATACCCACTGAGAAAGGTTACTTGTACTTACAGTCTCTCTTCCACTTTTTCATTTTCCTATTTTTAGTTTCTTTATCAGTATGGTGTATTTTACTGCCTTCTTCAAAGATATCCAATGTTATTAATTTTAATGTATACATATCTCCATGATTATATCTTTTCATGTATAAAATATATAAAAGCACAACTCTATATGTGATATCTATTTTTAACTAAAAAAATCATTCTATACATATTTGTCTATGACTTACTTCTTTTTTTCTTTAGGTACTTTTTATTTTTATTTTTTTTTACTTTACAATATTGTATTGGTTTTGCCATACATCAACATGAATCTGCCACGGTTGCACACTTACACTTACTTTTTAAAAATATGTTATGGTCATTTCAAGGTAAGTGAGTGTTTATATTTTCTAGTTTCTGTGTACCTACATGTCTTCAAATAATTCTGCATGAATTAGAGTATATGATACATGCTATATCATCTTTTAACTGTTTTCTTTCCCTCTCATCTCTTCCTTCTCCTCCTCTATATCCTCTTCCCCTTCCTTCTCTCTCCTCCTCCTTGTTTTCTTCACCTTAATTTTCTAAAATTGGACTACTCCTTCCTCAAGTTAACATCAAGTTTGGAACCAAAATTTTTGAATTACAATCTTGAGTCCACCAGATACGGAGGCAGTGTAGAGCAATATGCCATATCTTTACTTGTAAAATAAGAGTAATACTAATCTCAATATTTTGAAGAAGGAAATGGCAACCCACTCTGGTACTCGTGCCTGGAAAATCCATGGACGGAAGAGCCTGGCGGGCTACAGTCTATGGTGTCTCGAAGAGTCCAACAGGACTGAGAGGCTTCACTTTCACTTTCCACTTTCATGCATTGGAGAAGGAAATGGCAACCCATTCCAGTGTTCCTGCCTGGAGAACCCCAGGGAGGGGGGAGCCTGGTGGGCTGCCATCTATGGGGTCGCACAGAGTCGGACACGACTGAAGCGACTTAGCAGCAGGATCTAGAACAGCTGTGTGTGACATACAGGACCCCCATGGACATTGATAGTGACCAAAGAATCCACTTTATGGGCCATGAAGTTCAGAAATGGACTGGTAAAAAAGACATATGCTGCCATCCCCACTTGCCTTACAATGTCACTGCTGCTTGGCTATTTAAATAGCAACTGAGATGGGAAAGCTGTCCTCTCAAAATATGGACAGAGCCCAGAAGCAACTGACCCAGTGCTTATGTCATCTTAACCCACAGGCCACTAGTGAACATCATCTGAGTTCAACTGCTGACCATCAAAGGACTATTGCCCTTGCCACAGGATTCACCCCCAGGAAAAGACAGGAAAATGGGCCTGGAACTGGCAGGGAAGTCCCGTTTGGTTTGAGTATGTGGGGAATGGGATTAGAAGGGGCCTTATAGATTTCACCTATGTTCTACTAGACTCACCTAAAATTAAGTCCTCCTGGTCCCCATACTAGAGAAAGGCACCATTATATTAACTTCGTGGTTTGTTGCTACACTGCTGCTCCAGTATTTGTCACCTGCCATTGCAACTGAGGGTGGGCATACAGTATGGTACTGCAGGCAGGACAAAACCTACTGACAGGAGTAGTGTCTGCGACCCCATGAATCGCAGTACGCCAGGCTTCCCTGTCCATCACCAACTCCCAGAGTTCACTCAGACTCACATCCATCAAGTCAGGGATGCCATCCAGTGATCTCATCCTCTGTCGTCCCCTTCTCCTCCTGCCCCCAATCCCTCCCAGCATCAGAGTCTTTTCCAATGAGTCAACTCTTCACATGAGGTGGCCAAAGTACTGGAGTTTCAGCCTTAGCATCATTCCTTCCAAAGAAATCCCAGGGCTGATCTCCTTCAGAATGGACTGGTTGGATCTCCTTGCAGTCCAAGGGACTCTCAAGAGTCTTCTCCAACACCACAGTTCAAAAGCATCAATTCTTCGGCCCTCAGCCTTCTTCACAGTCCAACTCTCACATCCATACATGACCACATATTGACCTAAAAAGTGCCGGGCTCCAAAGTTTGCCTACTTCTTAGATTCTCAGTATTCATTAACTGCTGTCATCTGTATTGCATTTGTGGCACTTGGTTGTAGTCTACCTCAACATACCTGACCTTAGGGATATCAAGGAAAGGGGGAAGACTAAGATGTAAGGCTTGATCAGGGTATGTTGGGTGGAGTGTTTGGTTAGGCCCCTCACAATGGCTGTTCTCTTGCTCTTTGTATATCCCTTACTTGACCATTCCATGCTTTGCCTACATCCTGCTCACATGAATGTACTTGCCCTTTGCTGCTTATGTCAGAATGGCTTCACCTGCTAGTTTATGAAAAGAAAACATCTAAAAAAAAAAATCTACCCAACTGATGGTCATTAAACTTAGAGGCCATGAGCAACATAGCCCATAAGCTGGTTTCCCAGGTAGCTGATGAGCCAAGCTGACATCAGTTCTCCTTCTAAACCAGAGCCCACTTCTCCCCTGATCAGGGAAGACTGATGCTGTGTCCTGCTCATTGTCTATTGAACACAGTGCAGTGTAGCTCCAGGACTGCTTCACATGTAACATACCCCATCTATTGAACCACTGATGTCTGTCATTGTCATTGAGCTCTTTCTTCAGTCTCAAGGTTGGTCCACTGCTAGGCTTTTAGGCCTGCCAACAACTCTTGTCAGCCAGGAGGCTGAGAAAATGCCCGTGAGTGCCAGGATGTGGGCAAATAAGGATGGGAACAGAAAGCTGTGGGGGTAATCTCAAGGTGGCCTTCCTCCAGCCTGTGGGGACTTGTGGCAACTGTCTATTGTCAGAGATGTCTTTCTCTTTCCATGGCATTGAGGATATCCTGCTAACTTCGGAGCCTCTTTCCAATTTAAAAGTAGCGATCCTGTGCTTATGGTTCATCTGACTGCAAGAGGGTGGCTGGTGAATACAGACAAAATGCAAGGAGCTGGGTTATCCACAAAATACACACCCCAGACTCATCACCCCTAAGCAATTATAGATGCAGGCTTTAGGGATATTAACTCACTGAGAGGCTTGTGAATTGGCCAACACCATTTACCTAGAAGGGTTTGCTCAGGGACTGTGACAACAGCAAAATAACCAAAGAATATATTGGGGCTGCTGGTCCCACCTATGGAAGGAGGCAGGGTAATGATATATCGTAATGGAACAGCAGCTATTTGCAGTATACAAGGCACTACAACAGTGGAAGACATAAACGAGCTACCTAAGGCCTTGAGCCACGTAAAAAACCTCTAGGCAGGATCTAGAACAGCTGTGTGTGACGTATAGGACCCCTTTGGACATTGATAGCTACCAAGGAATCCACTTTATTGGCCACAAAGTTCCGGAATGAATCAATAAAAATGACAAATGACCAAATACTGCTTCTGTTTATGGCTGAGTAATATTCCCCTGTGTATATGGAACAATCTATCCCTTCCCCTGTTGATGGACATTTAGGCTGTTTCCATGTCCTGGCTAGTGTGAAAAGTACTGCAGTGAACATTTGGGTGCATGTGTCTTTTTGAAATATGGTTTGTTTTCATGGTATATGCCCATTAGTGGGATTGCTGGGTCATATGGCAGTTCTATTGTTAGTTTTTAAGGAACCTGAATACTGTTTTCCGTAGTGGCTATACCAATTTACGTTTTACCAACAGTGCAAAAGCGTTCTCTGTTTTCCATACCCTCTCCAGCATTTATTGTTTATAGATTTTTTTTTTTGAAGATGGCCATTCTGACTGGTGTGAGGTGATACCTCATTGTGGTTTTGATGTGCATTTCTTTAACAATTAGTGATGTTGAGCATCTTTTCATGTGTTTCTTGACCATCTGCATGTAGACAGAGTCAGTCATACAGAATGAAATTAGAAAAAAAAATTGTATATTAATGCATATGTGTGGAATCTAAAAAGATGGTACAGATGAACTGATTTGCAAGGCAGGAATAGAGACGCAGACATAAAGAATGACATGTGGACACGGAGAATGGGGGATGAATTGGGAGACTGGAATTGATGTATATGCACTGCCATGTGTAAAATGGAGAGCTAGTGGGAATCCGTTGCAGGGAGCTCAGCTGGGTGCTCTGTGATGACCTAGATGCGTTGGAGGTGGGCATAGGAGGGAGATTCAAGAGGGAAGTGATATATGTTTAAGTATAGCTAATTTACTTTGCTGGACAGCAGAAAATTGCACAACATTGTAAAGCAACTATAATTTTAAAAAAAGTGGCATACATTGCCATTTCCACCTACCTTATAATCCACTGCTGCCAGGATACTTCGACAAAAATTGAGATGGGAAACCTGTTCTCTCAAAATATGGACTCATCCTTGGAGCAATAGTCCTAGTGCATGGCAACTCGTCAACACAATCCAAGTTTAACTGGGGAAGAACCATTGCCAACTGTAGGTCAGAACAATAACTTGTGCCCTTGCCACAGGATCTACCCCCACAGGCAAATAGTAGCAAATGGCCCTGAAACTGGCAGCTGAGTCCCCAGGTGGTTTGAGTTTGCTGTCTTGTGGGTGGGGAATAGGATTAGATAGGGCCACACAGATTTCTCCTGTCTTCTACAAAATCCACTTAAAATTAATTCCTCCAGGTCTCCATACTAGAGAAAGGCACCATTATATTAACTTGTGGTTTGTTGTTTACACTGTGCTTCAGTATTTGCCACCGGTCATGGGGACTGAGGGTGAACCGGCAGTATGCTCCTGTAGGCCAGGACCCAAACCACTGGCAGAGCTGCTGTTGCTGCTTGTATTTTGCTTACTGGTCATAATTTTCCCCACATTATTTCTGATAAACAGCTCAGCAGAAGGAATATATTCATGGACCAAGCAACAACAGTAGACTCATTGTGAAATGAGTTGGATTGCTGGGTCTACAGTAAAATGCCTTTGTCATCCTCTTCTGAATTTCCATTAAAAATTAACCCCACCGTGGGCTCACCTTTTATTCTTGATCTTCTTAACCCATTGTTGTTTGTGTTGCATTTGTGATATTGGGTTGCAGTCCACCTCTACACACCTGACCCCCTTCACAGAAGAAGGGAAAAACAAAATTATAAGGGTTGTGCAGGGTACGTTGGGGTGAGTGTTAGGTCAGGTCTCTCAAAATGGCTCTTCTCTTGCTCCGTATGTCCCCTGTTAAACCAGTCCCTGCTTCACCTACACCATGCTCACATGAATGTGCTTGCCCCCTACCCCTTAAGTCAGAATGGCTCCACCTCCTGAATTACTAAAAGGAAACACCTTACCTAGTGATGGTCATTAACTTGAGGGGCTGGGAATGTGTCCCGGGAGCTGCTTTCCTTGGTAGCTGATGAGCCAAGCTAATATCAATTCCTTCAAAAAATCATAGCCTCCTTTAATAGTGAAGACAGCTATGTCCTGCTTGCTGTCTGCCAGGCATACTGGAGTATAGCTCCAGGACTTGCTCCTGATGTGTAAGATCCCCCATCTACTAAACCATGGATGTTTGTCACTGTTCCTGAGCTGTTCTTTTGTCTTGAGGCTGGGCAGCCATAAAACCTGCTGGGTTCAGCCAAACAGTAGTGGTCTTAGTAGTGAGGGTAGTGGTGGTAATAGGTTTCCATTTACTGATCTCCTACTGTGATCAGAAAGACTGCGAACACTGCAGATATATTTTGTTTTATTGCACTATACTTGATTATGCAAATAGATGGGGGAAACAGTGGAAACAGTGTCAGACTTTATTTTTATCGGCTCCAAAATCACTGCAGATGGTGATTGCGGCCATGAAATTAAAAGACACTTACTCCTTGGAAGGAAAGTTATGTCCAACCTAGACAGCATATTGGAAAGCAGAGACATTACTTTTCAACAAAGGTCCATCTAGTCAAGGCTATGGTTTTTCCAGTGGTCATGTATGGATGTGAGATTTGGACTATAAAGAAAGCTGAGCGCCTAAGAATTGATGCTTTTGAACTGTGGTGTTGGAGAAGACTCTTGAGAGTCCCTTGGACTGCAAGGAGATCCAACCAGTCCATCCTAAAGGAGATCAGTTCTGGGTATTCATTGAAAGGACTGATGTTGAAGCTGAAACTCCAATACTTTGGCCACCTGATGCAAAGGGCTGACTCATTTGAAAAGACGCTGATGCTGGGAAAGATTGAAGGCAGAAGGAGAAGGGGACAACAGAGGATGAGATGGTTAGATGGCATCACCAACTCGATGGACATGGATTTGTGTGAACTCCAGGAGTTGGTGATGGACAGGGAGGCCTGGCGTGCTGCGGTTCATGGGGTCGCAAAGAGCCAGACACGACCGAGTGACTGAACTGAACTTGATTGTGCTTCACAGAGAGTGCATTTTTACAAATGTAATACTTTTCTACCCCGCATGGTCAGATTGTTAGCATTTTAGCAATAATTTACCTAAAATGAATTTAATTTTGATACGTATGCTTTCTTTAGACAAAATGCTATTGCACACTTTAATACACTATAGTATAATGTAAACAGAGTTTTCATATGCACTGAGGAATCAAAAATTGTGTGACTTACTTTATTACAATATTCAGTTTGTGGCAGTGGTCTAGAACCAACCCTTATCTCTGAGGTATGTCTGTAGTTCCTCTAATCCTCATAATAATTCTCCAAGGCAAATATCATATTTAATTACTCAGTTGGGAAAACTGAGTATCAGAAAGATGAAGTAACTTCCCTGAAATCAAACAGCTAGGAAATAGGACATTTGGGATTAAAATCCTATTGTTGATAGAACCATTTCATTCATAATGACTGTATTATATATTAGGTCTGAAGGACTTATTTACCTGCAAGTTATATGATATATCCTTAAATATTTTTTCCCTTTTCCCATTCTCCCACCCCCAGCTCCTAGTAACCACCATTCCACTTTTTTGGGCTGAGTTTTTTTGTTTTTTTGTTTTTTGTTTTTTAGATTCTACATATGAAATACGTTATAGTATTTGTCTTCTCTGTTGGATTTATCTCACTTATCATGTCATATTATCAATGTCCTTAGGGTCCACCCATGTTGTGGCAAATAGTATGTTGTCCTTTATTGTTATGGATGACTAGTGTTCATTAGTGTATACAGAGCATGTTTTTATCCCGTTACATACTGATAGACAATTAGGTTGTTTCCACGTCTAACTATTGTGAATAATGCTGCAATAAACATAGGAATATACATGTATCTTGATCTATTTTATTTTCCTTAGGGTACATATATTTAGAAGTAAGATTGCTGGGTAGTATAGTAGTCCTGTTTTTTGTTGTTGTTGCTGCTTTCAATTCTTTTGAGTAACCTTCTTACTGTTCTTCCCTAGTGGCTAAACCAGTTTACAGTCCCACCAAGAGTGTACAAATATACCCTTTTCTCACATCCTTGCCTAACTTGTTATCTCTTGCCTTTCTGTTAGCAATTACTAAAAGTTTGAGATAACTGATATTTGTGTTTCCTTGATTAGTGATATTGAGTAACATTTTACATACCTGTTGGCTGTTTAGATCTTTTTTGGAAAATGTCCAGTTCCTTTGCCCACTTTTTAATTTATTTTTTAAATTAAGTTGTATGAGTTCTTCAAAAATTTTGTAAATTACCTTATCCGATAGGTTGTTTGCAGCTGTCTTCTCCCATTTAGAAGGATGCCTTTTCATTTTCTTGATTGCTTCTTGTGGTTTCTGTAGGTTTGGGAATTTCTCAGCTAAATGGCACCCCACTCCAGTACTCTTGCCTGGAAAATCCCATGGACAGAAGAGCCTGGAAGGCTGCAGTTCATGGAGTGGCTGAGGGTTGGACACGACTGAGTGACTTCACTTTCACTTTCAGCTATTTCTTTAAGTAAACTGCCCCACCCTTTTTGCTTTTAACACATCAATTCAACGCTTGTTTCTTCTGGTGGATTTCAATAGCTCTCATGGGCTTTATTAGTTCTTTTAAAGTCTTAATTCCCTTTTACCTTCTGTGTTCAGAATTCCTATCCTCCAAATCATTTATCCTTTCTTCCACCTGGTCTGTTCTACTGAAATCTTATTGCATTCTTGACCATATTGACTTAATTTTTCAGCTTCAGAATTTGCTTCTTTAAAAAATTTTTAATCTCTGTGGTAAAGAACTCAGTTTGTTCAGTATAGTTTTGGTGCTTATTTCATACGTAGTAATTTTTGCCTCAATCTCATATTCTGACCTCCCCTCTCCCCCTCTTCCCTCCCCTCATTGGTTAGTAACCACTAGTTTTTTTTCTCTACAACTATGAGTCTGTGTTATATGCATTCATGTTTTATTTATTTATTTATTTTTAGATTCCACATATAAGTGATTGATAGTGTACCTTTCTCTCTGTCAGACATTTCACTGAACACAACATTCTGTTCATCCACACTGTTGCAAATGGAAAACTATTCTTTATGGCTGAGTAAAATTCCATTGTACATATATCACATCTTTATTCATTCATCTGTTGATCAGTTAGGCTGTTTCCATATCTTGGCTAATATAAATAAACTATGAACATTAAGGTGAATGTATATTGGGGTGCATGTATCTTTTCATTTAGTGTTTTTGGATATATACACAGGAGTGAAAGTGATGGATCCTATGGTAGCTTTATTTTTAGTTTTTGTCAGGAAATCCCATACTATTTTCTATGGTGGCTATACTAAATCTTGGTTGTGATTTGCTCTGGTTTTGATATCAAAGTATTAATGGGCCTTATAGGATAAATTTGAGAGTGTTCTATCTTCTTCAATTTTTTAGATTGGTATAAAAAGGATAGGTGTCAGCTTTTTCATGTTTGGTAGAATTCTCTTGTGAAGTCATGTGGTCTCGAATTTTTGTTGGGGGTTTTAATTATAAAATCAATTCCACTACTATTGATCAGTCTATTCAGATAGTCCATTTTCTTCCTGATTCAGTTTTGTAAGGTTATACGTTTTTAGAAATTTGTCCATTTTCTTCTAGGTATTCCAATTTTTTGCATGTAACTGTTCACAGAATTCTCTTACGATTTTTTTTCCCTGTATCTTTGAGTTATCAGTGGTGGTTTCTCCCCTTTAATTTCCTATTCTGTTTATTTCTGTCCTCTCTCTTCTTGATGAACTTGACTAAAGGTTTATCAATTCTATTTATCTTTTAAAAAATATCTTGGTTTTATCTGTATTTATTTTGGGGTATATCTATCTCTAGTCTTTATTTCCCTTATTTTGTTGACTTTTGGTTTCTTGCTATTTCCTTTAGTTGGACCATTAGGATACTTTGAGATTTTTCTTGTTTGCTTGGTACCGTTTTTGCTATATTACAGTCCGCTTCCATTTTTTCTCCAGGTATTTTCTGATTTCCTCATTTTATCCATTACTTGTTTGTTTCTAATTTTATTTGAGTATAGTTGATTTACAATGTTGTGTCACTTTCTGCTGTACAGCAGAGTGAATCAGTTTTACATATACACATACCCACCCTCTCTCTTTTATTTTATTTTTTTAAAATTCTCTCCCCTGGAAGTCATTAGAGTATTGAGTAGAGTTTCCTGTGCTATACACAGCACAGGTCCCTATTAGTTATCTTTTTTATATATAATAGTGTATATATGTCAATCCCAATTTCCCAATTTATCCCTCTCCTTCTTCTTCCCTTGTGCAGAAAGTGAGAAGAACTAAAGAGCCTCTTGATGAAGGTGAAAGAGAAGAGTGAAAAAGTTGGCTTAAACCTCAATATTCAGAAAACTAAGATCATGGTATACGGTCCCATCACTTCATGGCAAATAGATGGGGAAACAGTGGAAACAGTGAGGGACTTTATTTGAGGGGCTCCCAAATCACTGCAGATGGTAACTGCAGCCATGCACTTAAAAGATGCTTACTCCTTGGGAGAAACCAACCTAGACAGCATACTAAAAAGCAGAGACATTACTTTACCAACAACAGGTCTATCTAGTCAAAGCCATGGTTTTTCCAGCAGTCATGCATGGATGTGAGAATTGGACTATAAAGAAAGCTGAGCACCAAAGAATTGATGCTTTTGAACTGTGGTGTTGGAGAATACTCTTGAGAGTCCCTTGGACTGGAAGGAGATCCAACTCGTCAGTCCTCAAGGAAATCAGCCCTGGATATTCACTGGAAGGACTGAAGCTGAAACTCCAATACTTTGGCCACCTGATGGGAAGAACCTACTTATTGGAAAAGACCCTGATGCTAGGAAAGATTGAAAGTGGGAGGAGAAGGGGACAACAGAGGAAGAGATGGTTGGATGGCATCACTGACGCAATGGACATGAGTCTGAGTAAGCTCCAGGAGTTGGTGATAGATAGTGAAGCCTGGTGTGCTGAAGTCAATGGGGTCTCAAAGAGTCAGACATGATTGAGCAACTGAACTGAACTTCTTACCTTGGATTTTTGTTTTATAACTAAGTTCATTTGTACCATTTTTTTTTTTTTAGATTACACATATATATGATAGCATATAATATTTGTCCTCTGTCTAATTTACTAGATCTATCCATGTTTTTGCAAATGGCATTATTTCATTCTGTTAATAGCTGAGTAATAATTCATTATATATATGCACCAGAGTTTCTTTATCCAACATTCTGTCAATGGACATTAATGTTGCTTCCATGTTAGGCTATTGTAAATAGTGCTGCAATGAACATTGGAGTACGTGTATATTTTTGAATTATGGTTTTCTCTTGATATATGTCCAGGAATGGAATTGCTAGATCATATGATAGCTCTACTTTCATTTTTTTAAGGAACCTCCACACTGTTCTCTATAGTGGCTGCACCAATTTACATTCCCTCCAACAGAATAGAAAGGTTCCCTTTTCTCCACATCTTCTCTAACAGTTATTGTTTATAGCTTTTTTTTTTTTTGATGGCCATTCTGATCAATGTGAAGTGATACTTCATTGTAATCTTGATTTACATTTCTCTGATAATTACTGATGTTGAGAAGCTTTTCATGCATTTTTTAGCCATCTTTAGCCAGCCATCTACACATTTTCAATCCACTCCTTTTTGTCCTGCCTCAAAAGCAAGCAAGCATTTGTGTTCCTTATGAGCAGAGTCCAGCCTTTCCATGGCCTTCTTATTATTCCTACTGCCTCTCCAACTAGCTAAAGGCAGAGGGATCATCTTCCCTTTGTCAAACTCCAAGATGAGGTTTGACAATACAATACCCTATGTGTATCTTGAACTACTCACCCCCCAGGGAAGATCTCCACCCATGTAATCTCCCTTTTTCTCTGAGTCCCCTCCTGGGGGCACAGGTTCATACCTGACCACTTTTACTATTTGCTTCCTACTTGATTCCATGTGGATTTTTGTTACAACTTGGTGGTAGACGAGTCTTTCTATACATCTCTAGTTAGTTTTCAGTGAGAATTGTTCCACAGATAGATGTATTTCTAATAGCTTTAGGTGAGAGGTGAGCTTTGTGTCCTTTTCCTTCCTCATTCCAACTGGAATCTCTCATTCTCTGCCCTGCCCCTCTTTTTTTTTTTTTTTGGCTGTACTGTATAGCTTGTAGGATCCTAGTTCCCTGACCAGGGATTGAACCCAGGCTACCTCAGTGAAAGTACTGAGGCTTAATCACTGGACAACCAGGGAGTTCCCCAGAGTCTCATTCTCAGTTTCATAGAATCATCTTTCTGAGTTGTAACTCGCGGAGTTTCTTTATAACAATTATTTAGAAAATTCCTTACTGTGATGCCATACTACCTCATTAATTCTTTTCCCATTGCCTTCAGCAGATAAAATGTTATATTCCATACAGTGATAAATTATCTGAGGCCTCTTTTTAAAAAACACATCTCCTCATTTATTGAACAGTCCATATCCATTCTCCACTTTTTTTTTTTTTTAGTCTTGTAAAAGTACAAAAGTTTATCTGTCCCAACCTTCTTGTTATCTCTTTAGCTTTTATATTTACACTTTTCAACTGGCTGGCTATTGAAATCTTTTATTTTGTTTTCCAGAAGGTGGAGCTGTAGCTAAAGTTTTTGTTTATCACTTGCCTACCCAGGAACCCCACAAGGCTGAGACAGAACTGTGTTTGAGCATCTCCTGTGGAGGTATGGGTCAGCAATGAACTGCAACAGGGACAAGGGCTCTGGGTGCAGCAAACTTGGGTATGGCATAAGCCCTCTTGGAGGAGGTCACCATCAACTCCACCATAGAGCTGCCAGAAATTACACAGGACTGGGAAATAGACTCTTAGAGGGCACAAACAGAATCCTGTGCATCAGGGCCCAGGAGAAGGTACACTGACCCCACAGAAACTGACCCAGACTTGCCTGCGAGTGTCCAGGAGTCTCCAGTACAGGTGTGAGTTGGAGGTGGCCTGCTGCAGGGTTGGGGGCACTGAGTGTAGCAGTACATGCTTGGGATCTTGAAGGAGGTCACCTTTATCTTCATTACCTCCACCATAGTTTGAAAGTGAAAGCGAAGTCGCTCAGTCGTGTCCGACTCTCTGAGACCCCACGGACTGTAGCCTACCAGGCTCCTCCCTTCCATGGGATTCTCCAGGCAAGAATACTGGAGTGGGTTGCCAATTTCCTTCTCTAGGGGATTCTCCTGGCCCAGGGATTGAACTCAGGTCTCCAGCATTCCAGGCAGATGCTTTAACCTCTGAGTCATGACTCCAGGTAAATAGCAGGGAGGGAATACAGCTCCACCCATCAACAGAAAGTTGGATTAAAGATTTACTGAGCATGGCTTGACCCATCAGAACAAGCTGATGTATGGCAAAACCAATACAATACTGTAAAGTAATTAGCATCCAATTAAAATAAATAAATTCATATTTTTTAAAAAAAGACTGAATCTCCCTCTCAACCAGTCTCCCACATCAGGAAGCTTCCATAAGCCTCTTATCCTTCTCCATCAGAGGGCAGACAGACTGAAAACCACAATCACAGAAAACTAGCCAATCTAACTACATGGGCCACAGCGTTGTCTAACTCAAACTATGAGCCATGCCATGTAGAGTCACCCAAGATGGAGTGGCCCTGGACAGGCCATGGTGGAGGGTTCTGAAAAAATGTGGTCCACTGGAGAAGGGAATGGCAAACCACTTCAGTATTCTTGCCTTGAGAACCCCATGAACAGTATGAAAAGGCAAAATATAGGACACTGAAAGATGAACTCCCCCGGTCAGTAGGTGCCCAAAATGCTACTGGAGATCAGTGGAGTAATGACTCCAGAAATAACGAAGAGACAGAGCCAAAGCAAAAACAACACCCAGTAGTGGATATGACTGGTGATGGAAGAAAGGTCCGATGCTGTAAAGAGCAATATTGCATAGGAACCTGGAATGTTAGGTCCATGAATCAAGGCAAATTGGAAGTGGTCAAACAGGAGATGGCAAAAGTGAATGTGGACATTTTAGGAATCAGTGAACTAAAATGGATTGGGATGGGTGAATATAACTCAGATGATCATTATATCTGCTACTGTGGGCAAGAATCCCTTAGAAGAAATGGAGTTGCCATCATAGTAAACAAGAAAGTCTGAAATGCAGTACTTAGATGCAGTCTCAAAAATGACAGAATGATCTCTGTTCATTTTCAAGGCAAACCATTCAGTATCATGGTAATCCAAGTCTATGACCCAACCGGTAACACTGAAGAACCTGAAGTTGAATGGTTCTACGACAAACTACAAGATCTTCTAGAACTAGCACGCCCCAAAAATGTCCTTTTCATTATAGGGGACTGGAATGAAAAAGTAGGAAGGCAAGAAACACCTGGAATAATAGGCAGATTTGGCCTTGGAGTACAGAATGAAGCAGGGCCAAGACTAATAGAGTTTTGCTAAGAGAATGCACTGGTCATTGGAAAGCCCTCTTGCAAAAAAACAAGAGAAGACTCTACACATGGACATCACCAGATGGTCAAAATCGAAGTCAGAGTGATTATATTCTTTGCAGCCAAAGATGAAGGAACTCTATACAGTAAGAAAAAAGAAGACTAGGATCTGACTGTAGCTCAGATCATGAACTCCTTCTTGCCAAATCAGAGTTAAATTGAAGAAAGTATGGAAAATCACTAGACCATTCAGGTATAACCTAAATCAAATCCCTTACATGTATACAGTGGAAGTGAGAAATAGATTTAAGGGACTAGATCTGGTAGAACGCCTGATGAACTATGAATGGAAGTTCGTGACGTTGTACAGAAGATGGGAATCAAGGCCATCCCCAAGAAAAGAAATGCAAAAAAGCAAAATGTCTGTCTGAGGAGGCTTTACAAATGGCTGTAAAAAGCAGAGATGTGAACAGCAAAGCAGAAAAGGAAAGATACCAAGCAAAGCAGAAAATGAGAGATACCAAGGGAATATTTCATGCAAAGATGGGCTCAATAAAGGACAATAATGGTATGGACCTAATAGAAGCAGAAGATATTAAGAAGAGGTGGCAAGAATACACAGAAGAACTGTACAAAAGAAATCCTCATGACCCAGATAATCACGATGGTGTGATCTGTCACTTAGAGCCAGACATTTGGGAATGTGAAGTCAGGTGAGCCTTAGGAATCATCACTATGAAAAAAGCTAGTGGAGGTGGTGGAATTCCAATTGAGTTATTTCAAATCGTAAAAGATGATGCTGTGAAAGTGCTGCACTCAATATGCCAGCAAATTTGGAAAACTCAGCAGTTGCCACAGGAATGAAAAATTTCAGTTTTTATTCCAGTCCCCCCAAAAAAGGCAATGCCAAAAAATGTTCAAACTACCACACACTTGCACTCATGTCACACGCTAGTACAGTAATGCTCACAATTCTGCAAGCCAGTCTTCAACAATACATGAACTGTGAACTTCCAGATGTTCAAGCTGGTTTTAGAAAAGGCAGAGGAATCAGAGAGCAAATTTCTAACATCCACTGGATCATCAAAAAAGCAGAAGAGTTCCAGAAAAACATCTATTTCTGCTTTATTGACTATGCCAAAGCCTTTGACTGTGTGGATCACAATAAACTGGAAAATTCTGAAAGAGATGGGAATACCAGACCACCTGACCTACCTCTTGAGAAACCTGTATGCAGACCACCTGACCTACCTCTTGAGAAACCTGTAAGCAACAGTTAGAACTGGACATGGAACAACAGACTGGTTCCAAATAGGAAAAGGAGTATGTTAAGGCTGTATATTGTCACCTAGCTTATTTAACTTATATGCAGAGTACATCATGAGAAACGCTGGGATGGATGAAGCACAAGCTGGAATTAACATGGCCAGGAGAAATATCAATAACCTTAGATATGCAGATGACAACACCCTTATGGCAGAAAGTGAAGAAGAACTTAAGAGCCTCTTGATGAAGGTGGAAAAAGAGTGAAAAGTTGGTTTAAAGCTCAACATTCAGAAAACTGAGATCATGGCATCTGGCATGGAAAATAGATGGGGAAAAAGTGGCAGACTTTCCTTTTTGGGGCTCCAAAATCATTGCAGATGGTGACTGCAGCCATGAAATTAAAAGCCACTTACTCCTTGGAAGGATAGTTATGAGCAACTTAGCCAGCATATTAAGAAACTGAGACTTTGCCAACAAAGGTCTGTCTAGTCAAGGCTATGGTTTTTCCAGTGGTCATGTATGGATGTGAGAGTTGCACTATAGAGAAAGCTGAGCACTGAAGAATTGATGCTTTTGAACTGTCATGTTGGAGAAGACTCTTTAGAGTCCCTTGAACTGCAAGGAGATCCAACCAGTCCATGCTGAAGGAAATCAGCCCTGAATATTCATTAAAAGCACTGATGTTGAAGCTGAAACTCCAATACTTTGGCCACCTCATGCAAAGAGCTGACTCATTTGAAAAGACCCTGATGCTGGGAAAGATTGAAGGTGGGAGGAGAAGGGGTTGACAGAGGATGAGATGGTTGGATGTCATCACTGACTCAATGGACATAAGTTTGAGTAAGCTCTGGGAGTTGGTGATGGATAGGGTGGCTTGGTGTGCTGCGGTCCATGGGGTTGCAAAGAGTCAGACACGACTGAGCGACTGAACTGAACTGAACTGAACTGAACACCAACTATGACCTGTCTATTTAGCACTTCAGGCTTCCACAGGTGGTACCAGGGCTAAAGAACCTGCCTGCCAATGCAAGAGACACAAGAGATAGGAGTTCAATCCCTGGGTCTAGAAGAATCCCTGGAGGAGGGTGTGGCAACCCACTTTGGTACTCTTGCCTGGAGAATCCCATAGACAGAGTAGCCTGATGCTCTACAGTCCATGGTGTTGCAAAGGGCCAGATACGACTAGGCTAAAGCAACTTAGCATTCACTCACTTAGGTGTCAATGGGTGGGTGGGGGGGAGCACGGCATGGGGGTACTGAGTAGGTAGGTATAGGTTTAGTATTCAGTGCATTGTGGTTCCATGGACCAGACGGGAGATCTCTGGGTATGTTTTCCACACAGGCATGTGGGTGGACTTCTCTGCTGAGCTAGCCTCTCTAATATTTGAAATTTCTCATCTGTCTGATTCCCAATATCTCTCTCCCTCCAGATATAGAGCTCCCACCTTAATACTATGGGTGTTGCTGGGGAAAATTTGATTTCTCCAATCCTCACATCCAACTGGGGGAGCTGGATTATCACTCACTACTTCCTTTTCCTTCAGCTGACTATGCTGGATAAATCATTTTCATTCAGTGCTTCCTCAAGGGAAAGACAGTGCTGGGAATGTTTCTCTTAGTGCCTCTGTTGTGACCAATTTCACACTTTTCTGTTCTTTAAATGGTGTATTGGAGTCTTCCTTTGGGAAGGCTGGATTTCTGCAGCTTCTCACTCATGGAAGTGTGCCTGCAAGGAACAGCACTGCCCAAGTTTTGCCTGATAGTGGCAAGAGGAGTCTAGGAGTAACACTGGCTCCACCCTTTCTGCAGATCTTACAGACACTTGTTTGTATCCTATTGGCTGCACAAGGTTAGTGAGATTCTTCTTTGGTTTCTTGGTAAAGACCTAAGTCTAAAAACATCCACAAGGTGCCTTTGTTTATATATGGATATCTAATTCATTGATTAAAAAGCAAGATAGAAAGGAAGACCATCTTAAATCACCATGTTGCTGACAGCATTCCAGCCTTCATATTTCAGATAGCAATAGGCACCTCAGTGGATCTCTCCTGGAAGTCTCGTATAACTGGTGATGTCTTCCAAGTGTTTACAGGCAGATTTTTTTTTTTTAATTCTTTTTGTTTCCATAACGCTTTGTCCATATCTGCTATTTTTAATGCCACATTGTAAATTGCTCTCTGATTCTTCTATCCATCTGAGGGAACCATTTCTTAAATGATTTTGTTCATTGTTCCTAATATAGTACTTGAGTCAAACAGATTAAATATTTATTGAAGAATTAATAAAGAATTCTAAGAGACATTAGGAACATCCTATGACGTATGCTAGAGGGTAAAGCGTCTGCCTGCAATGTGGGAGACATGGGTTCAACCCCTGGGTTGGGAAGATCCCCTGGAGAAGGAAATGGCAACCCACTCCAGTATTCTTGCCTGGAGAATCCCATGGACGGAGACGCTTGGTGGGCTACAGTCCACGGGTTGCAAAGAGTTGGACACGACTGAGCAACTTCGCTTTCACTTTCATGGAAATACATATTACATTTCAAGGAAGAAAAACTATCTGTGACTAAAGATATCCATAGACGACCAGAACTCAACCAAAAGTGTTCAAGTATGTTTTTGAGGAGTATTGCTCTTCTAAGGACCCAGGATATTACACTCATCAGAGAACAGAGGGGAATATATTTTCCAAATTTGTCTGTGACAATTAAATGAGTGGAACTTTTCTTAGGAAACAGCAAAAATTAACAATAAGGCACAGTATAGGGGGATAATTTTACAAATGGGCTTCCCAGATGGCATTATGGATGAAGAACCTGCCTGCCAATGCAGCAGATGCAAGAGATGTGGGTTTGATCCCTGGGTCAGGAAGATCCCCTGGAGGATGGTATGGCAACCCACTCCAGTATTCTTGCCTGGAGAATCCCATGAAGAGAGGAGCCTGGTGAGCTACAATGCATAGGGTTGCACAGAGTTGGACACAATTGAAGTGACTTAGCATGCACTCAACTTAATAGCCTCTAAAATGAGTAGGATTATTCAGCCACCCAGTTTGAAAACAGATTAGCACTTAAACTGTTGGTCTGCAAATTTGTAAGTATAACTGCAGGTGGAAACTTAAACACAGCTACCCTATACATATAGTGCATGTGAACTGCTAATTTTTAGATTACTTTTTGTTCACTGTTATTGCCTTTCTATAAGTGAAAGTGAAGTTGCTCTGTCATGTCCGACTCTTTGCGGCCCCGTGGACTGTAGCCCGCCAGGCTCCTCTGTCCATGGGATTTTCCAGCTAAGAATACTGGAGTGGGTTGCCATTTTCTTGCCTTTCTATAGATCCCTCATAACCATAAAATCTATAGAAATATATATTATGTACTTTACTATGACTTTCAATTAATTTTACAAAATATAGTTATGAGTGTTGGAAAATTATATTACCGGATGGATGCTAAAGGAAGAGTGATATCATCAGATAGGCAAGATGATCATTTCTGGGGATACGAGTCAACCCATTTCCCTAGCTACTCTTTGCCTGAATAGTAGGACATCCCTGCGGGGGGGGGGGGTCCTCTTAGTACTCTCTTATCCTGTGATCAAAACTGTTAGAAAGCTACAACTATCTACATATGGGCAGAATTTCTAACAGCTCCAATTCTACAGGAATGAAGTTTTGGGTTATTCTACAAGGCAAGGAACCGTGACCAACTATGCTTCTTGTTGCAAGAGAAGGAGACAATAAAAGGGGTAGAATAATGAGGAAGTTATAAATCAGCTATGACCATGTGACTGGCTGTAGAAACAAGGGTTGTAATAGCTATGAGTATTTCTTCTTTATTTTGATATGAATATATTTGAAAAAGATTACTTTAATTTTTTTATTTTCCCATTTCTCTACTGACATGGGATGTGTTAACAGTAATTAAACTTTATGTCTCTGTAATTAAGTTACATGATACTTAAGCGGCTAGGAATGTCTCAGAAGAGGAATGAACACCTCTCAAAGGTAAATAAAGTGACCTAGGTGAGTTTGTCTACTCTGGATAAAGGGTTCATGTATTTTGCTAGAGATAAATATGTGTTGTTATGCTTTTATTTGGGATATAAACATAAAAAGGAATGTACTGATGTCGATTTGAAGGGTATACTGTACTTGATCTGAATGTCAAAAGAATACTGTTCATATTAAGGTTGGCAGTAAGAAAAACTTGGAAGCTAAAAATGAAACAGCAGCTAGCCTACCTGAACGTTGGTGTAGGCTACCATTCCTGCTGCCCCTTCTGTGTGCTGTTCACAATATGTTGACTTGCCTTGGTAGGTTGAGGGAGTTGTTAGACATGCCGCCCCTCTGCTGATGCTGCTGCTACGTCGCTTCAGTCGTGTACAACTCTGTGTGACCCCATAGATGGCAGCACACCAGGCTCCTCTGTCCCTGAGATTCTTCAGGCAAGAATACTGGAGTGGGTTGCCATTTCCTTCTCCATGCAGTCCCCCTAGGTCCCACTGTATCTCACATTCTTTCAGCTTGAGTCCTGAGCCAAATGTATGTGGAACACTGTGGCAAAGCACATCAGTTTCTTCTATAGGTCAATTCAATTGTTAACTGTTGTGACGGATTGGGTTTCCACTTTTGTTCTCATTGAATTTCACTTATCCGCCAGTTTCTCCAAGCTCTTCTCTGCTTCATTCCAGTTATTGATCTTTTTCACAGAGTGAGTCTAGATACCTGCAGATTCTTCATGCCTAACAGTAGATGCAGAGGCAACATACTTTCACAGATTTCCACATCAGATCCTACAGTTTTATTGTGTATTTCCTGTAAGAAATCTTATTCCATATGGACTATTATGGTTTGGCTTCCCATATCAAACTCCAATTGATGCTTTCAGTTTTTATATTAAAAGTCACTTAATATATAATCTGTGTCAGAGGACCGCAAGAAATTAGAAAAGGACTTTATATTCCTTGGTTTGTGGCTAAGAGTTAAATATCCAAGTACATGTTTTACCTCACTTTTTGAGATATGATTGAAATAAATGTATTATCTCATGTGCAAATTACCTTTTTTTTTTTTTTACATTTTCATCAAAGTGATTTACTTTCTAGGAAAAAGAATACTTATAAATAATTTGCATCAGACACCTTTTTCAAAAAAATGAACTGAACAATGCAGGGTAGCTAGAACTATCCTCTGTGCTGGGACTTAGGGATCTGAGAGCACCTTTCACTATCTTAGTACCCAGGACTGATGCAGTTAATCCCTTTAACTGAGTTGTGCTTCTCTTCCTCCCTCACCACACTACCGAACCATAGGTATGACCATCAGTAATTTTTTATAGTATAATTGATTTTTGAAAAATTGCCAGAAATAATAATTTTAATTATTTAATCAATAATTGTTATTAATAATAATTATTAACAATAATTATTATTAATACCAGACCATGAACTAGGTGCTAGAATCTCCATGGCTTGTCATCACTACATTGAACAAGGTAAGGTCAGATGCCCATCTTGCTATTCCATTACTCTCCACAAAACAGATAATGTGGAGAATTCTGCTTAAAAAGCCTTCTTTTTCAAAAGGAATTCCTGATTAAAGAATATCCATGAAATACATGAGACTATTGACCTTAACAAAAAGATCTATGTTGACAGGCTACCTCTAAGCAGCTAAGCTTAATGGTCTCTGTCTACAAAGTCCTGTAATATAGCTTTCATTTTCATATCTACATAAGCTGTGCAGTTTAAAATCTGCTAAGAATGCTCAGACTACCACACAATTTCACTCATGTCACACGCTAGTAAAGTAATGCTCAAAATTCTCCAAGCCAAGCTTCAGCAATACATGAACTGTGAACTTCCGGATGTTCAAGCTGGTTTCAGAAAAGGCAGAGGGACCAGACAGCAAATTGCCAACATCTGCTGGATCATCGAAAAAGCAAGAGAGTTCCAGAAAAAACATCTACTTCTGCTTTATTGACTATGCCAAAGCCTTTGACTGTGTGGATCACAATAAACTGTGGAAAATTCTGAAAGAGATGGGAATACCAAACCACCTGACCTGCCTCTTGAGAAATCTATATGCAGGTCAGGAAGCAACAGTTAGAACTGGACATGGAACAACAGACTGGTTCCAAATAGGAAAAGGAGTATGTCAAGGTTGTATATTGTCACCCTGCTCATTTAATTTTTAGGCAGAGTACATCATGAGAAATGCTGGGCTGGAAGAGGCACAAGCTGGAATCAAGATTGCTGGGAGAAATATCAATAACTCAGATATGCAGATGACACCACCCTTATGGCAGAAAGTGAAGAGGAACTAAAAAGCCTCTTGATGAAAGTGAAAGAGGAGAGTGAAAAAGTTGGCTTAAAGCTCAACATTCAGAAAACGAAGATCATGGCATCTGGTCCCATCACTTCATGGAAAATAGATGGGGAAACAGTGGAAACAGTGTCAGACTTTATTTTCTGGGGCTCCAAAATCACGGCAGATGGTGATTGCAGCCATGAAATTAAAAGACACTTACTCCTTGGAAGGAAAGTTATGACCAACCAAGATAGCATATTGAAAAGCAGAGACATTACTTTGCCAACAAAGGTCTGTTTGGCAAGGCTATGGTTTTTCCTGTGGTCACGTATGGATGTGAGAGTTGGACTGTGAAGAAAGCTGAGCGCCGAAGAATTGATGTGTTTGAACTGTGGTGTTGGAGAGGACTCTTGAGAGTCCCTTGGATTGCAAGGAGATCTAACCAGTCCATTCTAAAGGAGATCAGCCCTGGGATTTCTTTGGAAGGAATGATGCTAAAGCTGAAACTCCAATACTTGGCCACCTCATGGGAAGAGTTGACTCATTGGAAAAGACTCTGATGCTGGGAGGGATTGGGGGCAGGAGGAGAAGGGGATGCCAGAGGATGAGATGGCTGGATGGCATCACTGACACGATGGACATGAGTCTGAGTGAACTCCAGGTGTTGGTGATGCACAGGCAACCTGGTGTGCTGCAATTCATGGGGTCACAAAGAGTCAGACACGACTGAGTGACTGAACTGAACTGAAAGTATCCTGACTACCATTAGTTGTTTTTTGGATACATTTAGCAATATTTTAATTTATTTTTTAAATTAATTTATTGGGGTATAAGTTGCTTTTCAATGTTATGTTAGTTTCTACTGTACAGCAAAGTGAATAAGCTATACACACATAAATCCCTTCCTTTTTGGATTTCCTTCCCATTTAGGTTACCACAGAGCACTGAATTCCCTGAGCAATACAGTAGGTTCTCATTAGTTGCTTATTTTATACACAGTAGTGTATATATGTCAATCCCAACCTCCCAGTTCATCCCACACACCCCCTCCCTACCCTGGTGTCTACATTTTATTTTATACATCTGTCTCTATTTCTGCTTTGCAAATAAGATCTATACCATTTTTCTAGATTCCACATATATGCATTAATGTATGATATTTGTTTTTCTCTTTCTGACTTATTTCACTTTGTAGACACATGGATGGACCTAGAGACTGTCAAACTAATGACCTAATACTGTTTCCTTTCTTTGCTGAGTAATATTCTATTGTATATATGTACCATAACTTTTTAAATCATTCTTCTGTTGATAGACAGTTAAGTTGCTTGCATTTCCTGGCTATTATGAATAGGGCTGCAATGAATATTCCAGTACATGTGTCTTTTTGAATTATGTTTTTCTTTGGGTTTATGCCCAGGAGTGGGATTGCTGGGTCATATGGTAGTTCTATTTTCAGTTTTCTAAGAAACCTCCATATTGGTGTGTGTGCTTAGTCACTCAGTCATGTCTGACTTTGTGACCCCATGGACTGTAGCCCACCAAGCACTGCTGTCCATGGGGATTCTCCAGGCAAGAATACTGGAGGGGGTTGCCATGCCCTCCTCCAGGGGATCTTCCCAACCCAGGGATCAAATTCAGGTCCCCTGCATCGGAGGCAGATTCTCTGCACTCTAAGCCACCTAGGACGCCCAAGCATACTAGAGTGGGTAGCCTATCCCTTCTCCAGGGTATCTTCCTGACCCAGGAATCAAACCTGCATTGTAAGTAGATTCTTTACCAGCTGAGCTACCTGGGAAGCCCATTGGTCTCCACAATGATTGTATTAATTTACAATCTTACAAACATTGGAGGAGGGTTCACTTTCTCCAAGCCCTCTCTAGCATTTATTGTTTGTAGATTTTTATAACAGTGGCCATTCTCCTGTGTGTGAGGTGATACCTCATTGTAGTTTTGATTTGCATTTCTTTAGTAATTAATGATGTCGAAGACCTTTTTATGTATTTGTTGGCCATCTATACGTCTTCTTTGGAGAAATGTCTATTTAGGTCTTCCACCCATTTTTTTTTTTATTGTGGGTGTTTTTTTTTTTTTAGATTGAGCTCCATAAGATGATTGTATATTTTGAGGATAAATCATTTGTCACTTGCTTTGTTTGCAAATACTTCCTCTCATTCTGAGGATTGTCTTTACATCTTATATATGTTCTCCTTCACTATGTAAAAGGTTTCAAGTTTAATTCATTTTAATTTGTTAATTGTCTCACAAATGATCTTTTTAATAGCAATATTTAATACAAGCATATATATTTATTTACTATGATCCCAAATATTATAAAATTATGAAGCATGGGAAGGTTTTACTTTTTTTCCTTTTGGAGAATGTTACTAAATGGATTTATTATTTTGTTGTATTTTTGTCAGATTTTACATATAAATGATATTATAGAGTATTTGTCTTTCTCTGACTTATTTCACTTAACATAATACCCTCTAAGTCCATTCATATTGCTGAAAATGGGAAAATATTCTTTTTATGACTTAGTGTATCATTGTGTATATGTATACACATCTTTATTATCCGTTTGTCTGTTGATGGGCACTCAGGTTGCTTCCATATCTTGACAACTGTAAGCAATGTTGCGATGAACATCAGTGTGCATGTACTTTTTTGAACTAGTACATCTGTTAAGGGTTTATCCCCAGGAATGAAATTTATCGGTCATATAGTAGTTCTATTTTTAGCTTTTTGAGAAACCTCCCTACTGTTTTCCACAGTGACAACACCAATTTACATTCCCATCAACAGTGCAAGAGGATTCCCTTTTCCTCACATTCTCACCAACACTTGTTATATGTATTTTTTGGTGATGACCATTCTGATAGGTATGATGTGATTGTCTCATTGTGGTTTTGATTTTCATTTCCCTCTTGATTGGTGATGTTTAGCATCTTTTTGTGTGCCTGTTGACAATCTGTCTAGCTTCTTTAGAGAAAAATCAGTTCAGGTCTTCTGCCCATTTTTAATTTTTTTGATGAATTATATGAGCTGTTTATATACTTTTGGTAATAACTCTTTATTGGTCATATAATTTGCATATATTTTCTTATTCAGTAGGTTGTCTTTGTGTTGATGATTTTCCCTCATTATGCAAAAGATATAAATTTAATTATGTCCCATTTGTTTGCTATTGCTTTTGCTTCCTTTGTTCTAGGAAAAGTTTCCCCCAAAATTCTCCTGTGATTTATGAGAAAGATTGTGCTGCCTTGTCTTCCTCTAGGAGTTTTATAATATCTGGCCTGGCATTTAGGTCTTTAATCCATTTGGAGTTTATTTTTGTATGTGATGTTAGAGACTGTTCTAATTTCATTATGTGTAGCTGTCCAGCTTTCCCAGCACCACTTAGTGAAGAGACTGTTTTGCTTCCATTGTACATTCTTGACTCCTTTGTCATAGATAACTTGACAGTAAGTGTGTTGGTGTATTTCTGGGGAGTCTACTCTGTTTCATTGTTCTATGTGTCTCTGTGCCAGTATTGTACTGCTTTGATTACTGTAGCTTTACAGTATATTCTGAAGTCACAGTGTGATTCCTGCAGCTCTGTCCTTTCTCAAGATTGTTTTGGATAGTGGACATCTTTTGGTTTACCTACAAGTCTTAAAATTATTCTAGTTCTGTGAAAAATGTCATTGGTATTTTGATAGGGATTGCATTGAATCTGTAGTCTTGGGTTGTTGGCTTGGGTCACACAATGATTTTTTTCCCTGTACCAAAAGTCTTTATTCATTGTATTTTCCCAGGGAAAAACAGGGAGAGGAAAAAGGGTCAGTATGTGTGTTACAAAATGATACTAAATGGGAAAGGATGCACCTTGGTACAGTAAAACCAACCCTCAAATTAACTTTCCCCCGAAGGGGTCGCCAAGCCCAAGGGTGCTCAGTCTCCAGCAGTTCAGGAATGAAGGTATAGAACAAATAGACACAATCTTGCTTACCTTCTCTCTCATCACATAAATTCAAAATTTCACACAAAGCTTTGGTTCCTAGCAGTAAACACAGAGTTATATTTTTTCAGTCTCCTGTTTAAACAGTCTTGTGGCCACTTTGACATGTTTCTTGCACACCCATTAAAGTTCTTGAGTGACTTGGAAACACATTCATCCTTCCTTGATTGGTCTCCCAACCCTACTTTTCTACATGGAAGGCCCCTCATTGCTTCTCTCTACCCTAGGGTTAAAGTAGGTTTTAATCTATCCAAAGACAAAAGTCTGTCTGACATGAATCATAGCAAGGAAAGGTCTTGACTCAGGAGATTGGGAACAAGAAATGGAGAGTTTATAGTTTTTCAGGACTTTGATGCAAATCATTTTAAGAATTGCGGACAACTTGCAAATTAAATGTATAAGTATATGGGCCATATTTTAGGACTGTAGAGAAGGGGGAACTAGAAGAGGGGATAGGAATCTAGTTTTTAAGATGGAAGATCTTGTTCAAAATTAGAAATAAAACAAGGGGAGTAAAACAGAAAGTGTGGTTCAAGACTCCTCATTTCAAGAAGAGTGACCCCCATGCTTGTCTTTCAGATCTCTTTGCCTGGAGCAGAAAGTTTTGTCAAAGATGCTTTGGCTACTTTTATCAACATAAAAAAAGTTTATTAAAAAAAAAAAAAACCTAAAGAATATGGAGAAGAGAAACACATTATATTTACACAAACTAGGCTACCCAGGAATTACCAGATCAATTACTTGTGAAATCCTACAAAGCCCAGATAAATACAGTAACTGGAGGCAGGTAGCAATGGGAGACAAGAACCTAAGATCAGACACACATCACCCAATGGATGTGTTCTATTGCATTTGCCCCATTAAAACACAGTGAGGTAGGTTTGCAGTGACCTCACAGTATCTTAAAACAAACCAACAAAACTACACTTTTCTCCTTTAGCCACCAAGACACTAATGACTGCTGTAACAGGGCAGGACACTAGCTCTGGAAACCACAAAGAAGCCACTACTAATGGACTCTCTGAAAGCCAAGGAGGAAAAGCCCATAATTGGTAAAGGTTAACTATTTTGTTCTTAATTTATATATCCATCCTTGGATAGCTCAAGATAGGTACAGAGGCATCATTCTTAAAACCTATATTTACCAACACACTTTTTTTAAAAAAATAAAAACACACATACACATTGTTGTATATGGCAGGCCTAGCCCAATCCAGTGAAGGACAGATCTGGTATATAAAATGAATCCTGTCCCCTGGAATTGGAGGTCTGGTACAGGAATACGCTATCACACATACAGGTGACCTTTGCCTAATCTTGGCTTCACCTCTCTGCACATTTTACCTGGTCCAGCCTCTCCTAACCTCTTTGCACCTCCTTTACCTGTTAAGAACAATTTCCAGTCTTTCAGTAGGAGACGAAGTCATGGGGAAACCCAGTTAAATTCTAGTCTCTCATAAAACATTGAATATAAAGGGGTTTCGAGAGGACACTATGACAGGAAAGCCAACTCTTATTGACAAAAATGAGGTAGCTCAACTCCAGAGAGTTGTTTTCTCTGGTGATACAGTAATAGATAAAGAGAATTCCTACTATAACCTGAACCCGCTGCTGATTTATACATATACATACAATTGTTTAGTGTTCCTTTACTACTGATTGTGGATATATATTTTAGTTTATTCTTTTAACCTTCCTACTAGCTTTGTGCGTGGATGGCTTCTTATCTTTATGTTTACCTCTATCGGTGAGCTTTTGCACTTCATAATACTTACTTGCATTATGCATTTGGATTGTATAATACTTACTAGTTTTTTCTCTTTTGCCTAGATAAGTTCCTTTAATTTGTTGTAAAGCTGGTTTCAGTCAGTTCAGTCACTCAGTTGTGTTCAACTATTTGCGACCCCATGGACTGCAGGAGGCCAGGCTTCCCTGTCCATCACCAACTCCCAGAGTTTGCTCAAACCTCAATGAGTGAAACTTCAGAGGTCTATGTCATTTTTCTAATTACAGGTGGACCTCTGATATTGTTTTTAAATCTTCAAATGTTTTATTTTTATTTATTTATTTATTTATCTAGTTTTTTAAATGAGAAATTTCTTTTTAGTCTTTTTGCTCTCTGAATTTCTCTTCACCAGTAAGGCAGAGTTTCCATAATATGCTTTTAAGGAAGATTGCTAATACTTTAAGTGATCTATTAGAATTTAGGGTACTTTTCTTTCACTGGTAGATATGCAGGGATTCAGGAGCTTTGTTGTTGTGTTTAGTTGCTAAGTCATGTCCAACTCTTTGCAACCCCATGGATTGCAGCACACCAGGCTTCCCTATCCTTCACTATCTCCTGGAGTTTGCTCAAATTCATGTCCATTGTGTCAGTGATGCCATTCAACCCTTCTCCTGCCCTCAATTTTCCCAGCATCAGGTTTTTTCCAATGAGTTGACTCTTCACATCAGGTGGCCAAAGTACTGGAGCTTCAGTATCAGTCCTTCGAATGAATATTCAGAGTTGATTTACTTTAGGATTGACTGGTTTGATCTTGCTGTTCAAGGGACTTTCAAGAGTTTTCTCCAGCACCACAGTTTGAAAGCATCAGTTCTTCAATGCTCAACCTTCTTTATGGTCCAAGTCATATCCATACATGACTACTGGAAAAACAATAGTTTTGACAATATGGACCTTTGTCAGCAAAGAGATGTCTCCCCTTGTATACACTGCTTTCAATACACTGTTTAACACCCTCTTCCAACAACACAGAAGAAGACTCTACACATGGACATCACCAGACGGTCAACACTGAAATCAGATTGATTATATTCTTTGCAGCCAAAGATGGAGAAGCTCTATACAGTCAACAAAAACAAGACTGGGAGCTGACTGTGGCTCAGATCATTAACTCCTTATTGCCAAATTCAGACTTAAATTGAAGAAAGTAGGGAAAACCGCTAGACCAGTCAGGTATGACCTAAATCAAATCCTTTATGATTATACAATGAAAGTGAGAAATAGATTTAAGGGTCTAGATCTCATAGATAGAGTGCCTGATGAACTATGGAATGAAGTTCGTGACATTGTAGAGGAGACAGGGATCAAGAAAATCCCCATGGAAAAGAAATGTGAAAAAGCAAAATGGCTGTCTGGGGAGGCCTTACAAATAGCTGTGAAAAGAAGAGAGGCGAAAAGCAAAGGAAAAAAGGAAAGATGTAAGCATCTGAATGCAGAGTTCCAAAGAATAGCAAGAAGAGATAAGAAAGCCTTCTTTAGTGATCAATGCAAAGAAATAGAGGAAAACAACAGAATGGGAAAGACTAGAGATCTCTTCAAGAAAATTAGAGATACCAAGGGAACATTTCATGCAAAGATGGGCTCGATAAAGGACGGAAATGGTATGGACCTAACAGAAGCAGAAGATATTAAGAAGAGGGGGCAAGAATACACGGAAGGACTACACAAAAAAGATCTTCACGACCCAGATAATCATGACGATGTGATCACTAATCTAGAGCCAGACATCTTGGAATGTGAAGTCAAGCGGGCCTTAGAAAGCATCACTATGAACAAAGCTAGTGGAGGTGATGGAATTCCAGTGGAGCTGTTTCAAATCCTGAAAGATGATGCTGTGAAAGTGCTGCACTCACTATGCCAGCAAATTTGGAAAACTCAGCAGTGGCCACAGGACTGGAAAAGGTCAGTTTTCATTCCAATTCCAAAGAAAGGCAATGCCAAAGAAATGCTCAAACTACCGCACAATTGCACTCATCTCACATGCTAGCAAAGTAATGCTCAAAATTCTCCAAGCCAGACTTCAGCAATACGTGGAATGTGAATTCCCTGATGTTCAAGCTGGTTTTAGAAAAGGCAGAGGAACCAGAGATGAAATTGCCAAATCTGCTGGATCATGGAAAAAGCAAGAGAGTTCCAGAAAAACATCTATTTCTGTTTTATTGACTATGCCAAAGCCTTTGACTGTGTGGATCACAATAAACTGTGGAAAATTCTGAAAGAGATGGGAATACCAGACCACCTAATCTGCCTCTTGAGAAATCTGTATGCAGGTCAGGAAGCAGCAGTTAGAACTGGACATGGAACAACAGACTGGTTCCAAATAGGAAAGGAGTACGTCAAGGCTGTATATTGTCACCCTGCTTATTTAACTTCTGTGCAGAGTACATCATGAGAAACGCTGGACTGGAAGAAGCACAAGCTGGAATCAAGATTGCCGGGAAAAATATCAATAACCTCAGATTTACAGATGACACCACCCTTATGGCAGAAAGTGAAGAGGAGCTAAAAAGCCTCTTGATGAAAGTGAAAGAGGAGAGTGAAAAAGTTGGCTTAAAGCTCAACATTCAGAAAATGAAGATCATGGCATCTGGTCCCATCACTTCATGGAAAATAGATGGGGAAACAGTAGAAACAGTGTCAGACTTTATTTTGGGGGGCTCCAAATCACTGCAGATAGTGACTGCAGCCATGAAATTAAAAGACGCTTACTCCTTGGAAGAAAAGTTATGACCAACCTAGATAGTATATTCAAAAGCAGAGACGTTACTTTGCCGACTAAGGTCCATCTAGTCAAGGCTATGGTTTTTCCTGTGGTCATGTATGGATGTGAGAGTTGGACTGTGAAGAAGGCTGAGGGCCGAAGAATTGATGTGTTTGAACTGTGGTGTTGGAGAAGACTCTTGAGGGTCCCTGGACTACAAGGAGATCCAACCTGTCCATTCTGAAGGAGATCAACCCTGGGATTTCTTTGGAAGGAATGAAGCTAAAGCTGAAGCTCCAGTACTTTGGACACCTCGTGCAAAGAGTTGACTCATTGGAAAAGACTCTGATGCTGGGAGGGATTGGGGGCAGGAGGAGAAGGGGACGACCGAGGATGAGATGGCTGGATGGCATCACTGACTCGATGGACATGAGTCTGAGTGAACTCCGGGAGCTGGTGATGGACAGGGAGGCCTGGCGTGCTGCGATTCATGGGGTCGCAAAGAGTCAGACACGACTGAGCGACTGAACTGAACTGAACTGAACTGAACTTAGGTTTGTCATAGTTTTTCCTCCAAAGAGCAAACATCTAATTTCATGGTTGCAATCACCATCTGCAGTGATTTCAGAACCCAAGAAAATAAAGTCTGTCACTGTTTCCATTTTGTCCCTATCTATTTGCCATGAAGTAATTGGACTGGATACCATGATCTTAGTTTCTTAAATGTTGAGTTTTAAACCAGCTTTTTCACTCTCCTCTTTCAACTTCATGAAGAGGTTCTATATTTTCTCTTTGCTTTCTGTCATAAGGGTGATGCTCTGCATGCCTGAGGTCATTGATATTTCTCCCAACAGTCTTGATTCCAGCTTAAGCTTCATCCAGTCCAGCAGTTCACGTGAGGTACTCTGCATGTAAGTTAAATAAGCAAGTATAACAATATAGAGCCTTGATGTACTCCTTTCTCAATTTTGAACTAGTTTGTTGTTCCATGACTGGTTCTGTTATTTCTTGACCTGCGTACATATACTTCTTGACTTGTTTCACATGAGGCAGGTAAGGAGGTTTGGTATTTCCATCTCATTAAGAATTTTCCACAGTGTATTGTGGTCCACACAGTCAAAGGCTTTAGCATAGTCAATGAAGCTGAAGTAGATGTTTTTCTGGAATTCCCTTGCTCTTTCTATGATCTAGCAGATGTTGGTAATTTGATCTCTTGTTCCTCTGCCTTTTCTAAATCTAGCATGTACATCTGGAAATTCTGAGTTTATGTATTTTTGAAGCCTAGCTTGAAGGATTTTGAGCATTTCACTTTGCTAGCATGTGAAACAAGTGCAATTGTATGGTAGTTTTAAATTATTTGGCATTGACCTTCTTTGAGATTGAAATGACAACTGACCTTTTCCAGTCCTGTAGCTACTGCAGGAGTTTCCTAAAGTTGCTGCCATATTGAGTGCAACACTTTAATAGCATCCTCTTTAAGATTTGAAATAACTCAGCTGGAATTCCATCACTTCCACTAGTTTTTTTCATAGTAATGCTTCGTAAGGCCCACTTGACTTCACATTCCAGGATGCCTGTCTCTAGGTGAGTGATCACACCATTGTGGTTACCTGGTCATTAAGACATTTTTTGTACAGTTCTGTGTATTCTTGCCAACTTTTCTTAATATCTTCTGCTTCTGTTAGGTCCATACTGTTTCTGTCCTTTATTGAGCCTATCTTTGAATGAAATATTCCCTTCATAACTCTAATTTTCTTGAAGAGCTCTTACCTCCTACTTCTGGGTTCTGAATACATGAAATGTATTTCTACTTTAAGATGCCATTATATGGCCTTTTAAAATGTTTAAAATTATATTTATTTTTTCTTAGATTTAAAGTAATAACATGGTTATATTTATGGCACATGTATTAATTCCCTATTTTAATATTATCATAAATATTACCATTTTAAAAAGTCTTCTAGAACAAAAATTACCCAATCATTGCAGACAATGTCATGCAGGCAGAAAACATTTGAAATCTATAAGTTATTCTATGTGCACAGTGAATGTGGTCTAAAGGTTCATTATATTGAAAAATATCAATAATCCCACTTCAAACTATTTTAAACAGACAGGTATGTACCATTTAACTCTGATTTTAGATGTGTTTGTGGAATTTGTCTTTATTATTTACTTGAATCAACCATCAACCAGGTTTTTTGAATGTGTACAATACACATGGTATTTAACTTCCTTCTGGGATTACAGCAATGACTTGAAGCTGATAGCCTTTGCTCTTATGAACCTTGCAACTTAATATAATAATTCCACTTTGAGAAAAAAGGTACCATCAGTTGTTGGCAGAAAAAATACTAGCCCACAGACTTACATGTTTGCCTTCCATCTTTCCTTTTCCCTAAAGCATGTGTCTATATTTATAGGCCAACTGAACTCTGTATATTACAATGAATTCTCCTTTTCTCAACTACTATTAATATAAATACAGCCATATGTCTCATACATGTAATATGACTTACAGAAGATATTTGTCACATATCAGGAATATTTGTGCCATTTCTAAGTAACTGTGTCATAGAATGAAGGTCCATCTTCCTAAAGGCTTAATTTTAACTAATAGTCAAAGTTTAAAAATTTATAGTTGGAGAAGCATATTGAATTCACAGTGATATTTAAAATATACTTAAAAGATATAAATTTAAGTAACATGCTTTTATAAAACCAAAGCACAAAAGATAATTCTCTGAAGCTTTCTAAAATATAAAATTATAGTGTTTATGTAGTGTCCTATCAATGTTTACAATGATAAAAGTGCTTATATACAAAATAGGAATTTCCAACAAAATATTCACAAAGTTAGCCTTTTAATCAGGATTATATGAGAAGATAATTTATTCAATTTCAATTACTATTAGTCTACTCAAAGTTAAATGTCAGTTTTTAGTTACTTTGTTTCAGCTGAATGAATTAAGCAAGATATAGCCTATGGTGGAGAATGAGAAAGTAAAGAGAAATATTTTGTGAGACTTAGCTGACATTTTGAAACAAACTAAAATTTATTTAACTTATATGCAGAGTACGTCATGAGAAACACTGGACTGGAAGAAACACAAGCTGGAATCAAGATTACCGGAAGAAATATCAATAACCTCAGATATGCAGATGACACCACCCTTATGGCAGAAAATGAAGAGGAACTAAAAAGCTTCTTGATGAAAGTGAAAGAGGAGAGTGAAAAATTTGGCTTAAAGCTCAACATTCAGAAAACGAAGATCATGGCATCTGGTCCCATCACTTCATGAGAAATAGATGGGGAAACAGTGGAAACAGTGTCAGACTTTATTCTGCGGGCTCCAGAATCACTGCAGATGGTGAATGCAGCCATGAAATTAAAAGACACTTACTCCTTGGAAGAAAAGTTATGACCAACCTAGATAGAATATTCAAAATCAGGGACATTACTTTGCAGACAAAGGTCCGTCTAGTCAAGGCTCTGGTTTTTCCTGTGGTCATGTATGGATGTGAGAGTTGGACTGTGAAGAAGGCTGAAGAATTGTTGCTTTTGAATTGTGGTGTTGGAGAAGACTCTTGAAAGTCCCTTGGACTGCAAGGAGATCCAACCAGTCCATTCTGAAGGTGATCAGCCCTGGGATTTCTTTGGAAGGAATGATGCTAGAGCTGAAGCTCCAGTACTTTGGCCACCTCATGCGAAGAGTTGACTCATTGGAAAAGACTCTGATGCTGGGAGGGATTGGGTGCAGGAGGAGAAGGGGACGACCGAGGATGAGATGGCTGGATGGCATCACTGACTCGATGGACATGAGTCTGAGTGAACTCTGGGAGTTGGTGATGGACAGGGAGGCCTGGCATGCTGCAATTCATGGGGTCGCAAAGAGTCAGACACAACTCAGCGACTGAATTGAACTGAACTGAAAATCAAACTAACTAATTTTATTTAAGGACATATAATAGGTTTAAGGAAATGTCAAACCACTCCAATGTTCTTGCCTGGAGAATCCCAGGGATGGGGGACCCTGGTGGGCTGCCGTCTATGGGGTCGCACAGAGTCGGACATGACTGAAGCGATGTAGCAGTAATAGGTTTGCAAAAAGCAAACAGTATTAACTGACAAAAATCTATTTATTGTAGAACATTTGAGAGACTTCAAGATTTAGAGCGTTGAAGGAATATGCAAATAATATAAATAAAATGTTCACTTTCATACTTGCTAGTTATTGTGTGATGGAAATGTGGAGATATTAATTGGTCATTAGTGATGCAAAATTAGAAGGAAAAGCTTTGCTTTGAACAATGTTCTCAAAGGTTATTCACTGCAAAGGGATATTAAACACTTGGGACAAATTTTCTTGGGACTTGGGACAAATTTCCAAATTATTAACTCTGTTAATTTATTCACTCTGTTAATACATGTATAATCTTTTCTGACTCTTTCTCAAGTCCTTACATCACCTCCCCGCCAAAAAAAAAAAAAACAAAAAACAACTTTTAAAAATAGTAAATTAACCCTGTATTGATTGATGGGATGCTAGTCCCTTACTAACAATGTTCATATCCTGCCTGTCCTAAATTATTAAGATAAAGTACAGTTAATCAACATTTTCACTAAAGCGTGCTTCTATAAAGATGATCATGTTATCAAGTGAAGTGAAACATTTACAAATATTACAAGTTACAAATATTTTTTTCCGAAATGTGGACTAGCACTGCATTTTCCCTTTTTTAAAAAAATTAATGGTGATTTGAAAACAATGTAATACAACAAAGATCATTGGTTATAATTTTGATGGTGTCACACTATTAAACTTTCAGATTTTCAGTATTTACAGGAACTATCATGTTCACACGGACCTTTGGAATGGTTGCAGTAATCCTTTACTATGTGTTAAATGAGGCAGTGATACCACCAAGCCAAATTGAGTGAATCACTATTTTCTAGTATTTTAACAGATCTTTTAAAGGGTAATGTTTTCTGAAATTGTACATGTATACAGATACAACTGCCTATTTAAATTATGAAATGTGCAAACTAGAATATTGAGTGAGATACAGGAAGAAGAATTATCCTTAGTGGTTTCAGCTAGCCACCTGTATTTCACAATCAAGTGGTTTTGATTGAAGAGTGTCCTTATATCAATCAGCATCCATTGCCTCTACTTCAACCACATTTGTTATCATTTTCTCCAGGCTTTTTTTTTTTTTTAACCCTCCCTTAAACTGACCAGACCATTTCCATCTGGAGAAGGAAATGGCAACCCACTCCAGTATTCTTGCCTGGAGAATTCCATGGACACACCATGGGGTTTCAAAGAGTTAGAAGAATTGATGCTTTTGAACTGTGGTGTTGGAGTAGACTCCTGAGAGTCCCTTGGATTGCAAGAAGATATAACCACTCCATTCTGTAGGAGATCAGCCCTGGGTGTTCTTTGGAGGGAATGATGCTAAAGCTGAAGCTCCAGTACTTTGGACACCTCATGCGAAGAGTTGACTCATTGGAAAAGACTCTGATTCTGGGAGGGATTGGGGGCAGGAGGAGAAGAGGATGACAGAGGATGAGATGGCTGGATGGCATCACCGACTCAATGGATGTGAGTTTGCATGAACTCCAGGAGTTGGTGATGGACAGGGAGGCCTGGCGTGCTGCGATTCATGGGGTCGCAAAGAGTCAGACACGACTGAGCGACTGAACTGAACTGACTGAAGTGACAAATACACAAACTGACCAGCAATATTCATCCTCGTAGTCTTTGGATTTGAATTTTCCATCTGAAATGTAAATTTCCTAGCTAAGTGCATGGCTCACATCTTTAGTCAGTTTTGCTCAGGGATCTTTGCTCAAATGTGATCTTTTTAAATAAACACCTGCAATAGCAACACTGCCTGTCCACTTGACTAACACTCTTTGTTTTCTTGCTCTGCTCTGCTTTTTTTGTTGTTATTTTTTCCCCCTAGAGGTCTTGCCTCTGCCACCTGGAGGGGATTGGTTTTGCTTGTTTTCTAGTTTTCTAATGTACCCAGATAAGTAGCTATTCCTTTTCTACGCAAAACCATTTTAAGAAGAAACCTCAATCAAACACAGCTCTGACAATTCAAATTCCAAGTTTGTAGGCTTGTAAATTTTCAGAAGCAAGCAAGCAAGGAGAAAAATACCAGCAGAAGTAAGAATAGGCAAAAGGAGATTGTTTAATGTTCTTATAATGAAAATAAAAACTTTTATTTCTGAGGTACCCTGAGTGAATAGAGAGTTCTGTGCTAAGCAGCCAGTACTTGAGACTTGAACTAACAATTACTGTCAAACAAAACTCAGAATCTAGAAAACAAAAATGAGGAATGATTTAAAAAACAAAACAAAATAAGAAACACCTTGCCTTTGGTAACCAGTGGCAAGTGGTTTGGATAGGCTAAAAGAAATGCTTTAATATACTATATCTCCACATTCTATTTAAGTAAACCCATTTGTATTTTAACCAAGCTGAATTTACTTCAATGTGCATAGCTTTGATTCCCCAAACCTTTTATTACTGAGTACAATTAGGAGATTAATTTTTATTCTAAAGAATAAGTATTAATATATTGGATTAATAAGTATTACTATATTGGATTAATAAGTATTAACATATTGTATTAATATATATTGTATATTTGCTTAAATTGTACCATCTGATATGAATATAGAATCTAGCTTTAGTGCATCCTTCAGTGTCATGAAATAGCAATAGACGAAGAGATACTAAATACTTTTATATTCATTAATCCACACGGCACTCTTCAGCATATTTAATTGAAATTTGTTACATTTCTGGGTGTAAATATGTGGTGTTTGAACATTTGTTTTGAAAATTGCTGTAGGAGGTATTTTAACTCCAAGGATGTTTCAAATCATCTAGGAGTGACTGTTCTCATCCAGCAATTGCTAAGAACCTTTATATTGTTGATTACTATAGTCAAAAGTAACAGAAGTGATCCTTTTCATATTTCCAGTGTCCTAACAGAAGAGTCATACCCCACTGACCCACATCAAAGATAAATAATCTAGTGGCCAACATTTGATCATGAGAAACAGAAGTGAAAGAACCATGCATGACGAACAGGAATTTGAAAAATTCTTTGGGAGCAGGGTAATGGTGGAATCTGGAAGCCTGCATGAGGTAGAGCAGTTGTAGACAGAACCTCCAGGAGCTGGATGCTAAAACCAGTAACTGAACTTAGGTGCTTCTCCCATCCCCAAGTTCCTAAATCTCCATCAGAGACTCACTCCCCAGCTAAATTCAAATCACATAACCTAAGTGCTAACAGCACTAGTTATGCAAAGAAAGCTCACAACCAAGTCCCTTCGCTCCCTTCCAAAGAAAAAAAATGTCATCTCATTGATGTCCCTTCCCGCATGCACCTCTGTCATCTTTGTTGCCTAATTTAGGAATCAAAATACTGGTGGCTTACACGTGATATGAACCACACAGATGTGTTTTGTTTGGCTAATAAAAAATAAAAATTTAAATTAGAATGACTTATCTTTAATACACATGACTCCTATTCTGAAAAAACTGAAGTTTTTCTACAATATATCAATATATATTAATATATTAATTTTTATTCCTTAGAATAAAAATTAATCTCCTAATTGTACTCAGTAATAAAATGTTTGGGGAATCAAAGCTATGCACCATTAAAGTAAATTCAGCTTGGTTAAAATACAAATGGGTTTACTTAAATAGAATGTGGAGATATAATATATTAAAGCATTCCTTTTAGCCTATCCAAACCACTTGCCACTGGTTACCAAAGGCAAAGTTTTTCTTTTTTTTTTAATCATTCCTCATTTTTGTTTTCTAGATTCTGAGTTTTGTTTGACAGTAATTGTTAGTTCAAGTCTCAAGTATTGGCTGCTTAGCACAGAACTCTCTATTCACTCAGGGTACCTCAGAAACAAAGTTTTTCTTTTCATTTTAAGAACATTAAACAATCTCCTTTTGCCTATTCTTACTTCTGCTGGTATTTTTCTCCTTGTACCACACAGTCCCATTCTTGTTGCCACCAAGACCCATGGCCCATCTTCCAACAGTCTAAGCAAATGAAATATATGCTAGCTTCAATTGTTTGCCCTAGTGACTTAGGATTTAGATATTCTCTCTATAGAAAAGTGGCCCATTATAACAGCATCATTTGGGACTGTGTATGTATGATGTCATTTAATTCTATATAATTCAAATTTACTTCTGTTAGACATGAGATTAAAATAAAGGATTCAAAGAAAATGCAAAATATTAGAATGCTTTTTTTCTAAAATGTTTACCTTAGAAACCAAGGGTTACCTCACATAACTTATACTTTTCATCATCATTACATTAGCATTCTGAAACTTAAACATAAATGAGGGTCACTAACTTGAATAGAATTGTTTTCCTTGTATAAAACACCCTAGCTTGCCAGCCTTTTTGGCTTCTGTCTGTTGTGTGTCCTTCCCATGTCCTTTCTTTTAGTATCATTTCACTAGGTCCAGCAATAGCATTGTATATTGGGTGCTATAGAGTCAACAAATGAGAAAAGACATATCATAAAAGAAATATGATTAAATGCTAATGTGTGTTAGGTTTTTACTTATCTCAAGTTATCTATTTCCTTAATGCTTAGAAAGATTTCAATTTATTTCACAGTTATATATTCAGAAGTCTGCAGCTGCTGACCTTTTAGAAAATAATACTTTAGCACAAATGAACAAAAGCAGAATGCACTGTCGTATGTGTAGCTCCAGCAGGAATGAACAGAGCCAAATTGTTTTCTACTAGAACAACTGTCTTAGTCACTATAACATGAGGATTAAAATAAGTGAGGAACTGGACATGATTTTTTACATCATTTTTCTCTAATAGTTACAAATGTGTTGAGGATAGTTTCATTTAACTCTTTCATAATTTACAAAAAATTCACTTCCTCATCATTGTGTATTCATTTCACTAGAAAGAACTCAGAATGACTTGATGATGACTGGGAGAAATAAATAATAGAATAACAAAGAAATTTGTAATCATGATTTTGAGGCTATACAACATCCACAGCAATCTAGCCAGAAGAACATTAATATCTTATAAAAACACTTAATATTTTGGCAGTTGAGGGTCAAGTTTCAATGTTATAGGATTACAGAACAACAGGAAAATATTTTTCTCTATTTCTCCAGAAAAACAAAGCTGTCATGTTGTGCTAAAGATCATTTGCCTGATGTCAACACTGATGATCCTATATAATCCCGTATACAATATTAGTCTTAATACTTCAAAAGTTTTTACAGTCACCTATTAATTTACCTTCATATAATGTATATAATTTCTATTTTTAGAGTTGCTATGTTTCATAAAAATTTATGAAGCAGAATACATATTTATTTTTAACTTTTCCATACTTCAAATAGAATTCTAGGAAACCATCAAGGAGACTAATGCTGTTTACTGTAGCCATAAGGCAACAACACAGAATAGAAGCAGGGTAAAGGGGATTAGATCTGACAGATAGAGTGCATGATGAACTATGGATGGAGGTTCCTGACACTGTACAGGAGATACGGATCAAGACCATCCCCATGGAAAAGAAATGCAAAAAAGCAAAATGGCTGCCTGGGGAGGCCTTACAAATAGCTGTGAAAAAAAGAGAAGTGAAAAGCAAAGGAGAAAAGGAAAGATATAAGCATCTGAATGTATTCCAAAGAATAGCAAGGAAAGATAAGAAAGCCTTCCTCAGTGATCAATGGAAAGAAATAGAGGAAAACAACAGAATGGGAAGGACTAGAGATCTCTTCAAGAAAATTAGAGATACCAAGGGAACATTTCATGCAAAGATGGGCTCCATAAAGGACAGAAATGGTATGGACCCAACAGAAGCAGAAGATATTAAGAGGTGACAAGAACACACAGAAGAACTGTACAAAAAAGATCTTCACGACCCAGATAATCATGATGGTGTGATCACTCACACTCACCTAGAGCCAGACATCCTGGAAAGTGAAGTCAAGTGGGCCTTAGAAAGCATCACTACGAACAAAGCTAGTGGAGGTGATGGAATTCCAGTTGAGCTATTTCAAATCCTGAAAAATGATGCTGTGAAAGTGCTGCACTCAATATGCCAGCAAATTTGGAAAACTCAGCAGTGGCCACAGGACTGGAAAAGGTCAGTTCCAATCTCAAAGAAAGGCAATGCCAAAGAATGCTCAAACTACCACACAACTGCACTCATCTCACACACTAGAAAAGTAACGCTCAAAATTCCTCAAGCCAGTCTTCAGCAATACATGAACTGTGAACTTCCAGATGTTCAAGCTAGTTTTAGAAAAGGCAGAGGAACCAAAGATCAAATTACCAACATCTGCTGGATCATGGAAAAAGCAAGAGAGTTCCAGAAAAACATCTATTTCTGCTTTATTGACTATGCCAAAGCCTTTGACTGTGTGGATCACAATAAACTGTGGAAAATTCTGAAAGAGATGGGAATACCAGACAACCTAACCTGCCTCTTGAGAAACCTGTATGCAGGCCACGAAGGAACAGTTAGAACTGGACATGGAACAACAGACTGGTTCCATTAGGAAAAGGAGTACGTCAAGGCTATATTGTCACCCTGCTTATTTAACTTCTATGCAAAGTACATCATGAGAAACGCTGGGCTGGAAGACGCACAAGCTGGAATCAAGACTGCTGGGAGAAATATCAATAACCTCATATATGCAGATGACACCACCCTTATGGCAGAAAGGAACTAAAAAGCCTCTTGATGAAAGTGAAAGAGGAGAGTTGAAAAAGTTGGCCTAAAGCTCAACATTCAGAAAATGAAGATCATGGCATCTGGTCCCATCACCTCATGGCAAATAGATGGGGAAACAGTGGAAACAGTGTCAGACTTTATTTTGGGGGGCTCCAAAATCACTGCAGATGGTGAATGCAGCCATGAAATTAAAAGACGCTTACTACTTGGAAGGAAAGTTATGACCAACCTAGACAGTATATTCAAAAGCAGAGACATTACTTTGCCAACAAAGGTGCATCCTGTCAAGGTTATGATTTTTCCAGTGGTCATGTATGGATGTGAAAGTTGGATTGTGAAGAAAGCTGAGTGCCGAAGAATTAATGCTTTTGAACTGTGGTGTTAGAGAAGACTCTTGAGAGTCCCTTGGACTGCAAGGAGATCCAACCAGTCCATCCTAAAGGAGATCAGCCCTGGGTGTTCTTTGGAAGGACAGATGCTAAAGCTGAAACTCCAGTAATTTGGCCACCTCATGCGAAGAGTTGACTCATTGGAAAAGATTCTGATGCTGGGAGGGATTGGGGGCAGGAGGAGAAGGGGACAATAGAGGGTGAGATGCCTGGATGGCATCACCGACTCGATGGGCATGAGTTTGAGTGAACTCTTATTAGAGTTAGCGATGGACAGGGAGGCCTGGCATGTTGCAATTCATGGGGTCGCAAATAGTCAGACACAACTGAGCGACTGAACTGAACTGAAAGCTGTCTTTACAAGCTAACTGTTTAAAATCAAACCCTTAGAACAATTACTCCCATAGAACATATATACTAGATTCCTCTCTCCCTTTTATTTTCATGAGTAAAATGCTATACAATTTTTCAAAAGTTTAATATGTAAGAAAGTATCCTATACTTCAGGTTTTATTTAATATATAAATTATGTTGGCTACTCTTCGTTATATTTCTTATTTAAAATAATTAAAATAGTTATAGAACAGAGAAGAAATTAAATCCAGAAACATCTTCAGTTGTATCCTTGTCTCAACACTTTGAAAGAAACATGAACTAAGGACAGACCCAGAGAAATATTTCCATCTTAGTAACAGTTCTTCAAAACATTTCTATGAGCCAAGGATTCTCTCTGTGGCAATGATATTGAAACATTTTTTCACTGACTATATAATTTCTAGCACCTTTAACCTCTTGGTGGCATCTTCAACCTCTTTCACTTTATTCCAATTGAACACTGTCATCCAGATTGCCTGATAACTTGCTATGTTGGTTCCTTAGTTTCCTCTCTTCCCAACATCTTGTGCCATCTCTCATCTGAGGTTCTCATCATTTTCTACTCTGAGTTACTTCATACAGTTTAGTATTTTCCACTTTAGTTGTTGTTGCAAATTTTTTTCTGCCAGTTTAGACCTTGCTCTCTTTAGAGAATAAAAGAGAAGAGTGAAGATAACATTGGCAAAAAGAGAGGGTTCTGAGCACACACACACGTGTGTGTGTATATATATATATATATATATGACATCACACTTTGTTTAAACCTTGGGAATATTCATTAAAAAAAAAAAAAAAAAACATTGGTTCTTTAAGACTTATCTTTCCATGAGTGCAAGATCTATTTTACTAGGAATATGTGAAACTCTACTTGCAACCCTTTGGCGGTACGTAAGACAGAGTATAGCATACTCTTTTGCTATAACTCTAAGATATGAAATTGGTAACTATAAGGAAAAAAGAACATCGGCATAAACATTTAATCTTCTGCTTTTCCAAGCTTAGTGATTTTTGACAATGGAAAGAAAAGGATGACAACCAAACAACTTGCAAATGCCCCTCAATAACATAATTGTTTCTAATGAAGAATCAATCTCCCTTCCCTCCCCAAGCTACATGCATGGGCCAGAGAATCTCCACAGAAGGAGTGAGCAACTGAATTCATAGTTCCTTTTTATAACCTCCCCTACCTCCCTAGAAGCACAGGAGGGTCTGTAATACTCAACCCAGCTGATACTTGGTTCTGAAACGTACCCTGACAAGGACCAGGAAACACTCTCATTAAACCAGCGGTGGCATCCTCTGTTGATGGCTCCTTTCGTAATGTGAAGACACTCCATTATCTTTCATTTCCCAAATTAGCTGTGAGTCCACAATGTCTTAACTGCAGATCCACAAAGGACACTCATGGATTTGCCTCCTAAATCTCTCACTTACCTAGTGGCATTCTTTTGCTTCTGAACCTGTCTACTTTTGTACAGTCATAGTGTTATATTCAAACCATGGCCTCAAATCGTTTTCTTATCCCCTTGACTCAGCACTGCTTATGTATATTTATCCAGTTTCTGAGAGTTAGCCTGAGCCATTTGTTCCAAAGTCTGTTTGAATGTCATTCCATAGTTGTTGTAAAGCAGCTAAGACTCTGACTCGGCTGGCACACAGAGGCAAGTTTAAATTGTTCTAGTGTAACTGTTCCTGGCCTTTCTCCTTCCAGTAAGGACTCAATGCCTTTAGCCAACTCAAAGTCCAGTGAACCTAAGAATGTATTTCTAGAAATATTTTTTAACAGTTTCTTTTTTAGAGCAGTGTTTTAAGTTCACAATGGAAAGTACAGGGAGGGAGTGTTTTTCCATATATCCTTTACCCTGCACATGTGTAGCATTCTGCTTTATCAATATCACTCACTAGAATGGTACAATATTTTTTAACCAAGGATGAACCTATATTAGCACATCATAATCACCCAAAGTCCACAGTTTACCTTCGATTTCCTTTTTGTGTTGTGTGTTCTATTGGTTTAGACAAATATATAATGACATATATCCACCATTAAAATATAATGCAGTGTTTTCACTGCCTTAAAATTCCTCTTCGCTCTGCCTATCTTTCTCCTACTTACTCTTAGAAAGTACTAATCTTTTTATTTTCTTTACCTTTTCCAAAATGCCATATTTGAGGTCATACAACCTCTGCTTTTTTTTGTTGTTGTTGTTGGATTGGCTCCTCTCAGTTAGTAAGATGCAGTTAATACTCTTCCATGTCTTTTCATGGCTTGATAGCTCGTTTCGTTTTAGTCTGAATTTGTCTGGATGCACCATAGTTTACTTGCTGGGACATCATGCTTGCTTCCAAGTTTGGGCAATTATGAATTAAACTTCTGTACATGTGCATGTGCAGGTTTTTCTGTATATATAAGCTTTTCTGGAAAAATATTTTTTAGATATTTTCAAATAATATATTCTAAGTCTGTTTCTCACTATACATTCTCCCTTCTAAATGCAATTACTCCTAAATATATCCTATATACTAGTTCTAGAGGTTTCTGGGGGTGATTATGGGCCAATGTGATTTTCTTAATGGGCTGACTTTGGGTCCTTATCACATAAGCTTGATTTTCTGGTAGCTGTGATGAAAATGAACTTTTCAGATTGAGGGTGATATAATGAATCTGTTATCAATATATAGCTGAGGACAAGGACCAAGGAAGGGAATAATCTAACAGGTTCCAGAGTGAGAAAGAGGTTTATGAATCTCTATCTATTAAAATTTTAATTATTTCAAACATATACACATGCAAACAAATTTAGCATACCTATTCATAAAAGAAGAAATATTTCCATTCCACAGAAAATAAAAATTTTGAAATATGCAGATGTATGTAACAAATAATGGATAGTCTTTACATGTATCTTAGTGACTTATATCAGAGAAGGCAATGGCAACCCACTCCAGTACTCTTGCCTGGAAAATCCCATGGATGGAGGAGCCTGGTAGACTGCAGTCCATAGGGTTGGACAGGACTGAGCGACTTCACTTTCATGCATTGGAGAAGGAAATAGCAACCCATTCCAGTATTCTTGCCTGGAGAATCCCAGGGACGGGGGAGTCTGGTCGGCTGCCATCTATAGGGTCGCACAAAGTCGGAGATGACTGAAGCGACTTAGCAGCAGCAGCAGTGACTTATATAAGAAAATTAAGTATATATTTTAAAAGGCCTGAGTTGTTTAAAAGCTATACTCAAGGATGTATTTAATAATGGAGATTGTTTAGCAGTAGACATCAATAAAGTAAGCCAAAAACAAAACAAATTGACACACATACTTACTAGTTTGGCTTAATAAAGGATTTGCTATGCATTACTTTTAAGAGGCCCAGAACCTTTAAAAATAGGTGCTTATTACACCAGTAAAATAGAATACCTGCATGTTTTGTTGCTGCCAATTAAAATGTTTCATGAAAAAAAGAAAAAACTAAGGGTTTAAAAGCAGGACTAGAATTAACTGTCCTTTTGGGAAATTTCTCAGAATTGTCTAAAGAAAAATATGAAAACACTTTAATGCATTGTTTCCTTTAGACTTTAAAGCAAGTATGATTATGCATTACATTATAATATCTGGCAGAGTTTCATTTGATTACCATATTTTTAGAAATTTAATGTGAAAGAAAAATGTAAAACATTTAATCTCTAGATTGGTACTTATACTCCTTGTGATGACACTCAAAAAACTTTGGCAGCACTCTGAGTAGTTGGCAGGTTCTACAAAATATGCCAATTAAAGAGCAAAACATTACTCCACTACATCATGTCACATTCTTCCAAAACATAAATATTGAACTTCCACCACATGCCACCATGCAGCACTGCTATGACATCTTTGTAGGGTTCCTAAGCTCCTTCAAAAAGTGGCATCTCATCAGCACAAGGGGAGGTAAAATATTACTGTGGCTATAATTATCTAGTTGGCAAAATAAGCTCTGTGTAGAATTATGTTGAAACAGCCATTTATGAAATTAATGCTTTAGTTCAACTCAGCTTATATGTTTAAGGGAACTGGTGACAATGAGAATATATAGATTAGTTTACTATCATGTTAATTTTTTGTCTCTGTTTAAAAAGCAAACTTTTTTTCTTAGTATAGTACATTTAGAAAGCAGATTTGTTCACAGAAAAACAGTTAAGGATAAACCATAATTCTACATGTGAAATGTACATTTTCTGGTATAGTAATAATATATATACATTTTCTTTTCTGAGGACACATATAGAACTCATTCCTAATTTATTTAAATGTATCTTAGTAATACATTAACTTCACATGTTTTCAAGGTCAATAAGTATTGAATTAAAAAAAAAAATAAACTATCAAACCTGTGTAATTTTAAAAGCATTTCTAAAATTTAGAAGAAACACTTAAATTTGTTTAAACAGAGGCCAGGAGTATTGTGGACATTTTTTGGCTGATTGCAAAGGGTGTGAAAGATGTTTAAGAATTTAAGAAGTTTATACAGATTCTTCTAAGAAAGAAAAATATTTCTAATACAGAATAATAAATCTATGATTAAATATATCAATACAGGTATTATGCATACTATAGAAATTTTCAAGATACATATAGGTTGAAATGCAGTGAAAAGTCATTTTCTAATAAGCCACTTGGCATTGTTTTTTTTGAAAGACATCAATCTGATAAAATAAGAGTACAAATTAAACCCAGTGGAAGATCTGTTGCAGAATCAATAGACAAAATGAGCTACAGAACATTCTCATATTTAGAAGAGCTTGCAATAGAAACCAAGACTCAAGAGATTACCATTTTACTTTTACTTAATAGAGGAGTGAGGTGAAGTGAAGTGAAGTTGCTCAGTCGTGCCTGACTCTTTGCGACCCCATGGACAGTAGCCTGCACCAAGCTCCTCCGTCCATGCGATTTTTTAGGCAAGAGTACCGGAGTGGGTTGCCGTTTCCTTCTCCAATAGAGGGGTAGCATCTTTAAATATTCGTAAAGTTTAGAGAGACTAAGAGAGTGTTGGGGAACAAAAGCGCTAATTTTTTGTTTTGATAAAGAAAATTATATTGCTGAAGGGCTTAATATAAATTAAGAATTAGATGTTACTTATGGCAGACAGCAGAGAAGGCAATGGCACCCCACTCCAGTACTCTTGCCTGGAAAATCCCATGGATGGAGGAGCCTGGTAGGCTGCAGTCCATGGGGTCGCCAAGAGTCGGACACAACTGAAGTGACTTAGCAGCAGCATGGCAGACAGACTGAGTGAAAAGTCAGACTTTCTCCTCTGTTCTACACCTTTTGTTGGGGGGTTCTCGGTCATCAAGAACTTTTTCAGTTTTCCCAGTAACTTCTTAAATCACCATGCCTAATGATAGGCTATGGATCTTAATCCTAACCAGATTGTAGCATATTGAAATTAACAGTGCAGAGTTTACCCTGTGGTTCACTTCTTTTGGAGGAATACTCTAGGTAACAGTATATGTAATAGCTGAATCTACCTATTGACAAAGAAAAGCTCTATCCAGTATCTAAATGTATTCTTGGACTGATCCTGAATCAAGTGACTTCTCTGCAATCAAAACTAAACATTTCATGTTGATGTATGGCAAAACCAATACAATATTATAAAGTAATTAACCTCCAATTAAAATAAATAAATTTATATTTAAAAAAACAAGCAAAAAAATAAACATTTCTATTCACTGAGTCTCTCGTAATATAATCCAAGTATTTCCAGGGAATGGTATAAATTAAAGTCATACAGTGAAGAAATTAAAAGAAAACTGTTACTGAATTTGCTTTGAGGCTTTCATTTAGTACTTCCACATATATAAAAACTAGGTTTGAAATGAGAAATCCGTGTTAGATTAGGTCACTTTTAAAAGGGAAATCTCACTCACCATTCCTACTCTCTTCATCAATGGCGACTATGGTGGCTGGTGGTCCTCCCCTAGCTAGTTTGCAATCTAAAGAGAAAACAAGACAAATTAAGAAGTAGCTATTGCAGGGACATTCACCCTGAGATTAAATTCACACTATGTATTAACATTTAAAAAGAAATATCCTATAATCAAATTAATATGCATCATTTAACCATTTTTTATTTTAAAAAAAGTGTTCACACAGATTCCTTACCACATTGCAACAAAGACACTTTATACACCATGAAATGGTTCAAATCATACTGAGAAAACATAAGCAGAGACCACTGGAGAGTAGAAGTCCTTCAGGACAGAGATAATGTGATGGTAATTTAACCCAAAGAAATAACATAAAGGGATGATTAACAAGGATAAATTGTAATTAAAGCTTCACAACAGAAACAAACATAATTGGACTTTAATTGTGATAAAGGGTCTAATTAAAAAGGGTGAGTAGAATTTCAATAGTATTCTAAAGAGAATGAAACAGAGACAGACAAGCAATGTTTGTGGGTTTTGAGATTTTATTTTTGTCATCTTACCCTCATATTGCCAGTCTGGAGACAAAGGAATAGAGTCATCAATGGAAGCAGATCAGAAGAATAAAAGAAAGAAAGGAAGAAAGAATATATGTGTATATTTAGTGAGGATTGAAAGATATAAATAGCATTGTACAATAACAGATATATCACACCTAATGATTTCTGGAAATGAAATATGTAAAATCCTTATTTTTATAATTCAAATACAGTATGAACAAGTTAACTTTATAATGTATGTCACTCACATCTTAAAAATTACAGATCAATTTGAATATACCATACAATACACCTATGTGTCCTATGAAAAGGTAAATAAAATTACATATCAATTGTCTATTGTCTCTGTGTTGAATGAACCTTAAGAATACTGCCTGTCAATCAGTAGTGATTAATTTTTTGTCTCAAGAACTGCTAATGTGTGGATAATGAACATATAAATAGTATTATGAAAGTATTATGAACTATAATATCCAAGATAATGAAAATGTGAAGGCTTTGCCTGCGAGATGTCAAAAGTATACTTCTGAGACATAAAGTGCTCTCTCAGGAGATACTTGGCCAGCCTGATAGGGTTGTGTCATGCAGTTAAATGCACATGGCATGTTCCTGTGGCTGAAACATAAATTGGCTTAAGCCATCCAAGTAGGTGTGCTATTTGAAAGATGATTTCAAGGTTTACTATTTATCTATTCAAATTCTGCCATTATGTACATGGGCATGAATAATAAGGGCTTTGGCAAGCACTGTTGTATATTGTAAGATGTGTGCTCTGTCATGTAAAGCTTAAAATATCTGAAATCTCCAGTTTTTCTCTCTTTGTCCTTGTCAATGTTCAAGAGTTTCAGGTCACAGCAGTTTTAGGTCTAAAATCTCTCATTACACTCCATCCTTTCCTTCCTATACCCCTGACATAGCACAGCTCCTCGCTGCTTGCAGCCTCTACTCTTGCAGTGGTTTCCTCATTAATCTCCTGGAAGCTGTTCTCATCCTGCATTCGTTTATTCATTTCATGAGAATAATTTTTGTGCACCCCAATCCAAGGGAAATTAATGGCACTTCTCTGTACAAAAACACTTATGTTTCTTTTGGAATGAAAAAAAATGTTTTAGGATATCATTCAGAGGGTGTCACAGTCTCAACATTGTTTACTTATTAAGCACTATGCCCTTTAGTCGCCTTACAGACCTTACTCTTGCTGGATTACATCTTGTATTATTAAGGCAGCTTTGTTACCTAAAGTCATTTCCGCCTCTACTGCCTGGCAAGTCTGTTATTCTTGATAAAGTTAGATTTCACCTGTTCCACCAAAACTTTCTTATACCCCAGTGAAAATTTAAATTTTCTTCCTGAGTTCTCATATCTGTTCATCTAGCTTTTTATTCATCTATGCATACAAACATTATTCAGTCAAATTGGTAGATAGCTTACTATGTGCTGAAGATAGGGATTAAAAATCAACAACTCCTTTCTTCACAGATCTCAGGTTGGGGAGATAAGTGGTCAGATAAAGGAAAGACTCATAAGCAACCACAAAAGTATGGCACAATGTGGTCTATGTGAGTCAGTTGTTTAATATGTTCATCAATGACACAAATGATTAAAATAGAGACATTGCCTGCTGTGAGTAGAAATGGGATATACAAGAAGGCAGAGGCAATTTGTGGAAATAATAAATGAAACATGACCAGTTCTTACAAGAAGCAATTGTTGGATTATGAAGCATGCCTTCCATTTGTATTTCAAAGAGTAGCTACTTTTCAATACTATTTTATTTCTTCCCACTCTCCTTTTTCCCTCTCTCTTTCTTCCTCTCCCTCCCTCCCTCCCTTACACACACATACACACACACACACACACACACACACACACACACACACACACACAAACACCACATGGTAGATCAGTGGTAAAGAATCTGCCTGCCAATGTAGGAGACACAGGTTCAATCCTTGGGGCAGGAAGACCCATGGAGAAGAAAATGGCAACCCACTCCAGTATTCTTGCCTGGAGAATCCTATGGGTGGAGGAGCATGGTGAGCCCAGTGTCACAAAAGAGTTGGATATGACTTAGCAACTAAACAACAATCTAAATGTACATATGATATTTATATATAGGGTTACTGCCTCAGTTAAAATCCTCACAGCTGCAAAGTAGAGAAAAAGTGTGGTGAATTTTCACAGAAGTATTAGCAGGGGAATAGATATTTAATCAACAACTTTATAGGTAGGCAAGATAAAGGGAAATGAATGATGGAGAAACTTGAGTATACATATACAACAACTGCTCATCATTTGGTTGCTATTATATTTACAAATAGACTTTTTCTGCTCAACTAAGTCAAGTATGATTCTCCATATTCCAGCTCTACCTACCTCCCTTACCCTTTTCCCTCTTCTTGGTTCATTTGGTAGCCATAGCAAGCCAAATTTATGTTTGCTGTGACATCTGCTGAAATTCCCTTCCTCCTCTTCTTCCCCTGGTTAAATTTTATTTCTCTTCCAAGAACCTGGCAAGGCATCACCTCTTCTAGAAAATCTTCCTTGTTGGTCTAAACTGAATGCCTATTCTCTGCATTCCTTCAATCTACACTGTGTAAGGATGTCAAGTCATGCCAAGTGGTGTGCGACTCTTTGTGAACCCATGGACTGTAGCCCTCCAAGCTTCTCTGTCCATGGGATTCTCTAGGTAAGAATACTGGAGTAGGTCACCATGCCCTCCTCCAGGGGATCTTCCCAAACCAGGGATCGAACCCACATGTCTTACATCTCTCCCATTAGCAGGTGGGTTCTTTTCCACTAATGCTACCTGGGAAGCCCTCAGTATATGCTATGCTGTGCTTAGTTACTCAGTTGTGTTCAACTCTTCGTGACCCCATGGACTATAGCCCAATAGGCTCCTCTGTCCATGGGGATTCTCCAGGCAAGAATACTGGAATGGGCTCCCATGCCCTCCTCCAAGGGATCTTCCCAACCCAGGGGTAAAATCCAGGTCTCCCACATTGCAGGCGGATTCTTTACTGTTTGAGCCACCAGGGATGCTCAAGAATATTGGGGTGAGTAGCCTATCCCTTCTCCAGGGGATCCTCCCAACTGAGGAATCGAACTGGGGTCTCCTGCACTGCAGGTAGATTCTTTACTAGCTGAGCTACCAATATACACCATAGTCCACTGGAAAAATTGCTTCAAAACATATATTAATGATTTTTTTTCTAATGAGAGCTCCTTCAGATGAAGGTTGTGTCATATTTATCTTAGTGACCTCAAAATTCAACCAGAGTGGATCCTGAAAGAATGTTTGTTGAATTTTTCTGAACTACAATCAGCCCAGCTGCAATTTCCCATTAACCATCTCTCCAGGAGTGCACTCAGAAGTCTCTGGTCTCATCAAGTCCTTAGCAACAGAAACAGCCCAGGAGTAAAGGTGCGGGTACAATTCCTCCCAGCCAGACCCCTTTAAAGGATGACTTTCACTCAGCTTTATTCTTTAAGCAAGTTCCAAAACTCCACAATAAGATATTTTCATGCCCAAATAAATAAATTTTATTTATTCTAAATCAAAACAAAAGTGGTTAAAAAATTTTTGACTTACAACACTAATGTAGAGAGGTTAGTCAGATACATAAAAATAATCTATTAATAACATTATTCACAATAGTTTTCTTTGAAGTGATGTGCTCATGAAACTATAGTTTTGAAATGCACAAAGTATTTTTAATTGTAAGTATATTCAGAAAAAAAAAGTAAATTTGGATGAAACAGCCAGAGTGTATTAGGTATGCAAATATCCACGTGGAGATCAAAGTGAAAACTAGAAAGCAATTTGGGGGCTAGGTGATCCTGTTCTCTACGGTCTGTGAATAATCTGTCTGCCACAGGAAAGACAGGTTAGCCGATGATGACTGTACCTTGGAAATGCACTTCTGTAATCTATTTAATTTCACCCTTGACTGTCCAGGTTAAATCACAAATTCATTGTTTTTCGTGCCTCAAATTTCTAACCTCTTGGGCCCCTACCTGATTCCCATACCCAATTTGTTGTAAAGTGCAGGATATGAATACAAATACCTGAATGCCCAGTGTGATTTATTTCTGCAAATTTGTCATCAAGCTAAAAATAAGCCATATTTTTTCTGTATGTTTTTAAATAATTTTATGCAACAGGTAGGATTTCAAACTTAAAAACTATTAGCAGATACGTAATGACTGGTTTCAAAGGTAGCAAACCTGTGATATGCTATTCTTACTGCATCCAGAAGCTTAAGAGCATGTTACTCTGCAAAGAGAATATCCAGAATTGTCCAAAGAAATTCATTTATTACTAGAAAGTGTGACTAGCCAGGAAAACCCTATTTCCATCTTAGCCTATTCTCAAAACGTCTATTTAAGGTCAAACAATGCCTTTCAAAAAATTGCAGTATAATTGCTTTACAATGTTGTGTTAGATTCTACTGTACAACAAAGGGAATCAGCTATAATTATACATATATCCCCTCCATCTTGGACCTCCCTTCCCCACCCTAATCCTACCCTACCAGGTCATCACAGAGCCCTGAGTTGAGCTCTGTGTCGTACAGAAGTTTCCCACTATCTGTCTATTTTATGCATAGTGGTGAACATATATCAATCCTAATCTCTAATTCATCCCACCCTTCCTTTCCCCCACTGCATCCACGTGACCATTCTCTATGTTCATGCTTCTGATTCCTGCCCTGCAAATAGGCTCCTCAGTACCTCATTTTTAGATGCTACGTATATGTGTTAATATACAATGTTTTTCTCTTTCTGACTCACTTCACTCTGAATGGCAGTGTCTAATTCCATCCACGTCTCTATAGATGATCCAGTTTTTTTCCTTTTACTGGCTGTGTAATACTCCATTGCATACATGTGCCACATCATCTCTATTCTCCTTTGAAGTATATTTAGGTTGTTTACATATCCTGCCTATTGTAAATAGTGTTGCAGTGAACATTGGGGTACATGTGTCTTTTTGAATTATGGTTTCCTTAGGGTATATATATACCCAATAGTCGAATTGACGAGTCGATTGTAGTTCTATTTTTTAAGAAAACTCCATACTGTTTTCCATAGTGGCTGTATCAGTTTACTTTTCCATAAACAGTGGAAGAGGGTTCCCATTTCTCCACGCCATCTCCAGTATTTATTGTTTTTTTTTGATGATGGCTACTCTGGCCAGTGTGAAATGATACCTCATTTATTTTGATTTGTATTTCTCTAATAGATAGTGATGTTGAGCAGTTTTTCATTATACGGGACTGGAATGCAGAAGTAGGAAGTCAAGAGATACCTGGAGTAACAGGCAAATTTGGCCTTGGAGTACAAAGCAAAGCAAGGCAAAGGCTAACAGACTTTTGCCAAGAGAATGCACTGGTCATAGCAAACTATCTCTTCCAACAACAAGAGAAGACTCTACATATGGACATCACCAGATGGTCAATACCAATATCAGACTGATTATATTCTTTGCAGCTGAAGATGGAGAAGCTCTATACACTCAGCAAAACAAAGATTAGGAGCTGACTGTGACTCAGATCATGAACTCCTATTGACAAATTCAGATTTAAATTGAAGAAAGTAGGGAAAACCACTACAAAATTCACGTATGACCTAAATCAAATCCCTTACAGTGGAAAAATGAAGTTACAATAAAGTCTCTCAGTCGTGTCTGACTCTTTGTGACCCCATAGTCTGTAGTCTACCAGGCTCCTCCATCCATGGAATTTTCCAGACAAGAGCACTGGAGTGGGTTGCCATTACCTTGTCCAGGGGATCTTCCCGACCTGGGGATGGAACCTGGGTCTCTCGCACTGCAGGCAGGTGTTTTACCATCTGAGCCCCCATGACAAATAAATTCAAGGGATTAGATCTGATAGACAGAGTGCCTGAACAACTATGGACAGAGGTCCGTGACACTCTACAGGAGGCAAGGATCAAGACCATCCCCAAGAAAAAGAAATGCAAAAAGGCAAAATGGTTGTCTGAGGAGGCCTTAAAAATAGCTAAGAAAAGAAGAGAAGTGAAAGGCAAATTAGAAATGGAAAGATATACCCATTTGAATCCAGAGTTCCAAAAAATAGCAAGGAGAGATAAGAAAGCCTTTCTCAGTGATCAATACAAACAAATAGAGAAAAACAATAGAATGGGAAAGATGAGATTTCTTCAAGAAAATTAGCGATACCAAGGGAATATTTCATGCAAAGATGGGCTCAATAAAGGACAGAAATGGTATGGACCTTACAGAAACAGAAGATATTAAGAAGAGGTGGCAAGAATGCACAGAATAATTATACAAAAAATATCTTCATGACCCAGATAACCATGATGGTGTAATCTCTCACCTAGAGCCAGACATCTTGGAATGTGAAGTCAAGAATGTGGGCCTTAGAAAACATCACTATGAACAAAGCTAGTGCAGGTGATGGAATTCCAGTTGAGTTATTTCAAATCCTAAAAGATGATGCTGTGAAAGTGCTGTACTCAATATGCCAGCAAATTTGGAAAACTCAGCAGTGGCCACAGGACAGAAAAAATGTCAGTTTTCATTCCAGTCCCCAAAATAGGAAATGCCAACGAATGCTCAAACTACCACACAGTTGCACTCATCTCATAAGCTGGCATAGTAATGCTCAAAATTCTCCAAGCCAGGCTTCAACAGTATGTGAACTATGAACTTCCAGATGTCCAAACTGTATTTAGAAAAGGCAGAGGAACCAGAGATCAAATTGCCAATATCTGTTGGCAAAAAGCAAAAATTCGAGAAAAACATCTACTTCTGCTGTATTGACTATGCCAAATACTTTGACTGTGTGGATCACAATAAACTGTGGAAAATTCTTTGAAAAATGGGAATACCAGTCCACCTGACCTGCCGCCTGAAAAATCTGTTTACACGGAAAGAAACAACAGTTAGAACAGGACATGGGATAGCAGACTGTTTCCAAATCAGGAAAGAAGTATGTCAAGACAGCATATTGTCACTCTGCTTATTTAAATTACATGCAGAGTACATCGTGAGAAATGCTGGACTGGTTGAAGCCCAAGCTGGAATCATGATTGCCAGAAGAAATATCAATAACATCATATATGCAGATGACACCACCTTTACGGGAGAAAGAGAAGAAGAACTAAAGAGCCTCTTGATGAAAATGAAAGAGGAGAGTGAAAAAGTTGGCTTAAAGCTCAACATTCAGAAAACTAAGGTCATGGCATCCGGTCCCATCACTTCATGGCAAGCAGATGGGGAAACAGTGGAAACAGTGGCAGACTTTATTTTGGGGGCTCCAAAATCACTGCAGATAGTAACTGCAGCCATGAAATTAAAAGACACTTGTTCCTTGGAAGGAAACTTATGACCAACCTTGACAATATATTAAAAAAAACAGAGAAATTACTTTGCCAACAAAGGTCTGTCTAGTCAAGGCTATGTTTTTTACAGTAGTCATGTATTGATGTGAGAGTTGGACTATAAAGAAAACTGATCACCGAAGAATTGATGCTTTGAACTGTGGTGTTGGAGAAGACTCTTGAGAGTCTCTTGGACTGCAGGAGATCCAACCAGTCCATCCTAAAGGAGACCAGTCCTGAATATTCATTGGAAGGACTGACATTGAAGGTGAAACTGCAATACTTTGGCCACCAAATGCAAAGAACTAACTCATTGGAAAAGACCCTGATGCTGGAAAGATTGAAGGCGGGAGGAGAAGCGAATGACAGAGGATGAGATGGTTGGATGGCATCACCAACTCAATGGCCACGAGTTTGAGTAAACTCCGGGAGTTGGTGATGGACAGGGAGACCTGGTGTGCTGCAGCCCACTGGGTCTCAAAGACTTGGACACGACTGAGCGACTGAACCAAACAGTTTTGATATTGAGCTGAGGTTTGTATTTTCATCTTATTTACAGTTTCCTTTTCTCTGTAGACACTTTTAAGTTGTATTAGTCCCCACTTGTTTATTTTTATTTTCATTGCTGTAGGAGGTAGGTTAGAAAACATTTTGCTGTGATTTATATTAAAAAGTGTTTTTCCTATGTTTTTCTCTAAGAATTCCACTGTGTCCATGCTAACATTTTGTTTTTAATCCATTTTCAGTTTATTTTTGTTTATGGTGTTATGTAGTCTTCCAAATTCCTTCTTTTACAGGTAGGTGTCCAGTTTTCCCAGCACCACTTATTGGGAGAAATATTTGAAAATGAAGCAACTGAGAAACAATGTCTTTTTAATATAATTTCAAATATATTGGCTATTGTCATATATTAATATGTCAGTTGCCATCAATATGTCCAATGGCTAGTATATCGTATTTCCTGCCCAGATCTCTCTCCTGAGTCTGTGTCCTACTGCTCAGACAACATCTGTACTTGCAATTTCAAAAGTGCCCTAAATATAACATTCCAAAATGGAATTCTAGTTGTGACCCCCTAGCCCATACCTGGCCTTTTCTAGTATGTATAATTCCAGTGAATAGCACAATTTTGCACCAAGTTTCATAACACAGAAACTAGGGGCTCACCTTAGAGCCTGCCCATCTTCCTTGCCTTTCTGTGTAGAATCCCTCAAAAAACCTTGAATTTAATTCCTACAGAAAACTTCTCATATCCACCTAAATTTTTCAGTCTCTGATGTCAATGTGCTATTGCAGTCTCCTACCTAATGTAATAGGTTTCCCAAGGTTCACCCTACAGGCAATCTTGGCTCACTCTTTAATTTTCTATCTTTAACCACAGTGATCTTTTAACAGATTAAAATGTGCTTACCTGTTAATAATGTGCCATTGCTTTTATTTTACAACAGAATTTTCATGGCCTACAACCCCCTGTATGGTATGATTTTATATTGAAAACCAAAATGTATGGCCTAAAAGATCCTGCTTGATACAGCCTTCTCCTTCCTCTCCAATCTCATCTACTTCCATGTTTTTGCATGCCCTCTACATTCCAGACAAAATTTTCTTTTCTTTAATCATGCTATGGTTTACCTTGAGCTACCTCAAGACCTTTCCAGATGACATTATTTCTTATTTCTAACCTTCACACTTAACCCATCCTTCACTTATATTTTCTTTACATCTTAACTTAATGCTTCACTTTTCAAAGAAATAATTTCTAATGCCCATGTTCCCTGATATATACTGAGTTAACTCTGCCTTCTAATATCAATTTATCAATATTATATGAGTTAATACTCAGTTAATTCTGCCTTCTAATATCTACTGACTCCTCACTGACAGAAGACTCAGAAATACCTAGATCTTGTTTCTGTTTCTGAGTTAGTGTTCCCAGGGCAAAGTTCTTGCCACATAATTGACTCTAAGCAACTATTTCTTGAATGCATAAATGAAAAGTTTCGATCAAATTTGCAACAGCAAATTTTAAAAAGCCTCCTATAAGTTAATACTTTTACTTTTTAATATTTGAAATATCATTCCCATATAAAAAATAATTGGGAAAGAATGAGTAGCAAATTAGTTATTAAAAAACAGGACTGTTGATAATACCTCAGCAGAAATGTGAAGATTGCAGAATGTGTCACCTGAAAATATGTCACTTTGGCATGTGGAACTGAGGGCGATGAAGACCCAGAAAACTCAGGAAAAGCTTTTTTTTTTTTTTTTTTTTTTTCACTTTTCCATTAAGAGCTTAAAAGGGGTGCATGTACAAGGAAGAGAGCTGTTACCAGAGATAAAATTTTCATCTCAGGAGGTATGTACATGGCAGGACAAGCATTTGTCAACCAAATTTTTTTTTTTTTTCTCATCTTCCTGTGAGCTTCCTTCTTTCCCTTTGAAGCATCAGACCCTTATCCTTTTCTGAGCTCAAGATGATATTTAAGACTTAACTGCCTGGTTGTGTTTGAGTCTCATACTTGGGTATACGTGTGTATATAATTAAATTTGTTCTACTCCTGTTAATTGTTCTATTATGGGGAGTTCTCAGCCAAGAACCTAGAAATCCCTATAATTTTTACTAAGGTGATTGCTTACCAATTCCCTATGATTATCAGTGAATTATTCTAGCACCTAGCATAGTATTTGATATAATCATTCAATACATTTTTTGAATTATAGAATATCTTCTTCCAAGGTAAAAGAATAAAACAAATAACTAAATCATTACTATTCATCATTTCAAATATTTTGGGGAGTATTTAAATTGTTAAAGGAATTGATTCCTAGTTTAATATAGAGGTTAAGAACTCTTGAGAGTCCCTTAGACAGAAAGGAGATCAAACCAGTCAATCCTAAAGGAAATCAGTCCTGAATATTCATTGGAAGGACAGATGCTGAAGCTCCAAAACTTTGGCCAGCTGATGAGAAGAACTGACTGATTGGAAAAGACCTTGATGCTGGGGAAGATTGAAGGCAAATGAAGAAGGGGATGACAGAGGATGAAATGGTTGGATGGCATTCCTGCCTCAATGGACATGAGTTTGAGCCAGCTCTGGGAGTTAGTGATGGACAGGGAAGCCTGGAGTGCTGCAATCCATGGAGTCACAAAGAGGTGGACATGACTGAGTGACTGAACTGACTGATTACAAGTATAAATGGGATTTTCCAAGCAATAGTACTGGAGTGGATTGCCATTTCCTTCTCCAGGGGATCTTTCCAACCCAGGGATCGAACCTAGGTCTCCTGCATTGTAGACAGACGCTTTACCGTCTGAGCCACCAGGGAAGTCCCATAAACGAGATAATCTATGATAAGTTTATTTTGTCTGGCAAGATGTACAGGCAAAATAAAAGCACCTAATTTTTACAGTATTTACTGGGGAATGTATTTGGAGAGTCATTGCTACTGGTCCCTTTAATCAAAAGATAGTAGAGAATCCCTTGGATATCTCCGAATTTTCAGTGAGAGCTGGTATCCTTACATTTGTGGTTGTAAAGTGCATCCTCATTAAGAATAAAAGCACTCACATGACTTGCCATTGAATGTCTGTTGGAATGTTGAAACTCTTATTCCAGATGACAATCTAAACACACTATACTGAACTGAATTTACTAGAGGCAAGTAGATTCCTTGAACTCTAGGTTTAAGAAAATAAAGTGCTTAGAGTCATAATAGTCTCAGGGTTTTCACAATAGTCTGGAAATGCACTGGTGTAAAAATGATCAAGCAGAAAAATCAAGAAAGAGTTTCAGATTTTCTGAAACTTCTACTCTTCTCTATATTCCTGTGAATATCACTTTGCATATTCAAAGTCACCTGGTCTTTCTTATTTAGAAGCTTTTGTTTTTATGCACACGCGCGTGTGCCTACACACACACACACAAACACACACACACACACACTTTCTCTCTGTCTGAATCAGTTCCTTATTTCAGAGCAATTTGACCTCTCAATCAAAGGAGCACTGTGCTCTCTTGAAATTTCATGCTGTACAAACATTTTACTTTCAATTTGCTTGTCACAAGCAGCAGAAGAAGGACTATTCTAATTTTTTTATGTTGATCCTCAGAATATTCATTTTCAGGAAAACACACATAGTGAAACTTTAACACAAAAACTTCTTCTTTTACATTTTGACTCTCACCCGAAAGAAAAAGAATTTGACCATGACATTTGTAATATCAGTAGAACCATACACTAATTTGTATTGTCTAAAATTGTAGTCACTAAAGACATGAAGTTGGACCATGACTGAAAAAGCAAAATAAATTTAGTAAACCACAAGACATTGCAAGTGAGTAAGTCTGATTCAAGAATGAGACATTAGCATTAATATATTTCAGATATTATCATAAAGGGAGGAAGGTATATTTTATGATCCGTTAGTGCCATCATTAATTGGATTATATAATTTATCATGTTCCAACAATACGGTCTAGTAAAGCTCACTAAAGTCATTAATAACTATTGCTCTGCATCACTTGCTTTCATTAACACGATTTATCACATAAGTCATGGCACCCTCAGTCTCTACATTATTTTTCAATTATTACTATTTATTTCATATTATTCTATTTGATAAATCAACAACAGGAGATTTGTACATGACATTTCATGAGAGAAACCCATCTCCATTCTTAAGAAGTTAATAGATCTAAGCAATAAAAGGAAAGATTAATCAAGAACTGCAGGAAGAAGGCAGAACAGGAACTGAATTGCTAGTCAAAGTTTGATCAGAAAACCAAGTAATATTTTAATATTTTTGTTACTGGGAATATTACTATAATTCATTATTTTATAATTTCATGTAAATTCAAGGTCAAATATGTTAGTATTTGTACCCAGATGTAATTTTCTTACTTAATTCACAATGCATGAGTTAGAAGCATTTTGAGTTTCTTTTTTGTTTCCGTTGATAGTGATAGTTTTCTCTTACTTGTCTAAACTTCCATCTCAGGACTATAACTACAGTTGAGGAATTTGAGATGGATAAAATAGTTCTTGGTCCAAGTTAAACTGACAAACTCTCTGTAGCTCAGTTGCATTAGCTGTAAAACTGAAATTATTGTATGAAATAATAATTGGCATATGGAAGTGCCTTATAGGTTATTGTTAGGTAAATTATATTCTAACCAAATGAGCTAATCACATATAAAGCTTGTATTCCTCTACATTTTAAATGCAGTGACTTTTACATATTTTTAATTAATTAAATAGTAGTTTCTTACCTTTTACAACATTCAAAGGAAAGCTATATTTATTAGCAGATCAAAATAGGCTTCAGATATGTTACTGTTTTTGGAAGGCATTTAATATACTGAAATAATGACAGTTCACTTCATTATATGACCACAGATTGGTAAGGTTACATAGTTATAACTGAATCATGCAAAAGATCTCATTTCTAAAATTTTCAGAGGAATGCCTATAACTAAAATAAAAAATAAGTCTTTTGAAAATATAAAGTAGATTGTGTCCCTCCTCTAAAAGCTGTTTGCAAGACCTTGCTTTCTATTACTTTAAAATCTTCCTAAAAGGCTTTTTCCATTGGTTAGCTTGTTTTACCATATTATCCAATTTGTCCTTATGATTTGTAATTAGCATACAAAGAAGAAAGGGAGGGATAAGAGTTTGTGTCAGTAAGAATAGCTAAATTATACAAAAAAAACTTTATGAAAAGCAGTTAAAGAATTTAAATTCATATTTCTGAAAGCTAATTTATTTTCTAATTACTCTTAATGGGGTAACTCAGAGGAAATTCTCAATCACAATTTTTATTAAGAAGCTCAATGAGGTCAAAAGCTAAAAGCTGCAGAATTATCACTGTTTAAAACTACATTCTTCAGAGTTTTTAAATAATTCTTTGCATACAGTCTGCTTTGCCTATTTAAACAAATTATTTGCTGTAATCCAAATATGAGTATCTTAGCTGTCAGTTTTAAAAAAGCAAACTGTATGGATTAAATCATAAGGAAAAATGTTAAGCATTTTGTTACTCATAATCTTAAAAACCATATCTGTGTAAACATCACATCTGTTTTCTTAAATCTTTTTCCAATTCATCTAAGATTTTATTAATATATATGTAAGTTTAAGGCATGCAATGTAAATACTTTATACACACACACACACACACACATAAGTAATTACCACCATAAGGTTAGTTAACACTGCCATACTCTTGTATAATTACTTTCTTGTGTATGGTGATAACATTTAAGATCTACTCTTTAAGCAATTTTCAAGTATATAACAAAATGTTAATTATAGTCACTGTTCATGTCACCCAGTCCTGTCCGACTCTTAAAGACCCCATGGGCTACAGCACTCCAGGCTTCTCTGTATCTCACCAACTCCTGAAATCCAAGTTCATGTCCATTGCATCCGTAAAACCATCCAGAAGTCTCATCATCTGATGCCCTCTTTTTCATCTGCCCTCAATCTTTTTGGGTATCAAGGGTATCCAATGAGTCAGCTGTTCACATCAGACGACCAACATACTGGAGTTTCAGCTTTAGCATCAGTCCTTCCAATGAGTATTCAGGGTTAATTTCTCTTAAGATTGATTGGTTTGATCTTGCTATCCAAGGGACTCTCAGGAGTCTTCTCCAGCACCAGTTTGAAGGCATCAGTTCTTTGGTGATCTGCCTTCTTTACGGTATAGTTCCCGCTACCACATGTAACCACTGGGAAGACCATAGCGGTGATTATACAGACCTTTCTTTGTTGGCAGAGTAATGTCTCTGCTTTTCAACACACTAGGTTTGTCATAGCTTTCCTGCCAAGAAGCAACTGTCTTCTGATTTTATGGCTGCAGTCACAATCCTCAGTGATTTTAGAGCCCAAGAAGAGGAAATTTGTCACTACTTCCACTTTTTCCCCCTCTATCTGCCATGAAGTAATGGGGCCAGGTGGTATGATCTTAGTTTTTTTTGTTTGTTTGTTTTTAATATTTAGTTTTAAGGTGTCTCTTTCATTCTCCTCCTTCAACTTCATCAAGAGGCTTTTTAGTTCCTCTTCACTTTTTGCCATTAGAGTGGTATCATTTGCATATCTGAGGCTGTTGATGTTTCTCCCACCTGTGTTGATTCCAGCTTGTAACTTATCTAGCCCAGAATTTCTCATGATGTGCTCAGCACATAGATTAAACAAACAAGGTGAGAGCAGACAGCCCTTTGTACTACTTTCTCAATCTTGAACCAATCAGTCGTTCCATACACAGTTCTAACAGTTGCTTCTTCATGTATAGCTGTTTCTCAGAAGATAGGTAAGATGGTCTGGTATTCCCATCTCGTTAAGAGCTTTCCATAGTTCATTATGATCCACACAGTCATAGACTTTGGTATAGTCAATGAAACAGAGGTAGATGTTTTTCTGGATCTCCCTAGCTTTCGATATGATCCAGAGAATGTTGGCAATTTGATCTCTGGCTCCTCTTCCATTTCTAAGCCCAGCTTGAACATCCAGAAGTTCTTGATTCTTATAATGCTGAAGCCTAGCATGCACGATTTTAAGCATGATCTTACTAGCATGGAAAATAAGTGCAATTGTCCAGTGGTAAGCATATTCTTTAGTACTATCCTTCTTGAGAAGTGGGATGAGGATTGACCTTTTCCAGTCCCCTGGCCACTGCTGGGTCTTCCAGATCTGCTGATATATTGAATGCAACACCTTGATGGTGTCATCCTTTAGGGTTTTGAACAGTCCTACTGGAATTCTATCACATCTACTGGCTTTATTAATAGCAGTGCTTCCTAAGATCCACATGACTTCACTCTCCAGAAAGCCTGGCTCTGGGTAGCTGACTGCACCATCACAGTAATCTGGTTCAACTGGATGTTTTTTTATACAGTCACTGTGATGTACCCTAAATCCTTAGAATTTACTTATCTTAGAGATGGAATATTGTGCCCTTTGGCTAACATCTTTCCATTTTCCCCATCATCTAGCCACTGTCAACCACAAATTTCTATAAGTTCAGCATTTTTTTTTTTTTTTTTTTTAGAGAAGTGTATGACAATCCACTCCAGTATTCTTGCATGGAGTATCCCTTGGACACAGGAACCTGGTGGCTACAGTTCCTGGGCTCGCAAAGAGTCAGACATGACTGAATGACTAACATTTTCATTTTCAGCTTTTTTAGATTCCACCTTTAAGTAAAAACATACAGTATTTAACTCAGACTTATTTCACTTATCATAAGGCTCTCAAAAACTAAAATGTTGCAAAAAGCAAGATTTCCTTCATTTTCATATTTTCTTGGGCTCCAAAATCATTGCATATGCTGACCGCAGCCATGGAATTAAAAGATGTTTACTCCTTGGAAGAAAAGCTATGAGAGACATGGAGAGCATATTAAAAAGCAGAGACATTATTTTACCGACAAAGGTCCAGATAGTCAAAGCTATGGATTTTCCAGTAGTCATGAATGAATGTGAGAGTTAGACCGTGAAGAAGGCTAAACGCCAAAGAATTGATGCTTTTGAACTGTGGTGTTGGAGAAGACTCTTGAGAGTCCCTTGGACTGCAAGGAGATCCAACCAATCAATCTTAAAGGAAATCAATCATGAATATTCATTAGAAGGACTCACGCTGAAGCTCCAGTACTTTGGCCACCTGATGTGGACAGCCAACTCATTAGAAAAGATCCTGGTGCTGGGAAAGATTGAAGACAGGAGGAGAAAGTGATGACAAAGGACAAAATGATGGGATGATATCACTGACTCATTGGAAATGAGTTTGAGCAAGCTCTGGGAGATGGTGAAGGACAGGGAAGCCTGGCATTCTGAAATCTATGGGGTCACAAACAGTTGGACACAACTGAACAGCAACAATATTCCATAGTGTACAGATACTACATTGTCTTCATTTATCTCTCATTGGACACATAGGTCATCTCCATGTCTTAAGTATTATGAATAATGCTGCAGTGACCTTGAGGGTACATATATCTCTTCAACATTGATATAATTCCTTCAAGAAATATATACCCAGAAGTGGGATGGCTTAATCATATAGTAGTTGATTTTTAATATCTTTGAAACTTTATGCTGTTTCCCATTCTCACCAATGAGATATGTGTTCACTTTCTTCACATCCTCACCAATACTTATCACTTGTCTTTTTGATAAATCACTCTACCAACTGTGAGGTGATATCTCATTGTGGTTTTGATCTGCATTTCCCTGATGTTTGGTGATGTTGAACATCTTTCCATGTACTTATTGGTCATTTGTATGTTGTATGTCCTTTGAAAGCTGAGCACCGGAGAATTGATGCTTTTGAACTGCGGTGTTGGAGAAGACTCTTGAGAGTCCCTTGGACTGCAAGGAGATCCAACTAGTCCATTCTGAAGGAGATCAGTCCTGAGTGTTCATTGGAAGGACTGATGCTAAAGCTGAAACTCCAATACTTTGGCCATCTCATGTGAAAAATTGACTCATTGGAAAAGACTCTGATGCTGAGAGGGATTGGGGGCAGGAGGAGAAGGGGACGACAGAGAATGAGATGGCTGGATGGCATCACCAACTCGATGGACATGAGTTTGAGCGAACTCTGGGAGTTGGTGATGGACAGGGAGGCCTGGTGTGCTGCTATTCATGGGTCGCAAAGAGTCAGACATGACTGAGAAACTGAATTGAACTGAACTGAACTGTCCTTTGAAAAAATGTCTCATGTCCTTTGCCCTTTTAGAACATGTTTGTTTCATGTTCATGAAATAGCTCGTTTATTAATCCTTTCATGGGGGAATCAATATCTACTCTTAAAATTTTTTTCTTTATACAATTTTTAAGTTAATTTCCACTTAAAGTTTGTATAAAATATTGGCTATATTCCCTATGCTGTACGATACATCCTTGAACATATCTTACACCCAGTGCTTTGCATCCCCCATGCCCCCATTCATATATTATCCCTCCCTTCTCAACCCCACACTGGTAACCACTAGTTTGTCTTCTGTCTGTAAGTCTGCTCACGGATATAGTCTTTTTTTTCTCGTATTTTTTCAGATTCCACATCATAAAGTATTTGTCTTTCATATATAATAATACAATATAGTGTGTGTCTTTCTCTCTCTGGCTTATTTCACTTAGCTTAATTATAAGTCCATCCATTTTGTTGCAAATGGCAAATTTTTGTTCTTTTTGCTTCTGAGTATTATGTCATGGTGTATATCACATCTTCAATATCCATTCATTTGCTGATGGGCACTTAGGTTGCTTCCATACCTTAGCAACTGTAAATAATACTGCTATGAACATTGGGATGCAGTATTTTTTTGAATTAGTGTTTCTGTTGTTCGGTTCTATGTCTAGGAGTGGCATCACTAGATCATAAGGTGGTCCAGGGGCCTTCCCTGACGGTTCTGCCTACAATGTAGGAGACTTAGAAAATGCAGTTTGTATCTCTAGGTTCGGAAGATCCCCTGGAGGAGGAAACGGAGACCCACTGCAGGATTCTTGCCTGAGAAATCCCATGGAGAGAGGAAACTTTGCATCCAAAGGATCACAAAGAGTTGGACATGACTGAGAGACTAAGCACAGCACAGAGCATATGGTAGTTCCATTTGTAGTTTTTTGGAGAAACAGTATAACCATACTGTTTTCCACAGATGTTGCACAAATTTACATTCACATCAACAGCTGTATAAAGGTTCCCTTTTCCCCACATCTTCACCAACATGTGCCATTTGTGGTTTTTTGTTTTTTTTTTTGGATGATAGCCATGAGAGGTGTGAGGTAACGGTTCATTGTGGTTTTGATTTGCATTTCCCTTATTATTAGCAATGTTAAGCATCATTTCATATTCTTATGGGCTATCTACATTTCCTCTTGGGAAAAATATTTATTCAGTTCTTCTGCTCATTTTAATTTTTTTGGATATTAAGATGTATGAGCTGTTTCTCTATGTTAGGTTTCAATCCCTTATCAGTCATATAATATGTTAATGCATTTTTCCGTTCAGTACATTGTCTTTTCATTCTGTCAGTGTCTTTATTTAGGACTTTCATGTAAAAAATGTGTAAATGTCTTACTCCTGATCTGAGAGAAAAATGCTTTTAGTTTTTCACCATTGAGTGTGATGTTAGTTGTGGGCTTATTGTATATGGATTTTTTTTTTTACTATGTTAGGATACATTCCTTCTATGCTCATTTTATTGAGATTTTTGGGCATGGATGAATGCTGATTTCTAATACATGCTTTTTCTGCATCTTTTGAGATGATATATTTTTATCTTTTCATTAATGTTGCATGTCACATTTTAATTTGCATTAATGTTGAACCGTGCTGCATCCCAGGAATAAATGCCACTTGATGATGGTGCATGATCTTTTCAATTTGCTGCTGCTTTTAATTTGCTAGTATTTTCTTGAGAAGTTTTGCATCTATACTCATCAGGGATATTGGTCTGTAACTTTCTCCTATGTAGCGTCCTGTTTGGAGAAGGCAATGGCACCTCACTCCAGTACTCTTGCCTGGAAAATCCCATGGACAGAGGAGCCTGCAAGGCTGCAGTCCATGGGGTCGCAAAGAGTCAGACACAACTGAGTGACTTCACTTTCACTTTTTACTTTCATGCATTGGAGAAGGAAATGGCAACCCACTCCAGTGTTCTTGCCTGGAGAATCCCAGGGATGGGGGAGTCCAGTATGCTGCCGTCTATGAGGTCCCACAGAGTTGGACACGACTGAAGTGACTTAGCAGCAGCAGCAGCATTATCTTGTTCTGACTTTGGTAACAGAATAATGATGCCCTCACATAATGAATTGGGAATATTCCTCCTCTTCAACTTTTTTTGGACAAGTTTGAGAAGGACTGACTTTAATTCTTCTTCAATATTTGATAGAATTCAGTGAAACTATCTGGTTGGTGCTGGGCTTTTCTTTATTAGGAGGGTGTGGTGACTGATTTAGTTACCTTACTCATTATTGATATGTTCACATTTCCTATTTCTTCTTGATTCAGTCTTAGCAGACTGTATCACTAGGATGTATTTACTTCTTCCAGGTTATCCACTTTCTCAGTGTATAATTGTTCAGAGTGATCTCCTGTGCTCTTTTTTACCTCTATGGTGGCAGCAATAATGTGTCCCCTTTCATTTGTGATTTAATTTATTTGAAATTGTCTCTCTTCCTTCTTAGTCTAGTAAAATGTGTTTCAGTTTTATTTATCTTGAAAAAATAGCTGTTAGTTGCATTGATCCTTTCTACCGTTTTTCCTGTTCTCTGTATCATCTACTTATTTTTTAAATTTTAGTCATATATCTATTATTTTCATTTTTGGCTATATTGGGTCTTTGTTGCTTCATGTGTGCTTTCTCTATTTGCAGTGAGCAGGGCTACTGTTCTACTTGTCTCACAGACATCTCACTGCGATGGCTTCTCTTGTTGCAGAGTACCAGCGCTAGGGCATGCAGGCTCAGGAGTTGTGGCTCATGGGCTCTACAGCACCGTCTCAATAGTTATGGAGCTCAGGCTTAGTTTCCCTGCTGCATGTGGGATTTTCCAGGACCAGAAATTGAACCTGTGTCTCCTGTATCAGTAGGTGAAATTTTCACCACTGGACCAAGAGGGAAGTCCATGTATTTATGCTCTGCTCTTTGTTGTTTCCCTCCTTCTGCTAACTTTGGGCTTCATTTAGTCCTTTGAAATGTACCATTATGTTGTATATTTGTGATTTATAACCTTTCTTTTTATTAATGTAATCTTTTTTTTTTTTTTTTTGCTATTACCTAGTTTCCTGTTGCACTGTTTTACTGCATTCCATAAACTCTGGTATATTGTGTTCTCATTTATTTCAATATATTTTTTAAAAAATCTCCTTTGACTTGATCTTTGAGCCACTGAATTTCTGGCAATTAATTTCCACACATCTGTGATTTTTCCAGCTTATTCTTGTTACTGATTTCTTATAACACTGTAGTCAGGAAAGAGACTTGGTATGATTCTGCTTCTTACAATTGTCAACATTTGTTTTGTAACTTAATGAATAATCTACCCTGGGGAATGTTCTGTGTGCACTTGAAAAAATGTATATTCTGCTTCTGTTAAGTGGAATGTACTGTCTGTATATTAGGACCATTTTGTGTAAGGTATATTCAAATTCAGTGTTACCTTATTAATATTTTGGTTGGATGAGATATCTGTTGTTGCAAGTAAAATACTGAAATCCCCTATTATTGTGTGTTGTCTATTTCTCCCTACCAGACCTGGTACTATTTTCTTAATATATTTACTGCTCCAATGTTGGGTACACACACACACACACACACATATATATATATAATTGTTATATCTTCTTGTTGAATTCCCCCCCATTTTAATTATGTAGTAATCTCTTTTGTCTCTTGTTAAAGTTTCCTACTTCAATTTAATTTTGTTTAACATAAGTATAGCTACACATGCTCTCAAGCTACTTGCGCTACCCATGCTCCCTTTTGGTTCCCATTTAGATGGAAACCCCTTATTTTTGAGCTTCTATATGTCCTTAAGGCTGAACTGAGTCTGTTGTAGATAACATATAGTTGGGTCTTGTTTTCTAAATCATTTAGCTACTCTGTGCTTTATGATTTGATAATTTAGTTCATTTAGATTTACAGTAACTATTGATGGGTATGGACTTGCTTATTCTATCATTGTTTTTGGCTCTTCTGTAGTTCTCTTGCTCCCTTTTTAAACCTCTTTGTTGCCTTTCTTATGAACCGTTGATTTTCTGTAATGATGACTTTGGTTCCCTTCTCTTTGCCTTTTGTTTGTCTACTGAAAGTTTTTACTTTTCAGTTATCACGGGGCTTACAGAATGCAATGTATAAAGCAGTAGCTGATAACAATTGATCTTCAACTGCATACAAACACTCTACAAGCTTACTCTCCTACTCTCCCAGTTTTACATGTTTGTGTCAGAATTTACCCGATTTTCATTGTGTACCTATTAACTAACATTGTGTACCTGTTGTATCTCGAGTTATGTTCAATACTTTTGTCCTTTAACATTTATACTAGAGGAAAGTGGTTGTGATACCACCATATTACAACATTAAAATAATCTGAATTGGACTATATATTTACGTTTACCAGGGTGTTTTAAAATAATTGTTTTATTATTATTAAATATCATCCTTTTAGTTCAATTCAAATAATTCCTTTTAGTATTTCTTGTAAAGTAGGTATAGTAGTTACTCCTTCTTTCCTGAAAGACAGTTTGCTATGTCAAGTATCCTTAGTTGGCACAGTTTTTCTTCAAGCACTTTGAATATATCATCCCACTCCCTCCTGCTCTATAAATTTTCTGCTGAGGAAACTATAGTTTTCTATAGTCTTAAGGGATTTCCCTTATATGTGAGAATTGTTGGGGGGTTTTCGCTTCTTTTAAAAAAGATTCTCTTGGTCTTTGATTTTAGATAGTTTTATTATAATGTGTCTTTTGAAGATTGTTTTGGGTTGAAATTTTGGGAGTGATCTATTAAATTCTTGAACATCAATATATAAATATCCCCACAGATTTGGAATATTCTTAGCCCTTATTCTTAAAATAGCTTTGTGCCACCTTCTCCTTCTTCTGGGGACTCCAATAATGTATATATTTTTAAAAATGGTATTCCATAATTCATTTAGGCTCTCCTCACTCTATTTAATACTTTTTTGTTTTTGCTTTGTTTTTGTTTTTATTTTTATTGTTGTTGTTCTCCTCTGACTGAATAACTTCAAATAATCTATTTTCCAGTTCACAAATTCTCTCACCTGCTTGGCTGAATATACTTTTCAAGATCTCTATTGAATGTTTTCCATTTGATCATTACATTCTTCAACTCTAGGATTTCCTCTTCTTTTTAAAAATGACATATTTCTTAAATTTCTCATTTTTCTAATTTACTTGTCTGTGTGTGTTTCCTTATAGTTCATTGACTTTCTTTAAGACAGTTATTCCAAATTCTTTGTCAGATAATTCATAGACTTCCATTTATTTAGGGTCAGCCAAAGCTCAACATTTAGAAAATTAAGATCATGACATCTCATCCCATCCATCACTTCATGGCAAATAGATGGGGAAACAGTGGAAACAGTGTCAGACTTTATTTTGGGGGGCTCCAAAATCATGGCAGATGGTGATTGTAGCCATGAAATTTAAAAATGCTTACTCCTTGGAAGGAAAGTTATGACCAACCTAGATAGCATATTCAAAAGCAGAGACATTACTTTGCCAACAAAGGTCCATCTAGTCAAGGCTATGGTTTTTCCAGTAGTCATGTATGGATGTGAGAGTTGGACTGTGAAGAAAGCTGAGCACCAAAGAATTGATGCTTTTGAACTGTGGTGTTGGAGAAGACCCTTAAGAGTCCCTTGGACTGCAAGGAGATCCAACCAGTCCATTCTAAAGGAGATCAGCTCTGGGTGTTCTTTGGAAGGAATGAAGCTATAGCTAAAACTCTAGTACTTTGGCCACCTCATGCGAAGAGTTGACTCATTGGAAAAGACTCTGATGCTGGGAGGGATTGGGAGCAGGAGGAAAAGGGGATGCCAGAGGATGAGATGGCTGGATGGCATCACTGACTTGATGGACATGACTTTGAGTGAACTCCGGGTGTTGGTGATAGACAGGGAGGCTTGGCGTGCTGCAATTTCATGGGGTCCCAAAGAGTCGAACACGACTGAGTGACTGAACTTAACTGAACTGAAATAAATAGAGTTTTATTACTTTCCTTTGGTAGGGTCATGTTTTCTTGATATTCATGATCCCATTGACCTTAGTTTGGTGTCTGTGCATTTGGGAAGTAAGCACTATTTGTTGCATATTGGCTTTGGCAGACAAAGCCCTGTGCTAATCAGCCCATCCAGAGATTCTGACTGGTGTCTCTTGGTGGTGTCTATTTGAAAAGTTAGTGTTAGAATCCCTAAGAAGGCAGGACTGGTACTTTGGTCAGTAGGTGGGAAGGCCTGGCATTTGGGTTCATGGGGACCAGTCTGGTGCTTCTTCCTGTGGGAGCAATCTGGAGCTTAGGTCTCCTGGGGTAGGCCTGATACCTGAGTCTTCAGTAATAGCCTGGGACTTGGGTCTATGTGGATGGCCCTGGATTCTGGGTTCACAGGGGTCTCAAGTGCTAGTTATCACTGGTGTGGACACATTATTTGAATTAACAGGGTCCAGTGGCTCAGAGGTTAAAGCGTCTGCCTGGAATGCGGGAGACGCAGGTTCGATCCCTGGGTTGGGAAGATCGCCTGGAGAAGGAAATGGCAACCCAATCCAGTACTCTTGCCTGGAGAATCCCATGGAGAGAGAAGCCTGGTAGGCTACAGTCCATGGGGTCGCAAAGAGTCAGACAGGACTTCACTTTCACTTTCAGTTCTGTATTGGAACGGGCTAGAAACCTAGTTTTATGGGAGCTAACCTAGAGGCTGAGGCAGTGGGAGATCAGTGTTAGGGTGGGCTAGGAGCCTGGGTTTGCTGAATTTGATCTGTATTCTAGATCCTTGGAGGCTGTTCTGGCACTGGGCTGAAATAAATATATGGATCTGTAATAGTTGGCCTGGTGCTGGGCCTGAGCAGGAGCCATGGTGTGTGGGTTACCACCCAGTGCCCAGGTTTGTAGAAGCTAGGATTGAAGTTTTGACCATGTCCATACCAAAAAAAAAAAAAAAAAAAAAACCAATTATTGAAAACCTGATTTTTTTTTAATCGTTGTTCCAGAAGTTTTCTTAGTATTCTCGAAAATGGAAAATAATATAGTACTGAAGCCAAGTGTTTTACCACCCTTGGCATTTAGAGATGATGTTGTTTTTGACAGCTTGCTATCCATATGTATAACATAGGATGATGAAAGCTTTATGCCTGCAGAGTTAACTCCCCATAGGTTCATTTTTAGATAATCCTCTATAAGATGTCTGCAATTTCAAAGATCTGCTGTCATTGAAAAGAACTCCTCAAGGGTAGGATTCCATATTTTATTTATTTGTGTTTGCTCGTATAACACAGTTTGCCAACAGTGAGTCCAAAGAATACTTTATTGTTATAAGTTCTTTGCTGTTACTTTCCAAGCTACATGGTTTCTTATTTTACAATCATTCTTGCATTATCAGTGCCTAATGGTACACACAGAACAGTTTTCTATATGATATTCAAAAAAAAAAAAGGTGATGCTGAAAATAGTAGAAAGCAATCTTAGAATTTCTGTTACATTAAGAGCATCTTATTATACTTTTCCTCAATATGATAATGAATATGATAATACACTTCTTAATTCTGCTGTTAGATTTTTACTCCCATAAACTTTGGTAATATTCCTATTATCATGAGATCATTTTTAAAAATTCCAGTTATCATAGTCAAGAACCAGAGAAAGAGATAAGCATAGTCCATTATATCCTAAACTGTCTATACACTAATGCTCATAAACTTGACACTTAAAGAAAGCTCTAGACAGTCACTCAGAATCAAAACTACTTTGCTTTTCTACACTATTATTATAAAATTTGTTTTCCTTTTTGCTAATCCAAAATGGATTATAAAATATTAATAGAGTAGAGAATGTATAGGGGAAAAGAGACATGTCTAAAGAAATGCACAAGTTCAGTTGGAGAAGAAGAGCAGTGTGAGTAAAAATTATTGAAAGTAAGTTCAAGAGCCTACAAAACATAGTTGTTTAGAGCGAATGATGTCCTTCTTTACCAAAATAGCTCCATCATGGCTTTTATAAAACATTGTGCTAATTAATAATGTTAATAATCTTAACTCAGCATCATACTATTTTATTTCTGCAAAATCTTTAAATAATAGAAAAAACATAAAATATATAATTTGGAAAGATTTGCATCCATGTGACTTGTCATAAAAACAAACACTAATTAAAATGAAGAGATATTTTTGTTCTGTCAAATTGTCAAGAATTTTATTAAATGGATAATAACAGGATTCAGTTAGAAAGTCAGAAAACATAAATTAATAGGTGATTTTGGTGGGGCTATAAATTGTGTGTGTGTGTGTTTAGGAAAGGCAAAAATGAAAGGTAATTTGGCAAGAATTATAAGAAAGTTCCTTTTGACAGAAATACTTTACTTTGGGGATACACTAATACAGAAATAATCAGACAAGTACACATTACCACTAAGACATTATGTAATTTTGTTAAACTATTATTACTTGAGCATACTCCACAAATGTGGCAGGTATTGTAGACTGGTCCACCCACTCCAAGTCCTTTTTTAGCAATTTTTTTTTTTTTTTTTTTTTTTTTTTTTATGCCACAGAGGCTGTGAAACTTAAAACTGCCTTCTCAGACTCATTTGCAGGATGGCTTTTCTCATAACCTGCTAAACAGTGCACATTCTCATGACATTTGAAAATAAGAAAGGACTGAGAGAGTCAAAGGGAACAAGGGACCGAGTGAGCCAAAGCACAGTACAAGAAGTTTGTAATCCTTTGGGGTCAATTGTGGTACATAAATCAGTGGCAGGGTCAGGTTATCCTAGGTGCTATATGGGTAGTATGCCACTGAGGTTTCACTAGAAAGTTCAGTAATAGTTGAGTGTTTCTCTTGCTTTCTTGATCTTGCATTCGAGTATAGGTCTCTGATCATTCTAAGTCACTTGATTGTTGCTGTTCAGTCAGTAAGTTGTGTCCAGCTCTTTGTGACACTATGGACTATAGCCCGCCAGGCTCTTCTGTCCTCCGCTATCTCCTGGAGTTTGCTGAAATTCATGTCTATTGGGTCAGTGATTCAGTCAAACCATCTCATTCTCTACTGCCTTCTTCTCCTCTTGCCTTTGGTCTTTCCCAGTATCAGGGTCTTTTCCAATGAGTTGGCTCTTTGCATCAAGTGCCCAAAATACTGGAGCTTCAACATCAGTCTTTCCAATAAAATCCATGGTTGATTTCCTTTAGGATTGACTGATTTGATATCCTTGCAATCTAGAGGATTTTCAAATGTCTTCTCCAGCACCACAATTCAGAAGCAACAATTTGTCAGTGCTCAGCTTTCATTATGATCCAACTCTCACATCCATAAATGATTGCTGGAAAAACCATCACTTTGACTTTTGTCCAAGCAAAGTAATGTCTCTGCTTTTTAATATACTGTCTAGGTTTGTCATAGCTTTCCTTTCAAGGAGCAAGCGTCTTGTAATTTTATGATTACAGTCATCATCTGCAGTGGTTTTGGAGACCAGGAAAATAAAATTTGCAACTGCTTTCACATTTTATCCTTCTATTTGCCATGAATTGATAGGACTAGATCACCCTGCTTATTTAACTCATATGCAGAGTACATCATGCAAAATGCTGGGTTGGATGAAGCACAAGCTGGAATTAAGATTGCCAGGAGAAAGATCAATAATCTCAGATATGCAGATGGCACCATCCTTATGGCAGAAAGTGAAGAAGAACTAAAAAGCCTCTTGATAAGAGTGAAAGAGGAGAGGGAAAAAGCTGATTTAAAACTCAACATTCAAAAAACTAAGATCATGGCATCCAGTCCCAACATTCCATGGCAAACAGATGGAGAAACAATGGAAACAGTGACATACTTTATTTTCTTGGGCTCCAAAATCACTGCAGATGGTGACTGCAGCCATGAAATTAAAAGATGCTTGCTCCTTGGAAGAAGAGCTATGAACAACCTAGACAGTATATTAAAAAGCAGAGACTCCCTAGGTCAATAGGAGCACAATATGCTACTAGAGGAAAGCAGAGAAATAGCTCCAGAAGGAGTGAAGAGGCTGAGCCAAAGTAGAAACAACACCCAGTTTTGAATGTGTCTGGTGGTGAAAGTAAGATCTGATGTTATAAAGAACAATATTTCATAGGAACCTGGAATGCCAGGTCCATTAATCAAGGTAAATTGGAAGTGGCCAAACAGGAGATGGCAAGAGCGAATATCAACATTTTAGGAATCAGTGAAATAAAATGGACTGGAATGGGTGAATTTAATTCAGATGACCATTATATCTACTACTGCAGGCAAGAATCCTTTAGAAGAAAAGTGTTAATGGTCAACAAAAGAGTATGAAATGCAGCACTTGGGTGCAATCTTAAAGATGACAGAAAGATCTCTGTTCATTTCCAAGGCAAACCATTCATGAGTATATCATGCGAAATGCCAAAATACCGGGTTGGATGAAGCACAACCTGAAATCAAGATTGCCAGGAGAAATAACAATAACCTCAGATATGCAGATGACACCACTCTTATGGCAGAAAGCAAAGAGGAACTATAGAGCTTCTTGATGAAGGTGAAAGAGGAGAGTGAAAAGGCTGGCTTAAAACTCAACATTCAAAAAACTAAGATTATGGCATCTGGTCCCATCACTCCATGGCAAATAGGTGGAGAAACAATGGAAACAGTGATAGACTTTATTTTCTTGGGCTCCAAAATCACTGCAGATGGTGACTGCAGCCATGAAAGTAAAAGACGCCTGTTCCTTGAAAGAAAAGCTATGACCAAACTAGGAGCATATTAACAAGCAGAGACATTATTTTGCCAACAACGGTCCATCTAGTCAAAGCTATGGTTTTTCCAGTAGTTATGTATGGATGTGAGCCTTGGATCATAAAGAAGGCTGAGCACAGAAGAACTGATGTCATGTTGGAGAAGACTCTTGAGAGTCCCTTGGACTGCCAGGAAATCAAACCAATCAATCCCAAAGGAAATCAATCATTAATTTTCACTGGAAGGGTTGATGCTGAAGCTTCAATACTTTGGCCAGCTGATGCGTAGAGCTGATTCATTAGAAAAGTCCCTGATGCTGGGAAAGATTGAAGGCAGGCAGAGAAGGGGATGGCAGAGAAGGGGATGGCAGAGTACAAGATGGTTGGATGGCATAACTTACTCAATGGACATGAATTTGAGCAAGCTCCAGGAGACAGTGAAGAATAGGGAAGCCTGTCCTGCTGCAGTTCATGGGGTCACAAAGAGTTGGACATGACTGAGTAACTGAATAACAACTCTGCATAGAAGTTAAATAAACAGGGTGACAATATACAGACTTGCTGTACTCCTCTCTTAATTTTGAACATGCCAGTTGTTTCATATAAAGTTCTATTTATTGCTTCTGGTCCTGCAAACAGGTTTCTCAGGAGACAGATAAGATCTCTTTAAGAATTTTCTACAGTTTGTTGTGATCTACACAGTTAAAGGCTTTACTGCAGTCAATGGAGCAGAAGTAGATGTTTTTCTAGAATTTCCTTGCCTTCTGCATAATCCACTGAATGGCAATTGATTTCTGACTACTCTGCCTCTTCAAAGCCCAGCTTGTATGTCTGGAAGTTCTCGTTTCACATATTGTTGAAATCACTTAATACATGTCAGTAAATCAAGTCCAAATGAAAGTGGGTGTGTAGATTCTACCAATAAAATCTATCAATTTGAAATTAGCCATCAAATATACACACACACACACACACACACACACACACATATTGTTTGATATCCTGAGCAATGATCATAAGAAGTTAAAGTAAAAAACAGGTTTTAGAACTGTATGTAATTTTTTGTGTGTATAGTCAATATGATAAGCTAATATATGACCATTTTAATTATTGTTAATAGTGCTTTCTCATTCTTAAAATTTCTAAATTTGTTCACATGGTGCTTTTCTCATAAGAAAACATTCATAAATACAATTTGGAAAGTAAGATAAGGAACTTCACTTATCTAGAAAAACAGAATATATCACAAAAATTCTAAATAGAATAAATAATTTAATAAATATTATAAAATGAAGAATAGTTTAATGTGGTAAAATCTGTTATATTAGAACAAATTTAAATTTAAAATTGATTAAGGCATAAAAGATGCCTTCTTGTCACTTTGCCACTCTGAAGTACTCTGGAAGCTGCCATTTCACCTGCTACAAGAGAGTGATAGTCTTTCGTTAATGCTTCCTTTAACTCAGAATCATCTTCATCAGGTCAAGTTTTGAAATTTGGCACATGGCATTGATGGAAACATGACAGATAGTATCTCAAAGAGTCAACAATTTGCAATCAGTTAGGGAACCAAGCTAGTATCCCCCACTCCAAGAAGGTTGTCATGATGTAGTAAGAATGCCACTTAAGTAAGGGCTTCCCAGGTGGCGCTCTGGTAAAGAATTCACCTGCCAATGCAGGAAAACACTGGTTCAATCCCTGGGTAGGAAGATCCCTTGGAATAGGAAATGGCAACCCACTCCAGTATTCTTGCCTGGGAAGTTCCATGGACAGAGTAGCCCAACAGGCTACAGTGCATGGGGTCACAAAGAGTCAAACATGACTGAGAACACACCCAGACACAATAAGACATTCATAGGCAGGAGATTTATATTCACACCAAAGGCAAGTACAAGGCAGGGAAGAGCCATCCATTCAGTGCATGCTGGTATCCACTCTGTTCAAAACACTTCAACCCTCCTTCCTTTGCTCCTACTCTATTTCCTTCTATTTATTGTGTAGTGAGATGTGCACATTGTGAACAGTGAGCTAGTAATATTTTAGAAAGAGAAAATAAAATTGTTGAGCATGCAGTTTAACATGACATTTAACACTACCTAAGGTTTCTCAAGCAAAATGTTTTATTTACACAGGAAACGATCTTGCCATCCATCTTCTGTCTCTATTCTTTTTGTTTACTATTTGGGTTTTCCTTTTTAAAAAATGTATCATAAACCAGACACACAATAAAGGGTATGTAATATATTTTTTGGAAATTAAAAATCAATAGTATTATAATAAAATGAATATTTATGTCCCCACCACCTACAATAAGAAATAAAACATTACTCAGTTCAGTTCAGTTCAGTTCAGTCACTCAGTCATGTGCGACTCTTTGTGATCCCATGAATGGCAGCATTCCAGGCCTCCCTGTCCATCACCAACACCCGGAGTTCACTCAAAGTCATGTCCATCAAGTTGGTGATGCCATCCAGCCATCTCATCCTCTGGCATCCCTTCTCCTCCTGCCCCCAATCCCTCCCAGCATCAAAGTCTTTTCCAATGAGTCAACTTTTCGCATGAAGTGGCAAAAGTATTGGAGTTGCAGCTTTAGCATCAGACCTTCCAATGAACACCCAGGACTGATATCTGTTAGGATGGATTGGTTGGAACTCCTTGCAGTCCAAGGGACTCTCAAGAGTCTTCTCCAACACCACAGTTCAAAAGCATCAATTCTTTGGCACTCAGCTTTCTTCACAGTCCAACTCTCACATACATACATGACCACTGGAAAAACCATAGCCTTGACTAGACGGACTTTTGTTGACAAAGTAATATCTCTGCTTTTGAATATGCTATCTAGGTTGGTCATAACTTTCCTTCCAAGGAGGAAGCGTCTTTTAATTTCATGGCTGCAATCACCATCTGCCGTGATTTTGGAGCCCCAGAAATAAAGTCTGACACTGTTTCCACTGTTTCCCCATCTATTTCCCATGAAGTGATGGGACCAGATGCTATGATCTTAGTTTTCTGAATGTTGAGCTTTAGGCCAATTTTTTCAACTCTCCTCTTTCACTTTCACCAAGAAGTTTTTTAGTTCCCCTTCACTTTCTGCCATAAGGGTGGTGTCATCTGCATAGCTGAGGTTATGGATATTTATCCTGGCAATCTTGATTTCAGCCTGTGCTTCTTCCAGCCCAGTGTTTCTCATGATGTACTCTGCATAGAAGTTAAATAAGAAGGGTGACAATATACAGCCTTGACGTACTCCTTTTCCTATTTGGATCCAGTCTGTTGTTCCATGTCCAGTTCTAACTGTTGCCTCCTGACCTGCATATAGGTTTCTCAAGAGGCAGGTCAGGTGGTCTAGTATTCCCATCTCTTTCAGAATTTTCCACAGTTTATTGTGATCCACACAGTCAAAAGCTTTAGCATAGTCAATAAAGCAGAAATAGATGTTTTTCTGGAACTCTCTTGGTCTTTTAATGATCCAGTGGATGTTGGCAATTTGATCTCTGGTTCCTCTGCCATTTCTAAAACCAGCTTGAATGTCTGGAAGTTCACAGTAATTTAATATTGCATTCCTTACCTTGCTTTTTTAATTTGTATATTCCAGTAACTTGTTAATTAAGTTACCTGTATTGAAAATATCTTTTATTCACTATGTAATATAATACCATACTCTTTTGTGTCTTTTGACAAGGAGGACTCTTTAATTTTCTTTATTTTTAAATTTCATATTTATATTTAAATTGGAGTATACTTGATTTACAATGCTGTTAGTTTCAGGTGTACAGGAAAGTGATTCAGTTCTTTATACACATATATAATAGCTATTATTTTTTTCCAATTACTTTCCCATTTAGGTTACTATAGAATGTGAGTAGAGTTCCTTGTGCTATATAGTAGGTCATTGTTGATTATCTGTTTTATAAAGAGTAGTATGTATGTGTTAATCCCAAACTTCTAATTTATCCCCCTGACTTGTCCTCTTGGTAAACATAAGTTTGTTTTCTAATGCTGTGAGTCTGCTTCTGTTTTATAAATAAGTTCATTGTATCATCTTTTTTAAAAAATGATTTCACATATAAATGACATTATATGATATTTGTCTTTCTCTGTTTGACTTAATTCACTTAGTATGATAATCACCAAATCCATCCATGCTGCTGAAAATGGCATCATTTCATTCTTTTTTATGGCTGAGTAATATTCCATCGGATACATATACCACATCTTTATCCATTCATCTGTCATTGGACATGTAGGCTGCTTCCAAGTCTTGGCTATTGTTAATGGTGCTGAAATGAACACTGGGGTGCATGTATCTTTCCAAAGGGTTTTCTTTGGACATATGCCCAGGAGTGGGATTGCTGATACATATGACACCTCTATTTTCAGTTTTTTTTAAGGAAACTCCATACGTTCTCTATAGTGACTATATCAATTTGCATTCCCCTCAACAGTGTAAAAGGGTTCCCTTTTCGCCAAACCCTCTCCAGCTTTTAATGTTTGTATATTTTCGATGATGGACATTCTGACTGGTGAGAGGTGATACCTCACTGGAGTTTTCATTTGCATTTCTCTAATAATTAGCAATGTTGAGCATCTTTTCACATATTTGTTGGCCATCTGTATCTCTCTATGGAGAAATGTCTGCTTAGATCTGTCAGTTTTTTGAGGGGTCATTTGTTTTCTTGTTATTGAGCTGCATGACCTGCTTGCATATTTTAGAGATTAATCCTTTGTCAGTCATTTCATTTGCAAATATCTTCTCCCATTCTCTGTGTTGTCTTTTCATTTTGTTTAAGATTTCCTTTGCTATGCAAAACTTTTGAGTTTGATTAAGTTCTTTTTAAATTTATTTTATTTTATTTATTTTCATGACTCTAGGAGGTGGATGGATCAAATAAGATATTGCTGCAATTTATGTCAGAGAGTATTCTGCCTATCTTTTCCTCTAAGGGATTTGTAGTATCCCATTTTACATTTAGGTATGTAATCCATTTAGAATTAATTTTTGTATATAGTTTTAGAGAATGTTATAATTTCATTATTTTACATATAGCTGTCCACTTTTCCCAGCACCATTGTTTGAAAAGATTATCTATTTTCATTATATATTCTTTCCTCATTTGTCATGGATTAATTGACAATAGGTGTATGGATTTATTTTGGGGCTTTCTATCCTGTCCCATTGATCTAGATTTCTGTTTCTGTGCTTATACCATACTATTTTGATTACTGTAGCTTTCTAGTATGCTCCAAAGTCAGGGCACCTGATTCCTCCAGCTCCATTTTTCTTTCAAGATTGCTTGACTCTTTCGGGTCTTTTGGGTTTCCATACAAACTAAACTTTTTTTTTTCTTTACTAGTTTTTTAAAAAATGCCATTGGTCATTTAAAAGGTAATATATTGAATCTGTAGATTGATTTGTGTAGTATATTCTCATTAAAATAATATCAATTCTTCTAATCTAAGAATATGCTATATCTTTCCATATGCCATATGTCAACTTTGGTTTCTTTCATCAAATATTATAGCTTTCTGAGTACAGTTCTTTTGCTTCATTTAGGAAGATTATACCTATGCATTTTATTTTTTGATGCAATGGTAAATGGAATTTTTTTTCTTCACTTCTCTTTCAGATTTTTAGTTAGTGTATAGAAATGCAACAATACACGGGATGCAAGAATACACAGAACTATACAAAAAAGATCTTCATGACCAGATAATCATGATGGTATGATCACTCACCTAGAGCCAGATATCCTGGAATGCGAAGTTAAGTGGGCCTTAGGAAGCATCATTAGAAGCAAAGCTAGTGGAGGTGATGGAATTCCAGTTAAGCTATTTCAAATCTTAAAAGATGATGCTGTGAAAGTGCTGCATTCATATGCCAGCAAACGTGGAAAACTCTGCAGTGGCCACAGGACTGGAAAAGGTCAGTTTTCATTCCAACTCTAAAGAAAGACAATGCCAAAGGTTGCTCAAACTACTGCACAATTGCACTCATCTCACACACTAGCAAAGTAATGCTCAAAATTTTCCAAGTCAAACTTTAACAGTATGTGAACCATGAACTTCCAGATGTTAAAGATGGAGTTAGAAAAGGCAGAGCAACCAGATATCAAATTACCAACATCTGTTGGATCATCAAAAAAGGAAGAGAGTTCCAGAACATCAACTGCTATTTTACTGACTATGCCAAAGCCTTTGACTGTTGGATCACAACAAACTGTGGAAAATTCTGAAAGACATGGGAATACCAGGCCACATAACCTGCCTCCTGAGAAATCTGTATACTGTTGAAGAAGCAACAGTTAGAACTGGACATGGAACAACAGACTGGTTCCAAATTGGGAAAGGAATATTTTAAGGCTGTATATTGTCACCATGCTTATTTAACTTACATGCAGAGCACATTGTGAGAAATGCTGGACTGGATGAAGCACAGGATGGAATCAAGATTGCCAGGAGAAATATCAATAACCTCAGATATGCAGATGGCACCACCCTTATGGCAGAAAGCAAAGAAGAATTAAAGAGCCTCTTGATGAAAGTGAAAGAGGAGAGTGAAGAAGTTGGCTTAAAGCTCAACATTCAGAAAACGAAGATCATGGCATCTGGTCCCATTACTTCATGGCAAATAGATGGGGAAACAGTGGAAACAGTTTCAGACTTTATTTTTGGGGGTTCCAAAATCACTGTAGATGGTGACTCCAGCCATCAAATTAAAAGATGCTTACTCCTTGGAAGGAAAATTATGACCAACCTAGATAGCATATTGAAAGGCAGAGATATTACTTTGCCAACAAAGGTCAGTCTAGTCAAGGCTATGGTTTTTCCAGTGGTCATGTATGGATGTGAGAGTTGGACTGTGAAGAAAGGTAAGCGCCAAAGAATTGATGCATTTGAACTGTGGTGTTGGAGAAGACTCTTGAGAGTCCCTTAGGCAGCAGAGAGATCCAACCAGTCCATCCTAAATGAAATCTGTCCAAATATTCATTGTAAGGACTGACACTGAAGTTGAAGCTCCAATACTTTGGCCACCTGATTGAAAGTACTGACTCATTTGAAAAGACCCTGATGCTGGGAAAGATTGAAGGAGGAAGGAGAAGGGGACGACAGAGGATGAGATTTTTGGAATGCATCACTGACACAATGGACATGAGTTTGAGTATACTCTGGGATGGTGATGCACAGGGAAGCCTGGGGTGCTTCAGTCCATGGGGTCACAAAGAGTCGGACACAACTGAGCAACTGAACTGAACTGAGAAATGCAATGCATTTCTGTTTGTTAATTTTGTATCCTGCAATTTTACTGAATTCATTAGTAAGCTCTAATAGTTTTCTGGTAGCATGTTTAGGATTTTTCATGTACACTTTCTGTCACTTGCAGTGACAATCTTACTCCTTCCTCTCTGATTTGAATTCCTTTTACTTCTTTTCGATCTCTGATTGCTGTAGCTAAGACTTCCAAAACTAAATATTGAGTACAAGTGGTGAGAGTGCTTTTTCTTGTTCCTGATCTTAGATGAAATGCTTTACGCTTTTCACTGTTGAATATGATGTTAGCTATGAGTTTGTCATATATGGCCTTTATTATGTAACAGTAGGTTCCCTTTGTGACTACTTTCTGGGAAACTTTTGATTATTTATTTTTTAAATCATAAATGGGTGTTGAATTTTGATGCATCTAAAAAAGGTATTTTTGTGTCTATTAAGATGATCACATGCCTTTTACTCTCATTTCTAATTTATCATATCATACTTATACACTTTTCCTTTACATAGCTAAGAAAACCTGCCTGATCATAAGAAGACAATTGTATTTTTCTTAAAATTTTTGACTGTTTTAGATGTTTATCTTTCACATATAAATAGCTGATATATTTGGAAAACTGTCTGCTATTATTGCTTAGCAAAAGTTGAGCAATTTTCATTTTCCCTGTGAGAAATCAATTAATAGGAACAATTTAGGAAAGAGTCAATTACATCCCCATTGATATGCAAATACTACCTCTATTTATGCATTCATTTATTCATGGTGTATGTGTGATTTAGTTTTTACACTTTTTATTTGGTTTCCTTGATCTGTTTTGTCTTAGCCTGCACTAAGATCACATTGATTTACTATAGCTTTAAAAATAAATCTCCATGAATAGTAAGTAAAATGTACCCATCTTATTCTTCTTCCTTAGGAATTTCTTGATGGACCTTGATTGCTTTCCCCCTCTATCCAATATATTTAAGAATCAGATTGTCTAGTTCCAGAGAGAATAGCAAATGGAATTTCAATTGTAATTTATTTATAGTTTAGTTTCAACACTGATAGCTATTGATTTTTGTTAAACAGTGTACATGATGTTTGTCTCTTCATTCTAGGTCTAAGTCCTCCTTAATGTCTTTCAGTGAATGTAATAAATTTCCAAATAATGATGTTGCTTATATATTTCTTAGATTATACTTTGGTAAGTCATACCAAAATACCTTGGTATTGTAAGTTAAATTCTTATTATTACATTTTATGTTAGTTGCTGTTGCAAAAAGAAACACACATGATTGAATTTATCATACTGATTTCCCAAGCAACCTTGCTTCACACCCTTGTTAATTTTTATAGTGTATAAATTACTGATGTTTGTTTTTTAATTATAGAGATTGATACCTGTAAAGGTCAGTAGCTACTCTTCCTTTCTAAACCAAATTATTGTATTTATCTTGCTTTAATGTTTTAGCTTAGCTGGTAATAAAATGTTGAGTGAAAGCAGTGAGTTGCCATCATAGTCATCCTGATTTTGAAGAAAATTCTTATGTTGATTTAGATTATTTTGTTATTAAGAAAGTTCCTTTCTTAAGAGTTTTTGTTTGTTTGTTTGTCTGCTTGTTTTTTTTTTTTTCTACTGTATTTTTGAATAGTGGTTAAATTATTTCAAGTACATTCACTATAGCTTTTGACCAAGTCACGGCACATTCAGGGTGGTATATCCATAGACGACACTATAGATTTTGAGATCTTATAAATAGTGCAAGTATGAACATCAGTGTGCATGTATCTTTTTAGTTGTGGTTTCCTCTAAATATACACCCAGAGATGGGATTGCTGGATCATATGGTATTTTTATTTTTAGTTTTCTTTGCTTTTGTTTTAAAGGAACTCCTATACTGTTTTCCATATTAGCTCTACCAATTTACATTCCCACCAACAGTGCAAGAAGTTTCTCTTTTCTCCACACTCCCTCAGGCATTCACTATTTGTAGACTGTTCAATGATACTATCCATCTTGCCTGGTGTGAGGTGATACCTAATTGTGGTTTTGATTTGCATTTCTCTAATGATTAGTGATGTTGAGTGTGTTTTTCATGTGCCTGTTTGCCATCCATATATCTTCTTTGGAGAGATGTCTATTTAAGTCTTATTGAGTTGTATGAGCTCTTTGTATATTTTGACTATTAACCCCCTGTTGGTTGCATAGTTGGCAAATACTTTCTCCTATTCCATAAATTGACTTTGGTCAGTGATTCCCTTTGTTATGTCAAGACTTAAGTTTTATTAGGTCCCACTTGTTTATTTTTCCTTTTGTTTCTTTTGCCTTGGGAGACTGATCTGAGAAAATATTACTACAATTTATGTCAGTGAATATTTTGCTCATACTCTCTTTTAAAACTTTTATAATGTCTTGTCTTATATTTAGGCCTGTAAACCATTTTGAGTTTATTTTTGTATATAGTATATGGAAGAATTCTAATTTCAGTGATTTTCATGAAGTCGTCCAGCTTTCCCATACCACTTGATGAAGAGATTATCTCTTGTTCACTGTATTTTCTTGCCTCCTTTGTCAACGATTAATTGACTGTAGGTATGTGGGTTTATTTCTGAGCTCTCTATTCTGTTCCACTAATCTGCATATCTGTTTTTGGGCCAATGTCATGCAATTTTGATTACCATAGCTCTGTAATATTTTCTGAAGTCTGAAAGAGATATGCCTCCTGGTTTGTTCTTTTTCCTCAGGAATGACTTGGCAATTCTAGAATTTTTGTGGTTTCATTTAAATTTTAGGACTCTGTTCTAGTACTGTGAAAAATGTCATGGATATCTTGACAGGGCTTGTGTTAAATCTGTAGGTTGCTTTGAGTAGTATGGCTATTTTTAACAATAGTATTCCCACACAAAAGCATGGGATATCTTTTTACTTCTTTGAATAATCTTTAGTTTCCTTTATCAACGTTTTATAGCTCTATGTGGATAAGTATTTTACCACCTAGGTTAAGTTTCTTCCTAAGTATTAATATTTTATATTAGGGGTTGCAATTTTAAAAAGACTTTTTGTTGATTTTTAAATGCCCTTTCTCTTATTTCACTGTTAGTATATAAGAAATGAAACACATTTCTGTATAGTAATCTTATATCTGGCTACCTTGTTGAATTGATTTATTCGAATGGTTTTTATATGGAGACTTTAGGGCTCTCTACAGAGAGTATTATGCCATCTGCATATTTCAGATTCTGAAAGCTGATGCTGTGAAAGTGCTGCACTCAATATGCCAACAAATTTGGAAAACTCAGCAGTGGCCACAGGACTGGAAAAGGTCAGTTTTCATTACAATCCCAAAGAAAAGCAATGCTAAAAAATGTTCAAACTACCACACAATTGCACTCATGTCATACACTAGTAAAGTAATGCTCAAAATTCTTCAAGCCAGGCTTCAGCAATACATGAACTGTGAACTTCCAGATGTTCAAGCTGGTTTTAGAAAAGGCAGAGGAACCAGAGATCAAATTGCCACCATCTGCTGGATCATGGAAAAAGCAAGAGAGTTCCAGAAAAACATCTATTTCTGCTTTATTGACTATGCCAAAGCCTTTGACTGTGTGGATCACAATAAACTGTGGAAAATTCTGAGAGAGATGGGAATACCAGACCACCTGACCTGCCTCTTGAGAAACCTATATGCAGGTCAGTAAGAAACAGTTAGAAGTGCACATCGAACAACAGACTGGTTCCAAATAGGAAGAGGAGTACGTCAAGGCTGTATATTGTCACCCTGCTTATTTAAGTACATCATGAGAAACGCTGGGCTGGAAGAAGCACAAGTTGGAATCAAGATTGTCAGGAGAAATATCCATAACCTCAGATATGCAGATGACACTACCCTTATGGCAGAAAGTGAAGAGGAACTAAAAAGTATCTTGATGAAAGTGAAAGAGGAGAGTGAAAAAGTTGGCCTAAATCTCAACATTCAGAAAATGAAGATCATGGCATCTGGTCCCATCACTTCATGGGAAATAGATGGGGAAACAGTGGAAACTGTGTCAGACTTTATTTTTGGGGGCTCCAAAATCACTGTAGATGGTGACTGCAGCTATGAAATTAAAAGACGCTTACTCCTTGGAAGAAAGTTATGACCAACCTAGATAGCATATTCAAAAGCAGAGACATTACTTTGCCAACAAAATCTGTCTAGTCAAGGCTGTTTTTCTAGTAGTCATGTATGGATGTGAGAGTTGGACTGTGAAGAAAGCTGAGTGCTGAAGAATTGATGCTTTTGAACTGTGGTGTTGGAGAAGACTCTTGAGAGTCCCTTGGACTGCAAGGAGATCCAACCAGTCCATTCTGAAGGAGATCAGTCCTGGGTGTTCTTTGGAAGGAATGATGCTAAAGCTGAAACTCCAGTACTTTGACCACCTCATGTGAAGAATTGCCTCATTGGAAAAGATTCTGATGCTGGGAGGGATTGGGGACAGGAGGAGAAGGGGATGACAGAGGATGAGATGGCTGGATGGCATCACTGACTCAATGCACGTGAGTTTGAGTGAACTCCGGGAGTTGGTGATGGACAGCGAGGCCTGGCGTGCTGCGATTCATGGGTTGCAAAGAGTCGGACAGGACTGAGACACTGAACTGACTGATAGTTGACTTACAGTGTTTCAGGTGCACAAAAAGATGACTCAGTTATACATATACACACATATGTATTTTGAAATCATTTTCCATTATAGGTTATTACAAGATATTTACTGTATTTCCCTGTGCTATACAGTAAACCAGTTTCTTGTTGCATATCTTTTTTTAAAAATAAATTTATTTTAATTGGAGGTTAATTACTTTGCAATATTGTATTGGTTTTGCCATACATCAGCATGAATCTGCCACAGGTATACACGTGTTCCCCATCCTGAACCCCCTCTCCCTCCTCTCTCCCCGCACCAACCCTCCGGATCGTCCCAGTGCACCAGCCCCAAGCATCCAGTATCATGCATCGAACCTGGACTGGCGATTCATTTCATATATGATATTATACATGTTTCAATGCTATTCTCCCAAATCATCCCACCCTCTCCCTCTCCCACAGAGTCCAAAAGACTGTTCTATACATCTGTGTCTCTTTTGCTGTCTTGCATACAGGGTTATCATTACCATCTTTCTAAATTCCATATATATGCGTTAGTATACTGTATTGGTGTTTTTTTTTTTTTTTCCTGGCTTACTTCACTCTGTATAATAGGCTCCAGTTTCATCCACCTCATTAGAACTGATTCAAATGTATTCGTTTTAATAGCTGAGTAATACTCCATTGTGTATATGTACCACAGCTTTCTTATCCATTCTTCTGCTGATAATGGAAGAAAATAATAGCAAATGAAGCAACTGACAAACAACTAATCTCAAAAATATACAAGCAACTCCTGCAGCTCAATTCCAGAAAAATAAACGACCCAATCAAAAAATGGGCCAAAGAACTAAATAGACATTTCTCCAAAGAAGACATACGGATGGCTAACAAACACATGAAAAGATGCTCAACATCACTCATTATCAGAGAAATGCAAATCAAAACCACAATGAGGTACCATTTCATGCCAGTCAGAATGGCTGCGATCCAAATGTCTACAAGCAATAAATGCTGGAGAGGGTGTGGAGAAAAGGGAATTCTCTTACACTGTTTGTGGGAATGTAAACTAATACAGCCACTATGGAGAACAGTGTGGAGATTCCTTAAAAAACTGGAAATAGAACTGCATATCTTTTTTAAAACAATTAGTAATCTAGCATTATATTCATACTAAGTCAAACAAGTGGAGTCAAAATGTCAATTTTTTTAGTTCAGTAAAAGTTCATAAATTATCTAAAATACATATATTATACATATTATTTATATTTGTATAAGAAACCTTTTCTACTATGCTTGATAAAGGCATGAGAAAGAGCATTTTTTAAAAAAGAAGAGATGGAGAAATTGGAAAACATGAACTAAATGAAATGAAATGGGAGGAATGAAAATAAAATAGAAAAAGAGAAACAAACTAGATAAAAGTAAAACATCATCATATACTCCAGTTCTTTTTAAAACATGGCTGCTCTTTAGAAACATATCAAGCTCTGGAGAAAAGAAAGCAATAGCTGGGCAAATGTAATTTTCAAAGAAATTCCAAGGTAATTCTGAAATTCTGATATTATTCAGGATTTTAAAAAATGATTACAGGTTTTCCTATTAAATGATAATTTTGATGATATAGAATTCTATTATTTTTTGTTGACCAATCATGATACAATGGTATTAAGTGAGGAATAGGTACATAATAATACTAGTAAAATATATTTACCAGTTTTCACAATCAATAGCCAGACCCCCCCCCCACCACAAGAAAAATTTACATTTACAAGCTACAAAGAGAACATAGTTAATATAACAATATAAAATAAGATAAAATTTGGGGGGTCAAGCAGAGTGATGTGGTAAGTCGAAGTGCATACAAGCACGCATTTTCATCAGATCAGACAGTCTCTTTTGATTGGTGCATTTAATCCATTTATATTTAAGGCAGTTATTGATATGTATAATCCTATTTGTTGCTGTTTAGTTGCTCAATTGTGTCTGCCTCTGCAACCCCATGGACTGCACCATGCCAGGCTTCCCTGTCCTTCACCATCTCCTGGAGTTTGCTCAAACAGATGTCCATTGAGTGATGATGCCATCCAACCATCTCATCCTCTCTCACCCGCTTCTCCTCCTGCCCTCAGTCTTCCCAGCATCAAGATCTTTTCCATTGAGTTGGCACTTTGCATCAGGCGGCCAAAGTATTGGAGCTTCAGCTTCAGCATCAGTTCTTCCAAAAGATATTCCCTTAGGGTTGACTGGTTTGATCTCCTTGCTGTCCAAGACTCCCAAGAGTCTTCTCCAGCACCATAGTTTGGAGTCATCAGATCTTCATTGCTCAGCCTTCTTTATGGTCCAACTTTCACATCTGTACATTACTACTGTACATGACTATTGGAAAAACCACAGCTTTGACTATATGGACCTTTGTTGGCAAAGTGATGTCTCTACTTTTAATACACTGTCTAGGTTTGTCATAGCTTTTCATCCAAGGAGTAAGCATCTTTTAATTTCATGGCTGCAGTCACCATCTGCAGTGATTTTGGAGTCCAAAAAAATAAAATCTGTCACTGTTTCCATTTTTCCCCCAAATATTTTTTATGAGGTGATGGAACAAGATGCCATGATCTTAAGTTTTTTGAATGTTAAGTTTTAAGCCAGCTTTTTCACTCTCCTTTTTCACCTTCATCAAGAGGCTCTTTAGTTCCTCTTCATTTTGTGCCATTATGGTGGTTATCACCTGCATATCTGAAGTTATTGATATTTCTCCCAGCACTCTCGATTCCAGCTAGAGTTTCATCCAGTCTAGCATTTCACATGATCTCCTCTGCATACGCTAATAAGCAAGGTGAGAGTATACAGCCTTGACACACTCCTTTCCCAATTTTGAACCAGTTCATTGTTCAATGTAAGATATTATTGACTCCTGACCCGCATACAGGTCCTTCAGAATGCAGGTAACGTGGTCTGGTATTCCAATGTCTTTAAGAATCTGTCCGACTCTTTGTAACCCAATGGATGGCAGGACACCAGGCTTCCCTGTCCATCACTAAATCCCGGGGTCTGCTCAAACTCATGTCCTTTAGTTGGTGATGCCATCCAACCATCTCATCCTCTGTTGCCTCTCCTCCTGCCTCCAATCTTTCCCAGCATCAGGGTTCTTTCCAATGACTGAGTTCTTCACATCAGGTGGCCAAAATATTGGAGTTTCAGCTTCAGCATCAATCCTTCCAATGAATCAGTTCATTGATTTCCTTCAGGGATTGAGTGATTGGATCTCCTGGCAGTCCAAGGGACTCTTAAGAGTCTTCTCCAGCACCATAGTTCAAAGGCATCAATTCTTCCGTGCTCAGCCTTCTTTATGGTCCAACTCTCACATACATTACATGACTATTGGAAAAACCATAGCTTTGACTATATGGACCTTTGTTGGCAAAGTAATGTCTCTACTTTTTAATATGCTGTCTAGGTTGATCATAGCTCTTCTTCCAAGGAACAGGTGTCTTTTAATTTCATGACCTCAGTCACCATCTGCAGTGATTTTGGAGCCCAAGAAAATAAAGTCTGTCATTTTTTCCATTGTGTCTCCATCTGTTTGCCATGAAGTGATAGGACCAGATGCCATGATCTTATTTTTTTTGAATATTGAGTTTTAAGCCAGCTTTTTCACTCTCCCCTTTCACTTCCATCAAAAGGCTCCCCAGTTCCTCTTTGCTTTATGCCATAAAGGTGGTGTCATCTACATATCTTAGGTTATTTACATATCTCTTGGCAATCTTAATTCCAGCTTGTGCTTCATCCAGCCTAGCATTTTGCATGATGTATTCTGCATATAAGTTAAATAAGCAGGGTAAAAATATGCAGCCTTGACATACTCGTTTCCCAATTTGGAACCAGTCTATTGTTCTATGTCTAATTTTAATTGTTGCTTTTTGACCTGCATACAGTTTTTTTCAGGATCCAGGTCAGATAGTCTGTTATTCCCATCTATTGAAGAATTTTCCACAGCTTGTTGTGAACTACATAATGAAAGGCTTTGACATAGTCAATAATGCAGAAGTAGATGTTTTCTGGAACACTCTTGCTTTTTCTATGATCCAATGGATGTTGGCAATTTGGTCTCTGGTTCCTCTCTCTTTTCTAAATCTAGCATAAACATCTGGAAGTTCTCGGTTCACATACTACTGAAGCTTCGCTTGGAGAAATTTGAGCATTACTTTGCTAAAGTGTTAGATGAGGGCAATTGTGGGGTAGTTTGAACATTCTTTGGCATTCCCTTTCTTTGGGATTGGAATGAAAACTGACCTTTTCCAGTTCTGTGGCCACTGCTGAGTTTTCCAAATTTGCTGGCATATTGAGTGCAGCACTTTCACAGCATCATCTTTTAGGACTTGAAATAGCTCAGCTGGAATTCCATCACCTCTACTTACTTTGTTTGTAGTGGTATGTTCTAAGGCCCACTTGACTTCGGACTCCAGGATATCTGGCTCTAGGTGAGTGATCACACCACTGTGGCTATCTGGGTCATTAAGACCTTTTTTATATAGTTCTTCTGTGTATTCTTGCCACCTCTTCTTAATCTCTTCTGCTTCTGTTAGGTTCATAACATATCTTTCCTTTATTGTGCCCATCTTGGCATGAAATATTCCCTTGGTATCTCTAAGTTTCTTGAAGAGATCTCTGGTCTTTCCCATTCTGTTCTTTTCCTCTATTTCTTTTCATTGATCACTGAGGAAGGCTTTCTTATCTCTCCTTGCTATCCTTTGCATCTCTTGATTCAGATGGGTATGTCTTTCCATTTCTCTTTTTCCTTTAGTTTCTCTCCTTTTCTCAGATATTTGTAAGACCTCCTCAGACAACTATTTTGCCTTCTTGCCTTTATTTTTCTTGAAGATGGTTTTGATAACCATTGCCTGTACAATGTTACAAACCTCTGTTCATAGTTCTTCAGGCACTCTGTTTATCAGATCTAATGCCTTGAATCTATTTGTCACTTCCACTGTACAATCATAAGGGACTTGATTTAGGTCATACCTGAATGGCCTGGTGGTTTTCCCTACTTAATTCAATTTAAGTCTGAATTTTACAATAAGGAGTTAGTGATCCGAACCACAGTCAGCTCCTGGTCTTGTTTTTGCTCACTGTATAGAGCTTTTCTATTTGGACTGCAAAAAATATAATCAATCTGATTTTGGTGTTCACCAACCTGTGATGTCCATGTGTAGAGTTGTCTCTTGTGTTTTAGGAAGAAGGTATTTGCTATAACCAGTGCATTCTTTTGGCAAAAGTCAGTTAGCCTTGTGCCCTGCTTCTTTTGTACTATAAGGTCAAACCTGCCTGTTATTCCAGGTATCTCTTGACTTCCAACTTTTGGATTCCAGTCCCCTAAGATAAAAATGATATTTTCTTGATAATTATGTTACCATTTTCTTAATTGTTTTAGGTTCAGGAGGAGAAGGGGATGACAGAGGATGAGATGGTTGGATGCCTTCACTGACTTGATGGATATGAATCTGGGCAAGCTCCAGGAATTTGAGATAGACAAGGAATCCTGGCATGCTGAAGTCCATGGAGTTGCAAAGAGACACCTGTGAGTGAGTGAACTGAACTATTTTCTGTAGGCCTTTTCCTTCTTTTGTGTTCTTTGCATAGAAAAGTTCCTTTGACATTTGTAAAGCTGGTTGGGTGGTGCTGAATTCTCTTTACTTTTGCTTGTCTGGAAAGTTTTTGATTTCTTCATCAAATCTGAAAGAGTCTTGCTGGGTAGAGTATTCTTGGTTGTAGGTCCGTCCCTTTCATCACTTTAAATATATTGTGCCATTCCCTTCTTGCTTGTAAAATTTCTGTTGAGAAACCAGCTAATAGCCTGATGGGAGTTCACGTGTATGTTGTCATTTTCCCTGTTGATTTTAATATTTTATATTTGTCTTTAATTTTGTCACTTTGACTACTCTGCATCTTGGTGTATTTCTTCTTGGGTTCATCCTACATGGAACTATCTGTGCTTCCTGGACTTGGCCAACTATTTCCTTTCCCATGGTAAGGAAGTTTTCAGCTATTATTTCTTCAAATATATTCTCAGGTCCTTTCTCTCTTTTCTCTTTCTGGGACCCAATAATGCAAATGTTGGTGCATTTAATATTGTCCCTGAGGCCTCTAGGCTGTCTTCATTTTTTCTTTTTTTCATTCTTTTGTCTATATTCTGTTATATGGCTGTGATTTCCACCATTCTGTCCTCCAAGTCATTTATTCATTATTCTGCCTCATTTATTCTGCTGTTGATTCCTTCTAGTGTATTATTCATCTGTTTTTTCTTTAGTTCTTATGGGTCTTTGCTAGACATTTCTGGCATCTTCTCCGTTGTTTTCTTGAAATCCTGGATCATCTTCAGTATCATTATTCTGAATTCTTTTTCTGGAAGGTTGCCTACTTCCACTTCTTTAGTTGCTTTTCTGGGGTTTTATCTTGTCCCTTCATCTAGGACATAACTTTCTGTAATGTGGTTTTTGTTTTAGCCATTGCTGTACTGTGCTTTTTCTCGCTGCGTCTCTCTTTCCTCTGAAGGAGGAGGCTAAGAGGCTTGTGTAAGGTGGCTGATGGAAGGGACTGGTGGTGAGAAAAACTGGGTCTTGCTCTGGTGGGCAGGGCCTTGCTCAGTAACGCTTTAATCCAATTGTCTGCTGATGACTGGGTTCCCTCCCTGGTAGTTTTTTGACCTGAAGCAATCCAGCCCTAGGGCCTAAGGGCTCTATGGTACCATTAATGGTGAATTCCAAGACAGCTTATGTCAATTGGGTTCTTTCTGGACTGCTTCTTCCAGTGCCATTTTGGTTGTGCCCTCCAAGACTGAAGTCTCTGTTTTTCCCAGTTCTTTGAAAGTCCTGTAATTAAATCCCATGGGCCTTCAAGATCAGATTCATTTGGGATTCCTAGTCCCTTTGTTGGATTCCCAGGCTAGGAAGCCTAACAATGGGGTTCAGAATGTTCACAATAGTGGGAGAATTCTTTGGTATTTTCCAGTTTGTGTGTCACTCACCCGCAGGATTTGGGAGTTGATTTTATCTTGATTCTACCCCTCATACCATCTTGTTGCAGCTTCTTCTTCTTTTTCTTTTTTTGGATGTGGAGTATCTTCTTTGGGGGAATTCCAGCATTCACTTTTCAATGGTTGTTCAACATCTAGTTGTGATTTTGGTGCTCTTGTATGAGATGAGTGTGCCTCCTTCTACTCCACCATCTTGAAGTAGAAGCTCTAGGACTTCTAATACTGTATTAAATATAAGCTTTGAGAGTAAACATCTTGTTCCTCTTCCTGAATTTATTGGGAAGGGATGTCCTGACTCTTGTGAATAGTGCTACAATGAATTTGGGTTGCATATATCTTCTGTAATTATGTCTTTCTCCAGGTTTATGCTCCAGAGTGGGATTGCTGGGTCATGTAGTAATTTTAGTTTTTTTTAAGAAAGCTCTGTACTGTTCTCTGTAGTGCATGTATCAATTTACATTCCCACCAACAGCATAAATGGATTCTGTTTTCTCCACAGCCTCTCCAGTATTTATCGTTCATAGATTGTTTTATGATGACCATTCTGACCATGTGACATGATACCTCATTGTAGTTTTGATTTGCATTTCTCTAATAATTAGTGATGCTGAGCACATTTTCACATGTCTCTTTATCATTCATAAGTATTCTTTGGAGAAATGTCCTTTTAAATTTTCTGCCCATTTTTTAAATTGGGTTATTTGCTTGTTTAATATTGAGCTTCATGAGCTGCTTGTATAATTTGGGGATTAATACCTTGTCTGCTTTGTTTGCAAATGTTTTCTTCCATTTGAGGGTTGTCTTTTCATCTTTTTTTTATTGTTTCCTTTGCTGTGAAAAAGCTTTTAAGTTTAATTAGTCCCCATTTGTTATTTTTTTTTTTTAATTTTCATTACTACAGGAGGTGGATCAAAGAAGATCTTGCTGCAATTTATGTCAGATAGTGTTCTGCCTATATTTTCCACTAAGTTTTATAGCATCCAGCCTTGCATTTAGGTATTTAATCTATTTTGAGTTTATTTTTGTGTATGTTATAAGGGAGTGTTCTAAGGCCACGTAAGGATTCAGCAAGAGGTAAATCATCTGTAACCCAAGAAACACCACTTCTGGGAGAGTTGGTGGTTTAAACAACTGAATTTAATGTTTCAAACTGCTGGAGACTGTAAGTGCAAGACCAAGGTGCCTGCAGGGTCAGTGTTTGATGAGTGCTCTTCTTAGGTTGCAGATGGCTTTCCTTCTTGCTGCATCTTCACGTAGATTGTCCTCTGTGTTCTCACAGTGAGAGTGAGGGAGGGAAATGAAACAAACTTCTTAGTGTTTATTATAAGAGATGCTAATCCTATCACTGGGGACTGACTCTCTTCTTTGTGGCCCGACTGACCTCATGGGAATCTATTTCCTCCCAAGGACCCTGTTTCCAAATACCATCATGTCAAGAGTGATAGCCTCAACATATGAATGTAGACATAACAAAATTCAGTTCATGGCTCATAATAACTGAAATTTGCTTTTATAGGAACTGTGTGAAGGAAAGACTGCCTATAGTTAGGAGGTGATGCTAGAGTTGAATCTGGTTCAAATGTTTAGCATTTATCACTTATAAGACATTAGAAAGGAACTTAGTCTTTGTGTGCCTTAGTTTACACAACTGCAACATATGAAAAATATGATCTTTATTATAAGACTGTTGGAAGATTATATAAGGTGTTGCATATAGGGCAAGCTCTTAATAGGCACAGAGTAAGTATCTAACATATGTCAATTCTTTGGTCTACTATATACTCATTATCTAGCACAAGGCTTAAAACATACTTGGTATTCAATCAAGCTATTTAAATGAACAAAACTTAGTTTCTTCACTCTTGGAACAATACTATCAATAAATGAAACTATGCGACACTTTCTTTTCTCATCATGTCAAAATTTATTTTTGGGAAAATTTCAAAACATATTGCAGTTTCTTTCTTCCTCCATATTCAATATGTAATGGAACAGCAGTAAGTATTCTTTTTAAAATGAAAATTATATGGCATGTGTGAGCATAATAAATACCAGAAAACTGGGTCAATTTTCCTGAAAATTAGCTTTAAAGGAAAAACTGAGAGTAATTTTGTTTATGACTGAATTTAGCAGTTTTATTAATCCTGTTCTCCCTTCTTGGTACAGGGCTATCTTTGCACAAATCTACTGGGCTTTTCCATATACCATAGATTAACTCATTTGCGCCTTAGAGGCAGAGATAAAGTAACAATTTTTCATGTCTCAAGTGTTCTACCTTACAGCAAAGAAATACTATTTTTCATTTAATGAACATTAGCACATGAACAATTAAGACATAATTGAATGAAGCTAGTCAGCAAAAGGCAAGAGCTTGCCTCTGAGAAGCTGCTGAAGTTGACTGTGCTCATATCTGTGGTATTATCTATTAAGCTGACAGTACCACAAAGGGTAGAAATGTCCTGACAGTAATTGTACGGTTTTGGTATCCTCATGTTTTAAAATTGCTTTCTAATAGTAAGCGTTGTTAGGAGAAATGATGGTGCTGATAAAAAGAGAATGAAACTACTGATTGACCTATAACTGTCAAATTGCTATTAAAAAAGGCAAGTTAAAAATAAAATCTTTATCTGGTTATTAACAACTGCTCTGAGGGTTAGCTCTAATTACTGTAAGAAGACTTTACTTATTCTAAGGTAGGGGTAAGTCATTTAATATAGGTTGATTAGAACTTTTATTAAAAACATTCAATAAAGACTGAGTTTTAAAACACTAGCTCCCTAAAGTGAAGGTGAAAGTGTTAGTCACTCAGTCATGTTCAACTCTTTTGTCTCTGTGACCCCATGGACTGTAGCCTACCAGAATCTTCTGTCCATGGAATTCTCCAGGCAAGAATACTAGAGTGGGTAGCCATTCCCTTCTCCAGGGGGTCTTCCCGACCTGGGGATTGAACCAGGTCTCCTGCATTGCAGGTGGATTCTTTACCATCTGAGCCACCAGGGAAGCCCTTAGCTCCCTAAACAAACTAAGAATTTCTATGAAGTACATGGTATTTATATATAATTGCTATATTGGGAGTACAAAAATTAAAAAAATGAGAAACCTTACAGAATATGTTGAGCTCCCAGTTGGGGTGTACACTGGGAGGTTTATGTAAAGGAAATCTTTACGGCAGCCAATTTCTTTGGGTCATTTATATTCTTTAAGAGACTTAGAGAAAGGATGTATTTAGAGCTCCTGAAGATTGTCTTTCTTCAGCCAGGTCTTAGATTAAAATATGTACATGTTCTCTTTGAGATATTTTTTCAGCTTGTTATATTCTGATGCTATAAAAAAATGCTCATTAGATTTTCATATAAAGGAGGCAAAACTGCTACTTTATCAATTCATTCTTCTATTTGTAACTGCTCCTGACACTTCCCTTTTGGTATTCTTTTCTTTTTGTTTTGCTTTGTTGTTTGAAAATAAAATGGTTAATTGATAAAAGAGATAAAAGGTTACAAAATTATATTATTGAGATTATATATATATATATATATATATATATATATATATATATATATATCATGATAATAGTTTAGGGATAATTTTATCAATATTGTAGAATTTTTAATACTTGTTCTACATATCCCAATTTGAGAAAACACTATTAAGGTGTTTGCAACCTTTTTAACAGGAACACTTCTGCTTTTAAAGTCATTTCTAATGTTATAACAATAAGGTGATATGTTATACAATTAAAAGTAGAAGCCTTTTTTCTATTCTAAAAGTTGTGCATCTTTGTGTCTATTAGTCTATCTTTACATCGTAAATAAAAGCACATGTCACACACACACACACACACACAAACATCTTAAGATCACATAGGTCCCTATTGACAGTTTAGTTGTCTTAATATAAAATAATAAAATTGGTACTTATATTTAGGTACTCTTTTTTGTCTTCCATTTTAATTTCAAATAAATAGTTGTAGTTAAGTAGATCTACCTTTGAATGGTTATTGTGCAGGTGCTGAATATACTTTGAGTATCTGTTTTTGCACATCCGTTATGATATCAGAAATAAAATAAATTTATTTTTCTTCCAGGCTTGGATATGAGGTTTGCAATATAAATAATTGATATGTTTAATTAGCATACAGAATTATTTCTTTAGATAGCATTTAAAAGTTGACAATCTGTCCTAACATACATGTGGAAATTTCTGTTTGGATACTATTACATCTATAGTTTTGCAGTCCCTTTCTCATTTATAGGTCAGAGGATTAAAGCATTTGCCAACTGTAATAACCCTTGTTAGTAAAACTCTCCCTGTGTTCATTTTAGTGTTACCTACATTCTCACACCCACACTGTAACTGTGAAATATCTTTAATTTTGATCTGACTGTGAAAAGGTAACCTAAAACAGTATTCTAATTAATAAAGTAAAATGGAGGAAAATATCAATTAGCCGCATAACATAGTAATAATAAAAATTCTAGAAAATATTTTAGTTATTCAATTGTTTGATGTAATATCTTCCATATCAACCATTGGGTCAAATTTGTTAATTGGGAAGATTAGATATTTCATATTAGAGTGTTTGGTCTGCTCAGTCTACCAAAAACATGATTTATTTTATATAAAGTCCAAAAAAGCAATAGCACACATATTGTTTGGGGATGTGTACCTTATAGTATATCTGCTGCTGCTGCTAAGTCGCTTCAGTCGTGTCCTACTCTGTGCGACCCCACAGATGGCAGCCCACCAGGCTCCCCCGTCCCTGGGATCCTCCAGGCAAGAACACTAGAGTGGGTTGCCATTTCCTTCTGATATAATCTAAGTAACAAGTTTGTTAATATTATTACATATTTTAGTGGTTTGTAGTTCATCAAATACTTTGCATGTGTTTATATTATTAATGCTGAGATAAATACAGTTTATTTTGTATAGACAAATCTTTTAATTCCCATTGCACAGATTACAAAACTGAGGTAGACACCCTGAAATACATTGAAGGTAAATGGCATAATGTGAATGTAAAAAGGAATTTCTGACTTCAAATATGTCAGTCTTTAGAATACAATGATAAAATATAATTATCAAGTCATCTTTGAGTAACAGAATAAATGTTTACTAGACTTATCTCCTTATATCTAAAATGAAGATCCCATACTTTAAAAGAATACAGAAATAAAATTTGAAATTGCATGTTTTCATCTCACAAACCAAATCCCATTTATTTAATTTCACCTATCCCAAAACACAGACACTAGATTTCATAATGTTGTCTTAGATTCCAGTTGTTGTTATTTATAATTGGAGTATAATTGTGTTACAATGTTTTGTTAGTTTCTGTTGTGTAACAAAGTGAATAAGCTATTTGTATACATATATCCCCTCCCTCTAGAGCCTCCCTCCCACTCCAACCCCTCTAGGTCATCACAGAGCACCGAACTTAACTTCCCATGTTATACAGAAACTCCCCACTAACTATTTTATTTTATACATGATAGTGTATTCACATCAATGCTACCTTCTCAATTCATCCAATCCTCTGCTTTCCCTCTCCCGTGTCCACAAATCCATTCTCTGCCTCTAATTCTCTATGTCTGCCTTGCAAATAGGTTCACCAGTACATTTTTCTATATTCCATGCATTAATATACAATATTTGTTTTTCTCTTTCTAACTTTGCTCTGTATGACAGACTCTAGATTCTTCCACATTACTCAATAAATACTCAATTTCATCCCTTTTATGGCTGAGCAATATTCCTTTGTATATATGTACCACATCTTCTTTATCAGTTCATCTATCGATGAACAGTTAAGTTGTCTCTGTGTCCTGGCTTGTAAAGAGTGCTACCAAGAACATTGGAGTACATGTGTCCTTTTGAATTATAGTTTTCTCAGGGTATATGCTGGGCCATAGGTCAGTCTAGTCAAGGCTAAGGTTTTTCCAGTAATCATGTATGGATGTGAGAGTTGGACTGTGAAGGAAGCTGAGCACTGAAAAATTGATGCTTTTGAACTGTGGTGTTGGAGAAGACTTCAGAGTCCCTTGGACTGCAAGGAGATTCAACCAGTCCATTCTAAAGGAGATCAGTCCTGGGATTTCTTTGGAAGGAATGATGCTAAAGCTGAAACTCCAATACTTTGGCCATCTCATGTGAAGAGTTGACTCACTGGAAAAGATTCTGATGCTGGGAGGGATTGGGAGTGGGAGGAAAAGGGGATGACAGAGGATGAGATGGCTGGATGGCATCACCAACTCAATGGACGTGAGTCTGAGTGAACTCCAGGAGTTGGTGATGGAAAGGGAGGCCTGGCGTGCTGCAATTCATGGGATTACAAAGAGTCAGACACGACTGAGGGACTTAACTGAACTGAACTGATAGTAGTTCTATTTTTATTTTTTTAAGGAACCTCTACACTGTTCTTCATAGTGGCTGTATCAATTTACATTCCTACCAACAGTGCAAGAGGGTTCTCTTTTCTCCACACTCTCGCCAGCATTTACTTTTGTAGTTTTTGTGTTGTTTTTGTGTGTGTGTGTGTGTGTGTGTGTGTGTGTGTGTGTGTGATGATGGCCATTCTGACTGATATGAGGGGATATCTCAATGTAGTTTTAATTTGCTTTTCTCTAAATGAAAGTGAAGTCACTCAGTCGTGTCCGACTCTTTGTGACCCGTGGACTCTAGCCCACCAAGCTCCTCCATCCATGGGATTCTCCAGGCAAGAATACTGGAGTGGGTCACCATTTCCTCCCCCAGGGGATCGTCCCAATCCAGGGATTGTACCCAGGTCTCCCACATTGCAGGCAGACGCTTTAACTGCTGTACCACCAGGGAAGCCCAATAATTAGTGATGTTGTGCATCTTTTCATGTATCTCTTGGCCTTCTTTATAACATCCTTGGAGAAATGTCTATTTACATCTTCTGCCCACATTTTGATTGGGTTGTTTATTTTGATATTGAGCTGTATGAGTTGCTTGTATATTTTGGAGATTATTCTTTTGCCAGTTGTTTCATTTGCAAACATTTTCTCCCATTCTGAGAGTTGTCTTTTTGCCATTCTGAGAGTTGCCTTTTTGTCTTTTTAGGGTTTCCTTTGCTGTGCAAAAGCTTTTAAGTTTAATCAGGGTCCTATTTGTGTATTTCTGTTTTTGTTATCATTAGTCTAGGAAGTGGGTCAAAAAAAGACCTTGTGCAATTTATGTCAAAGAGTGTTCTACCTATGTTTTCCTCTAAGACTTTTATAGTGTCTGGCCTTACTTTTAAGCCTTTAATCCATTTTGAGCTTATTTTTGTGTATGGTGTTATGAAGTGTTCTAATTTCATTCTTTTACATGTAGCTGTCCAGTTTTCCCAGCATCATTTATTGAGAGGGTTTCTTCTCTCCATTGAGTATTCTTTAATACTTTGTCAAAGATAAGTTGACTATGGGTGTGTGATTTTATCTCTGGGCTTTCTATCCTATTCCATTGGTCTGATTTTTTTGTTTTTGTGCCAGTACTATCCTGTCTTGATAGTTATAGCTTTGTATTATAATCTAAAGTCAGGGAGCTGCTACCTCCAGCTCTGACTTCTTTCTCAAAGTTGTTTTGGCTCTTCAGGGTCTTTTTGTTTCCATATAAATTATAAAATTTTTGTTTTAGTTCTGTGAAAAATTTCAGTGATAATTTGAAAAAGATTACATTGAATCTGTAGATTGCTTTGGGTAGTATAGTCATTTTATTACTCAAAGCAATCTATAAATTCCAGTTGTTATAAAGACACATATTTTCCCTTGCAAACCCCTTAACTTTCATAGATGTAAATTGACCTTGCTATGTTTTTTGGAGATATTTCCATTATGGTTTCAGTCATGGTTGTTTTATTCTGACAACTCTAGATAGAAAACTTTTTGATACTGAATTATGGGTCTTTTGTTACCACCTTTTCAAAGATTAATTTATTCCTTTCTAAGATGACTTATGTGCACTGCCTAAGGATATTGTGGTCTTTTGGAGTTTGCTTTAGTTACTTGTTTATTTTATTAATTCATTTTCAAAACTATGGATAGAATGGGAAAATATAAAAAGATTAAATTGTGGCAATAGAGATGACCTCTAAACAGTTTCAGTCTCAAGATAAAGCAAGATGTCAATTCTGTAAAGGCAAGGATTATTCCTTCACCAACTTTACCCATAAGGGCTAGAATAGCAGGCATGCAATAAAGGTGTACTGATGAATGAATGAATGTAAATTAAATTATTTATGAAAATACAGTTAACTTTTAGGATTTCAAGAATTCATAAAAATTGATGAATTCATAAAGGCATCTTGTTTAAAAGGGTGATTTTTTTTTTTTTTTTGTACTCATTCACCGAGGTTAGACATGAAAAAAATGAATTAAAGTTGTACAGAAAGACAAGGCCTGTTGAGAACAAGAACTTGGGAATTGGAAGAAACCAGTTTATCTCTCACATTTCACAATGTATCTTCAATTATTAGACCTATGTTTTTTTTTGTCTTCAAAGGCCCAAACAAAAATGAGAAACATCTACTCAGTTTCTTTTAAATAGAAAGTTCAGAAATTGCTTTTCAGCAACTCTCTTTGTGAGAAGACAGTAGCTAAAAATAATAATATTGCATCTGTTTTTCAAATATGTTGTTTTCTGTATCATAACCAGTGTTCTATAAATGCCACTTTCCTCAAGTTTTTTTCCATTTTAGTTCTTCATAATTCACTTAGAAGAAAGAATAGTAAGATATATCTGTGCATTGTTCACAACTGAGATCTTGGGTTATTACACTTTGGTATTGTTTAAAAAATAAGTATAGAGTGGCTAAGAAAACTCTAAGTGCATTTCCTCCATAAATATTACTTAGCATTTTCATACTAACAAAACAAGCTTGTGGAAAAGTGTGGCTATGATACAGGCTGAAAGGTCCTGAGTACTTATGCTAAAATGGGTTGAGTAGGCACTTAGGGATTTTTGTTTCTGTCCTATAATTTTCAAGTAGATCAGCAATCTTACCCTTATGTTTTTATGAGTATCCTATCAGAGTAGTCAACATTTATTAAGCTGTAGAATAGCAGTCAGTTCCTTTGTAAAATTCAATGAAGCAGCAGCAGGCTAGCCTTAGAAGTAGACAGAGGCAATATGATGAAATGTGACGGTACATGAGCAGCCTCCCAGTTTCTGAATTCTCTCTTTGGTGTGTTGTCTATTGTTCAACATTATCCTTTTATTTCTTAAGATCTCATTTTTTTCTGCAGAGTTCCCTGATAATATTCAGATTTCCCTATACCTTGTTGCTGAATTTTTAAATTGAGTTTACTTTGTCATTCAGCTATTTCTTAATTTGTTCATCAATCCATTCATATTTGAAGAGTATTGATCTACTAATAAGTGGTGTATATGATCCATAATCAAGTCTTAGTTGAGTCATCTCTTATGAAACCTTCTACAGCTACCACTTTCATTCTCAATGCCTCTTGAATAGTCATTACCATTATTATTTACAATGAGTGAGTCTATATTCAAATTTTCCTACTATTCACACTGTATTATTTAGTCACTTGTCTCTCTCCTTTAATAAAATTTAAGCCCTTCAAGGATTATGCTACTGTCTGCCTAGGTCATCTATAATCTAACCAATGTAGTGTCTAACACATAGTGTCAGTTGTTAAATGTGTGTGTGTTTTCTATTCGAGTGTGTGTTATGCCATTTTTTAGGTTTATTTTTAAATTTTATTTATATATTTTGTGGCATGTGGGATTTTTTTCCCCCTGACCAGGGATAAAACTCATGCTCCCTGCATTGGAAGTGCAGAGTCTTAACCACTAGACCATCAGAAAAGTCATTTGTTAAATGTTTGCTGATTGACAAAATTAATGTATGAACAATTAATAAATATTAGTGATGAGGTATCTGCTTTAAAGGCACTGCTTTCAAGACAAAGACTTATTTCATCTTTGATTAGGACTCTGATCAACAGAAGGTGACTCACAGTATCAGAAATATTTTCTAAAATAGGAATGGAATTTACTACAATAATGGATTTATTATCCATTATTATCCAACTTTTAATCAGCACTTACATTTCTCACTTTGGTATCTTCAAGCCAATTATGCCATTCTAACCTTCTATATGGGAGGGAAGAATAAATAGAATTTTTTAATGGTTTAGGTGAAGTTATGGAAGAATTTAACTGCTTCTCATTAATATTCAACAGTTGAAGAAGCTACATATTCATATTTCTTACCAGAAAACCAAAACCAACTAACTGGTTTGGAAGAACAAAATAAAATTGTGCCTTGGTTTATTATTAATATTTTTAACCATGCAAGTTATCTCTTAAAACTCAGGTGACTATCCAATTTTTCAAATATCAGACAGTCATAAAGAACAGTGCTTTTGTTTTTTTACTAATCAAGAGTTTGATATTCACATTTATGATTGATGGCACCATGTTAATCAAAGTAAAGAGTGATCCGTATGCCCATTGCAAGTGGCTCTCAGTCTTTGGTGGGAAGATAAGAACTGCCTGTAGAGTATTTTTATGAAACAATGCTCAATGTTACTTCAAAGATTCAGAAATTATAGGAAATATAGGAATCAGTAGTTTAAAAGTTTCCTCAGATACTTCTAATAGGCACTACAGTTGAGAATCATTGTGACCAAGTATAACACTTTTCAAAGTGTCTATAAATCAGCTAAGGTAATAGATGAATCATTTTTATACAACTTTAGTTTCTATTTAATTTGGTAAATTTAGTTTAATTATGAGATGCTCTTCATAAGAACTCATTAGGATTATGGGTAAACTAGAGCATTCTTGAAAGAGGAATTGTTCTTAAACCAGAGCTAAAGAATCGTTTTACCCACTGGAACTGTTCTGAATGAGAAGCAGTACCTAAAGAAGAGGGCTTTATGCAAAAACTATGTCAGGATGCTTACAGGTTGTGTAATCTAATCTGCTCATTGGTTCTGATAAGGTTATAACCAATACTTGATTATTATTAGAAAGCATTACAGGAATGACTTGCCTTGAACTTCATCTCTATTGAAAGTATTATTATTCCATTACATACAGAATAATGATTGAGCTCTTGCCTTTCATGGAATGATGATATATGATGGATTCATATTAACATTATTTCTGTATTCTCTCCAGCATAGCATATTATGATAAGAAGACATCTCAAAGCACTTTTTGAGCACTGAGTTTTAAACAGGAGAACTCTTGACATTGCATATTACCTTAAGTTCAGTTCAGTCACTCAGTAGTGTCTGACTCTTTGTGACCCCATGGACTGCAGCATGCCAGGCTTCCCTGTTTATCACCAACTCGGGAAGCTTGCTCAAACTCATGTCCGTCAAGACAGGGATGCCATCAACCATCTGATCCTCTGTCGTCCCCTTCTTGCTGCTGCTGCTGCTAAGTCGCTTCAGTCGTGTCTGACTCTGTGCAACCCCATGGACTGCAGCCTACCAGGCTCCTCCGTCCATGGCATTTTCCAGGCAAGAGTACTTTCCTAGCATCAGGGTCTTTTCCAATGAGTTAGTTCTTCACATCAGGTGGCAATGTATTGGAGTTTCAGCTTCAGCATCCGACCTTCCAATGAATATTCAAGACTGATTTCCTTTAGGATGGACTGATTCGATCTCCTAGCAGTCCAAGGGACTCTCAAGAGTCTTCCTCAACACCACAGTGCAAAAGCATCAATTCTTTGGTGCTCAGTTTTCTTTATGGTCCAACGCCCACATCCATACATGACTACTGGAAAAACCACACACTAGTTGGACATTTGTTGGCAAAGTAATATTTCTTCTTTTTAATATGCTGTCTAGGTTGATCATAAATTTTCCTCCAAGCAGCAGTGTCTTTTTTTTTCATGGCTTCAGTCACCATCTGCAGTGATTTTGGAGCTCAAGAAAATAAAGTCTGTCACTCTTTCCATTGTTTCCCCATCTATTTACCATGAAATGATGGGATCGGGTGCCATGATCTTAGTTTTCTTAATGTTGAGTTTTAAGCCAACTTTTACACTCTCCTCTTTTACTTTAATCAGTTCAGTTCAGTTCAGTTCAGTTCAGTCACTCAGTCGTGTCAAACTCTTTGCAACCCCACGAATCGCAGCACACCAGGCCTCCCTGTCCATCACCGACTCCCGGAGTTCACTCAGACTCACGTCCATTGAGTCAGTGATGTCATCCAGCCAGCTCATCCTCAGTCGTCCCCTTCTCCTCCTGCCCCCAAACCCTCCCAGCATCAGAGTCTTTTCCAATGAGTCAACTTCACACGAGGTGGCCAAAGTACTGGAGCTTCAGCTTTAGCATCATTCCTTCCAAAGAAATCCCAGGGTTGATCTCCTTCAGAATGGACAGGTTGGATCTCCTTGCAGTCCAGGGACCCTCAAGAGTCTTCTCCAATACCACAGTTCAAACACATCAATTCTTTGGCCCTCAGCCTTCTTCACAGTCCAACTCTCACATCCATACATAACCGCAGGAAAAACCATAGCCTTGACTAGACGGACCTTAGTCGGCAATGTAATGTCTCTGCTTTTGAATACACTATCTAGGTTGGTCATTACTTTTCTTCCAAGGAGTAAGTGTGTTTTAATTTCATGGCTGCAGTCACTATCTGCAGTGATTTTGGAGCCCAAAAAAATAAAGTCTGATACTGTTTCTACTGTTTCCCCATCTATTTCCCATGAAGTGATGGGACTGGATGCCATGATCTTCATTTTCTGAATGTTGAGCTTTAAGCCAACTTTTTCGCTCTCCTCTTTCATCAAGAGGCTTTTTAGCTCCTCTTCACTTTCTGCCATAAGGGTGGTGTCATCTGTAAATCTGAGGTTATTGATATTTCTCCTGGCAATCTTGATTCCAGCTTGTGTTTCTTCCAGTCCAGAGTTTCTCATCAAGTACTCTGCATATAAGTTAAATAAGCAAGGTGACAATATACAGCCTTGATGTACTCCTTTTCCTATTTGGAACCAGTGTGTTGCTCCATGTCCAGTTCTAGCTGTTGCTTCCTGACCTGCATACAGATTTCTCAGGAGGCAGGTCAGGTGGTCTGTTATTCCCATCTCTTTCAGAATTTTCCACAGTTTATTGTGATCCACACAGTCAAAGGCTTTGGCATAGTCAACAGAGTAGAAATAGATTTTTTTCTGGAACTCTCTTGCTTTTTCCATGATCCAGTGGATGTTGGCAATTTGATCTCTCATTCCTTTGCCTTTTCTAAAACCAGCTTGAAGATCAGGGAGTTCATGGTTCGCGTATTGCTGAAGTCTGGCTTGGAGAATTTTGAGCATCACTTTTCTAGCGTGTGAGATGAGTGCAATTGTGCGGTAGTTTGAGCATTCTTTGGCATTGTCTTTCTTTGGAACTGGAATGAAAACTGACCTTTTCCAGTCCTGTGGCCACTGCTGAGTTTTCCAAATTTGCTGGCATATTGAGTGCAGCACTTTCACAGCATCATCTTTCAGGATTTGAAACAGCTCAACTGGAATTCCATCACCTCCACTAGCTTTGTTTGTAGTGATGCTTTCTGAGGCCCACTTTACTTCACATTCCAAGATGTCTGGTTCTAGATTAGTGATCACATCATCATGATTATCTGGGTCGTGAAGATCTTTTTTATACAGTTCTTCTGTATATTCTTGCCCCTCTTCTTAATATTTTCTGCTTCTTTTAGTTCCATACCATTTCTGTCCTTTATGGAGCCCATCTTTGCATGAAATGTTCCCTTGGTATCTCTAATTTTCTTGAAGAGATTTCTAGTCTTTCCCATTCTGTTGTTTTCCTCTATTTCTTTGAATTGATCGCTGAAGAAGGCTTTCTTATCTCTTCTTGCTATTCTTGGGAACTCTGCATTCAGACACTTATATCTTTCCTTTTCTCCTTTGCTTTTCACCCCTCTTCTTTACTGTAATCAAGGGGTTCTTTAGTTCTTCTTCACTTTTTGGCATAAGGGTGGTGTCTTCTGCATATCTGAGATTATTGTTATTTCTCCTGGCAATCTTGATTCCAGCTTATGCTTCATCAACCCCAGCATTTCGCATGATGTACTCTGCATTAAGGCAAATAAGCATGGTGACAATATATAGCCTTGGTATACTCCTTTCTCAATTTGGAACCAGTCTATTGTTCTAAGTCCAGTTCTAACTGTTGCTTCTTGACTTGCATACAGATTTCTCAGGAGGCAGGGAAGGGGGTCTGGTATTCCCATCTCTTTAAGAATGTTCCACAGTTTGTTGTGATCTACATAGTCTAAGGTTGTGGCATAGTCAATAAAGCAGAAATAGCTGTTTTTCTGGAACTCTCTTGCTTTTTGTATGACTCAGTGGATGTTGGAAACATGATCTCTTGTACCTCTCCCTTTTATAAATCCAGCTTCACTATCTGGAAGTTCTTATTTCACATACTTCTGAAGCCTCACTGGGAGAATTTTGAGCATTACTTTGCTACTATGTGAAATGAGTGCAATTGTGTGGTAGTTTGAACATTCTTTGGCATTACCTTTGTTTGGGACTGGAATGAAAACTGACCGTTTGCCATTCTGTGGCCACTCGAGTTTTCCAAATTTGCTGGCATATTGAGTGCAGCACTTTAACATCATCATCTTTTAGGACTTGAAATAGCACAGCTGGAATTCCATTACCTCCACAAGCTTTGTTCATAGTGATGCTTCTTAAGGCCCACTTGACTTCCCATTCCAGGATGTCTGGCTCTAGATTCATATTATCATACTTACTCTAGAAACATATTACCTTACTTACACATTTCTTGAAATGATTTAGACCAAGGAACAAGGGTCAGGAAAATTAAAATTTGTCTTCAGATCTTCTAGGTTTTCTTTCTTTGTTCCCCCTGTCTTAGCTGCATCTCAGTCCCCCAGGTTTTTAAGCATCTGTCCAGGTAAAATGTTTGCTTGCAACCTGGAAATTAGCCATTGACCTGGAAAATGAATTGACTCTTTGGCTCCTCTTTTGTCCAGCAGGAATTCTGTTTGACTTTGAATACCACTAAAATACCACTAAAATCAATGCTATATAAATTTGTCATAGAAACATGAGTCATTGCTCCAGGGCCAAACTCATGCTAAAATAAGCAAGTCTCATTTTGATGTGTCTGAGAATTACTTTAGAATTCTCATTATAAGCAAGAAGCTGATATCTTTTGCTCTATATTTCTTTTTTTTTCTTTTTCTCCTACTTAGAGATTATCAATAGACCTAAAGACATTTGGGAATAAATACAACAAAGCAAAGTATTTAAAGTGAAACTTCAAGGATTAGAGGAAATGGAAGCATCAGTACATTGTTCAGAAATAGATGAAAAACATTTCACTATCCAAGATACATTACTAAATCCCATCACCACAAGCATGTATATAATACAGTTTCTTTACATTTCCTATTTTGAAATTATGGCCAAATATTGAAGCTAATATTTTTGGCTATATTTATTTTCAAAAACATAAATTAACTTGCTTAATATATAGCAATTTGTTATAATGAGATTTGATGTAGGCTATTATATCAGACAAAAATTTAACAAAAGATATGAAATAAAGCAGGGCAAATTGTCCAGCATATTTAAAGGAGGATTATTTACCTATTTATTTATAAGTAATGCTCAAAAATTCTCCAAGCCAGGCTTCAGCAATACGTGAACCATGAACTTCCAGATGTTCAAGCTGGTTTTAGAAAAGGTAGAGGAACCAGAGATCAAATTGCCAACATCCGCTGGATCATGGAAAAAGCAGGAGAGTTCCAGAAAAAACATCTATTTCTGCTTTATTGACTATGCCAAAGCCTTTGACAGTGTGGTTCACAATAAACTGTGGAAAATTCTGAGAGAGATGGGAATACCAGACCACCTGACCTGCCTCTTGAGAAACCTATATGCAGGTCAGGAAGCAACAGTTAGAACTGGACGTGGAACAACAGACTGGTTCCAATAGGAAAAGGAGTACGTCAAGGCTGTATATTGTCACCCTCCTTATTTAACTTATATGCAGAGTACATCATGAGAAACGCTGGACTGGAGGAAGCACAAGCTGGAATCAAGTTTGCCAGGAGAAATCTCAATAACCTCAGATATGCAGATGACAGCACCCTTTTGGCAGAAAGCAAAGAGGAACTAAAGAGCCTCTTGATGAAAGTGAAAGAGGAGAGTGAAAAAGTTGGCTTAAAGCTCAACATTCAGAAAATGAAGATCATGGCATCTAGTCCTATAACTTCATGGGAAATAGATGGGCAAACAGTGGAAACAGTGTCAGACTTTAGTTTTGGGGGCTCCAAAATCACTGCAGATGGTGATTGCAGCCATTAAAATAAAAGATACTTACTCCTTGGAAGGAAAGTTATACCAACCTAAACAGTATATTAAAAAGCAGAGGCATTATTTGCCAACAAAGGTCCAGCTAGTCAAGGCTATAGTTTTTCCAGTTGTTATGAGAGCTGGACTGTGAATTAAGCTGAGCGCCGAAGAATTGATGCTTTTGAACTGTGGTGTTGGATAAGACTCCTGAGAGTCCCTTGGACTGCAAGGAGATCCAACCAGTCCATTTCAAAGGAGATCAATCCTGGGTGTACTTTGGAAGGACTGATGCTAAAGCTGAAACTCCAATATTTTGGCCACCTCATGAGAAGAGTTGACTCATTGGAAAAGACTCTGGGGCTGGGAAGGATTAGGAGCAGGAGGAGAAGGGACGACAGAGGATGAGATGGCTGGATGGCATCACCAACTCAATGGGCATGAGTTTGGGTGAACTCTGGGAGTTGGTGATGGACAGGGAGGCCTGGCTTGCTGCGATTCATGGGGTCAAAAAGAGTCGGACACGACTGAGTGACTGAACTGAACTTAATGCTACAATTTCTTAAATTTGGACTTTCTGGGGAAGTACTTCCTTAGGGAGTAAGATTTAGCAAGAATATGGATCAGGGTCTTCATTTATCCTCTCTTCCTAAAATCGTGGGAAAATTATGTATCTCTTGATAGATAGATATAAAATTATAACCTACACACATACATGTGTGTATACAAATATATAAATAATTCCAGCAGAATCAAAGCATGGTGTAATTTGAAGAAAATTTGAATAACTAAAATATTGATATATAAATATCAATATACATAAATATAGGCAAGCAGAATGTAAGATTGTAATTACAGTTTTTTATTTTTAGACAAATAATATAAATGAAGAAGAAAACTTGAAAGTGTGTGTAATTTCCTCAAGGATACAAAATTAGTATGGGTTTAGCCTTTATTTGCTTTCCTAACTTTGTTGGGTTTTATCCCATGTGCAGGAAACACAGAAAGTAGACAGACAATAAAGCTTATTAAATTATTAAATAGTAAAGAAACTAGAACTCATCATAATGATATTTGAATCAGTAGTATAATGGATTCCATTATGAAGTGTCTGCTAGGATCACTGTCATTACCATCAAAGCATATTTAATATGCTTCCTTAGGCAGTGTTGACCTCCATGAGCCTACCTCTACTCATCTTTAAAGAGAACTTGACGAGATTTATTAAATATTTGCACAGGAAAGGACCTGTCTTTTTGCTTCCCTCTTTTTCTTCCCTTTCATATGAGTTGTCAAACACAGCAATTCTCTCAACTGAGAATGAGAAGAGTAAAAGAGTAGATTTTAAATATTATTGATGAGGTGTTTTTTTTTTTTTTCATGATAGTCAAAAAGTAAGATCATAATATATCCTGGCTTTGGTATAAGTACAACGTTTAAACTTAAAAATAATATTGTATATTCTACTTTCAATTTTTCACTAGTTTTTCAACTATTTTAATGTTTTAAAGCAACATTAAAAATACTTATGGCACTTGTATTACAATACTTATAGAAAACATATATAAGGCAGCACTTTTCTTCTTCCTCTGGCTCTGATATGATTGTAAATGGTACCACCAATTACCAGTTTTAGTTGCTCCATAATGTCTATGGATTTCTACCTAGTGGAAATCCATTGCCCACTCATGAGATAGTGAGATACATATAAACACAAGAAGCCCTGTTGGATGGCAAAGAGATTCTATTGTCTATGAAAGATTAGCTAAGCCTCAGCTTTCATCTTCATGTAGTAGTCTGGATTAGCATTCTTGAATTCTAGATCTGATCTAAAAACCCTGATGTCAGAACCAACATAATTTCCAACTCCTAGTATGTATTGAGGTCACAAACTACAAGAAATATTATAAAAACTTTTTATGTGTCTTCTTGGGCAAAAAAATCTGAAAGAACCTTTTGCGTGACAAAGTATTCCATGGCATAACTCTCATTTCCTCTGATGGGTTCTTTATTTCAGTGTTTCCAGCATATTAGAGTTCCCAGAAAGTGGAAATTATTCCAGTCTGAACTACTGCCCATGCTTTTGGCTTCTAACATGGTCTGGAAATCCCAAAAATCTAACTCTGAGCTAGAACATGTACTCTATTTCCTTTAAAGAAAACTTCATTAAGAGTTTATTTGGGTCATAAGGCAGTTCTATTTGCAATTTTTTAAGGAATCTCCACACTGTTCTCCATAGTGGCTGTACTAGTTTGCATTCCCACCAACAGTGTAGGAGGGTTCCCTTTTCTCCACACCCTCTCCAGCATTTGTTGTTTGCAGGTTTTTGGATCGCAGACATTCTGACTGGTGTCAAGTGGTACCTCATTGTGGTTTTGATTTGCATTTCTCTAATAATGAGTGATGTTGAGGATCTTTTCATGTGTTGTCCGACGCAGGATGCAGCATGCTTGGGGCTGGTGCAGGGTGATGACCCAGAGAGATGTTATGGGGAGGGAGGTGGGAGGGCGGTTCATGTTTGGGAACACATGTACACCCGTGGTGGATTCATGTCAATGTATGGCAAAACCAATACAGTATTGTAAAGTAAAAAAAAGTAAAAATTAAAATTTAAAAAAAAAAGAGTTTATTTGGCACAATTATCTATCTCATTTTTAACTTTCTCAACATCTCCTTACTGGAATGGAACACTTTTTAAACTTTATTTATTTTTTTAATTTTTAAATGTTTATTGGGATATTGCTTTACAATGTTGTGGTAGTTTCTCCTGTACAATGAACTGAATCATCTATATGCATACATTTATCCCCTCCCTCCAGCCTCCCTCCCATCTCACACCTCCCCATCCCACCCATTTGGTCATCACAGAGCACCTGTGCTTCCTGTGCTTCACAGCAGGCTCCCACTAGCTATCTATTTTACACATGATAGCTTATATATGTTAGTCCTAATCTCACAATTCATCTCATTCTCCCCTTTCTCCTGTGTCCACATGACCATTCTCTATATCTTGTCTCCCTTCCAGTTCTGCAAATAGGTTCATCTGTACCATTTTTATAGATTCCACATATAGGCATTAATTAAGGGTATTTTTTTTTTCTCTTCCAACTTACTTCATTTTATATAGCAGACTCTAGGCATATCTATGTTTCTACAAAAGACTGTATTTTGTTCTTTTAGTGGCTGAGTAATAGTCCCTTGTATATATGTACCACATCCTTTTTATCCATTAATCTGTCAGATATTTAGGTTGCTTTCAGGTCCTGGTTGTCATAGGTAGTGCTCCAATGAACACTGGGGTACAAATCTCCTTTTGAATTATGGTTTTCTAAGGGCATATGACCAGTAGTGGAATTGCTGGGTCCTATGGTAGTTCTGTGTAGACCTACAAGACCTTTTAGAATTAACACCAAAAAAAAGATGTCCTTTTCATTATAGGGGACTGGAATGCAAAAGTAGGAAGTCAAGAAACATCTGGAGTAACAGGCAAATTTGGCCTTGGAATACAGAATGAAGCAGGGCAGAGGCTAGTAGAGTTGTGCCAAGAGAACGCGCTGGTCATAGCAAACGCCCTCTACCAACAATACAGGAGAAGACTACACATGGACATCACCAGATGGTCAACACCAAAATCAGATTGATTATATTCTTTGCAGACAAAGATGGAGAAACTTTATACAATCAGCAAAAACAAGACCAGGAGTTGACTGTGGCTCAGATCATGAACTCCTTATTGCCAAATTCAGATTTAAATTGAAGAAAGTGGAGAAAACCACTAGACCATTTTGAATGGCAAGGAGAGAAAAGAAAGAATTCCTCAGCAATCAATGCAAAGAAGTAGAGGAAAACAACAGAATGGGAAGGACTAGAGATCTCTTCAAGAAAATTAGAGATACCAAGGGCACATTTCATGCAAAGATAGGCACAATAAAGGACAAAAATGGTATGGACCTAACAGAAGCAGAAGATATTAAGAAGAGGTGGAAAGAATACACAGAAGAACTGTACAAAAAAAAGAGCTTCATGACCCAGATAATCACGATGGTGTGATCACTCACCTAGAGCCAGACATCCTAGAATGTGAAGTCAACTGGGCCTTAGGAAGTATCACTATGAACAAAGTTAGTGGAGGTGATGGAATTCCAGTTGAGCTATTTCAAATCCTGAAAAATGATGCTGTGAAAGTGCTGCGCTCAATATGCCAGCACATTTGGAAAACTCAGCAGTGACCACAGGACTGGAAAAGGTCAGTTTTCATTCCAATCCCAAAGAAATGCAGTGCCAAAGAATTCTTAAACTACTGCACAATTGCACTCATCTCACACGCTAGTAAAGTAATGCTCAAAATTCTCCAAGCCAAGCTTCAGCAATACGTGAACCGTGAACTTCCAGATGTTCAAGCTGATTTTAGAAGAGGCAGAGGAACCAGAGATCAAATTGCCAACATACACTGGATCATTGGAAAAGCAAGAGAGTTTCAGAAAAAGAACATCTATTTCTTCTTTATCGACTATGCCAAAGCTTTTGACTGTGTGGATCACAATAAACTATGGAAGATTCTGAAAGAAATGGGAATACCAGGCCACCTGACCTGCCTCTTGAGAAATCTGTATGCAGGTCAGGAAGCAACAGTTAGAATTGGACATGGAACAACGACTGGTTTCAAATAGGAAAAGGAGTACGTCAAGGCTGTATATTGTCACCTTGCTTATTTAACTTATACACAGAGTACATCATGAGAAACGCTGGGCTGGAAGAAGCATAAGCTGAAATCAAGATTGCTGGGTGAAATATCAGTAACCTCAGATATGCCGATGACACCACTCTTATGGTGGAAAGTGAAGAGGCACTAAAAAGCCTCTTGTTGAAAGTGAAATAGGAGGGAAAAAAAGTTGGCTTAAAGCTCAACATTCAGAAAACAAAGATCATGGCATCTGGTCCCATCACTTCATGGGAAATAGGTGGGGAAACAGTAGAAACAGTAGCTGACTTTATTTTGGGGGGCTCCAAAATCACTGCAAATGGTGATTGCAGCCATAAAATTAAAAGACACTTACTCCTTGGAAGGAAAGTTGTGACCAATCTAGACAGCATATTAAAAAGCAGAGACGTGATTTTATCAACAAAGGTCTGTTTGGTCAAGGCTACGGTTTTTCCTGTGGTCATGTATGGATGTGAGAGTTGGACTGTGAAGAAAGCTGAGCACTGAAACTCCAATACTTTGGCCACTTGATGCGAAGAGTTGACTAATTGGAAAAGACCCCGATGCTGGGAGGGATTGAGGGCAGGAGGAGAAGGGGCCGGCAGAGGATGAGATGGCTGGATGGCATCACCGACTCGATGGACATGAGTTTGAGTCAACTCCGGGAGTTGGTGATGGACCAGGAGGCCTGGCGTGCTGCAGTTCTTGGTGTTGCAAATAGTGGACACTACAGAGTGACTGAACTGAACTGATGGTAGTTCTATTTTTAGTCTTTTAAGGAACCTCTATTGTTCTCTACAGTGGTTGTATTAATTTACATTTCCATCAACAGTGCAAGAGAGTTTCCTTTCCTTCACACCCTCTTCAGCATTTATCATTTATACACATTTTGATAATGACTATTCTAATAGGTATGAGGTGATAACTCATTGAAGTTTTGATTTGCATTTCTCTGATAATCAGTGTTGTTGTATATCTTTCCATGTGCCTCTTGGCCATCCATGTGTCTTCTGTGGAGAGATGTCTATTTAGGTCTTCTGCCCTTTTTTTGATTGGATTGTTTTTTATTTTATGATATTGAGCTGCATGAGCTGCTTGTATATTTCAATGATTAATCCTTTGTCAGTTGCTTTATTTGCAAATATTTTCTCCCATTCTGAGGCTTTTTGTCTTGTACAAATTTGCTTTGCTGTGCAAAAGCATTTATGTTTAATTAGTTTTTGTTTATAATTTGTTTATTTTTGCTTTTATTTTCATTACTCCAGGAGGTGAATCAAATAAGGTCCTGCTGTGGTTTATGTCAAAGAGCGTTTTTCCTATGTTTTCTTCTACTAGTTTTATAGTGTCTGGCCTTATATTTTGGTCTTTAATTCATTTTGAGGTTTTTTTTTTTTTTTAGGTAGTATTCTAATTTCATTTTTTTCTTTTTTCTAATATTTGTTTGGCTGTATAAGGTCTTAGTTGCTGCACATGAGCTCTCTAGTTGTGCTATGCAGGCTTAATTGCTCTGCAGTGTGTAGGGCTTAATTCACCCACCGAGAATTGAACCCATGTTCCCTGCCTTGCAAGGCATATTCTTAACCACTGAGCAACCAAGGAACTCCCCTAATTTCATTATTTTACATGCAGCTGTCCTGTTTCCTTCCCCAGAATCATTTATTGAAGAGGCTGTCTTTTCTCCATAGTATATTCTTGCTTCCTAAGTCACAGATTAGATGACTAGAAGCCTGTGGCTTTATCTCTGGGCTTTCTATTCTGTACCATGGGTCTATATTTCTTTTTCTTTTCTTTTCTTTTTCTTTTTGTTCTTGTACCAAACTGTATTAATTACTGTGTCTTTGTAGCATAGTTTGAAGTCAGTGAGCCTGATTGCTCCAGGTGTTTTTCTTTTCAAGATTGCCTTGGCTATTCGAGGTCTTTTGTGTTTCCATACAAATTGTAAATATTTATGTTCTAATTCTGTAAAGAATGCCATTGGTAATTTGATAGAAATTTCATTGAATCTGTAAATTGTTTTGGGTAATATATTCATTTTTATAATATTTTTCCAATCCAAGAACATGGTGTATTTCTCCATCTGTTTGTGTAATCTTTGATTTCCTTCATCAGTGTTTCATAGTTTTCTGAGTATAGAAACTTTGTTTCCTTAGGTAGCTTTATTCCTAGGTACTTTACTCTTTTAATAATAAGCATTCTTGTGGGCTATCAGTATTAATGTCTTAAAACAATAGATCTTTTTTTTCTTAACAAATATGCAAGAAATGCAGGTTTTAGGGAGTTTTGTGGCCACAAAATTTTCCTATGAATTTGATAGATGAAAATTTCTATGACAATCAAGATCAAATAAAACTGATATTATAAATCACAGATAATTGAATGGATTATTGTGCATCATATTACTGGCTAGGGGAGTGAAGGTTTTCAGGGTCCATAGGCTTCCCTTGTCTGCATTCTTTGGCCTGTGATAGCATGAGGTCTTAGGGGAGAGCAGATCAAGGCACCCAGGGGCAGAGGGGCCCTGAAACAGACTAAGCACAGCAGGCCCCTCTAACATGCCACCTTTCCATAGTGGAAGCCTCCAGGGGAATTTATATCAAGTCAGATCCAGTTAGGAGGTAATAGGAATGCAATTGTGACTGAGAGGAGAGTCAACTATCTTTCCTCAGTATATATGTATAGTTTTTTTTTCACAATGCAATTTTTAGTGTATTTACTGGTATTACAAATTGTGCACTGGTTTGAGCATTCTTTGGCATTGCCTTTCTTTGGAATTGGAATGAAAACTGACCTTTTTCAGTCCTGTGGCCACTGTTGAGTTTTCCAAATTTGCTGGCATATTGAATGTGACACTTTCAGAGTGTCATCTTTCAGGATTTAAAATAGCTCAACTTGTACTCCATCACCTCCACTAGGTTTGTTCGTAGTGATGCTTCCTAAGGCCCACTTGACTTCACATTCCAGGATGCCTGGGTCCAGGTGAGTGATCACACCATCGTGATTATCTGTGTCCTGAAGATCTTTGATGTACAGTTCTTCTGTGTGTTCTTACCACCTCTTCTTAATATCTTTTGCTTCAGTTAGGTCCATACCATTTCTGTCCTACATTGAGCCCATATTTGAATGAAATATTCCCTTGGTATCTCTAATTTTCTTGAAGAGATCCCTAGTCTTTCCCATTCTATTGTTTTCTTCTATTTCTTTGCATTGATCTCTGAGGAAGGCTTTCTTATCTCTCCTTGCTATTCTTTGGAAATCTGCATTAAAATGGGTATATCTTTCCTTTCCTCCTTTGCTTTTTGCTTCCCTTGTTTTCACAGCTATTTGTAAGGCCTCCTCAGACAGCCATTTTGTGTTTTCGCATTTCTTTTTCTTGGGGATGCTCTTGATTCCTGTCTCCTGGAAGAAAGTTCCAGAAAAATATCTATTTCTGCTTTATTGACTATGCCAAATCCTTTGACTGTGTGGATCTCAATAAACTATGAGATCACGACTGAGTTCTTGAACTGAACTGAACTGATATTACACAAATGCACACATAAATTGAATGTAATTTTTCCAATAGTATACCAAATTATTCAACTCTACCACAGCACATATAGTTTCTTCCTGTTTTTAATTTTAGGATAAAAGATGCTAAAATTCCATATTTTTAAAGAAACATCATGATTGTTCCAATACAAAAATCAATTTAGAACTGTTATAGGGCAAAATGTTTACAGAGATCATTCTTTGAAACCTGAATTTAAAATCTGAGCCCTGTATGAAGAAAATATATATATATATATATATATATATATATATATGCACTAAGAAATTTAAAATTTCTACAGACACATTTTAAATGATTTATGAAGTCTATGAAAATTTTAACTTGCATTTGATGGCTGAGTTCCATAGGTTAATATAATATGATGCCTTTAAAACATTCTAGTTGCCTTTTAGATCGCTTTTATTAAAGTAGAAAATAGTATTAAAATAGAAAATAGAGGATATACATGTAGCAGAAAGAGAATGCACTGAACAAACTGTAAAATTCCATTTATTTGAAGATATACATAGACAAAAATATGCCACGGTGGAACAAATCAGACTAATTGTATGATTCTATGAGTAGAGAGGATATTGACTGGGGAGGAGCAAGAGTGACACTTTTGGGATGAGGGATGTGCTCTGTGTCATCCTAGTGGAGTGAGTTACTCAGCTGTACTCATTTGTCAAAACTGCTGAACTGTAATATTTAAAATCAGTACACTTTATTGTGTATTATCTAATGTACAATGAAAAGTAAGTAAATAAGACAAACTCTTAATTGAAGACTTTTACTGATAATTTTAGGTCTAAAAGTCCAAATTTGCCTAAGCAAACTAACAGAAAATTCAGGAAGTTATATATAGTATTAAAGCAGGAGGAGGATATACCCTGAAAGAATGGGTAATGGGCTATTTTAGACAGGGTGGTGAAACAAGCTTCTTTGAGGAAGTGACACTTCAGTAGAGACAGGAAGTAAATGAGGCCCTGAGGCAGGCAAGCACCTGGAAGAAAAGCATTTCAGGCAAAGATCATAATTAAAAGATAGCAAAATAGCTGATGCCAGGGGAGGGAGAGGGAAAAAAATAAATAAATAAGAGCTAAATTTTGAAAATATGTTTTTAAATGTAAATAGTATCTTATGAACCAAGCTCTACAGATTAGCTATTAGATTTAAGTTAGCTTTCTAAATGGACAGAAGACTCCATTTCTTATAAGTATGGTTATGAATTCAGCTACATAACTGTTAACTCTGTGTAACAGTGATAGCATTAATAACAGAATCACTGCAAGTAGCTATAACAATGCTAGAAACTGCAGGATGAATGTTTCTCTCTCTCTTTCTCTCTTTTTTTTTTTTTTACAACTTTCATTTATTTTTGTTATTTCTTTCTTTCTTTCTTTTTTAATTGTCAGATAATCGCTTTACAGAATTTTGTTGTTTTCTGTCAAACTTCAACATGAATCAGCCATAGGTATAAACATATTCTCTCCTTTCTGAACCTCCTTCCCATCTCCCTTCCCATCCCACCCCTTTAAGTTGATACAGAGCCCCTGTTTGAGTTTCCTAAGCCATACAGCAAATTCCCCTTGGCTATCTATTTTACATATAGTAATGTAAGTTTCTATGTTATTGTTTCCACGCATCTCACCCTCTCCTCCCCTCTCCCCATGTCCAGACGTCTCTTCTCTATGTCTGTTTCTCCATTGCTGCCCTATAAATAAATTCATCAGTACCATGTTTCTAGATTCTGTATGTGTGTATTAGAATAAAGCATATCTCTTTCTCTTTCTGACTTACTACATACTGTATAATAGGTTCTAACCAAGATAATCACGATGGTATGATCAATCACCTAGAGCCAGACATCCTGGAATGTGAAGTCAAGTGGGCCTTAGAAAGCATCACTACAAACAAAGCTAGTGGAGGTGATGGAATTCCAGTTGAGCTATTTCAAATCCTGAAAGATGATGTTGTGAAAGTGCTTCACTCAATATGCCAGCACATTTGAAATACTCAGCAGTGGCCACAGGACTGGAAAAGGTCAGTTTTCATTCTAATCCCAAAGAAAGGCAATGCCAAAGAATGCTCAAACTACCACACAACTGCACTCATCTCACACACTAGGAAAGTAATGCTCAAAATTTTCCAAGCCAGGCTTCAGCAGTACATGAATCGTGAACGTCCAGATATTCAAGCTGGTTTTAGAAAAGGCAGAGGAACCAGAGATCAAATTGCCAACATCCGCTGGATCATCGAAAAAGCAAGAGAGTTCCAGAAAAACATCTATTTCTGCTTTATTGATTTTGCCAAAGCCTTTGACTGTGTGGATCACAATAAATTGTGGAAAATTCTGAAAGAGATGGGAATACCAGACCACCTGACCTGCCTCTTGAGAAACCTATATGCAGGTCAGGAAACAACAGTTAGAACTGGACATGGAACAACAGAATGGTTCCAAATAGGAACGTCAAGGAGTACGTCAAGGCTGTATATTGTCACCCTACTTATTTAACTTATATGCAGAGTACATCATGAGAGATGCTGGGCTGGAAGAAGCACAAGATGGAATCAAGATTTCCGGGAGAAATATCAATAACTTCAGATATGCAGATGACACCACCCTTATGGCAGAAAGTGAAGAGGAGCTAAAAAGCCTCTTGATGAAAGTGAAAGAGGAGAGCGAAAAAGTTGGCTTAAAGCTCAACATTAAGAAAATGAAGATCATGGCATCTGGTCCCATCACTTCATGGGAAATAGATGGGGAAACAGTGGAAACAGTGGCTGACTTTATTTTGGGGGGCTCCAAAATCACTGCAGATGGTGACTACAGCCATGAAATTAAAAGACACTTACTCCTTGGAAGGAAAGTTATGACCAACCTAGATAGCATATTAAAAAGCAGAGACGTGATTTTATCAACAAAAGTCTGTCTGGTCAAGGCTATGGTTTTTCCAGTGGTCATGTATGGATATGAGGGTTGAACTATAAAGAAAGCTGAGCATGGAAGAATTGATGCTTTTGAACTGTGGTGTTGGAGAAGACTCTTGAGAGTCCCTTGGACTGCAAGGAAATCCAATCAGTCCATCCTAAAGGAGATCAGTCCTGGGTGTTCATTGGAAGGACTGATGTTGAAGCTGAAACTCCAGTACTTTAGCACCTGATGTGAAGAGCTGACTCATTGGAAAAGACCCTGATCCTGGGAAAGATTGAGAGCAGGAAAGAAGGGGATGACAGAAGAAGAGATGGTTGGATGGCATCGCCGACTTGATGGACATGGGTTTGTGTGAACTCTGGGAGTTGGTGATGGACAGGGAGGCCTGGCGTGCTGTGGTTCATGGGGTCACGAAGAGTCAGACATGACTGAGTGCTTGAACTGAACTGAACTGAACTGTACTGAGGTTCATCCACCTCATCAGAACTGACTCAAATGCATTTCTCTGTATGGCTGAGTAGTATTCCATTGTGTATATGTACCACAACTTCTTTATGCATTCATCTGTCGATGGACATCTAGGTTGCTTCCGTGTTCTAGATATTTTAAATAGTGCTGCAATGAACAATAGGATACATGTGTTTTTTCAATTTTGTTTTCCTCAGGGTATATGCCTAGGAGTGGGATCACAGGATCATATGGTGATTTTATTCCTAGTTTATTAAGGAATCTCCATACCATCTTCCATAGTGGCTCTATCAATTTACATTCCCACCAATAGTGCAAGAATGTTCCCTTTTCTCCGCACCCTCTCCAGCATTTATTGTTTGTAGACTTTTTGACGATGGCCATTCTGACTGGCATAACGTGATATCTCATTGTTGTTTTGATTTGCATTTCTCTAATAATGAGCGATGTTGAACATCTTGTCATATGTTAGCCATCTGTATATCTTCTTTGGAGAAATCTCTGTTTAGGTCTTTTCCCCATTTTTTGATTGTGTTTGTTTTTCTGGCATTGAGTTGTATGAGCTGCTTGTATGTTTTTGGAAATTAATCCTTTGTCAGTTGTTTCATTTGGTATTATTTTCTCTTCTGATTGCACAATAGCATAGCCGGACTAGCTTTCATGATGTAACCACAACTTCACCTTATATGGGTTGTCTCTTGATGTCTTATTAAAATTACTTCTATATCTTTTTCTATGTTATCTTCCTTATCATTGCCTTTAGAAATATATATAAGTAAACTATAAAAAATCTTCTTGGAATAATTAGAAAATTCTGTAGACAATAACATAGCAGTTTCGATGTGACAATGTTTAATTATAGTGCACAAAGTCCTTGAACTATTAAAATAGATACAAAAGGTTAGGCTACTTCACTGTAGGATTTTTTTTTAAGCCTTGCGATTTGAAGATGTCATCATTTGATTTTATTAACACAATAGACATATGACCACTTCAAAATGATTTGGAAGAATTAAAAGCATTGACAGAAAATGAGAAATTATACAGTAGATTTAATTATATTTCTCTGTCAAAACTTATTTTTATTAAAGATAATTATGCAAAAAATTGCATAGTTTTTACCCTAGATCTTCACAAACCATTTTAGTTATGCATGAGAAATACTTTAGATTTCTCTGCTGAATGAAGCTATTGAAAGTGAAAGTGAAAGTGAAGTCGTGCCCGACTCTTCACGACCCCATGGATAGTAGCCTGCACCAAGCTCCTCTGTCCATGGGATTTTCAAAGCAAGAGTACTGGAGTGGGTTGCCATTTCCTTCTCCAGGGAATCTTCCCAACCCAGGGATCGGACCCAGGTCCCTCACACTGTAGACAGATGTTTTATGGTCTGTGCCACCAGGGCAGTCCTCAGAAACTATTGAGGTATAATTTAAATAAAACGTAAGATTTTTTTTTTATGTGTTTTGATAGCTGCATACACCTGTGTAAATACTATGCCAAAGAAGGATTAAATATTTTCACATTCCAGAAAGTGGCATCATGCCTCTGCCCAACGAATTTTCACTTCTATTGTTATCATTACTATCCCGATCATCCTAATCATTGAGAACTCTGTTACACAGCCATACTGATATTCAGTTTCTGTTTCAGAAACTTTTCAAATTATAGACATAGAGTTTCAATTAGAAAGACTGGCCACAGATGCTCTCCCAAGAGGCTAGATGACTGTTCAGGCCAGATCTTAATGAATGGAGGCCCCTAGATGGGGAAATTAAGAGCTGAACCACATATCTAGAAATACAGTTTTGGTCTGTATACATAGTCATGTTTGTACTCAGAGGAAAGGATTACGTTAGCCAAAACCATTCCAGACTTATCCATGTGATAAGCTGACAATTCGTTGATGACAATGAGATACAACTGATAGAGACTTTCTTGGTGATCCACTGGAAAAGACTGTGCATTTCCTATGCCAGGGGTATGGGTTTGATCCCTGATCAGGGAAGTAAGATCCCACATGCTGCACAGCATGAGCAAAAAAAAAACAAAACAAAAAAATTAATTTTAAAAATAAAGATATAACTGACAAAGGGGCTGGGATGTTTGAATCTATTAGATAGTACACTTTCTCCCTGTAGAAATTTAGAAATGGGAGGCACAATTTCAACCCCCAAAGCTATTAGAATAAGAGTAACTGATATGAGTTTAATGCTGATGATGGTTTGGGTTCATCAAAATTTGCTAACTCAATGATTGTATCGATTTCTGTGATAAAGAAAGTTGTTATTCACAAAAACATGATTATAAAAAGATCAAATAACCTAGAAGTAAATGGAGTAAATAATATAAAGCCCGATTCATGGGGCTGCAAAGAGTCAGACATGACTGAGTGACTGAACCGAACTGAACTTCCAATCCTAGTGCCTTGGGCAAGGAAACCATCAACAGTCTGATATGCATTATTACAAACATTTTTCTAGGCACGTACAGAAACACATATGCCATATATATGTAAACAGGTTCCTAACCGTATGTATGTAAACAGTCAGTCTGTCAGTTCAGTCGCTCAGTCGTGTCTGACTATTTGCGACCCCATGAATCACAGCACACCAGGCCTCCCGGTCTATCACCAACTCCAGGAGTTCACTCAGACTCACGTCCATTTAGTCAGTGATGCCATCCAGCCATCTCATCCTCTGTCATCCCCTTCTCCTCCTGCCCCCAACCCCTCCCAGCATTAGAGTCTTTTCCAATGAGTCAACCCTTCACATGAGATGGCCAAAGTACTGGAGTTTCAGCTTCAGCATCATTCCCTCCAAAGAAATCCCAGGGTGTTGTATCATTATAATTTTTTTTTAATACATGCCATTTCCATTAATATAAATAACCACATTTAAAAAATGTATAGTAATGACAATTTGTATAATATATAAACCTTGATGTGTAGCATGTTTTTTTTTTTTGTACTTGGATCTAAAAACTTTCCCTACACTGTTTTAACTTAGTGTTCATAACAACCCAAAGAGATAGAAATATATTCCCATGTGATGCATAAGGTAACTAATGCAGTATTTGCCATTCTTGCCCTGAGACACTAAATATTCAGTTTTCTAGGTTTTATTGTCATCTACCTTTAATGCTAAAAGATAAAAATGTAAATATTAGCTCTGTAAATCCATATTGGGAGTCAAAACCTCAATATGCAAGTGAGACTGGGAAATACAGTTGGCAAGCTGGACAATAGCTTCTATAAAAATATTATAAAGTTTGCTATCATTTTAGAACATTTTTTAAAAAACAGACTATTATACTGAAGGTAAATTTGGAAACAGCTTTCAAAGATCATCTTCTGCTCTTTTTAACATGGCATAATTTTAATACAATTGTGTTAATATAAAGATAATGCCAAGTGTACCTTCATTCTTATTTAGCCATACTCTTGTGTCCTCCTGAGGTGATGCAAAACTCTACTTTTGCCTTAAATATACTATTATAGTTCCTTCAGATATCAATGTTAACTCAATTTGTTAGAAATTTATATTTGGCATAAATAGATAAAAATAGTCAGCTTTAAGATTTTGGTGATAATTTTGGTGGATTTAAGAGCCTGGAGGTAAGTATTAACTCTATACAAGTTACCGTTAGTGATTCTGTTCTTGAAAACAAGTCAATTAGCCTCTTGGGGTTTTCATTTGTTTTGTTTTGTTTTTATGTATTTATTTTTCTCATAAAGTAACCAGCTGATATTTGTTTCTCTCAACAGTGACCAGAGGAACAAGGTCTGTTACACATGTAATTTCTTAGTGTGACAGTCGCATCTTTAAGGCATTTTGCTTTGGCAGAACTGTGTTGCTTTCGTTGCTGCAGTACATACAACCAGAACAGGAGGTGGATCTTACAGCCGCCACATTACCAACTCTCAAGCTGGAGCCCCAGTTGGACAAATAGTTCTCTTGCTGCAGCAAGGTGATGCCCTATCTCTTCGAAGGTATTGCTAATTGAGATGCATCCCACTGATGTAAAAACACCATCCTACAATTATGTTAGAGAACATTTGTCTGAGATTTTTATCTACACTTATTCAGTTAATCAGTTACTCTGGCCAACTGAGCAGAAAATTTGGAATCTAGCAGGCAGTCTAGTATCTCATTGACCCAAGTATTATCTTTTGCTTAAAACAGTAGTACTATGCTTTGAGTAGATTTTCATTTGAATTTGTTGTTACTGACACTTGGCAACTTCGGATCTTAATAAAATTACAAAAAGAAATCCATGGTTTTATTCTATTGCAAGCAGAAACACATCAGAACAAATTGCTACATAACTAAAATTATGCCAGGCCAAAGAATTGGAGGTCTGTGGCCTTATGTTCACAGTAGGCCCAGGCTTAAGCTGGTGACACTAATGGTGCCTAGGCTTACTTCAAATATGGGCAACAACATGTGTTAAAAAATAATTTTTAAAGGAAATGTACAGATGATAGGAAAGGGGTAACAATGGTGACCAATATGTAAGCTGTTATAAAATCCATTTTAGTAGCACTTTTTTGGGATTCATATCATTTTTCAATTTTAATAGATACCTTTAAGCTTTAAAGTGAGCTTCTAAACCCACTGAGACCTAACTCATTAATCCTTTCTCTTGGACAAGAGTTTCCCTGGTGGCTCAGATGGTAAAGAATCCACCTGCATGTAGGAGACCTAGATTTGCTCTCTGGGTTGGGAAGATCTGGGTTAGAAGGAACAGCTACCAACTCCAGTATTCTGGCCTGGAGAATTCCACGGACTGTACAGTCCATGGGATCACAAAGAGTTGGACACGACTGAGTGACTTTCACTCACTTGGACACAGGAGTAAATAACACTTATTAAGAAAGACGCTGGTCAATATTGCATGACCTTGCACACCATGAGAAACTTCTTGTAAAAGTAATCATTGTCTTCAATGCATGGTATTGCATTTTTCTTTCTCACTTTTTGACATAAAATAAAGAATCCCTGGGTTCCATTCTAATGTATCTCATTGAATATTTACAAATTTACAAGATTAGATGAGAAGATACAATCTTTATATGATTCAATAAAAAATTTTCATTACTATCAAATAGATTTTTTTAAATCAAAGTATTTATTTGGAAAATGGATCAATGACTAAAAATTGACAAATATTTGTTAAAAAATACCAAACAATTTATTCATGTATTTGTTTTACTATTTAAAACGAGAATAACATTTTAATTTAATATGTCTTTATAGAGATGACAAAACCTAGGAAGTGAAATAATACTCATTTTGAGAAACTTTTCTTCCACCCATTCTTTTTATCAAAGTTATCACCACAACCACTGTTTATTGGTGCATATATCTGGGAATATAAAGGAAAACAACAACAAAAAAACACTATTAGATTCCCATGGATCTGATTTAATCTGACCATTTTTAGGCCAGATGTGCTTGCTTAACTAAAGTAGTCTTTCCCACCAGATCATTTTGTTTCATTGATAAAAATAACATATTCTGTTTGTTTCAGGCCTTAATTTTTTTTTTGTCTTTATTTGATTGCATTTCTACAATTAACATTTTATAATATATAAATATTTTCAAGTTGCAAGCCGTCATATGGAAAATATTTTTTTTTTAATGATGGCATGAAAATTGCATTAGTAATTAGGACAGTAAACTTCCTGGTGACTTGATGTTATGAGTGGCCTCACTGATTATTCTCTGGATTGTTTCTGTAATGACACATTTATGCGTGTGTGCTCAGTTGCCCAAGCATGTCCAACTCTTTGAGACCCCATGGACTATAGCCTACCAGGCTCCTCTGTCCATGGAATTCTCCAGGCAAGAATACTGGAGTGAGTTGCCATTTCCCTCTCCAGGGGATCTTCCCAATCCAGGGATTGAACCTAAGTCTCTTGTGTCTCCTGCATTGGCGGGTGATTTCTTTACCACTGCATCACCTGGGAAGCCCCCATAAAGAAACATGATGAGCAGCTAAAAGAGGACTGTTGGAATTTTAGTTAAGGTTTTTGAACATCTTTTAATTTTCTTCACAAAACTTGGCCTGTTAGTTTATTTTCATCAGTTCAGTTCAGTCACTCAGTCATGTCCGACTTTTTGTGACACCATGGAATGCAGCATGCCAGGCCTCCCTGTTCATCACCCACTCCCAGAGTTTACTCAAACTTATGTCCATTGAGTCAGTGATGCCATCCAACCATCTCATCCTCTATTGTCCCCTTCTCCCCCAGCATTCAATCTTGCCCAGCATCAGGGTCTTTTCAAATGAGTCAGCTCTTTGCATCAGGTGACCAAGGTTGTTTAATATGTTTATCTTACATTTTACTATTTATCTAGTTTCTGTTACTGGCTCACATTGTTAGTTTCTAAACCAGTGAGGAAGAAAATGATTCCAATGGCAGCTTATTCAAAAGCATTTTGTGGAAGGTAATGGGTTTAAAAATTTCTAATACATTTAGTAGTTGGCAGGGACAGATAGTAAGCTATCCAATGTCTAATGCACACTCATGTGAATCAGTTTTAAAAGTACAACATCCCTTACTAATTTGGGAAATAAAAAAAAAGAGGAGTGATTTTTTTACAAGTATCCTAACATTTAAATTTTAATCTAATATTCAAAGCATATTCTTTCTAGCAATAAGTTAATTTTTTTTATAGCATGAAAGAGTGAAAACTATTTCCAAAAGACTGAAAACAAGTGACTTTTCATTTACATGGTTATAAAAATATAGGTAGCTCTTTCATACATGTTTTCTGAAAAATTAAATATGTCCATCATTTTGGGAGGGCAATTTGTAAGATTTTAATAGCTTCAATTCTAGGAATCTTTGAGAGAGTCAGTTCCTAGGCAGGTTGATAAGAAGTCCAGGGGTTCCCAAGGAGAGAGGAGTCTGGAATTCTCAAGGAGGAGGAAAGGACAAACTTTTTTTTTCCCCCTTTTCATTCCTTAGTCTTACTCACATAAAACATTTTTATCTTTAAGCCTAAAACTGATGCTTACACAACAAACTCAGTTTAAACTCTGTACTAAGGATTATATAACAACAATGTTATATAATGTTATAACATTATAATAACAATGTTATCCTGCTTGAGGACAATTTCTCCTTCCTGAAAACATACTGACTAATCCTGTTATTTTTAAGTGTAAATTATGGACTTCTACTCCAGTTTGCAATGTTGAATTACAAATATGGTCAAGAGACAGTGGGAAACTCTCATGATTTCTAGTTTTCCTCTATTTGACTTGCTTTGATATGAGTGGAAACATCTATCGTGTTTTCCACTTACTTTGAGGCTTTGGAATATCATATCTTCAATTTATACTGATGGCTTGGCTTTTGTATAGTGGAGGAATAGGATGGGGAGGCCACTTTCTCCCCCACAAAACTAACAGGCCAAGTTTTGTGAAGAAAATTAAAAGATGTTCAAAAACCTTAACTAAAATTCCAACAGTCCTATTTTAGCTGCTCATCATGTTTCTTTATGGGGGCTTCCCAGGTGATACAGTGGTAAAGAAATCACCCGCCAATGCAGGAACCCAATCTTCAGTGCCCATTTTTACTTGGGAGCGAGATTACTGGCTTGACTGCTCTCTCCCCCTTGGACTCTCCTTTTTCTCCACCAGGTCGCCTCTATCTCCTCCCTCCCCCTTCTCTTCTCTACCCAACTCTGTGAATCTCTTTGTGTGTTCCAAACTGTGGAGGACACTTAAGGAACTGATTACTGGCTGGATCTGTCTCACTTCTTTTGATTTCCCCCTTTATCCTCCTGGCCATTTCTGTCTCCTTCCTCCCTCTTCTCTTCTCTGTATAACTCCGTGAACATCTCTGGGTGGTCCAGACTGTGGAGCGCACATAAGGAAGTGATTACTGGCCAGCTTGCTCTTTCCTCTTTCCTCTTTTGATTCCACCTCATCTCATCCTGGTCACCTCTATCTCCCTCCTCCCTCTTCTCTTCTCCATGTAACTCTGTGAACCTCTGGGTGTCCCTCACTGTAGAGAAACTTTTCATCTTTAACCTAGATGTTTTATCATTGGTGCTGTATAGATGGAGAAGTCTTGAGGCTACTGTAAGAAAAAGACTGAAAACCAGGAACAGGAGGCTTCAGTCCAAATCCTGAGAACACCAGTGAATTCTTGACACCAGGGAACATTAATCAATAGGAGCTCATCAAATGCCTCTGTACCTACACTGAAACCAAGCACCACCCAAGGGCCAACAAGTTCCAGAGCAAGACATACCATGCAAATTCTCCAGCTACACAGGAACATAGCCCTGAGCTTCAATATACAGGCTGCCCAAAGTCACTCCAAACCCACTGACATCTCATAACTCATTACTGGACCCTTCATTGCACTCCAGAGAGAAGAAATCCAGCTCCACCCACCAGAACACTTACACAAGCTTCTGTAACAAGGAAACCTTGATTAGCCACCTGTTCAACCCCATGCACAGCGAGGAAACTCCATGATAAAGAGAACCCCATAAACCGCCAGAATACAGAAAGGTCGCCCCAAACACAGCAATATAAGAAAGATGAAGGGGCAGAAGAATACCCAGCAGGTAAAGGAACAGGATAAATGCCCACCAAACCAAACAAAAGAGGAAGAGATAGGGAATCTACCTGATATAGAATTCCAAATAATGATAGTGAAAATGATCCAAAATCTTGAAAACAAAGTGGAGTTACAGATAAATAGCCTGGAGACAAGGACTGAGAAGATGCAGGAAAGGTTTAACAAGGACCTAGAAGAAATAAAAAAGAGTCAATATATAATGAATAATGCAATACCGTTACTGCTGCTAAGTCACTTCACTCGCGTCTGACTCTGTGCAACCTCAGAGACGGCAGCCCACCAGGCTCTCCCGTCCCTGGGATTCTCCAGGCAAGAACACTGGATTGGGTTGCCATTTCCTTCTCCAATGCATGAAAGTGAAAAGTGAAAGTGAAGTCGCTCAGGCGTGTCTGACCCTCAGCGACCCCATGGACTGCAGCTCACCAGGTTCCTCCATCCATGGGATTTTCCAGGCAGGAGTACTGGAGTGGGGTGCCATTGCCTTTTCAGGAATAATGCAATAAATGAGATCAAAAACACTCTGGAGGAAACTGACAGTAGAATAACGGAAGCAGAAGATAGGATAAGTAAGGTAGAAGATAGAATAGTAGAAATAAATGAAACAGAGAGGAAAAAAGAAAAACGAGTTAAAAGAAATGAAGACAATCTCAGAGACATCGGGGACAATGTTAAACACCCCAACATTCAAGTCATAGAAGTCCCAGAAGAAGACAAAAAGAAAGACCATGAGAAAATACTTGAGGAGATAATAGTTGAAAACTTCCCTAAAATGGGGAAGGAAATAATCACCCAAGTCCAAGAAACCCAGAGAGTCCCAAACAGAATAAACCCAAGGTAAAACACCCCAAGACACATATTAATCAAATTAACAAAGACCAAACACAAAGAAGAAATATTAAAAGCACCAAGGGAAAAACAACAAATAACACACAAGGGGATTCCCATACAGATAACAGCTGATCTTTCAATAGAAACTTTTCAGTCCAGGAGGGAATGGCAGGACATACTTAAAGTGACGAAAGAAAATAACCTAGAGCCCACATTACTGTACCCAGCAAGGATCTCATTCAAATATAAAGGAGAAATCAAAAACTTTACAGACAAGCAAAAGCTGAGAGAATTCAGCACCACCAAACCAGCTCTCCAAACAAATGCTAAAGGATCTTCTCTAGACAGGAAACACAGAAAGGGTGTATAAACTTGAACCCAAAACAATAAAGTAAATGGCAATGGGATCATACTTACCAATAATTACCTTAAATGTAAATAGGTTGAATGCCCCAAACAAAAGACAAAGACTGGCTGAATGGATACATAAACAAGACCCCTATATATGTTGTCTACAAGACACCCACCTTGAAACAAGGGACACATACAGACTGAAAGTGAAGAGCTGGAAAAAGGTTTTCCATGGAAATAGAGACCAAAAGAAAGCAGGAATAGCAATACTCATATCAGATAAAAATAGACTTTAAAACAAAGGCTGTGAAAAGAGACAAAAATGGACACTACATAATGATCAAAGGATCAATCCAACAAGAAGATATAACAATTGTAAATATATATGCACCCAACATAGGAACACTGCAATATGTAAGACAAATGCTAACAAGTATGAAAGGGGAATTTAACAATAACACAATAATAGTGGGAGACTTTAATACCCCACTCACACCTATGGACAGATCAACTAAACAGAAAATTAACCAAGAAACGCAAACTTTAAATCATACAATAGACCAGTTAGACCTAATTGGTATCTATAGGACATTTCACCACAAAACAATGAATTTCACCATTTTCTCAAGCACACATGAAACCTTCTCCAGGATAGACCACATTCTAAGCCATAAATCTAGCCTTGGTAAATTCAAAAAAAATTGAAATCATTCCAAGCATCTTTTCTGACCACAATGCAGTAAGATTAGATTTCAATTGCAGGAGAAAAACTATTAAAAATTCCAACACATGGAGGCTGAAAAACACGCTGCTGAATAACCAACAAATCACAGAAGAAATCAAAAAAGAAATCAAAATATGCATAGAAATGAACAAAAATGATAACACAACAACCCAAAACCTGTGGGACACTGTAAAAGCAGTGCTAAGCGGAAGGTTCATAGCAATACAGTCATACCTCAATAAACAAGAAAAAAGTCAAACAAATAACCTAACTCTACACCTAAAGCAACTAGAAAGGGAAGAAATGAAGAACCCCAGGGTTAGTAGAGGAAGGAAATCTTAAAAATTAGAGCAGAAATAAGTGCAAAAGAAACAAAAGAGACCATAGCAAAAATCAAGAAAGCCAAAAGCTAGTTCATTCAGAGGATAAATAAAATTGACAAACCATTAGCCAGACTCATCAAGAAACAAAGGGAGAAAAATCAAATCAATAAAATTAGAAATGAAAATGGAGAGATCGCAACAGACCACACACAAATACAAAGGATCATAAGAGACTACTATCAGCAATTATATGCCAACAAAATGGACAACTTGGAAGAAATGGACAACTTGGAAGAAATGGACAAATTCTTAGAAAAGTACAACTTTCCAAAACTGAACCAGGAATTTCTGTGCTTGTGAAGAATCTTAGCAGACTCATCACAAGCCTAGAAATTGAAACTGTAGTCAGAAATCTTCCAGCAAACAAAAGCCCAGGTCCAGACGGCTTCACAGCTGAATTCTACCAAAAATTTAGAGAAGAGCTAACGCCTACCTACTCAAACTCTTCCAGAAAATTGCAGAGGAAGGTAAACTTCCAAACTAATTCTATGAGGCCACCATCCCCCTAATACCAAAACCTGACAAAGATGCCACGAAAAAAGAAAACTACAGGCCGATATCACTGATGAACATAGATGCAAAAATCCTTAACAAAATTCTAGCAATGAAAATCCAACAACACATTAAAAAGATCATACATCATGACCAAGTGGGCTTTATCCCAGGGATGAAAGGATTCTTCAATATCCACAAATCAACAAATGTAATACACCACATTAACAAATTGAAACAGAATAGCCATATGATTATCTCAATAGATGCAGATAAAGCCTTTGACAAAATTCAACATCCATTTCTGATAAAAAAAAAACCTTCCAGAAAGCAGGAATAGAAGAAACATACCTCAACATAATAAAAACTATATATGACAAACCCACAGCAAACATTATCCTCAATGGTGAAAAATTGAAAGCACTTTCCCTAAAATCAGGAACAAGACAAGGGTGCCCACTCTCACCACTACTATTCAACATAGTTTGGGAAGTTTTGGCCACAGCAATCAGAGCAGAAAAAGAAAGAAAGGAAATCTAAATTGGAAAAGAAGATGTAAAATTCTCACTGTTTGCAGATGACATGATCCTCTACATAGAAATCCCTAAAGACTCCACCAGAAAATTACTAGAGCTAATCAATGAATATAATAAAGTTGCAGGATATAAAGTCAACAGACAGAAATCCCTTGCATTCTTATACACTAATAATGAGAAAATAGAAAGAGAAATTAAGGAAATAATTCCATTCACCATTGCATTGAAATGAATAAAATACTTAGGAATATATATACCTAAAGAAACAAAAGACCTATATATATAGATATGTAAAACTGTAAAAAACTGATGAAGGAAATCAAAGAGGACACTAATGGAGAAATATACCATGTTCATGGACTGGAAGAATGAATATAGTGAAAATGAGTATACTACCCAAAGCAATCTATAGATTCAATGCAATCCCTATCAAGCTACCAATGGTATTTTTACAGAGCTAGAACATATTTGTATTTCACCATTTGTATGGAAATACAAAAAACCTTGAATAGCCAAAGCAATCTTGAGAAAGAAGAATGGAACTGGAGGAATCAACCTGCCTGACTTCAGGCTCTAATACAAAGCCACAGTCATCAAGACACTATGGTACTGGCACAAAGACAGAAATATAGATCAATGGAACAAAATAGAAAGCCCAGAGATAAATCCACACACCTATGGACACCTTATCTTTGACAAAGGAGGCAAGAATATAGAATGGAGAAAAGACAATCTCTTTAACAAGTGATGCTGGGAAAATTGGTCAACCACTTGTAAAAGAATGAAACTAGAACACTTTCTAACACCACACACAAAAACAAACTCAAAATGGATTAAAGATCTAAATGTAAGACCAGAAACTATAAAACTCCTAGAGGAGAACATTGGCAAAACACTCTCTGACATAAATCACAGCAGGATCCTCTAAGACCCACCTCCTAGAATATTGGAAATAAAAGCAAAAATAAATAAGTGAGGCCAAATTAAAATTAAAGCTTCTTCACAACAAAGGAAACTATAAGCAAGGTGAACAGACAGTCTTCAGAATGGGAGAAAATAATAGCAAATGAAGCAACTGACAGAGAACTAATCTCAAAAATATACAAGCAACTCCTTCAGCTCAATTCCAGAAAAATTAATGACCCAATCAAAAAGTGGGCCAAAGAACTAAACAGACATTTCTCCAAAGAAGACATACAGATAGCTAACAAACACATGAAAAGATGCTCAATATCACTCATTATCAGAGAAATGCAACCAAAACCACAGTGAGGTACCATTTCACACCAGTCAGAATGGCTGCGATCCAAAAGTCTACATGCAAGCAATAAATGCTGGAGAGGGTGTGGAGAAAAGGAAACCCTCTTACACTGTTGGTGGGAATGTAAACTAGTGCAGCCACTATGGAGAACAGTGTGGAGATTCCTTAAAAAATTGAAAATAGGACAGCCATACAACCCAGCAATCCCACTGCTGGGCATACACATCAAGGAAACCAGAATTGAAAGAGATACATGTACCCCAATGTTCATCGCATCACTGTTTATAATAGCCAGGACATGGAAGCAACCTAGATGTTCATCAGCAGATGAATGGATAAGAAAACTGTGGTACATATACACAATGGAGTATTACTCAGCCATTAAAAAGAATAAATTTGAATCAGTTCTAATGAGGTGGCTGAAACTAGAGCCTATTATACAGAGTGAAGAAAGCTAGAAATAAAAACACCAGTACAGTATACTAATGCATATATATGGAATTTAGAAAGATGGTAATGATAATCCTGTATGCGAGACAGCAAAAGAGACACAGATGTATAGAACAGTCTTTTGGACTCTGTGGGAGGGGGTGAGTGTGGGATGATTTGGGAGAATGTCATTGAAACAAGTATATTATCATATGTGAAATGAATCACCAGTCTAGGTTCGATGCATGATACAGGATGCTTGGGGCTGGTGCACTGTGATGACCAACAAGGATGTTATGGAGAGGGAGGTGGAAGGGGGGCTCAGGATGGGGAATATGTGTACACCTGTGGTGGATTCATGTTTATATGTGGTAAAACCAGTACAATAATATAAAGTAATTAGCCTCCAATTAAAATAAATAAATTTATATTAAAAATAAATAAACTCTAAATTATGGGAGTGGGTTTAGTAAGATCTTTACAACCTCCAGACATTGTTTTGATTCACTGTAGTAACTAATTAAAAAGTATATAACTCCCTTGCTAACACTAGTGAGGATGCACTCTTTCTGCCCCTTTCTGATATCTATGTCAGAAGCTTTCTCTATTTCTTTTATACTTTAGTAACTATTACACAAAAGCTCTGAGTGATTAAGCCTTGTCTCTGGCCCTGGATTGAATTCCTCTCCTCCGGAGGCCAAGAATTTCAGCATCTTTCATGGTTCATCTTTATTATAGAAAGGTTTTCATATGATCATAAAATATTATACACAATAGATACTCCTTACAACATTGCTTTAGTGAATAATTAGAAATAAATATCTATCAATAGGAAAATAGTTCAACATTATGCAATGATTTTATAGAGCTAGGTTTATACCTATGTACTTTTCAAAGTATCATCCTGAACACTCAAGAACACTCACTTTTAGAAATCTGCATCTAAGCCAAGAAATGGAAGTAACATCAATTAGACTTCAGACTTTGGAGAGAAAATTGTGAGAGCAACTGTTTTCTTATGTAGGTTAATCCTCAGGTCATCTTGTGCAAAAAATACTTCATGAGCAGAAATCAGGACTATTTGCAGGGAAACTAGAGAAGAAGCTCAAAGATCACAATAAGTTACATGGTAGTGAAGTGAAGTCGCTCAGTCATGTCTGACTCTTTACGACCACGTGAGGTGTACCCTATCAGGCTCCTCCGTCCATGGGATTTTCCAGCCAAGAGTGCTGGAGTGGATTGCCCTTTCCTTCTCCAGGGAACCTTCCTGACCCAGGAATTGAACACAGGTCTCCTGCATTGCAGGCAGATTCTTTACCATCTGAGCCACCAGGGAAGCCCATAAGTTACATGATAAGTCAGCTCAAATTCTAAAAGCTCAAGGTCACCAATTTCTAGCTTGAATGCCATAATACGCTCAATTAAAAGTGACAAATTATGTCATCTAAGTAGGTTTCTTCAATGGACGTTATGCTATAAATAATAACTTATATGCCATATTGTGTAAAGGGACAAAACATTATTTATGGAACTAATTTAACTTGCCTTAACACCGTGGTATGTTATACTCTAAGACCAAAAAAAGTTGACTAATTACTACAGCGGGGACATAATCCTCATTTAAGCTGCTCCTGCTGCTGCTAAGTCACTTCAGTCGTGTCTAACTCTGTGTGACCCCATAGACGGCAACCCACCAGGCTCCCCCGTCCCTGGGATTCTCCAGGCAAGAACACTGGAGTGGGTTGCCATTTCCTTCTCCAATGCATGAAAGTGAAAAGTGAAAGTGAAGTCGCTCAGTCGTGTCCAACCCTCAGTGACCCCATGGACTGCAGCCTTCCAGGCTCCTCCATCCATGGGATTTTCCAGGCAGGAGTACTGGAGTGGGGTGCCATTGCCTTCTCTGCATTTAAGCTGATCAGCTCTAATTCTGTCATTTGGCATTAGGACACACATTCTTTTTATATTATTTTCCTTAATAGTTTAATAAGCATTTTTCATACTTATTTTCAGGAAGAGATCATTGTTAAAGTATGCAGTATAAAGTGGTACTTCTCTTTGGTGGTCCTGAAGGACATTCACTGTTGGGCCAAATCCACATTATTTTAGCCACTGAGGGCTTTTGGTGGAAAAGAAGAATTTTCCAATCTTATATTTCATTCTCTGAAAGGGATTCAGAAAATACAAGCTCTATAATTTATCTTCAGAGTATAATCAGAGCACATATACAAACACATAAGCAATGCCTTTCACTTGGCATTTTAAAAGCTAGGACTTATTGTATAATTTAATTAATGTGAAATGTTTTAAATTCTGACCTCTGTAGGTGGTTTTACTTCTGTAGAGACTATTTATCCACATGGGTACACAGGTGTATTGATATCAATAACAAGATAAATAGCTATGTTTAAGAGAATACCTATTAGGAGCTGTAAGTACATTGTTCTTTGGCATTAGAGGAGTATTATGAAGTATCATGAAAAGGAAATAGCAACCCACTCCAGTTTTCTTGCTTGGCCTATCCCATGGAAGTAGGAGCCTGATGTCCATGAGATTGCATAGACGTGGGCATGACTTAGTGTCAAAACAATACCAATGAAATAATGAAGATTATTCTTAAGCTTATAAGATGTGTCAGGTCCTGTGCTAAACTCTATCCCTGTAACATTTTACATTTCACATATAATCTGTAACCTGCTAAGTCACTTCAGTCATGTCCAACTCTGTGCGACCCCATAGACCGCAGCCCACCAGGCACCCCCGTCCCTGGGATTCTCCAGGCAAGAATACTGGAGTGGGTTGCCATTTCCTTCTCCAATGCATGAAAGGGAAAAGTGAAAGTGAAGTTGCTCAGTCGTGTCCGACCCTCAGCGACCCTGTGGACTGCAGCCTTCCAGGCTCCTTCGTCCATGGGATTTTCCAAGCAAGAGTACTGGAGTGGGGTGCCACTGCTTTCTCCGATAATCTGTATAGTAGATAGTAAAAATTTAAAGAACAAGTGTACTAAATAGGCAGGTAAAAAAATATATATATATCTAAAATATCATATAAAAATACAACCAAATAGGAAATTCAAAAATATAATGTCTTTAGATGTGTATGTAAATGAGACAAACACTAGGTTTAGTGAATGAGTTTCTTTTTTTTTTTTTTTTTTCACATTTTTCCAAAATAGTAAATTATGGAGAAATATCCTAGTGCTAGTAATAAAAATAATAGAAATAATAACAACTATCTATATTTAGTCTGAGACAGATACTATGCTAAGAAAATCTAAATTTATTGGAACTTTGTAAACACTACAAAAACTTCCCAATGTCTTAGAAATTCAGAAGTGAGATACTTGTGAGCTTTGAGGCTTGGGCTAAAGTCAGTCAATTGAGTCGGGGAGCTAATTGGGATTGGACTAAATTCATGATGTAATACTGTAAGATTTATGGGTATTTGATGGATAAGCTTAGTATTTATATTTGCAGACTGTTGTTTACAGAGAAAGAATCTCTGAGAATATCTTAAAGCAAATAGTAAAGCAAAAAGTAAAATAATAGCAAAGTAGACTAGACTCCTATCTTTCTATGGAATAGTATTTTGATGAATCAAAACAAAGTTAATATAGATGATCTCTTGTTTTTCAGACTTTTACTGTGGTCCTGTCTAAGCTGAAGGATAAATAATTTATCATCTAAACAATCCATCAAGATCCACACTACTCTTTGAAGGATTATGATTGCATATCAGGTTTTGGACAGGGAATATTTCAACTTTCATATACATCTGATATTTCTGTTGTTTTGTTTGATGATCATTTGCTGGAACATATATGGCTGTGGTTACACAGGAACATTAACACCATGACACACATGTGAATGCTGAATTATATTCAGGTCAGGTCAGGTCAGTTCAGTTCAGTCGCTCAGTCATGTCCGACTCTTCGTGACCCCATGAATCACAGCACACCAGGCCTCCCAGTCCATCACCAACACCCGGAGTTTACTCAAGCTCATGTCCATCAAGTCGGTGATGTCATTCAGCCATCTTATCCTCTATCATCCCCTTCTCCTCCTGCCTCCAATCCCTCCCAGCATCAGGGTCTTTTCCAATGAGTCATCTCTTCGCATAAGGTGGCCAAAGTATTGGAGGTACAGCTTTAGCATGAGTCCTTCCAATGAACACCCAGGACTGATCTCCTTTAGGATGGACTGGTTGGACCTCCTTGCAGTCCAAGGGAATCTCAAGAGTCTTCTCCAACACCACAGTTCAAAAGCATCAATTCTTCAGAGATCAGCTTTCTTCACAGCCCAACTCTCATCCATACATGACCACTGGAAAAACCACAGCCTTGACTAGATGGACCTTTGTTAGCAGAGTAATGTCTCTGCTTTTGAATATGCTATCTAGGTTGGTCATAACTTTCCTTCTGAGGAGTAAGTGTCTTTTAATTTCATGGCTGAAATCATCATCTGCAGTGATTTTGGAGCCCCCCAAAATAAAATCCGACACTGTTTCCACTGTTTCCCCTGCTATTTCCCATGAAGTGATGGGACCAGATGCCATGATCTTCGTTTTCTGAATGTTGAGCTTTAAGCCAACTTTTTCACTCTCCTCTTTCACTGTCATCAAGAGGCTTTTTAGTTCCTCCTCACTTTCTGCCGTAAGAGTGGTGTCATCTGCATATCTGAGGTTATTGATATTTCTCCCAGCAATCTTGATTCCAGCTTGCGCTTCTTCCAGCCCAGCGTTTCTCATGATGTACTCTGCATAGAAGTTACATAAGCAGGGTGTACTCCTTTTCCTATTTGGAATCAGTCTGTTGTTCTATGTCCAGTTCTAACTGTTGCTTCCTGACCTGCATATAAGTTTCTCAACAGGCAGGTCAGGCAGTCTGGTTTTCCCATCTCTTTCAGAATTTTCCAGTTTATTGTGATCCACACTGTCAAGGCTTTAGCATAGTCAGTAAAGCAGAAACAGATGTTTTTCCAGAACTTTCTTCCTTTTCCCATGATCCAGTGGATGTTGGCAATTTGATCTCTGGTTCCTCTGCCTTTTCTAAAACCAGATTGAACATCCAAAGTTCATGGTTCATGTTTTGCTGAAGCCTGGCTTGAAGAATTTTGAGCATTACTTTACTAGAGTGTGAGATGAGTGCAATTGTGTGCTAGTTTGAGCATTCTTTAATAGATATCAACAGAAGGGTTTTCAACAGAGTGTTTTATACTTCTTGACCTAGAGTGTTCAACTTAAAATAAGAGATATGGGGATACTAGCCAAATTATCCAATTGTATTGTTTCACTTTTTTATTGTAGTTGATTTATAATGTGTTTACATACACATATTCTTTTTCATGTTCTTTTTTATTATGGTTTATCACACAATATTGAACATGGTTCCCTGTGCTATACAGTAGGACCCTGTTGCTTATTTCACTTTTTATTCCTCATATGTTAGTAACATAAAAAATGACAGAAAGATATTTGTCATATGAGTACAATATTGTTCCCTGAAATGCCTCACATTTCATACTGACAGGCTGATGTTTCTGAGACTGCTCTGCTTTGAAGCGTCACCTGCCCAAAATTATGAAATTCTTACATTACATGTTCTATATTCTTAATAATATTGTCCAGTGCCTCTGAAAAAAATATGAGCCATAACATGGTTTAAAGACAGAAGGAAAGTATTCAGAATTACATTTGAACTTTTAAATGAATTTCTACCTTTATGGTACTCATCTTAAGATATTTATTAAGTTGTTGTTTACTTTTAGTTTTTCTGTTAAAGTCAAAAGCTTGGCTTTTTCCATAGCATTTCAATATCATGGACTATTCCCAAAATAACACTGTATACTCTCTTTGCAGTTGTTAATTGACAAGCTGAGGTTAGTAGAATAAGTGGTGCACCCGACGTGATTTTTTTGTTTGTTTATTTGTTTCTAATTATTTAAGGCAAAGTTAACTTTTAGACAGATGCAGACAACCATGGAATTCCCCTTCTTAAAAGTGAAGAGAGGAAGTATCAGGATGCTCAATATAAGTGATGACTAGAAAAATTCCTAAAAGTTCATAGACAGTAAACCTGCATGGTGAAAATTTACAGTTGCAGAAAAAAGAAAAAAAAGAAAAGAACTGCAGAGAAAGAGAAATCAGGTCACTGGATGTTTCTGCTGGATGGTTGCCAGTACTGCTACTCTTAAACAAGGTGAGCAGATTTTTGCCACTTAGTTTAGGGAAGTGAATGTGAAGTCACTCAGTCATGTCCGACTCTTTGTGACCCCATGGACTGTAGCCTACAAATCTCCTCTGTCCACGGGATTCTCCAGGCAAGAATACTGGGGTGGGTTGCCATTTCCTTCTCCAGGGGATCTTCCCGACCCAGGGATCAAACCCGGGTTTCCTGCATTGGAGGCAGACACTTTAATCTCTGAGCCACCAGGGAAGCCCTAGTCTAGGGAAAGGCTGTGGTAAATAATTGGTCTTTAAAGATCCTAATAAGAGTAAATCAGAATAACAACGGCTTGTCCAGAGAGCCCAAGTACAAACTGGTTAAAAAAAAAAAAAAAGAAAAGAAAGAAAGAAAATCAAGATAATTAGGAAGGCCAAAGAGCTCATTTTAAATTTGATTTACACATATGTGCACATGCACAGATGCATAGATTATGTGAGAAGTCTAGGGAAGAAAGTTACCAAAGACTAAGTTAAATTTTATAGGTGTGGCAATTCTAGAAATGTTGAGAATCTATTGCATGCAACCTATGAGATTAAAAAACAAAAACAAAAAACCTCTTAGAAAACATTTTCTTAATAGTCCTAGGGATAAATTATTTCTTACACATTCCATTTTCTTCTGAAAAAAATGTACTTTGGAAACTTTATATGCTTTCTGGGCTATACAAAGTGGTTGGAATTGGCCTCAAAACTCAAGTCATCCTTAGAACACAGCAAAAGTTTACCTGCATATAACATAAGAGTAGAATTATAGACAGAGTCAGAGTCCTTTAGATTTTGGCTGAGGACTTGTGAAAAATAGAAGTGTGCCCCAGTATATCCCCAGACAAAAACTGTCCAGGTATATTATTTATTTTCCCAGGAAAAGACAAATTACATAACCTCGGGAGGCATGGAAATCAAAATAAGAATAGTGATTTGTTGTCAGCAGAGAAATAGGAACAAATATTTTATTCATAATCCCAAGGTCCTAAATGAATGGGTACCCCAGTCCGTTAGGTTTCTTGAATGGGAAAAAAGAACTGCTACAAAGTATGCTTAATTCTTTCTCGATTAGATTTTTAATTGCTGCGTTTTGTCTTCCTTTTGCTTTTCATTTTAGGGAGCAAATGTATATGAATGGGTCATTTAGGACGTGATGGGCTTTTCCTCAATTATTCTCCCAATGTGAGTAGATTTTTCTTTGCCCACAAACAATTGAAACCTCCTGGAAAAATTCAGTTTGGGCTTGATTTACATACAAGGCTACTGGTAAGCCATTGTTGAAATTAGGTATATTCTATGACTAGGTGATTATCTGGGTTCTAAAGAGCAAAGTCTCCTGAAAAGCATTAAAATTGATAATTCTGTTTAAATAGTGCATTCCTACATACTAAAAACTAGCTGTGCTGCCTAAGAGGAGGAAATAGTGTTAAAGGAATGAGGGTAAAGGGTATAGGTTGACAAGCGGAAGTGGTTGTGGATATTTGGAGATGCCTTTCTATGCAATTTACTGACTAAGGGAAAGATTGTGAGACTGTAGCAGTTTGTAAATTCTGTTTCTGAGCCTAAATTGGTCGAGAATCTAAAGAAATTTGTCCTTTTGACTAAGAACAAGATGGGAAATCAGGCACATGATTTCCCCTCACATCAGCATCAATTTCCTTGAAAACAACTTTTTTGTTTATTTTATTTTCATAGTTAGTACAAAATAACTTTTTTTACAATGTTCTTCCTGTGTACACAATTTACAAATATCTTTATTCAAGAGGCTTCCCCCTCTGGTGCTTGATGAATTGGGTGGAAATGTCTAGATGTTTTATCTGTAAAAGTATTAATTCATTCTGCGTCAAATTCTGCTTTTGCTCCAGTGCATTTTCAAAACATCATTGAGGAACTGGAGTTCTGTCATTGGGACCACTTCCCATTCCAGTTTTTCTTATTACATATCCTAATTTCAGCTTAGGTCTCTACAAAATTTAAGGAGAGAAATGAGTTCTCATCTCTCTCAAGAAACATTCCTATTTTCTAGTGATATGAAAGAAAGAACCTATTCCTAAAATTTCAAATGGACTTGTCCTTTCTTTCTTAGGACTAAATTAGACTGCAATCTATTTTTCACAGGCAGTCTTAGAAAAGAAAACATTTTGGAGTTTTCCTCCATTTACACAAGTCCTGATACTCCTAGTTTTTTCTATAAAATTTAGGGTCTTTTATCACCTTGGAATCATCCTAACTCCATTTTTTTCATCCAATATTTTTAACATCTAATTTCCTTACTAGCATAGTAAACATTTATATAGAAATGGGAGTTGTAGAGTATATCTTGTTAGAACTATTCTAAATTCCTTTGAAATTTTTATGAATCTTGTCTAGTCTTTTACAATGGTTCTTAGTTAAGACTGACATGAAAGCTAAAAATAAATCATCATAGGTTTGCTCATTTCTGAAGATAATTCAACTTTCAGACACAATTAATATTTATGAACTTCAGCCTGACCAGAATGTAAGGGAGTGGGTTAGAAAAGGGGGTAAAAGCAGAGGATGAGGAGGAACAAAAAATAGAAAAGATAGGTAGCTCAGAAGGTAAAGAATCTGCCTGCACTGCAGGAGACTTGGGTTTGATCCCTAGGTCGGGAATATCCCCTGGAGGAGGGAATGACAACTCATTCCAGTATTCTTGCCTGGAAAATATCATGGGCAGAGGAGCCTGTTGGGCTACAGTCCATAGCGTCACAAAGAGTTGGACACTACTGAGCAACTAGCATACACACAAAGACCACTGAGTTCAAGTTGTGATCAGAATTTTCACTCCTGTCTCTTTTAAGACAATTCTCAAATGAACAGTCTTGTTATATCAATTTGCAGAGTGGCTTCTATAATTTCAAACTGTCCTTGGTGAAATTATGCCTTTTAAAATATAGTTTTGGGAGACTTCCCTGGAAGTCCATGCTTCCACTTCAGGGGGTGCATGTTTGATCACTGGTCAATGAACTAAGACCCCCTATGCTATGTGGTGCAGTAAAAGTCTTGGAGATTAGATTTACCATATGAATAATACAAGAAGGGTCCAGCCTGAAGTAGGCAAAGTGTTTAGATTTAGAAAGAGACAAAGCCATGAGAAGTTGGCAACCATTTGTTTAAAAGTCTATTTTGCACATTATTTCAAAGATGCCCAAGTTAATGGGTGACTTTTTAAAAATCCCAGACCCAATGATTTGAATTATTGATGAACAGAAACTTTTTACAAGAGAGTTCACATAGAACAAGACTCTCATGGAGTAAATGAGATTTAGGAATGTTCACATAGGTTTTGAAAAGTGACCTCAGGCAAAGTGTGTCCAAAAGATATCAGTCTAAGAAAGAATCTTCTGAATTTCCCTGCTGTGGGGATAGCTCTAGGAATCAATTTATCAGGGTAAATGTCTAGCTGAAACTTCCTCTTTTAAAAGTGATGAGGACAGAAAACAATGAGTAATGTTGGTAATAAGGCAGATTTCCATCAAGCATGAACATTTTTAAACCTGATCAGATTAGATGAAATGTCCTAAAATAGATACTATTTTCTAACAGCCAAAATAAATTTATCATTAAGAAACTTGATGAAAACAAATCAAACTTCAGACAATATTAGCATTTATACTCCACTGTCACAACTGAAGAGACTTCTCCAAGGATTCCCCCGGTCAGGGGGCACAATAAAGGGGAGATCTCAACTAGATCACAGTCTCACAGTCATGCATCCAGGTTATTGATTTCAAAACATCAGCAGATAATCTGTTTGTTGGTAAAGGCAAATATAAATTTATTATAATTTAGAGTAATTAGAGAGAATATCACCTTGAAGGAATCTTAGTAATGTCTCAGAAGGGTAACACGTAGTAGAATATTAATAGAAGCTTTGGGGTAAGGGCTGAAATGATTTAACCGAAGTCTTTCAAGGTAAGGAGCTCCAATTGCTATTGCAAAAAGTGGATATAATAGTCTAAGATTATTTATTGGGTTGGCCAAAACGTTCATTTGGGTTTTTCTGTACAATATTATAGAAAAACTTGAATGAACTTTTGGGCCAACCCAATACAATAAACTGATCTGTTGGAAAAGTCGTGGAAAAATAACCAATGAAGTCATTTATTGGTTTATAATAAGTTTGTGGAAAATGGTTTCCTAACTACAACTAAATCACTGTCACCCACACCTAAGTAAAGTTGACATAACTGATCAGATGACCTCAATCTTTATAGTCTAAAAAATAGATATGAATACTTAATCTTTAGGCTTCCCAGGTGGCTCATTGATCAAGAATCTGCCTGCCAAGCAGCAGATGCAAGCTTGATCCCTGGGTTGGGAAAAATCCCCTAGAGAAGGAAATGGCAACCTACTCTAGTATTCTTGCTTGGAAAATCCCATGGACAGAGGAGCCTGGCAGGCTGCAGTCCATTGGGCCGCAAAGAATCAGACATGACTTAGTGAGTAAATGGCAGCAGCAGTTAATCTTAAATGGCAACTACTTTGTACCAGGTATAATTCTTCTGCTTCACAGTTACATGCTTAACACTTGAAGCAATGTTATGAGGTAGTTACATATTTTTTTTTTAATTGGAGTATAGTTGATTTACAATGCTGTGTTAATTTCTGCTGTTCAACAAAGTAATTCAGTTATATATGTATATAAACTTAATATTTTTAATATTCTTTTCCATTACAGTTTATCACAGAATTTAAATATAGTTCACTGTGCTATGTATAGAAAGACTTTTTATTTTATGTATGATATCTTACCTCTGCTAACCCCAATGTCACTTTCCATCACTCCTTCTGATCCTTGGCAACCAGAAGTCTTTTCTTTATGTTTATGAGCCTGATTCTGTATTGCAGAGAGCTTCATTTCTTTATTTTATATTCCACAGATAAGTGATATCAAATAGTATTTGTCTTTCTCTTTCTGACTTATTTCACTTAGTATGATAATCTCTAATTCATCAGTGTCGCTACAAATGGCATTATTTCATTCTTTCTTATGACTAAGTAATATTCCTCTCTCTCTCTCTCTATATATATATAGTATTTTCCTAGTGGCTTAGGCGATAAAGAATCTACCTGCAATGCAGGAGACCTGGGTTGGGAAGATCCACTGGAGAAAGAAATGGCAACCCACTTCAGTATTCTTGCCTGGAAAAGTCCATAGACAGAGGAACCTAGTGGGCTACAGTCGATAGGGCTGCAAAGAGTCAGACATGACTGAGTGACTAACACATTCATTTTCATATATATATATTACATACCCCATCTTGTTAATCCATTCATCTCCTGATGGACAATTAGGTCGTTACCAAGTCTTCAGTTCAGTTCAGTTCAGTTCATTTGCTCAGTTGTGTCCAAATTTGAGACCCCATGAACCGCAGCACACCAGGCCTCCCTGTCCATCACCAACTTCCAGAGTTTACCCAAACTCGTGTCCATTGAGTTGGTGATGCCATCCAATCATCTTATCCTCTGTTGTCCCCTTATCCTCCTGCCCTCAATCTTTTCCAGCATCAGGGTCTAAAATATGTCAGCTCTTCACATCAGGTGGCCAAAGTATTTGAGTTTCAGCTTCAACATCAGTCCTTCCAATAAACACCCAGAACAGATCTCTTTTAGGATGGACTGGTTAGATCTCCTTTAGGATGGACTGGTTGGATCTCCTTGTAGTCCAAGGGACTCTCAAGAGTCTTCTCCAACACCATAGTTCAAAAGCATCAATTCTTCAGCACTCAGCTTTCTTTCTAGTGCAACTCTCACATCCATACATGACTACTGGAAAAACCATAGCCTTGACTAGGCAGACCTTTGTTGACAAAGTAAGTCTTGGTTATTGTAAATAGTGCTACTATAAACAAATGGTTGCATGTATTTTTTAAATTATAGTTTTGTCCACATATATGCTCTGGAGTGCTGGATCACATGGCAATTCTATTTTTAGATTTTTAAAGCACTTCCATACTGTTTTCCATAGTGGTTGCACCAACCTACATTCCTGCCAAGAGTGTAAGAGGGTTCTTTTTTCTCCACACCCTTTCCACCATTTGTTTTTGTGTACTTTTTAATTATGACTATTCATACTACCTCATTATATCAATAGTTTGATTTGCATTTCTCTAATAATTAGCAATATTGAGATAGTCTGTGAACTTAGGAGAGACAACAATCCTCTGTGGTCTTGGAGGGCTATTTATTTGTGGGAGTATCCCTGTGTAGTTTATGTGAGGGATGTCTGCAGTATGAGTACCCACTGCAGCTATCCTTAGCATGTGTTCATTATTCCCTTGATGAGGCTAGGGCAGATACACCCTCTCTGGTGCTTGCTCTCAGCAATGGCAGCTTACGACTCTTCCCAGAGCTTGTGTAGGTGGTGTTGTGTCCCCTGAAAATGCATACAGCTAAAGAGATTGCTACCATGGGTCCCAACCCTCCTCATGTGTTATCTCCAATGATATCACTCCACCTTTCAGTCAGTCCTGGGATTCATCCACAGAAACCATCAGTTGTAGTCAAGCAATACTCCAGCCCCTTAGGCTGTATCCCTGTAGCTAACCCCTAGATCTGATCTCCAAAGTCTGAGCTTCAGCCATCAGCCCTGGCCCACACTGACAGATACATGTCTCAGGCTGGGGAGCTACCATGTGCGCAGGTCTATCTCCATTCTGTCTGCTGCAAACCTGTTGTATTCTCTTCTGTGGCTCCACATCACCACCTGTCCCAGCTGATGTCCTCAAGGGCAAGGGAACTTCCCAGGGTGCGGGAACTTTTCTTTGTTTTAGAGGTCCTTCACCAGGGTTGGTCCCCAGTCCCAATTTCTTTCTTTCCTTTTTCTTTTATCCTACCTAGTTACATGGATATTTACTTGCTCTTTCAGAAACCTGAGGTCTTCTTCCAGCATTCAGTATGTATTCTGTGAGAATCATCCCAAATGTTAACATATTTTTGATGTATTTGTGGGAGGAGGCTCCACATCCTACTACTCTGCTATCTTGATTGCTCCCCTTGAGGTAGATACTCATATTATCCCCTTTTTAAAATATGGAGGCTGAGACCCATACTACATAATTATCTTGCCCAAAGCAAAGCAAGGAGTAAGTCATCAGCTGGACTTCAAGTCCAAGCAAAATAGTACAGATCCTGCATTCTTTATTAATATGTTTAATGCCTCTAATATATTACTAATTAGAGAAAAGTTTTAGAAATAGAAAATTGATAATGTCATTAAAGGGTTTCCTGTAAGAGAGAACATAGACATATGTCAGATAGAGGCTTGACTTCTCATTCCGTCATGTACAATTGGTGTAGCGATGGAAACCTTGCTTCTTGAGTATGAGCTGTCTTTTCTTGAACTATAAGTTAATTATGACACTGTTTACTTTTCTTCAATTGTGCAAAGATTTCAAATGGAGCTAGAGCATGAGGAACAGGTAAAGTGTAGTCTTATAGAGAATAGAAAACATTCTAGAAGGAGAGAGTTTAATCAAATGCCAAGAACCGTATACAAGGTATGATCTTCAGAAGATTCTAAAATATATATAACTTGAATAAAATATTTATTCTGGGGAATATGGGAGAATAGTAGTTAGTGTCAAACTAGTCAAGTTACATGAGTCTGGAAATGTTTTATTGGAAGCTCTAATTGATGTGGCGGAAAGGGAAAGTACAAATGACATTTTGTAACATTTTCTTCTTTCAAATCATATTATCATACTCTGTCTTTTCTTTAATAATATACTGTGTAGGATTTGACAGATATTTACAAGCATTAAAATAAGTGAGTTTCTAATTTCTGTTTGTGGGTGGTAGGTCAGCTCAGACTATTCTGAGGTACAAAATACATTTGTATTATGTTCTTCTAGGAAACATACCATTTTTGAAGTGCCTGTGAGGAAAATTGAAAGAAAAGATTTTCCTAACAATAGGGATGAAATATTTTTAAAAATCTGATTGATGTACACACAGTAGTGAAAATGATAGCCCGCTGTGCTTTAAAGTCAATCAGCGTGTGCACATTTTCTAAGCAAAAGAAATGGATTTGTGTTACTCAAGACGTTGCAGCACTACAGTAAACCAAAATAGAAATTCAGGCTTCTGAGGTAGTGCTAGCAGTAAACAACCCATTTGCTAATGCAGGAGACATAAGAGATGCAGATTTGATCCCTGGGTTGGGAAGATCCCCTGGAGGAGGGCATAGCAACCCACTCCAGTATTCTTGCCCGGAGAATCCCACGGACAGAGGAGCCTGGTGGGATACAGTCCATAAGGTCACAAAGAATCAGATATGACTAAAGCAACTTAGTATACATATAAAGTAAAAATTGAATTTTGGTGACAAGATTTTCTAATATCTAGGCTTTTACTTTGCCCCAAATTATTCTTTTAAATCATTCTCTAATTGTTATAATTAATTTTTATGTGCTTCTTTATGATTATAATTCATAAACATCAGCTTTCTGTAATCATGTACAAAGCATCAATATATTAAAAGTAGCTGTTATGATATTCTATTTCTAGAATAATGTCCTATTTGTTTGATTTAATACATCTTTTTTTTTTCTTGCAAAATGCAAATGTCTTGATTTAACATGGATTCAAATGTATTCCTGCACTTCCTGCTTATATTTTTGTGTGCATATGGTTGCTTTTTTTCTTTATTATTTAGAGGCTTTTGATGTTTACAATCTCTGTGATACTAGGAACATTTTTGAGGACTAATATTAACTTGTTCTAAACAGAGAAACTGAATTTTCTCTTAAAATGTGTGTTTAGTTGTACCATCCAACACAAATTAGAAGCCTCGGGTTTGCATTGTATTTAAAGAGCATAAATGGCATTACACTTATTAAAAAATCATATGCTTGGGAAATGCTATTTTTTCCTCCTTAAACTTTTCATGGATAACTCAGTTATTCTGTATTTTTAGATGCAATCCTTAGAAAATTGATGTACTGAGCAATCTTTGCATTGTAACATTAATTTCAAGTTTACAGCTCAACAGAATACAGCACTGAGTACTGGCACCCCTCTACACACACAAGTTAGGCTGAGATGGGGCCAAGAGCAGTGCCAACTGCTCTTGGTACAACAGTGTACTTTAGGAGCCCACAAAATGGGTATAAGGTGACACGGCAGAGCACATACACAGGTGAACAGCTCCAGTGGAGGAGTACTTGGTGGCTCCTCTCCTAGGGAGAGTGCTCCAACCCCAGCGACCTCACAACCCCAGGACATACATGTAGTTCAGAAGTGGAGCAGGGGGTGGCTTCTACTCCAACAACTAAGGAGCAGACCCTGCCCTGGAGGGGCACAGTGACAACCATAGAGCAAAGAGGGGGCCCTACTCAATATCCAGTGCAGGCTTTGGTCACCACAACATCAGCCATACCTCCTGTCAAGGGGATAATAGCCAGCATATACAGAGAAAAGAGGTGCTAGAGTAAATGTAAATTTTTTCTAGAATGTGTTTGTGCCTCTATGACTACCAGTCCAAAGCAAGTAGTCATAGGAAGGGGTTAACATACTTGAAAAATAAGGCAACTACAAACCAAAAACATACAATACTTTCACAGAAATCAAAAAGAAGAAGATATACACATAATATAATTGAAAATCATCATGCCACAAAAAAGAAAAACAAAAATGAAAGATAAGCACAAAGAAAAACGTATGCACCCCAATGTTCATTACAGCAACCTAAATGTCCACTGACTAGAATAGATGACGAAGATGTGGCACCAGTGTCTTATAGTTTTTCTGCATAAAGGTCTTTTGTATTCTTAGGCAGGTTTATCCCTAGGTATTTTATTCTTTTTGCAGTAGTGAATGAGATTGTTTCCTTAATAACTCATTCTGATTTTTAGTGTATAGAATATAAGAGATTTATTTCTTTGTATTAATTTTGTATCCTACAACTTTACTAAATTCATTGATTAGCTCTAGTTTTCTGCTGGTGCCTTTAATATTATCTATGTATAGTATCATGCTATCTGGAAACAGTGACAGCTTTACTTATTTTCCAACTTGGGTTCCTTTTATTTCTCTTTCTTCTCTAAGTGTCATGGCTAGGACTTCCAAAACTATGTTGAAAAACAGTGGTGAGAGTGGGCAGCATTGTCTGATTCCTGACCTTAGAGGCAATGCTTTCTGTTTTCCACCACTGAGAATAAAGTTGTTGTGGTTTTGTCACATGTTGCCTTTATTATGTGGAGGTAGGTTATATATATATATATATATAACCGAACCGCTTAGCTGTATAATAGGAATTAATAACACTGTAAATCAACTTTACTTCAATGAAAATAAAAACAAATATATCAAATCAAAAAAAGAAAAAAGAACGAAGTAGAAAAATCAAAGAAAATAATAAGCAAACAAACTTTTACTTAAAAGCATAATAGATAAAAGTAAAAAAAAATGTAAGTTGGTATATATCTATACACACAACTATATACCAATTAATTTAAAGATTTACATGAACTGGAAAATATTCTAGAGAAACAATTTATCAAAAAAAGACAGAAAATATAAGTTAAAAAAAATGTGTCACATATATACAACAGGATATTGCTCATCCATAAAGGGCTTAAATTTTGCCATTTGCAGAGACATGGATGGACCTACAGACTGTCATACAGAGTGAAGCAAGTCATAAAGAGAAATATAAATATTGCATGTTAATGTACATAAAGTCTCAAAAATGGTACAGATGAACCTATTTGCAAAGCAGAAATAGAGACGCAGATATAGAGAACAAATATACGGACACCAAGGAGGGAAAAGGGCTGGGAAGAATTGGGGGATTTGGATTGACACATATACACTACTATAAACCCAGGTCTCCCACATTGCAGGAGGATTCTTTACCAGCTGAGCCACATGAGAAGCCCTAGAATACTGGAGTGGGTAGCCTATCCCTTCTCCAGCAGATCTTCCCAACCCAGAAATCAAACTGGGGTCTCCTGCATTGCAGGTGGATTCTTTACTGACTGAGCTATGAGGGAAGCCCTTTATATATAAGAAATAAATAACTAAAGAGAACCTACTGTATATAGCACAGGGAACGTGACCTGATGCTTTGGGGTGACAAAGAGGGGATAGATGTACTCATGTGACTGATTCACTTTGCTATATAATAAACTAACATTGTAAAGCAACTAAACTCCATATACAAAAAAATGAACCACCAAATTTATGATATTCTGATAAGGCAGCTCAGGCTGAATAATGCATTATGATTTAGTGTGATTACACTAGTTCTCCAGGAACAAAGTTCAAATTTCAGTTATTACAGTATATTAACTGTGATTTATTACAGAAAGTGCAGTGTTTGCTCTTTGGTCTTCAGCCCAAACTCACCATGAAAACAAGAGAAGTGCCTCACAATCAGTGACTAATCGTGTCATTTCTTTCAAAATCAGACTGTGATTGATCATTGTACATTTATTATTCAGTTCATGCACATGTAGAAAAATGTGCAGTTATGTTGTCTTATTGTCTTCCACTGATAAACCAAATTAACACTGTTCAAAAATTAATAAGTAAGACAGTTAGCTAGAGATGATGAAAGTACATAAAAAACAAAAAATGATAATGTAGCAGATAGAAGGTGACTAAATGAACACAGAATTATAGGAGAATAGGTTGACATGGAATTGCTGACACTGCTGCCAATCTAGAAACCCTAGATTTGCAGGAGGAGAAACTTAGCAAAGACAAACTTATCAGCATAAATGAAAAATGAAGTAGTGATAAAAGGATGATGATATACCAGACAACGGATGCCAGTTAGCAAAAAATAAATAAATAGATAAAGACAAAATAAATACATAAAGACAAAAACCAAACAAAAATCAATAACTTTACATGAAATCACAGAGATACTTCATAACACTGAAAGAACAAAAGATAAGCTTAGAAAGCTGATCCAAACTCATTTTTGTGGTCTTGAACTACTACCCAAAATGAAAACTGCCAAAATTAATTTCTATCTATTTACAGTGAAAGACACACTGTTTAGTATCAATAGGAAAATATCACTTAAGACTAATAATTCAAAGTTAATTTTAAGATTTTTTGATGTTTTTCTATCATTTTGCTATAAATATTCACAGGCATCTCAGCAGGTGGTACAATTACTGTCAGTAAAATTGATAACTCCGTGTAATTATTTGTAGATTTAAATGATACTAAAATGTGTTAGGTAGGGCTACATTGTTCACATACATGAGTAAAGTAACCTTACCAGTGTTTTTGTTGTAATCATGCTCTAAGATATATATTTCATATTAATTTGCACATTATGTAAGATTTTCTATAACATACAAATTTAAAATTGTACAGGAACTTTGAAGGCCATATGTGACTAGGTCTTTAAGAATCAGCAATTTCTTAAAACTGTGAAGGCTGCTTGCTTATGGGAGAAAATGGTGATATTTAAACCTGGGACTATTTTCAGATACATTTCAGAGTTTGAGAAAGTAGTAGAATCTTGATCTGTTTTGTTCACTAGTTTATGTTTTTAATACATACTTTTGAACCAACAATTTGAAGGAAACTGGGATATGATATATCCCATTTATCTCAAAAGACCCTACTTCTGATTTCTCTCTGATCTCATCTCCTAGCGGTATACCTTTCACTCCCTCTGCTTTAGTCATCTTTATTTCTTTGCTCTTCATCAAACACATCAAACACTGTAAAACCTTTACATTGCTGTTCCCTCTGCCTGGAACAACTTTACTCAAGAAATCAAATTGGTTAATTTCTCCAGTTCCTCCAAACCAATACTTAAACATCTCATTCTCAGAGGTTATCTAATAATCCTTACTTAAAGTTTCAGTTTGTCCTACCCCCTCTCAATTCCTATTGTTCATTCCTTTTTGTTTCATCTATAGCATTTATCACCTCTTATTCTTTGGAAGGAATGATGCTAAAACTGAAACTCCAGTACTTTGGCCACCTCATGTGAAGAGTTGACTCATTGGAAAAGACTCTGATGCTGCGAGGGACTGGGGGCAGAAGGAGAAGGGGACGACCGAGGATGAGATGGCTGGGTGGCATCACTGACTCTATGGACGTGAGTCTGAGTGAACTCTGGGAGATGGTGATGGACAGGGAGGCCTGGCGTGCTGCGATTCATGGGGTCGCAAGGGGTCGGATACAACTGAGCGACTGAACTGAACTGATCATAACATATAAGCTTTTTGTTTTTTATTATCTCACCTATTATCCTTACTGTTTATAATTGAGGTTTCTTAATAGAATGCAGACTCTAAGATGACAGATTATTTCTGTGTTTCGCATGGACATTCCAAGATTACAGAAAAGTGTCCCACAAATAGCAAATAGTCAGTAGGATAAATAAAGGAATAAAGGAGAATGCCTTTGAGGTGAAATTCTGCATATTAGAATATGATACATATCAAAGCAATGACCATTTTTTTTTAATATCAGTTGCCAGCAGATATGGATTCTTAGATAATGAGAAGAGTCCTAAAACAGCAATGACTGCTTTTCACTTTCCATATTTGGTTTGATTATTATTCATTTTTAGATTAAAAACATCGTTAAGTATCGAATTCCCTATTGGCTCAGATGGTAAAGGATCCGCCTGCAATACAGGAGATGCTGGTTGGATCGCTGGGTCAGGAAGATCCCCTGGCGCAGGGAAAGGCTATTCACTCCAGTAATCCTGCTTAGAGAATTCCACGGACAGAAGAGCCTGTCAGGCTACAGTTCATGGGGCTGCAAAGAGTCAGACATGACTGAGTGCCTAACACTCTTTTTTTTTTCCCACCCCAAGCAATATGTAAATGATTTTTGGTTTTAGAGTACACGTTTTAAATAATTTTCTTTATTTCTTTTTTGCTGTACCGAATCTTTGTTTCTGCACAAGGCTTTCTCTAGTTGTGGCACAAGAGCAACCAAGTGTGGAGCAGGGGCTCTAGGGCATGCAGATTTTGATAGTTGCAGCTCCCAGGCTCTTGAGCACAGGCTCAATAATTGTGACACATTGGCTTAGCTACTCCGTGGCATGTAGCATCTTCCTCGATCAGGGATTAAACCCGTGTCTCTTGCATTGACAGGCAGATTCTTCACCACTAAGCCACCAGGAAAGCCCAAGGATATATTTTCTTAAATCAAATGTCTTTGTTTATGATATTTTGTACACTTCAGTTCAGTCGATCAGTCATGTCTGACTCTTTGCATCGACTGAACCATGCCAGCCTCCTTGTCAATCACCAACTCCGGGAACGTACTCAAACTCATGTCCATGGCATCAGATAATGCCATCCAACCATCTCATCCTCTGTGATCCCCTTCTCTGCTTTCAATCTTTCCCAGCATCAGCCTTTTCAAATGATTCAGTTCTTCGCATCAGGTGGCCAAAGTATTGGAGTTTCAGGTCCAGCATCAGTCTTTCCGATGAATATTCAGGACTGATTTCCTTTAGGATGACCTGGTTGGATCTCCTTGTAGTCCAAGGGACTCTCAAGAGTCTTCTCCAACACCACAGTTCAAAAGCATCAATTCTTTGGTTCTCAGCTTTCTTTATGGTCCAACTCTCACATCCATACATGACTACTAGAAAAACCACAGCTTTGCATAGATGGACCTTTGTTGGCAAAGTAATGTCTCTGCTTTTTAATATGCTGCCTAGGTTGGTCATAACTTTTCTTCCAAAGAGCAAGCAACTTTTCCTGGCTGCAGTCACAATCTGCAGTGATTTTGGAGCCCCCACCCCAAAAAAAGTCTCTCACTGTTTCCCCATCTATTTGCCATGAAGTGATGGGATCAGATGCCATCATCTTAGTTTTCTGAATGTTGACTTTTAAGCCAACTTTTCTCTTCTCCTTCACTTTCAATAAGAGGCTCTTTAATTCTTCCTCACTTTCTGCCCATAACGGTGGTGTCATCTGCATTTATGAGGTTATTGATATTTTTCTCAGCAATCTTGATTCCAGCTTGTTCTTCATCCAGCCCAGTGTTTCTCATGATGTACTCTGCATATAAGTTAAATACACAGGGGGACAATATATAGCTTTGACATAATTCTTTCCTGATTTGGAACCAGTCTGTTGTTCCATGTCCAGTTCTAACTGTTGCTTCCTGACCTGCATACAGATTTCTCAGGAGGCAGGTCAGGTGGTCTGGTATTCCCATCTCTTTCAGAATTTTCCACAGTTTGGTGTGATCTACATAGTCAAAGGTTTTGATGTAGTCAATAAAGCAGAAGTAGTTGTTTTTGTACCCTTATCCAAGTATTATAATTTCCTACTTATTAATAAGAAATTCTGTTAGAATATAGCTGACTTAGACAAATTCACATAAGTAAGAAGTTATAGAATCACAGTAGAAATACATATGTCTGACTCAAATTTGGACTGATTTCAATGTCTCAATATCAGTTAAATCTGCTATATTGATCCAAAAGTTACCTTCTGCTTAAATTAAGTATTTTGGGTGACTTTGGTAATTTTCTATCTTCCATCATTATTAGCTTTGATACAAAAAGAATTACTTATAGAGACAAGTATTCAGAGTGAACGTTATAAAAATGACTTAAATATTTCTGGCGGCCAAATACCTTTGGAAAATTTTCTTTCCAAGAAAACTATTTAGATATGTTATAATGATAACAGTGGAAAGTCCCAGAACATTAGATGCTATGTGACTCTAAGTTATATTTCCCAATCTGTTGCAGATCCATTGAGGATCCTGACTGGATAAAGACAGAGAGAGGAACACAAAATTGTAAATTTAATTTGCTTACCCAAGGTCTCACTGTAAGAATATGATGGGTTGATTTATATGAAAGCACTTTGCATACTGTACAACCATATATTTCCGTGTGACTACACAGTGGGTGCATGCTCAGTTGCTTCAGTTGTGTTTGACTCTTTGCAACCCCATGGACTGTAGCCCACCAGGTTCCTCTGTCCATAGGATTCTCCACCAAGAATACTATGGTGGGGTGCCGTTTCCTTCTCTAAGGGATCCTCCAGATCCAGGGACTGAACTCACTTCTCTTACATCTCCTGCATTGGCCAGCAGGTCCTTTACCACCAGTCACCTGGGAAGCCCCTACAATGCTTTGGAAGATAGGTAACAACTCAGAAATAATAATATTTATAAACATACACAGTTGGCAAATATTCAACGGCATAACCAATGGATATTTTAAAATCTCTCTATATATATGTTTATACATACATGTTTACAAATTATATTTGTCTCTATTTCAGCCCTTGGAGCCAGCCACTAGGAGTAGCCTAAATGCTCAGGACTCCATAGGTCTAATGTGGTAGGCAGAATAATAGTCCTCAGGTGTCTATGCCTTAATCCCTGTAACCTATGAATATTTTACCTTATATGGAGAAAGAGGGGCTGGGCCAAGAAATGTGGGAAGCATCCTGAAGCTGGAAAAGCCAAAAATACAGATTACTTTTAGAGGATCCAGAAAGGAATGCATCCTGGCTAACACCTGGATGTTAGCCCCCTGAAACCTGTGAGGGACAGAAGACCTAACAGAGATTTGTGAATTTCAAATCACTAAATTTGTGGTAATTTATCAAAGCAAAAATAGATAATTAAAATAGAGAATAGTTTTAAAATAAATTTTAAAAAGCACACAACATGCTGAATATGATGTATTTAAACAAAAAAAATTAAAAAATGAATTTTAGATTTTTCCTATTAAAAATTTTGGAAATTTGAATTATTTTTAAAATGCAGTGAAGATAATATTCTACCCAAATGTGAAGAAATAAACAGCTTGTCAAGTCATCATTCACCTGAAAGTAACATTTTAAACCTACCATTATATTCTTATAAAAAGTAATATCAGTATGTCTCAGTCCCAGCTATGTTCAACAGAACCCAGGCTCATCAGAACCCAGTTTAAATCTAACAACATATGCTTCACAGAATGCATGAAGACAATTTATGTTCAAATGAGAGATATAACCTGAACTTATGCCTACAGAAAAGAGAATAAAACCCTCAAGCCAGCATCTTAATATTTGTAAATATAATAGGAAATATATAATATATAATATCATGCATAGAATGCATAGATATTATCTTCTATTGTTGATAAGATGGAATGATGAATATATATCAAAAAATATATTTAAGATGGTAGTTAAATACATAAAAGCATTGAAAAAAGTATATACATTTCATTTTACAGATCTTGTTTCTTTGAGGATTTATTCCCAAGGTGGTTGTTGTTATTCAGTTGCTAAGTCATGTTCAGCTCCTTAGACCTCATAAACTGTAGCATGCTAGGCTTCTTTGTCCTTCACTATCTCCCAGCATTTGCTCAAGTTCTTGCCCATTGAGTTAGTGAGGCCATCCAACCATCTCATCCTCTGTCACCTCCTTCTCCTCTTGCCCTCAGTCTTTCCCAACCTCAGGGTCTTTTCCGATGAGTCGGCTTTTCACATAAAGTGGCCAAAGTAGTGGAGCTTCAGCTTTAGCGTCACTCCTTCTAATGAATATTCAGGATTGATTCCCTTTAAGATTTACTGGTTTGACCTCTTCGCTGTTCAAGGGATTCTCAAGAGTCTTATCCAGCACTGCAGTTCCAAAGCATCAATTCTTTGATGCACAGCCTTCTTTATGGTCCAGCTCTCACATCAGTCATGACTACAGGAAAAGCCATAAGTTTGACTATACAGATCTTTGACAGCAAGGTGATATCTCTGCTTTTCAATATACTGTCTAGGTTTGTCATAGGTCTTCTTCCAAGGAACAAGCATATTTTAATTTTGTAGCCGCAGTCACTGCCCACAGTGATTTTAGAGCCCAAGAAAATAACATCTGTCACCTTTCCCACTTTTGCCCCATCTATTTGCCATGAAGTGATGGAACCACTCAAAGGCTTTGGTGTAGTCAATAAAGCAAAAGTACGTTTTTTTCTGGAACTTTCTTGCTTTTTCAAAGATCCAGCGGATGTTGACAATTTGATCTCCGATTCCTCTGCCTCTTCTAAACCTAGCTTGAACATCTGGAAGTTCACGGTTCACATACAGTTGAAGCCTGGTTTGGAGAATTTTGAGCATTACTTTGCTAGAGTGTGAGATGAGTGCAGCTGTGCAGTAGTTGAACATTCTTTGGCATTAACTTTATTTGGGACTGGAATGAAAACTGACCTTTTCCAGTCCTGCGGCCACTCTTGAGTTTTGCAAATTTACTGGCATATTGAGTGCAGCACTTTCACAGCATCATCTTTCAGGATTTGAAATAGCTCAACGGGAATTCCATGGCCTGCACTAGCTTTGTTCATAGTGATGTTTCCTAAGGCCCACTTGACTTCACATTTCAGGATGTCTGGCTCTAGGTGAGTGATCACACCATCATGGTTATCTGTGGTCTAGTATTTGTGTTTTCCACAAACTATGGAAAATTCTGAAAGAGATAGGAATACCAGACCACCTGACCTGCCTCCTGAGAGATCTGTATCCAGGTCAGGAAGCAACAGTTAGAACTGAACATTTATTTTTAATTTAAATTTACTTATTTTAATTAAAGGCTAATTACTTTACAATATTGTATTGGTTTTGCCATACATCAACATGAATCCACCACGTGTGTACACGTGTTCCCAATCCTGAACACCCCTCCCACCTCCCTTCCCATACTATCCCTTTGGGTCATTCCAGTGCACCAGCCCCAACAACAGACTGGATCCAAATAGGGAAAGGAGTATGTCAAAGCTGTATATTGTCCACCTGCTTATTTAACTTATATGCAGAGTACATCACGAGAAACACTGGGCTGGATGAAGCACAAGATGGAATCAAGATTGCTGGGAGAAATATCAATAACCTCAGAAATGCAGATGACACCACCCTTATGGCAGAAAGTGAAGAACTAAAGAATCTCTTGATGAAAGTGAAGGAGAAAAGAAAAAGTTGGCTTAAAACTCAACATTCAGAAAACTAAAATGATGGCATCCGATCCCATCACTTCATAGCAAACAGATGGAAACAGTGAGAGACTATTTTTGGGGGGGGGAGGTGAGCTCCAAAATCACTGCAAATGGTGACTGCAGCCATGAAATTAAAAGATGCTTGCCCCTTGGAAGAAAACTTATGATCAACCTAGACAGCATATTAAAAAGCAGAGACATTACTTTGCCGACAAAGGTCCATCTACTCAAAGCTGTCGTTTTTCCAGTGGTCATGCATGGATCTGAGAGTCAGACTATAAAGAAAGCTGAGCACCAAAGAATTGCTGCTTTTGAACTGTGGTGCTGGAGAAGACTCTTGAGAGTCCCTTGGACTGCAAGGGAATCCAACCAGTCCATCCTAAAGGAAATCAGTCCTGAATAATCACTGGAAAGACTGATGCTGAAGCTGAAACTCCAATACTTTGGTCACCTGATGTGAAGAACTGAATCATTTGAAAAGATCCTAATGCTGGGAAAGATTGAAGGCAGAGGAGAAGGGGATGACAGAGGATGAGATGTTTGGATGGCATCACCTGATGTGACGAACATGAGTTTGATTAAGTTCCAGGAGCTGGTGATGGACAGGGACCCTGGCGTGCTGCAGTTCATGGGGTTGCAAAGAATCAGACATGATTGAATGAATGAACTGAACTGAACTGATGGAACCAGATAACATGATCTTTGTTTTTTGAACGTTGAGTTTTAAGCCAGCTTTTTTAAGGTATACCAGCTTATTTGTACAGGGGCTGATCATATCTGTGATTTTTTAAAATTCCTGATAGACAGAAACTGCTGGCAGAGAATAGATGCTGTGGATTGAGCAGTGAAGACAAATAGAACTCTAGAAGCCACTATAAGAAAACCTTCACAGAGGACAGGAATCAGCTTCAATTTTGAGATGCGTGAGAATATGTGTAATTAGAGAATACAAGTAATTACAACTCTCTTGGACAACATTCATATACTGCCTGGAGATGCTTCTTTCGTTGGTGTTGATATCAGGAAAACCCAAGAAACTGAAGAAACAAGAAAAAAAAAAAAAAAAGAAATTTCATTACACCTCTATGCTGCTTTAAACATACAAGCAATGTGTCAAGATCAAGATTATGAGTAAACCAGATTCAGACCTCAGAGGGGAAAATCAGAAAGGACCTCAAGGAGAATCAGCAACTAAGAGTCTAATATGAGGAAAAAGGATCCAAAATCAAGCAAATAGAGAAGTCAGGTTAGACTTCTTCCTGCTCAGAAAGTATGGAGTGGGGAATAAAAATAGATTGGGAAAGAATGTTCAAAACTCGAGGAAAAATAACATCACAGTCATATAAAAAACAAGAGTACAGAAGGAATCTTAAGGAAAGGATGAGAGAGGAACAGCACTATGTGAGAAAAGCCTTTAAAAGTTCTGTCTTCTGTTACAGTCTACTAGTCTAAAACTTTAATTCACAGTTCTCAGGGGTCATCATACCAAGGCCAAATGGTAAGTAGTTGCAAATCTATAAAAAACAGTATATTAAAATAGAGAGAGATGATACCAATCATCTCTGTTAGGAGTGAGTTGATATTAATAAGTTTTTCTATCTGTTAGAATGGCTATTGTCAAAAAGAACAAACACTGGAGAGGATGTGGAGAAAAGGGAACACTTCTACACTGTTGGTGGGAATATAAATTTTTATAGCCACTATGGAGAACAGTTTGGAGGTTCCTTAAAAAACTAGCGTTACCATGATCCAGCCATCCCACTCTTGGGTAATATCCAAAAGAAGCCAATACCCAAAAGATGCAAAAAGACTAATTTGAAAAGATACATGCACTCCAATATTCACAGTAGCATTACTGACAATTGCTAAGATATGGAAGCAATCTAAATTGCCCATCAACATATGAATGGATAAAGAAGACACAGTGTGTATGTATATAGATAGATAGATAGATAGATAGATAGCATAATATGTATGTGTGTGTGTGTATATATATATATATATATATATAATATATATACAACAGAGCACCACTCAGCCATAAAATAAGAGCAGAATTTTGCTATTTGCCACAACATGTGTTGACTTGGTATTATACTAAGTGAAATGAATCAGAGAAAGACAAATACTGTATGCTATCACTTGTACATGGAATCTGAAAAGATGCAACAAACTAGTGAATAAAAAAAAAAAAAGCAGCAGAGTCTGAGAGAGAACAAACTAGGGGTTACCAGCTGGGAGAAGGAAGAGTAGAAGGGGTGATGTAAGAGTGAAGGGAGTGACATAGGGTAGGGGATTAAGATGTATAAACTGTTAGGTATAAAATAAGCTCCCTTATAAAATAAGGGATATATTGTGCAGCACAGAGAATATTGACAATATTTTATAAGCATAAATGGAGTATAACCTTTAAAAATTGTGATTCATTATATTGTATGCCTATAATTTATATAATGTTATAGGTCAAATATATGACAAAAAAGAAAAATCAATAATCTTGTATTTCATCTGTGGGGTTATTTACATTTTTAAGACTCAGTAAAATTTTTAAAAAAGAAAATTTTGCTGAAAATATTTGTGAAAATATTATGTGTATGACATATGATATACTAATGATAAGGGGATATAACTATATAATTTATCTACACTTATTAATGTTTTTCCATTGAGGATCCATGGGCAAATTTTCTGACCCTCCCTGCCCCACACCTAATATGGAATAGTGTGTGGAATTATTAAATATGGAAAATGTGTGGGAACATGGCGCAAGTGACAGGGGGAGAAAAAAAAAAACTGGAAAACATAGATAAAATGCAGGCTCCTATCTTCATCGACCTCTCAATTCCTAGCATATGCTTATTTTTTGTGCATCTTGCCGATTTGTCTGGGTTCCTAATTTATTCTACTTTCAGGTTTAGAATAAAGACAAGGCAAAACAAAGCTCCGACCCTAGCATTAGAGCTACCTTAGCGTGCAGACACTTCATTTAGTAAGGAGGTGCAGTAGACTAGAGGGTAATGGAGACCACCCCTCCATCACAGTCTGAACATACACATTTTCAACTTTTTATTAATATATGCTAGAATTAATACTGATTGCGTCAATAAATCAATAGTTACCTTAAAAGTCTTTTCCCATCTAGGCTTAAGAATCCTTTCAGATACTTAGGAGTGATGGTGGAGAAAAAAATGCATTGCCATAGGAAGTAAGTGAGGCAAGACACTGTGAACCATTATTACTTCGGCATTCCATATATCTCTTTGGAAAGGCTTTGCCTATATTCTATTTGTTTTCTGTGAGGAGACTGCAAAACCATTGCCATTTTCAAAATAATATCATTAAGTTGAAATATTTTTCTTTGACAAATAGCGCAAAAATGATAGGGTGAACAAAAGGAATAAGCAGAGCTCCACTCTATGAGGAACTCTATGCAAAATGTCATTCAAAATAAAAGGGGGAAGTCATCAAGCAAAATGTCATCTAGTCAAATGACATGCTTTAGAAGCCAGGCATTCAAATTCTCTTAAAAACCAAACTGCTACGTTGAATAATTTAGTGTAGTTCAGTCAAATACAACTATTTTTTTCTACAGGTATTGTTTCAATAAAGAAAAAAACCCAACAACAACAACAACAAATGAACAAAAGCACACTAAATCCCCAGATAGAGGTTTCTTGGCAAATAAAAATATATTCTAAAGTAGCATAATCATACAGAAACTTTAGACTCTGCACTCAATCCATAAGACTTATGTGAGCAAAATATTATTAGAACCAAGATGAACAATAATCGTGTATTACAAGTATGTGAATAATGCCACCCTCAAAGGTACAATAAACAGTTATTCTCTGTGAAACAAAACATTTTGACAATTATTAAAACTCTTACCACTGCACTCAATATATCTGGTATTATTAAAACATTGGGGAAATATAAATGGGCACTTCAGTTTTTGTTCATTTTTAAAAAATGAAAATTGTTAGTAATGTCTGACCTGAAGGCAGATATTCATTATAATAGTCAAACATCATAAAGTAAACTTCAAATATTATGTATTCTACATAAATTACTCTGGAGCAACAACAAGTAGCCTCATAAACTTGCACACAAGCAGATAAATATTTCTTAAGGAAAAATTGTATATTTCAGACATTCCACACTAACATCTCAGGAAAAGGCATTTTTAGCATAGTGCTCCATTACCTATGCTTCATACAGAATGCAGCTATCTAATTTAATTTAGCAGTAAACAAATTTCTCAGCAGTGTAATTTGTATTTTGAGAACATCTCTTAAGAATCATAGCTTGCAATATATGGTGGTTCAATGAAGAATAATCCATAAACAATATCTCCATTTATCAACAAAGGCCATTAAAGACCATAAAATAACCCATCCTTGACTGATTAATGCTGCCACTGAAAGGAATTTCAAGCTATTAACATCCAGAAAATATACTGCCACTGTGCTTGTGTTTATTATATAAATCACATAGTTATATGTGCTGGTATAAAGCAGTGTGTTTTCTTAACCACCTCTCCCTCACCCTCACATAATTAATTTAACATTTTTATAAGAAAGACACTTTGAAGAACCCTGAATATCTATAGAATGTAAATAACTCTCTCGCTCCCTAGGGAAAATGTGTGTTAAGGAAAATCTATTTTATATTAGATGGCTAAATATTGGTTTAAATCTTATATAGTTTGATAATTTCCATAAACTTATGTCATGAAAATAATTTCATTAAATATTGCTTTACAAACTTTATTTTCATTTGTATTTATTGGTAATTTCATCAGTGAAACTAATGGCCTGTTGTGGATAAAACTGCCACAGGAAATGGTTAATTACCATCTTCATGTTTATCTTATTCTATCAATTTTGTTATCAACATAACCATCACTGTCACTGCTCCTCCTTCCAGAGAATGTACACATAACCTGGTGAGATCATAGCCTAGAAGCTGACAGGGCTGTGTCCTCTAGGACAGATCCTAGTTCTTCCAAAGCATCTCTTTAGAAATGCTATGCAGTAGTCTTTATGCCTTAAAAACTATGGGCTTGGTGTTTTGCCAAGGCTTTAATTTTTTAGCTTTCTTTTTAAAACCTTGGTATCTCAAAAATATTTTCTTATGCTAAGTGTTTCATACAAGGCACTGTCAACATTTTACTCACACGGTCTCCTTCCATCTCTATACCAACCCCATGAAATAGGTACATTTTAGCCATTTTGCAATTTTAAAGAATTCAGAGATTAATCTCTCCAAGTTGAATAGCTAGTATGTTGCAAGATATGATTCAAATTCAGGTCTGTGATGATTAAGAAATTTATATTATTACCTGTATACTTACTTGTCTTAATTCTTTAGCCAAGATCACCCCCAGGTTTTCCTCCCCCTCTTTCTGTAAATATTCTTAGCTTAGCCTCCTTAATCTTTCCATTTTTTGCCCTCTAAGTAGTTATGCTTTATTACACTGGTTCCTTTGGCTTTTGTAATAATATATATATGATATGAAAAGGAGAGTACAAGAAAAGTGAGAGGCAGTTAAGATTTGGCATCTAGGAGACCTTCTGAAAGTAAATTGGATTGAAGAAAATGGGTTAAAAGAGCAGCCAGTAAATGAAAAATAAATGAAAAAGCATATTCTAAGACCTGGTATCCTACTGGTAATAATACATGCAAAATACATAATGTTATTTGCTTTTTGTTTTGTTTCTGCTTTTTTATGGTAGCTATTTGCTTCACCCATGCAACATGGGTGCATGACTTCTGTAGATCTTTGCTAATATTTCAATAAAATATCTAAATGGGTTAAACAACCACAGATATAAGACACAGAGGATGACCATAGTTAAGGACAGTGCACAAAATTTAAAGGAAAACAAACACAATATAGCATTCTTTCCTGACAGTTAAGGGGTGAAAATTTGATTTTGAATATTTGTGATTCTCACTTTAAATGTTTTGTAATTCTCTGCGCTATTCTCATTTTATCCTCAAGTCACATGTCTTTAGACAGTAGGGGGGACCATTTGCAAATATTAAGAAGGAAGTTGTGGTGTTACAGGAATATTGATGTTTTCATGTTTTTTTTTTTTTTAATGTTCTAGATAATTTAAGTGGAAGAAATGAGAGTGATTGAAATAGGAACAAAGGATGTGCGTGCTTGCTCAGTCACGTCCGACTCTTTGTGACCACATGGACTGTAGACTGCTAGGCTCCTTTGTCCCTGGAATTTCCCAGGCAAGAATACTGGAGTGGGTTGCCATTTCCTCCTCCAGGAGGAACAAAGGATACAGCAGTACTTATCCTCAACATTATCTTCTCTGACTCCTTTAGAATTCTGTTAGCACGTACTTTAAAGTCTTCTTTAAAATAAACGCTCCCATTATACATTTAAGCTTATTCATAGCTTGGGACAATTATTTTGCCCAATAATTAGGTTAACAGTTGACTCCGTAAGCTGAGATGATGATTTGCTAGCTAATGAAGAAGGTGTATGGTAATGAGAAGACAGTTTAAGGGGTCTAGATTTTTTGCGCAGTAATAGAATACATGAGGAGCTGCATATCTGAATCTGAAGAGACTGTAGGAGAGCAACCATATAGCTTTAATTACTCTTCATTTAATCCAAGCACTTCAGCAGCAATCCAGACTATGCTCAAAGCAGATTTGTGAATAGTCTACAGCATTTTAGCCTTGCATATTTTCCATCAGTCCCCCTAAGTAGCCACATTCTTACTCCTCTTGTGCTTAAACTTTCTGCAACTAGAAAGAAGAGGATAAGAAGAAAAATGACAAAAAAGGTACAATATGAATAGTAATCCTTAACGTCATTTTAATGTCCCTCTTCTACAGTATTTTACTCTTCTTAAAGGGATAAACAACCACAAAGACTAAAATAAAAATAAACTTCTTTTTCCTTTATTAAATTTATTTTCTTAATGTATTCAGGTCTTAAAATCCTTTGGCTGTTTCTATTCAGTGGCTCTCATAGCTCAGTCAGTAAAGAATCTGCCTGCAATAAACGAGACTCAGGTTCGATTCCTGGGTCAGAAAGAGCCCCTGGAGAGGGAAATGGCAACCCACTCGGGTGTTATTGCCCAGAGAATCCCATGGACAGAGGAGCCTGGCAGACTACAGTCCATGGGGTCTCAAGAGTCGGACACGACTTAGCGACTAAAGAGAGAGAGAGAGAGAGAGAGAGATTCAGTGACTCACTACTAGTGGTTTTAGAAGAGTAGGAACCTCATCTTGTTTTAAAACAATCACTTTTTAAACAGAGATGAAGAACTACATGATCCCTAAAGCAGAAGAGACCAAAAAATGCAATAAAATGAACAAATGAAATAAAGTAAAAAAATTCTCAGTGTAACAACAAAAAGTCTGTATTGTGAAGGCCTTTTGTGTATAACAAAATGAGATAAATTTCTAAAGCTCCATTAAAATACATTGATTGAAAAAGTATTACAGAGAGTAGCATGGGAAAATGAAGTACTTAAACTCAGCTATTCACTAACAAAACAAATGCAACTCTTCTTTTTGCATTATTACACTTCTTCCTTCAAATAAAATAATTAATTTTATTTACCTAGAATGATTTTAGAATAAGTTGGGTTGGGAGGATATAGGATACTCTCTGATAGCAACCTGCAGAGAAAATAATAATATAAAATTTTGGAAAGCAAACAGCAGGATATATACTTATGGGTTTTTTTTATGTTCTAAACTATTAGATTTTTTTTTGCCTTTGACTTAAATTCTGTGAAGTAAATAAAACTGGTTTTAGAAAAACACTTTAATGTTGTGTATGTATGACTTAACAGTTGGGCAAAAGTCATACTGAGATGAACTATAAAGTATTAATTTATACAGCATAAAAACCTATTTTGAACTCCAGGCAAGCTTCTTATCAATTTGCAATGTCCATCTTGATATGTGTGTTTCAATATTTCTATTTAGCAATAATATCCTGTTCCTCAAAGTCAATTACATGAATGGACCAACACATTATAGGATAATAAATGAAACTTTCTTTCTTTGCTCCCAAAAGGGAGATTTTGTCAGATTTTATCCCTAAAACCTAGACAATACTAGTCACACAAATTATTAAGTCAATGAGAAAAATATATTTATTTATTCTTTAACTAGAGTATCTGTTCTATGCAAAATGATCAGATTTCAACATTAAGGATTTAATCCCCTCTGAATATAATATGCATTTACTTACTCTTAGTTGCTTTCTTTAAAATGGCAAAAAAAAAAACCCTTAAAATAAAATTAATTGTTTAAATATGTTTTAGCTTCTTATATGTTTCTAAGTTGCATAAAAATACCACTTTTAGACAAAATGTGTATGTTTTCATTTAATTACATTTTTAACATATAAGAGGTGTGGTATTACTTTACATTTTCATTTGAAGCAGTCAAAAATATTTCAAATAGCAAAAGAAATACAGATGATCAGACAAAAATACTGATTTAAGGCTAGAAATGATACTTATATTCTGTATTGCTTATTTTAGGCAAACATGGAATTGCTATGCACTTAAAGCACATTCAGTTCGAGAACAAGAAAATTTACCACCTCCTAAAGGTAAGGTTTAAAATCTGTCGATTGTGTGAAGAAGAAAACAGAAAGACTGTTTTTGAAAGAGTCGATTTTTTGTGGTATAACGATTTCAAGCAAATGCGTTTCACTCTGTGGCATGTACCATCATGCCACATGCACCATCACAGTTTCAAGAGGAAATATGAAGTTCTAGTCAGTCTCTGTCTGTCTATCTCTTAGTCTATGTCTCTCATGCACACACAGATAAGGTAATTGCGGTTGGAAGAAATGGGTCATACTATAGATGGGGATCTCTGTATGATGCTTTCTGGAGAAATCTGAGAAAATACCTAATTAGGCAAGTTGCGGTGATTTTAAAATAGATTTCTGCTGATTAACAGTTAAACTAGGATTAAAAGGAAAGAAGACCCACAGAGGAGTTTTAGTCTGATCATGCATCCTTCCCACCCCTCCCCCCTCCAAAAAAAAATAACAGGAGAGGAAACTGGTTTGATTGATTACTGGGAACTGTCCTGCAGAAATATGTCAACAATCCAGATCAACAAGTGCGTTTGTGAGTCTCTCAACCTCGGATGATTTCCATGAATATTGCATAAATTAGTCCTGCTTTGGGGAAGATAAGTAATTCCAAGACCACTCCCAACTTTAAAGTTATATGACTTTTCAACAGAGTTATCAGGTTATTATTTTTTTTTAATAAGTACAACTTTTTCTTGATAAAGATAACTACTCTACTGATATAGAAGACAAAGTGAATAATAAGATATGGGCATGAGAATTAGTAAGTAATACATAGCAACATCTTTGCACATGTGTACACATACATATAACAACTATATGTACATTTTTAAAATTCTATGTTAGTATAACAGAAAACAATTCTTGAAGTATCTCAAATGTCACACAAACAAGAAATAATGAGCCATTATTAGCCTGTGGGGCTGAAGATTTTGAGTTTTACCATCTGTTGGGTCATTCAAGCATTTCACAACTACCTGCCAGTAGCAAATCTATGCTACTTTGCTGCTTTTCAGAATTTTTAAAATATATGTAAAGGCTGTTGAAGATATAGAAAGTTTCATTCATCTTTAAGGAATTTTTATTAAGGCACTGTGGTGCTTTTAAGAAATTTTAATAGCTTAAATTTAAAGGCTTTTCAAAGTCAAAATTTTATATTTTTGGAAATTTTAAGCAATTTAAACTACAATACTTTTCATAAACAACCACAAAACAATGATTTTACATTATGGTTTTACTTGGTGCACCTGATCTAAGTCTCAGAACTTTAAACAGAATGACCACTGATGAAGTGCTTCTTCTACAAATGAATATCCTCTTAAGGGCTTTTCTCATCCCTCCATTTTCTCCTGGTGTTTCCTAACCTCCTCCATACTTCCCCACATACATTGCCACCAGGAGGCCAAGTCACAATGCAGAGCAATGTGGCTTGAACAACTGTTCAGGATCTAAGAGTCTGCCATTCCATTCTGGACCCTGACAGTCATTACCTCTTCCTTGAGTCTGCTTCTTTTTTTATTTTTTTTTTAATCCTCAGTAAAGGAGGAAAAAACGTGTCAAGAGTTGAAGTGAGGATCAAATGAAATGAAGATCAAATATTTTGCAAAATAATTCTCATGCCTAACATATAATAAGTACTCAGAAAATGGTGATCATTTTTCTATTGCTCATTTGGGCTTGGATTTTAATAAATTTATTTTTATTGGGTGCTGGAAATGTATTTATCCACAATGTTTTCTAAATGCTTACTATGCTTGCTAAAGGTATGGATAAAAGTACATGGGAAGGTGGCCATTACTTAAAAATATAGACCATGCATTCAGTGAGTAATTAGATAATATGAATGAAGTTAAAATGAATCTGTTAAAATAGGTTAAAATGTGTTAAAATAGTTAAAAATAGGTAAGTGGTAAAAGAGATCGAATTGCCAACATCTTCCGGATCATCGAAAAAGCAAGAGAGTTCCAGAAAAACATCTATTTCTGCTTTATTGACTATGCCAAAGCCTTTGACTGTGTGGATCTCAATAAACTGTGGAAAATTCTGAAAGAGATGGGAATGGCAGACCACCTGACCTGCCTCCTGAGAAACCTGTATGCAGGTCAGGAAGCAACAGTTAGAACTAGACATGGAACAACAGACTGGTTCCAAATAGGAAAAGGAGTACGTCAAGGCTGTATATTGTCACCCTGCTTATTTAACTTCTATGCAGAGTACATCATGAGAAACGCTGGGCTGGAAGGAGCACAAGCTGGAATCAAGATTGCCAGGAGAAATCTCAATGACCTCAGATATGCAGATGACACCACTCTTATGGCAGAAAGTGAAGAGGAACTAAAAAGCCTCTTGATGAAAGTGAAAGAGGAGAGTGAAAAAGTTGGCTTAAAGCTCAACATTCAGAAAATGAAGATCATGGCATCTAGTCCCATCACTTCATGGGAAATAGTTGGGAAAACAGTGGAAACAGTGTCAGACTCTATAGTTTTGGGCTCCAAAATCACTGCAGATGGTGACTGGAGCCATGAAATTAAAAGACAATTAGTCCTTGGAAGGAAAGCTATGACCAACCTAGATAGCATATTCAAAAGTAGAGACATTACTTTGCCAACAAAGGCCCATCTAGTCAAGGCTATGGTTTTTCCAGTAGTCATGTATGGATGTGAGAGTTGGACTGAAGAAAGCTGATCGCTGAAGAATTGAGGCTGTTGAACTGTGGTGCTGCAGAAGACTCTTGAGAGTCCCTTGGACTGCAAAGAGATCCAACCAGTCCATTCTAAAGGAGATCAGTCCTGGGTGTTCTTTGGAAGGAATGATTCTAAAGCTGAAACTCCAGTACTTTGGCTACCTCATGTGAAGAGTTGACTCATTGGAAAAGACTCTGATGCTGGGAGGGATTGGGGGCAGGAGGAGAAGGGAACGACAGAGGATGAGATGGCTGGATGGCATCACGGATTTGATGGACGTGAGTTTGAGTGAACTCCGGGAGTTGCTGATGGACAGGGAGGCCTGACGTGCTGCAATTCATGGGGTTGCAAAGAGTTGGACACGATTGAGGGACTAAAGTGAACCTAACTGAACTGAAGTGGTAAAATACTATGGATTGAGTACATAAATTTAAAAATGGGAGGAAGGTGATTTCTATTTGTGGCCATAAGGCTAACATATGTGAAACATGAGAAAAACTATCAGGAGTGGTAGAGATCATGGTAAACTAGATATATCACACTGTATTAAAAGCTAGTGAGTTCTGCTCACAAATTATTACCATTTATAACCCTCAGGCTCAACATTATCAAATTATCTCAAATTAATTTTTAACAAGGAAAATCAAACTAGAATTCTTGTGTATATGCAAAGGTTTTAATGGTTGGTTCAATTCAAACACAAACACAGAAATGACAGACAGTTTAAAAATAAAATTTTTAAATTTCCAAAATTATGTCTATGGGTGGAATTAACTTTCAGGCTTCCAGTATTTATTTGATCCTGAGTTAAAGGAATTATAATATAAAAGGGAAATGTGAAAGAGAGCTCTTCAGAAACTAGAGAAAATTTGAAAGGACAGACAGAACACTAAGAAAGAGTAACTCTCCTTAAATTTTCTCTGCAAAATTAGATCAGTAACAAAAGAAATATTGGAGATAGACAAGTAACTTTTAAATATGTGAAATCACAGATGCTTCTTCTTGGAGAGGCTTTAAATTTTACTCTGTTTCAGGTTATTTGAGTAAAGTCTCAATGGGAAGCTTGGCCCCTATGCAAAGCATTATGAAGACCTGATGGTTACAGAAATTATGAAAATACACACAGTTTAGGGAAGAGGAATAGCTCTCTATCCTTCTTTCTCTTAGCACTAATGTGCCTGTGTGCTAAGTCACTTCAGTCATGTCTGAGTCTCTGTGACCCCATGGACTGTAGCCCGCCAGGCTTCTCTGTCCATGGGATTCTTCAGGCAGGAATACTGAAGTGGGTTGCCATTTCCTTCTCGGTGGGATCTTCTGATCAGGGATCAAACCCTAGTCTTTTATGTCTACTGCATTGGCAGATTGGTTCTTTACCACTAATGCCACCTGGGAAGCCCTTAATTTTACTCTGTTTAAGGTTATTTGAGTAAAGTCTGTCCAAGTGTGTCCCGATGAATAAACCAGGTTTCCAGAGTATGTCTATGTATTCCCAATACTGGAATTTCCTGGTGCATTTGTTAAAATGTATGTTCCTATATACCATTCCAGCTTTACAGAATTGAATCATTTTGCTTGGGCACAGAAATATGGATTTTTAAAAAATTACTGTGAATTAACTCTAAAACAGAGTAAGAGTTTGGAATTACACAGCTGGACTTAGCCTTTCCAACACTGATCCACAGACTGGCCACCGAAGACACTTGTTCAATCACAGATTCCAAGTCCCATGCAAACTCACTGGAACCTCCAAGGGACTGAGACCTAAGAGATTTATATTTATGGCAAGCTTAACTAGATGACCTTGCTGTGTGTTCAGAGGCATGAAGACTACATTTTATTGCATTATAGTCATTATTCTTATTTTTAATGTTTCTTGGATTCTCCTTTTCATGAATAAAGTTGGTAATTTGAAAGTATATAACTTACATGTAAAATTACATTCTAGACCTATAGTTTGTTTAAATTCAGTATAAAAAGAAAACCTAGTTCTTAAGAATGCTGCATTATTCCGAGTTCAATTTCACTGTAACTTTAAAATCATGATAGTGACAGTGAAACTTGCTCAGTTGTATCTGACTCTTCGTGACCCCATGAATTATACAGCCCATGGAATTCTCCAGGCAAGAATACTGGAATGGGTAGCCATGCCCTTCTCCAGGGGATCTTCCCAACCCAAGGACTGAACCCAGATCTCCCACATTGCAGGCGGATTTTTTTACCTGTTGAGCCACCAGGGAAGCCCAAGAATACTGGAGTGGGTAGCCTATCCCTTCTCCAGCAAACATGAACACTTGATAAAAGTTATGAATGGTCTAAGAGTATTACCAAGACTATTTCTAGTGGCATACGTAGCCACTGAGCATATCATAGACAAAATTCTTTATCCTCAAAGTGTCATATTTAGCAGTTTCTCAGTTATCTAACCTACCTGTGAACCTATTTTTGAATAATGGTGAATTTGTGCTTTAGTCAATCTTACTCAGAAACTAATCAAATTAATATAAGATTTAAAAAAATCTCGACTATATACATGGAAAATGACTACATTATGGGTTCATATGGCTAAAATTTTGTGATCCAGTATCTGGGCTTTCACTGGTACATTTCCAAGAGCAAAACAGGATTATAAACCTATACCATTGATAAGAAATACACTATACAGTGTATCTTACATGATTATTTATAATAAAGCAAAATGGAAGTAAAGGAGAAGAAAAAGAAGATGAGAAAGAAAAGAAAAGGGGCTAAAATAAAAGGTTATAGACCATCTAAAAAAGCATCTGAAATGAGAGTTTTCACTGCCAACTCTTTCAGTTTTCAGGACATATTGAGAGATGAAGGGTTCATCTATATAAGCTATTTCCCAGTATAAATATATTCTAAAGTCCTGTCATTTTAGTATAATATGAGGAGAAGTAATATACACCTTGATATCTCTGATTTAGCTGTAGGCAGATGATGTATATTAGCAAAATACATGAGTCTTTGAGGTTGAAATATTTATCAAAATAAGAGTATTTGTTTGGCTGGGGCAATGAACATAACCACCCATCATAAAGTGATATTTAGGCTATAAAAATAGCCTACTGAGTTCAGGTTTTTCTTCATTTAGTACATTTTCCATATGCAGATATTCATGGCTAACGAGGCGCATGCTAGAACATATATCGTGAGGCAGAAGCAGGGAAATATTTCAGGTAAAGTCATTCTTAATTGCATTGATAGTGATTATAAATTATGTTTCATCACCAAGATTATTGGGAGTTTCAAAGAAGAAAATGCAAGTAGGACGCATAATATAATGTCTGGCACAGAGAAAGAATTCAACAAACATATTACTATAATTATGATTATTATTGTTATTACTATTTCACTGGCTATCCCTCTTTGTAAATAAACATATACATTCTAATAACATAAATTATCCACTTGAGCATAAGTGTGTACATACACATGGATGTGGGCAGGGCAAAATTGTGAGTTGCTGAATGTTGTCTATTTCTACATTTACAATACATAGTTATGCTGAATTATTGTTATAAAAGTATGTGTCTTAACAAAATTTAAAAAATATCCTAAGCTACTACATGCAAGAAAAACCTCATTATAAAGGAATTGTACATGAAGATACACCAAGGTGCTTTATATAGAGATAACAATAGCATCTTAGTCTGAATGAAAAAAATAAAATCTGTAGGAAAAAAGGCACTCCAGGAATATATCTAAGTATCAAATGGATATGTTCATTAAAAGGATATATTTCATATGATATTTTAAAAGTTTATTTTTTGTCTATGCTATTAATTACTACTATTTTTTAAAAATTTCTTACTGAATTATTTATTATTATTATTACTTTGCCCATGCCATGTGGATTGTGGGATCTTAGTTCTCTGACCAGGGATTGAACCCCAGACCTTTGGCAGTGTATGCCCAAAGTCCTTATCACTAGACTGCCAGGAAATTATTTATTACTACTATTTTTAAAGAAATGTTCCCTTTTGCATAGCAAAAATAAATTCAAGCACTGATGGTCAATAGTTAGGAGGCTGAAAAAATTTTACATTTCATCTTACAGGTTTAATTCAATTAAAAAATAAAATAATTCAGTAACAGAATGAAAAGTGACACCCTCTCCTGGAGAAACTAGAAAGGATATTAGAAGGGTCCTATCTCCTCAGAACCTATAGCTTCAAAGAGATTTAAAATAAGAAATCCTCAGACTACCGATGAGCATCTGTTAATAAGGACTAAAAACTTTTATTAAATATTTAAAGGAAGGAGAGTTGATAATTTATGGATTGGGTTAAAAGAAGAAATGAAAGAGAAACAGAGATGACTTCATGTTGGCACTAAAATTAACATGATAATTACACATAATGAAACCGATGAAAAATACAGTTTTTCCCTTAGTTTTTGTTATGTACTCTTGTAACAGATTGATCATGTTTAAGTAAGTACTTGGAGTTGGGAATGATGGGGGCCATGGCCGGTGAGGAAGAGGGACTGGCTCCCACCAAAAACACCTTAAACAAACATAGGATGTAAATAAATAAGAATGCTTATTTTAAAAGTGGCTCAAAAAAAGTACCTAGCTGCAATAATTACCATTATACTCCTTTTTTAAGTAGATTCCCATTTTTAATTTTCTATACTACACAATTAAGGCTCTCCCTTTCATGGAAATTCTAGAATCATTGCTGTGTGGAACATGATTACAGTATTCTTCAACTTCATCTTTGTATTCTTTTACATTTCTAAATCTCTATCCTTCTAATCTTGTGACTATACTTCTAAGAGTAGGTTTGCCAATTGTGCCATCTATGACAGGAGTGAACAACCTAATACGCAGTGGACAAATCTAGATTACTACCTGATATTTGCAAAAACAATAGGATAAGAATGATTTTTACAATTTTAAAATGGGAAAAAGTCAAAGAATAGTATTTATTGACATGTAAAAAATATATAAACTTCAAATTTCAATGTTCATAGTCTTGCCCATTTCTTTTGATGTTTTTCATGCTACCATGGCGAGTGGAGTAGTTGCAACAGAGACAACCTAAGCCACAAAACAAATTATTTACTCTCTGGTGTTTATGGAAAATGTTTTCTGACACTTGATCTAGGACATGATTTTAGATATGCATAGATTTGTAAATATTGAGGGGAAAGTCATATTGTGAACTTAGTATAAGGTAAGACCAGAAACTATAAAACTCCTAGAGGAGAACATAGGCAAAACACTCTCCAACATAAATCACAGCAGGATCCTCTATGATCCACCTCCCAGAATATTGGAAATTAAAGCAAAAATAAACAAATGGGGCCTAATTAAAATTAAAAGCTTCTGCACAACAAAGGAAAATATAAGCAAGGTGAAAAGACAGCCTTAAGAATGTTAGAAAATAATAGCAAATGAAGCAACTGACAAACAACTAATCTCAAAAATATACAAACAACTTATGCAGCTCAATTCCAGAAAAATAAATGACCCTATCAAAAAATGGGCCAAAGAACTAAACAGACATTTCTCCAAAGAAGACATACAGATGGCTAACAAACACATGAAAAGATGCTCAACATCATTATCAGAGAAATGCAAATAAAAACCACAGTGAGGTACAATTTCATGCCAGTCAGAATGGCTGCGATCCAAAAGTCAACAAGCAATAAATGCTGGAGAGGGTGTGGAGAAGAGGGAACCCTCCTACACTGTTGGTGGGAATGCAAGCTAGTGCAGCCACTATGGAGAACAGTGTGGAGATTTCTTAAAAAACTGGAAATAGAACTGCCTTATGACCCAGCAATCCCACTGCTGGGCATACACACCAAGGAAACCAGAATTGAAAGAGACACATGTACCCCAATGTTCATCGCATCACTGTTTATAATAGCCAGGACATGGAAGTAACCTAGATGTCCATCAGCAGATGAATGGATAAGAAAACTATGGTACATATGCACAATGGAGTATTACTCAGCCATTAAAAAGAATACATTTGAATCAGTTCTAATGAGGTGGATGAAACTGGAGCCGATTATACAGAGTGAAGTAAGCCAGAAAGGAAAACACCAATACTGTATACTAACACATATATATAGAATTTAGAAAGATGGTAACGATAACCCTGTATGCGAGATAGCCAAAGAAACACAGATGCATAGAACAGTCTTTTGGACTCTGTGGGAGAGGGAGAGGGTGGGATGATTTGGGAGAATGGCACTGAAACATGTATAATACCATACATGAAATGAATCACCAGTCCAGGTTCGATGCATGATACAGGATGCTTGGGGCTGGTGCACTGGGATGACCCAGAGGGATGGTACAGGGAGGGAGGTGGGAGGGGGATTCAGGATGGGGAACACGTGTATACCTGTGGTGGATTCATGTTGATGTATGGCGAAACCAATACAATATTGTGAAGTAATTAGCCTGCAATTAAAATAAATAAATTTATATTTAAAGAAAAAGAATAATAGAAAAGTTATAGAGGAGAGATGGACTTCCCTGATGGCTCAGATGGTAAAGCGTCTGCCCGCAATATAGGAGACCCAGGTTTGATCCCTGGGTTGGGAAGATTTCCTGGAGAAGGAAATGGCAACTCACTCCAGTATTCTTGCCTGGAGAATCCCAGGGACAGAGGAGCCTGGTAGGCTACACTCCAAGGGGTCTCAAAGAGTCGGACATGACTGAGCGACTTCACTTCATAGAGGAGAAGGTTGATCAAATATCCATCTTGTTACATTAAAATGGCATATCATGTAGGAAAAATCTGATATAATGGATTTATTCTATTAGATGGGAATTAGTAATAAAAAGGATTCTGATATTTCGAGTCTTATGTATTTATTTATTTTATTTTTTTACTTTACAATACTTATAAATGAAACTGAACCAAAATAAAGCTTTTGAAGAAAATGACAATGCAATACAAATAATAATGCCCCAGGTGGTGCTAGTGGTATAGAACCTTCTTGCCAATGCAGGCGACTCAAGAGATGAGGGTTTGACCCCTGGGTTGGGAAGATCACCTGGAGAAGGAATGGCAACCCACTCCAGTATTCTTGCCTGGAAAGTCCCATGGGCAGAGGAGCCTGATGGGCTACATACAAATAATACAACTAATATGGGCTGCATTCTAAAATTGATTCTTTAGCTCATCTGTGAAAATCAAGGACAATGAATATGTTAAAAAAAAAAAAAAACAACTTCATAAAGAGGCCTGCATCACTACATTTAAGTCCCTGAATGTCATCACTGTCTGCTTTCTTGGGAAAGCCGAAAACCACATTTCATGATAGATACAACTGAGAAATTAAAGCAGAAACTGATCTTAATGCAGAATTAGATTAACCATAAAAGAGTAGCTTTATTATAAAATTATATGTATAATTTTATATTATAATTTCAATTTTACACAAATCCATATGTACATATTGCATTTAGAAAAGGCAAAGGAATCATAGATCAAATTGCAAACATCCATTGGATCATAGAAAAACAAGATAATTCCAGAAAAAAAAAAAAATCTACTTCTAGTTGATTAACTATGCCAAAGCATTTGACTGTGTGGATCACACAAACTGGAAAATTCTTAAAGAGATGGGAACACCAGACCACCTTACCTGCCTCCTGAGAATCCTGCATGCAGGTCAATAAGCAACAGACATGTTGTTCCATGAACCAGACATGGAACAATGAACTGATTCAAAAATGGGAAAGGAATATGTCAAGCCTGCATATTACCACCCTGCTTATTTAACTTGTATGTAGAGTATGTCATGTGAAATGCTAGATTGGATGAAGCACAAGCTGGAATCAAGATTGCCAGGAGAAATATCAACAACCTCAGAGATGCAGATGATACCACCCTTACAGTAGAAAGCAAAGAGGAACTAAACAGCCTCTTGATGAAGGTGAAGAGGAGAGTGAAAAAGCTGGCTTAAAACTCAACATTCAAAAAATTAAGATCATGGCATCCAGTCCCATCACTTCATGGCAAATAGATGGGAAAACAATGGAAATAATGAGAGACTTTATTTTCTCGGGCTCCAGAATCACTGGAGCCACGAAATTAAAAGATGCTTGATCCTTGGAAGAAAAGCTATGGCAAACTGAGACAGTGTATTTAAAACCAGAAACATTACTTTGCCGACAAAGTTCTGTTTGGTCAAAACTATGGTTTTCCCAGTAGTCATATATGGATGTGAGAATTGAACTATAAAGAAGGCTTAGCACCAAAGAATTGATTTTTTTGAACTGTGGTGCTGGAGAAGACTCTTGAGAGTCCCTTGGACTGCAAGAAGATCCAACTAGTCAATCCTAAAGGAAATAAATGAACAGAACTGATTCATTGGAAGGACTGATGCTGAAGCTGAAGCGACAATACTTTGGCTACCTGATGAGAAGAGCTGGCTCACTGGAAAAGACCCTGATGATGGGAAAGATTGAAGGCAGGAGAAGGGGACAACAGAGGATGAGATGGTTGGATGGCATCACCGACTCAATGGACATGAGTTTGAACAAGCTCTCAGAGATGATGTAAGACAGGGAAGCCTGATGTCCTGCTGGGGGTCACAAAGAGCTGGACAAGACTGAGCGACTGAACAACCTATAAAATTTATAAATGTATATGTTTACATAATCTGTGGAATTGCCTGTATTTAAAATAAAATTCTGTTTGCAAAAGAAGAAACAGCAGTCTACACTAATAACTAGCATTGCCATTCCAAGGGAAATACTATCCACATGATGCTTCTATTATTCCCTGCTATTGGAAGACTGTTCATAAAATACACTACTATGATTTCCTTAAAAAAATACAATAATATAAAAGAACAAATACTAATTTTTTTGAACATGTAAGAAAAAAAATCCAATATTTTAAATTTTAATAGAAAATACATTTCTCTTGGGGAACAACACGATGGCAGATTTAAGCATAACCTGTTCCCTGTGTACTGTATAGGTAGAGAAAACTATTATTTAAGTAGTAGAATTGCTGTTCATTTTAAATAAACCTTGTGGACATAAATCTGATTCACTCATAAAAGCTAAATTTAGCTGTAATTATTTTCGTAACAAGAGCAACATTCATCTTAAAATGGATTAAGTCTAAGATTCTTTTATTTCAAGTAAATGAACATCTATTGATTAGAGGCCTTTGAAATCTGTACTAGCAGCAACAATTACTATTATTAATAAAATATTCTCTTGAGCACATATTAAATGTTTCAATTTATTAAATATGCTGAGCTCTGCATCTCTAAGATAATTTTATAAGGAAAGTTTACTTTGTATGAGAATATTAATATAATATATACAAACAATGTTTACTTGAACTTTACAAAATATGAGGTTCATAGAAGCTCATTTCTTTGATTACTTCATCTACCTAAAGTCAGAATTTTAACTGGGTAAACCCATCTACTTTTTTCATAAATGAAAAAAAAAAAAAAAAAACACACTATTTTCTATTTTTCACTGTCTGTGAAAACTCAGTCCTCATTTTTCTTATTTTAACCTAAGAAGAAAATTATTTTTCTTTCTTTTTAAGAGTACAATTTTCAGCATTGTTTTTATTTAAAACTCCTTATATTTTCTCCTCAGATTCTGATCTTCTCTGAGCAATCTCATCCTTACTTATCTGGAATCACCTACCCTACAAAAAGACTGGTCTTTCAATAAATAAAGAGACATGTAGAAAACTTAATGAAAGCTAAAATGTAGGTGGAAGAAGAAGAAGGGAAGGAATATTCTTCAGGAAAGGAAAGAGAGGGTATTTAACATGGGTGCAACCAAGAAGTGAAACTGAAGAAAGGGATTGCTTGATGGCATCAAATGCTGTAAGAGAAAGAGAAAGGAGGTGGAGTTTTTCATTTGCATAAGGGGAATCCATTTTAATAACTCTGAAAGTTAGATTTATTAGCAAGGAATGAGGATTTAAATTTTCTATGTGAGCATTTGTTTACAAATCACCAGTCCTTCCTATAAGGCAGATGATTTGGATTAAGTAAGGATAAGATTTTGTGCAGAGGCATGTGCAACATATATAGATGAAAAAGGAGAATATAATGAAATAAACTTGCTGTTGAAAAGTGACAGATTATTCTTTATGTTTGTAAGGGTGTATATGGGGGTAAGGGTCAATGCTGTGTATTTCTACTAAAGGAAGTACATTGTATGCTGTGATTAGTCTCTTGGCTGTGCCCTGCAACCCCATGGACTGTAGCCCAACAATCTCCTCTGTCCATGAGGACTATCCAGGCAAGAATACTGGAGCAGGTTGCCATGCCCTCCTCCAGGGGATCTTCCCAACACAGGGATTGAACCCACGTATCCCACATTGCAGGCTGATTCTTTACTGTTTGAGTCACCAGGGAAGCCCAAGAATACTGGAGTAGGTACCCTATCCCTTCTCTAGGGGAAATTCTCTACCCAAAATTGAACTGGGGTCTCATGCATTGCAGGTGGATTCTTTACCAGCTGAGCTACCAGGGAAGCCCAAATGAAGTATATATGTTTATAAGCACATGTGTGTTTGTGCGTGTATGTGAGTATACGGTCAAGTGTGTGTAGCAGGCAAGCTAGGCAAAAGATGTCCCTGGCTTTCCCTGTCTCTGAAGAGAAGCATTGTAGCTCCAGGGAAAGTGAGTGTTAGAATTTGTTAATACCCTTAACACTGAAAACTACAATAATCAATGACAAGACTTTAATCCTCATATTCTAAAGGTCTTAAATAATGAGACACTCTGGCTACTTTGGTATCATCTGTTCTAATGCTTTAACCTAGTCTGAAAAACTGCTTTAAATGTTTCCTTTCATTATTATACATCCTATTGTTAAACATCACTGTAATCTTTATTTATTTATTTTTTGAAAATCCATGCGTTAACCCAGTGGCTACATCCTCTATGTCTCACATGTCTGTAATTTCTTTCCATTCCTTTTCCATCAGTGTTTTCCATAATCTCTTTCATTGTATTTTTTTTCAAAGTAGCTTGTTTATGTTAAGTCTCCAAAGACCGGATGAACCTTATTACTTTAAGATGCAATTTTCTTCAAACACCACATTTCTCTTTTGGTTAGTTATTTGGTTCAATGCCTATTTGATTGCCATTCAGTTCAGTTCAGTTCATTTCAGTCACTCAGTCGTATCTGACTCTTTGCAATCCCATGAATCGCAGCATGCCAGGCCTCCCTGTCCATCACCAACTCCTGGAGTTCACTCAGACTCACTTCCATCGAGTCAGTGATGCCATACAGCCATCTCATCCTCTGTTTTCCCCTTCTCCTCCTGTCCCCAATCCCTCACAGCATCAGAATCTTTTCCAATGAGTCAACTCTTCACATGAGGAGGCCAAATTACTGGAGTTTCAGCTTTAGCGTCATTCCCTCCAAAGAAATCCCAGGGCTGATCTCCTTCAGATGGACTGGTTGGATCTCCTTGCAGTCCAAGGGACTCTCAAGAGTCTTCTCCAACACCACAATTCAAAAGCATCAATTCCTCGGCACTCAGCTTTCTTCACAGTCCAACTCTCACATCCATACATGACCACTGGAAAAACCATAGCCTTGATTAGATGGACCTTTGTAGGCAAAGTAATGTCTCTGCTTTTCAATATGCTACCTAGATTGGTCATGACTTCTTCCAAGGAGTAAGCGTCTTTTAATTTCATGGCTGCAGTCAACATCTGCAGTGATTTTGAAGCCCCCCAAAAGTAAGGTCTGACACTGTTTCCACTGTTTCCCCATCTATTTGCCATGAAGTGATGGGACCAGATGCCATGATCTTCGTTTTCTGAATGTTGAGCTTTAAGCCAATTTTTTCACTCTCTACTTTCACTTTCATCAAGAGGCTTTTTAGTTCCTCTTCACTTTCTGCCATAAGGGTGGTGTCATCTGCATATCTGAGGTTATTGATATTTCTCCTGGCAATCTTGATTCCAGCTTGTGCTTCTTCCAGGCCAGTGTTTCTCATGATGTACTCTGCATAGAAGTTAAATAAGCAGGGTGACAATATGGAGCCTTGATGTACTCCTTTTCCTATTTGGAACCAGTCTACCTCAAAACAAAATGCAATCTTACCAGTCTAATTATTCACAGCTTGGTTCAACTGATTTTATTTTCCCTGCTTGCCGTTCCTTGAATCTATTCTAAGTGTACTAGTTTCCACTTTGTGTTGACTTCTTTCCTAGTTGTTATTTCCAGTCTTATCCATTTAAGCAAATAACACCAACTACTAAAGTGAAACATGGAACACAGCCTTGTCTAACTCAATGAAACTATGAGCTATGCTGTATAGGGCCACCAAAGATAGTTGGGTCATGGAGGCGAGTTCTGACAAAACGTGATGCAGACCACTTTTTATTCTTGCCTTGAGAACCCCATGAACAGTATGAAAAGGCAAAAAGATATACATTAAAACAGGAACTTCCCAGGTTGTTAGGTGCCCAATATGATACTAGAGAAAAGGAGGGAAATAGCTCCAGAAAGAATGAAGAGGCTGAGCCAAAGTGGAAACAATACCCAGTTGTGGATATGTCTGTTAGTGAAAGTAAAGTCTGATGCTGTAAAGAACAACACTGCATAGGAAACTGGAATGTTAGGTCTGTGATTCAAGGTTAATTGGAAGTGGTCAAAGAGGAGATGGTGAGTGAACATCCACATTTCATGAGTCAGTCAACTAAAATGAACTCGAATGGGTGAATTTAATTCAGATGACCACTATATCTATGACTATGGGCAAGAATCTCTTCCAAGAAATGGAGTAGCCCTCATAGTCAACAAAAGATGGAGAAGAATATACAGTCAGCAAACACAGGACCGGGAGATGACTGAGGCTCAGATCATGACCTACGCATTGCAAAATTCAGAATTATATTGAGAAAATAGAGAAAACCTCTAGGCCATTCAGAGGTGACCTAAATCAAATCCCTTACAATTATACAATGTAAGCGACAAATAGATTCAAGAGATTAGGTCTGATAGACAAAGTACCTGAAGAACTATAGACAGAGGTACATAACATTGTACAAGAGTTGGTGATCAAAACCATCCTCAAGAAAAAGAAATTCAAAAAGGCAAAATGGTTGCCTGAAGAGGCCTTACAAATGGCTGAAAAAAAAAGAAGTGAAAGGCAAAGGAGAAAAGGAAAGATATACCCATCTGAATGTAGAGTTCCAAAGATTAGCAAGGAGAGATAGAAAGCCTTCCTAAGTGAACAATGCAAAAAAATAGAGAAAAAAATAATATAATGGGAAATACTAGAGATATCGTCAAGAAAATTAGAGATACTAAGGGGACATTTCCGGAGAAGGCAATGGCACCCCACTCCAGTACTTTGCCTGGAAAATCCCATCAACGGAGGAGCCTGGTGGGCTGCAGTCCATGGGGTTGCTAGAGTCAGACACACACGACTGAGTTACTTCACTTTCACTTTTCACTTTCATGCATTGGAGAAGGAAATGGCAACCCACTCCAGTGTTCTTGCCTAGAGAATTCCAGGGACGGGAAAGCCTGGTGGGCTGCCGTCTATGGGGTCTCACAGAGTCAGACACAAATGAAGCAACTTAACAGCAACAACAACAGCAAGGGGACATTTCATCCAAAGATGGGCACAATAAAGGACAGAAATGGTATGAACCTAACAGAAGCAGAGATATTAAAAAGAGGTATCAAGAATAAACAGAAGAGCTATACAAATAAGATTTTCATGACCCAGATAACCATGATGGTGTGATCACTCACCTAGAGCCAGATATCCTAGAATGCAAAGTCAAGCGGGCCTTAGGAAGCCTCACTACAAACAAAGCTAGTGGAGGTGATGAAATTCCAGCTGAGCTATTTCAAGTCCTTAAAGATGATGCTATGAAAGTGCTGCACTCAATATGCCAGCAAATTTGAAAAACTCAGCAGTGGCCATAGGACTAGAAGAGGTCAGTTATCATTCTCACCTCAAAGAAAGGCAATGCCAAAGAATGTTCAAACTACCACACAATTGCACTCATTTCACATCATAGCAAAGTGATTCTCAAAATTCTCCAAGCTAGGCTTCAACAGTACATTTACTGAGAACTTGCAGATGTTCGCTGGATTTAGAAAAGTCAGAGGAACCAGAGATCAAATTGTGAATATCCACTGGATCATTGTAAAAGAAAGAGAGTTCCAGAAAAATATCTATTTTTGCTTCATTGACTTTGCTAAAGCCTTTGACTCTGTGGATCACACAAACTGTGGAAAATTCTTAAATAGAATGGAATACTGGACCACTTTACCTTTCTTCTGAGAAATCTGTATGCAGGTCAAGAAACAACAGCTAGAACTGGACATGGAACAACTATCTGGTTCAAAATTTGGAAAAGATGACGTCAAGGCTATATATTGTTACCCCAGTTATTTAACTTATATTCAGAGAACATCATGTGAAATGCCAGGCTGGATGAAGCACAAGCTGGAGTCAAGATTGCTGGGAGAAATATAAATAACCTCAGATACGCAGATGATACCACTCTAACAGCAAAAAGTAAAGAGGAACTAAAGAGTCTCTTGATGAAGATGAAAGAGGAGAGTGAAAAAGCTGGCTTAAAACTCAACATTCAAAAAACTAACATTGTGGCATCCAGTTTCATCACTTTAATGCAAATAGATGGGGAAACAACGGAAACAGTAACAGACTTTACTTTTTTGGGCTCCAAAATCAATGCAGATGGTGATTGCAGCCATGAAATTAAAAGACACTTGGAACTGGAGGAATCAACCTGCCTGACTTCAGACTCTACTACAAAGCCACAGTCATCAAGACAATATGGTACTGGCACAAAGACAGAAATATAGATCAATGGAACAAAATGAAAAGCCCAGAAATAAATCCATGCACCTACGGATACCTTATCTTTGACAAAGGAGGCAAGAATATACAACGGAGAAAAGACAATCTCTTTAACAAGCAGTGCTGGGAAAACTGGTCAACCACTTGTAAAAGAATGAAACTAGAACACTTTCTAACACCATACACAAAAACAAACTCAAAATGGACTAAAGATCTAAACGTAAGACCAGAAACTATAAAACTCCTAGAGGAGAACATAGGCAAAACACTCTCTGACATAAATCAGAGCAGGATCCTCTATGACCCACCTCCCAGAATATTGGAAATAAAAGCAAAAATAAACAAATGGGGCCTAAGTAAAATTAAAAGCTTCTGCACAACAAAGGAAACTCTAAGTAAGGTGAAAAGACAGCCTTCAGAATGGGATAAAATAATAGCAAATGAAGCAACTGACAAACAACTAATATCGAAAATATACAAGCAACTCCAGTAGCTTAATTCCACAAAAATAAATGACCCAATGAAAAAAATGGGCCAAAGAACTAAACAGACATTTCTCCAAAGAAGACATACAGATGACTAACAAACACATGAAAAGATGTTCAACATCACTCATTATCAGAGAAATGCACGTCAAAACAATAATGAGGTACCATTTCACGCCAATCAGAATGGCTGCGATCCGAAAGTCAACAAGCAATAAATGCTGGTGAGGGTGTAGAGAAAAGGGAACTCTCTTACACTGTTGGTGGGAATGCAAACTAGTACAGCCACTATAGAGAATAGTGTGGAGATTCCTTAAAAAACTGGAAATAGAATTGCCTTATGACCCAGCAATCCCACTGTTGGGCATACACACTGAAGAAACCAGAATTGAAAGACACGTGTACTCCAGTGTTCATCGCAGCACTGTTTATAATAGCCAGGACATGGAAGTAACCTAGATGTCCATCAGCAGATGAATGGATAAGAAAACTATGGTACATATACACAATGGAGTATTACTCAGCCATTAAAAAGAATACATTTGAATCAGTTCTAATGAGGTGGATGAAACTGGAGCCTATCATACAGAGTGAAGTAAGGTAGGAAAAAAAAAAAACAAAAAACTCCAATACAGTATACTAACGCATATTAGCCACACAAGCACGGGAGGCTGTGACAGCTTGCAAGTGTGGCTGAGAGAAGCTACCCTATGCCTGAGGTCAGGGGCAGAAGCCAGGAGGACCCCATGCCCGAGGTGCAGTGGCCAAGAGGAGCTACCCCATGTCAGAGGTCAGGGGTGGTGGCCAGGAAGAGCTTCCCCATGCCTGAGGTCAGGGGTGGTGGCCAAGGAGTGGTAGCCACCAAGGAGTGGTGGCTGTGTGGGCACAGGAAGGCCTAGAGGAGCTACTCCACGTTCAAGGTCAGGAGGGGCAGCGATGAGGAGATATCCCTCCTTCAAGATAAGGAGCAGCAGCTGTGCTTTGCTGGAACAGCTGTGAAGAGATAACCCACATCCAAGGTAAGAGAAATCCAAGTAAGATGGTAGGTGTTTCAAGAGGGAATCAGAGGGCAGACACATTGAAACCATAATCACAGAAAATTAGTCAGTCTAATCAAACTAGAACCACAGCCTTCTCTAACTCAGTGAAACTAAGCCATGCCCTGTGGGGCCACTCAAGACGGGTGGGTCATGGTGGAGAGGTCTGACAGAATGTGGTCTACTGCACAAGGGAATGGCAAACCACTTCAGTATTCTTGCCTTGAGAACCCCATGAACAGTATGAAAAGGCAAAATGATAGGATACTGAAAGAGGAACTCCCCAGGTAGGTAGGTGCCCAATATGCTACTGGATATCAGTAGAAAAATAACTCCAGAAAGAATGAAAGGATGGAGCCAAAGTAAAAACAATAAATACCCAGTTGTGGATGTGGCTGGTGTTAGAAGCAAAGTCTGATGCTGTAAAGAACAACATTGCATAGGAACCTGGAATATTAGGTCCATGAATCAAGGCAAATTGGAAGTAGTCAAACAGGAAATGGCAAGAGTGAGCATCGACATTCTAGGAATCAGCAAACTAAAATGGACTGGAATGGGTGAATTTAACTCAGATGACCATTATATTTACTACTGTGGGCAGGAATCCCTTAGAAGAAATGGAGTAGCCATCATGGTCAACAAAAGAGTCCAAAATGCAGTACTTGGATGCAATCTCAAAAACGATAGAATGATCTCTGTTCATCTCCAAGGCAAACCACTCAATATCACAGTAATCCAAGTCTATGACCCAACCAGTAATTCTGAAGAAGCTGAAGCTGAACGGTTCTATGAAGACTTACAAGACCTTTTAGAACTAACACCAAAAAAAGATGTCCTTTTCATTATAGGAGACTGGAATGCAAAAGTAGGAATTCAAGAAACACCTGGAGTAACAGGCAAATTTGGCCTTATAATACGGAATGAAGCAGGGCAAAGGCTAATAGAGTTTTGCCAAGAGAACGCACTGGTCATAGCAAACACCCTCTACCAACAACAGAAGAGAAGACTACACATGGACATCACCAGACGGTCAACACCGAAATCAGATTGATTATATTCTTTGCAGCCAAAGGTGGAGAAGCTCTATACAGTCAGCAAAGAAAGACCAGAAGCTGACTGTGGCTCAGATCATGAACTCCTTATTGCCAAATTTAGACTTAAATTGAAAAAAGTAGGGAAAACCACTAGAACATTCAGGTATGATTTAAATCAATTCCCTTATGATTATACAGTGTAAGTGAGGAATAGATTTAAGGGACTAGAACTGATAGACTGTCTGACGAACTATGGACGGAGGTTTGTGACATTGTACAGGAGACAGGGATCAAGACCATCCCCATGGAAAAGAAATGCAACAAAGCAAAATGGCTGTCTGAGGAGGCCTTACAAATAGCTGTGAAAAGAAGAGAAGAGAAAAGCAAAGGAGAAAAGGAAAGATATAAGCATCTGAATGCAGAGTTCCAAAGAATAGCAAGGAGAGATAAGAAAGTCTTCTTCAGCTATCAATGCAAATAAATAGAGGAAAACAACAGAATGGGAAAGACTAGAGATCTCTTCAAGAAAATTAGAGGTACAAGGGAATATTTCATGCAAAGATGGGCTCAATAAAGGACAGAAATGATATGGACCTAACAGAAGCAGAAGATATTAAGAAGAGGTGGAAAGAATACACAGAAGAACTGTGCAAAAAAGATCTTCATGACCAAGATAATCACGATGGTGTGATCACTCACCTAGAGCCAGACATCCTGGAATGTTAAGTCAAGTGGGCCTTAGAAAGCATCACTATGAACAAAGCTAATGCAGATCATGGAATTCCAGTTGAGCTATTTCAAATCCTAAAAGATGATGCTGTAAAAGTGCTGCACTCAATACGCCAACAAATTTGGAAAACTCAGCAGTGGCCACAGGACTGGAAAGGGTCAGTTTTCATTCCAATCCCAAAGAAAGGCAATGCTAAAGAATGCTTAAACTACTGCACAATTGCACTCACCTCACACTCTAGTAAAGTAATGCTCAAAATTCTCCTAGCCAGGCTTCAGCAATACCTGAACCATGAACTTCCAGATGTTCAAGCTGGTTTTAGAAAAGGCAGAGGAACCAGAGATCAAATTGCCAACATCCGCTGGATCATGGAAAAAGCAAGAGAGTTCCAGAAAAACATCTATTTCTGCTTTATTGACTATGCCAAAGCCTTTGACTGTGTGGATCTCAATAAACTGTGCAAGATCTTGAAAGAGATGGGAATACCAGACCACCTGATCTGCCTCTTGAGAAACCTATATGCAGGTCAGAAAGCAACAGTTAGAACTAGACATTGAACAATAGAATGGGTCCAAATAGGAAAAGGAGTGTGTCAAGGCTGTATATTGTGACCCTGCTTACTTAACTTCTATGAAGAGTACATCATGAGAAACGCTGGGCTGGAAGAAGCACAAGCTGAAATCAAGATTGCTGGGAGAAATCTCAATAACCTCAGATATGCAGATGACACCACCCTTATGGCAGAAAGTGAAGAGGAACTAAAAAGCCTCTTGGTGAAAGTGAAAGAGGAGAGTGAAAAAGTTGGCTTAAAGCTCAACATTCAGACAACAAAGATCATGGCATCTGGTCCCATCACTTCATGGGAAATAGATGGTGAAACAGTGGAAACAGTGTCAGAATTTATTTTGGGGGGGTCCAAAATCACTGCAGATAGTGACTGCAGCCATGAAATTAAACGACGCTTACTCCTTGGAAGAAAAGTTATGACCACCCTCAACAGCATATTAAAAAGCAGAGATATTACTTTGCCAGCCAACGTCCATCTAGCCAGGGCTATTGTTTTTCCAGTGGTCATGTATGAATGTGAGAGTTGGACTGTGAAGAAAGCTGAGCACCAAAGGACTGTTGTTTTTGAACTGTGGTGTTGGAGAAGACCCTTGAGAGTCCCTTGGACTGCAAGGAGATCTAATCAGTCCATGCTAAAGGAGATCAACCCTGGGTGTTCTTTGGAAGGAATGATGCTAAAGCTGAAACTTCAGTACTTTGGACACCTCATGCAAAGAGTTGACTCATTGGAAAATACTCTGATGCTGGGAGGGATTGGGGGCAGGAGGAGAAGGGGATGACAGAGGATGAGATGGCTGGATGGCGTCACTGACTCGATGGGCATGAGTTTGAACTCCAGGAGTTGGTGATGGACAGGGAGGCCTGGTGTGCTGTGATTCATGGGGTTGCAAAGAGTCTTACACAACTGAGCAACCGAACTGAACTGATCTGAACGCATATATATGGAATTTAGAAAGAGGTAACGATAACCCTGTATGTGAGTCAGCAAAAGAGACACAGATGTATAGAACAGTCTTTAGACTCTGTGGGAGGGGGCGAGGGTGAAATAATTTGGAGAATGGCATTGAAACCTGCATAATTTCATATGTGAAACAAGTCGCCAGACCAGAATCGAGGCATGATGCAGGATGCTCGGGGCTGGTGCACTGTGATGACCCAGAGGGTGGTATGGGAGGAAGGTGGGAGAGGGGTTCAGGATGGGGAACAGGTGTACACCCATGGCAGATTCATGTTGATGTATGGGAAAACCAATACAATATTGTAAAGTAATTAGCCTCCAATTAAAATAAATAAATTTATATTAAAAATTGATAAATAAAAGACACTTGCTCTTTGGAAGAAAAGCTATAACCAACTTAGACAGCATATTAAAAAGCAGAGGCATTACTTTGTCAACAAAGGTTCATCTAGTCAAGGCTATGGTTTTTCCAGTCGTCATGTATGAATGTGATAGTTGGACCACAGAACACTAAAGAATTGATGCTTTTGAACTGCGGTATTGGAGAAGACTCTTGAGAGTCTCTTGGGCTGCCATTAGATCAAACCAGTCAATCCTGAAGGAAATCAATCCTGAATATACATTGGAAGGACTGATGCTAAAGCTGAAGCTCCAAAACTTTAGCCACCTGATGCAAAAAGCTGACTCCTTGGAAAAGAACCTGATGCTAGGAAAGATAGAAGACAGAAGGAGAAGGGTGTGACAGAGGAAGAGGTGGTTGGATGGAATCACTAACTCATTGGATATGAGTTTAAGCATACTCCAGGACGTGGTTAAGGATAGGGAAGCCTTGGTGCCTCAGTAATGGGGTAGCAAAGAGTCAGACATGACTGAACGAACAAGCAACAATAGCAGCAACAACAAAAGTGAAACTCAAGTTGTAAGTTGTCCATTGTATTTGACCCTTCAGATGTGTTTGTATACTTCCATCATGCCTCTGGTTTCATATGTTGTCTTATATATAATTTTTGGTAGTATTTGTACGTTTATTTTTAAACTATATATTGTATTATCTTCGGAGATGATTTACTTCAACTATATTTTAGTGGGAAGCAAATGAAATCTAAATTAGCACAATGAAAATTGTCCCTTTAATTGATTATTATTGAATATATTTATGAATGCAGAGAAAAATCTGAATATTAGAAAATTTGTTACAAACTGAAAAAAATATTTTACCGAAAAAAGATATTTAGAAATCATAATAAAATGTTAAAAATAAAACATTGAAAATTCAATATTGAATTTTAGTTGTAAAACTCAAATAGACTCCAAATTATAATTCAATAGATATACAAGATTTTTTTTTAGAGCTAAAATAGAAATTTAAAAATCTTCTATTACATTGGTCAGAATGGCCATCATCAAATGTCTACAAATAATAAATCCTGGAAATGATATAGAGAAAAAAGAACCCTCATGTTGGTGTGAATGTAAATTGGTACAGACACAATGTAGAACAGGTAGAATATTCCTTAAATAAGTAAAAATAGAGCTACCATATAAGCCAGCATATACACTCCTGGGTATATATAGGGAAAAGACAAAAACTCTAATTTTAAAATAGGCATGCATCTCAATGTTCATAGCAGCACTATTTGCAATAGCCGAGGCATGAAAGCTACCTAAATGATATAATGATCATATTTGGAAAGCAGAATTAAGGACACAGATGTAGAAACAAATTTATAGACACCAAGAGGGGAAAAGGCAGGGGTAGGATGAATTGGGAAATTGGGAATGCCGTATATATACTACAGATACTATGTATAATCCCTGGAGAAGGAAAAGGCAACCCACGCTAGTATTCTTGCCTGGAGAATCCCATGGACAGAGCAGCCTGGTGGGCTATAGTTCATGGGGTTGCAAAGAGTTAGACACAACTGAGCAACTTCGCTTTCACTTTCACTATGTATAAAATGGTTAACTAATGAGAACCTACGGTATAGCTCAGGGAACTCTACTCAGTGCTCTGTGGTGACCTAAATAGGAAGGAAATCCAAAAAGGAGAGGATATATGTTTACATATAGCTGATTCACTTTCTGTACAGTAGGAACTAACACAGCATTGTAATTATACTCCAAATAAATTAACTTAAAAAACAGAAGGAATAAAAAGTTGAATGGAAATATTAAAAAAAAAACAAAGAGTTGTTTAAAAGTCAACAGAGATTTTTTAGGGAAAACCTGTCAGAACTTGGCGAATAAGCTAACTGATATAAAGATCAAAACATGTGATAGGAAACTTTCTCACATATCTGTTGTTTTATTATTTTATTTATTTCAGTGGCTTATAGAAACACATTTTTATGAGAACATTTGCTGTTCCATTTTCCTTAGAGATAACGTTTCAGGCAACTAAAATCAACTTTGATTAATTATTATTGCTTGTTATCTGTACTTGATGTTTGAATGTCATAAGACATGTCTAAAAAATAGAACCAGGGATTTGATATCTGTGAAGTTTTCTCCTCACGGAATGAGTGAAAATGTAAATGCAGTGTTTACATGATTTGTACTTCTTGTCTTTCGTGTATTGGAATAGGAAGAGTTTTTAAATGATGAAAAATAACATTTTTTTTCTAGAATTAAGGAAAATATCAGGTAACACGATATTTTTAAATGCACATGTTTTCCTCTAACCATTTATTTAACACATATTTACTCATATACCTATGGATGTACCATATATTCACCTAGTGATGTGATGGAACTGAAACTGTATTTTATTTAGGAGCAAAAGTGAATGTAGGTGGCCATATTTGCAAGAATCAACACTGGAAGACTCAAGAAAAAGGGACTGTCTAAATAGCCATGTTCAAGAGGGCATACCAGGACCAAGAGTTGAATTCAAGTTGAAGGATCTGATATAGAGGAAGGTACAAAACATAAGCCATTCATGATTCCAATCATGGAGATATTGGGCAAAATAGATGAAAGGAATCTTTAATTGAGGGCCAACAGCTAAGTCCACATGCAAAACAAAGTAATCCTTAAAAGCAATCTACCACTTGGAAGGTAAATTTCATCTAAAATATCCATATCAGTGTATTAGTCGCTCAGTCATGTCCGACTCTTTGTGACTCCACAGACTGTTACTCCCTAGGCTTCTCTATCTATGGGATTCTCCAGGCAAGAATACTGGAGTGGATTGCCACTCCTTTCTCCAGAGGATCTTCCCAACCCAGGGATCGAACCCTGGTCTCCTGCACTGCAGGCAGATTCATTACTGTTTGAACTACTGGGAAGTCATACATAAAGATAAATATTACCAGGTTATTACCTTTAAGATTTTGATAATCTTGTTGGGAAGAAAGTGAAAGTGAAGTCGCTCAGTCATGTCCGACTCTTTGCAACCCCATGGACTGTAGCCTACCAGGCTCTTTGCTGCTGCTAAGTCACTTCAGTCGTGTCTGACTCTGTGCGACCCCAGAGACCGCAGCCCACCAGGCTCCCTCATCCCTGGGATTCTCCAGGCAAGAACACTGGAGTGGGTTGCCATTTCCTTCTCCAATGCATGAAAGTGAAAAGTGAAAGTGAAGTCGCTCAGTCGTGTCTGACTCTTAGCGACCCCATGGACTGCAGCCTACTAGGCTCCTCCGTCCATGGGATTTTCCAGGCAAGAGTACTGGAGTGAGTTGCCATTTCCTTCTCCAGGGGATCTTCCCGACCCAGGGATCAAACCCGGGTCTCCCGCATTGCAGGCAGATGCTCTACCATCTGAGCCACCAGTGTTATGCTGTGTGCAAGACCTGTTGACCTGAGAGCTGTACTCAGACAATAAGGGCTCTTTATCCCCTCCTCTGTCCTTGGAATGTATGTTCTGCCACCAGTCTCCTAGTGGGAGCTGTTCCAAGTGAATAATCTCTAGAGAGTAAGGTTGTTCAGACCACCTGGACAGTATACTTGATTGAGCCGTGTTAAGGTTGTACCTAAACATTAAGATTTGTATGGACAGATGTGGAGATCTACTTATCTTACAGACACCCAAGATAGGCGTCATATATAAACTCCCTTGTTTATTAAACCTATCACCTACCAATCTGGAGTGGCCTCTCACTTTCTCTGGTCTCTCTCTGCCCTGCATTTATGGAGGCCAGTTTGTGAACTAGAAGCACATATAGCAGAGTGTGAATGACTCTACAAGGGATGAAGTTGGAAGGAAGCTTATAGAGAAAAATGTCCCAGCTTGTTCTTCAAGGAAAAGAAGAAGCTTTCCAGGTAAGATGTTGAACAAACTCTGTGAAAGATACTGAGACATAAGATGTATGATTTGCTTGAGCAAATCTAAGATAAGAGTTGAGTAGATGAGCTTGAATAGGAATGCAGGATGAATTATAGGGCATTTTGTAGACTGGGATGAAAGATTTAATCCTTTTAAAATTAGAACATTAGCTAAAACCATACACAAAAATAAACTCAAATGGATTAGAAAGCTAAATGCAAGGTCAGATACTATAAAACTCTTAGAGGCAGAACACTCTGATGTAAATCATAGCAACATCTTTTTTGATTTACCTCATAGAGTAATGAAAACAAAAACAAAAATGAATAAATGGGACTGAATTAAACTTAAAAGCTTTTGCACAGCAAAGGAAAACACAAAACAGACTATTCTCAAAAGGAGAAAATATATGCAAATAAAGTGACTGACAGGGATTAACCTCAAAATTATAAAAACACCTCATGCAACTCAATATAAACAACCCATCAAAAATGAGCAGAAAATCTAAATAGATATTTCTGCAAAGAAGACATACAGGTGACAAAGAAGCACATGAAAGATGCTCAACATCACTAATCATTCATTTCAATTCAGTTCAGTTCAGTCACTCAGTCATGTCCGACTCTTTGTGACCCCATGAATCACAGCACACCAGGCTACCCTATCTATCACCAACTCGCGGAGTTTATTCAAACTCACGTCCATCGAGTCGGTGATGCCATTCAGCCATCTCATCCTCTTTCATGCCCTTTTCCTCCTGCCCCCAATCCCTCACAGCATCAGAGTCTTTTCCAATGAGTCAACTTTTTGCATGAGGTGGCCAAAGTATTGGAGTTTCAGCTTCATCATCAGTCCTTCCAATAAACACCCAGGACTGATCTCCTTTAGGATGGATTGGTTGGACCTCCTTGCAGTCCAAGGAACTCTCAAGAGTCTTCTTCAACACCACAGTTCAAAAGCATCAATTCTTCGGCACCTAGGTTTCTTCACAGTCCAACTCTCACATCCATACATGACCACTGGAAAAACCACAGCCTTGACTAGATGGACCTTTGCTGGCAAAGTAAATGCTCTGCTTTTCAATATGCTTTCTAGGTTGATCATAACTTTCCTTCCAAGGAGTAAGCATCTTTTAATATCATGGCTGCAGTCACCATCTGCAGTGATTTTGGACACCCAAAAAACTAAGTCTGACAGTGTTCCCACTGTTTCCCCATCTATTTGCCATGAAGTGATGGGACCAGATGCCATGATCTTCGTTTTCTGAATGTTGAGCTTTAAGCCAACTTTTTCACTCTCTTCTTTCACTGTCATCAAGAGGTTTTTAGTTCCTCTTCAATTTCTGCCATATGGGTGGTATCATCTGCATATCTGAGGTTATTGAGATTTCTCCCAGCAATCTTGATTCCAGCTTGTGCTTCTTCCAGCCCAGCGTGTCTCATGATGTACTCTGCATAGAAGTTAAATAAGCAGGGTGACAATATACAGCCTTGATATACCCCTTTTCCTATTTGGACCCAGTCTATTGTTCCATGTCCAGTTCTAACAGTTGCTTCCTGACCTGCATATAGGTTTCTCAAGAGGCAGATCAGGTGGTCTGGTATTCCCATCTCTTTCAGAATTTTCCACAGTTTATTGAGATCCACACAGTCAAAGGCTTTGGCATAGTGAATAAAGCAGAAATGGATGTTTTTCTGGAACTCTCTTGCTTTTTCCATGATCCAGCGGATGTTGGCAATTTGATCTCTGGTTCCTCTCTCTTTTCTAAAATCAGCTTGAACATCTGGAAGTTCACAGTTCACATGTTGCTGAAGTCTGGCTAGGAGAATTTTGAGCATTACTTTACTAGTGTGTGAGATGAGTGCAATTGTGCGGTAGTTTGAGCATTCTTTAGCATTGCCTTTCTTTGGGATTGGAATGAAAACTGACCTTTTCCAGTCCTGTGGCCACTGCTGAATTTTCCAAATTTGCTGGCATATTGAGTGCAGTACTTTTACAGCATCATCTTTCAGGATTTGAAATAGCTCAATGGGAATTCCATCACCTCCACTAGCTTTGTTTGTAGTGATGCTTTAAAAAATGCAAATCAAAACTGCAATGAGGTATCATCTCACACTGGTCAGAAAAGCCATTATCAAAAAATCTATTAAACAATAAATGCTGGGGCAGATGTGGAGACAAGGGAACCCTCCTATGCTATTGATGGAAATGTAAATTTGTACAGCCACTATTGAGAACAGTATGGACATTACTTGCATGGGCACTAAGTCACTTCAGTCATGTCCAACACTTTGCAACCCTATGGACTGTAGCCCACCAGGCTCCTCTCTTCATTCTCCAGGCAAGAATACTGGAGTGGGTGGCCATGGCCTCCTGCAGGGGATCTTCCCAACCCAGGGTTTAAACCCAGATCTTTTATGTCTCCTGCATTGCCAGGTGGGTTCTTTACAACTAGCACCACCTGGGAAGCCCACAGAGGTTCCTTATAAAACTAAAAATAGAACTACTACATGATATGATCCAGCAATCCCACTCTTGGGCATATATCCAGAGAAAGCCATGATTCAAAAAGATACATGGACTCCATTGTTCATTTCAGCACTATTTACAATAGCCAGGACATGGAAACAACCTAAATGTCCATCAACAGAAGAATGTTAAAGACGGTGTGGTACATGTATACAATGGAATACTACTCAGCCATAAAAAGAAGTGTAGTTGGGTCATTTGTAGTGATGCAGATGGACCTAGAGACTGTCTTACACAGTGAAGTAAGCCAGATACAGAAAATTATATCACCTCATATGGCTTCCCTGGTGGCTCAGTGGTGAATAATCCTACCAAAACAGGAGACCTGCGTTTGATCCCTGGGTTGGGAAGATCCTTTGGAGAAGGAAATGGCAACCCACTTCAGTATTCTTGCCTGGGAAATCCCATGGACAGAGAAGCCTGCAGTTCATAGGGTCACAAGATTTGGATATGACTAAACAACAGCAACATATTTTATATGTGGAATCTAAAAAAAAAAAAAAAGGGCACAAATGAACCTATTTACAAAACAGAAATAGAGTAACAGATATAAAAAACAAACACAGTGGGGAGAAAGAGGTAAGGGATAAATTGTGAGATTGGGATCGACACATAGACACTACTAGATATAAAATAGTTTAACTAAAAATAATCTATTGTATAGCACAGGGACCTCTACTCAGTAATGTATAAAAACCTGTATGCATTTAAAAAACAGTAGGTGTGTGTATAGGTATAACTGATTCATTTTGCTGTTCAGTGGAAACTAAACAATATGAAAATTAACTTAAGAAGAGAAGGCCTTTGACGAAATTCAACATCCATTTATGATAAAAACTCTCCAGAAAGCAGGAATAGAAGGAACATACCTCAACATAATAAAAGTATATAACAAGCCCACAGCAAACATTATCCTCAATGGTGAAAAACTGAAAGCATTTCCCCTAAAGTCAGGAGCAACACAAGGCTACCCAGTTTCACTGCTACTACTCAACATAGTTCTGGAAGTTTTGGCCACAGCAATCAGAGCAGAGAAAGAAATAAAAAGAATCCAAATTGGAAAAGAAGAAGTAAAACTCTCACTGTTTGCAGATGACATGATCCTCTACATAGAAATCCCTAAAGACTCCACCAGAAAATTACTAGAGCTAATCAATGAATACAGTAAAGTTGCAGGATATAAAATCAACACTCAGAAATCCCTTGCATTCCTATACACTAATAATGAGAAAGTACAAAAAGAAATTAAGGAAGCAATTTCATTCACCATTGCAATGAAAAGAATAAAATACTTAGAAATATATCTACCTAAAGAAACTAAAGACCTATATATAGAAAACTATAAAACACTGATGAAAGAAATCAAAGAGGACACTAATAGATGGAGAAATATACCATGTTCATGGATCGGAAGAATCAATATAGTGAAAATGAGTATACTACCCAAAGCAATCGACAGATTCAATGCAACCCCTATCAAGCTACCAGCAGTATTTTTCACAGAACTAGAACAAATAATTTCAAGATTTGTATGGAAATACAAAAAACCTTGAATAGCCAAAGCAATCTTGAGAAAGAAGAATGGAACTGGAGGAATCAACTTGCCTGACTTCAGGCTCTACTACAAAGCCACAGTCATCAAGACAGTATGGTACTGGCACAAAGACAGAAATATAAATCAATGGAACAAAATAGAAAGCCCAGAGAAAATCCACACACCTATGGCCACCTTATCTTCGACAAAGGAGGCAAGAATATACAACGGAGTAAAGACAATCTCTTTAACAAGTGGTGCTGGGAAAACTGGTCAACCACTTGTAAAAGAATGAAACTAGATCACTTTCTAACTCCGCACATGAAAATAAACTCAAAATGGATTAAAGATCTAACCGTAAGACCAGAAACTATAAAACTCCTAGAGGAGAACATAGGCAAAACACTCTCCGACATAAATCACAGCAGGATCCTCTATGATCCACCTCCCAGAATTCTGGAAAGAAAAGCAAAAATAAACAAATGGGATCTAATTAAAAGTAAAACCTTCTGCACAACAAAGGAAAATATAAGCAAGGTGAAAAGACAGCCTTTGGAATGGGAGAAAATAATAGCAAATGAAGCAACTGACACACAACTAATCTCAAAAATATACAAACAACTTATGCAGCTCAATTCCAGAAAAATAAACGACCCTATCAAAAAATGGGCCAAAGAACTAAACAGACATTTCTCCAAAGAAGACATACAGATGGCTAACAAACACATGAAAAGATGCTCAACATCACTCATTATTAGAGAAATGCAAATCAAAACCACAGTGAGGTACCACTTCACACCAGTCAGAATGTCTGCAGTCCAAAAGTCTGCAAGCAATAAATGCTGGAGAGGGTGTGGAGAAAAGGGAACCCTTCTACACTGTTGGTGGGAATGCAAACTAGTACAGCCACTATGGAGAACAGTGTGGAGATTCCGTAAAAAATTGCAAATAGAACTGCCTTATGACCCAGCATTCCCACTGCTGGGCATACACACTGAGGAAACCAGACTAGAAAGAGACACCTGTACCCCAATGTTCATCACAGCACTGTTTATTATAGCCAGAACATGGAAGTAACCTAGATGTCCATCAGCAGATGAATGGATAAGAAAGCTGTGGTACATATACACAATGGAGTCTTATTCAGCCATTAAAAAGAATACATTTGAATCAATTCTAATGAGGTGGATGAAACTGGAGCCGATTATACAGAGTGAAGTAAGCCAGAAAGAAAAACACCGATACAGTATACTAACTCATATATATGGAATTTAGAAAGATGGTAATGATAACCCTGTATGCGAGACAGCAAAAGAGACACAGATGTGTAGAGCAGACTTCTGGACTCTGAGGGAGAGGGAGAGGGTGGGATGATTTGGGAGAATGGCATTGAAACATGTATACTATCACGTAAGAAACGAATCGCCAGTCTATGTTTGATGCAGGATACAGGATGCTTGGGGCTGGTGCACGGGGATGATCCAGAGGGATGATGTGGGGTGGGATGTGGGAGGGGGGTTCATGTTTGGGAACTCATGTACACCCGTGGTGGATTCATGTCAATGTATGGCAAAACCAATACAGTATTGTAAAGTAAAATAAAGTAAAAATAAAAATTAAAAAAAAGAAATGAAATTATTTTTGTAGGGTTTCCTTGTTTTTCATAAATAATTCTCTAAGAAAAAAGGTAGAAGTTTAGCGAGGCAGTGAGATCATTTAGGGGACCACTGTAAGGCTGAAACTTGAACAACATGTGTTTAAACTACATGGGTCAACTTCTATGCTGATTTTTTTCAAGAAATACTTTTAGTGCTACATTATCCAAGGTTGACCCTTGGCTGTGGAACTGTGAAGGGTCAAATATTGGTCTTGAGTAACTGTGGATTTTAGTATACGTGGGAGCTCCTTCAACCAATTTCCTCATGGATACTGAGAGATTATTGTAGTTGTCATATTAACAGAAAACAAGAATATTGACTGATACAATATCAAGGGGTATGGAGAAAGGAATTAATGAGTAGACTCAATAGAACTAATATTCACAATGGGTATAAATATATGAGAGTTAGTAAAGACAGGAAATGTAGGCAGCTTATCAAAATTTGCCTTGAAAAATTAGATATAAGGTGGATAGATAAGGGCATTTGGGGAATATTGATTATTTAATTCTATAGATTAGATTGAAAATCATAGGATAAACAATTTCAAATAGTAAAAAATAAGCATAAATAATTTTACATTAAAGATGTCTAATCCACTCAACTCACAAAACTTTTCAATGGATTGTCTATTAATATTGGTTGTAATCTTCAATTTTCACTATATTTCATCAATTTTCTTTCATATTCTATAATTTACATTAACTTCAGTTTTCATTATAATCCCAAAGAAAGGCAATGCCAAAGAATGTGCAAACTACAACACAACTGCACTCATCTCACACGCTAGGAAAGTAATGCTCAAAATTCTTCAAGCCAGGCTTCAGCAACACGTGAACCGTGAACTTCCAGATGTTCAAGCTGGTTTTAGAAAAAGCAGGGGAAGCAAAGTTCAAATTGCCAACATCCGCTGGATCATGGAAAAAGCAAGAGAGTTCCAGAAAAACATCCATTTCTGCTTTATTGACTATGCCAAAGCCCTTGACTGTGTGGATCTCTATAAACTGTGGAAGGTCATGAAAGAGATGGAATACTAGACCACCTGACCTGCCTCTTGAGAAACCTATATGCAGGTCAGGAAGCAACAGTTAGAACTGGACATGGAACAACAGACTGGTTCCAAATAGGAAAAGGAGTACTCAAGGCTGTATATTGTCACCCTGCTTATTTAACTTATATGCAGAGTACATCATGAGAAACGTGGGGCTGGAAGAAGCACAAGCTGGAATCAAGATTGCTGGGAGAAATCTAAATAACCTCAGATATGCCAATGATACCACCCTTATGGCAGAAAGTGTAGAAGAATTAAAGAGCCTCTTAATGAAAGTGACAGAGGAGAGTGAAAAATTTGGCCTAAAGCTCAACATTCAGAAAACTAAGATCATGGCATCTGGTCCCATCACTTCATGGCAAATTTTATTGGCTCCAAAATCACTGCAGATGGTTATTGCAGCCATGATATTAAAAGAAAGTTACTTCTTGGAAGGAAAGTTATGACCAAACTAGATAGCATATTAAAAAGCAGAGACATTACTTTGTCGAAAAAGGTCCATCTAGTCAAGGCTATGGTGTTTCCAGTGGTCATGTATGGATGTGAGAGTTGGACTATAAAGAAAGCTAAGCGCCAAAGAATGGATGCTTTTGAACTGTGGTGTTGGAGAAGACTCTTGAGAGTCCCTTGGACTGCAAGGGAATCCAACCAGTCCATTCTAAAGGAGATCAGTCCTGGGTGTTTGTTGAAAGTTCTGATGTTGAAGCTGAAACTCCAATACTTTGGCCACCTATGGGACGAGCTGACTTATTGGAAAGACCCTGATGCTGGGAAAGATTGAGGTCAGGAGGAGAAGGGGACTACCGATGATGAGATGGTTGGATACGAGTTTGGGCAGGCTCTGGGAGTTGATGTAGGACAGGGAGGCCTGGTATGCTGCAGTTCATGGGGTCGCAAAGAGTTGGACACAACTGAGCAACTGACCTGAACTGAACTAAAGGACTTGGCTTCTCATATGGCTCAGTGATGTAGAATCTACTTACCAATGCAGGAGACACAAGAGATGCAGCTTTGATCCCTGAGTAAGGAGGATCCCCTGGAGGAGGAAAAGACAGCCCACTCTAGTATTCTTGCCTGGAAAATCCCACTGACAGAGGAGCAAGACAGGCTATAGTCTATGGGGTTGTAGAGTCAAATATGACTTAGCGACTGAGCAGGCACTCCAGGGAATGAAACTATCACTAGAGTGGACATGTACTGCCAAATTACCAGTTCTAAGAAAACAACTAAAAATATAACATTTCATATTACTTTATCAGTTGTTTATGTGTGCATTCAATCAAATAAAAATTATATGGTCAGTCAACAGTTATTCACACAACATTCAGTATAACTAAATTTTAACAACTTTAAATAATTAGAAAAGGTGCACCCGTGATATTACTGTAGGAAATTCAAGCTAAAATAGCCATGAAATTATATAAATTTTTGCTAATGGCTGTCATACAATTATTACTGGGTTGTCCCATCTATCACAGCGTTATGTATGAGCTATGAACAATAGGGAATGAATACTGCTGAACTCAATAACTGAGCACCAGCACACCAACCTTTAAAAGTCAGGCTTTAAATCTGTATTTTTATAAGTGATAAAGAGGAAATACTAAGTGGAAGTTCCTTTTGAGGATTCACATATATTTTCTTCTTACACACCTATAAATTCATGACATGAATTCTTCCATTATTCATTTCTTCAATTATTAATTTATTATCTACCTAAAAGAAGCAGGTTAAAAGTAAAATCAAAATTTTACTGTGCATTAATTGAGACTATATCTAATTGGGTATGCAATACAGTCTTAGATAATAGTGTATAATTTATTATAATTAAATTTTGTTTAACATCAGTCCTAATGTTGACTCACCTATTTTTTAGTTAGAAACAAACTGTGCCACACGTTGTGCTTTTAAAACTAAGCTTCTATTCTCTAAAACACTAAAATGCAAGAGTTGACCCTCATTAGTTAAAATGTGAACTACATTAAAAATCCATTTTCTTAATCAGGAGGCAGTTGATTTTAGATTCTAAACCATTAAAATTATCATGAACAATTTTCTGTGAAAGCATTTATTGTTGGTATAGGTTATTCATAGTTATACATTAGGCTCCACTAGCCACCCATTCTGATATTCACTGTCATAAACACAAGAAAATTTAGAAATGATCATTCCTTTATACACTAATTGTACAAAGTAGCATCTTGTGAAATAAAGTAATTTTATAAATAATTTGCTAGAATCTATTACACTGATTGCAAAGCCAAAAAGGTGAGTGCATGTTTAGAACATTTTAAAATCTTTGTAAAAGCTTAATTAAAAAGAAAATATTCAGTATATACAGAGGCATAAAGTAATAAAGCTTTTTTTTTTTTTCCTTTGCTGGAAATATGTTAGTTTTATAATACTGTTTTTCTGCAAAGATATTTGTATAGATGTTTGGCCACATCAAACAGAGAAGATTAATTATAATTCTCTAAAAGTAATTTGGCATAAGCAAACTTGCAGTTTACTGTGGAGGAAAAGAAGCGAAGAGAAATATGGTCAAAAGATTTAGAAAAATCATCTAGAGTTTACTTGATATTTTAAAATTAGAAGTATTAAAAATATTACAAAATGTAAAACTGCTGGAAATCTTGAGTTTGTTGTTCAAAGACACCTTGCAGACATTAAACTGTCAAAGGAAACAAAGCTGGATAGGTTAAAAAGCAACAGACAAATTTTATTCAGACTACTGCAATATGGGAGAAAGACTTCAGAAATTGGACTCAACTCTGATGAAAGAAGTACTGAATTTTGGACTCTTTTGTTAACCATGAGGGCTATTCCATTTCTTCTAAGGGATTCCTGCCCACAGTAGTAGATACAATGGTCATCTGAGTTAAATTCACCCATTCCAGTCCATCTTAGTTTGCTGATTCCTAGAATGTTGACGTTCACTCTTGCCATCTCCTGTTTGACCACATCCAATTTGCCTTGATTCATGGACCTAACATTCCATGTTCCTATACAACATGGCTGTTTAAAGCACTGGACCTTGCTTCTATCACCAGGCACATCCACAACTGGGTATTGTTTTTGCTTTGGCTCCATTCCTTCATTCTTTCTAGAGTTATTTCTCCACTGATCTCCAGTAGTATATTGGGCACTTACTGACCTGGGGAGTTCCTCTTTCAGTATCCTATCATTTTGCCTTTTCATACTGTTAATGGGGTTCTCAAGGCAAGAACAACCATTCTATGAAGACCTACAAGACCTTTTAGAACTAACTAACACACACAAAAAAATATCGTTTTCATTATAGGGGACTGGAATACAAAAGTAGGAAGTCAAGAAACATCTGGAGTAACAGGCAAATTTGGCCTTGGAGTACGGAAGGAAGCAGGGTAAAGGCTAATAGAGTTTTGCCAAGAGAACGCACTGCTCATAGCAAACATCCTCTACCACAACACAAGAGAAGACTCTACACATGGACATCACCAGGTGGTAAACACTAAAATCAGATTGATTATATTCTTTTCAGCCAAAGATGGAGAAGCTCTATACAGTCAGCAAAGAAAGACCAGGTGATGACTGTGGCTCAGAACATGAACTCGTTATTGTCAAATTTAGACTTAATTTGAACGAAGTAGGGAAAACCACTAGACCATTCAGGTATGACCTAAGTCAAATCCCTTATGATTATACAGTGGAAGTGAGGAATAGATTTAAGGGACTAGATCTTATAGATAGAGTGTCTGACAAACTATGGATGGAGGTTCGTGACATTGTACAGGAGACAGGGATCAAGACCCTCCCCCTAGGAAAAAAAAAATGCAACAAAGAAAAATGGCTGTCTGAGGAGGTCTTACAAAAAGCTGTGAAAAGAAGAGAAGTGAAAAGCAGAGGAGAGAAGGAAAGATATAAGCATCTGAATGCAGAGTTCCAAAGAATAGCAAGGAGAGATAAGAGAGCCTTCCTCAGTGATCAGTGCAAAGAAATAGAAGAAAACAACAGAATGGGAAAGACTAGAGATCTCTTCAAGAAAATTAGAGATACCAAGGGAACATTTCATGCAAAGATGGGCTCGATAAAGGACAGAAATGGTATGGACCTAACAGAAGCAGAAGATATTAAGAAGAGGTGGAAAGAATACACAGAAGAACTGTACAAAAAAGATCTTCAAGACCCAGATAATCACGATGGTGTGATCACTCACCTAGAGCCAGACATCCTGGAATGTGAAGTGAAGTGGGCCATAGAAAGCATCACTAGAAACAAAGGTAATGGAGGTGATGGAATTCTAGAGGAGCTATTTCAAATCCTGAAAGATGATGCTGTGAAAGCGCTGCACTCAATAAGCCAACAAATTTGGAAAACTCAGCAGTGACCACAGGACTGGAAAAGTCAGTTTTCATTCCAATCCCAAGGAAAGGCAATGCCAAAGAATGCTCAAATTACTCCACAACTGCACTCATCTAACACGCTGGTAAAGTAATGCTCAAAATTCTCCAAGCCAGGCTTCAACAGTACATGAACCATGAACTTCGAGATGCTCAAGCTGGTTTTAGAAAAGGCAGAGAAACCAGAGATCAAATTGCCAACATGCACTGGTTCAACGAAAAAGCAAGAGAATTCCAGAAAAAACATCTATTTCTGCTTTATTGACTATGCCAAAGCCTTTGACTGTGTGGATCTCAATAAACTGTGGAAGATCCTGAAAGAAATGGGAATACCAGATATCTGACCTCCTCTTGAGAAACCTGTATGCAGGTCAGGAAGCTACAGTTAGAATTGGACATGGAATAACAGACTGGTTCCAAATAGGAAAAGGAGTACGTCAAGGCTGTATATTGTCACCCTGCTTATTTAACTTCTATGCAGAGTACATCATGAGAAACGCTGGGCTGGAAGAAGCACAAACTGAAATCAATACTGCCAGGAGAAATCTCAATAACCTCAGATATGCAGATGACACCACCCTTATGGCAGAAAGTGAAGAGGAACTAAAAAGCCTCTTTATGAAAGTGAAAGAGGAGAGTGAAAAAGTTGGCTTAAAGCTCTGGTTCCATCACTTCATGGGAAATAGATGGGGAAAAAGTGGAAACAGTGTCGGATTTTTTTTTTTTTTTTTTTGCTCCAAAATCACTGCAGATGGTGACAGCAGCCATGAAATTAAAAGACACTTACTCCTTGGAAGAAAATACGACCAACCTAGATAGCATATTGAAAAGTAGAGACATTATTTTGCCAACAAAGGTCCGTCTAGTCAAGGCTATGGTTTTTCCAGTGGTCATGTATGGATGTGAGAGTTGGACTGTGAAGAAAGCTGAGCGCCAAAGAATTGATGCTTTTGAACTGTGGTGTTAGAGAAGACTCTTGAGAGTCCCTTGGACTGCAAGGAGGTCCAACCAGTCCATCCTAAAGGAGATCAGTCTTGGGTGTTCTTTGGAAGGACTGATGATGAAGCTGAAACTCCAGTACTTTGGCCAACTCATGGGAAGAGCTGACTCATTGGAAAAGACTCTGATGCTGGGAGAGATTGGGGGCAGGTGGGGAAGGGGACGACAGAGGTTGAGATGGCTGGATGGCATCACCGTCTCAAGGAGCATGAGTTTGATGGGAGTTAGTGATGAACATGGAAGCCTGACATGCTTCAGTCCATGGGGTCGCAAAGAGTGGGACATGACTGATCGAATGAACTGAACTGAAAATGAAATGAAACTCTCTGAATTACATGCAACATTAAGTAACATATCCAGAGAATAATGATATTTTTACCTTATTACTATTATTATCAGAAAATTAGAGCAAAACATCGATTCCTTAATGTCATTATTGCAAAAATTTCACATCATTCTGAACAAACTACTTACTATTTCAAACTCAATCTGTCTACATCTAAATTCATGTTCTCCCCTAAAATTGTGCTCTTTTCTATCTCAGCTAAGCTCTAAGGTCTTACTCTGTAACCATTTAGCTCCACCTTTGCCTAATTTTACTGCATTCCCTGCTGATTTCCAAATAAATCATGCATTATACATATTGAAGGAGGAAACAGACAGAGCTGGACTCCATCTTAGGCCTGTTCATGCTGATCATGCTCAGCCACCTCCCGAACTCTGTGCTTAGTGCCTATGAAACTACAATAGAAGGATAAGACCCCCCTCTGGACAGGGGAATCTTGAAGATCACATCCAGGTTACTCATGGCCTAAGAAAAAATATACTCTAATCACCCCTGCCTCCGGACAGGTCATAAATTCTTTCTGTATCTATTGGAATGTAACCACAGGCTTATTGATTATTAACTGTTTGAACACATAACACATGAATGATGGGGTTATTGTGATTGTATTTACCCTTCCTTTATTTTATGTAAGTCTCAAGGAAATTGGGGTGGTGGGTTCGGACACATACTCATGGGGTATAAAAGATTTTCACAAATGCTGGTTGGGGTCCTTGGCTAAGAAGAAACTCTGCCTTTGGCCCGCTGGTGTAATAAACTGCGCTCCACTATCTGCATTGTCCTTCTGAGTGAGTTTGTTTCCCGGAACATGTGGCTATAACAATATATGTATGTGTACATGTGGGTTACCTAGGTGGCACTAGTGGCAAAAAACCCACCTGCCAATGCAAAAGAAACAAAAGACATGAGTTCAACCCCTGGGTTGGGAAGATCCCCTGGAGGAGGAAATGTGTACATGTACATAAAATTTTCTTTAAAGAAAAATCTTTCCACTAGTCTCTAGATCCAATTTCATTTTCTAACCACCCCTCACTTAAAGTACCATTGTACTATGCCTTAGGTATTTCTTGTCTTGTCTTGTCTATAATGTTATCTTTCTCCATCAGTCTTTACACAAATCCATTCTCCTCACTATAGCTAATATCTGTTCTGGAATAAACGGGATCGTATCATCACAACTTTCTCCTTCTCTTGTGTCTACTTTTAGAACTCCAATGGATTCACTTATAATTATAAGTAAAATTATTATCCATTCCAGTAAACCTTGTTCCCTACACACCTTCTCAGTTTCATTAGCATTTGATTTACACTGGCCTTCATGCAGACTCTTGGTCATGTTTGATATATACTTCTCATCATGGAGACTTCATCTGCTCCCTCCATTTGGAATAATCCCCTTGCCTCAACATTGCTCATAGTCCTTGGCTTAGAGTAGAGACCCTATAAAAGTGTACTGAGTAAATAAATGGATGAATGAATAATGATTAAAGCAATTAGTACCTCAGACATATTACATATGCATTACAGATATCCGTCATAGAATTATAGAAAAATTAATTCATTAGCAGAGGTACAGTAATTTATAGAAGAATCAATGTCTCTGACTGATTAAAGCAATTACAATTAAATTATAAACCAGAATAACCATAATGGGTTAGTTTAGAGGTGGCAGTTCATTTTACATTGCTCTTATTGCCTTACATTTTACAGCAAAATCCAAAGAAAATAAATGTCCCTAATGCATTTTATATAAAAATATTAGTCTTTACTGGTGCTTCTCCCATGGCTCATCACGTAAAGAATTTGCCTGAAATACAGGAAACACAAGAGACACGAGTTTGATCCCTGAGTCAGGAAGATTGCCTGGAGAAAGGAATGGCAACCCACTCTAGCATCCTTGCTTGAAAAAATCCTGTGGATAGAGGAGCCTGGTGGACTCCGGTCCAAAGGGTTACAAAAAGTTGGACAGAACTGAGAGACTGAGCACATATTAGTCTTTACTAAAGTGACTTTGACCCAAGTTTTTTTTTTTTTTTTTCTTTTTAAATAAGTGTCTGTTGTAACTTTCCAATGTGGAGAATAAGAATGAGGTGATAAAATTTGATAAACCTATTCTGACATACAATTTTTCATTTATTTTAGAAGCATCTCTTCAAATAACTCTTTATATTAAACCTGTTCCAAGTGATTTTGAATCTCAAATCTGAAAGAATGTTCACAAAATACTTAAGAAATGCATTTTAGAAGTCCCAGTGAGGATATTTTATTTTTTCTAGTGCAGTTTTACAATATAATTCAATGGATTAATATACTTAGTATAATTAATTGATTAGTATAATATATTCAAGTACATATGCTACCAAATTTAGCATGCATAAGTGTTTTGAGAAGAGAGTCTATTCTGAGATTCTCTGAGGTTAGAATATCATTTTGCCTTTGTACATACTTTTGAAATCTACTTGCTCTTATACATCTTTAAAGAAAGTGTGTCACACTTTTTAAAATACATACTTTTGTTCTTTGCTAGAGCAATATATATTTGCAAGTTAGTATAGATCCAAAAAAGAAATCCCATTTGAAATATGGGTATAATAATCATAAAACCATATAATTCTGAATGAGATTATATTCTAAGTCATTGATTTAAAAAAATATCTATTATTTGTTTACTCTAGAAAGACACATCAGCAATCTTAAATTGCAGCATTTCATATCACAATGTGTTTGTTCAGGGTCAAGAAGGAGTACCACTAGCTGACATATCTCTGGGGGAATGTGATTGAATCTTATCTGTTTTCAAAGGGCTTTCTCATAGGTTTCTAGTTATTCATTATTAGCAATTCAATTATTGAGCAGTTGTTACTATAATTAATCTTCTCCAGTAATGAGAAAGGGTTAGTAGAAAATCTAAAATTACAGAGTTCCTTTGTAAGGATGCTGGCATTATCTAACTTTTAACTTTATCATGGGCATTGCATTGAATTTTTTTCCCTAATAAATAGAAGCTGATTTTCTTACTGTTTTTAGAATGTATTGGGTTGCCCAAAAAGTTCATTCAGATTTCTTTAAGATGTTACAAAAAACCCAAATGTACTTTTTAGCCAACCCAATAAATTAGCATCTGTAATTTTGGTTCATGCTATGGAATGAAGCAGTTAGCTTTATGTATCAAACGAAGACTCCTGAAAGTCCCTTGGACAGCAAGGAGATCAAACATAGCAATCTTAAAGGAAATCAATCCTGAATAGTCACTGGACAGACTGATGCTGAAACTCCAGTATTTTGGTCATCTGACTCAAACAGATGACTTATTGGAAAAGTCCCTGCTGCTGGGAAAGATCGAGGACAGAAGGAGAAGAGGGTGTCAGAGGATGAGATGGATGGACAGTGTCACTGATGCAATGAACGTGAACTTGGGCAAACTGGGAGATGCTGAAGGACAGGGAAGCCTGACGTGCTACAGTCCACGGGGTTGCAAAGAGCCGAACACAACTGAGTGGCTGAACAACAAAAAACTAAAACACATTACAAATGCTTTCAAATGTCACACTTTTGGGGACCTGCTTTCAAAAAAACACATTTAAATGGGCTGGATAAAAGGATTATTGGGTTTAATGGATCCAGGGAGCTCTCAGTGATAAACACACATTGCTTACACTGGCTTGGGTCCAGTGTCAGTAATTCATTGGACAATATTCCTTTTAGTTTTCTTTCTCTGGGAATATATCTCACTTTGTATTATCAAATGAATGCCCATGAAATTAGTATTTAATAAATTATATTTGACAAAGATCTTAGTTTGAATTTAAATCTTGGAAAGTTAGAGCATAAATTGAATTTTTTCCCAAGTTCAGTATCACTGGGAAGGAAATTGGATGGCATCTCCTTTAAAGTGTTCCTCATCTGATAATAGACAGAAGCTTTAGAGGTTTTAAAATATGTGTGTGCATTCTGGTAATTTTTATATTATGAGAATGAAAATACATGCTGGATTTTTTTTTCCTTTGGTCTAAAATACTATCCAATTCTTTATATAACCAAAGAGGCTAAAAGTCCAGTTAAGATTATTTTCTAAAAGTAGACCTAGCAGTTAGAAATATGAAGTACCTATAGCCAAGGAAATGCTTACTGTGCTTTCTAGAACTTAAATTAGCTAAAGTGAGGCAGAAAGATAACAAAATTTGAGACAGAGAGAATACTAGACAAAGAAACAGGAGAGAGGTGAAATCAGAATATAAGACAGAGTTCAGTGAAACATATTTTAAAAATGAGAAGAATAAAGTAATTGAAAAGTATTCAGATATGAGTGAAGAAAGATAAATAAGAAGGAGCTAAAGGAAGCTTCTTTTTTAAAAAATGAAACTAATAAAAATTAAGAAAAATTTGAAGGAGGTAAATAAAAGATAGGAAAAAAAAAGAAAGAAAAGGTGAGGCTTCCCTGGCTGCTCAGTGGTAAAGAATCCACCTACCAATGCAGAGTCATGCATTAGGATCCCTGATCCTGAAGATTCTACATGCTGTGAAGCAACTAAGCCCATGTACTGAGCCTGTGCTCTAGATCCCAGGAGCCACAACTACTGAGCCCACGAGTTGCAGTTACTGAAACCTCACCCCCCAGAGCCCTTCTCTACAACAGGAGAGGCCACTTCAATGAGAATCCTGTGTACTTCAATGAAGATTAGTCCTTGCCCGCAACTAGAGAAAGCCCTTGTGCAGCAACAAAGACCCAGCAAGCCAAAAATTAATGAAAAAATAAATAAATAAAATTATTAAAAAACTGAAATGGTATAAATTCTATGCTTGACACTTTAATAAATGCAGCTGAAAAGTTCACAGGATAGATGGGCTGAAAATCATTCAAAGAATTGTAGTATGCAGAAATATGTGTGTAGAAAGTATAGTGATTGTTCAAAGAAATTGTCAATTTAATATAGTGTGTGATTATATGTGTGGCCTGTGTGTTTGTGTAAATGTTTTCAGATAAAAGAAACCAAAGGAAATATTGATTAATGACAATGTAACATTGTTTATCTTGTCTATTTTATTTGAAAATAGTAGTACTTATTATAATATACCCCAAATATATTTTAATCATTTCCTATATGCTAGAAAGCATGGTAAACAATTTATATAGATGCCATCAGTTAATCCTAACAGCAATCAAATCAGAGTTGCTGTATCCTGTTTAATAGATGGAAATCTAAGTCAGAGAGATCATATAATTTATCAAAAATCACATATTGATCTTGCCAGGATTTGCACAGTCTATTTGATTCCAAAGCTCAAGCTTTAACTACTGTGCCAGAGATGATCTTTCATATCCCACATACCAATGCTTCATCATTAATCCTCTCATGTTTCCCTTTGCTTTGACTGCACATAGGAATTTATATGTACCAGATTTAAATCTAAAGTAACTCCTTATCCTTTTTCCATGTAGCTCTAAAGTGTCTCATCCTATGTCTTTCTTCCACTAACTACATCTGATACAGTCTGTAGCACACCTCTAGGAAGGCAACATAAATGTCATCTCTTTAACTTCAGCCTCTCACAATCTATATACAGTATATACGTGTTAGCCCTTTTGCTGATGTTTCATATAATGTAGGCATTAATATACATGAGGTCAAGAAATATATCTTATTCGTATTTTGAACCCCAAATGTAGCACAGAACTGGTATATGCTAATAAATATATGTAAAATAAAAGAACATATAGTAGAAATTGATAATAATTTCCATCATTCTCTTAAGGTTCCATGGATTGATGTTCATATCATTATACTTTCATGACTACTGTAGCACTTTATACTCAGGTTGCAAAAGCCAGGCTGCCCAAGCTAGGATTAAGATTCTTAGATGTAAGGGCTGTATGACTTTACGTGAGATAGCTTTATATCTTTAAAGCTTCAGTTTCCTCAACTGGAAAATGGGAACAACAATAGAATTTATCTTATGGTGTTTTACTGAACATGAGATAGATTAAATAATATATATTTTACTGAACATTCCTTTCTTCTTGCTCTACTAGAAATATGGCTATTCCCAGAAGATGCTACTTTTCTGTAGCTCTCTCAGTGCCTCACCGGGATGGCGGTTGCTTTATTATATCCTTACATTACTAGGACTTAAGGTGGGGTGTGTATTCTTAAGCTTACTCTTCTTTACCTATTAGTACTGCCACCATATTAAAAAGAAAAGAAAGATTTAAAACAAGAAAGGAAAAAGTTAAAAAAAAAAAACCTTTTTATATCTTCAAATACCCTGCATTTCCTCTTCCTCCACTCTCGAAACTTCTGCAAATTTTCATTCTCAACATTACCTCAAATCATCCCTATCAATGCCACAAGTGAATGCCATGTTGTTAATTCAATATTCCATTCTCACATTTCATCTTACTTGATTAGACTTGACACAGCTGATCACTTTCTCCTTTAGATGTCTTCTTCCTATGACTTTTAGTAAACCACTCTCATCTAGTTTTCCTCTCATTAATTATCTTCACATATTAATGTTCTTTTTTATTCTTTCTTATCTTCCTAGACTATATGATCACTGTGTTTATGGTTCATTTCTAGCCACATTTGTTCCTTTGATGATTGTTGACCACGTTGATCATTCAGACTCTCCTGATGCTTAAAACAAATATACTAGTATCAAATATACTTAAATGCTATATTTTTTGTTTTCTCTTTATCCAACACACCAGCAAACTCTATTGATGTACCTCAAAAATGCATTGACAGCCAACCATATTTACCACCTCTGTCATTAAAACCTGGTCTAAGCTATCTTTATTTTCTGCCTGGAATATCGTTAATACATTTCTCACTGGTCACCTTGATCTTAACTGATGATTCTCAATACAAGTGTCAAGGCAATTTTTTTAAAACTTGTGTGAAATCATTTCACTCCTCTACTTGAAACATTCCGGTAGTTTTTCATCTCACTGAGAGAAAAAGACAATGTCCTCCACTGCCTGCAAGGCCTGGGCAATTTGCCTTCACCCATGTCAACTTTCTGATCTTATCTCTTTCCCCTTTACCTCACTCTGCCCCACATTTCACCCACCACAGTTTGCTTGCAATTGTGTTTTACAAACAGAATAGGCATGTCTCCATCTCAATTCCCTTTCACTTACTGTGATCACTGTCTTCAATGCTCTTCTAGGAATCTCCATAATTTTCCCATAATCTTCTCTGAAATTTACACCAAGGGTACTTCTTTTTTTTTTGTTTGTTTTTGTTTTTGTTTTTGTTTTTTTAGTCTGGATTTTTTATTTATTTTTTTTTTAATTTTAAAATCTTTAATTCTTACATGTGTTCCCAAACATGAACCCCCCTCCCACCTCCCTCCCCATAACATCTCTGTGGGTCATCCCCATGCACCAGCCCCAAGCACGCTGTATCCTGCGTCAGACATAGACTAGCGATTCAATTCTTACATGATAGTATACATGATAGAATGCCATTCTCCCATATCATCCCACCCTCTCCCTCTCCCTCTGAGTCCAAAAGTCCATTATAGACAGCTGCGTCTTTTTTCCTGTCTTGCATACAGGGTCGTCATTGCCATCTTTCTAAATTCCATATATATGTGTTAGTATACTGTATTGGTGTTTTTCTTTCTGGCTTACTTCACTCTGTATAATCGGCTCCAGTTTCGTCCATCTCATCAGAACTGATTCAAATGAATTCTTTTTAACAGCTGAGTAATACTCCATTGTGTATATGTACCACAGCTTTCTTATCCATTCATCTGCTGATGGACATCTAGGTTGTTTCCATGTCCTGGCTATTATAATCAGCGCTGCGATGAACATTGGGGTACATGTGTCTCTTTCAATTCTGGTTTCCTCGGTGTGTATGCCCAGCAGTGGGATTGCTGGGTCATAAGGGAGTTCTATTTGCAATTTTTTAAGGAATCTCCACACTGTTCTCCATAGTGGCTGTACTAGTTTGCATTCCCACCAACAGTGTAGGAGGGTTCCCTTTTCTCCACACCCTCTCCAGCATTTATTGCTTGCAGATTTTTGGATCGCAGCCATTCTGACTGGTGTGAAGTGGTACCTCATTGCGGTTTTGATTTGCATTTCTCTGATAATGAGTGATGTTGAGCATCTTTTCATGTGTTTGTTAGCCATCCATATGTCTTCTTTGGAGAAATGTCTATTTGGTTCTTTGGCCCATTTTTTGATTGGGCCGTTTATTTTTCTGGAATTGAGCTGCATAAGTTGCTTGTATATTTTTGAGATTAGCTGTTTGTCAGTTGCTTCATTTGCTATTATTTTCTCCCATTCAGAAGGCTGTCTTTTCACCTTGCTGATATTTTCCTTTGTTGTGCAGAAGCTTTTAATTTTAATTAGATCCCATTTGTTTATTTTTGCTTTTTAGTAAGTTCTTCCCACACTTTCCTATTTAAAATTATGTTCCCCAAAATATCCCTTTCCCTGCTTATTTTTTTTTGACATAACCTTTTTCATATACTAATATACTACATAATTTTCTTAGTGGTTGGATTATTTTCTGTATCCTTCAAATATCAAGCAAACCTCAGAAAAATAAGGATTTTTTTTTTTTTTTTTGGTCTATTTTGCTGTTTGCTGTATCGGGACTTCCTTGGGGGCTCAGTGGTAAAGAATTTCCTGCAAAGCAGAAGACACAGGAGATGGAGGTTTGATCCTTGGATTGGGAAAATCCCTTTGAGAAGGTCATGACAACCCACTCCAGTATTCTTGCTTGGAAAATCCCACAGGCAGAGGAGCCTGACTGGCTCCAGTTCATGGGGTCACAAAGAGTTGGACATCTAAACCACTAAGCATGCACATATCTGCAGTTTGTAGAACAAGGCTTGGCATCTAGTAGCCGTTTAAAAGCATTTGTATAAAACTATATAAGCTTCTATAACTGGAATGTAATGATATAGGATGTGTATTACTCATGAACATACATCATATGTATCAAATATAAGTATATTAATAAAACATGACTAGAGTGTGTATTATCTGTAAGCTGTCACATAGAAATCATCCAATAAATATTAGCTATAATTGTTAGAAAGTTTATATGTGCACAGTAGACATTACATATGCTTGCTATACCTGAAGAATGAATGAATTAAAAATTAGCATAATGTATTATTCATGTTACGTTAAAATGCTGTAGCTTTTCCTCTATGAGGATACCAGCAGAATTGCATTCTATGCATTCAACGGACCAACTGTGGCCAAATTCTAGATATAACAATACAAAATATTGATGATTGAGTTAGTATTGCCCTTTTCATACATGATCTAAGAAGCCTGAACAACTGTCATCAGTATTCCAACTATTCAATAAAGCCACTTAATAAACTCAGAGTGGCTGAACAGTCATCACTGAGCAGGCTGATTGAGCAGCCCTGAGGGGCAGTATAGTATCTTATAAGAGCAGGTAAAGATTGGTATCTGGAACTAAGAGGCTGATGTCAGAAACAACTGGTGCAGTGTGATCCACCAACATTATGAACAAAATGCCCAGAACAACTGCTAATAATCAGAAAAAGAAACGCACTGAAGAAAGGATAGATTCACTTTGAGTTTTATACAAAGACTTTTCTAAATGATGCACCCTCAAGGGATAAAAACCGAGTCTCTAAAAAATTATATAATTTACCTAAACTCTGTTTTCCTATCGAATCCTAAAAAGGTTGCTATGTGCAATATCTCCATAGCAGAGATAATTATTGACTGCTTTGGTTCCTATGTCAATATTGAGCAGTGTCATAGAAATCAAACCCTCACTAAAGGTGTCTTTGAATTACTGTTTGAACTCCAAGTACTATCATAAAGGTTACCTACTTGCTCCTATATTATTAAATGACACTTCATCTCTCAGTTCTATTTTTCTTTATGGAAGGCATACTAATTTAAATAATCACTAACTGGGTCATTCTGCCAGGTACTGAGGGAAACAAAACGTAAACGATATTTTCTGTGTTCAGAAATTTACAATCTAAACATAGAAACAAACATTATTTGACTTAATATAAAGGGGAAGATGGACATTAATTATACCAGTTCCCTTAAGGTGTAATTGACAAACATAATTGTATATTTTTAAAGTGCACAATATATGACTTGGCACTGATAGACTGTAAAATGAATGATTACCAGAACCAAGTTAATTAACATAACCTAACACAACCATCACCTCAATAGTTCTTTTTTTTTTTTTTTAGTGTGGTAAGAGTACTTAAAATCTATTCTATTAGCAAGTTTCCAGCATATAATACTACAATATTATTAACTATAGTCACCATGTTGTACATTAGATTTACCAAACTTATCCATCTTATAACTAAATGTTTGCACCCTTTAACCAACCTTTCCTCACTTAACATGATTAGTAACAACATCAAGGAGTAATGAGCAATTTGGTTTCAAGGTATAATTAGAGTTGAGCAAAATCTTCTCTGAACAGGTCATAAAACAGCATATATAATCCTCAATTCTAAGATATATACATCTTAAATTAGAGCACCAGTATTCAGGATTGTTCAGGTTTTCCAAAATTTCCAGTTCTTTACCTTGAAAAATAAAAATTTATCCTGCAAACATTTTCTGACTACTTCACTCCAAAATCTTCAGCAGATTTTGCATTTGTATTCTCCCAAAACACACGCACTATATATGCACCTATGATTATATAAATCATCGTATTGACTATATACCTCATTATTATACTTGAATGAAATAACTGCCTCATTTCTGTTTCCCTAATATTTTTCATGGAGTTGATATTCACTAAAATGCAAACTAAATAAATGTTCTATAGAGAAGTGAAAATGTGGTCTAGAGAAAAAGAATATGTACAGTGGACATGTAATAATTTGAAAGTACTGTGAAAGGGAAGCTAGAGAAAGCAGAACATGACCAAGGAGAGGACCTTTATAATTACTCAAACTGGCTCATTATAAAATATGACTCTTTATGGAAATACAAACAAAAGTGGGGCAATTTCAAAATCACGAACCAGAGAAAGGTAGAATATTCACCAGGAAGATCATGTCTGATATATAGACAATCAGGAAAGTCAGTTCTAAGAATCACTGAGGAAAGGAAAGTTGCAAGAAAAGTAGATCAATAATGTTGTTTGCTGAAATGCTACAAAATTATAGGATTTGTCCAAGAAAGTAGTCATTGGAGACTTTAGAGAGTGCACTTTCAGTAGAGATGTGAGAAAACCCAAATTGCAGAGCTTAAGGGATATGGTGCAGAAGTCATGGTAACAAGTACGGAGATTTGATGGGAAAAGACCCAACTAAGATAAGCCACTCTATTGTGAGTTGTATCCGAGCCAAGCAAGATTATAATTACACTTTTGCTCAATTTCAATTTTTATTAAGAACAGTTAAAACGGATTCTACCTTCTCACACAATTTGGATGTGAGTATTTTATGTTTCAATGGGTTCATTTTTTTAAGGTTGTTAGAACCAAAGAGGGAACCATCTACCCTACTGGTGATCGTTAATTGTATTATATTACTTATATAGTGAATTAGACCTACTTCTTTCCCTTTCTCAACAGGACAAATGAAAGTATCTGAAATATCAGTACTTAGCTATTCTATGGAGAAGGCAATGGCACCTCACTCCAGTCCTCTTGCCTGGAAAATCCCATGGACAGAGGAGCCTGGTAGGTTGCAGTCCATGGGGTCGCACAGATTTGGACACGACTGAAGTGACTTAGCAGCAGCAACAGGTATTCTAAGTTACCTTGGAAATAACATTTTTGGGATGTGGGTGTGTGTATGTATTGGCACAGAGAAAAAAGTACACTAATTGTTCTTACGTTTCTCAGAGTTTATTTATGTATTTGCTTTTTTCACTCTTTATCTCTCTGGCTCCCAGGATGTACAGATGGCCTTTAATCAAGCCTATTGCTAGTGTTCAGAGAAACTACTGAAGCAATCCTTCTAGGCAAAGGGTCAGAGTATAGAGAAGCTGCAAAGTTAACATTTTTGAACTTGCTTACTGAGAAATCGTTGCTGAAACAAGAAAAGATATGCCTTTTCAAACCTCTGCCCTAAAACAAAATCCAATTTGGAGGTACAGGATCTACAAGATTGCTCACCTTCAAAAAAGAGGAAATAAGAGGAAATAAGGTTGTACCCAAGTGTGGGTACAAACTAAAGCAGAAGACACGCCAAGCTTTTATCTGGAAATGAAATTTAGACATTTAGAAATGAAATTTAGAAAATTTTACTGGAGTAAGTACAGGTGTGAGAGTTGTACCATAAAGAAGGCTGAGTGTCAAAGAATTGATGCTTTTGAACTGTGGTGTTGGAGAAGACTCTTCAGAATCCTTGGACTGCAAGGAGATCAAACCAGTCCATTCTAAAGGAAATCAGTCCTGAATATTCATTGGAAAGACTGATGCTGAAGCTCCAATACTTTGGCCAATTGATGCGAAGAGGCGACTCATTGGAAAAGACCTTGATGCTGGGAAACATTGAAGGCAGGAGGAGAAGGGAACGACAAAGGTTGAAATGGTTGCATGGCATCACTGACTCGATGGACATGAGTTTGAACAGGTTCCAGGAGATGGTGAAGGACAAGGAAGTCTGGTGCACTGCATTCCATAGGGTTGAAAAGAGTCGGAGATGACTCAGTGGCTGAACAACAACAGCAAAGCACTGAAAGTGCTGTTTCTTGGCATATTAATCTAAATATCCCATAACAACATAATCTAGATGGCATATATATATATATATGCCATATATATATGCATATATATATGGCATATATATATATATCTCCAAAAGTTTATAAAGCTTCAAGAAAAAATGACAAACAGAATTTAAAAACTCAGCCTGTAGAAAAAACAACAAAATTACTCTGAAAACTTGAATTTAACATCTCTGAATAAAAATACACTCTCTAAGATGGAAAAAGTGAAAGGGGTAGATAAGAAAATATGCCTTTATTATATTAAGATTAAAATTTGCATAAAATATATGCTATGTGTGGTTTCAAAATGTGTTATCTATTATGTATGACTGTGTGCATATATATTGTTCAATTTCCCTTGATTTGTGTGCTGCCTTAAGAAATATTATTTAAATGAAAAATGTTTCAGAGACAAGTTCATTGAAAATTACTTAGATAGGGTTTCCAATAATCATCTTTAATTATAATTGAAACAGACTCAAAAGAAACTATTGCACTGTACTATATTCAGAGAAATAAAATCAGTCCTTGGAAGTGGAAACTCAACACTTTGGGCGCCTGATGCAAAGAGCCAACTCATTGGAAAAGACCCTGCTGCTGGGAAAGATTGAAGGTGAGAGGAGAAGAGGATGAGAGAGGATGAGCTGGTTGGATGGCATCACTGATGTGAAAGACGTGAGTTTGAGTAGGCTCTGGGAGTTGGTGATGGACAGGGAAGCCTGGAGTGCTGCAGTCCATGGGGTTACAGAGTCAGACATGACTGAGCAACTAACTGAACTGATGTTCAGAGAAATATAATGTTAACAAGAGGAAGATGACCTGAACTAAACTTCGAAATAGCAAACTGAAAAAAAAGAAAGTTTGCAAACATTTCCAGAATAATACTATGGGGACCATATGTATCCCACAAATAGACCAGTACAGTCCATGAGCAAGGATATTGCTTTAACAGTGCCCTATGTGACAGTCTGTAATAATGTGGAAACATGAACAATTAAGATTTTTTAATTCTTCTTGCAGAAGAGTTAAGTTTATGTAGCCAATTCTTCTTAAGGTATCTAAAGAGGGGAAACATCATTCTAAGAAACATAAAAGTTTCAGCTCTTTGGGTGTTTTTATTTTCCTTATAATGCTATTATTAGTATTATAATTTGTATGTCATTCTCTTTTAAGTTTATTAGTATAAACCATTGTCACTCTACTGTTTGACCTCCAGACATACTTGATAAAAATGAAGTTTCCAGGCTTAAATGTCAGATCTTAGAAAATTTTAGTCTCAGACGTTAAAACATGGCTATACCTTTAATCAGAGAAGGCAATGGAACCCCACTCCAGTACTCTTGCCTGGAGAATCCCATGGACAGAGGAGCCTAGTGGGCTGAAGTCCATGGGGTCGCTAAGAGTCGAACACAACTGAGCGACTTCACTTTCACTTTCCATTTTCATGCACTGGAGAAGGAAATGGCAATCCACTCCAGTGTTCTTGCCTGGAGAATCCCAGGGATGGGGGAGCCTGGTGGGCTGCCATCTATGGGGTCACATAGAATAGGACACTACTGAAGCGATTTGGTGGCAGTAGCAGCAGCATACCTTTAATGATGACATATCTATCTCATCACTGACTTTCTATGAATTAATGGATTACCTAACAAGCCTAACAATACACCTGGAAATGTTCCTCAATTTTCATTTCAGGCTTCATTTGAATTAGTAAGCCCTTCAAAGAAAAAATATAGTCGTTAATACTTTGAAAAATAAAGTGGGGACTTTCCAGTTGGTCCAGTGGTTAAGGATCCACCTTTCAATGCAGGTAAAGTGAATTTTATGCCTGGTTAGAAATCTAAGATCCCACATACCATGGGGCAACTAAACCCGTGTGCTACAGCTACTGAGCCTGCATGCTCTAGAGTCAGTGCTGTGCAACCAGAATGAGTCCATGAGCCACAGTGAAGAGTGCTCATGCCACAGTGAAGACCCAATACAGCCAAAATAATAACAATAAAATAAAATGCAATTTAACAAAGTTAAGTCTTCAAAGAAGTGAAAGTGTTAGTTGCTCAATCATGACCAACTCTTTAAAATTCCATGGGCTATAGCCTGCCAGGCTCCTCTGTCCATGGAATTTTCCAGGCAAGAATACTGGAGTTAACATTCCCTTTGCCAAGGGATCTTTCCAACCCATGGATTGAACTCATGTCTCCTGCATTGCAGGCAGGTTCTTTACCATCTGAGCCACCAAGGGAGTCTTCAAGGTGTTCAGTAAATATGAGCAGATATAAGGAAAGTATACATAAATTGTGCACAGGAGCACAAAATACTCATTTAAAAAAAATATATATATATATATAAACATATAAAAAGAAACAATTATTTATACATAATTAGAAGTAAGAATAGAAATAAATGTAAAAAATATTTTAGTGAACACTGGTGATATGTCAGATAGTGTATTAAACTACATGAAACTGAGTTTCAGAGAGTTATTCTTAATAAGGAAATAGCCTTAGGAAGTATTAATATATGACTTTTTGAGATTGTAAACAGCATCTCTTCAGACAGTTGCTCTGGTTGTGCAGTATATAAGGATTTCATTCATCTCATAGATATATGCTAAGTTACATAATAGTTCAAGGGCAGGATGGAAGATTTTTGGCTTCTAGGCTGAAAGCCTGAGCAGTCAGGGAGAACCCTTTCCTTACAAACAACAACAACAAAAAAAGAAACCTTATGTTGACTTTCATGGTCTGCACACACTTAGGTAATCTCTTTCTAACTCTCTCTCTCTCACACACACACACACTCACACACACACTCACACACTCATTGGCACATATATTCTTTTAAAGCTCTTCTAACACTCTCTTTGATTCAAAGTTAGTTATAATGTTATGATATATGGTTGCTTTTAAAGAAATACTTTTCCTATCTGATCATGGTAGTATTATCTAGTCAATATGGACAAACTGAAAATGCAAAGAAAGTAATAAAAAGTGAAAATAAAACTTACCCCTTATATGCCATTTTCCTTCCTTCCTTCCCTTCTTTCCCCCCGCTTTCATAATTAACTAATTTATTCAAAATCAAAACAAAATAAAAAACACAAACTCCATGGGCAACTTGGTTTTTTACCTCACTGTGAATAATATGGTAGAATAAGGAAAATGGTCTTAATATCTTTTATCCCACATGATACATAATTTAACAGATAGCCCTGCCTCCTCTGCTTCCAATGGCATCTCCTGTGCAGGCTCCCCACATTCGATTTGGGATCACAGCACTTGTTCCCATTTCAATAAAACTGGCAGGACTGATAATGAATTAAACTGTATGCTAAAATAGCAATCCTAATACTTTCATATTGGGCTAAAGTGGCTACTAAAACTATAAATCAACCATGTTTTCCAATATTCTACTGGCTAGCTAAATTCTGACTTTTAAAATTTAATTTAATACTATCAATCTCAATTATATATTTATTCTTTCTTAAATCTGCAGTTATTAAACAAATGGAATCTTCATTACAAATAGGTCATCTGCAAATTTTATTATTGAATCCAAAAACTTACCCTAACAATTTAAGAAATATTGAAAGACTCAAAATTTTGCCCAATTTCTTAAGCAAAAAAAATTTGAAAACAACGATTATGCGGTAAACTTTTCTTAGAAGCTGATTCACACATGTGGATAATACTAGAATATTCCATTTAATGATAAAATATTTCTCGAATAAACAGTATTTTTTTAATTTTTAACAGTATTTTTCCTTCCAACTTCCATATGCCTAAGTAAGGAAATACACAGAATGAACACAGGAAACCTTTCATTTGGAAGTCCAGGAGAATTCTATTCTTTAACATAAGAAAAATATAAACTGCTATACTATTATAGCCTTAGAGTATTTAAAATTCTTCCACCTTCATATTTCTCTATCTTAGATCCTAACTATGTATAGAAGTAAGGTGTCAACTATCAGACAGGCTACTCCAACCAGTAAATCCAACCAGTAAACCTCTTAAACTTTTTTTCACACATTTCTGTCATGATTAGGATTATCACTACATTTTCCTTTAGTCTAACCCACGCCTGCATTCTCAAGCATTTGGATAGGAAAAATTGGCTCAAGAAACCCACATCACATATTTCAGTTGTGTTATTTTGTGCGTTAGCCATGCTTTGTTTACTCCCGATTTCATTCCTGCATAATATGGTCTCAGACTTTCATGGGGATTTTAAAAAACAGTAGCTGTGAAAACCATTTTCATGAACAATAAAATAAAAGTGATGTCACAGTCCCTTACTGAGGGAGACCGGAGAGAAGTAGGTGACCTACAGGAATGTGTTATTACTTCTAGAGGGGCATCAGAGGATGCAAGTATAGAAGGAATGCTGAAAAGCACATAAAGTTGAGAAACCTCTATAAAAAACCTGTACAAAATTTTTGTTTCTTTGCCACAGTTCTGGTCCTTTCAGTCTTCCTAGGTGTTGAGCAACTTACCTCCAGGAGGAAAGAACTAAAAAGGCTTTCTAACTGTGGCTGGAAGGTTTTCCATGAGTGCAGTGAGGGGGCAGCCTTACTGTGAAATCTAACTTGGCAGGTAAAGCTATACTCTTCTTCAGAAAGTTACTTCATGGTCAGTGGTGACCTGACGATCTTATTTTGGAAGCTATCAATACAAGCACATTTAGAGAGACCAAGAGCTGAAATGAACTTATTAAAGAAGCTAATTTATACCATTACAGGTTAAACCAGGGATGATTTCCTCCGATAACATAATCACATTGCTAAAAAGTACAGGGTTTGTGAAAGTCTAATATGAGCAATGACAGTCCTTCCATCTCAGGGTAAACACTATGAATAAAAATAGAATGCCTTATGGCATGAAGAAATATTAACACACTCATTTGCCATCTATTCTTGAGGCATAAATTAAAATGTATTATTTTACTTTAAAGTCATGCATTTTTAAGTTCCATTGATTTTTATTTTTGCTTTAAAGTAGCAATTACATTATTTATTTCTTACTAAACTTTTGACTTTGTTGTTAAACTGGAGACTCACAATCCTTATAAATGGCAATGACAGGGACGTTAAATTCAGATGTACTTGGAGTAAACACTGTGCTAATTAGCTGAACTTTCCAAGGGATTAGACTGTTGACTTTATGAAAATAGTTGAAATTGTGAATCATTCTGCAAATCCCTAATGAGGCATGATTTTCTAACTATGGAGGACAGAGAATGTTTTAATATGTATACAATTTGAACACTGTATGGGGGATAAAGTCATTCATCTATCATCAGATTATTTAATTTAGCCAAGCAAAGATCACAAAAAAACATACAAAATTCATAATCTTTGATGTCTCTAGGAGCAAATAGGTAACATGACAACAACAAATGACTAGTAAAAGTAATAAGCATAATAATAATAACAGAACAAAATAGTATTCTTCAATAGCGAACTTCTAGGATGGGAAAATTTATCCATTTTTCTTCTGTTAGATAGAGAGATCCACATTCCCATTAAGTAGTATTCAAAGACAGATGCTGTCAATATTGAAATATCTAAGATAGGTACATTTGGGTCATTGCAGATATTACATGTTAAATGGTTCCATAGAGCTTGATGGCTAATGTATCTTTACCAAATGACTGAGTTATTATTAAGGAATGACTCAAAGTCTAATGCCAAATCTTTTACACTTTTTCACTCTTTCCAAATAAAATAGTGAGGGCATTAAACCCCCCAATTTAAGTGCAAAAATCACTTATGACATCCACCTTTGATCCCTTCCAATATCTCTTCTCATAGGGAATTTTCATATTTTTCATATTCCTAATTTTATCCAAGGCTACTGTTTGTTTTTGTCTAATGGTTAGCAAATAGAATTTCATGTTGTTTATAACAGTTAGGCATTATTTTAGTGAGAATATGTAAGTGTTCAAACAGAGGCTGAACACTGGATTTTCCACCATATTGCAATCCTTATTAAGAAAGTGCATCAGATGTTACATTTGTAAGATTATTTTAATTAAAGTATATTATTGCAAGGAGTGGCCAACTTTTAAAAATGAACTACAAATTAGCATTATTCATTTCTATGATGTGCTGCATTTTCCATAGAAATCCTGGCTAACGCTAAAGATCAGAGTAAAAACACACTTACCGTCATCATATTGGCCCAAGCAGACTGTGAAGAGACAACCAAGGATAATCCCTGAAGCGAACCATTTCCAGAGAGAAAAATGTTGGAACATCTTCTGTCGGATTCCACTCGAGGTTGATCTGAAATAGAAAGAGGGAAAAAGAAATATTTGACAAGTTCATTAATCTGTTATAGGTAAACACACCTGTTACAGCACAGAAAAGCCTTAATGACTTCATAGTTAATTACCTGTGCCACACTATCCATTATCAAAGTAGCAAAATTGTTTAATGTACCAGAACTCATCTACATGAGTTTGCAGATGAGCAATCTCTAAGAAAAGACATCCATTCTATTACTTACTTTGTAAGCAAGTAAGTTGAGATGTTAACATCCTGATGACATTAGAACACCTTTAAAATTGAGACCCAGTGAGTGAATCAAATGCCAATCAGTTTAAGTCACAGAATTTATCTTCGGTATCAGTTCAGTTCAGTTCATTCGCTCAGTCGTGTCTGACTCTTTGCAACCCCATGAATCGCAGCACACCAGGCCTCCCTGTCCATCACCAACTCCCGGAGTTGACTCAGACTCACGTCCATCGAGTCAGTGATGTCATCCAGCCATCTCATCCTTTACCGTCCCGTTCTTCTCCTGCCCCCAATCCCTCCCAGCATCAAAGTCTTTTCCAATGAATCAACCCTTCACATGAGGTGGCCAAAGTACTGGAGTTTCAGCTTTAGCGTCATTTCTTCGAAAGAAATCCCAGGGCTGAACTCCTTCAGAATGGACTGGTTGGATCTCCTTGCAGCCCAAGGGACTCTCAAGAGTCTTCTCCAACACCACAGTTCAAAAGCATCAATTCTCTGTTGCTCAGCTTTCTTCACAGTCCAACTTTCACATCCATACCTGACCGCAGGAAAAACCATAGACTTGACTAGATGAACCTTTGTTGGCAAAGTAATATCTCTGTTTTTCAACATGCTATCTAGGTTGGTCATAACTTTTTTTCCAAGGAGTAAGCATCTTTTAATTTCATGGCTGCAGTCACCATCTGCAGTGAAGTTGGAGCCCCCAAAAATAAAGTCTGACATTGTTTCCACTGTTTCCCCATCTATTTCCCATGAAGTGATGGGACCAGATGCCATGATCTTCATTTTCTGAATGTTGAGCTTTAAGCCAAATTTTTCACTCTGCACTTTCACTTTCATCAAGAGGCTTCGTAGTTCCTCTTCACTTTCTGCCATAAGGGTGGTGTCATCTGCATATCTGAGGTTATTGATATTTCTCCCGGCAATCTTGATTCCAGCTTGTGCTTCTTCCAGCCCAGCGTTTCTCATGATGTACACTGCATAGAAGTTAAATAAGCAGGGTGACAATATGGAGCCTTGATGTACTCCTTTTCCTATTTGGAACCAGTCTATTGTTCCATGTCCAGTTCTAACTGTTGCTTCCTGACCTGCATATATGTTTCTCAAGAGGCAGGTCAGGTGGTCTGGTATTCCCATCTCTTTCAGAATATTCCACAGTTTATTGTGATCCACACAGACATAGGCTTTGGCATAGTCAATAAAGCAGAAATAGATGTTTTTCTGGAATTCTCTTGCTTGTTCCATGATCCAGCAGATGTTGGCAATTTGATCTCTGGTTCCTCTGCCTTCTCTAAAACCAGTTTGAACATCTGGAAGTTCATGGTTCACGTATTGCTGAAATCTGACTTGGAGAATTTTGAGCATTGCTTTACTAGCATGTGAGATGAGTGCAGTTGTGTGGTAGTTTGAACATTCTTTGGCATCGCCTTTCTTTGGGATTGGAATGAAAACTGACCTTTTCCAGTCCTGTGGCCACTGCAGAGGTATATCTTAGGTATAGAACAGTTCAACTATACATATAAGTTTTTGCAATTATTTAAGATGTTAAGCTGTTGGTGTCCTACATAAAATTTCAATAGCCATTTGTCTTATGGAATTAAGTAGAAAAACCCAACATCAAAACAGAAATTCATTTTTAGTAGAGTGACAAGTGATTGACTTAACTATGTCATAAAGACTAAGAATAAGCCATCAGTTTTTACCACATTTGTCTTTGGAAGCATTTGCATTAATTTCATTTAAATTCTTTTGTTTTTCTTTGCAATCTGCCAGTAAATAAATAAATTGAATGAGGTGTTAGTGGCCTGTGAGCAGATGGGCCAGTTTTCTATCTCCATCGGAAAAGAAAAAATGAACTAGCCTAAAGGGGCAAGAGAGGCCATGAAGGCTGTGATAAATTGAAAAGTGCAGGGTGTTTCTGGAGAAACCTGGGATTGTAAACCAGCGTTACTGAGTCTTCTGATTTTCCAGAACATGATAAATTTCTGTTTTCCATGGTAAATTTCAAATTTCCACGTGAGGCTCCTGAGTGTTTAGATGGTTGCCCAAAACTTTGTAATGACTAAAAGCGTCTGGCAGGTTATACTGTCTTCTAAGGTCCTTCAGTTTACAACTCCTGACAGGGATTCTCTCTACTAAACTACTCATGGGTAAGGTCCTTCAGAATGCACAAAGGAAATAATTTGAAGTTTACTTTTGCATATATTTTGCTAAATTTGTATTTCTGGTTTATTTTTGTGTATTTTGTAAGGTTTATTTGCACAATAGCCTGCAAAATATGTAATTTATTTTAAGTTATATTAAAATTACAAGCTCAAACAATTTTTATTCATGGAATGAAAGTGAAAGCGAAGTTACTTAGTCATGTCTGACTCTTTGCGACCCCATAGACTGCAGCCTGCCAGGCTCCTGCATCCATGGGATTCTCCAGGCAAGAGTACTGGAGTGGGTTGCAATTTCCTTCCCCAGGGGATCTTCCCAACTCAGGGACCAAACCCCAGTCTCCCACATTGTGGACAGATGCTTTACCATCTGAGCCACCAGGGAGGCCCATAGTCATGAAATCCGTGGTCCATAAATTTAAAGTCACAGAACTAGACCTTCTAAAATGGAATCTATTCTTCTTGTGTTTCTTTATCTTAATAAAAAGAGTGTTCTTTTTATATAACCCTTACATATTTTCCCCCTCTAACTGGTAAAGAACTCAGCTTCTACTTTTATAACTTCTAGGCAAAGATAGAGCCCATCATTAAATATCAAGCAACCATAATGATACATGTTTATTGCAGGGAAAGAAAAAAATAAAATTGACAAATGCTAGTCATTTAAAGAGCAGTTTATTAGAGTGGGGCTTCTTTTTAAATTCAAGTTTTACAACTTCCCAGTTATGATGGAGCAAACAAAATAGCATCTCTGTCTCACTTATCTCATTATTAACATGGAGATACAATAGTGCCTACCTCAAATTTATTTGGAGGATTAGGTAAATGGCTATAAATACATGCTTAGAAGAATACCTCAGAGTGAGCACTCCACAAAGCTTAACATGAGTGTTTTTGATTCAGCATCTATGAAGTCTTCAAAGTGGTTAAACATACATTTTCTCAACTCATCTTGAGTGAAACCTCTAAGGTAGGTATTATTGTCTCTACTCTGTGGAGGAAAGGATATCCTCACAGGCTCAAGATTAAAAACTCATGAGTGGCTGAAGTGGTGGTGAAGTTTGTAAGCTTGAAATTTCTGCTCATTCCATAACAATAAAGGACAAAAAAATCTCAAGAAAGCACATGGTTCTAGTTTCAAACTACATGGAGGCCCAGAATAGCTTGCTGCATTTTTTCCTGTATACTAAGGAGAAATATTGCATGCTTCTTCCCAAACCTGAAGTATACATAAGATTTGTGAAAATAATGGCTTAAATTCCTCTTTTCTTTTTCTAAAGAAATGTTACAACATTAAGAAACAGAAAATAGTGTTTAAATTTTAAAAATAAAGGGAAAACACCTAAATGATATTAGAAAAAAACAACAACAAAAAAGCAGTATCTATTTTGTTTACTAGTTTTACACTCTCTAGAATTGCAGGCAAAGTTCTTACAGGTGCCTGCAAACAACACTCTAACATGGTATTGTACTTTTATTATAAATTCCATATTGAACACTGCCTTGTTCCTTGAGTGGAAAATTTCCCTCGGATCTCCTTGGTCAGTAATACTATGCTCAATAAACCTAGACCATGCTCAATGCTAAAAAGAAATGTAGCTGACCTATAAATAATGTCATTGTACTTGTTTTTTTGGAGATGATTGACTACCATATTCAACACTGTTATAGTTAATAAAGACATGGTTTTGCAATAGTGATTTGAAAACGCAGTTGATCCTTGAACAACTCAGGGGTTAGGAGCACCGATTATCCCCCTTCTTCCAACCAAATATCCAAATATCTCTGCATCAAATGACTTATCCAAAAGCAGGAAGCTAAAACAGTTTGGATAGAATCAAGACTCGAGGTTGCTCTCAGTCCATGTATTGTGATTCCTGGGTTTCCCAGCTGGTGCTGGTGGTAAAGAACCTGCTTGCCAATGCAGGAGACATAAAAGACATGGGTTCAATCCCTGGATTGGGAAGATACCCTTGAGGAGGGCATGGCAAAGCACTCTAGTCTACTTGCCTAGAGAATCCCATAGACAGACGAGCCTGGTGGGCTACAGTCCACAGGATCACAAACAGTCAGACACGGGTGAAGCAACTTAGCACACATACACAGCGTGATTCCCTAATCAAACACAAATTTTTCCCCGCACTTAAAGATTTGTAAAATAGGATTATAGATGCTAATTCTACTGAAAAAAACCACACACACACACATAAAAGTGAACTTATGCTGTACAAACACATGTTGTTCAAGGGTTATCTGTAGTATTCTACTGTCAATAATATTGGGGGGAAAAGCATGTTTTCCAATTATGTTGTAATCTTACGCATAAATGGTTTCAGTTTCATGATATTTACTATATATTTTCTGTAGTCTTTGGAATATTTTACTATTATTACTAAAGATACAATATATTGATTTTAAGTTTCAATCATTTGTATGATAAAGCTACCAGATACAATTCATATTTATTTCTCTGGCATTGAATATTCTCAGAAATTCAATTATTCAACAAGCATTTATGGAGGGTCTGTGAGGTACCGCTCACTCTTATAGACAGATGGAACTTCTCAGTTTTAAAAAATGCATATCCCTGCTTCTATGAGTCTTACGTTCAGAAAATGGAGTAAGGTTATATGAAACTAATAATTGCATTCCATTAACACACCTGCAGAAAACTTGACAAGGAAAACATAACTATTTCAATAATCCTTGATGAAAGCACCCTTGATGGTATCTAGTACCTTGAGGGTAGATTGCTGTTCATCTCTTGGAGGGAGACCACATAAAAGGCCTTTCACTTTAAAGTATAAATGCAAAGTCTGTCGGTACACAATGCTCTACTCTTTACCTGCTGATCCCTGCCTTCTGGAGTCTGGGTTGGTTGTGGTGACACATGGCAAATGCAGCGAAGGTTAACAGCAGTTTTCCCTCTGGTACATTTTTGAAAATGCTAACTCCTTTTTTTAAGGCTCTGCCCTGACTGCTACATGAAAAACCACTAATTTCTTTGATGTATCAAAGTGTGGATACCAATGCCATGATGAGAAATCCCATATCAGCATTTTGTCAGGAAGCAAGCTGGAATCTCCCAGGGAGCTGAGAGAGGAACATGAGCACTTTGCCCTTCAACAGTCTGTTCCGTCAAACTCTGGTACTTTGCTATCACTGACATCTAGATAGAGTTATAATAACAAAACTTGTCACTTTTATACTGCTTATAGGAAATTTATACTATTACTTCCTAGAATATGCAAATACTCTTTCAAAGCAGCCTTAACTATGAAATTTAAAATACAAGCCTTTCCAAAGTCACCACATCTCACCACAACATATATGAATTTCCTTAACTAATTGGTGGAAAATCTTTCTTCTACTTTACTGTTATGGGAATAAACAGGAAGGTTTTCATTGCTAGAGAAAACAGTTATCGCTCATAAGCATGACCTGATGAATCAACCTTTATCTTTTTTCTTTGTAATATGCATTTTCAAAAAATAAAATTTCAGAGTCTTTATGATCTATTCTCTTTTTCTATTTATCTCTTCCTATAATTTTAACATATTTTATTAAATATATATTGCTATGTTTATGTTTAGGACTACCCTGGTGGCTCAGACAGTAAAGAATCTGCCTGCAATGCAAGAGACCTGGGTTTAATCTCTGAGTTGGGAAGAGCCCCTGAGAAAGGGAATGTCTAACTACTCTTGCATTTTTGCCTGGAGAATCCAATGGACAGAGGAGTCTGGTGCACTATATAGTCCATGGGGTAAAAAAGAGTCAGACACAACTGAGCAACTAAGCATGCACATAGGCATGTCACATTTATAAAATATACTATCCTTATAAAAGTATATATGCAAAGTAGAAAATATATTTTATTTTTTGAAGAATAAAATATATTGAAGTATTTATATTCATATTACACCTTTGTTCATAAAAACTATGTAAATAAATATTTATTTTATTTAACTTTATACTATATTTATATGTGTACTATATATAGGTAAATATTGATCCTATATATATATCTTGTTATTCATTAGCTTAATTCTGTTGCAAGGACAGAAATGGCCAGATTGCCCCCGACAGCAAGGTTACCTGTGTTTTCATCAGGCAGTGTGAGAGTTAACATACACTGTGAGGCTCTGGGAGACCTAGGCACCTCTCCAACCTGGCCCAAACTAACCAGACTTACTTAATCTGTGATGGAGCTTACAGTCTGATGTGCCATAGTGTCTGAGTTTACCTTTACTGCTGTTCACTTTAAAATGTATATTTGTTTATGTTCACTCTCTATGTGTGCATTCATAGTATATAAATATATATGTGCATATATCTACACATATGTGGATTCATAATACATGTGTGTGTGTGCACGCGTGAGCATGTGCACGTATGCTATCACTTCAGTCTGACTCTTCGCGACTCCATGGACTGTAGCCCATCAGGCTCCTCTGTCTGTGGGACTTTCCATGCAAAAATACTGGAGTGGGTTGCCATTTCCTACTCCAGGGGATCTTCCTGACCCAGGGATCAAATCTGCATCTCCTTTGTCTCCTGTATTGCATTGGGGTTCTTTTTTCTATTTTATATATATATGTAAACGCTATCTTCCTGTTTTCACTTTTAAATGTATATTTGTGTGTACTCTTTCTGTGTGCATTCATAATATAGATATATGTGCATTGATTTCATATATATATATATATATATATATATATACTCCTTCCCTACCTCCCTTCCTCCCCTCCTCACCCCATCTGACACAATTCAATATGGATACACACACTCTCAATCTAATGGAATCAAAGTTGATAAAAAATAGTTTAAAAAGTGAGGAGAAGAAATCCATAAGAACTTATTTCACTAACAGTGTAACTGTTCACAGGACATGTGTTGCATTAGAGTTTTAACATTTTAAATATAACTCAACATTTATAAATTTTAAATGAGAATAGTTTCACTCAAAATACATTTCCTAGAACCATATGATACAAGCAAGAAAAATCTAAGTTTAGATAATCTTCTTCTACAAACTTTGATGGATCTTAACAATAAAGAGGGCTTCTCCCATAGCTCAGCTGGTAAAGAATGGGCCTGAAGTGCAGGAGACCTGAGTTGTTCTTGGGTTGGGAAGATGACATGGAGTAAGGACCTAAATCAAATCCCTTGTAATTACACAGTGGAAGTGATAGATCTAGAAAATCGATCTGATAGACAGAGTGCCTGAAGGACTATGGACAAATATTTACAACATTGTATAGGAGGTGGTAATCGAAATCTTCCCCCCAAAAAAGAAATTCAAAAAGGCAAAATGGTTGTCTGAGGAGGTCTTACAAATAGCAGAGAAAAAAAGAAAAGTGAAAGGCATAGGAAAAAAGGAAAAATACACCCATCAGAATGCAAGATTCCAAAGACTACCAAGGAGAGATAAGAAAGGCTTCCTCAGTGATCAGTGCAAAGAAATAGAGGAAGACCATAGAATGGGAAAGACTCAAGATCTCTTCAAGAAAATTAGAGATACCAGAGAATATTTCATGCAAATATGGGCACAATAAAGGACAGAAATGTATGGACCTAACAGATGCAGAAGATATTAATAAGAGGTGGCAAGAATACACAGAAGAGATATACAAATAAGCTCTTCATGACCCAGATAAACACAATAGTGTGATCACTCACCTAGAGCCAGACATTTTAGAGTATGAAGTCAAGTGGGCCTTAGAAAGCATCCCTATGAAAAAAGCTAGTGGAGGTGATGGAATTCCAGTTGAGCTATTTTAAATCCTAAAAGTTGATGCTGTGAAAGTGCTGCACTCAATATGCCAGCAAATTTGGAAAACTCAGCAATGGCCACAGGACTGGAAAAGGTCAGTTTTCATTCCAATCCCCAAAAAGGCAACACCAAAGGATGTTCAAACTACCACACAATTGCACTCATTTCACATGCTTAGCAAAGTAATGCTCACAATTCTCTAAGTGAGGCTTCAACAGTATGTGAACCCTGAACTTCCAGATGTTCACGCTGGATTTAAAAAAGGCAGAGAAACCAGAGATTAAATTGCCAACATCCATTGTATCATAGAAAAAATAAGAAATTCCAGAAAACAACATATACTTCTGCTTCATTGACTACACTAAAGCCTTTGATGTGTGAATCAAAACAAACCGTGGAAAATTCTGAAAGAGATGGGAATTCCAAACCATCTGACCTGCCTTCTGAGAAATCTGGTCGCTGGTCAAGAAGTAACAGTTAGAACCGGACATGGAACAATGGACTGGTTCCAAATTGGGAAAAAAGTAAGTCAATGTTATATATTATCACCCTGATTATTTAACATATATTCAGAGTACATCATGTGAAGTGCACTTGTATATGACCCCCCAGCTCACCCCATTGAGCACAGATGAAGTCTGTGACTTTGCTTTTAGCTCATAGAATATTGCAAAGATAATGTAAAACTATTCCCTTGTTTCAGTTAAGTTATATAATACTCACAATTAGGACAGTGGAGAGAGAATTTTCCATCTGAGATTTAAGAAGCAACTATTAACATTGTAAACTGCCTATGAAGAGGAACATATGCCAGGGATCTTGTACCTGAGGGTGGCCTCCATACAGCAGACTTTAGTTATACAACCAAAAGGAAAAGAATTCTGCCAATAAACTAAATGAGTCTAGGATCCTTTCCTAATCAGTCCTATAGATGAAAATGCAGTTAGCAGGCAATTGACTGAAGCCTTGTAAGACACTGAGCAGAGGACCCAGCTAACTGGTAGTGGGACTCCTGCCCCAGGGAAACTGTGAGATAATCATTGTGGATTGTCTTAAGCCATCAAGTTTGTGGTAATTTGTATGTAACAGTAGAAAATTAATGCATAGGAGGATCTGAGGTAAACATGATATATGTAAAACATTGATCAGTTTAGTGTTTGTTCTGAATTTTAGATAAGAGCTGCTTATGGCATTGAGGATGGAATTGTACATATTAAACAAAACTAAAGGGGGAAACACATATTCAACAAAGAAGAGAGTTGTCTTGCACAAACTAATGGCTACAGTTTCAGTGAAATGAAGTGTATGGGGAGCACAATTTTCAGTGTTGTGGTGCAACACTTGAACATTTCTATAAGAGTTGCCTACCTTTTATTCATGGAAGGCTTCTGTACAAACATTATTTTCCTGGAGTTGCATACTATATTAGTGCATATGCAAAAACTAAACACAAACTACTTTGTATTGTCTTTGCAGGAATTTTCAAATAAAGTACTTAACAAACTGAACTAAAAATATGTCATCTTTTATAATTAAAAAAAATTGAATATCTTGTTAAGGACTAAATCTGTAAGTTTAATGTTAATGAAAATGTTGGTAAAGATAATTATTTTGAGTATGATAGATATTACTGCTATTAAAACATTAAAATATTATATTAATTTAGGTAAATATAGGTAAACAAATAATAGACTGTTCTGTTTAATTTCACTTTGTGCTTTTCTTATTTGTCCTAAAAAAGTATAAGCAAAATTTGTAGTTTGGGGTATTTTCAGAAATATCATCTCAAATATAATAAGTCAATTAATTGTTTAAATAGAAGAAATACAGCTAAGAAAGTATTTTTAAAATCTCTGTTTTGATATAATTATTTTAAGCTTTTACTATTTCTGTTATAAATTTATATGATTAAAGAAGTGCTTGATGTTCTCAACTGGCATAAGTACCAAGATGAATGATTTGACTTAGAAAATTAACTGAATATACAAGAGTCACGAAAGCCCTTTATTTATGCTACAGATTCATCAAGGTCAATATGATCTTCCCTAAAGAGACAATATTTCAATGTAATGAAATCTGAATTTCAAATTGAATTTTATTTGATCCTACAGAACCTCTGGCAAATAGCAATTTCTCTAGAGACTAGAAAAGTAGTCATGTTACAATTTTATATCAAAATATAGTGAAATTCTATTCAGCTGAAATGATTGAAAAAGATACAAGATTTAAAATAGTTTGCACCTTTGGATGCTTGGAAATCACAGATTTGAATTGAGATTATTAAGTTTTGAATATTTAACTATTTTGTTGAAAAAAAAGCATAAAATTAAGTTATGGGTATGAAAAGACTTTGCAAAGAGGAAATATTATTGTATTTCCAATCAATCAATACATTGTAAAATCTAATGCTCATTAAGGCACTGTAGCATTATTATTTTTTTTAATGATGGCCATTTAATAATGACTAGGTTGGAGAATAAAGTATATACAAGACAAAACATAAAGAATATTATGTAGCAGAGAAGAGGAGTAAAGATGGTTGTTCAACAGGAGTATGGGTGGAAATGTCACAGCTAAATTGTCAAATACTATTTCATGAATATCATGGAATGTCCATAGGGCGCTGAAGTCTGAATAAGAACTTGATGAGAAAAAGGAAGAGGAAAAAAATCACTCAGGAGAAATAAGATTCAAAATTAGAGGAAAAAATAAGATTGAAATTAGAGGATTAAATGTAAATATTAACTAAAGATAAAATCTACATATGGAGTTTCAGGTGATATATTGAAAGTTCAGCTCAGTTCAGTTCAGTCGCTCAGTCGTGTCCGACTCTTTGCGACCCCATAAATCACAGCACGCCAGGCCTCCCTGTCCATCACCATCTCCCGGAGGTCACTCAGACTAATGTCCATCGTGTCCGTGATGCCTTCCAGCCATCTCATCCTCGGTCGTCCCCTTCTCCTCCTGCCCCCAATCCCTCCCAGCATCAGAGTCTTTTCCAATGAGTCAACTCTTCGCATGAGGTGGCCAAAGTACCAAATCACATGATACTGAAAACCTAGCTAAATTTTTTTTTTAATAGTACTAGTGATGTACTGATATGTTTAAAAAGAAGGTGCATGAAGAGGATAAGTAGATTCACCTGGTAGAAGTATGTAGCATGGATTTGAGGGGAGTAATGAATGACAGATTAAGTGCTTTTCAATACTTTACTTCAGTCTTTTTCTGTTTAAATATACCTAGCAAGTTGCTCAATATTTGCAGGACAGCTAAAATAAGAACATTAGCTGGTTTTAGAGCATTTTTTATAAAAGATAGTATTATAATTGTAAAATTCTGTCCTATTTACCAAAGGCAACTCAATACAAGTATTATTCTTTATGTTTGAGAGGAAAACACAATTTAAATAATTTTATTTTACTCATAGAGATTGTACTTTATGAGTAATGAAATGTCAATATACCCGATGTATAAGTGCACTGATATGAGCAAAGCATTCAATAACCCATCACAATGTCTATTTTTAATGAGTTTTCATGGAAAAATCTCTAAAAGGGTGTGAACATAAGCCATATAACACTATTTCTTTTGAAATGGCAAAAGCAATGAAAAGTGATAAAGATTCCTTTAAGAGGAATTTTCAGAAAATAAAAACAAAGAACAAACCATGCATAAACTATAGTTTTTTTCTACTTAATTAGCATTCTTGTCCAATTAAACAATAATCATAAAGTAACATTTTTTGCCTTTAGAATTATTGCTGAAGTTCAAAGGTTCAAGTTTTTAATTGCTACTCATAAAGGATGCAGTGTAACTTTCAAAACTATGAAAAGTTTCTTATTTTACATGATTCAGCAAGATGTTTCTCTTAGAAAAGATATCATTAAAGAGCACTGATTTTTATGTAAATTAATGGCTAAAACCTTTTTTTGTTTCTACTTTCCAGTTTCAGACCTGGGTGAATAAATCAGAATCAGGCATCTTTTGTGGATAAAGGGAAGTAGAAATCTTAAGATTAGAAACTTATTAGAGTGATGCCAATGGGCAAAGATGAAATGAGATATTATGGATGATTTTGGAGCTGCAATTTTAATAATGATAAGGGTAGAGTGAAATGAATAGCTGAAGAAGAAATAAATTTCATCCCTCTGTCCAAACCCATTAATCTGTCAGCATGTCAAAAGTATAATTTACTAATAGTTCACAATAGTGGGTACATGAAGACTAAAAGATAATCAGATATAACAGTGGTGGGAGGAAAATTAGTGTTAAGTTGTAGAAAAGAGAAATTGGAGACAGATGATGTGTCTAGTGAGCTTTAGGCTGCACACATTAAGTGTAAGTAGCCACAGTTCTTTAGAGAAAAGATTGCAAATGAGTAAGATTCAGCAGTACAGTTCAGTTCAGTTCAGTCGCTCAGTCGTGTCCGACTCTGCGACCCCATGGACTGCAGCATGATAGGCCTTCCCTGTCCATCACCAATAAATAAGCAGGATGACAATATACAGCCTTGATGTAATCCTTTCCCGATTTGGAATCAGTCTGTTACTCCATGTCCAGTTCTAACTCTTGCTTCCTGACCTGCATACAGATTTCTAAGGAGGCAGGTCAGGTGATCTGGTATTTCCATCTCTTGAATAATTTTCCACAGATTTTTGTGATCCACACATCAAAGGCTTTGATGTAGTCAGTAAAGTAGAAGTAGATGATTTTCTGGAGCTCTATTGCTTTTTTAATGATCCAACAGATGTTGGCAATTTGATCTCTGGTTCCTCTGCCTGTTTTAAATCCAGATTGAATATCTGGAAATTCAAGTTTCATGTACTGTTGAAGCCTGTCTTGGAGAAGTTTGAGCATCATTTTGCTAGCATCTGAGATGAGTGCAATTGTGTGGTAGCTAAAGGATTCTTTGGCATTGTCTTTCTTTGGGATTGGAGTGATAACTGACCTTTTCCTGTCCTGTGGCCACTGCTGAGTTTTCCAAATTTGCTGGCATATTGAGTGCAGCACTTTTGTAGCATCATCTTTTAGGACTTAAAATAGCTCAGCTGGAATTCCATCACCTCCGCTAGCTTTGTTGGCAGTGATGATTCCTAAGGCCCACTTGACTTCACAATCCAAGATGTACGGCTCTATGTGAGTGATCACACCATCATGATTATCTGGGTCATGAAGATCTTTTTTATATAGTTCTTCTGTGTATTCTTGCCACTTCTTAATATCTTCTGCTTCTGTTAGTTCCATACCCTTTCTGTCCTTTATTGTGCCCATCCTATTCAGGTATGACCTAAATCAAATCCCTTATGATTATTCAGTGGAAGTGAGAAATAGATTCAAGGGGTTAGATCTGATAGATAGAGTGCCTGAAGAACTATGGATGGAGGTTTATGAGATTGTACAGGAGGCAGTGATCAAGACCACCCCCAAGAAAAAGAAATGCAAAAAGGCAAAATAGTTATCTGAGGAGGCCTTACAGATAGATGTGAAAAGGAGAGAAGTGAAAGGCAAAGGAGAAAAGGAAAGATAAGCCTATTTGAGTGAAGAGTTACAAAGAATAGCAAGGGGAGATAAGACAGCCTTCATCAGTGATCAATGCAAAGAAATAGAGGAAAACAATAGAGTGGGAAATGCTAGAGATCTCTTCAAGAAAATTAGAGATAACAAGGGAATATTTCCTGCAAAGATGGGCACCACAAAGGAGAGAAATTGTATGGATTTGGAGATTATTTGGTAACATTTCCCTTAGCTCAGGTATGCGTATGTGTGCAATGTATATATATACATACAAGAACACACATGATATATATGTTATATTATTATATGTATCTAGATAGATATAGTGGATGAATATATATGTATATGTATGAGAAAATTGAGAAAAACATGTAATAATATCAGAAGATATCTTTTGTCAGGAATCAGATTGCCACAGACAAAACTGGGTAATTTATGTTGGAGAAATTGTAAAGAAACTGGCACTTTCTCAAACATTTCTGTGAATGTAAGTGCTACAAAGTCTATTGGAAATAATCTGGAAATTATTTTTTGGAATTTATTATTTGGAAACTATCATATAATAAAATATATATGTTTGATAGTAATTCTATATTAAAAATTATTCTACAGATACATTCACATATATTTCCAGATAACTTTGTTTGAGGTATATGGATATTTACTGAAGTATCATTTATAATACTAAGAGACTGGGAATAATTAAAATGCACAATGATAATAGCTAGATAAATGGTAAATAAATGAAATTCTATAGTATGGATCAAGATTATGATATATACCTATTTTTTACAAGAATCATATTTATACTCCAAATTAGAAAGATTTTCATACACATATTGTTAGAGAGGTAAAGAATTTGCTTAGCTTAATAAAGCCTGGATGTTTATATTGAATTGACCAAGTTTTATCCTTTCTTAATAGAAAGTCTAATAACAGTCATATGTTCCACTTGACAAAATATATAAAAATATATCTGTTCATAATTATTTTATATAAGCTCATGAGATATTCTACTTAAAATCACAAAAAAAATGTATTTTTTCTTACTGGCTTTGATTAGTTAAAACAAAAATGCTTTTATACACCACTGGCTGAAATATGTATATTCTCAGAAGACAAGCCATTTAATATCTCAACATAAAGGAAATTAGTTTTGTTTCTTCCTTTAATCTGTGCAACATAGAATATATAAGAAGAAAAAGTAGCTTCTGAACATTTTAAACTTTTTAAAATGAATTTGTAATAAAGATGCTTCAAGTTTCATTTTCTACACTTAAGAAATACTCAGGAGGTAAGGAAATTATTTAGGTCAATACCACCTGGATATTGAAATTAAATTTTCAAAATTTGCATTTTCTTTATAGAAAATCTAATAGTAACAATAATATGCACCTTATCCTCAAGTCAAATATTTATCACACTGCACTCCCTCAGAGAACAGAAGTTTGTATGGGGCTTCCTAGATGGCGCTAGTAGCAAAGAACCCACTTGCCAATGCAGGAGACCTAAGAGACAAAAGTTTGATCCTTGGATCTGGAAGATTCCCTGGAAGAGAGCATGGCAACCCACCTCAGCATTCTTGCCTGGAGAATTCCATGGACTGAGAAGCCTGGTGGATTACAGTCCATAGAGTCGCAAAGAGTTGGACAAGACTGAAGCAATTTTGTAGGAGCATGAGCATGAGAATAATATCTCAAGATACGTTTACAGAGAAATAGAAAAAAAAAATCTATCTCTATAAGAAGTGGCAGCATAAATAATTCAGCAATTCCCTTATTGTGTTCTTATGCTTAAAATCATATAGCACTTTTTAATTGAAAAATGTTTATGTTAATTGTGCAACTTGAAACAATAGAACTGACAGGAAAATTAATTAAATTTCTGTTATTCAAAATGTGGTTGCATTGATACAGTGCCAGGATATAAATCCATGTCTCACTATTTGGTGCTCTTTTCTCCCTATTTCCTTGCATCCATCTTTCCATCTTTTCACTCTATTAATGTAATCCTGTGGTTTCTACATCAGAAGTATATCTTGGCCTCTTCTATTTCAATCTTCTTTACTCCATTTCCAAACAAGTCACCATGAATAAGTGTGTGTGTATGTGTACATATATTTCATATACAAAAGCTATATTGTCCCTCCTTATTAGATTCTTGTATGAAAATCCAAATCTGAGAGGTGTAACCTGATCTTAATAATACCCAGATTGATGTATTTTAGAAAATTAAAATTATCTACTACTATTAGTAATTGGACTATTATACAACATTATTTATTGTTGTTATAAACCTCTGCCTCTATGTTGGGCTTCTGCAGTTCTGTGGAGTTTTCCATTTTTGTTGTTGTTCTCTTTTTTTAATTTTAATTTTTAATTTTCTAAACCTATTATTATTTTTTCTACATGTATGCTTTGTTTGCTTATCCTACTGTTCTTTTCCCCTTGCAGTTAATCTTTAATATATATAAATCTTCTTTATCTACCTCCATTTAATTTTGCATGTCTATTGTTTCTTTTCTTTCACTTCTTTCCTCTCAACATATTTGTTAGTTTTATTTTCATTGCTTTATTACCCAATTGGCATCTTGCTTTAGTTTTGTTGTCCTGTTTGTGCTTTAGTTAGTTCTGTTCTTAACTGGTAGATATAATTTTGGTTTCCTTTGTTCACCTGGTCAATCTATTGTACTTTATTTTTGTTGGACTGTTTTCATTTTGCTTATAGGTGTATATGTATATGTGTATATTCATTCACACTTTTTATTGTTGTTCTAAACCTCTGCCTCTATGTTGGGCTTTTGCCATTCTGTGGAGCTTTCCTTTTTTCTTTCTCTGTCCACTTTTTCTTCTTTTTTTTTTTTTTTTCATTTCTCTATTTTATAATTTTAATTTTTAAACCTATTATATTTTTTCTACACTTTTTCCTCGGTTTGACCCTTGCTTCTCTGCAGAAAAGCTATGACAAACCTAAACAGTATATTAAAAATCAAAGTCTTCACTTTGCTGACAGAGGTCCATATAGTTAAGGCTATGGTCTCTCCAGTATTTACATATGGTTGTGAGAGTTGAACTATCAAGAAGGCTGGCTGCCAAAGAATTGATGCCTTCAACCTGGGGTGCTGGAGAAGACCTTTGAGAGTCCCTTGTACAGCAAAGGAGATCAAACCAATCAATCCTAAAGGAAATCAACCTTGAATATTCATTGGGAGGACTGTTGCTAAAGTTGAAGCTCCAATACTTTGGTCACCTGATGCGAACAGCTGACTCATTGGAAAAGACCTGGATCCTGGGAAAGACTGTAGGTGGGAGGACAAGGGAACGACAGAGGATGAGATGGTTGGATGGCATCACTGACTTAATGGACATGAGTTTGAGTAAACTGGGAGTTGGTGATGGACAGGGAGGCCTGGCATGCTGTCGTTCATGGGGACTTGAAGAGCCAGACACCACAAGGCAACTAAACAGCAACAACAATCAAATCTCTATGATGTGCACATGAGATAAAAATGATACTGTATGTCAATTATATTTCAATAAAATAACACTTTAACAGGCTTTCTGAATGAATACTTTAATGTAATATTTTGCTTTAGATTGTTATTTTTAAAAATAATAGGGACTGGATTACTGAGTTACTTTAAATCTTTTTTTTTTTTTTTTTTTTTTAGCAAAAAACTCTTCATGAATTAAAAATAACTAATTTGAACCATTTCTGAGGTGTCTAATTAAACCAAAAAGGAAAATTGTCAGTGCAGTGAAAACCTAGCTTAAAAAATAAGGATAAGTGTGGAAGAGTGAAATAATGGAAGTGTTAGAACTTAAAATTATAAAACATATGTTTGAGGATCACAACTGCATTTTTCACTTAGGTAGCCTTTCCCTTCTCCAGGGGATCTTCCCAACCCAGGGATCAAACCCAGGTCTTCTGCATTGCAGGCAGATTCTTTACCAGGAGAACATAAGGGAAGCCCTTCAGTTCAGTTCAGTTCAGTCACTGGGTCATGTCCGACTCTTTGCGACTCCATGAATTGCAGCACGCCAGGCCTCCCTGTCCATCACCAACTCCTGGAGTTCACTCAGACTCACATCCATCGAGTCAGTAATGCTATCCAGCCATCTCATCCTCTGTCGTCCCCTTCTCCTCCTGCCCCCAATCCCTTCCAGCATCAGAGTCTTTTCCAATGAGTCAACTCTTCACATGAGGTGGCCAAAGTACTGGAGTTTCAGCTTTAGCGTCATTCCTTCCAAAGAAATCCCAGGGCTGATCTTCAGAATGGACTGGTTGGATCTCCTTGCAGTCCAAGGGACTCTCAAGAGTCTTCTCCAACACCACAGTTCAAAAGCATCAATTCTTCGGCCCTCAGCCTTCTTCACAGTCCAACTCTTGCATCCATACATGACCACTGGAAAGACCATAGCCTTGACTAGACGGACCTTATTAGGCAAAGTAATGTCTCTGCTTTTGAATATGCTATCTAGGTTGGTCATAACTTTTCTTCCAAGGAGAAAGCGTCTTTTAATTTCATGGCTACAGTCACCATCTGCAGTGATTTTGGAGCCCCCAAAAATAAAGTCTGACACTGTTTCCACTGTTTCCCCATCTATTTCCCATGAAGTGATGGGACCAGATGCCATGATCTTTGTTTTCTGAATGTTGACCTTTAAGCCAACTCTTTCACTCTCCTCTTTTACTTTCATCAAGAGGCATTTGAGTTCCTCTTCACTTTTTGCCATAAGGGTGGTGTCATCTGCATATCTGAGGTTATTGAAATTTCCCCCGGCAATCTTGATTCCAGCTTGTGTTTCTTCCAGTCCAGTGTTTCTTATGATGTACTCTGCATAGAAGTTAAATAAGCAGGGTGACAATATACACCCTTGACACACTCCTTTTCCTATTTGGAACCAGTCTGTTGTTCCATGTCTAGTTCTAACTGTTGCTTCCGGGCCTGCATACCGATTTCTCAAGAGACAGGTCAGGTGGTCTGGTATTCCCATTTCTCTCAGAATTTTCCACAGTTTCTTGTGATCCACACAGTCAAAGACTTTGGCATAGTCAATAAAGCAGAAATAGATGTTTTTCTGGAACTCTCTTGCTTTTTTCATGATCCAGCGGATGTTGGCAATTTGATCTCTGGTTCCTCTGCCTTTTCTAAAACTAGCTTGAACATCAGGAAGTTCACGGTTCACATATTGTTGAAGCCTGGCTTGGAGAATTTTGAGCATTACTTTACTAGCATGTGAGATGAGTGCAATTGTTCGGTAGTTTGAGCATTCTTTGGCATTGCTTTCTTTGGGATTGGAATGAAAACTGACCTTTTCCAGTCCTGTGGCCGCTGCTGAGTTTTCCAAATTTGCTGGCATATTGAGTGCAGCACTTTCACAGCATCATCTTTCAGGATTTGAAATAGTTCCACTGGAACTATTTCATCAACTATTCCATCAGCTCCACTAGCTTTGTTCGTAGTGATGCTTTCTAAGGCCCACTTGACTTCACATTCCTGGATGTCTGGCTCTAGATGAGTGATCACACCTTTGTGATTATCCAGGTCATGAAGATCTTTTTTGTACAGTTCTTCTGTGTATTCTTGCCACCTCTTCTTAATATCTTCTGCTTCTGTTAGGTCCTTCAGTTAGGTAGGATTAAATAAACTGCTTACTCCTTTAAGCCTCAATTTTATTCCTTCCGAGTTGGACTAATTATATTAAACCAAGGTGACTGTGACTATGTTAAAGCATAGTTACTAACAAGTAGCAGTTCAAAGTAATTCTGGCTAAATATTGAATAAATATTTAATACAATTTCATCATTTTCACACAAGTGAAATTATACCACAAACTTAACATTTCAGAATCCAAAGCTTGATAAATCCAGATGTTAAAGATATAATATTGTAAGAAGAATATATGCTTATGAAAAGCACACAGAGATCCCATTAAATGTGTCAGAATGTCCTTAGATAAGCATGCTTACATTGTTTTCTCCTTCCACCTTAATTTTGAAAAGTTAGCTAAGCCTGTGAAATTAGAGTTGCTATTTAGTAGTAATGCAGAGATAAACTAACTCTTATTAAAATTAAAATGCTCAAGAACTTCACAGAAGTTAACTCCAAAAGCAATATCTGTAAGTCAACTATGAAAAGCAATTACTTTTTTGATAAGAAAAATTCATGAGAAAATTTCAACAAAGCAGTAGCAAGTTGTCTTTCTATAGAAAAAAGAACCAAGACTTGCATTTATATTTAGCCATTGTGAATGAGAAAATATACACCAATTCTTTCAATACTTATACAAAGAATATTTCTAAAGTCACAGTAAAGTTAATGATTTTTTAAAAGTTTAGATGATTTGATAAAGAGATCTTAGACTGCTTAAAAATTCCACTGCTCAAAAAGTAATTTAATATTTTTTATATTTACTATCTTGAGTTCCTTCTTTCTCAAATAATATTTTCAAAATATTTTTCTAAAAACATTTAATATTTTTAAATACAACTGTGTAGTCAGTTACCAAAACCTTAATAGAAGAATTTCTGCTAAGACTAGTGTTTATATTCCTTTACTTACATAAATAACAGATTTGCATAGGTATGAAATAGGTCATGTTTAAGTAGGAGCAAAATGATGGTAATAGAAGCAATTCTACAAATACATATGGGAAATGCATTATTCATTTAAAACATTCAAATACAAAACACTCTCTTTTGGAAATTGTAATTACAAAATTCTCAGAAGCAAGGGGTTTATGTATTATGTAATACGTTCATAGAAATTGTTGGTCTCCCAACCAATAATTCATCATCAATTCATGAGTGTTCATATACAATAGGAAAAAAATTCTATTCAAACTTACTTGTTGCTGTTAACCCCTTTTCCTGTTAACTTATCAGATATAGAAAATACTTTACATAGGCTAGCAATTAGGGAATGAAGAGTGCATTGGGGAAATAAATATATTTGTGATATCTTTGATATTTTCATCATCATTCACCCATTCACTAAATAATGATGTCTATCCTAAAAAGCAAATATCATATACTAGTTGCATGACTATGGTAGGTACCAAGCAGAGAGAGTGAAGATATATTTCTGGCTTTGAGCTGTTCTTCACTTCTATAGAGACAAACAAACACATGAATAGTAATATATAGATGGGCCTTAAACAACATGGGTTTGAATGGCACAAGTTCACTTATATGTGGATTTTTTTTGAATAAATATGGCATACCTATATTTTCATTTTACAGATCTTTATGTGTGGTGAACAGTTTGTGTTTGTTAAAAATCACAATATGTGGAAAGAAAAGAACTAGAATCTGAACCTGATTCTATCTATCCAAACTATTTCAGCTTCTTATATTTAGGTTTGTTAATCATCAATTCCTTTCTTTTTTGAGGTACAGACAGCAGTATGCAGATTTTAACTGCATGCAGGTAGGAACCTTAAACCCCATAATGTTCAAGGGTCAACTGTGATGGAGTGCCTATAACAATACAAACAAAATCTCTTGGGTACTACTAATAGAAAAAAAAAAGCAAACAATCATTCTGGATGGGGGAAGGCAGTAGGTGATATTGGAGCATATTTTTGAAGGGTGATTGAGAGGTTATCATATAAAGAACATTCCTAGCACAGGTCGAAGTCATGCAGAAACACAGAAATATGAACACAGTATGATCACAAAATAATAAGTTTCAATGGACTTTAGTGTATTTGGGTGTGACAAGTTTGGAGGAACAGGCTGAGGCCAGATCATAATATGTGGAAATGAGAATATAGTTACTAAGAAATTTCTCAAAACACAAAATTCACTTTTAAAACTATGTTCTAGCCAGCTGCCACATCACAGGCAGCTTGTGGAAAGGCCCACATAGCAATGAACTCAGGCATTCTATAAACTCGTGAAGGTGCCCAGAAGCAGATTTCTGAGGCAGCCCAACCGTCACCTGAGTGAACTTGGAAGCAGATTTTATCCCAATGAGACAATTAAGAGATTAATTGCAACATTATCAGAAACCTTGAGCCTGAACTAGCTAGTTAGGACACTCCCAGAATTCCTGCCCATGGCATGTTTGAGGGAATATGGGTTTGCTTTTTAGGCTGCTATTTTGGTGTAACTTACAATAGCCAATATACAGTTAAAGTGAAATGAACTGTTAAAACCAGTCATAAAAGAGCTTGTTCATCCAAGGCACAGAAAGCTCTGTGTGTTTGTGTGTATGTGTATGTGCATGGCTGGAGCTGTGGGGGGATGATTTGGGGAGACAGTGGTAGAGTCTAATATCCAGGGTCAGGTCCTAAGCCAGAGTATCAGAATTTTGTATTTTAAGCTATGAGAAGTTTCTAAACCACTAATAATAATAATAGAATAATACTTACAATGATAGAAAAACTGCAATTCTTCAGGTCTGTTAACATCATTCACTAACTTTTAAAATCACCTATTAATTTTGAAACTCTGCTCAATACCTCAGTTTCCCTAGAAAAGCAAATTCTATAAGAGGTATATAAGATGTTGCTCTTTATAGAATCTTCTAATAGCTTTAAGAGAGGAAGGTCAGTGAGAAAATGGCATGGTTTGACTTCAAGATCCTATCTTGAGACAAAGTTCTGCTAAGGTGGAGTGGAGTCTCTACTCATGGCTTTCAGTGGTACCAACAGAAATGGTATATAGAATGGTGAAAATGAAAGAACAAAATAATTCATGACTGTGTCCAACAGATTCAACAAAGTGCATAGAAGAGAAGGAAGTCTGTTTTTCTAATCATTTTTACTAACAACATAATCCTAGTAGAAATTTCAGACATAAGAATGCACAAAGAAATTACCTCTTTGTTGAAAAGTCAGTCACTTCAGGGTTTAGATTTTTAGATATGTCTCTGAAAACACTAAATTTCATGTTTTTATGTTTCATTCTACCTGTATTTAGGAGCATCCTACAGGAGATTTGGAGAAGGAAATGGCAACCCACTCCAGTATTCTTGCCTGAAGAATCCCATGGACGGAGGAGCCTGGTGGGCTACAGTCCACGGGGTCGCAAAGAGTTGGACACAACTGAACGACTTCACTTTCTTTCACTTACAGGAAATTATGTTCACTAAAAAGAGTTACTTAAAATAGTTACCCAGGTAACTAAGAATAGTTACCTGAGTGGTGATCTGCTATACAATCCCTTGCTGTATGATGCTTTAGATGGGGTTGGTTTAGCCACAGGCACTAGAAGCTTTCAGACCACGAAATTCTCCTGGTGTAACTTTTTCCACCATAACTTCCCTTAACTGGGAACCCATTGTGTTCCTACAATTCTCTTCAGTACACAGCCTCAGTTTAAATTATTATGAACTCCATGACTGACAAATTTTGAGTTAAGAATGATCTTTTGAAACAGTCTCTTGATTGTGATAGCTCTTTGTTGCAGGAGCTGGGAAAGTACTCTTTTGGGCTCGGTGGTGACAAGCACTGAAATAACAACACTAATGACAACACAAAGCTTTTCAACCACACTGTCTTCTAAATTTTAGTATTTTGCAACCAATGTAGCTATAATAGTCATTTTTCAAGGAAACTGGATTCCTGAATAAGAACTGTCTTTACACCTTGTCTGCGATTCTTACATATGACTTAGAGAAATATTTGACAGCTTTGGAGAGAACATCTTATGCCTTCTAAGAGGAAGTTTTTCTACTTCCTCTACTTTTCTACTTAGGTTTTCTACTTAAGTCATACAGAATTTAGCCGTGACTTTATAATCTCTCTCTCTCCCTCTTTTTTGGGGGGCAGGGGTTGGAAGGTGTGGAGAGAGGGTGGGGAACAAAGATACCACCAAATTTTAGAAATAGACATCACAGGTTCTTTCACATAATTAGAGCACAATAGCAATGCTTCAGCCATTTTACAGAAAAAAGAGGGATCTATTTTAAAATTCTTGACAGTCAAAGCAATATTTAATTATAACTATATTTCAGATCTGATCATTTAAAATGTATCCAATAATTTTCATTTGTTCTCAAATTATCTGCTTCTGTGAGAAAAATAATCTATATTTTAAAACATGGTTCATAGTATGATTTAGGTTTATTTGTTATATTTATTTGCTTACACTGGACAGAACTTACAGAATAATTTTTTCATTTAGATAAAGCTCATACAATATGCCACTTTTAAATAGATATATTTTCAATTCTTACCGGTACATCCTCTTATAAAGCTAAATACATTCACTTTATATTTACCATTCAAACATTTCAAAGGCAAGATAATGTCTATGCTGATATCTTCTCTGTGTCTATATAGTCATATCACATAGTATTATATATGGTAAAAAGTAATCATACATTCAATCAATCTATAGAACTTGTAAATGCTTTTTAACTCTTAAACTAGCATTTATTTGATACCAGCAGGGTTTTAATTCAGAGATTTCAATGATCTCTTCTTGTTTAAACTCTCAAAACAAAATAATTTCTCATGCATTTACATTTTTATTTCCTCTCAAGTCAGATGCTTTGTAGATGAAACCTAATTGGGTTAAACATTCTTCTTCTCTGATTTAACCTCCCCTAAACCAGCCCATGCATAGAAAATGGCCCATAAATGTTAAAAAATGTTTAAAGCTTTTCATTTCATATATGTAAGATTTAGAAATGTTAATTTCAAAGTTTTCTGAACTAATTCATATGCTCTTAAACCTAAAACAAAATAATTCCAAACATCTCTGATGAAGAACTCAGAATCATAAGCTTATCAGTCAGCTGAGAACTCCAATCTTCAGGTACTGCACCACCAAAAAGAAAATGGTTATGGTAGAGATAACATGAGATAATTGAGCCACATTCTCACCACAAATACAGGCATGGACTAAGTAACCAGATAAATGACAGTCATTTTAATCATGACATTTCTTCTTATCTTTGCACTTGGGAGAATGATAATGAGACTCTTTTTATATACTTTTTCCTTACAGGTAGCAAGCAAACAGTCAGACATGACCAAGTAACTTTACACACGAACACAGTTACAGTTTACTTTATATAAGTAAATAATCTTTTCATATGAAGCATGCAATTGAAATTCTAAAAGATTACTGGTATGTAATACCACTGTATGTTAGTTAATTCTATTTTAAGAAGCAATGATCACATCCTAAATTGGCAGCATTTTCTGAGATCTGGATTTCTTAATCTTTTGAGTAAAACAAGTAAATACTTTTTTCCTGCCCCTATCATAATAAAAGAGTAGTGAAAACTTCAGAGCTGTTTTGGGTTGCATGCTTGTGTGCCTACTCAGTCGTGTCATACTCTTTGTGACCTCTGTCCATGGAATTTTCCTGGCAAGCATATTGAAGTGTGTTGCCATTTCCTTCTCCAGGGATCTTCCCAACTCAGGGATTGAGCCCGCAGTTCCAGAGACTCCTGCATGGGCAGATGGGTCTTTATCACTGCCCTATCTGGGAAGCCCCTCTGTTGGGTTACTAGGTCTCTAATTTGATTTCTGAAGGAAAAATTGATTCCAAAAGTGGATTGCTTTTCCAGTAACTTAACTCTTGGTGAAATACATGATTTTATATCACTCACCATTTCCTAAAGAAGTATTTTCAAATGGATAGAGAAAGACTGTGCACATTTTAAATCTAGAATTGACCAGATTAGAGAGTCTTGGATTGAAGAGGGGCCATGTTCATGAGAACAGAAGTTAATGCTAAAATAATTACAAGGGGTGAAGATCTAACACTTCAATGATTATCAGTCAGCTTATACCATTTATGTAATGAAATATCTATGATTATCAGAGATTGACAAGAGAGACAAGAAAGAAAAAGAGTTTGTTTTTTTCTCCTTCTTCAAGAAACAAGTTTAAGAGCTTCAGGCTAGGACTTTCCATTGTGAATAACATAATCACTCCTATTCCCAGCTGTTTCACCTATAAAATCATGAATAACTCTAATAATTAAAAGATTTAAACAAAATGAGGCACGTAAATCCTTTAGCACATACGTTTTCAATAAGTGTTAACTTTTGTGTTATTGTCATTATTATGATAGGCTTTAAGACTACAACTAAAAATGATTTGAATAGAAATAAATATAGTGTGGTCGATTTTGGAAGGAATTAGTCTGTTTCGAATAAGGTATAGACACAGTCAAATGTCAAGATGCTTTATAAGGATGTCAAATAATAACTTCAAATTATAAAATGTAACATGATTAATGTCAAGAGTGAATGGGACAAGATAGTACTCAACATTTCACTCAAGTTCTAAAAACAATTCTTTCATTTATAAAATCTGAGATATCAACAAGCCAACACTTTAAATCAATTGTCAAAATAAATTAGTATTCTGTTGTGTTATATGTGGTAAACATTAAAAGATGACATGATTTCTGTCCCAAAGTGAGGAAAATGAACTAAAGAGAAATGTGTCAAAATCTAGCTAACTAGAAATAAGTGAATAAAACAGTTCAAAATAATAAACCATCAGTAAGAAAACCATGTTAATATTAACAAATACTATAAATTATTTTTAAGATTAAGTTACAGGAACAAATTATTTTTATTAATTAGCTACAAAATATTCCATATTTGCAATAATTTTATTTTAAATCTGGTATGGGTATCATGGAAAAAAAAAAAGAGAGAGAGAAATAACATTGGCAGCTGAAAGCAAAAACCTTCCCATTACTCATTTATAACATATTATTTCTCATAAATAACTACTAAGGTATTTTAATTTCAACAGTAAGTTTCTACTTATTTTTTAAATATAAATTTATTTATTTTAATTGGAGGTTAATTACTTTACAATATTGTATTGGTTTTGCCATATATCAACATGAATCCGCCACAAGTGTACACGTGTTCCCCATTCTGAACCCCCCCTCCCACCTCCCTCCTCCCTCCCTGTACCATCCCTCTATTTCAGCACAATCACTCCTTTTATTTTTATTTTGTTTAGATTTTTCCTTCTATAACTATTCCATAATTGCAATTTTCAACCCTTTTAGAAATGTTTCTGTTTAACTTTGTTCATTCCTTTTCTAACCTCCAAGATATATCAAAAAAGGGAAGACGGGAGGCAGAGAGAGAGAAAAGTTTTTTTACATAAAATTCTCTTTAACTTATTGGTGATTTTTTACTCTGTAAGACCTTGAGATATAATTTAGTCACTTGCCCATTTCTCTATTGAGTGGCATTCTGCACCTCTCATTACAATTGGCAGAGAGACTCTTAAATCAATACTTACCTGGAGAGAAAGCCTTAATATATGGGATGGGTGATGCTTATAAGTGATGAAGCAATCAGGAGGACAAACAGGTCCATGTTTATATGAAACAATCATCCTATAATTCAACCTAGTCATAGTCATCTAAAGAAAGGGTAAGTCATCCAAACAGAACTGTAAGAAAACCAAGTTTGCATTCTTTTGGCTAGAAATCACTCCCAGATAGATTGACTTCATGGGCTAGAAGAAAATTTAACAAATTTGGAAACTAGGAAGGGATAGGAAAAATAATATGTAAATGAGTTTCTTGAAACAGTTACAAGATCACTCATAGATACAGTAACATGGGGCCACCCAAGGAAAATCAGAAAAGACTACTTGGTACATTTTTAACAGAATGTTTCCTTTGGCTTTATTTTGGTGTCAAATCTCAATAGGTAAGTGCTAAATAGATTCTGTGTTTAGAAGGATTTTAAGGTTGTTCATTGTTGAGAAGAAATAAAAGCTATGAATCAGTTGCTACATCTGCCAGGGAAAAGTGAGGGAAATGAGATATTTCTCATCCAAGCCATTTTTGTCATCGAAAGGTCCTCAACTGTGATGCCTTCCAGAAACTGGTTCAAATGCCTCTAAGCCATTTAAACATAGCAGACACCCTCTGGTCATAACAAACACCCTCTTCCAACACCACAAGAGAATACTCTACACAAGGACATCACTATATGGTCAATACTGAAATCAGTTTGATTATATTCTTTGTATAGGGGAGAAGCTCTATACAGTCAGCAAAACAAGACTGGGAGCTGACTGTGGCTCAGATCATGAACTCCTTATTGCCAAATTCAGACTCAAATTGAAGAAAGTAGGGAAAACCACTAGACCATTCAGGTATGACCTAAGACAATTCACTTATAATTATACAGTGGAAGTGAGAAATAGATTTAAGGGACTAGATCTGATAGACAGAGTGCCTGATGAACTATGGCCAGAGGTTCATGACATTGTGCAGAAGACAGGGATCAAGACCATCCCCAAGAGAAAGAAAAGTGAAAAACCAAAATGGCTGTCTTGGGAGGCCTTACAAATACCTGTGAAAAGAAGAGAAGCAAAAAGGAAAGGAGAAAAGGAAAAATATATACTCAGTTGAATATAGAGTTCCAAAGAAAACAAGGAGAGACAAGAAAGCCTTTCTCAGTGATCAGTACAAAGAAATAGAGGAAAGCAGTAAAATAGGAAAGACTAGAGATTTCTTCAGAAAATTAGAGATGCTAAGGGAACGTTTCATGCAAAGATGGGCTCAATAAAGGGCACAAGTGGTATGGACCCAACAGAAGCAGAAGATACTAAGAAGAGGTGGCAAGAATATACAGAAGAACTGTACAAAAGAGATCTTCACAACCCAGGTAATCATGATGATGTGATCACTCACCTAGAGCCAGGTACATTGGAACGTGAAGTCAAGTGGGCCTTAGAAAGCATCACTATGAACAAAGCTAGTGGGGGTGAATGAATTCCCGTTGAGCTATTTCAAATCGTAAAAGATGATGCTGTGAAAGTGCTGCACTCAATATGCCAGCAAATTTGGAACATGCAGCAGTCCCAAAGAAAGACAATGCCAAAGAGTGTTCAAGCTACCACACAATTGCACTCATCTCACACGCTAGTAAAGTAATGTTAACAATTCTCCAAGCCAGGCTTCAACAATATGTGAATAGTGAATTTCCATATGTTCAAGATGGCTTTAGAAAAGGCAGAGGAACCGAAGATCAAATTGCCCACATTGTTGGATTATCAAAAAAGCAAGAGAGTTCCAGAAAAATATCTATTTCTGGTTTATTGACTATGCCAAAGCCTTAACTGTGTGAATCACCACTAACTGGAAAACTCTGAAATAGATGGGAATACCAGACCACCTGACCTGCCTCTTGAGAAATCTGTATGCAGGTCAGGAAGCAACAGTTAGAACTGGACATGGAAAAACAGACGGTTTCCAAATAGGGAAAGCAGTATGTCAAGGCTGCATACTGTCACCTTGCTTATTTAGCTTATATGCAGAGTACATCATGATAAATGCTGGACCAGTGAAGCACAAGCTGTTATCAAGATTACTGGGAGAATTATCAATAACCTCGGATATGCAGATGACACTACCCTTATGGCAGAAAGCAAAGAACTAAAGAGCCTCTTGATGAAAGTGAAAGAAGAGAGTGAAAAAGTTGGCTTAAAGCTCAACATTCAGAAAACTAACATCATGGCATCTGGTCCCATCATTTCATGGCAAATAAATGGGGAAACAGTGGAAACAGAGACAGACTTTATTTTCTTTTGCTACAAAATCACTGCAGATGGTTACTGCAGCCGTGAAATTAAACGACACTTGCTCCTTGGAAGAAAAGTTATGACCAGCCTAGACAGCATATTAAAAAGCAGAGACATTACTTTGCCAACAAAGGTCTGTATAGTTAAGGATATGATTTTTCCAATAGTCATATATGGATGTGAAAGTTTGACTATAAAGAAAGCTGAGCGCTGAAGAATTGATGCTTTTGAACTGTGGTGTTGGAGAAGACTCTTGAGAGTCCCTTGGACTGCAAGGAGATCCAACCACTACATCCTAAAGGATATCAGTCCTGAGTGCCCATTGGAAGGACTGATGTTGAAGCTAAAACTCCAATACTTTGGCCACCTGATGCAAAGAACTGAATAATTTGAAAAGACCCTGATGCTAGGAAAAATTGAATGCGGGAGGAGAAAGGAACGACAGAGGTAGAGATGGTTGGATGGCATCACTGACTCAATGAGCATGAGTTTGAGTAGACTCTGGGAGTTGGTGATGGACAGGAAGGCCAGTCATGATGCAGTCCATGGGGTCACAAAAATCAGACACAGCTGATCAAGTGAACTGACTGACAAGTCATTTATAAGTTTTATGACTCTGTGATCAATTACCTAACCTCTGTAATTCTTTACTTTCAATTTTATCACTTGAAAAATGAAGATAAAATAACTTCTCTCATTAGATACAGTGAATTCAGAACTCACAGATAAACAAATATGCTAACATGATGCCTGACACATCATGGCCAACATTTACAGAGTATCTTCTCTTATTTTTTCCACAACATTTGAGTCATCTTATCTTTTGTTTACAGAGAGCAGTCATTCTTTAACTGTTGCTACTGTCATTTATGTGCAGGTTTTTTATTGAAGCCACCTTTGGTAATTATGGTGATTTGTCCATATTCTCAAGAAAAGACTATTAAATGTTCCTTGACTAAAGAACTAAACAGAAAAATCCCTCTCCTTCTTTCATATTTAAAAGGGAAATTCAATGTTAATCAAGTGACTATGTTTATGAAAGTCATATCTTCCTCCTCAGAAAGGAAAAAAAAAAAAAAAAAAGTGCCTAAGCTTGCCCAACATTGGTTTCTCTTCAGAGGATAAAGATCTGATACCTGAAGTGGTAACTGCATCTTGACAAATGATTTACAAAATATGTTTCAGACAATATATAACATGGATATGATATTTCAAAGTCTTTATCCATGATGCTGCCATCTTTAAAAAGTAAGGGTTTTGTAACAGATTTGAAAATTCTGAAATATAAAATATAACTGTAAAAGAAAATCAGTACAATGTATCTCCATCAAATTATGTCACCAAAGAAAACATTTGTCACGTTCTGAAATAAAAATCGGTATGTTGTAAACATAATGACATGTAAACATCTTTATTAAGGCCCTATCAAGTGAATATAGATAGCAGTAACAAAGAGTTCTGAGGAAAAGGATTTCTACATGATTTCCATGTCGTTAGCAAAAAATTTTACTGAGTTAGGATGATAATGAAACTTTGCAATCCTATCTCACCTTTGAAGTTACAAGCCCAGAGTTCTCTGCAACCTCTAAAGCGTAACCAACAGCAAGAATGTTAGTCTTAGAAATAAAAGCAGTAGGCTTTAATTCTCAGTATACCATAATTTTATCTGGCAGTTCATGTATTAAATATTAGGGGGAAAATACATATATATGTATATTTTAGTACAGTCTAATAATATACTTGGAATGTTACACAATTTAACATCTTCATGGAGATAAATGTGCCTTAATTTCTTTTTTTTCAATATATCATAAAAGTATTTTACTGGTAAATTAGTCATATAGCTAAAAACAAATGGATATCATAAATGTATAAAAATCCTCTCTGCCTTAATAATTATTTTGTATATACTTTTACTTTTAAGGTACTTCTACAAACATTCTTTCAACTGATGCTCAGTAAATGCCTTAAATAATTAAATGTTCATCTTGTTTTACAGATGAAAATAAGACTTTGAATCATTTTCTAGGAAGAAATGTTCATCTTTAATATTTCAATGGTTATATAATACTTTAAACACACTGTACTTGGAAATTCAGATTTGTTCAATAGTCATTATAATCTTTTCCCTTTATTACACTGGTATTATTCTCTCATGGAGCCTCTGTTCTCTCACAGAAATAGAAAATAAAAATCTATATAGCAATAATTCCTATATAAGAAATAAGGACATTATGATTAAGAGTGTCTAGAAGATTATTTTATATTGTTGCCCCTCCTTTTGCTCCAAGGAATATATGCAGAAAAGTGATATAAACTAATGAATCTTTTTGAAGACCATTCTTTTGAAGAGTAGATGTTAAGTTGAGTGGAAGCAGAGAAGTTTGATTAAGAGACTGGAGTAGCAAACTAGTAGTTGTAGTAGTACAATAAAAAAATGATTAACTCTTAGATTGAATCAAATATGAGATTAACAGAAGGAAGGAGGTATAGAAAAAGTCATATAGAGAGAGCTTGAATGGTTTCCCAGGTAAACTTAGTAGCAAAGAAAGCCTTCCAACATAAGAGATGGAGGAGAGCCAGGTTCAATCCCAGGGTCAGAAAGATCCCCTGGAGGAGGAAATGACAATCCACTCCAGTGTTCTTTGTCTAAAACATCCTATGGACTGAGGAAACTAGTAAGTTACCGTCCATGAGATTGTAAAGAGTTAGACATGACTGAGTGACTGAACATAAGCTCACAGAGCTTGAAATTCAGGTGGACAATGGTGTCATTTTTAAAGATGGGAATGATGATCTCTAACAATTAATACTCTGATGTACATTCTTAGTCATTAATTAGTGTAGCCATAATCATTTACTTAGAACTAGAATCCATTTACTATTTAGATACTCACTATACATAGTTTCCTTTCATAAATATTTGTACCAATCTAAATTCATAATAACCACATGCATTAATATTGGTTTTACTAGACCCTAACATGTTTGAAATATTTTATATTTGAAGTATGGTACATGCGATGGTTAATTTTATGATAACTTGAATGGAGTAAAGGATGCTCATAAAGTTAGTTGGTAAAACATTTTTTCTGGGTATGTCCGTGAGAGTGTTTCTAGAAGAGATTAGTATTTGAATCAGTAGACTAAGTAAAGTCTGTGATGGAAATGTAGTGAGTATCATCCAACCATTTGAAGGCCCAAATAAAAGACAAAGAAGGAGTAAGGGGCAGTCATTTCATTTCACATGCTAGCAAAGTAATGCTCAAAATTCTCCAAGCCAGGCTTCAACAGTACCTGAACCTTGAATTTCCAGATGTTCAAGATGGATTTAGAAAAGGCAGAGGAACCAGAGATCAAGTTGCCAACATCCACTGGATCATCAAAAAAGCAAGAGAATGCCAGAAAAACACCTACTTCTGCTTTATTGACTACACCAAAGCCTTTGACTGCATAGGTTACAACAAACCGTGGAAAATTCTTTAAGAGACTGGAATACCAAACCACCTTACCTGCCTCCTAAGGAATCTGTACGCAGAAGAAGCAACAGTTACAACTCAATATTTAACAACTGGTCCCAAGTTGGGAAAGGAGTATGTCAAGGCTGTATATTATCACCCTGCTTATTTAACTTATATGCAGAGTACATTATAAGAAATGCTGGGCTGGATGGAGCACAAGCTGGAATCAAGATTGCTGGGAGAAATAAAAATAACCTCAGATATGCAGATGACACCACCCTTATGGTAGAAAGTGAAGAAGAATTAAAGAGAGTCGATGCAAGTGAAAGAGGAGAGTGAAAAAGTTGGCTTAAAGCTCAACATTCAGAAAACTGAATAAGATCATAGCATACAGTCCCATCACTTCATGGCAAATAGATGGGGAAACAGTGGAAACAATGACAGACTTTATTTTTCTTTTTTAAAAATTTACTATTAGTTTTTTTTTTTTTTTTTTTTTTTTGCTTTACAATATTGAATTGGTTTTGCCATACATCAACATGAATCCGCCACGGGTGTACACGTGTTCCCTGGGCTCCAAAATCACTGCAGATGGTGACTGCAGCCATGAAATCAAAAGAAGCTTGCTTCTTGGAAGAAAAACTATGACCAACCTAGAAAGCATATTAAAAGTCAGGGAGACACTACTTTGCTAACAACTGTCTGTCTCGTCAAAACTATGGTTTTTGCATTAGTCACGTATGGATGTGAGAGCAGGACTATAAAGAAAGCTGAGCGCAGAAGAACTGATGCTTGTCCACTGTGGTGTTGGAGAACTCTTGAGAGTCCCTTGGACTGCAAGGAGATCCAATGAGTTCATCCTACAGGAGATCAGTCATGAATGTTCAGTGGAAGGACTGATGTTGAAGCTGAAACTCCAATACTTTGGCCACCTGATTCAAAGAACTGACTCATTAGAAAAGACCCTGATGCTGGGAAAGATTGAAGATGGGAGGAGAAGGGGACGAAAGAAAATGAGATTGTTGGATGGCATCACTGACTGCAGGGACATGAGTTTGAGTATGCTCCAGGAGTTGGTGATGGACCAGGAAGTTGGTGATGGGCTGGTGTGTTGCAGTCCATGGGATCACAAAGAGTCAGACACGGCTGAGCAACTGAACTGAACTGAAGGGCCAGTTTACTTTTTGCTCAGACTAGGACACCCAACTTCTCCTGCCTTTGGTCACTGTCACTCCTGGTTCTTGGGCCTTTAGATTCAGACTGGAACTTATGCCATTGGCTCATCAATTCTTAGATCTCTGGATACTTACTGAATTATACCACTGACTTTCCTGTTCGCCAGTTTGCAGACAGTAGATTATTGGATTTCTTGACCTCCATATCCTTAAGAGTAAATCCCTATAACACATCTCTTATATCATTACAGAGAGAGAAAATTTTTATTAAATCTAAAAATCAGATTGATTTTGTGTGTGTGTGTAAAGTGTGAGGAAGCCACTGAAGTCAAGAAATACTCCACACTTGTATGTGACAAAATTCTGATTCTGTTTCGTTAAAAATGTTGACTATTTCATTTCAATGGGCTTTCCTAGTGGCTCAAACAGTAGGAAATCTGGCTTCAATGAAGAAGACTCGGATTCAACCCCTAGGTCTGGAAAATTCACTGGAGAAGGGAATGGCCACCCACTCTAGTATTCTTGCCTGGAGATTTCCATGGACAGAGGAGCCTGACGTGCTAAAGTCCATGGAGTCACAAAGTCGGACAGGACTTTCCACTTTCACTTTTCATTTCAGTAACTATGCTGTACCCCCAAGTCTGCCAGAAACAATGCTCAGTAACGAGCATGCAAAGATGAAAAACAATGTGCTCTACCATCAGGGAATTTACTATCTAATTGAATAAAGAAACACATAAACAAATAATTTTGAGAAAAGCAAGGACTAACAGTGGAGAAGGAAATGGCAACCCACTCCAGTATTCTTGCCTGGAGAATCCCATGGACAGAGAAGCCTGGTGGGCTACAGTTTCAGGGAGTTGTAAAGAGTCAGAAATGACTGAGGAACAAAACACACACACCAAGCACTAATAAGACACAAGCTCAGAGCAAGGGCACTTATCCTAGTCCAGCAGACCAAGAATATCTTTATGGAGAACACACTGTCTAATATAAATCTTAAATGTAGGTAATGAGTTAGATAGGTAAATATTAGGAGCTATCATGTTTTACGCAAGAGAAAAATATGAGCAAATGTAGGTAATTGTAAAAGACATAGGTGTGTTTGAGGAACCAATGACATATCTATAGTACTGTAACTTGAATATCAAATTGGAACAGGCTGGATTATAAGGCCAGGGAAGCAAGCCAGGACTGTGATTTAAGTGACAGGTTGTATGCCATGTAGATGATCACAATAGAGCCATAGCCATGCTAAAATAGAAAGGTCAGTTTCATGCTGTAGATAAATCACTATGGCAACAATGCAGACTGGATTTTAGGTATGCAAGTCAAGGGACATGGCTTTTCTTTGCATCCATTAAAGGAAATAAGCCCAGGTTAAAATGTGACAAATATGCTGAATCGTATATAGTTGAATAGTTTTCATTGAGATTCTATGATATAGAACCTATTACATATCATAAATATCTATATAAATATATACAAATGCAGAAACATTTCAGATGTGATGGTATAAAAAAACTTGCAAGGAGTTTACACAGAAAAAAAGGATTGCTGAAATCATGACTGTTTTCCACTCTCAGACATAAATCACAGCAGGATCCTCTATGATCCACCTCCCAGAATTCTGGAAAGAAAAGCAAAAATAAACAAATGGGATCTAATTAAAATTAAAAGCTTCTGCACAACAAAGGAAAACATAAGCAAGGTGAAAAGACAGCCTTCTGAATGGGAGAAAATAATAGCAAATGAAGCAACTGACACACAACTAATCTCAAAAATATACAAGCAACTTATGCAGCTCAATTCCAGAAAAATAAACGACCCAATCAAAAAATGGGCCAAAGAACTAAATAGACATTTCTCCAAAGAAGACATACGGATGGCTAACAAACACATGAAAAGATGCTCAACATCACTCATTATCAGAGAAATGCAAATCAAAACCACAATGAGGTACCACTTCACACCAGTCAGAATGGCTGCGATCCAAAAATCTACAAGCAATAAATGCTGGAGAGGGTGTGGAGAAAAGGGAACCCTCCTACACTGTTGGTGGGAATGCAAACTAGTACAGCCACTATGGAGAACAGTGTGGAGATTCCTTAAAAAATTGCAAATAGAACTGCCTTATGACCCAGCAATCCCACTGCTGGGCATACACACCGAGGAAACCAGAATTGAAAGAGACACATGTACCCCAATGTTCATCGCAGCACTGTTTATAATAGCCAGGACATGGAAACAACCTAGATTCCATCAGCAGATGAATGGATAAGAAAGCTGTGGTACATATACACAATGGAGTATTACTCAGCCGTTAAAAAGAATTCATTTGAATCAGTTCTGATGAGATGGATGAAACTGGAGCCGATTATACAGAGTGAAGTAAGCCAGAAAGAAAAACACCAATACAGTATACTAACACATATATATGGAATTTAGAAAGATGGCAATGACGACCCTGTATGCAAGACAGGAAAAAAGACACAGATGTGTATAACGGACTTTTGGACTCAGAGGGAGAGGGAGAGGGTGGGATGATTTGGGAGAATGGCATTCTAACATGTATACTATCATGTAAGAATTGAATCGCCAGTCTATGTCTGACGCAGTATACAGCATGCTTGGGGCTGGTGCATGGGGATGACCCACAGAGATGTTATGGGGAGGGAGGTGGGAGGGGGGTTCATGTTTGGGAATGCATGTAAGAATTGAAGATTTTAAAATTTAAAAAAAAAAAAAAAAACGACTAATCATGACTGTTTTCAACCAAATTTCTAGTTGTCTCTTTTGCACTTAATTTCTTAGGATAGAGGACATGTGTGTGTGTGTTTCTTTGATGTGTTACCTTCATTCTCAGAGCAGAATTTCCCTGGACAAGGAAAGAATTTTGTATGCATCTAGAAGAAGTACTAAACACCTAAAAATCTCAGTGAGAATTAATCAAACCTGTAAAAATTAACTTTTCTCTGCAAGTAAATTAAAACATGATAAACCAAGGTAATAAGATATGAATGTAGAAATGTCAGTAGCTTTGGAATAAAGTAGTTTGGTAATATTTCTGAGAAATGACTGTCTACTTAATTAATTTTATTAGTATAATAAAGTAATGGTGATCATATATCGTTTTCATTTAACTAGATTTGGGGGCATCCGCATTTAAAACATTCAGATGTAAAATATTTTGAAAGAGGTTTCAGATGTAAAACTAAGTTTCCTTCTCACAATTAACCCATTTGCTGCTGTTTCTTACTGCCTCTGCTTCCTGATATTCTGCCAAGCCTGTGAATTTTGCTGCAACTGATTTAGTCTTCTTTTTCTTGTTTCATCATCAATATTTTACTACAGTATCTAGATTGTGTCTCAGCTCTAATTTTGCTAATTGTTACAGTTTTGGCTTCCTCTTGGATTCTAAACTGGACTACTTCAAATATTTAACCCCTGATTTCCCTTTTCAAGATAGCCAGGATCACCCGTATAGAGGCAAGAATAAGGCATTAGTATGAGAGTTTGTGTTTGTGTGTGAGTGTGTGTGAAGTTACCATCATTCTTAGAGTGCTTGAATGGAAATTCATAAGTGTTCTCTCAGATATGAACTATAATAACTCAAAAGATCACTGAAAAAATAACATAATCTCTGAAACAAACACCTGCTTTTACGATTTTCTGAGTTTTAAAATTTCCCCTCTTGAGCTAGACATCCTGGTGTGAAGTGCCCTAGTTTTGGGGAAAAATAACTCAGCATTGACTGTGGAGACATGCTGTAGATTTTTGTCTTAAATCTTCACAGTCACTGAGTATTCTTTTTTTTACTCCAGAGAAGAAAGACAGACAATTCACTAAGTGGAAGTTATCTTTTTCTCCAGTTAGAAACCAATGCTTAACCAGTGAAACAAAAGCTTTGCAAATATACTCCTCATAGTGCTAGAAATTTAATAACATACTATAGAAACAGCTTATTTTTTTTATTTAGAGTAAGTAATGTTATGTTTTATTCTAATATTTTGTGCTTATCCTTGAATGGATTGAGGAGAGCTGGAAATAAGCCTACTCCACACACTATTATTAACTAGGAAATAAATATTTATTTCCTTTAAAAGGTTAATCTCTTTCAGTCTCAATTTTATTTTCTATAAAATGTATATAGGGATAATTATAATAATTATAATAAAAATAATAGTATCTACCTTCTATTGTTGGAGAAGGAAATACGGAGGAGCCTGGTAGGCTACAGTCCATGGGGTCGCAAAGAGTCGGACACGACTGACCGACTTCACTTTACTTCACTTCACTTCACTTCTATTGTTATGAAGAATAAGCAAGAAAGAACTGTTAGTGATATGTTTTTCATAAGGAAACATTTAAGAAGTTTTAGAAGTTACTAACTGGAGAAGGCAATGGCGCCCCACTCCAGTACTCTTGCCTGGAAAATCCCATGGATGGGGGAGCCTGGTAGGCTGCAGTCCATGGGGTCACTAAGAGTTGGACATGACTGGGCGACTTCACTTTCACTTCTCACTTTCATACATTGGAGAAGGAAATGGCAGCCCACTCCAGTGTTCTTGCCTGGAGAATCCCAGGGATGGGCGAGCCTCATGGGCTACTGTCTATGGGGTCGCACAGAATCGGACACGACTGAAGTGACTTAGCAGCAGCAGCAACAACCTTAATTGAATACTACATCTTGCGGAGGGAAGGGGGGTTCAGGATGGGGAACACGTGTATACCTCTGGCAGATTCATGTTGATGTATGGCAAAACCAAAACAATATTGTAAAGTAATTAACCTCCAATTAAAATAAATAAATTTATATTTTAAAAAAGATAGCAGTTCAGAATGACATTAATGTGATCCCACCAGCAAAAGTCTGAGTAATCCTTCCTCTAACTGCACTAATTTCAATCAATGTTGTCAGTCCCTCCTCAGGAGAAGGATCAAGAGATGATTCTTTCTAAAACCAGTAAGCCAAACATCAGTTATCTAGTGACAGGAGCTTGCCTCTGAGGGTTACAAATACTGAGAAATCAATAAATAGCACTGGAAAAGTATTGTGATGGATACTGCTAGTTTCAAATTTAATCATGTTTAATGTTATTTAATAACACTGGTGATTTGATTCTCACTGTGGGTTAAATTTCTGAGTGAAACATTCCTCTTGCAAGACTATATTACCTACCATTCAAAGATTTGAAATAGCAATATACTATGTTATTATTAAATCTTCCTTGGTGGCTCAGATGGTAAAGCGTCTGCCTGCAATATGGGAGACTAGGGTTCGATCCCTGGGTTGGGAAGATCTCTTGAAGAAGAAAATGGCAACTCACTCCAGTATTCTTGCCTGGAGAATCAGATGGACAGAGGAGCATGGTAGGCTATAGTCCAAGGGGTCAGAAAGAGTTGGACTTGACTGAGCGACTTCAGTTCAGTTCAGTTCAGTTCAGTTCAGTCACTCAGTCGTGTCCAACTCTTTGCGACCCCATGAACCACAGCACGCCAGGCCTCCTTGTCCATCACCCACTCCCGGAGTCCACCCAAACCTATATCCATTGAGTCGGTGATGCCATCTTATTCTCTGTCATCCCCTTCTCCTCCTGCCCTCAGTCTTTCCCAGTATCAGGGTCTTTTCAAATGAGTCAGCTCTTCACATCAGGTGGCCAAAGTATTGGAGTTTCAGCTTCAACATCAGTCCTTCCAATGAACACCCAGGACTGATCTCCTTTAGGAAGGACTGGTTGGATCTCCTTGCAGTCCAAGGGACTCTCAAGAGTCTTCTCCAACACCACAGTTCAAAAACATCAATTCTTTGGCACTCACCTTTCTTTATAGTCCAACTCTCACATTCATACACTACCACTGGAAAAACCATAGCCTTGACTAGACGGACTTTGTGACAAAGTAATGTCTCTGCTTTTTAATATGCTGTCTAGGTTGGTCATGGAGTAAGCATTTTTTAATTTCATGGCGGCATTCACCATCTGCAGTGATTTTGGAGCCCAGAAAAATAAAGTCAGCCACTGTTTCCACTGTTTCCCCACCTATTTGCCATGAAGTGACGGGACCGAATGCCATGATCTTGGTTTTCTGAATGTTGAGCTTTAAGCCAACTTTTTCACTCTCCTCTTTAACTTTCATCAAGAGTCTCTTTAGTTCTTCTTCACTCTCTCCCATAATGGTGATGCCATCTGCATATCTAAGGTTACTGATATTTCTCCCAGCAATCTTGATTTCAGCTTGTGCTTCCTCCAGCCCACCGATTCTCATGATGTACTCTGCATGTTATTATTAGCCTATTCATTATCTATTGGCTGCTATAGAAAATAACAACCTCCATAATGGCCACAGACTAAGTTCAGCATGTTTGTGTCAAAAGAGTCTTGAATTACACCTCACCTCTAGCTTTTGTTCCCACCCTGTCATAAATTGCTGCCACAGAGTGGAAGAAGCAGAGAAGTATTTTTTCTAACTGGTGTTGAAAGATATACTTAGTCTAGAACAAAATGAAATTTTGATAATGTGAGCAAAAAAAAAAAGCAATAAAAAACACAAAGCAAAAATGTTTCAATCTTTTTTCTTTCACTTCTTTACTTAATGAGCTGATTTTTCATTTTTCTTTTCATCAACCACCTAATTATTTTCATTTCAGATTTTATGGTTAGTAGGAGGAGGAAAGTGGAAGTATTAGCGTAGTCATGTCCTACTTTTGCCAACTCCATGACGCCATGGACTGTAGCCCATCAGGCTCCTCTGTCCATAGAATTCTCCAGGCAGAAATACTGGAGTTGGTAGCCATTTCCTTTTCCAGGGGATCTTCCTCACTCAGGGACTGAACCCAGATCTTCTGCATTGCAGGCAGATTTTTTACTGCCTGAGCCACCAGAACTGTTCAATTTTGTTTTTTCCAAATGAGAATACTTTTGAGAGTGAAATGAGGTGCTGTCAGTAAGTGTAGAACAGGTATAACTATGCCTGATATGGGGAAACCAGGACATTGGACCATCTGTACCTAAGGAGCTATATTCCAGTGTTTGACATGGTGCACCTACTATATTCAGAAGAGCCTCTGGATTACTTTGAAGTCCGCTTTCTTGACTCATCTATTTATTATATCTGTTAAACAGGTAAGAGTCTGCCTGTTATTACAACTCAGGCTAAAACTGAAAAACTAGTCAAGAGGTGTTCAGTATCATTGATTAACCTACTCATTACTCAAAGGAAAAAAGCACTTTTCCTTTGATAATTCATTGCAATATATTATCATAGCAACATTAAGAGCAACCTACTACCATTTCTTTCCAATAATGACAGTAAGACCAGATCTTTCAGACATTTAATCTGATAAATATACACCTTTAAAACTTGAAAATAAGTTACATTCATTACTGAAATAGAATAAACTATCATTGTGAATTACTTGAACTCACGTAGCCTTCTACAAGCCAAAGATACCTATTTCCAGGGCAATACAATAAAGAAAACACAAAACCAACACTTCTCAGCTATTATATGTATGAAAACTAAAGGACCAAATAATGGTGGGTAGGTATAAACCTAAGCATCTATTATACAGTCAACATTACCATAAAGAAAAAAATCACCTCTACAATATCAATGATTTCTAGCAATCTTCTCTCTACTTACAAATGTCCATAAATATTAGATCATTTCCACAAAAACACCAATTAGAATATACACATTTATTAATTATACAGTTTAATCTTCATTTCTGTTCAGTTCAGTTCAGTCACCCGGTCGTACTCAACTCTTTGCAACCCCATGGAATGCAGCACTCCAGGCCTCCCTGTCTATCACCAACTCACACTGATGTCCATTAAGTCACTGATGTCATCCAACCATCTCATCCTCTGTCATCCCCTTCTGCTCCCAAGGTCAATCTTTCCTAGCATCAGAGTCTTTTCAAATGACTCAGTTCTTTGCATCAGTTGGGCAAATTATTGGAGTTTCAGCTTCAGAATCAGTCCTTCAAATGAATATTCAGGACTTATTTCCCTTAGGATGGACTGGTTGGAACTCCTTGCAGTCCAAGGGATTCTCAAGAGTCTTCTCCAACAACACAGTTCAAAACCATCAATACTTCTCTGCTCAGCTTTCTTTGTAATCCGTATTTCACATCCATACGTGACTACTAGAAAAACGATATCCTTGACTAAATGGACCTTTGTTGGCAAAGTAATGTCTCTGCTTTTTAATATGCTGTCTAGATTGGTCATAACGTTCCTACCAAGGAGTAACAATCTTTTAATTTCATGGCTACATCACCATCTGCAGTGATTTTGGAATCCCCCAAAATAAAGCCTGTCACTGTTTCCAATATTTCTCCATCTATTTGCCATGAAGTAATGGGACCAGATGCCATGATCTTTGTTTTCTGAATGTTGACCTTTAAGCCAACTTTTTCACTCTCCTCTTTCACTTTCATCAAGAGGCTTTTTAGCTCCTCTTCACTTTCTGCCATAAGGGTGGTGTCATCTGCATATCTGAGGTCATTGATATTTCTCCCAGCAATCTTGATTCCAGCTTGTGTTTCTTCCAATCCAGCGTTTCTCATAATGTACTCTGCATATAAGTTAAATAAGCAGGGTGACAATATACAGCCTTGATGTACTCTTTTTCCCTATTTGGAACCAGTCTTTTGTTCCATGTCCAGTTCTAACTGTCACTTCTTGACCTGCATACAGATTTCACAAGAGGCAGGTCAGGTGGGCTGGTTTTCCCGTCTCTTTCAGAATTTTCCAGTTTGTAGTGATCCACACAGTCAAAGGGTTTGGCACAGTCAATAAAGCAGAAGTAGATGTTTTTCTGGAACTCTTTTGCTTTTTTTATAATCCAAATGATAGTGGCAATTTGATCTCTTGTTCCTCTGCCTTTTCTAAAACCATCTTGAATATCTGGAATTTCATGGTTCACGTACTGTTAAAGCCTGGCTTGGAGAATTTTGAGCATCACTTACTGGCATGTGAGATGAGTGCAACTGTGTGGTAGTTTGTGCATTCTTTAGCATTACCTTTCTTTGGGATTGGAATGAAAACTGACCTTTTCCTGTCCTGTGGCAACTGCTGAGTTTTCCAAATTTGCTGGCATATTGAGGGCAGCACTTTCACAGCATCATCTTTTAGGATTTGAACGAGCTCAAATGTTATTGCATCACCTCCACTAGCTTTGTTCGTAGTGATGCTGTCTAAGGCCCACTTGACTTCACATCCCAGGCAGTCTGGCTTAGGTGAGTGATCATACCATCGTGATTATCTGGGTCATGAAAATCTTTTTGGCATAGTTCTTCTGTGTATTTTTGCCACCTCATCCTAAGATCTTCTGGGTTTGTTAGGTCCATACTATTTCTGTCCTTTATTGAGCCCATCTTTGCATGAAATGTTCCCTTGGTATCTCTAATTTTCTTGAAGAGATCTCTAGTCTTTCCGATTCTATTGTTTTCCTCTACTTCTTTGCATTGATCACTGAAGAAGGCTTTCTTTTCTCTCCTTGCTATTCTTTGGAACTCTGCATTCATTGTGTATATCTTTCCGTTTCTCCTTTGCTTGTTCTTTCTCTTCTTTTCACAGCTATTTGTAAGGCCTCCTTGGACAGCCATTTTGATTTTTGCATTTCTTTTTCTTGGGGATGGTCTTAATCCCTGTCTCCTGTACAATGTCACAAACCTCCATCCATAGTTCATCAGGCACTCTATCAGATCTAGCCCCTTAAATCTATTTCTCACTTCCACTGTATAGTCATACGGGATTTGATTTAGGTCATACATAAATGGTCTAGTGGTTTTCTCCACTTTCTTCAATTTAAGTCTGAATTTGGCAATAAGTTGTTCATGATCTGAGCCACAGTCAGCTCCTAGTCTTGTTTTTGCTGACTGTATGGAGCTTCCCCATCTTTGGCTGCAGAGAATATAATCAATCTGATTTCAGTATTGACCATCTTGTGGTGTCCACGTGTAGAGTCTTCTGTAGTGTTATAATAAGAGGGTGCTTTCTATGACCAGTGTGTCCTCTTTGCAAAACTCCATTAGCTTTTGCCTTTCTTCATTCTGTACTCCAAGGCCAAATTTTCTGTTACTTCTGATATTTCTTGACTTCCTACTTTTGCATTCCTGTCCCCTATAATGAAAAAGACATCTTTTTTGAGTGTTAGTTCTAGAAGGTCTTATAGGTCTTCATAGAACCGTTCAACTTCAGCTTTTTCAGCATTACTGATCAGGGCATAAATTTGGATTACCATGATATTGAATGGTTTGCTTTGGAAATGAATAGAGATCATACTGTCATTTTTGAGATTGCATCCAAGTACTGCGTTTTTGACTCTTTTGTTGACTATGATGGCTATTCCATTTTATCTAAGGGATTCTTGCCCACAGTAGTAGATATAATGGTCATCTGAATTAAAGTCACCCATTCCAGTCCATTTTAGTTCGCTGACTCCTAAAATTTTGATGTTCAGTCTTGCCATCTCCGGTTTGAGCACTTCCAATTTGCCTTGGGTCATGGACCTAACATTCCAGGTTCCTATGCAATATTGCTCTTTACAGCATCAGACTTTGCTTCTTTCTCCTGTCACATCCACAACTGGGTGTTGTTTTTGCTTTGGCTCTGTCTCTTTATTCTTTCTGGAGTTATTTCTCCACTGATCTCCAATAGCATATTGGGCACATAGTGACCTGGGATTCATCTTTCAGTATTCTATCTTTTTGTAGCTATGTTCACCTGGAGCGGTGGCTGCATGGTGCTGGAGTAGCTGTGAGCATATATCCCACGTCCAAGGTCAGAGAAACCCCAGCAATAAAGTAGATGCTGGAGCAGTGGCTGCATGGCCCTGGAGTGGCTGTAAGGTGATACCCCATGCCCAAGGGCAAAGAAGGAGCCCCAGCAAGATGGTAGCAGGGGCAAATTTGAGTTTAGAATGAAATCCCATTCCCACCAGAGACGCTCAGAGGCTCAAACAAACCTTGTGTGCACCAGGACCCAGGAACCCTACAGAGACTCAGACATAACTGTTTTAGCATCTCCTATCGAGGTAGTGGTCAGCAGTGGGCTGCCACAGGGACAGGGGCTTTGGGTTCAGCAGACTCGGGTATGGCATAAGCAGTCCTGGAGGAGGTCATCATTAACCCCACCATAGAGTCAGAACTTACACAGAACTGGGAAATACACTCTTGGAGGGCACAAACAGAACGTTGTGTGCACCAGAGCCCAGGAGAAAGGAGCAGTAACCCCACAAGAGACTGACTCAGACTTGCCCAGGAGTCTCCAGCAGAGGTGTGGGTCAGTGGTGGCCTGCTGTTGGGTTGAGGGCAGTGAGTGTAGCAGTTCATTCATGAGATCTTTTGAAGGAGTTCACCATTATCTTCATTACCTACACCATAGTTTGAAATTGAAAGAAAGTGAAAGTGAAGTCGCTCAGTGGTTTCCGACTATTTACGACCCCATGGACTGTAGCCTACCAGGATCCTCAGTCCATGGGATATTCCAGGCAAGAATACTGGATTGGGTTGCCATTTCCTTCTCCAGGGGATCTTCCCGACTCAGGGATTGAACCTGTGTCTCCTGCATCATAGGCAGACGCTTTACCATCTGAGCCACCAGGGAGGCCCTCCACCATAGTTTGGCCCCAGGTAAATAGCAGGGAGAGAACACAGTTCCACCCATCAACAGAAAATTGGATTAAAGATTTACTGAACATGGCCCGGCCCATCAGAACAAGACCCAGTTTCCCCCTCAGTCAGTCTCCCCCATCAGAATGCTTCCATAGGCCTCTTATCCTTTTCCATCAGAGGGCAGACAGACTGAAAACCAGGATCACAGAAAACTAACCAATCTAATCACATGGATCACAGCCTTGTCTAACTCAATGAAACTATGAGCCATGCCATGTAGGGCCACCCAAGACGGACAGGTCATGGTGGAGAGTTCTGACAAAATGTGGTCCACTGGGGAAGGGAATGGCAAACCACTTCAGTATGCTTGCCTTGAGAACCCCATGAACAGAATGAAAAGTTTAATGCTATTGAAACCCAAATATATGCTGTTTTTTTTTTTCAACATCAGTGTCACCAGTTCTGTAGTTATTCTGTAAAAGTCAATTTAAAAAAATAACCTTCAAGAATTGGAAACAAATAAATTTTCAATAAAGTATCTTTTTTCATGTACAATATCCTTTTTCTATAATTGCTTTGCATAGTTTAATTTTCAGATCTTTTATCATTAATGCTATTTAGATTTGTATGATGTTTAATTGGTTCCAGTTTTTCTGCCCTTGCTATGAAAGAAGGTGTCAAACATTGTTTAATTTTGAAATTCCTGCAGAAATATCCTTTGTGTACTGTCAGGATAATTAGGTCTTCTGAGGCATTCCTAAATTTGAGTGCTGAGAGAATAGAAATTAGGTGTTTTTCTTTATATGATATTATGAAATTATGATATATTTTTCACTCATTCTTCAATTTGTTATACAGGTTTTACAAGAGATAAGGAAAATAAGAAAATATTGTGTCTGCATAATTCAGAACCTACTAGTAAAGAAAAGGGAAAAAGAGCTAAAATTTTTGTCAAACATTCAGGCTTAGAGAGAAAAAAAATCTGTCCTCCAGGTTCAAACAAAATATATTCATATTATTATTCTAACCAGCAATTCAGAACTGTTAAAGAAAATTATATTAAAAAAATTGTAACAACTGAGACACAACAGACAGTGGAGGGATTGAGAATGGCATATATACACTGCTATATATAAAATCCTGGAGTACGAAATGGCAACCCTCTCCAATATTCTTGTCTGGAGAATTCCAGGAACAGAAGAACCTGGTGGGCTACAGTCCATGGGGTTGCAAAGAGTCAGACACAATTGAGCAGGCACACATGTATAAAACAGGTAACTAATAAGAACCTACTGCATACACAGGCAACTCTACTAAATACTGTGTAGTGGCCTATATGGAAAACAAGTCTAACAAAGAGTGGATATATGTGTAACTGATTCATTTTGCTGGATAGCAGAAACTAACACAAGGATGTAAATCAACTGTACTCCAATAATTTTTTTAAATAAAAGAAATATTATACTGATGGAAAAGACACTGATGGGGAAAAGATGCATTTTAAGAAGGCTTGCAATAAAAAAGCAGGGATGTTTTGAAAAACTTCAAGTAATATAGAACAATCACATGGAGTTTGTTTAAATGCATGTCCATTGAGTCAGTGATGCTATCTAACTATTTCATCCAGACTCTGGGAGATAGTGAAGGACAGGGAAGCCTGGTATGCTGCAGCCCATGGGATCACAAAGACTCAGAAACAACTTAGTCACTGAACAACAACTACAGACAGTATCCCAAAAAATACCTCATATTTATAATAGAGGAGAGAAGAACTTCGTTATGTCAGTACAAATAAGAAAGAACAAGATTGATATGTGGCACCTGTTCTGTAATCGGGATAGCTTTCACTGGGTGTACAAAACCGAGGGAGCAGTGATTTAATAAATAAATTAGTAAGTTATTTCTCATCAATAAAATGGTGAGAATAGAGATAGCTAACCAAGTGGGTTGGGGGTAAATATAGGTCTAAACTGAAACACTACACAGTATTAATCATTTTCTGAGTCATACTGTATCATAATATACATCTTTAAATTTACTTATTATGATAATTATAAATGAGAAATTTAGATAAACTTGAACTTCACTATAGTAAAACAGATTTTAACATTCTGTGCTTAAAATATGTAATGGGTGTATGATAGAAGAAGTTAACATGGATAAGCTATATAAAGATAATTTTCAGTCCCTATCTCTTTAAGTCCCTAAGTTAGTAGGTAATATAAACCATTGGCAGTAAAACAAATATGTTTGAACATTCCCTCAATGCACTGAAGTACCTTTAGAACATTTGTTTGTTTAGATTTTGTTTTATGAATTTATTCAATCTGACATGTGTGCTTAGACATAGACATTTGTGACTGAATAAAGTTTCAAAACAACAAAGGGAATAAAGTTGCTTGCATTTAACAGTCCACATCAAACAAAACATTTCAACATGGTTAAATTTTAAATTTAGTCACACATGTCATTCTGCAGCTTAACATTATGAGCAAAAGCAGAAGACTAGGTAAATAAGACTGGAATTGGGTGGAAAACAGTTTCTTTTTCTATACCAGCACATTAAATATTGCTCAAATTCCTACTGTATACTAATTCTTTCTATCTGCTTTATTGTGGCCTTCCTAAAATTGAGGAAGCCACAGTTTAAATAAATATACTCTGGATTGATTAACTGCAGAATTCTACTGACAAGGGAGATTTAAAAACCCAGTATATATTTTAGTTCATGAATACAATCAGTCTCTGTGCAAAGTATCAACATGCCTAAAGACTATATTGTGTTGATTTTATATCCTGCAACTTTACTATATTCATTGATGAGCTCTAGTAATTTTCTGGTGGAGTCTTTAGGGTTTTCCATGTAGAGGATCATGTCATCTGCAAACAGTGAGAGTTTTACTTCTTCTTTTCCAATTTGGATTCCTATATAGTAAAGTTGCAGGATATAAAATCAACACACAGAAATCCCTTGCATTCCTATACACTAATAATGAGAAAGTAGAAAAAGAAATTAAGGAAACAATTCCATTCACCATTGCAACGAAAAGAATAAAATACTTAGGAATATATCTACCCAAAGAAACTAAAGACCTATATATAGAAAACTATAAAACACTGATGAAAGAAATCAAAGAGGACACTAATAGATGGAGAAATATACCATGTTCATGGATCGGAAGAATCAATATAGTGAAAATGAGTATACTACCCAAAGCAATTTACAAATTCAATGCAATCCCTATCAAGCTACCAGCCATATTTTTCACAGAACTAGAACAAATAATTTCAAGATTTGTATGGAAATACAAAAAACCACGAATTGCCAAAGCAATCTTGAGAAAGAAGAATGGAACTGGAGGAATCAACTTGCCTGACTTCAGGCTCTACTACAAAGCCACAGTCATCAAAACAGTATGGTACTAGCACAAAGACAGACATATAGATCAATGGAACAAAATAGAAAGCCCAGAGATAAATCCACACACATATGGACACCTTATCTTTGACAAAGGAGGCAAGAATATACAATGGAGTAAAGACAATAATAAACTCAAAATGGATTAAAGATCTAAATGTAAGACCAGAAACTATAAAACTCCTAGAGGAGAACATAGGCAAAACACTCTCCGACATAAATCACAGCAGGATCCTCTATGATCCACCTCCCAGAATTCTGGAAAGAAAAGCAAAAATAAACAAATGGGATCTAATTAAAATTAAAAGCTTCTGCACAACAAAGGAAAACATAAGCAAGGTGAAAAGACAGCTTTCTGAATGGGAGAAAATAATAGCAAATGAAGCAACTGACACACAACTAATCTCAATAATATACAAGCAACTTATGCAGCTCAATTCCAGAAAAATAAACGACCCAATCAAAAAATGGGCCAAAGAACTAAATAGACATTTCTCCAAAGAAGACATACGGATGGCTAACAAACACATGAAAAGATGCTCAACATCACTCATTATCAGAGAAATGCAAATCAAAACCACAATGAGGTACCACTTCACACCAGTCAGAATGGCTGCGATCCAAAAATCTACAAGCAATAAATGCTGGAGAGGGTGTGGAGAAAAGGGAACCCTCCTACACTGTTGGTGGGAATGCAAACTAGTACAGCCACTATGGAGAACAGTGTGGAGATTCCTTAAAAAATTGCAAATAGAACTGCCTTATGACCCAGCAATCCCACTGCTGGGCATACACACCGAGGAAACCAGAATTGAAAGAGACACATGTACCCCAATGTTCATCGCAGCACTGTTTATAATAGCCAGGACATGGAAACAACCTAGATGTCCATCAGCAGATGAATGGATAAGAAAGCTGTGGTACATATACACAATGGAGTATTACTCAGCCGTTAAAAAGAATTCATTTGATTCAGTTCTGATAAGATGGATGAAACTGGAGCCGATTATACAGAGTGAAGTAAGCCAGAAAGAAAAACACCAATACAGTATACTAACACATATATATGGAATTTAGAAAGATAGCAATGACGACCCTGTATGGAAGACAGGAAAAAAGACACAGCTGTGTATAACGGACTTTTGGACTCAGAGGGAGAGGGAGAGGGTGGGATGATATGGGAGAATGGCATTCTATCATGTATACTATCATGTAAGAATTGAATCGCTAATCTGTCTGACGCAGGATACAGCATGCTTGGGGCTGGTGCATGGGGATGACCCACAGAGATGTTATGGGGAGGGAGGTGGGAGGGGGGTTCATGTTTGGGAACACATGTAAGAATTAAAGATTTTAAAATTAAAAAAATAAAAAACTTAAAAAAAAAAAGACTATATTGTGAAACACTGATAAAGCTCTAAGAACATTTGACTTTATCTGGGCATATATCTATTAAGTTGTATTCTATTCTATAATTGTCTTCTTTTTTTAGATTAAGAAATTAACTTAAAAATTGTCAAATAAATTTATCTCCCTAGACTCAGAGAAGCAAAACTAAATACATCAAAAATATTAAATTCATCTCCAATCAACTCTAATTTGACTTTTGATTTGATGAACATTGGAACAATATTTTGTGCTTCAGTTCCCCAGAAGAACCAAGCAGTCCTTTTAATTCTGTATCTGATTCTTGTTAAGAAATTAACATAGTGTGGGGAACAGAATAGAGGCTATGGCTGGAGTTACTCAATCCCTCTGAGTTTCAATGTTTGCATCAGATATTGACCACTTAGCAGTCCTTTTATTCTTTGCTTATACTTCTTTTGCAACTTCACAGCCATATACTGTTTAGAAAGAATAATGTCAGACAGTAAAGTGGGACACAGCATCGTAATCAGAGAAGAAGATCTCTTTTTGAGAAAGGTGTTAGGTATCCTGTGAGGTGAACTGTCTATCGCAAACATCACCAGTGTCTGTAAATAGCTTCTCCAGTCACAACAAAAAGGCAGTCTTTTTCAGTAGTGGAGAGGCAAGCAGAAAGACAGATACAGGAAATAACAAAATTTTATAGAGTACACTTAGACTGTGTTTGCATTCAACGTGCTATGTATAGGTTCAGCTGTGTATACACTATGCATCCTGTAAAATACTAAACTTTGTCCTCAGTAAGACTCCACAAATTATTTCTTCAGAGCCTTCATTACTGAACTTAATAACATCATGATTTAACTCCAGTATAGAAACCATAACTTTTAAAAAAGTGAATTTGACTGAGAAGATTTTTTTCCCAAGCCAAAAAAGATCTTGGGGGTTTTTCAAATGACAAGAAACTCATCATTACATTTCATGCCTAGGCTTAATTAACGCGGCAGGAATTGGGAAGTTTAATTTATTAAGTCCATGACAAAGAGGGTTAATTTTCAAGGCAATCATTTGACACCCCGTCAAACTTCTTAGGAATCCTCCTATCATTTGCAAACCATAAGCTTTCTAGGTCACACACATAACTTTTTATGCATGTTCATATTTTTTGTGCACTTAATGTTTCATTTTTGTAACTGCTATATTTGTGATGTCAACAAACACACTCAAGTCTAAAAAATGTTAAAACCAATTGTGTAGTGCATTATTTTCTGTTCAATTTTTAAGAAGACATTTTCTTAAATGTTAAAACCCCAATATTTTCATGATTAAGTTAATAGAAATTATTAAGCACAGTTTTATAAATGTTGAAATTAGTAATTCCCATCATTTTTTTCTAAGTCTGTCCCCAAACTAAAAATATATAGGGAAACTATAATGAATCTTTCAAGATTAGGGCATGTATATATTTTAATTCACTACTTTATCACCAGTACAGTATTTGATTTGAATCCTAATTAAAATAATTATCTTTTCAAATGGTGACTATATAAATTATTTGAATAGATTTGACTTTTGACTTTTCTATACATTTATAAATTATTATTGGCTGTAGATAGTGGTATACCTTCACTGAAAGATAATAGGTAAAATGTAAATGACCTAAAAATTATAAAAGAAAAAAAAAAGGAAGAATGGAGATGGAGAAAAAAATAAGTCTCTCCCTCTGTCTCTCTCTCCCTAGTAACCGTACACACAAAAATAAATTTTGTATATATTGACTGTCAAAATAAGACACATCACATGAACTGAAGAACATTCCAACTCTCAGGCTTCGTTTTGAAAACTAGATTATAACAATAATGGATATTACTACTTTGATTGTTATTAATAAAATTCTCTGTAAATGAGAACTACTTTTTTACAAAAATGTTTACAGAAGTGCAAAAAGGTACTTCTAAGATGAAAAATGTTGAAGAGAATATGTATGTTCTGAGATAATGAGTAAAAGTTTAAATTATAAAGTGACAAGCTAGATGAACTATGACAAAGCAGTGATTGAAGTTTGATAGATTCAAAGTTACAATTTAGCAGTTTATTTCTGTGATATAAGTAGAAATGTAGTTAAGGCAATGCAGCAGTATTGTTCATAAAGAAATAGTCTAAGGTCTGTACTTTAAGTCAGTTAAGGTATTTACAAACTCAAAAATTGTATTTTGCATAGCTTTTACCTTTTGTAAGCCCAAAAGAGCAGCCTTAACATAAAGCTGAGAAAAGTAAGAGAAAATAGCATCCATGTGAGAGGCTGAGATTAATAATAATTTGCAGTAAATACAAACACAAAGGACTTGGCCTAGAATACTACTAGAATACAGGGGGCTACTGTTTTCAATGGAGGAGTCACATGTCAGAATTCACTTTTGGAATAAATACTGTTGATATGCACTGACTTGGTTGTCACAGGTTAGCATGTGAACTAAAGAACTAACTAGAAATATTTCTGAACTCATGTAGGCAGCAGTAACAAATACAATCATTCAAACCTCATGACATCACTATAACTTTTTAAAAGCACTTGCCCAAGATCAGGCTACAGAGTAAGAGCTTTCTAACCTCTCAGTCTTTGAACTCTTTTTTATTCTTTTGCAAGGCCAGAGGTGAATGGCAGTATTAAAAGTCTTTTACATCCTTTTTTTAAAGAGAGAAAAAAATGGACTATAAAGCTCAGAAATGTATAATAGGAAAGTAAATTCCACAGAACAACTTAGCTTAATCTCTGAAGAAAATAAGTACTCTTAGAGACAAGCAGTTATTAAAAAAGATAAGCATATGACATGTTTATAAAATAATGAAGTTGATTCTACAGACCATGCCTCAAAATCAATCTCATTATTGCTATATTATTATTACCATGTAGATAATAATACACAGGTGTGTTTGAATACAATGAACAGCTATAAAAAGAAATCAATGTAAAAATAGATAAGAGAAAATGCTAGAGAAAGAGTATGGGTTTCAGAATTTATAGTTAAAGTAAAACAAATGACATTTAAAGGGGCAGCACAGTATACTATCAAGCACAGCATGGATTAAGAAGCAGACAAACCTAAGTTCAAATTCCTATCAGCTGAAATCTGTATAAATGGTCTGGGACCTTAAACAAAAATGATTAACCTCCAGGTAGACTGATGAGAGAGAGAGGGAGAGAAAGAAAGAAGTGAATATCATGATGAAAGGGAGGGTGTAGTGAATGAACCAACAAATATATAAAGCATGATAAGGAAATACTAAAAAAAATCTTTATAAATTCACCAAACATATAGACTAATTTCTTGAAAACTACTAAAGCACTCAAGAAGGAAATAGATAACTTAAAACATATCCTACATTCAGTCATCAAATTAAATTCATATTGAAAACATCTTCCAACAAATCAATTTTAGGCTGGATGGATTCACTGGGGAATTCTGCCAAATATTTTAAAAAGAAATGACAATTCTATACAACTTCTTACAGAAAATCAAAGAGGAAGAAATACCTCCTATTTGATTTTCTACAATGAACATTTGTTGAAGTATAGTTGCTTTACATTGTTGTGTTAGTTTCTGCTGTGCAGCAAAATGAATCAGTTATCAGTTCAGTTCAGTGGCTCAGTCGTTCCCCACTTTTTGTGACCCCATGGACTGCTACATGCCAGGCTTCCCTGTCCATCACCAACTCCTGGAGCCTACTCAAACTCATGTCCATTGTGTCAGTAATGCCATCCAACAATCTCATCCTCTGTGGTCCCCTTCTCCTCCCACCTTCAATCTTTCACAGCATCAGGGTCATTGCCAAGGATTCAGTTCTTCACATCAGGCAGCCAAAGTATTGGAGCTTCAGCTTCTGCGTCAGTCCTTCTAATGAATATTCAGGACTGATTCCCCTTAGGATTGCTTGGTTGGATCCCCTTGCAGCTGTGCATATACATATTTTGTCTTTCCTTCCCATTTGGTCATCATAGAGTACTGAGAAGACTTCCCTGTGCTACAGAGCAGGTTCACACTAGTTATCTATTTTATATATAATAGTGTATATATATATATGTCAATGTCAACCTCAATCTTTCACTTGATTTTATAAGGCCAGTGTTGTCCTTATACCAAAGTCCAACAAATACTCTGGGAAGAAAGAAAATATCTAATCAAAACTCCTTGTGTACATAGATGCAAAATTTCTTAACAAAATATTACCCAGTTGAGTTCAGCAACATATATAAAGCTTGATAAATCACAGCCAGGTGAAGTTCATTCCAGCAATGTGAGCTTGCTCTCACATTAGAAATGCAGTCTACCTAATTATTGATATTATCAGAATAAGAACAATCAATAGATCTACACAAACACATTGGATAAAATTCAACATTAATTTACAAGGAAAACTGTCAGCAAAAAACGGTTACTTCCTTAACCTGATAAAAAGTCATCTATTAAAAACTCAGAGCTAAATCATAATGGTATTCATAAAGACTGAAAAACTATGAATGTATTTGCTTACCAATACTATCTAACTTTGTATTGGAAGTCCTAACAAGTAAAATAAGGCAAGAGAAGTCAATGAAATACCCTCAGGTCAGGTCAGAAAGAAATAAATCTCTACTCAAAAAGTACACAGCTGTCCATAAAGAAAACCACATGGAATCTACAAAAATACATTAGAAAAACTAGAATAATAAAAAAGTATAGTAAGTCACAGGATATAAGAAGAATATATAAAAGAATATATAAAATTGTAAACTTCCAATGAATTCTATAAATTAAAAATTTTAAATGATTTCATGTAGAATAACAAAATGCATTATTAAAATTTAAATCTAACAAAATATATACATGGTAAGAATGCTGGAAAGAAACACACACAAAAAAGAAAAGAATTCCTAAGTAATGGGTATATATATTGTGTTCCTGATCTGCAAGACTCCTACTTATTAACATCAGTTCTTTCTAAATTAATCTATACATTCTACACATTCCTAATTGAATCCATAGAAATGAAGAAAGAATAACCAATGTGTTTTGAAATTGTTATATTTCAAGGCCTCATGATATTTGATTTTAAGTCAGTATCAGTTCAGTTCAGTCACTCAGTCGCGTCCAACTCTTTGCGACCCCATGAATGGCAGCATGCCAGGCCTCCTTGTCCATCACTATTTCCCGGAGTTCACTCAGACTCACGTCCATCGAGTCAGTGATGCCATCCAGCCATCTCATCTGCGGTCGTCCCCTTCTCCTCCTGCCCCCAATCCCTCCCAGCATCAGAGTCTTTTCCAATGAGTAAACTCTTTGCATGAGGTGGACAAAGTACTGGAGTTTCAGCTTTAGCTTCATTCCTTCCAAAGAACATCCAGGGCTGATCTCCTTCAGAATGGACTGGTTGGATCTCCTTGCAGTTCAAGGGACTCTCAAGAGTCTTCTCCAACACCACAGTTCAAAGCATCAATTCTTCAGCACTCAGCCTTCTTCACAGTTCAACTCTCACATCCATACATGACCACAGGAAAAACCATAGCCTTGACTAGACGGACCTTAATCAGCAAAGTAATGTCTCTGCTTTTGAATATACTATCCAGGGTGGTCATAACTTTTCTTCCAAGGAGTAAGCGTCTTTTAATTTTAAGTCAGTATAAAGTTATAATAATCAGAAAAATGTTTTGTTGCTAAAGGATAGGTATCCAAAAGATTAGATAGCTTAGAAATAGACTGACAGAAAGAGTTTCTCTTTAAAGATAATTTAAAGGGAGTTGACAGCAAAATAATTGATTTTCAATAAATGATGCCAGAAATATTGAATAACCTTATGAAAAAAAAAAAAATCCTTGATCTATTCTTCTCATTTATACAAAGTTTAACTTTAAATTAATGTTAGGCCTAAATATAAAATATAAAATTATACAGTATTTAGAAGAAATAATCAAAGAAAACCTTTTTTTATGAATGAGAAAAGATTTCATAGATATACACTAAAAGAAAAATAAAATATACTAATGTTAAAAATGTCATCAGCATTTTCCTATCCACAGTCTTATGGAATCATTGGTAGGCTGAGAAAAAAATTAAATAATTTGAATGATTTAAATCCCAGGAATATGAAATATATATGTTGGGTGGATTTGAAACAATGGATAGAAGGTAGAGATTTTGGATAAATAAAATAAACTAATAATATGCTATTATTGTTATCTTGTTCACAAAGCTATAATGTGAAATGGAATTTCCCCATGACAACATACAAGAAGCCTATAAAGTTAATGCTTTCTCATCCATCAACAGTTCTCTAATCTTAATACTCCCAATTAGTAGAGAGAGACCTTGGCAAGGAGAATGTTAAGAGGGGCATGTTGTAAGAAATGTAATTTAAAAATCCAAGATCTGATTTTGAAAAAATGTATGAACTTCAAGATAATTTTAAGCATAGTTAATAGATATATGTAACTAATTTAAGCATTTTAAAACCTTACTTTGGGCAACCATTCTTATTCTTGCCTGTTTTTATTAGAATATTCAAATAGATTGAATAACATGGGTTGAAATGTCTCCTGCAATTTTTATCCACAAATTATTCATTCTTCCAATTTAGATCCAAACTTTAAAATTCAAGGTGAAATTTTAGAAAGTCTGTGAGGTAATATTCATTTAAATAAAAATGTGACATAGTCACTTTAACATTAAATAAAGTAAGACATTGATGAGACAAAATATAAAATTAGAAAGTAGTCAATTTGCAGTGATCTACAAAAACAATGTAAACCAGAAGTGAGAATCAAGACAGAAATGTAGTTGTCTCTTAAGAAAATACCTATGGTTTTTACCAAGTGTATTTAATTAAGAAAATCTACTTCCATCTCTAAGCATAGTGATTCATTCATCAGACCTCAGAGTCGTTAAAATCTATTTGGTTTTGTCGACTACTAAAAAATATGAGAATGGCAATCAGCCCAGTTTGATTGGAGTTCATTAAAGGGCTTTTCTAACTCATTAGCTGTGGTTTGCTTATTTTTGCTTTTCTTTTTAAAAAATTCTACTTGAAGTACTGAATATACAATTGAATATTGTAACAGAAATAAATGGAACCATGCTTTCTGAATGTCAGGATCTTGACTGTCCAAGTCAAGCTTCAATTTAAGATTATCTCCTTTGAGTCTATAGAATTCACAAACAGTCCTGGATATTGGCACCCTGATGACTGCTTTTAGCTCTGTAGTGTGTAAACGTATGCAGTGGAATTACTGAATTATTTCTCTAAAGTGTGGCCACTTGTCTTCTTGATAAAAGCTGTAGTGCTTAATTTAGTAGAGGATAAAATGCACATTTCAAGAGTCAGGTTTGTAACTTTGTATTATCAGTATAAAATTTCAAATGATTGATATTCATTAGAATTTTCTCTAGATAGCAGATTTTGAAAGATGATTTCAACATATTTCACACATGCATATACACCCAACGTATTTCACACACGCACACATATGCATACATACATGCTCACAGAGACACTCATTTCTGTATTTAGAAATGTAATCAGAATTAACTCCTTTTAACCTGTGTACTCACATCTCACATGCTGGATATGCTATGACCATCACCAGCATTATATATTGTGTTACACTCATCATTCTCTTTCTAGCAAAAGTAGTTTACAGTTTAATACCTAATGGATTTTACTTTATTAACAAACATCCTTCTACATGAAAAAAGAGCTCCCATTTCTCTGAACTTGCATACTCCTTAATGTGTTTAGTAAGATAATCAGGAATGGTAATGGTCAGTTTTTATTCCAATACCAAAGAAATGCAATGCCAAAGAATGTTCAAATCACCGTACAACTGAACTCATTTCAGATGCCAACAAGATTATGCTTAAAATCCTTCAAGATGGGCTTCAACAGTACATGAATTGAAAACTTCCAGATGTACATGCTGAATTTAGAAAAGGCAGAGGAACCAGAGATCAGATTGCCAACATAGGTGTGGTCATAGAAAAAGCAAGGAAATTCCAATAAAGCATCTACTGCTTTGTTGACTATGCTAAAGCCTTCAACTGTGTGGATCACAATGAATTGTGGAATATTCTTAAAAAGATAGGAATGCCAGACCACACCACCTGCCTTCTGAGAAACCTGTATGAAGGAAAAGAAGCAACAGTTAGAATTGGACAAGGAGCAATGGACTAACTTAAAATTGGGAAAGAAGTACGTTAAGGCTGTATATAATTACCCTGCTTTTTTAACTGATATGCACAGTGCATCATGTGAAATGCTGCGCTGGATGAATCACAAGCTGGAATCAAGATTTCCAGGAGAAATGTCAACAACCTCAAATGAAGATGATATCAGTTTAATGGCAGAAAGTGAAGAAGAACTATAGAGCCTCTTGATTAAATTGAAAGAGGAGAGCGACAAATCTGTCTTAAAGCTCAGAATTCAAAAAACTAAGATCATGGCATCTTGTCCCATCACTTTATGTCAAATTGATTGGGATCATGTGGAAACAGTGTTAGATTTCATTTTCTTGGGCTCCAAAATCAATGTGGATGATGACTGCCCCTGGGAAATTAGAAGATGCTTGCTCCTTGGAAGAAAAGCTATGACAAAGTGAGATAGCATGTTAAAAAGCAGAGACATGGCTTTGCTCACAAATATCCATATAGTCAAAACTATGCTTTTCCCAGTAGTCACGTATGGATGGTTTTACCAGTAGTCAAGCCAGTCCATTGTTCCATGTATCATGTGACAGTTGGACAATAAAGAAGGCTGAGCATGAAAGAATTGATACTTTCAAATTGTGGTGTTGGAGAAGACTCTTGAGAGTCCCTTGGACAGCAAGGAAATCAAACCATTCCATCCCAAAGGAAATCAACCCTGAATATTATTGGAAGGGCTGGTGCTGAAGCTGAAGCTCCAATACTTGAGCCATCTGATACAAACAGCTGACTCATTGGAAAAGACCCTGATAATGGGAAAGACTGAAGGCAAGAGGAGAATGGGGTGATAGAAGATGAGATGGTTGGATGATATCACTGATTCAATGGACTTGGACTTTGAACAAACTCTGGGAGATAGTGAAGGACAGGGAAGCCTGGTGTGCTGTAGCTCATGGGGTCTCAAAGAGTTGGACACAACTGAGTGACTGAACAATAGCAACAACAACAACTACAAAGATATATCACATGGTCCTTTATAGTAGTGATGTAGGTCTGAATATACCTTCTCTTTCTAGGTTACAGGATCCTTAAAGGTAGTGTCTGAGCCTTTCCCAAAAAGAGGAGCCTGAAGTGAATTAGTGTGCCACACTTTTGTTAGGAGTGCAGCCCCAGAGAGTCAGGAGTGAGGGAAAAGGGGAGGGAAGCAAAGAAGAACAGAGTCAATGTTACAGCCTGTTACTGAGCTAACCACTGCAGGTAACACAGGTGATGTAACACTGAAAAACTGTCCTCCAGGAGGTCGAAAAACTTTCTAGGAGGACAAAAATCACAGGCTAGCTAGTGTTCCCTGCTGATCAAATGTTTATCCCATGGAGCATCTATACCCTATGCAAATAAGCTGGATACATATGGGTGCTAAGAGGATCCCAAAGCATCACATGCTTCAGTGGTAACACTGAAGCCCTTTAAGGGGAGGTGAGGAAAGCACAGCAAGGACACGAGGTGTCCTTTTGGAGATTGTACCCAAGCACTGCATTTCAGACTCTTTTGTTGACTATGATGACTACTCCATTTCTTCTAAGGGATTCTTGGCCACAGTAGTAGATATAATGGTCATCTGAATTAAATTCACCCATTCTGGTCCATTTAGTTTACTGATTGCTAAAATGTGAATGTTTACTCTTGCCATCTCCTGTTTCACTACTTCCAATTTACCTTGATTCATGGACCTAACATTCCAGGTTCCTATGCAATATTGTTCTTTACAGCATCAGACATTATTTCCATCACCAGTCATATCCACAACTGAATGTTGTTTTGCTTTTGGCCCAGCCTCTTCATTCTTTCCTGAGTTATTTCTATACTCTTCTCCAGTAGTATATTGGGCACCTGCCGACCTGGGGAGTTCATTTTTCAGTGTAATGACTTTTTGCCTTTTCATATTGTTCTTGGGGTTCTCAGGGCAAGAATACCAAAGTGGTCTGCCATTCCCTTCTCCAGTGGACCATGTTTTGTCAGAACTCTCCACCATGACCCATCTATCTTGGGTGGCCCTAAATGGCATGGCTCATAGTTTCACTGAGTTAGACAAGCTGTGATCCATGTGATCAGTTTGCTTAGTTTTCTGTGATTTTTGTTTTTCATCCTGTCTTCCCTCTGATAGATAAGAGGCTTGTGGAAGCTTCCTGATGGGAAGGACTGGCTGTGGAGGAATCTGGGTCTTGTTCTGATAGGCAGGGCCATGCTCAGTAAATCTTAACCCAATTGCCTATTGATGGGTGGGGCTGTGTTCCCTCCTAGTAGTTTGGCCTGAGGCCAAACTATGGTAGAGGTAATGGTGGTAATTAACCCTTCAAAAGGTCTTATGCCAGCACCATCTCTCTCAGGACTGTTGCACCTGCCCCTGACCCCACAGCAGGTGTCTATTGACCCACACCTCCACCAGAGACTCCTGGACACTTACAGGCAAGTCTGGCTCAGTCTCTTGTGGGGTCACTGTTCCTTTCTCCTCACTCCTGTTGTGCACAAGGTTTTGTTTGTGCCCTCTAGGACTCTGTTCCCCAGTCCTGTAGGAGTTCTGTAGTGAAACCCCGCTGGCCTTCAAAGTCAAATCCTTGGGGCTTCCTAGTCCCTTTGCCAGATCCCCAGGCTGGGGAATCTGCTGTGGGCCCTAGAACTTTTGCAGCAGTGCAAGAACTTCTTTCATATAATTGTTCTCCAATTTGTGGGTCATCTGCTTGGTGGCTCTTTGGTGGGGCTAATGGCAACCTCCTCCAAGATTTATGCCACATCCATCAACTCCAAGGTCTGTTGGAGCCAGAGTCCCTGTTCCCATAGCAGCCACTGCTGATCTATGCCTCCACAGGAGACACTTAAAAATACTTACTGAATAAATAATATTGTTAACAAAGTGTATTGAAAGATAAGAGTGAATGTCATATTTGAAGTGAATACTTCCATTAAGAATAAAATAAAATACATTGAATACAATAGGTTGGTCTTTTCTAAATGTTTAAGATTGGAAGGAGTTATAGGTTGCTACTATAAGTACAAAGTTATGTAAATGACTTGTACTCAGTTTTGTCAAGTAGTTAAGAAAATCAGGGCAGCTTTCTAATTCTATTTTTGGTGAAAATAGCTGTGTGATCTCTCTGGGCTCATTTACTCCATCTGAGAAGTCAAATGAATGAATTTTATGACATCTAAGTTTTGTTTTTGTTTTTGTTTTTTTCCCAAAACTTTGAAGTTGGTATGCTTAAGATCTTGAATCTATGGCAAATAATAATTAAAAGTTAATTTAATAAAGATTACTAAGCATGAGATAGGCATCTTTCTTATTGCTAACAAGACACAGTAATGAAAAAAACAATTCTAACTGCCACACTAGTGTTTAAATACTAGTGTAAGGGATCACAAAGCAAAATAAATAAGTGCATAGTATGATAGAAGGTAATCAGTTACAGAAAAAAAGAAATGACAGTGTCTAATGAGGCCAGACCATTGGGTTAAAATATTAAATAGGGTATCCAGAGTAGGCCCCTCTGAAAAGCTGAGGTGAGAGATCCACCCACATGGATAATGAAAGAGGGGCATCCAAGATAGAAAGAACAGTGCAAGTGTCCTGAGAAGGGAGAGCTAATAACAGGCTCTGTGACCTGAGCCACGTGATGGAAGTAGAGACAATTATGGGGATATCAGACACGTAGCACCTGTAGAACATTTAAGGATTTTGGCTTTTATTCAGAATGAGATGGAATCATTGAGGATTTTTGAAGAGAAATGATGTGGCTTTTAAAAGGATCACTTTGGCTGCTGTGTTAGAATAGATTATCACTGGGCAAGGAGGTAAACAGGAATATGGAAATAAGGGTTTCTAAAAGATACATCTGAAAATAATATCTATAAAATTAATAACCTGGCTGAAATGAATGGTAATGATACCACATATTTTAATTTAGGTTTTTCTTTTCTTTTCTTTTCTTTTTTTTTTTTTTTTAATGCTGTGACTATCAGACTGAGTGAAAAAGTTCTACCCACCTAACGTAGACTAGATTCCTGTACCACTTTGTGCAGAGGTCCAGAATTAAAATGCCACTTACCATAGACAAGTGACATTTTCCTCTAAGTAATATGACGGGAAAAAAAAAAAAAAAAAAAGAGAGAGAGATGGACAGGTCTATATGTATTTTTGTATTATTTACTAAAAAATTTTCTCCAAATATTTTACATTCTTCACAATGTCATGAGATCATTCATGTTTCCGTTAACAGAGCAGTCACCTCATAAAAGTCGTATAGAAATTAAAAGTGGAGACTTACATACTGGAGGAGGTATAATCATTGGTAGCAGGGAAATTTGAAGGATAGTATATTAATTGCCTGTTGCTACTGCTCTAATAAGTTGCAACAAAACCAAGCATGTAAAACAGCACACATTGCAAGGAGATCCAACCAGTCCATCCTAAAGGAGATCAGTCCTGGGTATTCATTGGAAGGACTGATGCTGAAGCTGAAACTCCAATACTTTGGCCACCTCATGCAAAGAGTTAACCCATTGGAAAAGACTCTGATGCTGGGAGGGATTGGGGGCAGGAGGAGAAGGGGACGACAGAGGATGAGATGGCTGGATGGCATCACCAACTCGATGGACATGAGTTTGAGTGAACTCCGGGAGTTGGTGATGGACAGGCAGGCCTGGCATGTTGCAATTCATGGGGCTGCAAAGAGTCAGACACGACTGAGCAACTGAACTGAAGAAATGAAAAACATTAATATGTTTCTCTGAGCTAAAATAAAAATGGCAGAGCTGTGTTCCTTCTGTAGACACAAAGGGAGAAACTATTCCCTTATTTTTTTTACCTTATAGAAGCTGGCAATCTTCCTTGGCTTTTGGTGCCTCTGTATTGTGAAAACCAGCAGTAACCAGTTTCGTCTTTTTCAGTATGTGCTTCTCTGGCACTGACTTCTGCCTCTTTTTTCCGCTTTTAAAGGACGCTTGTGATTACATTGGGCCTGCCGTGACAATCCAGGATAATTTCCCCATTTCAGAGTCATCTTATTAACAACCTCAATTTCCAGTCATCATATACCTTAACATATTCACAGACTTGGGTGATTAGGATATTAAGATCTTTGGGGGCCCATTAATGTGTCTAACACAGAGGGTGAGATAGATTTAAGGTGATGGATTCTAAATAAGTATTTCCTTTTCATCATAACTTGTAAGAATAAATCTGAATGTGTATATCAGGATATCTGTGACCATTTAAAATTATTGCAAGTGATCATTTTAAGTTTTTAAAATTATGTTTTGTAAAGTCATTGTATCTTTGCAGAAAACAATTAAGATTCTAGCAGTTTACCTTTATCACTATATTTCTCTTTATGATCATGAAAGAAGTTGCCTATGCAGGAGACTTTCCAAATAATGAACCTAGAATATTGAGTACTTGTTTAATATTGCTTATCCTTAGATTATGTGATTGTGTGAATGTGTGTGTTGCTTTTCAGAAGGTGACTATGTTCTTGAAATCAAGAACATAAAGATAGGATGCATGCAAGCCTAGTTTTTGCCACTCATTAGATGATAAACTGGAAGTGTCTATTTAAATGGAATGATGGTGTTACTCAAGATAGACTTGAAAAATATTCTAATATACTAAGCATTGGATGTTGAAGACCTTGCCATGTTGAGGGACAGATACAGGATATTCACCCATGGTCCTGGAATAAGGTTTTCCTCCTGAAGAGTTTATAAATGTCTGTTGTATATTTCTCTATTAGGCTATGGAGGCTGGCCTTATGCTCAGGCTATGTCTAAACACTTTCTTTCCTCAAAGACCTGTATTTAAGGCCTGCTTTCAATATAGGGGATAAATGTCCGAGGGCATTTTCAAAGTAGAGTGTTACACTAGTTCCTGTTTTAGGGTGGCAGCCTGGGCTTAGGTAAGAAGTTTACCACTTTCACAGATTATACACTACCTAGTTAAAAAAAAAAAAAAAAAAAAAAAACAACTATAGAAATTATGGATTTATACTTTTTTTGACAACAGCCATATTGCATATTAAATTTTAAATGTGTTTGTGTCATAAATTTCATCGCTATCATATATCTTCAGCATCATTTTGTTAAAAGGTAAAAACTCACCTTACCTCTCACTATTTTTGCAGAAAGGATGGATAGGTGTCTACAACTCAGTTAAGTGTTTAGAAAAGAGCTACTTGGATGTGACAAAACCCATAAATGGGTAACTTGCAGAAAAGTGGTTAGATATTCTGATCTGGAACCAGATGGTAAATAGAAGAGGAAAGTTAGAGCAAGAAAAGATTTTGGAATAGATACATGTCCCTGGAAATCTCTAGACACTTGGTAAATGGCTAAATTCCTACATAAAATGAAGTAGTATTGGGATCAGGCTATTTATTCAGGCATTGGAGGAAAATATGATTTCAGATACTGAAATCTGAGACATATATGCTGGATATATGAGGAAAAGGTATACTACCTTTGAAAGACTTAAATCTATTTAGGCCTTTTCTTGCAATCAAACCCTCTTCCCTACATGTTGCCATATGACTTTTTTATACTGGCAAGCTACTATTGATTTGTATTTCATCTAAAAGCTTCTATTTCAAAAGCCACATTTGGTTCACACAAATACAAAATGATAACACAATAGGGAAAAAAAAGTTTAAAGATTATGAAAATACACAGAAGACCACTTAGTCACACTTTAATAAGCTTATACAAATACCCCAAAGAATAATCCTTAATTTGGCTTCTAAGTATCCTTTAATTTAATCATTGTAAATCACTAGCACTTCATAGAAAAAGGAGAGATAGATGAATATATTCTTTCTAAGATAATATACGGGTAAAAAGAGCATATTTAACATAATATACTTTATTCTGTACTCCTAAATATTACTCCTAAATATTACAAGTGACAAAGTATATAGTAAAATTTGTCTTTATTCTCATGTGTTGGGTTCTAAAATATTTGGTGTATAGGAGAAGTAAATAAAGTAAACTCAAATTGCTTTAAGAGAAGAAATTTTCATTTCCTAAAACACACATACACTGTGGTAGGCAGTCTCTGAAATCCCCTTCAATGACCTCTTCCTCCTAATTTCATGTCCTATCTGTCACCTTGATAGTTGCTTTGAGATTAATCATACTGGAGATTAATAGCTTCCCTTAGGAAGCATTACTATGAACAAAGCTAGTGGAGGTGATGGAATTCCAGCTGAGTTATTTCTAATCCTCAAAGATGATGCTGTTCAAAATCCTTCAAGCTAGGCTGGTTCAAAACTTGGAAAGGAATATGTAAGGGCTGTATATTGTGACCCTGCTTATTTACTTTTATGCAGGGTACATCATGCAAAATGCTGGGCTGGATGAAGCACAAGCTGGAATCAAGATTTCTGGGAGAAATATCAATAATCTCAGTTATGCAGATGACACCACCCTTATGGCAGAAAGCAAAGAGGAACTAAAGACCCTCTTGATGAAAGTGAAACAAGAGAGAGAAAAAGCTGGCTTCAAACTCAGTATTCAAGAAACTAAGATCATGGCATCTGGTCCCATCACTTCATGGCAAAGAGCTGGGGAAACAATGGAAACAGTGACAGACTTTATTTTCTTGGGCTCCAAAATCACTGTGGATGGTGACTGCAGCCATAAAATTAAAAGACACATGTTCCTGGGAAGAAAAGCTATGACAAACCTAGACAATGTATTAAAAAGAAGAGACATCAGTTTGCTGACAAACGTCCATATAGTTAAAGTGATTTTTTTTTTCTCAGTAGTAATGTACAGATGTGAGTGTTGGACTGTCAAGATGGCCGAGTGCCAAGTAATTGACACTTTTGAACTGTTGTGTTGGAACAGACTCTTGAGAGTCCTTTGGACAGCAAGGAGATCAAACCATTCAATCCTAAAGGAAACAACCCTGAATATTCATTGGAAGGACTGATATTGAGGCTCCAATATTTGGTTATCTGATGCAAACAGCCTTCTCATTGGATATGACCCTGATGCTGGGTAAGATTGAGGGCAAGAGGAGAAGAGGGGTACCAACGATGAGATGGTTGGATGGCATCACTGACTCAAAGGACATGAGTCCGAATTTTAGCAAACTCTGGCAGATATTGAAGGACAGGGAAGCCTGGCCTGTTGCAGTCCATGAGATTGCATAGAGTCAGACAGGACTGAGGTACTGAACAACAGCAAAGATTAGATAATAAAAGACTGTGACTTTTTTCTTGCTCATCCTTTCTTTCTCTCTTACTTGTTTCCTCTGTTGAAGCCAATTTTCATGTTGTAGTCTACTAAATAAAGAAGATTCATGTGACAGGATAGTGGGGGAAGATTCTGGCCAAATAGCCCTTGAGGAATTGAGCTCCTCCTTCCAATAGGCTTGGATGAACTGAATTGTGCCAAGAATTACTTGAGTGACTGTGGAAGGGATCAACTCACTCTGTCATGGACCCTTGGGATGACTAAAGCCTCAATGAGACCCTGAGAGTAGCTTCGTGAGATATTTACAGCCAGAGGTCTTAGTTTAAGCATTTCCTGGATTTCTCATCTACAGAAACTATGAAATAATAAATGGTTGTTGTTTAGTAACTAATATTTGGGATAGTGTGTTAAACAGAAATACATAACTAGTGCACAAGAACATATACATAAGAAAAAACACAATTTCTGAGGGAAAAACCTAGATGCAGTGAACATGAACTATTAAAGTTCAACAAATTATAGGATTACAGTGTGCAAAAATCATAAATTATTTGTTAAACACTTAAATAGGAAACTAGAATATTCCAGAAATCTGTATATTAAGAGATTTAAAAAAAGAAAAAGATAATAGGTGATGAAAGGTAATTATAAAAACTTAAAAATTTTTAAAATTCAAAGTCAGACTTTATGTCTTAAATAAAATATAAACAATTCCAAAAATATCTACCTCCTATCTCAGTAATGATTGTTCTAATGATACATGATAACAAATAAAGTTCTGGGCCCCAAGCTGGTGGCAAGTAAGCAACACTTGAGATAAACAGACACCTACTTTTAATGAGGGACAGGAAATGAATAATCCCATACTTCAGTAAAAGCATTTGTGTTTGCTTACAAATGTTTGTTCTGTGAATATTTCCAACAAATTGCAAAGATCTCTATTCCTAACAAAGTTGTTTTTAATTTGATCACTAACTTCTATAAGTAAAATTTCCTTTGTGACATGAAATTATGTTAATTTTTGAATAAACTTTTGTTTTCATTTTGTTAATAGATACTCCAGGAGAAGGGGGGAAATCAAAAGTCTTTCAAAAGCAATCATGTCTCAATGATTTAATCAACTCACCGGGCTTATGAGTGCGGCAAATAATAAAAAGTCAAATTGTCCTTTCAAAAGTAAGTTGATTACTACTTAGTACCTGCCTGTGTTCTTCCAAGATTTTATAAATTGCATGTGATTGGAGCTTAGATGAAACTTAGATTGCTGATTGCCTTAAACCATAGGAAATTCTATTCAAACAGTGGTGAAACAAAAACCAGATTCTTTTATATATGCATTGTGAAAAAAGCATAAAAAAGAAAGTGATCTGATCAGAAGCATTGCACAAAGTAAACAAAAAGAATCAACAAGTATGTAATATACCTCATAAGGGTAAACAAGTTCTCTAAGTAGAAGTGTCTATCGACACAAGCTGGATGAATGCTTTGCTTTCACAACTGAGCGAATCTAGCATTCAACTTGAAATCAGTAAGATTCACAAGATGTTTCTGGCTGGATTCTACATGGTGCTATTACTTCATGGGATTTTCATGCTCTTGGCAGGTTTAGAAACTTATTTTTTTATCAGTTAATACAGGACTGTTTGTGTTTTTTTGTTTTTGTTTTTGTTTTTTTTAAATGGGAGTTGTGAGCAGAACTCACTGATTTAAAAACTAGCTAATATATAAAACAGAATATGAAAATAGAATGTAAAATTAATCAGGGAAGCTCCAAGTGGTTTCAAATACGGGCCAGCACTTTTCTTTAACAGTTTCCATATGTCTGGAGGTCTTCTCAGGTGACTCAGTGGTTAAAGAATATGCCTGCAATTCAGGAGACTCGGGTTCAATTTTTTGGTGAAAAGTGTGAAAAGAAATACTCTATACTGGTTTGTGACAAAATTCTGATTCTGATTTCTTGAAAAATATCAGCTACTTCACTTCACTGGACTTCCCTGCTGGCTCAAATGGTAGGAAAGATGCCTGCAAATGCAGGAGACCCGGATTCAACCCCTAGGTCTGGAAGATCCCATGGAGGAAGTGCGGCAACTCACTCTAGTATTCTTGCCTTGAGAATCCCATGGACAGACAGCTGGACATGACTGAAGCGACTGAGCATGCACACAAGCACCGCATGTCTGGAGAGCATAATCACTGGTTACAATACTGTTGGGTGAACCAGACATTATAGACAAGAAGTTACTTTTATGGAATGTTTTCTTGAAGTTGTGGTAGTCTATCAAGGGATTTTTTTTTTTTTTTTTGAAGGTAAAAGCAATATAACTGGTTGAAATAGTTGTCAGAATATCCTTTCCTCTGAACAGTGAGGTAAAACAAGTCCACATATGCTAAATCCTCCTCTTTAATCCCTTCTATTAAGTCATTAACCATTTTCAAAACATGTCCCAGCTACCAATTTTCATATTCTTTTACATTTTGGGCTCCAAACTGGCCTTTCAGCACTTTAACCTCATCCCTTAAACTAGTTAACGTTATATAACATGAAAGAAAACAATTTAGGCATATTTCATGAAGTCCTCAGTTTCCAGCTGTGGAAACGACTGCACTGCTTTTAACCTCTGAAAACAGTGATTCAGGAAACAAGTGTCTCCATCCTATTTTTGACTACTGAAACACATCACTTATTCTACATGAGGAATCTACCTATCAGAGTGACTGGGGCAACCACACATTTCTGCCTTTGCCAGCTACTGTTGTTTAGTTGCTAAGCTCTGTTAGACTCTTTCGCAAACCCATGGGCTATCACCCACCAGGCTCCTCTGTCGATATGATTACCCAGGCTAGAATGCTAAAGTGGGCTGCCGTTTCCTTCTCCAGGGGATCTTCCCAACCCAGGGACCAAACCTATATTGTCTGCACTGGCAGGCGGACTCTTTATCACTGAACCACCAGGCAAGGCCTGCCAGCTACTGTTACCCTCACGTCATGGTATACTACGTCCTCACCTTCCATGTGTCCACAAAGCTTTTGGTCTAACTCAGTTTGCCAAGAGTGTTGGATATATTCTATACTTTCCTTCATTCCAGTTCATCATTTGCGAGGAAAAAGTCATCACAAGAACAACAGCTAGATAGAAAATTAAGCACTTCCTTTTAGCTCCCATCATGCCCTCATAATTGCACCAGTTTCCAAATTAAGATTCAAAATATAATGAACATTCAAAAAAGTCAAACAAGTTACTGCAAGTCACACAATCAGTAAGTTGGCTCATTGGAATTTGACTTCAGATCCATCTGATTCCAAAATGCCTACTTCATTGTGAAGTAGCACCAAATGTACATCACGTTGCTCTCCCATGCCTTGGATGGATCCCAAGGTTAATTGGGTACAATTTCATTTTGCTCATAGGGTGGAGATATGTAATTACCTAAATGCTCATATATATTATATATGAACAGTTAATTGAGAATAAACATGGCTGACCTTTGGCTTCCTATTCCCTATTTACTTATGATTTGCCTGTCATCTGTCTATTTAGCTTAACAATGAAGATCAAGTTCTTAACTGAACTAGAAGTACCGAAAGTCTTATCTTACTTTCTTATTTCTCTAAACTAACCAAATTGATATACCGAGAATAATCTCAGTTTGTGGGCACATGTGAAGTTTAAATGACTCTATTTATTCATTTATTTTACCCAAAGGGCTTCAGTTATCACTTGTATTGTTATTCCTACAGAATGTAAGATCTATTTTAAGAAAGACCAATATAAAGTAATCTTTTTATTGCCCATTTCATGTTAATACTAGGAATATAATTTATAGAACCACTCCCAGAATCCCGGCAGAGATAATAGATATCTGAAATTCTCTGTTCCAAACCCATTTCCTGGTAGTAATAATAGAATATATGCATAATATTTACATATTATACATTTAAAGTGGTGGAGTTATACACATCTTGCAAGAAAGGAATTCTGATGCTTTTCTTATTGAAAACAATATTTGGTGTTACAATCTGTTCATTCAATACTGGGGATGATGTAGATATACAAATATATGAGTCTTAAAGTTTCCATGAGTTCCATAAGCATTCTAAAGAGTTTACTCTTAGTAGCAACTTCCGTTCAGATTAAATCATTTCTCCTTTGGGACATTCTGCCTTAATATTTAGTTTCTACATTCTTTGTTTTGATATTATATTTCATTTAATATAATCTTTTACCCTTGTATAGGATTTCCTTAGCATAGAACTGTTGACCTTTGGGGCCAGATAATTCACTATAGTGTGGGATGTTGTATGCATTATAGAATATTCAACAGTACCCCTGACCTCTCTCTACCCACTGGATGACTCCTCTTGCCCTGTGACCACCAAAACTATCTCTGGACATTGCTAGACAGTCCCCTTTGGGCACCATTGGTTGAAAACCACTGATCTAATAGTCTTTCATGTACAAATTATCTCATATACAAACAAGATGATAATCTTAGATCCCAATGTGTATGTGTGTGTGTGTGTATTCCTCTCCCTGAGTAGAGTCAGGGGTCCCCAAGATTACTCAGGTTTAATGATTCACTAGAAGTACTCACAGAGCTCAGCATATAGACACATGCACAGCTATGATTTATTACAGTAGAAGGATACAAAACAAAATCAGTAAAGAAGAAAAGTCACATGGAACAAAGTCCAAAGGAAACTAGGTGCCAGCTTCCAGAAGCCCTTTCCCATTAGAATCACAAAGATACAAGCAATTCCTCCAGCAATGAGGTGTGACAACAGGTATAAAGTGTTGTGCATCAGAGAAGCTCCTTAGAAACTTAATGCCTAGCATGTGTGAAAATCCCAGACTCTGAGAAAGGAAGCAGGTACTTAGCCAAATTCATGGTTTTTGTACAAATAATTTATGTAGCAGGAGCCATACACAGTAACGATAGAAAACCTTGGAAAATTCATGTTTCCAAATGTCAGCCAGAGGTCAACCTTGAAAGGAGGTATTTCCAAGGAGAGTTGTTTCAGACCTACAAGGCTAACATTTTCTGGATACTTGCTTATACAAGGTTTTGTGAAGGGTCAATCACATATTAGGCACCTAAAGAATTATAGAATGAATAAGTGAGTGAAGTAAGCAATCAATCTTGTTTTCCATAAGAATTGATTAAACAGTCCTATTTAGATTATTGTTCCTAGGGGTTCTTAGCCCTAAGTAGACCGAAATGTTTCTGGCAATGAAGCATAATCACAAGATTTAAAATTAAAAGATTTTAGTTAATTATGTCAGACTTGAGATGCTTTTCCAGAAAGTCTTCAAGCAATTCAATATGGCACAGAGCCCACTGACAGTCAAAAGGAAATGGCATATGGTAATATTCTGGTCATACAATTTCCAAATGCAAACACTAAGGGAATGAGGAATTCACATTGACTCTAAGACTACAGGATCAACTGTTTTCTACTAAGAAACCTATGCCCACAGAGATGCTATGGGGAGGGAGGTGGGAGGGGGGTTCATGTTTGGGAACACATGTAAGAATTAAAGATTTTAAAATTAAAAAATAAAAAAAAAGTAAATATATAAAATTATTTTATTCCAAGTTGGATATTTTAAAATCCCAAACTTTAAAGTAAATGCCTAAAATCTTTGTATACTGCAAGTCCTAAATCACCAGTTAACAAAAAAAAAAAAAAAAAAAAGAAACCTATGCTATTTTTAAAAATAAAATTCCTCAATGGTTAAACTCTTTTGGAAATAATTGAATTGTCTACTGTTCCTCCATTCTAGATTAATAGGACAGCTTAAGAAATTACCTTTATCTAATTAAGAAAATAGGATACACTGTTCTTTTCATGAATTATCATTAGAATGGCAAAACACTTCCTACCATCATATAACTCTTGTCCAAATGGTTAGCTTTTATTTTTGGATTATTGTCTGCTTATCACCCTCCTCCACTGTGAATGCAATATTTAGTAAGAGCGAGGTTCTTTTGTTGTCGTTGTTTTCCCTCAGTGTCTTCTCAACACTTTGGACATGTGGCAAATAGTGTTTAACAGATACTTGATGAAAGAAAATTTAAAAATAAAAATACATACGGATCATGATCCAAAGTCCATGTGTTCCTAGGGTGTTTTTGGTATTTAGCTTCAAGGCAAACATAAAATACAATGGCAAAAGACAAAATGTATAGTAAAGACAAAACAGAATAATTTGTTTCCTTGATTATAAGATGTGCTATTAATGGGTTTCAGGTGGACCTTGATACCATTCAGAAGATGCTAAATAGGACTTAGTAAGGCCTTGAAACATTCTATAACACACATCTGGCATAAACAGGCACAAACATTTTTCACCATGTGCTATAAAAATACTATAATTTTCTATGTTTTTAAATTTTTGAGAACAGAGTTGAAACACATTAATTACATGGAGTATTTTGCTTATATCTGGAAGAGTATCTGAGATCTGGAGTTAACATAATATACTTGACAGTGCTCCATGAAGCAAGGACTAGTTAGTTGTGCCAATAAAAACCAACCTTCTAATTACCAAAGCTTTTCTTCTGTATTCAAATGTGCTTCATTAACAATGTTTGATACAAGACATTTAAAAGTATTACATTTGTGGCAATATAAACATATTTTCAATAATGATGACAATTTTTAGAAACTGTTACTTTCAGAATTAAGAAGTAATACATTATAAAGTAGTCGGTTTTAAATAAACTGTTTTATAGATCCCAAATGATGATAAGCATTCAGCCCATTAGCACTGAGGAACATACTAGAAGAATCCAAAAATCTAGCTAATCTTTGGCCTGATTACAAGTAGATAATTTATATTTGAAATACTTTAATATTACAGCATCTCAGTTCCTTTTATAAAATCTAAAGGTCCATTTACTCACTTTTATGGTGCATTTTATTGGAAGCTCTTCAAATTAACTTCATACATTCTTCTTAGATATAAACAGAAATCAGCCAGTTACTTCCTTCAAAGTACTTTTGCTCATTATTCAATTTTATTGTATCTTTAAGCAAAGGTCACAAAGGTCAATGTAATTGAAAAGTCAAATGTTTGGTAGCAGAGTTTGAAGTCAAAATGTAGACACTCACTTGGGTTTTTGTTTTTCTTGAGTAAATGACTACTACCCAGCTTGCACTGTACAGTTGAGAACATGGCTTTGGGATAACAGGTCTGGATTTATCACTATTGTTACATAAGACTAATGACTTTGAACATCTTTTTAAAATTTCAGTTCTTTTAAAAGATCTCAGTTTCCTCATACATTAGAGAGAGCATGTGTGTGTGTGTGTGTTGGGAAACAGGAAATGTTACCTGCTATCAGTAACAAATATCAATATTATTACCTCAGTGTCAAGATGTAATGACCTCCATACATCCCTTTATACCTTCTTTTCTTCCTTTTTTCGATCTTCTTTACTTGAGAGCAATTTAAAATAGAGTTGGAAAAATTAAGGTTACTATTTCCCCAGTAAATTTAATCATATTTCTTTTCACAATTATTCATTTTCACATTTTAAAAAATGATTTTATTCAAAATGAGTTTTGAGCAAACTGGGAGACACTGCTAAATGTGGTAAATTTTGAGAGATGGGTCAATTAGTGAATTTGAGAGAGATGGTTTATATTGTTAATGTGAAATTCTTAACTCATCCAGAGGATTAAAAAAAAAAAAAGTGAAAGGTAGGGTAAATAAATAATCGCCATAGATATAGCTTTTTCTTCTTTAAACATTTTAGTAAAGGAATAAAAGGAAACAGTCTCCTCAGTTAATACATGTCAATTAGGGAAAGATTTAGTAGTAAGAGTGCTAACAGTCAATTTCTACTGTGATGAACCAAATAAAAATTTACTTCACTGTGTCATGTAATCCACTTTCAAATTTTTAATGTTTTTATATTATAATTTAAATTTCTTTGAAAATGCTTTTATCAGACAAGCAAACAATATTTTATATGCATTATCATATTTCTAATGATATTTTATGGTATGATCACTCACCTAGAGCCAGACTCACCTATGGTGAGTCACCTATGGTGATAAAACTCAACTTTGGTGTTATTAAAGGTGGGGTCACTCAACTAGAGCCACACATCCTAGAGTGTAAAGACAAGTTGGCCTTAGGAAGCATCACTATGAACAAAACTAGTGGAGGTAATAGAATTCCAGCTGAGCTATTTCAAATCCTAAAAGATGATGCTGTTAAAGTGCTGCATTCAATAGACCAGCAAATTTGGAAAAATCAGCAGTGGCCACAGGACTGAAAAATATCAGTTTTCACTCCAATTCCAAAGCAGGCAATGCCAAAAAATATTCAACTACTGCACAATTGCATGCATTTCATATGCTAGCAAAGTAATGTGAAAAATTCATCAAGATAGGCTTCAATAGTACATGAACTGAGAACTTCCAAATGTACAAGCTGGGTTTAGAAAAGGCAGAGGAACCAGAAATCAAATTGCTAACATACATTGGATCATAGAAAAAGCAAGAGAATTCCAGAAAAACATCTACTTCAATGATTATGCTAAAGCCTTTGACTGTGTGAATCACAACAAACTGAAAACTTTTAAAGAGATGGGAATACCAGACCACCTTATCTGCCTCCTACAAAACCCATACACAGGTCAAGAAGCAACAGAAATGGACATGACACTATGTACCAGTTTCAAATTGAGAAAGGAGTGTGTCAAGGCTGCATATTATCACCCTGTATATTATCATATGAAGAGTACATCAAGCGAAGTGCCTGGCTAGATGAAAACAAGTTGGAATCAAAATTGCTCAGAGAATTATCAATAAGCTCAGATATGCAGATGACACCACATTAATGGCAAAAAACCAAGAGGAATTAAAGAGCCTCTTGGTGAAGGTGAAAGAGGAGAGTGAAAAAGCTGGCTTAAAACTCAACATTCAAAAAACGAAGATCATGTCATCTGGTTCCATCAGTTCAGTTCAGTTCAGTTCAGTTCAGTCGCTCAGTCGTGTCCGACTCTTTGCGACACCATGAATCTCAGCATGCCAGGCCTCCCTGTCCATCACCAACTCCCGGAGTTCACTCAGACTCACGTCCATCGAGTCAATGATGCCATCCAGCCATCTCATCCTCTGTCGTCCCCTTCTCCTCCTGTCCCCAATCCCTCCCAGCATCAGAGTCTTTTCCAATGAGTCAACTCTTTGCATAAGGTGGCCAAAGTACTGGAATTTCAGCTTTAGCATCATTCCTTCCATTACTTCAAGGCAAATAGACAGGGAAACAATGAAAACAGGGACATATATTATTTTCAAGGGCTCCAAAATCACTGAAAATGGTGACTAAAGCCATGAAATTAAAAGATGCCTGCTCTTTGGAAGAAAAGCTATGGCAAATCTAAATAGTGTATTGAAAAGCAGAGACATTACTTTGTTGACTAAGTTTCATCTAGTCAAAGCTTTGGTTTTTCCAATAGTCATGTATGGATGTGAGAGCTGGACAATAAAAAAGGCTGAGGGACAAATAATTGATGCATTTGAACCATGTTGTTGGAAAAGACTCTAGAGAGTCCCTTAGACACCAAGGAGATCAAACCAGTCGATCTTAAAGGAAGTCAACCCTAAATATTCATTGGGAGGACTGATGTTGAAGCTGAAGCTCCAATATTTTGGCTATCTGATGTTATGAGCAGACTCATTGAAAAAGACCCTGTTGCTGGGAAAGATTGAAGTCAGGAGAAGGGGACGGCAGAGGATGAGATGGTTGGATGGAATCACCAACTCAATGGACATGAGCTTGATCAAAATCTGGGAAAGGGTGAAGCACAGGGAAACCTGGCCTTCTGCAGTCCATGGGCTTGCAAATAGTCAGACATTACTAAGAGACTGAACAACTATATTATTTTAAAAAATGATACACATTTTTCTACACTTAATGTGGATTGCATATTTTTGTACTCAGAATAAGGTGCAAATAGACAATGCAATTTTTCAGTAAAAACCTTCAGAGATATTTGTTTCACAGATAAAAATGTATATGTAAATTTTGTCACTTTACGGAACAAAAGACTTTTTAAGAAATGTCAGCTGCAAATTAATGATACCTAAAATTCTAAATGTTCTTCTTAACTCCAACATCATCACCAGCAATAAAATTTTAGTAATTACTCAATTTTATTGATTGTAGTTATATCTAGCTCATATCTGTTAAGTAATACCAGTTATACACATGATGAGAATACTGGAAAAAATGTGTCTCCATAATAAAAAAATATGAGTTTAAAGCACATTGAAGAGAAAGGCCAAGAGAGTTAATAAGATTTAGTGGACACACATTCTCTATACACTAAAAACTTTTGAAAGTCATATATATATATAATAATATATTAAAATACATTAAATTTATTTTTTAATATTTGTATTTGGAGGTTAATTACTTTACAATATTGTATTTGTTTTGCCATACATCCACATGAATCCACCACAGGTATGCACGTGTTCCCCATCCTGAATCCCCCTGCCTCTTCCCTCCCCGTACCATCCCTCTGGGTCGTCTCAGTGCACCAGTCCCAATCATCCAGTATCATGCATCGAACCTGGACTGGTGATTCATTTCATATGTGATATTATACATGTTTCAATGCCATTCTCCCAAATCATCCTACCCTCTCCCTCTCCCACAGAGTCCAAAAGATTGATTTATACATCTGTCTCTTTTGCTGTCTCGCATACAGGGTTATTGTTACCATCTTTCTAAATTCCATATATATGCTTTAGTATACTGTATTGGTGTTTTTCTTTCTGGCTTACTTCACTCTGTATAATAGGCTCCAGTTTCATTCACCTCATTAGAACTGATTCAAATGTAATCTTTTCAATGGTTGAGCAATACTCCATTGTGTATATGTACCACAGCTTTCTTATCCACTCATCTGCTGATGGACATCTAGGTTGCTTCCATGTCCTGGCTATTATAAACAGTGCTGTGATGAACATTGGGGTACACATGTCTCTTTCAATTCTGGTTTCCTCGGTGCATATGCCTAGCAGTGGGATTGCTGGGTCATAGGCAGTTCTATTTCCAGTTTTTTAAGGAATCTCCACACTATTCTCCATAGTGGCTGTACTAGTTTGCATTCCCACCAACACTGTAAATTTATATTGATATATGGTTTTCAAGGCTATGTATTTTCATCCTGCTTATTTAACTTATATGCAGAGTACATCTGAGAAACGCTGGACTGGAAGAAGCACAAGCTGGAATAAAGATTGCCAGAAGAAATATCAATAACCTCAGATATGGAGATGACACCACCCTTATGGCAGAAAATGAAGGAGAACAGAAAAGCCTCTTGATGAAAGTGAAAGAGGAGAGTGAAAAAGTTGGCTTAAAGCTCAACATTCAGAAAACCAAGATCATGGCATCTGGTTCCATCACTTCATCAGAAATAGATGGGGAAACAGTGGAAACAGTGTCAGACTTTATTTTTTGGGCTCCAAAATCACTGCAGATGGTGATTGCAGCCATGAAATTAAAAGATGCTTACTCCTTGGAAGGAAAGTTATGACCAACCTAGATAGCATATTCAAAAGCAGAGACATTACTTTGCTGACTAAGGTCCGTCTAGTCAAGGCTATCGTTTTTCCAGTAGTCATGTATGGATATGAGAGTTGGAATGTGAAGAAGGCTGAGCCCCGAAGAATTGATGCTTTTGAACTGTGGTGTTGAAGACTCTTGAGAGTCCCTTGGACTGCAAGGAGATCCAATCAGTCCATTCTGAAGGAGATCAGCCCTGGGATTTCTTTGGAAGTAATGATGCTAAAGTGGAACTCCAGTACTTTGGCCACCTCATGCAAAGGGTTGACTCATTGGAAAGGACTCTGATGCTGGGAGGGATTGGGGGCAGGAGGAGAAGGGGACGACAGAGGATGGGATGGCTGGATGGCATCACTGACCTGATGAACATGAGTCTGAGTGAACTCCGGGAGTCGGTGATGGACAGGGAGGCCTGGGGTGCTGCAATGCATGGTGTCGCAAAGAGTTGGACAAGACTGAGCACCTGAACTGAACTGAACTGATGGTTTTCAAAGTTCATTCAGAATTAATAGCAAGTATTACAGGTATAAGCACTAAATACAGTAGCTCATTAATTCTTTACAACTTTGCCAGATGAGAATTATTATTTCCACCATGCTGAAGAATGAAAACAGGCTAAAGGTTCTTAAAATCTGCCTGATCTATTCAACTACTTGGTAGGAGGGCCAGGATTCATAATTAGGTTTGTGTTATTCTAAGTCCATGATTTTTCCAGCATATCTTGCTGTTGTTCAAACAGGTGTGCTTTTAAAATTGCTTATAAAATGTGCAGAAACAGATGGCATCTGCTAAACATATAACTGACAATAATATCCTAGTATTTTCAAATACTCAAGGGTATTCAGAACAAACAGCCTGGAAATTTGTAACATAATATATCACTTCTAGTGTGAAACTTAAAAATAAGTCTAGTCCAACATTCTATATTATAAAAAACTTGGGCAAAATGTGTTAAATGATTTAGGCCAATTGCTATCCAGAAATTTTCAAAGTCTAAACTGGACTCATAAACTCGTTTCTAAGGTTTATCCCAAGAAGGTAGTTTTAGTTACAACGTTTACGTTTTTTTCCCAATCTAAAAGTTGAAAGAGGCTAATTCTCAATTAAAAAAAGAAAAAACATTCAAAATTATTCAAAACCATTCAGTTCAGTTCAGTTCAGTCACTCAGTCGTGTCCGACTCTTTGCAAACCCATGAACTGCAGTACGCCATCCCTCACTGTCCATCACCAACTCACACAGTTCACTGAAACTCATGTCCATTGAGTCGGTGATGCCATCCAGTCATCTCATCTTCTGTCATCCCCTTCTCCTCCTGCCCCAATCCCTCCTAGCATCAAAGTCTTTTCCAATGAGTCAACACTTCACATGAGGTAGCCAAAGTACTGGAGTTTCAGCTTTAGCACCAGTCCTTCCAAAGAACACCCAGGACTGATCTCCATTAGAATGGACTGGTTGGATCTCCTTGCAGTCTATGGGACTCTCAAGAGTCTTCTCCAACATGACAGTTCAAAAGCATCAATACCATTACCTCACCTCATTTTAAGTAAAGCTTTTAAAAAGTGGTAACATTCAGTTATATACAAAACTTTTTGGTTAAAAGTCTTTCCCAATGTTTTAAAAAGAATAACATGTTTATAGTTAGTACTACTTTAAAAAGAAATCTAGTATCAGTCATTCTCAGGAGCCTCATTCAATCTATAATTAATAAAATGGCCAGAAAAGGCTTGTTTTATATTGAAACTATTATTCAAAATATTTTATCTAGTTCAGTTCAGTTCAGTCACTCAGTCGTATCTGACTCTTTGTGACCCCATGAATCTCAGTACACCAGGCCTCCCTGTCCATCATCAGCTCCGGGAGTTTGCCCAAACTCATGTTCGAGTCAGTGCTGCCATCCAGCCATCTCATCCTCTGTTGTCCCCTTCTCCTGCCCCCTATCCCTCTCAACAGCAGGGTCTTATCCAATGAGTCAGCTCTTCACATGAGGTGACCAAAATATTGGAGTTTCAACTTCGACATCAGTCCTTCCAATGAACACCCAGGACTGATCTCTGTTAGGATGGGCTCGTTGAATCTCCTTGCAGTCCAAGGGACTCTCAAGAGTCTTCTCCAGCACCACAGTTCAAAAGCATCAATTCTTCAGCCCTCAGCTTTCTGCACACTCCAACTCTCACATCCATACATGACCACTGGAAAAACCATAGCCTTGACTAGACGGACCTTTGTTGGCAAAGTAATGTCTCTGTTTTTGAATATGCTATCTAGATTGGTCATAACTTTCCTTCCAAGGAGTAAGCATCTTTTAATTTCATGGCTGCAGTCACCATCTGCAGTGATTTTGGAGCCCAGAAAAATAAAGTCTGACACTATTTCCACTGTTTCCTCATCTATTTGCCATGAAGTGATGGGACCAGATGTCATGATCTTCATTTTCTGAATGTTGAGCTTTAAGCCAACTTTTTCACTTTCCTCTTTCACTTTCATCAAGGTGGAAATTAAAGAACTTTTCTCTTATTTCTAACTTGCTTTGCAAGCTACATCTGTATTGCCAGGAGTATGTATAAGCACTAGCAAAAATTGCAGAAGCTGAATATAGCTAAGGCCATTTTAAATACTTCGAAGAAGAAAACAGTCTTTTTTATGTGTCATGCAAATTCGTTTTGCATTTCTTTATGGGGTATATAAATCCCTGAATGAATACATGGAACTGGCCAATTCTACTAAAAAGAATAACCTAATTCTTTAACCTAAAAAGAATATAGTAGAAGTGTTTTCTATGCTTCTAAAAATTAATGCCAATGTATCTTTAGGATTTGTAAACAATGAAATGTTATGTAGCTAACTGACAGAAAAGTGTGGTCCTGCTTACCTATCAGTAGTCAGAAGGGACTTGCATTCATTCAGATTCTCCTGCCTATCATCCCTTGTAATCAATGGTGTACACAGTTGAAATACGTAAAGGAGGGTGCATAGTCTGAATATAAGGAACAGTGTGAAACTCAGTGATTTATATTAAAATAAGCCCACCATTTGTGTTCAAATAAATTAGCAACAGAGATACCTGAATAGAGAAAAAAAGAGGTATCTTTAAAAATCCATCATATAAATACACTTATAATTCCTTGTTTTTAATTCAACAGTCATATTCTGACTAATATTAACAGTAGAGATCCTGATACTAAGGGGTTGGTGACTCACATATAAACATTGTATCCATGTCTATTAAATATACAGATTACACATTACACAGATACATCTAACGCCAGAGGATGTTTGTTGGTGTAAATTTAAAAAACGGAGGCATGTATTCAAATATTACTTGAGTTGCATTATTATTCTAGCTACTTATTTGATTTTAGCAAGTCACTTAATCTCTGTGCCTTCAGATTACTTTTTTAACCACGATTTAAGAACAATGTTTGTCTTTCTTTCCTACTGAGCTATTTTAAGGATTAAATGTTGTAAAGTATGTAAAAGCTCTCTGAAAAGCAACAAACAATAAACTAATACTCTACAGACTCAGAAGATAAAATACTCTCTTTTTCGCTAAGCATAGAAAGGTGACCTCGGCACTAAGGAGTATTGGCTCACTTCCCTAAATTGTTGTACTTGAACTTTATTATGTGGATCTTCACAGACAATCAAAGTGGCAGATAGAGTAATTTATAGTGGTTTTAGACAAGACTGGTCATCAAACTTCATTAAGATAGACTCTTTGGATTAAATTCTTTAGGTTATAATTATCATAAATTGCTAGTTCTTTATAAACTTTTAAAAATCTGGTTTAAGGGTGATATTCTAGTGAACTGAGATAGTACAATCAACAAACGATGAGCCAAGGATGTATTATTGTAATTCTTAGTAAATATTGTTTGGCAAATAATGGATGTATTTTATTCTCATGGCTTACAGTTTAAATTAAATATATATAATATCACATCAAACTAAATATAATCTGAGCCAAGGATGCTCAAAATTAATTCAGTCTTAAATGCTAGTTAATGGTTTAATCAAAATTAAATTATTATTAAATATTGATAAACTAAAATAATAGTCCCCATTAATATGATAAACATCAAATTATTAACATTTAGAATAGCTGTATTTTAATTTTTGCTTGATAATACAGAGATAGATATACACTAGAAAAAATCAAAATAAGAAATCTTGATATTTATATATAGTATATCATTTAATTATTATCAACTTATCAAGTTTTAAGCAGTTGTATTTAGCAGATTTGATTAATTTAGATTTCAATTCAAAGATAGTAATCCATATGGATATTTCAGACCTTTTCAAAATTCTTTAAAGAAACAAAAACATTGATGAAATTAACCAATTATAGTGTGCTGTTTGTGTGTGTGTGTGTGTGTGTATGTTTGTATGTGTGTCTGTGTTAGTTGCTCAGTCATGTCTGACTCTTTGTGACCCCATGGATTGTAGCTTGACAGGGTTCTCTGTCCATAGGATTCTCTAGAGAAGAATATTGGAATGGGTTGACATTCCCTTTCTCCAGGGAATCTTCCTGACCCAGGGATCGAACCTAAGTCTCCCACATTGCAGGCAGATTCTTTACCATCTGAGCCACCAGGGAAGTCAATGATTGGATTATAAATATGCCAGGAAAAAAAAATCACTGTCAGTTCATATATGTATGTTCTTTCCAAATTAAAGCTAGCCTTCAATATTTTAAGTTGATTAAGGTAAAATTATTTGTCATGTTCATGCTTCTAGTTTCCCTTATGTAGAAAGTAATGTCAATGCTGATTGAATTTCCTCATGAAGTATCACGTACAGAAAGTGATTAGCAGAATTTTTGGATAAGAACACAATATTATATGCATTTGTCTAAAGAGTGAAATAAATCAAGTTATTCAAACAAAAATATATACAAATTTACTTCAGTTAATATATTTCACTCTTAAAATGCTTAAGGCTCCATCCAGCTCCAGTTATATCCTTTAATTTGTTATGCTGTTGTTGTTGTTGTGTATGTGTCTGACTCTTTTGCAACCTCATGGACTGTACCTGCCAGGCTTTTCTGTCCACGGCATTTCCCAGGCAGGAATACTGGAGTGGGTTGCCATTCCCTTCTTCAAGGGATCTTCCCAACCCAGGAATTGAACCCAAGTCTCCTGAATTAGCAGGTGGATTCTCTACCACTAAGCCATCAGGGAAGACCCTTAGTTACTCATACCTCAGTGAAAAGTATAATAATTGGTGGGTAAAATTATTTAAAACTTCAGACATGTTTCAGAAAATGAAATATGGATTTAGAAAAAAAAAAACAGAAGAGGAAGATACATGGTCTTAAGATACAAATACAGTAAGATATTAGAGGCCTGACTGACACCATATTAAACACATACATGATTTATGATTCAGTACAAACATAGTCCTGTATATAAAGATCCAGCTGTGTGTTTTTTTTTTTTTTTAAGCCAGTTAAGTTAGTAATATAACCTACTGCACAAGATTAGGAAGAATGAAGTAAGTATGTCTATTGGTTCATCAGGATAATGCAGTGCTTTCTTTATTGAGTTATCATGGATACTATTCACAGTAACAAATGCATTTAAAGTGTTTACTTAGTATAGAAAATAGTGGATGCTAAATTAATGTTACTTGCTCTCTCCTGTTTTGTGAACTCCATGAGTGTAAGAACAAAACCTGCCTTGTTCCTTATAAGGACCTATCCCTTACATCCTTACATAGTGTTGAGTACATAAAAAGAGACAAGCAATAGTCATTTTCAAATATGTAGATACAGAGAAAGGTCTTGATTGCAGCATTGGTTTTTGTGTTTGTCTGGCTCTGTAATCCAATATCCCTTTAGTGCCATAAGCTGAGAAAAAGCTATGGGTATTTAAAAAGAAAGAAAGAAAAACTACATCATAAAGGGATAGGTGAACTCACACAGATCTTGGGGGTGGGGGGTGGGGGTGGGAAAGACACAATTTAAAGGACCTGGTGGAAGAGTAAAATTATACAGAGCTCCAATACAACACAGTCGATTTACAAAACCAATGATTTGCGAAACAAAACACTCACATTTGTATGTGTGAAACTTTTTTGGATTTTTGTCTTTATAAATCCCAGTTTTTCCTTTGATGGGTCAAAAGACTTCACAGTCAGTCTTCCTATGCATATATAAGAACATAGTCAGCATTTTAACTAATTGTCTGCATTGCAAAAGTTAAGTTACCAAAAAACAAAATCTATAAACAGGAGGGAGGGGGTTTCAATGTATTGAGTATTTGGACTTTCTTTTAGTTTGTGTAAAGACAGAGAATGCTTTGGCAAGTATTGGCTTTATCTTTTCTTTATTTTTTTTCTTTTTTCTTTTACTGATAATTGATGAATAAACATGATGTGTGTAAAAGGAGAGAAGGTTGAACATATTAAGAAGGGCAGATTTAAGGCAGGAGAAGAAAAAGAAAGTTTGCTAACAGTTGAAATGCTTTTCTAATTGGAGTTTCAGAACCCAGAAGTAAGGAGGTAAGAACTCTTCAAGAAAATTGGAGATATGAAGGATACATTTCATGCAAAGATGGCCACAATAAAGTACAGAAATGACAAGGACGTAACAGAAGAGGAGATTCAGAAGAGGTGGCAAGAATACACAGAAGAACTGTACAAAGGTCTTAATGGTCCAGATAACCATCAATAACTTAATGACACCATCAGTAATGATGGTATGGTCACTCATCTGAGCCAGACATCCTAGAGTATGAAGTCAAGTAGGCCTTAGGAAGCAAATCCTAAAAGATGATGCTATAAAATTGCTGCACTCAATATGTCAGCAGATTTGAAAAATTTAGCAGTGACCACAGGATTGGAAAGGGTCAGTTTTCATTCCAATGCCAAAGAAAGGCAATACCAAAAATGTTCAACTTACCACACAATTGTACTTATTTCATATGCTAGTATGGCAACGCTCAAAATCCTTCAAGCTAGGCTTCAGAACAGAACGGGAACTGAGAACTTTCAGATGTAGAAGCTGCATTTAGAAAAGACGGGAATTAGAGATCAAACTGCTAACATCTGTTGGATCATAAGCAGGGGAATTCCAAAAAAACACACACACTTCTGCTTCATTGAATACACTAAAGCCTTTTACTATGTGGATCACAACAAATTGGAAAATTCTTAAAGAGATGGGAATATCAAGTCAACCTTAGTAGTCTCCTGAGAAACCTGTTGAAGTTTATCTGAGAAACTGGTATGCAGGTCAAGAAGCAACAGTTAGAACCAGACAAGGAACAAAGCACTGATTCAAAACTGGGAAAGGAGTACATCTAACCTGCATATTGTCACACTGACTATTTAACTTATATGCAGAGTACAACATGTGAAATGCTGGACTTGATGAATCATAAATTGAAATCAAGATTGTTGGGAGAATTATCAACAACCTCAGATATGCAGATGACATCTCTCTAATGGTAGAAAATGAAGAGAAACTAAAGAGCCTCTTGATGAATGTATAAGAGGAGAGTGGAAATCTGGCTTAAAACTCAACATTCAAAAAACTAAGATCACGGCATCTGATCTCATAACTTCATGGCAAATTGATGGGGAATAGTCCCTTGGACTGCAAGGAGATCCAACCAGTCCATCCTAAAGGAGATCAGTCCTGAGTGGTCATTGGAAGGACTGATGCTGAAGCTGAAACTCCAATACTTTGGCCACCTCATGTGAAGAGTTGACTCATTGGAAAAGACCCTGATGCTGGGAAAGATTGAAGGCAGGAAGAGAAGGGGAAACAGGATGAGATGGTTGGATGGCATCATGGACTCAATGGACATGAGTTTGAGTAAACTCCAGAAGTTGGTGATGGACAGGCAGGCCTGGTGTGCTGCAGTCCATTGGGCTGCAAAGAGTCGGACAACTGAGTGACTGAACTGAACTGAACTGAACTGAAGTGGAAACAGTGGCAGATTTTATTTTCTTGGTCTCCAAAATCACTGCGGAGAGTGACTGCAGCCATGAAATTAAAAGATGCCTGTTCCTTGGAAGAAAAGCTATGACAAATTTAGACAATGTATTAAAAAGCAGAGACATGACTTGCTGACAATGGTCAGTATAGTCAAAGATATGGTTTTTCCAGTATTCATGTACGGATGTGAGATTTGGACCATAAAGAAGGATGAGCACCAAAGAATTAGTTTTTTTGAACTGCGGTACTAGAGAAGACTCTTGAAAGTCCTTGGACTGCAAGGAGATCCAACCAGTCAATCCTAAAAGAAATCAATGAACTGAACTGATTTATTGGAAAGACTGATGCTGAAGCTGAATTGTTAATACTTTGGCCACCTAATGGGAAGAGACAACTCATTGGAAAAGACTCTGATAATGGGAAAGATTGAGCGCAGGAAGAGAAGGGGACGACAGAGGATGAGATGGTTGGATGGTTCCACTAACTCAATGAACATGAGTTTGAACAAATTCTGGGAGATAGTGAAGGACAGGGAAGCCTAGCATGCTCCGGGTCATGGAGTTGCAAAGAGTCAGACACAGCTTAGTGACTGAACAACAAGACATCAATCTTTCCTCATTTCTCTTCTGATTCTTCATACCTTTCATTCAATAGGATGACTTTAATTCTCAAGCAGCATAATGGCGAATATCTTTTAGGTAACATGAGAGAGAAATGAGAAGTATAAACCACAAATTTGAATGTTCCCCTCCTGGCAAAGATAATTTTAGTCATAGCTGGGAGAATTTTATTATATTAGGTCTGGGTGGGGCAGAAGCAATTTGAAATTGTGTCTGTTAGAATTGAGAGAGTAGTACTGAAATACTTACACTCAGTTCAGTTGCTCAGTCCTGTCCGACTGCAGCATACCAAGCTTCCGTCCATCACCAACTCCCAGAGCCTACTCAAACTCACGTCCATTGTGTTGGTGATGCCACCCAACCATCTCATCCTCTGTCATCCCCTTCTCCTCCTGCCTTCAATCTTTACATACATATAGATACATATCTATAGATAGATAGATAGATACACTACAATGTGTAAAATATATAACTAGTGGTAAGCTTCTCTCTAACACGGGGAGCTCAGTTCAGTGCTTTGTGATTACCTAGTGGGCTGGAATGGGGAGAAGAGAAGGCTCTAGAGGGATGTGGTATTTGTATATTTATAGCTGATTCATATTGTTGTACAACAGAAAGTAACACAACATTGTAAAGCAACTATCCTCCAATTAAAAATAAATTTAAAAAAGAAAAAAAATATATATGTAGCTAGGCTGTCAAGAATTCAGATATATGTATTATCTGCTGTTTTTTCCTTGTCTTGCATCTATTCTTTTCTTAGTTGATTTTTGGGGGGCAGCCACTTCTTTGTCTCCTTTGTGGCAGTCACTACCGTGCCTATTACCAATGACAACAAAAGACCTGAACAGGATGGATTAGAATACCCCCTGAAGTTTTATTTATGCATGAGTCATGAGACACCTGAAAAAATACATCAAAGAATCTATTTGAGTACCTGGATGAAGCCATGGAAGAAGAGCTCCTTCTTTATTGCTTAAGCTTATTTGAGCTGGTTTTCATTCTCTTAACAACCAAAGGAGCTCTAACAAATACTAGTTGAATAGAATACTGGTAAGGATATATATGAAAAATAAAAATGTGAATATGCTTTTGATATAAATGTACTGAATTGAAATATTTAAATTATAACATATAACAATATAAAGTCCACTGAATGTAATTAATAGTTCCTCACAAATCTCTTAGTGTATATCAAATTGTTCAATTTTGAAAATCTTCACATATATATATGCAAACATTTCTTTTATACTTAATTGTGGGTGCTTTTATCCTTTATAAAGGAAACAGAATCAGTAGATTCAAATTGTAGTGAATCTTGGATAATATCATTACGAAGGAAATTCAAATAAAAACCTAACTTTTGGATTGAGTTTTGAACTTTTATTTTCAATAAAGTAATGCATTCATGTGTGTATATATGTATATATACATATGTGTATATGTATAAATTTTAATCTGGTAAATATTAGATTATATTCTTTAAGTCTTTTCTTCAGCTGAGGGTTTCCTAGTTATATTATTTCTCTGTGTGATTTTATTCTCCCAAGTTTCCTGACTTGTGCCTGAATTTTCTTTCATCCTTGCCTCCTCTAGGTCTGGCATCCTCTGCCCTCTCACTTTCAAATCTCCCACTGACTCTCCTCTTCTCTCATCTCAATGGCATGTGCCCTCAGGCATGTCCTTCACTGCCTATCATTTTCCTTTTACTTGTGTTCCTGATCCATCTTTCCCTCTCCCTTCATCTATCTTGCTTCTTATCAGTACTTTTAGATAAATAGGGGGGAAAAATCACTTGATATCTTAAATTAGATTTTAAGTAGGCATTTGAAAGCTATTACAATTATTTTCTTTACAATGATGAATACAATACAGGATATTCAAAGCAAATTATTTCTAAAAGTGTTCAGTTCCACTCAAATCCTGTCAAGTGAATATCTGGGTTTTCCTGTGTTCAGATTGCAGAAAGAGAGTTTTTATAATTTGCTGTTAATTTAGCAATAAAAGAGAACACAATTTTCAAAATAAGAATACTTTAATAGGAACTAATATGAATTGGTTTAATAAAATTGATATGTTAAATAAATATCCAGTCCTTTCATAAAATATATGAATCCTTGAAAAAATTTCTATTTCCAAACTTCCTTTTGAGATTTCTGTTTTCTAAGTATAGAGACAATTTGCATGTGTGCATTTAAAGTCCTTAACCATATATAACCTCATTTTCTCTGTCTTAACATAGAAAACACTAAGGTCATGCCCATGACTAGGGACATAATTAGGACATCATAAGTCTCCTGGCAATATATGTTTTTTTAATGTTACAGATGAAGAAATAGAAAACATTCTAAGAAGTGTGCTCACCTTCAAGCAATAATGTGAACAACTATGACATAAAACCTCCCCCAACTTTTTGAAAAACCCTGACAAATCCAGAGAAGAGATTTATGCTTAGTTTTTCTTTATCTCTCCTTCTCTTATCTCATTTTGGACTTGAATATGGTTGGGATATGGATGCCTCTGTGTAGCTGTGTCCCAGAATGATTTCACACTATGCTCCAAGCAAAGATATCCCTGGATTATAGGAATAAATAAATGTCTTCTCTTCAACTTTCACTTTGAAAAGATATCCTCCTTGTTTCATGACCTCCTCATGTGTGCAGGGCAAGAAAGGGTAGTCAGTTCACACTGAGCACAGGAGTGAGCAGGAAAAATAGGCACTTGGCTTTCAGAGCATAATTTATATTTACTAAAAAAAAAAAAAAAAAAAAAAAAAATGCTAAAAAAATCCAGTGAAATTTGCCTGCATTTACTTTCAGGAGATGTCATGAGTACATACTCAGAAATTTTTGAAAACCTTGATCATAATTTGTGAAGTGGTACATTCTAATATAAGAGTGCATCAAGGGAACAATACCTTGATCTGTTTTCCCAGAATATCCTTTAAAAATTAAGAGTAGATAACTAACCACATTTCTCTGTGAGTTTACCTTGCTAGTTTTTTGAAGTTCTATTTATCACTATCTCTTTGAAAAACTCTTTTAAAAACAAGTCAGATAAACATAGGAATAATTTTTATAAGCATATATATATATTTATTGTTAATCAATAACCTTGTTGATGTGAGGAACATCTCTTCTCACACATACCACTTCCTGCTTCATCTAATGTGTTAACACTTTACTGCATAATGAGAAGAGCAGAAGTGAAGAGCAGAAGTGACTACTAAATATCTTATTCAAATTAACACAGATTGGCATGTAAATGTGGGAGCATCCATGCAATTCACAAACTACTGCTCAAGCCTGTGTTTTTAATATCAGTCTTTGATGATACTGGCACTTTTGATCATTTTCTTTGAAGTTACCAAATTCAGTGATCCATCCTTTGTGTTTAGTTATTAGGACTGTGAACATCATAAACATTTTAAGATGTTTAGTATTAAATGTTACATTTAGATGGCAGAAAAATGCAAAGTTACATAAGATTGCTAAGCATAATTCTCATGTATCTATTCTCTCTTTGTTACTAGAAGCTCTCTTTCCCAGGCAAAATGGAAGTGGTAGGGGAAGGCGGGAAACTAAGTTCAAATTTATGAATGCCAAGATACACCAAGTATGTCTTTTTTGTGTGTAGGAATCCAAAATCAAAACAGTTCATAAAATGCAGTGAAGTTATAGACTTAAATAACTGGCAGTTCAAAACAAGAGAAATTAAAATATGAGCTTCAAACAGCATTAGAAACTTGTCAGAAATTTGGGCTTCTTCCATGATCGCTTAATTTCCAGCTCAGCTTTCCCAGTAATGGTGACAAAGATAATCATCATAAAGTGACATCCTTTACCTCCTGTCCTTCTTCCCATAGCTTTCTAAAATAAGTACTTTCTAAGCATTTCCAGTAAAAATCTTAAGATTGATTAATTTTTCCTGACCTGGGTCATGTTTATGATAACAACTAGTCACAGTTTTCAGAGAATGAACTAATATATCCAACTCTGGAACTAGGGAGTAAGGTTCTGAAACCACTGGACTAAGAACAGGTGATAGATAATTCTCCAAAGGAAAGTTAGTGTTCTTATACAAAAACAATGTAGGAAGAGTTCTGGTTAGTCAGAATCAACTGATTTCTATAATCCAAAAGCAAGCATTACAGAGAAATCTGTAACACAGAACTGAGGCATTCTTCATGAGCCATTGAAGCACCCTAGGAACTAGATAGATAGCAGTACATGTCCAAGAGATGGAAAGCTAGGCAGTGATGAAAAATCGTATATTCTAACTCTGGTCCAAACAATGTTCACATCACTGACAGCAGGCCTTGACCATGTTTAGGAGACCAATTTTTAATAGCTCATTGTTTTTTAGCTTGCTCTAATGTGGAGAAGGCGATGGCACCCCACTCCAGTACTCTTGCCTGGAAAATCGCATGGACAGAGGAGCCTGGGTCCATGGGGTTACGAAGAGTTGGACACGACTGAGCGACTTCCCTTTCACTTTTTACTTTCATGCATTGGAGAAGGAAATGCAAACCCACTCCAGTGTTCTTGCCTGGAGAATCCCAGGGATAGGGGAGCCTGGGGGGCTGCCGTCTATGCGGTCACACAGAGTCGGACACGACTGAAGTGACTTAGCAGCAGCAATGCTAACTGGAGTGAAATATATGTTGAAAATGTATTTATATGTCAACTAACTTTAAGAAAAAACACTGTTGGTAATATTAGCAGAACATAATATACTCTTAGCCTCTCCCCCAGAGGAGAGGTGAAACAGTGCAAGAATTTGGTCCAGGCTCAGGTGGCAACCCACTCCAGTATTCTTGCCTGGAGAATCCCAGGGATGGAGGAGCCTGGTGGGCTGCCATCTATGGGGTCGCACAGAGTCGGACACGACTGAAGTGACTTAGCAGCAGCAGCAGCAGGTTAATATGATTATGGGTTCGGAAGACTTTTGAAAGAAAAGTCAAGTTATAATCCCTCGATAGTGGTTATCTGGTGGTAGTGAAGACATTAATATGTTCTTACAGATGGGGACATTATAACCCAAAATATAGTTACTTGGCATATTGAATATTTCTAGCTGAAAGAATAGGGATAAATAGCAAAAGCAATAAGATCACTCTATTCTTCCTCCACTGCTATTCTCTCCTGAAACTGGTAATAAAACCCTAATAGGAAAAGAAGGGGGGGGGGGGGGGGGAACTAATATTGAGAGATATCTTTTACATACCCAGAGTCCTTATCTCTGAAGACAAAAAATGCTAAGAAGAATCCTAACAGGCTGTGCTAATTTCTCCCAGTTTACTATGTTTACTTCTATACTCCTTGACCTACATCATATTTCTTCAACACTATCTGTTTTCATCAAATCTGTCATTAAAATATTCAGTCTCTTTCTTCAAGTCTTCATTTCCTTGTGAAGACTCCCATGTCACATAAGACATATTAAACATGTTTGTATGCCTTTCTCCTATTAATCTGTATTTGTCAGTTTAATTTTCAGATCCAGCCAGGAACCCCAGGAGGGTAAAGGAAAACTTTTGCCTTGCTTATAACACAAATTCAGCAGTTGATATTTCTATTTATTTTGGCACAGTTGATGGATCATTCATTAAAACAAAAATAAAAAATTTCATGACTCTCTCAAAACAAACACTATACTACTGAGATCTTAGCTATGTTTATCTGGTTTTTTTAAAAAGTCCTTTAAAAACTATTTATTTACCATTTATGGGCTCAGAGGTTAAAGCATCTGCCTGCAATGCGGAAGACCTGGGTTCGATCCCTGGATCAGGAAGATCCCCTGGAGAAGGAAATGGCAACCTACTCCAATATTCTTGCCTGGAGAATCCCATGGACGGAGGAGCTTGGTGGGCTACAGTCCATGGGGTTGCAAAGAGTTGGACACGACTGAGTGATTTCAATTTCACTTTCACCTATCTTAAACTATCCTAATAATTAATATGTTCCTCATAGAGTAAGCATTTATGAAAGCCTTAAGCATTGCAACTAGCATTTTTAAAAGTACAATCCTGCAAACTAATGTTTTATAATGGAACAGGAATATTTTTCAATTGCATTTCACATATTTGAGTTGTTTAGACATGTTGCAATGAAATGAAATGCAATCGCCAAAACACATTTTAAATAGAGTATCGTTGCCAACATTGTTGTCATCTTGAAATAATCTCTCTTTTTTCTAAGGCTTTTAGAGTATAGATCTGTGTCACAATTTAAGTTAATGCTAGCAAACCTGCCATTAATCCTTGACTACTTGTCACGCTTAGATACTCAACTGAGGTATATACCGCAGACCATCTGTGAGAGGGCATTATTTCATCTGTCTCTCAGGGAATAGGGAGACTCATTTTGAAGAAGGGCCCACCCTGACTATCTGTGAAAGCTGGAGAGTGACAGGTGGTTGGTACAGAGAAACACAAAGAATGATACTGGAGGAAAAAAAAAAACAAAACTATGACTGTGCCAGCAGACCTTTGCAGTATTGCTGTGCACTATGACAGGTGGCAACCACTGAGATCCCTATGTCATGTATGTGTACAAAGCCAGAATATGATTCACATATTGTAGCTCAGATTCCATGAGGCACTCAAAACACAGATGTTAGGGAGTTTCAAAGTTTAATAAAGACAGAATCTAATACCACCATGAAATATTTCCTTTCTACAAGTGCCTGTGCTTATATTGATAACTGCAGAAAAGAGCTCTTGGCAGTAATTAAGTGAATGGATGGTATTTTAATTTAAATGTTAATACAGAAGAGTCAGCATTTTTGTAAATTTCAAGAAGAACTGTAGATTTCCTTGGGAAACTGGAGGGTGGCCTATTGACTTTTAAAAGTGAAAGTTGGGATTTTTAATCAACTTTAAGAAAGAGAACCTCTGTCAGTATTTCCATGCCCTACCCAAAACGTCAAGGCTATTTATTGTCACCCAGCTTATTTAACTTCTATGCAAAATACCGAGCTGGATGAAGAACAAGCTGGAATCAAGATTGCCGGGAGAAATATCAATAACCTCAGATACGCAGATGACACCATCCTCATGTCAGAAACGAGTAAGAAATAAAGAACCTCTTGATGAAAGTTAAAAAGGACAGTGAAAAAGTTGGTTTAAAACTTAATATTTAGAAAACTGAATATTGGCATACAGTCCCATCACTTCCTGGCAAATGCATGGGGAAAAAATGGAAACAGTGACAGACTCTATATTTGGGGTGGGGGGGCTCCAAAATCACTGCAGATGTTTACTGCAACCATGAAATTAAAAGATGCTTGCTCCTTGGAAGAAGAGATATGACCAAACTAGACAGCATATTAAAAAGCAGAGATATTACTTTGCCAGTAAAAGTCCATCTAGTCAAACTATGGTTTTTCCAGTGGTCATGTATGGATGCAAGAGTCAGACGATAAAGAATGCTGAGAGCTGAAGAATCGATGCTTTTGAACTCTGGTGTTGGAGAAGACTCTTGAGAGTCCCTTGGACTTCAGGGAGATCAAACCAGTCAATCATAAAGGAAATCAGCCCTGAATTTTCATTGGAAGGACTGATGCTGAAGCATCAATACTTTGGCCACCTGATGAGAAGTACTGACTCATTGGAAAAGACCCTGATGTTGGGAAAGATTGAAGGCAAGAGGGGAAGAGGATGGCAGAGGATGAGATGGTTGTATGGCATCACCAACTCAATGGACATCAGTTTGAGCAAGCTCCCAGAGTTGGTGATGGACAGGGAAGCCTGGCATGCTGCAGACCATGGGGCCGCAAAGAGTCAGACAAGACTGAGTGACTGAACTGACTGACTTCTCAACAAAGAATTATTAAAGCAAACTGAACTGGAAAATAAGGCAAAGGAAAATAAATATTATTGTTTTCAAAGCATTTCATGAACTTTGTTCCAGGTACAGACAGAAAAAAAAAAAAAAGATTCACTGAGCTTGCCATGACAAATAAAGAACTATTGAGATTTGCTAATGCAAATGAGAATAAAGAGAAGACCGCAATAAGCGGTAAGAGAAGATGCAACTATATTCAACCCACTGGCAAGCTTTGTTTTTTTTTTTCTTTCATCTACTTTCCTTCAGAATTTGCTACATACCCCTAATAATGACGTCTATGAACCACTGTGAACTCTGTTTAGGAAACAAGAACTTAAAAGATTAAAAATTAAAAGAATAAGAGATTATCATGAATAGAATAGAAACAAGGGCAAATTCAAAATGATATAAAGAAAAGAAACCTGAAATATATGCTCCATGAAAGCAGAAATTATTTTTTAACTGCTGCATCCCCGCTACTAAAATTTTGTTTGCATATACTTAGGTAGTCAATAGATCTATCAAATGACTGAACAATTTTTTAAAAGATTGAATATAACTTGTATTAGAGTGAATACATTACCTAATGACATTTTACTACCTACCTTTTTAGGATTATACAGATTAGTTTGTGTAATTACTATGAAAATGTCTGAGAAAGGTAGTTTTCTGCTCATTTTTTAGAAGAGAAGTGAAATTTCAAATATATTAATTAGTCCAAAATCATGCTGACATCAAAGTGCAGACCTTGTTAGAAAGTACAGACTCTTTGCATTATTCAGATAGTAATGATGCCAAGAAAACAGTGTCAATGGAACTGCACACTGTCACAGAAGACAGGAGAAGGCCACATTCTCATCAGGAAATTCTCATCTTCATTTTCACGATTCATAATTTTTTGCTCAGTATTTTATGTTCAGTTATCTAAATATTAATATAAAAATCATTACTTTTTCTCTGCAATGATATTTGTTGTTGTGTGAAATATAGACTGTGCATCTTGTAATATCTCCTAGTTGAAGGAAAATAATCATGCAATGTACCTGAAATAAAAATTATATCAACCTTAAAAAAATGGGGGAACAAAAATGAGCGGTATGTTAAAGTTTCCATTGCCAGAAAGAAATGTACAAAAGAGAGCAGGTAGAGTAAGAAAAAATAAGGGAAAAGAATAAGGAAAGTAAAGAAGAGATATAATATGGTCAAAGATGTATGTGTGGGAACATTATATATCCACTTATCTGTATATTTATTTCTGTACCTATCATATGCCTTTTGAGAGTCATCTCAGTGAAATGAAATAAAGAACTTCACTTTGAGAACACTGCATTCAATGAAATAATTTTATTTATTTATTTACTTTTATACTAAAGAGTTTAGGAGTATATTGAATTGAATTATTTTTTTACTTGATTTCGATTTTAATGATTTTGAGACTTATCTACCTTTTGAAACATATGACTAGTTAATTTGTAAATTGTTGACAGTGTTAGGATCTTGTCAAACATAAAAGCTAAATATAAATTTCTATTACCCAGATCAATGTGATTAATGCAAGCTATGACATTGCTAATCAAGAAAAATATGTCTCTTTCTACAAATGAATCACACAACCATAAAATCTTTTCACACATTATAAACAGACTTAGTCAAAACTTCTAAAAGTTATTTCACTGTATATTTTGGAAAAAATCCAAATTAATCTTTTGTTAAGAAATGCAAAAAGTTGGATTTACTCAAATTGAGAAAACTAAGATGAATCAAAATATTTGTTCATTACATTTACAGTGAACAAAAATTGGCAAGAAGTGATAAGGGATTTCCTGGTCTTTTAGTAATTTATATGAAGTTATTCTAAGTGATCTGGCAACTAACACCACTTTCACCTGTTCAAAGATACTACTGCAGCAAATATTCCTCTCTCTCAGCATCATAATATGTCCCTTCTCTACTCAATTTGTTGACATCCAGTCTGTTTCATCTTTATTCCCATGAAAACCTCATAGAATTTATTTATAGCAACCTCTGCAACTTATCTATACTTTTTTCAAGAGCTCTCTATACTATATTTCCCAACTCATTCACACTTGAAACCAGTCTAATCAGTCTCTTATCTCATACTCCTGAAGCTGCAGAATCAATGACCTGATTACTAAATCCAATGGTCATTTCTCCATACTCATCTTGCTCAAAGTATCAGAACCATTTACTATAGTTGATTATCTTGTCTTCAGTGAACAAAATATTTTCATTGTGCCTCCAGGTCTATACAATCTCCAGAATTTCCTTGTACCTAACTTCTCAGCCTTTTTTCCTGGTGTTTTGTCTTGTTTCTGCTCTCTTAACATTGGGGTACAAATAGTTCAGTGCTTACATTTAGTCTGTCCTCTATTTATACTCACTTCCTCTTTTTATAATATCATCCTGTCCTATGACTTTACAGATTGCCAAAGTTACATTTCCAATCTGAACATCTGTGAATCAATACTCATGTGTACTCATTTTCATTTGGATATCCAAAGAGATCTCAAGCATAATATCTGAAATCAAGTTCCTCATCATTTCTTTTAAACCAGATACTTCATCATCTTCATTTTACTCAAAGGCAACACAATCTTTCACATTTCTAAGGCTAAAATTCATGGAGTCATCCTTGACTTCTCTCATTCTCTTATGCTATCCACAATGATATACTGTTGATTTTCCCCCTATTGAGATGAATCTCTATTTAACCACAATGAATTGACCATATCTCATCACTTCCATCACACCACCATGACTCTGGTTCCAGTCATATGACCTGTTCTGACCTCTTCTTTGGATTAGCCTTTTTCCAGGTATCCTACAACCTCCGCCATCCATAGACATTTTTTACTGTTGTTTGTTTTGTTTTTAACGACATAGTATTCATAGTAATTTTGCCGAAACAAGTCAGATCACACTCTGATCCAACCACACTTTCTTTTTGATATTACATCAAACATTTCATGTATACTCAGACTTCAGGACATTTCCACCCCTCTTTCCTTCTTAAAAAGTTCTTACAACAGATACTTCAGACATCAACATGGCTCAATCCCTTACCTTCGTCAAGTATCTGATCAAATGTCACCTCACTATTAAAGTCTTACCTGACTTCAGCATTTTAAATGATACCCTATTAACAAGTTATATTTATCTGCTTCACTTTTCTCTGTACCACCTGCTGCTATATAAGCTGCTATACAATTTACTTTTTAATTTGTTTATCTACCACTTCATACCAGACCCACAGTAGAATATAAAGTCTGTGTGGGCTTTTTTTGGTTTATTTTTTAATTTTCATGTGTTCAGACTTAATACCTGTCACTTAAGTATGCAGAACAAAAAGAGGTTTCTGTATAAAATATGAATATTTGTCACAGAATGTAAACAAAACTGGAAATATTATTGATTTTATCAATATTATTTAGAACAGGTTGCTTTATAGCATTTAAATAAAACACTGGGTTGCACTTTTCTATCATTTTCAGTTCAGTTCATTCGCTCAGTCGTGCCCGACTCTTTGTGACCCCATGAATCGCAGCACGCCAGGCCTCCCTGTCCATCACCATCTCCCGGAGTTCACTCAGACTCACGTCCATCGAGTCCGTGATGCCATCCAGCCATCTCATCCTCTGTCATCCCCTTCTCCTCCTGCCCTCAATCCCTCCCAGCATCAGTCTTTTCCAAAGAGTCAGCTCTTCTCATGAGGTGGCCAAAGGACTGGAGTTTCAGCTTCTGCGTCATTTCTTCCAAAGAACAGCCAGGGCTGATCTTGTTTAGAATGGACTGGTTGGATCTCCTTGCAGCCCAAGGTACTCCCAAGAGTCTTCTCCAACACTACAGTGCAAAAGCATAAATTCGGCACTCAGCCTTCTTCACAGTCCAAATCTCACATCCATACATGACTACTGGAAAAACCATAGCCTTGACTAGACAGACCGTGGTTGGCAAAGTAATGTCTCTGCTTTTGAATATACTACCTAGGTTGGTCAAACTTTTCTTCCAAGAAGTAAACGTCTTTTAATTTCATGGCTGCAATCACCATCTGCAGTGATTTTGGAGCCCCCCAAAATAAAGTCTGACACTGTTTCCACTGTTTTCCCATTTATTTCCCATGAAGTGATGGGACTGGATGCCATGATCTTTGTTTTCTGAATGTTGAGCTTTAGGCCAACTTTTTCACTCTCCACTTTCACTTTCATCAAGAGGCTTTTTAGTTCCTCTTCACTTTCTGCCATAAGGGTGGTGTCATCTGCACATCTGAGGTTATTGATATTTCTCCCAGCAATCTTCATTCCAGCTTGGTTTCTTCCAGTCCAGAGTTTCTCATGATGTACCCTGCATAGTAGTTAAATAAGCAGGGTGAATATATACAGCCTTGATGCACTCCTTTTCCTATTTCAACCAGTCTGTTGTTCCATGTCCAGTTCTAACTGTTGCTTCCTGACCTGCATACAGGTTTCTCAAGAGGCAGGTTAGGTGGTCTGGTATTCCCATCTCTTTCAGAATTTTCCACAGTTTATTGCGATCCACACAGTCAAAGGCTTTGGCATAGTCAATAAAGCAGAAATAGATGTTTATCTCGAACTCTCTTGCTATTTCCATGATCCAGTGGATGTTGGCAATTTGATCCCTGGTTCCTCTGCCTTTTCTAAAACCAGCTTGAACATCAGGGAGTTCATGGTTCATGTATTGCTGAAGCCTGGCTTGGAGAATTTTGAGCATTACTTTACTAGCATGTGAGATGAGTGTAGTTGTGCAGTAGTTTGAGCATTCTTTGGCATTGCCTTTCTTTGGGATTGGAATGAAAACTGACCTTTTCCAGTCCTGTGGCCACTGCTGAGTTTTCCAAATTTGCTGGCATATTGAGTGCAGCACTTTCACAGCATCATCTTTCAGGATTTGAAACAGCTCAACTGAAATTCCATCACCTCCACTACCTTTCTTTGTAGTGATGCTTTCCAAGGCCCACTTGACTTCACAGTCCAGGATGTCTGGCTCTAGGTGAGTGATCACACCCTCATGATTATCTGGGTCGTGAAGATCTTTTTTGTACAGTTCTTCTGTGTATTCTTGCCACCTCTTCTTAATATCTTCTGCTTCTCTTAGGTCCAGACCATTTCTGTCCTTTATCGAGCCCATCTTTGCATGAAATGTTCCCTTGGTATCTCTAATTTTCTTGAAGAGATCTCTAGTCTTTCCCATTCTGTTGTTTTCCTCTATTTCTTTGCATTGATCACTGAAGAAGGCTTTCAATATCTCTTCCTGCTATTCTCTGGAACTCTGCATTCAGATACCTATATCTTTCCTTTCTCCTTTGCTTTTCTCCTCTCTTCTTTCCACAGCTGTTTGTAAGGCCTCCCCAGACAGCCATTTTGCTTTTTTGCATTTCTTTTCCATGGGGATGGTCTTGATCCCTGTCTCCTTTACAATGTCACGAACCTCCATCCATAGTTCATCAGGCACTCTATCTATCAGATCTAGGCCGTTAAATCTATTTCTCACTTTCACTGTATAATCATAAGGGATTTGATTTATGTCATACCTGAATGGTCTAGCGGTTTTCCCTACTTTCTTCAATTTAAGTCTGAATTTGGTAATAAGGAGTTCATGATATGAGGCACAGTCAGCCCCTGGTTTTGTTGACTCTATAGAGCTTCTCATCTTTTGCTGCAGAGAATATGATCAATCTGATTTTAGTGTTGACCATCTGGTGATGTCCATGTGTAGAGTCTTCTCTTGTGTTGTTGGAAGAGGGTGTTTGCTATGACCAGTATATTTTCTTGGCAAAACTCTATTAGTCTTTGCCCTGCTTCATTCCGCATTCCAAGGCCAAATTTGCCTGTTACTCTAGGTATTTCTTGACTTCCTACTTTTGCATTCCAGTCCCCTATAATGAAAAGGACACCTTTTTTAGGTGTTAGTTCTAAAAGGTCTTGCCGGTCATCATAAAACTGTTCAGCTTCAGCTTCTTCAGTGTTACTGGTTGGGGCATAGACTTGGATAACTGTGATATTGAATGATTTGCCTTGGAGATGAACAGAGATCATTCTGTCGTTTTTGAGATTGCATCCAAGTACTGCATTTTGGACTCTTTTGTTGACCATGATGGCTACTCCATTTCTTCTGAGGGATTCCTGCCTGCAGTAGTAGACATAATGATCACCTGAGTTAAATTCACCCATTCCAGTCCATTTCAGTTCTCTGATACCTAGAATGTCGATGTTCACTCTTGCCATCTCTTGTTTTACACTTCCAATTTGCCTTGATTCATGGACCTGACATTCCAGGTTCCTATGCAATATTGCTCTTTACAGCATCGGGCCTTCCTTCTATCACCAACATCCACAGCTGGTTATTGTTTTTGTTTTGGCTCCATCCCTTCATTCTTTCTGGAGTTATTTCTCCACTGATCTCCAGTAGCATGTTGGGCACCTACTGACCTGGGGAGTTCCTCTTTCAGTATCCTATCATTTTGCCTTTTCATACTGTTCATGGGGTTCTCAAGGCAAGCGTACTGAAGTGGTTTGCCGTTCCCTTCTCCAGTGGACCACATTCTGTCAGATCTCTCCACCATGACCCATTTCTATTATTTAGGATATTGAAAACTCACCAAGCTCCATGCCCAAATTGGCTGTTTAGTTTGATATAGTCCCACTTGTTAATTTTTGCCTTTGTTTCATTTGCTTTTGTTGCTAAATCCAACAAATTATCACCAGAACTAACATCAAGGAGTTTATCAGCTGTATTTTATTCTAGTAGCTTTATGGTCAGGTTTACATCCAAATATTCAATCCATTCTGAGTTACTATCTGTATGGTATAAGAAAGTTTTCTGTGTCATCGTTCTGCTAGTGGTTGTCCAGTTTTCCCAACATCATTTATTGAAAAGACTGTTGTTTCCTCATTGTATGTTCTTGGCTCTTGGTCATAATCAATAGATTTGTCATAAATCAATAAATCTCTATGTCTGTTTTATGTTGATGTTGTTGTTCAGTCACTAAATTGTGTCTGACCCCATGGATTATGGCACACCAGACTCCTCTGTCCTCCACAACTCTTGTAGTTTGCTCAAATTCATGTCCATTGAGTCAGTGATGCTATGTAACCATCTCATCCTCTGCCACTCCCTTCTCCTTTTGTCTTTAAACTTTGCCAGCATCAGGGCCTTTTCCAACGAATCAGCTCTTTGCATCAGGTGACCATAATTTTGGAGTTTCAACTTCAGTATCAGTCCTTCCAATGAACATTCCGGGATGATTGTGCTGAAGATTGACAATATCATATTCATTTGATAACTATAGCTCTGTGATATAGTTTGAAATCAAGAAGTATAATACTCCCATCTTTGTTCATCTTTCTCAAGAGTTATTTGGATATGTAGGGTCATTTGTAGTTCTATGCAAATTTTAGTATTATATATTCTATTTTTTTAAGACTATCTCAGAATTTTGATAGTGATTGCATTGAATCTGTAGACTGCTTTGAGTAGTAAGTACAACTGACATGTACTTGAGTATGTAATTTGGATAGTATGGACAATGGATAATGTAATTTTTATTTAGGAATTTTAAGTTTGAATTTTGAAAAAAAAAATGTATTTTATTTGCACAAGAACTCAAGTGTTCTTTTCTCTATCCCATATAAAAATGAAATAGTCCACAGTATATATTTATTTGGAATTACTTGAATGGAACATTTGAGAAGAGTAACAATTGCCTTACTGATTTAATGGAGATGAATAGACGTTACCTCCATTAAATTAGTTTGCTACCTTCTTTTCCACTGTTGCTCTAACAAATTACTAAGCACTTAGTGGCTTCAACACATTTTATATTGTATCACAGTTCTGAAGGTCAAATGTTTGGGTTGGATTTGCCTGTTTTTCTTCTCTCGGCTTCACAAGGCTGCCACGATGGTGTTGGCCAGCAGGGTTCCTACCAGGAGGCACTGGGGAGAATCTGCTTTCAAGCTCATTCAGGTTGGCAGAATTCAGCTTCTTGTTGCAGATCTGAGGTCTCTGTTTTCAAGCTGGCTGTCCCCAGAGACTGCCCTTAGCTTTTAGAGGCTTCTTTTTGGTCCCTACATGTGTTCTGTATTTCTGAACAAGCATGGTGAATTCTCTTGATGCTCGGAATCTGTGACTTCTTTTTCTGCCACAGCTCTCTTGCTCCCAGCCAGAGAAATTCATCTGCTTTTAATGCATGTGATCAGCTTGAGGTAACCCAGATAATACAGAATAATCTCCCTAATTTGAGGTCTGTAGTTTGAAATATATCTGTAAAATTTATTTTCTCGGGTAAGCTAATATGTTCAAAATTTCTGAGATTTAACATGTGGATATCTTAGTGGGGTCTGGATTCCAAATATCACATTGCTCTATCCAATCCTGGAAATTTCAAAATCTCCCTAATAGTGATAGATTTTATAACAATTTCAAAATATTATAATAAAATTAATAATGAGCACTGACTGATTAATTCTATCATGAAACTATTAATCTTGTTGTTCTTTGTATGCTTATCAATCAAAAATATATTGCAAATAATTTTCCCTAAATGATTTCTGGCTAATGACTTTAGGGATATACACATCTGTGTTGACAGTTCTATTAAATTAAGAGTAAATCCAAGCACTAAAGATTGATTTTTGACATATATATTAATATTCTGGTATTGTTCACTTCATAGAATATAAATAACATTAAACAACTTTGAGAATTTTTGCCTGTAGAATCTGTTCTTTTCTCAATGATTATATATAATTCTCCATTGATCTGAAGGGATTGTGTAATGCAAATCATGAAAATATGATTTTAAAAGAAGCAAAATGTGTTAAGTAGATGAGGAACTTATATGATAAATTTAAAATAATACTAGTTACTATAAATCATTATCTTACAAACTTAAAATACAAACTAGCAGTATGACGCTTGAGTTAATTTTCCTTAAAGATAAAGGTCATATAATTTACATATACCAGTCTACTACAGTAATTTTACTTTTCAGTTTTTACTAAACACACATTGTAGTTTGTTGTAATATATACAAGTAAGCAATGATTAGAAAAACATTCCCATTGAAGTGATAGCTCATCAAGTCTTTTGGAGACCACATGCTTTCTAAAGCGTTAGTGTTAGTCACTCAGCCGTGCCCGACTCTTTGCGATGCCATGGACTGCAGCCCACCAGGCTCCTCTGTCCATGAGATTTTTTCCAGGCAAGGATACTGGAGTGGGTTGCCATTTCCCTCTCCAGGGGATCTTCCCAACCCAGGGATCAAACCTGGGTCTCCTGCACTGCCAGCAGATTCTTTAACGAGTGAGCTACAAGGGAAGCCCACTTTCTAAAGTAACCTAAAAATATTTCATTCAGCTACTACTGTGAAACAGTGGAAACAGTGACAGATTTTATTTTCTTGGACTCCAAAATCACTGTGGATAGTGACTGCAGCCATGAAATTAAAAAACATTTACTCCTTGGAAGAAAAGCTATGACAAACTGAGACAACATATTAAAAACCAGAGACATCACTTTGCCGACAAAGGTCTGTGTAGTCAAAGCTATGGTTTTTCCAGTATTCACATATGGATGTGAGAGCTGGACCATGAATAAGGCTGAGCACCAAAGAATTAATGCTTTGGAATCATGGTTGGAGAAGACTCTTGAGAGTCCCTTGGAGAGCAAGGAGATCAAACCAGTCAATCTTAAAGGAAATCAACCCTGGATATTTATTGGAAGGACTGATGCTGAAGCTGAAGCTCCAATGCTCTGGCCACCTGATGTGAAGAACTGACTGATTGGAAGGGACCCTGATGCTGGGAAAGATTGAGATCAGGAGAAAAAAGCGGCGACCGAGGATTACATGGTTGGATGACATCACCAACTCAATGGACATGAGTTTGAGCAAACTCCAGGAGACTGTGAAGGACAGGGAAGCCTGGTGTGCTGCAGTTCATGAGGTTGCCAAGAGTCTAACAATACTTAGTGACTGAACAGCAACAAAAACTACTGTGAAATGCCACAACGTCCATAGAAAACAGGTAGCTTAAAATATCTTCTTTTAAAATCTTAATTTAAATATTTTATTACAGAAGATTTTATTGTATTTTTCTTTATGTTAAATTTCCCAGAGTTTCTTTGTCTTGCCAAGTAGCAAGTTTAAACTAGAAAAACAAGCCTTACCCTCGATTCCAACACCTGTTTATGATATTCTCATTTTAAACTTGGTCTCTGTATTTAAGTCCTTCGGATTTAACTTTTGTTCTAGACAATACATATGTTCAAATCTCAACCCTGACACTTAATAGCCATGCAATATTAGACAAGTTGTTTGTCTTCTCTGAGTTTCAGTTTTCTCATTTTTCCCTCAGTTTAGAGTTCAGAAAGCTGAGAGAATTCATAGCCCACTCTGACAGACCAAACAAAACTCAAATATTCAAATCCACCATTATTTTGGAGTAATGCATCTTATTTATCACCGTTGTTTGGAGCTGAGATAATGAGCATGAGGCAACCTTATCACACTGCTTTTAAAAAATCTTAACAAAAATAAGCACCTGATAATAATAATTTATTACATATTAGCTCTTTTCATTAAGTTTTGACAATGGCTACTTATAACAAGACAATTGTAATAATATCATATCTCCACTATTGAACTTAGACTATGAATCTGGCATGGCTGGCCTTTCCAGTTGAGTTTTGGCCCTTGCATTGCCATCTTTAGCTCCAGACAACAGTTCCAGTGCCCAGTGTAGTTCTGTGATACCCAGGTGAGAGAGCAAGCCTGGAGTGATGTTTGTATGAAGCAAAGAAATGTTTCTCATTTAATCGGAAAATGGGAAATTATTTTGGCTTTTGTTACAATAATCCCAACAGTATATCACAAGTTTTAAAAGAAGGACTATAGAAATCAGGTACCCACACATTATTGAGATTAAACATTTTCCTTATACTTCAAACTAAAGTTAATCCCAGAATCACATGGGGGAAAACCCATAATGTCAGATCTCAGGATAATTAGGATGGCATCACCTTGCTATTTTTAAAGGAATTTCACAAAGTACATAAACCTATATGTGATCTGCAGTGGTAGGTCCAAAAGTATGAATAATAACATGTTGGTTTTATATCTAGATAGATGGAATTCCACTTAAGTTGATATAGTGAAATGCCTTACTTTATACATTGTTTAAAATATTGTGTATGCACATTTGTTAAATATATATGGGACTCAATCTTTATATAATGTTCATTCTGTGTGTTATTTTGGTTAAAATGTATTTTTAAAAAGGTTTTTTAGAGTTTAAGACCATATGGATGTGATAAATTATCATGCTTTATTATCTGAAATAGTTAATTCTGTGAGATAGGAGCCCTACTCAGCTGTTATCTGGTCTGTGATACAAGATAAAATTATAAATTCCTTTGTACTCACTTGTTCTCTCAATTTATCCTGTGTTATCATTTATATACATGGTTGTAATTAAAGTTAAAAATTATGACACAGTATGATATCTCCTTGCAATTTTTTATTTTAATGAGAACTACAAAGATTAGATCCTCTTGTGTGTGTGAGAGAGCTTGAAGGATTAACGAAGAGTGCTTTAATTAAGGAAATGTTTTAAAATGGCAAAAGAACTGAGCTAAATAAGTTAGATTAAAAAAAAACAACAACTTGAAAAAACTATTATATAAGCACTTAGGGTACTCTTCAGTCAATTATCTTTTATATCTGACCTTCGATTTTGAACTATTAATATATTTGAAATACAGTATGCAATTGCATGTAGACCTGTTGATCCACTAATTCATTGATTAAACAAATATCAAATACCTAAGACAATCTGTGTTCTAGTTAGAAGGAAAAAAAAAATAACAGTACATTTCTTTTGCTGTTTAAAATCATTATCAGACATTTATATCATTTCATTTTCTTAATGTATTTTCTGTACCCAGCTTAGAGAAGTTTGAACATTTTTAGCAGAGATTTTGAATATCTTTATATTAAAGTATTTATCACACTTTAAAAATTTATTTATTTTAGATCTCTCTATACTTATACTTTTCAAGAGCAAGTAGCATACTGAGCATTTAATGAGTATTTGCTCAATCAATAATATGGTTTAAATTGATACAAATCAGTTAATTTTAAAGTAATAAAAATATATTTAAAAGTTTATCTATTACACAACATTTTGTTCTTAATATAGACTTTCTGTTCAACACACAATCATATATACTGCTTTTGTGAAGATAAATGCTATTTTTTTAGCATTTTAGATTTAATAGCATTGCTACTTAAACAAGACACATGATGTTGATTTCATGTTCTCTTATCTGCAGACATCTCTTCATGCTTTTACAAAGATGTAATTAATTGGCTCAAAAGTTATTAAAAATGCCAAAATGTTTTAAATATTAAATAATATTCATAAAGTTGAAAATAATCATTTAAAAATACTAAGTGGGGATGCCTAGGAGGAATTCCTTTAATTCTAATAATAAAATAAAAGAATTTATTAATATTGAATGATAATCCAAAGTATAAAATGAATATCCTTTTTTTATACAAGCTCGTATTGATATTTTTATATCTGTCTATACTGGTATAAGTGATTGAATATATAAATAGGGAGAAGAGACAAATTTCTGACTAAGAAGAATTCTAAACATTTATGCAGATGATCCATGCTAGAAGAGGGAAAGCATGACTTCCCTCCAGAGTACAGTAAGGAAAGGGGTAAAAATGAGAGACTTTCTAGTAGAGAACTCTTACCAACACCAGTCCAGTCAAATGATGAAAGTCAATATCAACCACTGTAAATCATGCTGATAGTACACAGCCTGATATGATGTAACTCTGAATATGAGCGTGGTTAACTCATAACAACATGGGGGCATGTTACAACAGGACAAATGAAAACAGTACAAATGCGCAGTCTAGAGAATGCCTGACAGGCAGGCATTCTCTTTGCTCTGCCACAAGCTGCTTGTATACTTTTAGATAAGACATTTAAACCCTCAGGCTGCCAGTGCTCTGAAATGAGTGAACCAAATTAAAAGAGCTCCAGGATTCTACTGAGCTACCATCCGTGGGGTCACAAAGAGTCAGACATGACTTAGCACAAGCAAGCATAAGACCCACCTAAGCTCTATTATTCTATTAATGTATCTATAAAATGACATAACTACTAGAGAGATTATAACCCCCATGAAAGGATACTTGTCAACACTGAAACAAAACAAAACAAATTTAGAATAGAACTAAACTTTGAGGTCGCATGTTGTGTGTTTATATTCTATAGACTAGAAAAAATAACTTTATGAAAGAATTAAGAAGCGGGTGACACTGAAGAACCACTTTGACATATTGATGGATATGGACGGAGTGAAGGGCACCCTTTATCCAAAATAATTGGAATCTGACTCACACATTAATTTCTCATTATACTTCAGAATTTCAGGTTTTGACAGAGATAAACCATTCCGTCAAATCCCTCAATGCTTTATTATCACCCATAGTACCAAATCAAAGTGCCTTGAATGATATATCCAACTTTTCCAAACTCTGCCCTTGTCAGCAACACAAACCTATGTCATATCACCAGGGGACTGATTTACATTAGTGCAACTATGAGCTCCTTTAAGTATCCTGAATAAATATACAGTTAGATACCCCTGTCTTTTGGAAAATTCCTTTCTTTTAGAATGTCCTTCCATCAAGAGCACAGAATACCTTCATTTAGCCTCTCAAGGTGGTCAGGCACTGCATCTATCACTGCTAATTGGCTAACTTTCTTCTCCTCTTCAATGAAAGATGACTTATGATATTAATCTTTACATCTAAATCAACACCTAGCAAAGGACAATGATGATGATAATAGTGAGGACGATGGTGAGGAAGACTGAGAATAACTTTTGTTTTAGATGCCTGCTGTTCTATCATGGACCACATTTGAGTCATGGATTACAACAACGTAGTCTGGCCTTACATTTATTTTATTATATTCTTCTGTTGAACACGTACATGTGCATAATACATAGTTGTTAGGGTTTAAATTAAGGGGTTTATCCTATAAAATTTAGTTTTCAAAAAAGTAATGGAGGTACAAAGGAGAAGTCACAATGACTAGGATATAATTGTTCAGTAAAGTGGAAGTCGCTCAGTCTTGTCCAACTCTTTGCAACGCCCCTGGAATTCTTCAGGCCAGGATACTGAAGTGGATAGCCTTTCTTTTTTCCAGGGGATCTTCCTAACACAGGAATCAAACCCAGGTCTTCTGCATTGCAGGCAGATTTTTTACTAGCTGAGCCACAAGGGAAGCCCAAGAATATTGGAGTGGGTAGCCTATCAATTCTCCAGCAGATCTTCCCAACCCAGGGATCAAATCACGGTCTCCTGCACTGCAGGAGGATTTTTTACCAACTGAGCTATCAGGGAAGTTCAACTGTTCAGTAGAACTAATGGATAAATACCCTAAATAAATAAGAAGATTCTCCCACTCCATCATACTGTGATATATTATTTTCTAAATCTTTGTATCTTTCAAGTATCTACATTAAGTAGCCTTTCTGGTACTTCACCAAACAGAAATCAACAAATAGCAGAGAGGTTAAATGAGCATCTCTTCTTTTTAATTCTCTTTTTGTCCCTCAAAGATTATACTTTCATCAACCTTTTATTTCCCATGACCTACAACCCAAATGTAACGTTCTTTGGTTTATATCTCAAGTTCCTTTTTAATGGTGGTATTTAGAGAATTGGGTAAAATATTAGTTGAAAGCAAAAACTTGTCCTTAAGTCAGCAAAACATTTTTTCTTTATGTACCACAGAAAGATAGAAATACCACTGATAATATTTCCTGTATTGATTTTAAAGAGACAACACTTAGCTTAATCCAGGGAGGAAAATATAGTATATTATTAGGGAAAAAAACCTGAGGCTGAAAGGATGAAATGAGAGATTAGATTAAATTAGAGTGATGGCTCCTTACTAGCTCTTTTTATTAATTGTACTTCCTCAAAATTTCTTTCAATTCCTCAAAAGCAATTTAGTTTTCGAAAACAAACTTTAACTATATCATAGCTATCTCACATACATATAAGATGTGTGTTTCACAAAAAGTATTTTTTTTCTGATCAGATGATTATTAAATATATGTATATGATTATTAGACATATGTGCATACAATATTCCAGGACAAGCTATACTATTTACAGTACTGATAGTAATCTTTGGAATTTGCATGTCTTCACATCTGCACTGTGGCATTTTATTGTTTGTTTATGTGACAAACACAAAACCTTTTCAGCTAAAAATTCTTCAGGTTAGTACCTGAAGTTACCAGGTAAATATACTTTGAAAGATATCAACTTGGACTGTTGTTAGTGGTGTATTAAATAATTTGCACAAACCTATCTTCTGAGAATTATTTAAAAAGCTTGACAAAACATTTAAAAAATCTGCTTGAAAAAATCATCGAGCTAATAACATAGAGAAGTTCTTTCCTAGAAAATGTGACCCAGGAAGTAGGACAGAAATCCAAGAGATGGACTGAGAATGAGGGAGAGCACTCCACTCCTGTGGATATCTCCTGATTCCCCGGGGGAAGGATGAAGTGAGAGATTTACAATTCTTGTGGACCTAGGGAGAGAAAATTACAGCCCATGGCCTGATAAATAGGAACTGATGAACTCTACTTCCAGCTGGGAATCTGAATGTTCCCATTCATGAAGTAGAGTGAATTGGACATAAAGAGCACTGCCCACTTTGGAGTTCAGCTATTAATTCTGTCAATTCCAGAAACTGGATTGATGGGATCTCAATTGCCGATGTCTCATTTTACTACAAGAAGCAAATGTAAATCCTCTCTGGAGGCAAATATCATCTTTCTAAGCCTCAAATTCTCTCTAGAACACTTTCACAATTATTATGTCATACACACAACACAATACATCAGGCACATGAGCAGAAACAACAACATAACAAAAACAAAGGGAGTCAGATATAGACCAACAAATATAAATATTGGTCCTGCAAGCACTCCTTAATACACATCCTCTAAGATAACCTCCATTATAGAGTCTTCTTTACAGGAGCCCAAGTGAGCATTATTGAGGAACAAATGGTCTAGGAAAAGTGACGTGAAGATGAAATTCTGGACCTGGGTTACTTGCTGCCTGGCAAGTAGTGAGGACCCAACGCCTGGGGTGTGGTAGATTACAGAGAACCCATGAAACAAGGGAGTTCATGATAGTAAAATTTTCATTGGTGGTAGTAAACTTTGATAAGCTACTAGTGGAAGGACACGCTCTCAGAGGTGGTATGAATCAAATGTTTGAGAATCATGTCAGAGTAGCAATTATGTATGTGACAATGAAACTGGATGGTCCTTGCTGGGGGTAACTAGAGCTTTGAGAAATACAATGACAAGTTGAAGGTGATTATTTATTTAAGACTAAACACTATGTTTGGTAATCTCTTGGAAGCATATAGAGTTCATCTCCTGTAGCCAGAAAGCAGAGAAAGTTAACTACCAGTACTAGGATTTAATCTTAAAACTCCAAAGAAGGCAAAATTTGAATCCTAGATTGCCTGCTCTCCCAAGAATAGAATTCTGGCTGGGAAAAGATGAAACTTTGAGACTTAGTACAGAAACATTTGTTAATTTTAATTCCCTAGATTGCCTGTATCATTTGAGCCTGGGGAAATGAAAAAAGTCATCATTTCTCTCAATAAACCAAATGATTTAAAGACAGATGAAATCTGTGAGTAGTTAAATCCTGTATAGGAGGTGAGTGGAATTTTAAAAATATCTATTTTTAAACACTAGTCATAAACAAAGCTAGTAGAGGTGATGGAATTCCAGGTGAGCTATTTCAAAACCTAAAAGATGATGCTGTGAAAGTGCTGCACTCAATATGTCAGCAAATTTGGAAAACTCAGCAGTGGCCACAGGACTGGCAAAGGTCAATTTTCATTCCAATCCCAAAGAAAGGCAATGCCAAAGATCATCCAAACTACTGCACAAGTGCCTCATTTCACATGCTAGTAAGAAATGCTCAAAATCCTTCAAACTATACTTCAACAGTATGTGAACCGAGAACTTCTAGATGTACAAGCTGGATTTAGAAAAGGCAGAGGAACCAAAGATCAAATTTTCAACATCTATTATATCATAGAAGAAGAAGGGAATTCCAGAAAAACATCTATTTCTGCTTCACTGACTACCCTAAAGCCTTTGACTGTGTGGATCAAAACAAGCTAGAAAATCCTTAAAGAAATGGGAAAGCCAGACCACCTTGCTTCTCTCACAGCTCAGCTGGTAAAGAATCCGCCTGTAATGCAAGAGACCCTGGTTTGATTCCTGGGTTGAGAAGATCCCATGGAGCAGAGAAAGGCTACCTACTCTAGTATTCTGGCCTGGAGAATTCCATGGATTGTATAGACCATGGGGTCACAAACAGTCAGTCACAACTGAGTGACTTTCACTTTCATCATTATTCCTTACCACAGTGAGGTATTATCTGTTTTTTTCTGTTCAGATCACCTTACCTGCCTCCTCAGCAACCTGTACACAGGGTAATAAGCAACAGTTAGAACTTGACATGGAACAGCACACTGTTTCCAAATTGGGAAAGGAGTACATCAAAGCTGTATATTGTCACTCTCCTTATTTAACTTATATGCAGAGTACGTTATGTGAAATACTGGGTTGGATGACTCACAAGCTGAAATCAAAATTGCCATGAGAAATGTTAATTACCACAGATATGGAGATGATACTGCTCTAATAGCAGAAAGAGAAGAGAAACTAAAGAGCCTCTTGATGAAGGTGAAAGAGGAGAGCGAAAAATCTGGCTTAAAACTCAACATTCCAAAAACTAAGATCATGGAATCAGTTCCCATCACATCATGACAAATAAATGGGGAGAATGTGGAAACAGTGGCATATTTTATTTTCTCGGGCTCCAAAATCATTGCTAATGATGACTGCAGCCATGAAATTAGAAGGCAATTGCTCCTTGGAAGAAAACGGTGACAAACCTAAATGGCATATTAAAAAGCAGAAACATCACTTTACTGATAAAGGTCCATATGGTCAAAGCTATGTTTTTTCCAATAATCATGTATGGATGTGAGAGCTGGACCATAAAGAATGCTGGGCACCAAAAAAACAGGCTTTTGAATTGTGGTGCTGGAGAACACTCTTGTGAGTCTGGTGGACTGCAAGGAGATCCAACTAGTCAATCCTAAAGGAAATCAATCCTGAATGTTTATTGGAAAGACTGATGCTAAAGCTGAAGGTTCAATACTTTGGCCACCTGATATGAAGAGCTGACTCACTGGAAAAGATCCTGAAGCTGGGAGAGACTGAAGGGCAAAAGAAGAGGACGACAGGGGATTAGATGGCTGGATTGCCATCACCAACTCAATGGATATGAGCTTGAGTAAACTCCAGGAGATAATGAAGGACAGGGAGCCCTGGTATGCTGCAGTCCTTGGGGTCACAAAGAGTCAGACACAACTCAGCCACTGGTAAACAAGTCACAGACAAATTTGCAAGAGACCTTACATTGAGAACTATAGGAAACAGTGACAGATAAAGATAACTGTGGATTTATACTGCCAGTCACTCCAGGGCATAGCATATACACTTTTGAATAGAACAACAGGCACATTTGACAACAAAATATGTTGTCACACATGCACACACATACATATATATATATATCCCTCTACTTTTTCTTTTTTTACCAAGCACATATAATTGAACTTCTTCTTCTTCTTTTTTTTTTTTTTTTTTGTACATTAGAAGTTGCTTATAGCATGTGCAGGAATGTTTCTCAGAATATGGTGACTATATAATGAAAACTATAATGAAGTTTAACTCATTGTTACTCTTGTAAATATTAATGAGTTTGAGGAACCCAGCACCCTCTGTAAATGCATGTTATGAGTCTGTCTACCCTGAAGCAGAAGGTAGAAACTCAATTACCTAGATTTCCTTATCAGTGACATACTAGCATCCAACCTGGGATCCACAAATGTGGCATATTCAGAAGATAGCAATGCAAAATTGCATGAGAAAACATGTTCTGTACAGAATCCATTCTGGTGAAAGTAACTGTAGAAGCATGCCCTTTCCAAAGCAGTTGTGACAAAGTTTCTGGAATCCAGTGTTCGAGTCAGCAGTTAAGCTATGGTATCTGTACCCCTCGGTATTTTTTCCTGTATAATTTGAAAAAGTGAAAGTCTCTTAGTTGTGTCTGATTCTTTGCAACCCCATAGAATATAGAGTTTATGGAATTCTCCCGGCCAGAATACTGGAGTGGGTAGCCTATCCCTTCTCCAGGGGATCTTTCCGACCCAAGAATCAAACTGGAGCCTCCTGCACTGCAGGCAGATTCTTTACCAGCTGAGCTACCAGGGAAGAATGAAATCTATTGTGTGCAACTCAGAATACTGATACATATAATCCTCTTATTCCCATAATATATTTATCGAATTCCTTAGTAAACACATTCTTTTTTTGTTTTTTTTTTCCTCTACTTTTGGTTTGCTTGCCCAATGGAAGTAAATATTCAAAGTCTCTGCTGTCCAATACCATAGGCAATATAAATATGTAGCTATTTAAATTAACTAAAATTAAAGAAAATAAAAAATTAATTTCTTCAGTAACATTAGTCACATTTTAAGAGCTTAATAACCACAAATCTCTAGCGGCTATCATATTTGACAACAAAGATATAGAAATAATCTTTCTATTGCTGAAGAAACTTCTATTGTCAGCACTGCTCTGAAGCACAGACAACTTGACTGGGACATACGTGACTGCATTCAAATTAGAGAAGACTGTTATGGGTTTGATTGATTTTGTTAACAATTTCAAGTTATGACCTTGATAACGTGTGATATTATATTCATCCTTCACTCCATTATTCTATTTGATTTTGCTAGCAAGGTTACAAGTGATCAAATTAGATACAGGGCTCACTTCATTTTAGAGTAACAAAATCAAATCTCATTAGCACTCATTACCAAACACTGAAGGCTTCCTCCTCAGGAATGATATTAAACTCTATTAGTAAAATTTAAAGGCTAACACTAACAGACTCATCCTTTTAGAAAAATATGTTAAGCTTTCATTTGAGTATTCATTTTGGTTCCATGAGGTGGTCATTTACTGTCTGTACTTGCCTTGAATACTCTTCTTTTTGCTAATTATACTCCATTTCTTATCCACCCCCTCTTTGGTTTTGCTACCTTTGTTCTTCTGTCAACCCAAGGTGCTTACCTACCTCTCCTGGCCTAGTCCTTGACTTCAGAATCAAGTTAACTGGCTGGATTGTGCTGCAGGAATTTACTGCAAGGAGCAAAATTAAGTGCAATTAGTTAATTACAACTGCAGCTACCAGAAACAAAACCTCATTTGTTCCTCTTTTTGAGCCCTATCCCTAGACCTGTTTTCACTTTGTCCTTCCTAAAATTTGACTCTTTAAACTTCTTTTTCAGTGTATGTCTTCCTGTAAGGTTATTTCTTTCTTTTTTTTTTTTAATTTTTCTTCTAAGATAGTCAATTGATTAATGAGAAAGTACTCAACGGCTAGTGGGAGCCCTAAACATGGATGAGCCCATAGTGTTAGTCACTCAGTTATGTCCAATACTTTGTGACCCCATAGACAGTAGCCTTTCAGGCTTCTCTGTCCATGGAATTTTCCAGGCAAGAATACTGGGGTGGGTAGCCATTCCCTTCTCCAGGGGATCTTCCTGACTCAGGTATCAAACACAGGTCTTCTGCATTGCAGGAAGTTTCTTTACCATCTAAGCCACCAGATGAGCCCACACTGAAATTTATTTGGGCTTGATTTTGAAATGTCATTCCTGCTTCCTTTCCTTTTGCCATTATAGCTTCACACACTGTTAACACCTACTATTGCCAGACAGGAACTTTGAATTCAGCTGTCCAGGAACGATTTAACCATCTGCCTGCTTCTGCCAGATCGTGGCTTTCATCTCCCCAAAATTGTTAACTCTTTGAAGCTAAAGTCCATCTGTTTGTGCTATGAGTGATATTGGCAAGGAGAAAGGAGGAAAAGAAACTACTGTTTTAGATAGATTTAACTTCATCAGATCTGTTGGAGATTTTAAAGAAATCATGTTGTCAAAGTGGTCAATTCGGAAGAAACATATATTTAAGTTTTATTTTCTGTATCAGCAAGCAATCCAATAACTTTGTTAGACATTTGATAATATATTTTCCTGAATTATCTTTTCAAGATTATGATAATAAAACATATAAATCACTCTAAAACATTATGGTTTAAACTAATCAGGATTGACTGATGAAATTATAGGGCTTATTTTGTAAGTAAATTTTACAAATAGGCTTCATTTGGTTTACACATTATGAAAAATTTGGTATGCTAACAATAATCTCACAAACTCTAAAGGGCTTAGAGCTTAATAAAATTGTCAGTGTGAACTAACACCAAGCAAGTTGACATTTATTTTGATAGATATAAGTTAGGTATAATTATAAATGATTGCTATACTGGCAGTTAAAACTGAGGATACAGAAGACAGGTTGAGGTTTGATTTAAATTCACATATCCAGCCTATAAGGTTTACAAAAGGCATCTTCTCTTGACTTACACACTTAGACTGATCTATGTCACCATTTGAACATAAGTTAATAAGTGAAAAACATTGGTACATGTAAATTTAGGCAAAGTCATATCTAAAAATCTGCCTTATTACACCACTCTGCAAAAGAGAGAGGGTTTGAATTCTGTATATTAAGTATCTGGTGGAATACAGTGTCATAGTACAAAACATACTATGAACATCAGCTCTTAAATGTAAAGCATCTAACAGGAAAAGCCACCATTAGTCTATTCAAATAGTGTATTTTCCTCTTCATTGTTTTACATTTGGGCAATACTACAAAAAACAGAAATTTAAGAACTTGAAACAATGAGAAATACAGCATGTTTTTTATAGCTATACATTATATAAATGTAAGCAGTAATTTTTAATTTACCAGTTTTTCAGCTACATTCTACAACTTAAATTTATTTCAGAAGAGACATTAAATGCACATTTTCAAGCACAGTTTACTCTTTATAATGTCCCTGTTCCAGCCTATTTTCCAATAATTAAAATTTACTTTTTGAAATAAATAATTTAAAGCTTTCTTATATTTTTAACTACATTTGAAATTATAGCTTAGAATGAGCAAAATGGCTCATTTCTCCTGCAATTTTTTTCTTCATAGATTAGAATGGTGCTAATCAACACCTGTAGGTCACCAAAAAATTATAAATGAAAGATCTTAACTTTCCATCTCCCCAAAGCATGTACAGGTAAGCATCCATGTCCCTAACACCTGGCAGCTAGCACCTCAGTGGACTTTGTCTTTAATCACCCACATCTGTAGATGCAGTGTCAACCCTCAGTGATTTTCAGTGTCATATCAGGATAAGAGCAATGTAATTAAATCTTAATTATGAGTGTTTTGGGATAACTGTCATATTATCACATGAAAACATGTTGCTTCTAGCCCTTCTTGATTCTTCTATAAATATGTTAGATAACTATTAATAGATCAATACCTTGCTCTTCTCACCTCTCGTTTGAAGTTATGTTTTGCAAAGTTATTTGCTGATTCTTTCTAGCTGTTTATATTTTTATCACTTTCAAAAAATGCCAAGAATATGTCAGGTAATTATGGCAAAAATGTCTATGCAGAAAAAAATATTCTAAGACTATTCATACAATAAGAATAAGCTGATTTCTTATGGAGTCAGATTTGTAACTGTGTAAGACCCTCTTCTTATTTCTGGCCATCTGTTTCTTAACACCTGCTACTTAACACTTCATAGAAACCAAGTCTAGATGAACTGGCATGCTTTCTAGTCTTACACAAACAATACTGTCATTAAGGGTATTAAAGCAATCACTGTTTACTACAAACTGACAGATTGAAATCTAGAATGAATAAGTTTATCTGCTTCCATCACACCATGAAACTAAAAGCAAAGGATAAACAAGCATCAACATTTTAAATACACAGTTCTCTGATAATAGCACAACCGCCTGCCTTCACAGGCATATTTATATACACACACATATAAATTAATGTTAAATGAAACTTCTGCTTCACAGACCTTATATACCTAAATTTACCAGTATCTTACTATATTCCACACAGTATTATTTACAAGCCTCAGAGACCATTATTTTCATTTAAATTCCACTAGTAGGCAAAAATCTAAATGTCAAAACTTACCATGATGTTTATGAGTGGATCAATATTAGAAATCACAGCTCTTGAAATAAATCTTAGGTAAGTTATTATTAGGGGCTTACTACTTTCACTATCTAATATACTTTCATGTATTAGTTTATTTCTTACTAAATATCCTTCTGCTTTGAAGATAATCTATTAAGAAAAACGTGATCTTTTTTTCTTTGAGGTTTATTTAAACACAACATCACCTTTGTAATGATGACAATATATAATTCAGTTCGGTTCAGTTCAATTGTTCAGTTGTGTCCGACTCTTTGTGACCCCATGAACTGCAGCACGCCAGGCCTCCCTGTCCATCACCAACTTCCGGAGTCCACCCAAACCCATGTCCATTGTGTCCGTAATGCCATCCAACCATCTCATCCTCTGTCGTCCACTTCTCCTCCCACCCTCAATCTTTCCCAGTATCAGGGTCTTTTCAAATGAGTTAGCTCTTCGCATCAGGTGGCCGAAGTATTGGAGTTTCAGCTTCAACATCAGGCGCTCTAATGAATACCCAGGACTGGTCTCCTTTAGAATGGACTGGTTGGATCTCCTTGCAGGCCAAGGGACTCGCAAGAGTCTTCTCCAACACCACAGTTCAAAAGCATCAATTCGTCGGTGGTCAGCTTTCTTCACAGTCCAACTCTCACACACATACATGACCACTGAAAAAACCATAGCCTTGACTAGACAGAACTTGTTGGCAAAGTAATGTCTCTGCTTTTTAATTTTCTGTCTAAGTTGGTCATAACTTTCCTTCCAAGGAGTAAGAGTCTTTTAATTTCATGGCCACAGTCACTATCTGCAGTGATTTTGGAGCCTAGAAAAATAAAGTCTGACACTGTTTCCACTGTTTCCCCATCTATCTGCCATGAAGTGATGGGATCAGTGCCATGATCTTAGTTTTCTGAATGTTGAGCTTTAAGCCAACTTTTTCACACTCCTCTTTCACTTTCATCAAGAGGCTTTTTAGTTCTTCACTTTCTGCCATAAGAGTGGTGTCATATGCATATCTGAGGTTATTGATATTTCTCCCAGCAATCTTGATTCCAGCTTGTACTTCTTCCAGCCAAGAGTTTCTCATGATGTACTCTACATATAAATTAAATAAGCAGGGTGACAATATACAGCCTTGATGTACTCCTTTCCCTATTTGGAACCAGTCTGTTGTTCCATGTCCAGTTCTAACTGTTGCTTCCTGACCTACATATAGGTTTCTCAAGAGGGAGGTCAGGTGGTCTGGTATTCCCATCTCTTTCAGAATTTTCCACAGTTTATTGTGATCCACACAGTCAAAGGCTTTGGCATAGTCAGTAAAGCAGAAATAGATGTTTTTCTGGAACTTTCTTGCATTTTTCATGATCCAGTGGATGTTGGCAATTTGATCCCTGGTTCCTCTGCCTTTTCTAAAACCAGCTTGAACATTTGAAATTTCATGGTTCACATATTGCTGAAGCCTGGCTTGGAGAATTTTCAGCATGACTTTATTAGCGTTTGAGATGAGTGCAACTGTGCTGAAGTTTAAACATTCTTTGGTATTACCTTTCTTTGGGATTGGAATGAAAACTGACCTTTTCCAGTCCTGTGGCCACTGCTGAGTTATCCAAACTTGCTGACATATTGAGTGCAGCACTTTCACAGCATCATCTTTCAGGATTTGAAATAGGTCAACTGGAATTCCATCACTTCCATTAGCTTTGTTCGTAGTGATGCTTCCTAAGGCCCACCTGACTTCAGATTCCAGGATGTCTGGCTCTAGGTGAGTGTGAGTGATCACACCATCATGATTATCTGGGTTGTGAAGATCTTTTTTATACAATTCTTTGGTGTATTCTTGCCACCTCTTCTTAATATCTTCTGCTTGTTAGGTCCATACTATTTCTGTCCTTTATTGAGCCCATCTTTGCATGAAATGTTCCCTTGGTATCTCTAATTTTCTTGAAGAGATCTCTGTAAAGACAATTGGGCTGGATCATTAATGTATTATTAAAACCTGAATGCTGGGAAAGATTGAAGGAAAAAGGAGAATGAGGCAGCAGAGGATGAGATGGTTTGATAGCATTACCAACTCAATGGATGTGAATCTTAGCAAATCTGGGAGATAATGGAGGACAGAGGAGCTGGTGTGCTGCAGTCCACAGAGTTGCAAAACGTTTGACATTACTCAGCAACTGAACAATATAAACAATAAAATCTGAACGAAGTTTAACAGAACAAAAATATAATTTAATTATGTGGAAAATATACAGATGTAGCTACTGTGTAGGAAAGAAAAAAAGACACATCATTTAACCTATGAGAATCCAAAGGAAGGTGATGTCTCAAAGACGTGATAGTAAATAGCTGACAAAGTCTTGGGCAGAAGGGTAATCCTGGAAATAATTTAATTTACTCTGATTATCATACTTTTATCTTAACAAGATTAAGAACTTTATATTCTGAGGTTTTATTTGAATTTCAGTCTACAGGATATCAACATAATGAAATTATTTCATCAACTGAGATTTTACCTCAAGATGACTTGTCAAACTGGTTGTTTAAATTGACTATTCCCAGCTTAAGTTATCTGGATGAAGAAGCATAGTTCATTTATATACTGTTGGATGAGACTATGATCATTCTATCTAAAAGGAAATAAAGGCTCAGTTACTGCTCAAGCCATAGACTTCAGCGTGTGTTCATCCTAAGTTGCTTCAGTCATGTCCAACTCCTTTGAACTCCATGGGCTATAGCCTACCAGTCTCCGCTGTCCATGCAAGAATACTGGAGTGGGTAGCCATTCCCTTCTCCAGGAGATCTTCCCAACCCAGGGATCAAATTGGCATCTCTTAAATCTCCTGGATTAGCAGGTAGGTTGTTGTTTTTTTTTTTTTTTTTTCACTTGCACCATCTGGTAAGACCCAGACTTCAGCGTAGCCTCTAGTTAAATATCAGGACAGTGGTTTCCACCAATATTTTATGAATCATCTATATGGAGATAAATGCTGATGGGAGAGTACATGTGGGGAAGAAAAACAGACTCTAGTGCGGAGAATTTATGACAGGATACTTCACGAAAAGTTTCAGTTTTCAGTTCAGGCTAAACTGAATGCCAATAAAAAGGAAGGGAGTCCAAAATATCCCTACAAGCAGAATTTTCTCCTAAAAGAAGGCTTCACTTTATTTGATTTTAAGCTTCATTTACTAGGTTCTTTTGTTTCTTTTATGTCTTTTGCAGGTATGGGTGGGTAATGCTCCACCAGACGTGGGGAGGAGCAGAAGATAGTCCCATTATAACAGGAGAGGGGGTTTTAAGGCAGTGCTAGGGATATAGAAGTCAAAGAGGGGTCTATAGGGAGAAAGAAAAAAAGGAAATTGGAAGAAGAAATATTTTAAAATAAAAATTTTCCTTTTAAAAAGTTTATGCTGTATAATATAAATTGCCGTCTCAATCTTCTTGGTTAACTTCATTAAAATATCATTTTCTATTTGATGCATTAGATTTGTTTTGGAAGATATTAAAAGGATGACTTAGGCTGATTACCTTTCAAGGAAACTTTAAGGTAGCTATTTGACTGCAATCATTTCACAATTAATACTTAAGAGTTGTCTCAACTTGAGGCAACTGTTGCTGATGTTTATATAGCACCTTCTATTTAACCCCAACAGGACCATCAGACCACTCCTTGAATCCCAGCTGCCCAGAAGGCATGGGTGTGGTCTTGGGCACAGTAGCTGTCATAATCTGAAAACAGTTTCTAGGCTAGGAATAAGTTGAAAGCTGTTAGAACTCAACACTGTTGACGGTTTAGGAGACTGAAAGAGCAATCTTGCTGATATTTTTTCTTTTGCTATGCAGAAGCTTTAAAGGTTGATATAGTTCCACTGGTTGACTTTTGCTTTTGTCATTTGTGCTTCTATTGTCATATCCAAAATATCATTGCCAAGACCAATGCTAGAAAACTTTCTTCCTGTTTTCTTCTAGGAGGTTAATGATATCAGGTCTTATGTTTAAACCTTTGATTTGTCTTGGGTCAATCTTTGTGAGTGGTATAAGATAGGGATTGAATTTAATTTTTCTACATTTTATCATCCTGTTTTTTCAATACCAATCATTGAAGGCATTATCATTTCTCCAGTGGGTATTCTTGGCTACATTGTAAATATTAGTTGATTGTGTGTGTGTGAGTGTGTGTGTTTGGGGGCGGGGGCGGTGTTAATTCTGGGCTCTCTAGTCTGCCCCACTGGTCTATATGTCCGTTAAAGAAACCTGTTTACCGATGGATAAGTGGATCAAAAAGAGGGAATATTATTCAGTCATCAGAAGTAAGGCAATCCTGCCATTTTTGACAACATGGATGCACCTTGAGGACATTTTGCTAAGTGAGATAAGTCAGACAAAGAAGGGCAAACACTGTATGATATCACGTCTATGTGGAAGCTAAAAGAGCCAAACTCATGAAAACAGAGAGTAGAAAGGAGGTTACCAGGGGCAGGGATGTCAGGAATAGAAGAGACTTTGTTTAAGGCTATACATTTGCAACTAGTAGATAAATCCTGAAGATCTAATGCATGGTATAAACAACAATACTGTATTATTAACATCAAATTTGCTATAAGACTAGATCTCAATAAACACTACAAAGAAATGATAAACTTGTGATGTGATACAGGTGTTAGTTAATACTGTGATGGCGATTATAGTGCAATATATCAATGTATCAAATCAACATGTTGTACACCTTAAGCTTACATGATGATATACATCAAATATATCTCAATTAACAAAATAGCAATCTTGGAGGTATTTGGGTTTCCCTGTTGGCTCAGTGGAAAGGAATCATCTGCCAATGAAGGAGACGTGGGTTTAATCCCTAGGTCCAGATGATCCCCTGGAGAAGGATATGGTAACCCACTCCAGTATTCTTGCCTGGGAAATCCCATAGATAGAGGAGACTGGCAAGCTACAGTCCGTGGGATCACAAAAAGTCAAATACGACTTAGAGACTGAACATGCACCGAGGTACCCACTGCAAAAGTTCAAGCATAACCTCAAGGTGGTGTTTCAAGAGCCAAGACTGTCTACAGGAGGGTCACCTCATCTAAATTAGAGGAGACTTTCAAGGATAATGGACACTTTCTTCATGATAGAGCAGACATAGGGATGGTAACTGAACTGTTTCAGGTTAAGCATTCATCCAATTTAAGTATATTTATCCTTTTGCACTTTCAGACTGCATTGTTTCCTCTAATATTGCTCATTTCCACATAAGCTCTCATTCAGAATTTCTAATTTTAACTAACTTCTGTAACTTTTTTATACTTACTTGAAGAATAGTTGAAAAGGAAAATGAGAAAATTAAAACAGATTTATTTCTGCCAACATAAAATATAGATATTTATAGCAAAGCTGGAAATGAGGGTCTCTTAAGAGTTTTCCAAAGTGTGTCAGCTAGTAGCATGGGGTTTTAGATCTTTTCTTTCCTGCAATCAGTCTTCCTGGAAATAAGGAGTCAGTTCAGGAGATCAGTAGAATTGGACTAGCGGAAGAACTGAAACCTTGAAAAGGGTTAGTAATTACGTGCATACTGACAAGATCGGAAGATACTGATAAGTCACCGTGAAACAGGGGTGAACTCATTAGAAGCACTTCAGTCACAATATGCAAGATCCCATTCCCTTCAATAGATTTTGGCAGTGATCTATTGACACCAGGCAAAACAGACAAAAGTGTAGCTAACACAAATGCTATGTATTTGCCTGGGTAAGTTCAAAATGGGGGTTTGATCTCAGGATGATACATTGATGAACTCCCTTGCTTTCACTAGAATAAATGTCTAGTGTAGAGAGACAGGTGTTTTCTACAGATTCCCTATTTATACTACATTAGCCAAGTATTTTGAGGACATTATGCTTCTATTAAATGTCAGTCTCCAAATTCTTTAATAATTTCATGGAGATTTACCAGCTACTATTTCCCTGGATAAGTATCATTAAAATTTTTCCACTATATGGAAGCATGATGGAATAAAGAAATCTCAAGGTATGTGAAGAGTTTGGGTTTGTTTACTCTTGTAAAATTTGTAAGGTCAGGTTTTATTTCCTTCATGCTTTTGGTTTTGATTGGTATGTTTTCCCTAATTATGAAATAATACATAATCTTACTTAAAATTAGGATATGTATAAAGATAATAATTATTTCAAGTTTCCTTAAATATAATTGTAAAAGGATTTCTCTACTCTTGATTGGTTAGACTCAATTTCCTATTATACTGACATAAGATTAAAAGGTATTTAATAATTGCAGACCCAGTATACAGTTACAATTAGCTCAGTTTTAAAGGGGTCAAAGATTCTAGCATTTCACTCACGTTAAGTTGAGACATCAGAATGAAAGACTGCGTGTAAAGTGTACACTGCCAATGGCAGTGGTATGACCCGGAAGTAGATGGGCTTCATCTTCTTTTTGCCCCCAGTGCACTGAATGGTTTTAAGGGTCTTATATGCTGCTAGTGTGGGGAGAAATGTCCCCTATTACTTACATATTCATAACTACTAATTCAGGAGATAGAGAACATTCTAATGCTCTTTTAAGTGGCAGGACTATAAAAATAAAACAGACCTCATTTTAGTTTCCTCGAACCATATTTAGAGCACAGAATACCTGTGCTCTAGAGCCAAAATACAAGTGAAGAATCAAGGAGCCTCGGCTGGTGAGTAGAACTCTATATCAAGGTTAAGGTTAAATACTTTATAATCTCAACTGTGCCAAGCTTGGTAGCAACGAGGACCAGTCATAAGCATAGTTACATTTTTTTGCTACCCCAGCATTTCTTCTGCTTTCCATTGATAATAGCACCCTGACTCTCCTCTACTCTGTCATACTCTGACTACAAGATCAATCCAGAAGCCTGCCCTTACAAAGACAAAAATGAACACAGTAGAGAATTAGCAGAGCTTATGTAGATCCTATTCTTATTCCCAGTAATTTAAATTAGGAGGGCAATACACAGGAACAGAAAAATGAATGGACTTCATTCATTGAATCAGTGATATTCTTTCACCATTGTCAATGTGTTTTTTATTTAGAGCCTTGTGGATTTATTGCAGTACTTTCACATAATAGTTTTAGTCTAAAGCATTCCTGTCAATTCCGTGGGCTAATATCTTCCAAATAAGTTCCTTTTGTGATTAAACTGGCTAGTCTTAGTTTTGGTTAGTGCTGCCAAAAATCATAATTAACAGAATAAACAGAGTTTGAGGAACATTTGCAATCATTCTTATATGTAACAGTGGGAAAAACGAAATTGTTTAGCCTTTTTTCACATTTTGCTTCATTTCAATAATACATTTATGACATGTTTACCAAAGTAGCTCTCAAATATGCTGTTATCTCTGTGATAAGTAAGGAAGATTTCAGTTTCAGGTGCCACAAGCTAGTTCTAAAAAATACTTGATCATTTTATAACAAGATGAGCAAAAAAGCCCTTATTACAAAGTGAACACACTTAAGAGAGGAAATGTAAGTCAGTTGTTATAACCTGAATATAATGGAGAGTTATTAATCTGATCTCCAATGTAAATACTGAAATATTTAAGATAGTTGAAATCTCACCATTAGTTGATTGTAGGCATACTACCTACTGCAAAATCTGTAAGCCCTGTGAACCAGGGGATGTGAAACTGAAAAAACATCTCCCTTGAGAATTGTGTGTTTGTGTGTGCACATTATTCCTTATACTATTTGCTAATAAACTCATGTCATACCATAATCATGTGATAATCATGACAAAAGTGATCTCTTCTTATATCATGTATTCTTGGAAATATTTTGAGGAAGAAAACCTATGAAAAACATGAAGATTTTAGTCAAGGAGAGGGACTTGAGGAACTAGAATTTTTATGTAAATAAAATCTGGTCTCTTCCATGTGTTTGCTATTGTTAATAATGCTGCAGTGAACATGGAAGTACAGGTATCTATGTCCATTAGTGAATGAATTAAGAAGATATTTTATATATATATATATATATATATATATATATATATATATATATATATATAACATTTATGCAGAATGAATAGTATTCAGCCATGGGAAAGAAGGAAATCCTGGTATTTACAACAACTTGGATGAATCTTGAAGTCATTTTGCTAAGTGAAATACAAATATTGCATCAGATAAGTGGTGATTACAGCTAATGACACTATATTATATACTTATAAGTTACTAAGAGAATAGATCTTACATGTTCTAATCACAAAAGAGAAATGGTAATCATGTGAAGGAATGAAGGAATTAGCTAATATCCCCTGCGGCTCAGATGGTAAAGAGTCAGGCTGCAATGTAGGAAAGTCAGGTTTGATCCCTGTGCTGCAAAGATCCCCTGGTGAAGGAAATGGCAACCCACTCTGGTAATTTTGCCTGGAAAATCCCATGGATGGAGGAGCCTTGCAGGTACAGTCCATGGGGTTACAAAGAGTCTGACAAAACTGAGTGACTTCACTTTCATGGCAATAATCATTTTGAAACATATATTGTATGCAAATCAACACATTGTATACCTTAAATTTAAACACAATGAGTAAAGAATCTGCCTTCAGTACAGGAGACCCAAATCTGAAGCCTGGATAAGGAAGATCCATGGAGAGGGGAATGGCTATCTGCTCACCTTTTCATGCCTGGAGAATTCCATGGACAGAGGAGCCAGGTGGGCTACAGTCCAGGAGTGGCAAAGGGTTGGACAAGACTGAATGACTAATACTTTCACACTTTCAACATTATGTGTCAATTATATCTCAACAAAGCTAGAAAGAAAGCGATCTCATTTGTATTCATGAGTTGATAGGCAACTGCAAAAAGACATTCTGAAGTGTCAGTTATCTTTTAACAAACAGGAATGAACTATTCGGAGAGATTTGGTAGCTAATTAATCAAAGTAGCACTGAAAGATAGAGCTGTTTGATAACAAAGGTCAAAGCCAGAGTAGAAACCCAAAATGCTGCAGCAAAATGGAACACTCCTTAGAAAAGCAGCACTGCCATAATGTTCCAAATACAGAAATATACAAGGAGGGAACTCAACAGACCTCTCTATGGTAAAGGATAATGACAGCTGCAATGTGGAAAAGTCACCTCAGATCTCAATTTGTTCCTCACTTCTAGGCCTCTTTTTTAAAGTGAGTGTCATCAGCAGTTTAGAACATAAAACATTTGGGATCTAGGCCATACGGGAAATGTCAAATGTATTTTACATGACATGTGTATCATTCACAAAACTTAACACATCTATGTAGATAGTTTTCAACTATAGGAAAAATCTAACCATAATTCTTTGAAAATAAAATGTGACCTTTTCATATTTTAATATGTTTCTAATAATGACATACTTATCATAGTACGTTTACATCAAATGTAAGCTTATCTTTCTCTGTAATGATAATATATTTTACAACTAATGAAAAGTTATTCACTGAAATGAAGTAATCTTTATGGAGCAATCACACTAACATACTTTTCTAATAAATAAAGCATTGATCATACTTATAAACATTTATAAATGTTTATATATATTATATATAATATATAAATGTTTTTTATATATTATATATATATATATATATATAGGGAACATATTTATAAACAAAATTATTAGTTTTTTCAAATAAACTTTGTATTTGAACTACTGGATGTCAGTTTTCTAAATCTTTATACTTCCCACTGGATTTAAATATGATAACTCACTAAGCAACTTTACCATCTGCTTCCTCAAGACATATACTTTCTTCTAGAAGGAAGATAGTGTTTTGAAAGAATATTACCCATACGAAGAAATGTTTCAAACACAAGGTTCATTCTTTCAATTACCTCAACAGCTGGTGTTGTGTGTTTACATTCATACAGAGGAAATCTTACAAAGACATACTGTGCAACTTCAAGTAATTTAGATTTGTCACAGTCCTGGGAAAACATAGTGGCAACTAACTCAAACAAGTTTGTAAGTCTCAGAGACAAGGGATTTTTAAAAACAAAATTCAGTCTTTAACCAGTGAAGTTATGGAACAAATTTATAAAACAGAAAGGGCCAGCCTTTGGAAGCATTATGCATAGGACAGGTGATTTAGTCACCTGCTGTGAAAAGAACTGGATACTCACTCAATATTAGTGATTATACACTCACTTGAAGGGTCAGTTTTGAGGATGACATATGATTGCATAATCTAGTAGTATGACACTGTGAAAAAGTATGAACTTTGCAGCCAGATAGATGAGTTATAGTTCTGGCTCCACAATTTATGATCACTGTATTTCACTTCCTTAAGTGTGTGAGCCTCAGGCACTACATACTTAGTATTAGGCTAATAATGCCTATGTAAGCATTTTGTGAAATGCTACAAAATGCTCACCATCTTCCCCATCATCTAGCAAGGATCATTTTTAAAATAATCTAAGTCAAAACAAGATGAAAGAGTACTAAACCATCAAATTGTAACAGGAAAGACTCAATTTTGACTCTTCCAGGCTAGATCTGTTTCTTTGACTGCTTTTGTGATTATAATCACACATAATGGCCTCCCCCTGAGAATCCTGCCCCTCAGACTGACTGTTAAGCTAAAGTGCCTTTTTTCAGAACCCTGTTCCCCAATAGAAGTCAGGAAGGAAGAAATTAACACTTCCTCCTGTCTAAGGCTTGCCGTTCTAGGAGATATTTGTAAGATTAGATGGCCTTTTTCCTTTGTTTCTTCACCCCCTCTATCTCTGATCCATAAAAGAACCTGCCATCCAGACCCCCAAAAGATGGTTAGTTTTAGATGCAGTCTGCCATTTATGTCAGCTGGCTTTCCATATAAAGTCATATTTCTCATCTCAACACCTCATCTCTCGGGGTTCACTGGCCTTTCATACAGTGAGCAGAGTGAGCTTGGACTCAGTAATAATCTCTTCTATTTCCAAGTAGTTACAGAAGAATTTACCAACATGAATAGCAAAGAGGTCTGGTATCCCTCACTTAGTTTTCCCCTTCCTGTTGGATTTTCCCCCAGTCACTAGGAAGCTCAGGTAATGCAAAGGAGAATTTGTCTAACTTTTATACCCAAGCAGAACTGAGCCCCATGGTCTAATAAGATGATGCTGGCATATTCAAAGATGCTTCAGTTGCCCAGTTTTCTGAAAGAAGCCCCAGTTTTCTCTGAAGGACAGAAGTCTATTTTCTTAATTCCATTTATTTGTTTCTAAGAATATCCCATGATAGATTCTACAATTACAATATTTAGTGCCTCTATTCAGACCTATACTTACCCAACCTTAAGGACAAAGGCAGCCTCAGAAAATCAGGGATATATAGAGTTTTGTTGGGTAGTTTAGAATAGGAAAAAGGAGTGCAGAATGGCGGTGGCTAAAAGAAAAAGAAGGGAAAAACCCACAGAAAATAGAACAAAGGAAGGTCCAAGGACCAGAATGAGGACCTCAGGTTAAAAAAGCAGCCCTCCTGGCTAGCCCAATTTACATAGGACAGGATCAGGGGAGGAGAAAATATCATATAAAAAGAGGGGCCAAAATTAAGCGGAGGCAGCAGTGGTGGTGGGGTGGGTGGGCATCTCTTCCCTTTGTATCTTTTGAGTCGACCCGCCTTCACATCTGGAGGATGTATTTTCCTTTGCTTTCTAAATAAAACTGAGCTGGAACACTGGTCCATTTGTTGCTTCAAATTTTTATTGTGGTGAGACAGAACCGAGGAAATTACACACTCCCCCAACAGTTTCAGGTTTATGAAATAAGATCCATGTTGTCTTTAAGATTAGGCAAAGAAGAAAAGTAAACTTAATGGACGCGTATAGGAAACACATACTGAGGTTATAACACTGACCTTGGTTGCTCTGTATCTCACCAACAAATTTAACGGCTCTTGGGCATATTTTTAACTAACTCTAGAGAATACGCATGGAGATCCAACCAGTTCATTCTTAAGGAGATCAGTCCTGGGTGTTCTTTGGAAGGAATGATGCTAAAGCTGAAACTCCAGTACTTTGGCCATCTCATGCGAAGAGTTGACTCATTGGAAAAGACTCTGATGCTGGGAGGAACTCGGGGCAGGAGGAGAAGGGGACGACCAAGGATGAGATGGCTGGATGGCATCACTGACTCGATGGACATGAGTCTGAGTGAACTCCGGGAGTTGGTGATGGACAGGGAAGCCTGGTGGGCTGCGATTCATGGGGTCGCAAAGAGTCGGACATGACTGAGCAACTGAACTGAACTGAGAGAATATACTCATTATTTTTTTTTTAACATGGTACATGCAGGTAGATATGTGTATATATTCCAGTAAAAGAAGACACTTAGAGTAAAATTCTCAGGTGTGATATACATTGGCTCTGTTTACCCTGAATTAGGACATGTCCTATGCTGATCAATTACTGTGCTTCTGATTCATCATGCCTGTTCCTGTGTTTACATGGAAAAGTTGTAGGGTGGACATCACTAATCAAATTATATGAATTATAATTAATCATGGGACAAGGGTATCTCTCAAGGAAAATTAAGGTGCTATTATCAGAAGGAAAAAAATGGATATAGGGCAAAAAGTAGTAGGAATGTATGTGTATAAACATACACTAGAACATCACATTGCTTTTTGCTTTCCTGATATTCTTATACCAAACTGGTTCTGGTCTTGAATAATTAGAATTTGATAACAGGTGAATGAATGAATCTTTATAAGTTATTGTAATTTGTTTGTCTCTGACCTCTTCTAGTTCCTTTGCAGTCCCATGCTAATTCACTAATGAATTAGCACCAGTCTCATCCGTTGTCAGTCCTTCTCTAAGCCCTGAAACAACTCTGATCTTATTAAGGAAAAAGTATGTGTGCATTTTAGAATAGAACAAACCTTCAGATACCCAAATGTGACCCAAAAAATCAGGTCAGAGAAAGACAGAGAGAAGGGAAAACAAGAAAAGAAGCAAAGATAACATAACATAAAGCTATTTCCACTGTATAAAACTGTATTTTTCTCTTATTTATTCTCTCCGGCAAGTAATGGCTTATTCTGTAATCTTTCACACTAGTAAAAAGTAACTGTTTAATCTTTTCTGATCTACAGGAGCCTGCCTCAGTCTCTTCATTCTTCATGTTCTACCTAACCCTATACCTCAGAATTAAAATATGAATAAAAAGTGTTTTGCTTTTCTCCCTGACTCCCTTCCCCTTTCTTGCCTTCATTTTCTAGCCCTTTAATAGGTTCCCAGACATGGCAATGCCTGTTAAGCATCCTATACCCATCTTGAGAGGCTATTTAAGAAACAATTGACAGGGTTAATACTCTGCATACTTGTGATAAGTGAAACTGGATCCCCTGTTGGTCAGAACAAATGTTCCTAAGAAGTGCATTCTTTTATCCCTCAAGACAGAATCTCACCAGTTCCTTTGTATAATCAGCTTGGGTGTCAACTGAAATGCAAATGGCTGCTTATCTTTCAAGTCTCTCTATTCCAGTCCTATCTAAATTTAGGTGATGCAAGGAAAAAAAAAAAAAAAAAAAGCACATTGTTCTCTGCAGAAATCTTCATTTTAATTTTTCCATTTCAATCTCAAGGGGAGACATTAGACATTTTCCTCCTATAATTAGAGACCTACAGCTGAAACGGAAACAACATGGGGACAAAACTTTGAAAAACTCTTACATGTCCCAGCTGTAAATTTACATCTACCACACTCTGCTCCCAATTCTTCTTGTGAGTCAGAGAAAGGGTCCTATGTTATTCACCATTTTTCTAGACTAAAATCACCATGACACAAAGCAAACAGCCTTGGATCCCCTCTCCTCAGGGTTTTAGGTATCAATTTTTCATTCCATTCCAGAATCTGGTGGCAGTCACAACTGACAAGATGGTAAATTTCCCTTCAATTTTTCTTGCTGAAATTTTATCTCATGGCACCAGCAGTGTGAGTGGTCTCTGGCAATCCACATCTTCTCCGTGGTCTTCAGTGCCTGGTGGCCTACTCTCGAGCACCAGAATGCTACTTTGCCCCTAATTTCTAATCTACTATCTAGTGACCACATAGTATATGCCAGTCTTCCTTTAGAACAAGATCCTGAACTTCATTAATTCCAATAATTTCAATTACTGTGGTCCTTCTACTCACAGATAAATTTCTCAGACATTTTATGCACCTGACTTCCAAGTGTGAACTGCTACTTGAATTTCCTGTTTCTTTGCTCCACAAATGAAAAAATGCCATATAAGCCCATAAAACAATTTTATAATATTTTTCTAATAGAAATACTTTGAGGTAACCAGAGCTATCAGTTTTGGTAAGACATAAACTTCCTGAAAGGCCCTTATTCTTCACCATTCTCAGTGTCCTCTCCTTTTGCTGTGTAACTTTGCAGTATCCTTCCAGTTCAACTCTACATTCAGCCATGTGACTTGCTTTAACTGATGAAAATGTTGAAGAACACTCAAGTATTTGAACTTGCCCAATTTTTTGTATCTGCTTTTATTTTTTTCAACTACCCAATAACATTCCATCATAGCCTAGAGGATAAGACAGATGTGAAGCATAGCCATTAGCCCCAGTATTCTCAGATAAATTCAGTTTATATCAGCCAACACACTCAGATATGAGTGAGCCTAGTCTTGTTAACAGAGCTGCCATGTTGACTATCTCACATGCATAAGCAACAATAGATTATTCTTTTGTGACACTGAGGTTTTCAGGTCATCTGTTACATGGCATTATTTTAGCAACAGATGATTGATACATGATTTATACACTAATTTTTAATATCTGATCACCCATCCCTCTTCAGTGTCCACATCCTTAAAAATGACAATTGATTACCATATTAAGTCAAAATTTCTAAAAATTATTTGAAAATATAAAGAACCAATTACTGTGTGCAATTATGCATTTAAATACATGAATATACTTAAAGAGGAAAACAGCAGTATAATGAAAAAAGATAAAAAGTCAGAAGTAATTATAACTGAAACCATTACTTGTTAGGTTTGTGGGTATTAAGTCTATATGTTATTGAGGGTAAACAAATCAAGTTTGGGTATATTAATACAAAGTTTGCTATTTTACTCTTCAACATAGAGTCATATGATAATACTAATAACCAAAATGTTAATAGATATTTTAAAATGATCAGTCTTCAGCAAATATATTTACCTCCATTAATGTACAGATGCACATTATTCATACTTATTTTTTCATATCTATAAATTATTAATAGAATATACAGAGAAAATCTACTTTTTTCTTTGAGAATTTTTACCAGTCAAGTCTGATCTGGGATTGGGTGAATTTTATCAGGTAAAGAGTAAAATATAGATAAATAGATCGTGTTATTCTCATTTAAATAGACTGCTCATGTTTTTGAAGGTTAGAAAAGATTAGATTCATTCAGTTATCATTCACAGGAGACTCAGAAAAAAAAATGTATATATTTTTGGCAGAAAATGAAGAGGAACTAAAGAGCCTCTTGATGAAAGTGAAAGGGAAGAGTGAAAAACCTGGCTTAAAACTCAACATTCAAAAACTGAGGTCATGGCATTTGGTCCCATCACTTTATGGCAAATAGATGGGGAAACAGTGGTGACAGACTTTATTTCTTTATTTTCTTAGGCTCAAAATCACTGCTATTATGACTGCAGCCATGAAATTAAAAGATGCTTTTCCTTGGAAGAAAAGCTATGACAAACTTAGCATATTAGAAAGTAGAGATATTATTTGCCAACAAATGTCCATCTAGTTAAATCTGTGTTTTCTCCAGTAGTCATGTATGAATGTGAGAAGTGGACTGTAAACAAAGCTGAGCACTGAAAAATTGATGCTTCTGAACTGTGGTGTTGGAGAAGACTCTTGAGAGTCCCTAGGACTGCAAGGAGATCAAATCAGTCAATCCTAAAGGAAATCAGTCCTGAATATTCATTGGAAGGACTGATGCTAAAGCTGAAACTCCAATACTTTGGCCACCTGATGCAAAGAACTGACTCATTGGAAAATACCCTGATGCTGGGAAAGATTGAAGGGGATGACAGAGAATGATATGTTTGGATGATATCACCGACTTGATGGACATGAGTTTGAGCAAGCTCCGGGAGTTGGTGATGGACAGGGAAGCTTTGTTTGCTGTAGTCTATGGGATTGCAAAGATTTGGACATGGCTGAGTGACTGAACTGAACTAATAATTCTTGTTAATGAGGATCCTTGTTTAGCTACTGCTACATAATAAGGACATCTTACCTTAGATGCTTACATCTATTCAATAGTTCTAAAGACATCAAAATAGCAAGTAAATTTTTCAAATTTTTGCAGGGATTTATACAGAATTCTTAAATATATACTTACATATATTTTTGGTTAAGACAAAATATGCTATTTTAATACTAAGAAATATTGGATATAAATAATATTAAGATTATATAGTCTCCAACTTAAATTTAAGTAAAAAAATAAATAATATTGAAATATACGTAAGAAGCAGATAATATATTGTTAAAGATTTCTTTCCTCATCTATTTATTTTGTTGTTGTTGAATGGTCAGAGATATAGACTGAAGTGCTCATTGCAGATTCGACAGTTATCCGTATATTCACTCAGTAAATGTCCCGAGTGGAATCCCTTATGACAAAATATTCTCCTTCACTTCTCCAAGTACATTCACATGAAAAAAATGACTGATTTCTGGGATTACAGGAAGCAAAAGTCTCATCATCACCATCAGTCATCATTCTGAGATTTTAAAATGTATGAAGTGAAACTGGCAACTAAATGAGAACATGACTCTCATGAACTCATCCGTATATCACCATTAGGAAATATTTTAAGAAGATCACATCATTGGGGAGTCCACCGTTAAACCCTCTAATGTAGCTTTGGAATGAATCACATATGACATGTATAATCACCAAGAATAGGCACTTGATTATGATATTGCTTCATTATCTGCTACCAATTAAAGTAAGAGCTTTTAGAAAAATATCTTCCTAATGGAAGACTCTAATAAGACTCTTTCAAAGCCCAAATAAAAACATGGCAAAATATTGTCAGCAGTATTTTCTAAAAAATTCAGGCAAGTCAGATTTCAAATGTGTATAATATCGTTCTCATTTATAGAAATCAAAGACACAAAGTCCAAATGAGTCACAGGAAAAGGTTGTCTTGAAAAACAATTCTAATTAATACATTTAACAAGCATGTGTTGGTACCATACAAGTCACTGATGTTGTGAATATAAATACGAAAAATATAATTAGAGTGGCAGAGTTTCTAATTAGGAAGATGCTCTAAGAATATGATGTTATAAATTACTGAATCTATGTCAAAACAATTAAATGACAAACTGTAATTTCTTATTATTTATTCTTTACTAGGTGACTGGTATTTTCTTCCTCTTAGCATATATGTTACTAAAATAACAATTGTTTTAAAACAACGATGACATGTCCTGATACTACTGTATCACTACAACCGTGCTTTTATAGTCTGCACCCATTGAAATTATCTTTGTTAATTCCTTTCAAGGATAACTATGACAAGATATCAACATTGCTATGTAACATCACTGGGGTTGTTAGTTCTAGATTTTGCTTGTCTAGCTTAGAAGAGTAACATCAAAAACTGGTAGCCTTAAACTATCTGCCTGTGAAGATTTCACCTTCAGACAGAATGTCAGTTTTGATGTAAAAAAGTACTGCTTAATTTCCCTTTCACAAGTGAATCACACCATGCTGTGCTGTGCTGTGCTTAGTGTCCCAGTTGGGTCTAACTCTTTCCTGCCAGCCTCCTCTGTCCATGGGGATTCTCCAGGCAAAACAGAAAGCATGACAATAGAGCCCTGTGAATCTAGTCAAGTGACTTGTCAATGGGACAGAATTTGATATAGGAAGGAAGTGTGTAATAGAGGAAGGAAGTGTGTAATAGAGGAAGGGAATGTGCCCACAAATGTCCTTAAAACAACTGGAAACCACGTGGGAAAATGAACATAGATACAAATGCTCTAACTCACACAATAATTCACTCAATAGTCCACAAACATAATTTTTAAAATCCAAAATCATACCTATTAAAGAATAAAATCTATATAACCTTGAGTTTGGTATGAGGTTTTGTTTATTTTTTTTAAGATACTAGAGTGGGTTGCCCTATCTTCCTTCAGGGGATTTTTCCAACCCAGGGATTGAACACAGGTCTCCCACATTGCAGGTAGATTCTTTACTGTCTGAGCCACCAGGGAAGTTCAAATCACATCATGTTAATTGTTTAATCAAGGTATTTCAAAAACGAGAAAAATTCTCTACAGAATTGATGACAAATACATGTTGGAAGTAGCTTATATCATATGCCAAAGTATAAAATATTTTTAAAAAATATTCTACATAAAGATAAACACATAAAATTCATTGCATAAGAATCTGAATGATCAAACATGACAGTCTATATGTATTAATGTATACACCATTTGTGACTGTTATATACATACATACATGATATGTAGTACAGTCCTTTGCCTAAAAACTATATATAGTTTTAAATTTTTCCCTTTGAAATTTTAGAGAACATATCTAAAGACTTACACAAATTATGTGTTAGCCAATATAGTATTAAAAAACTAAATATTTTGGTTTAACGTAAGGAATGATTATAATGTTTACCAGTTCCATTATTTTCAAGTATTCTCTTTTGCAAACCAATTCATATTATGTCTATACTATCAAGAACTGACCCTTTTTCAGAAACCAAGAGTGTAATCATGACTTAGAGTGAGCCAGCCAATATTTTTCACCATCATCTCAGTAAGGTACATGAATCAATTCAGGTATGTCAGAACCAAGTAGATCCTATATAGAGATGTGGGGTTCAATTATCAGAGTATGAACTTTATTTTCTCTTGTACTACATGCTGAATCATATGAGCTCAAAGCTACTAATAGCCAAAATATGGATTTTGAAAACAGCTTCAACTAGCCAAAAAAGCAAATGAAAAGATGTAACTCAGAGTCATTTGAGCTTAAATACTTATGGCATTTCACATCTACATATCTGGACTTTTAATTGCACAGAACAGTGCATTGCCTTTAATTTCTTTTGAAGAAAATTGATTAGGCAGAGAGAGGCAGAGAGAGAACCCAAGGGAGAACATGGACAAATAGACTGAAAAAGCACTGAAATATATTTGCAAGGTAGTAATATCATGAGACTGACAGTTTTCAGAGGAAAAAAAGAAGCCAAGAGAAGGAAGAAGAGTGACATAGGAAATGGAGAAAGGGAAAATAGATGAGTTGGGCAGTACGTGAGAAATGATCAGGAATTTAAGAAAAGGATGGAAGGGAAGTTTGATTCTAAAGCTCCTAGGGAGGTAGACTTGACAGAACAATTTTGGCAGTTCATGAACAGGAGCAGAAAGGGAGAGGGAAAAATCAAGGGCTGATATACAAGGTTTTAAACTGGTACAGTTTCATGTTGGTTGTCATTAGTCACTGAAATAAGAACGCGGGAAAGTAAAAGAAAAGGTTAGGAAGCAGAGGTGAACTGAGATCATGAATTTAGTTTCACACTTAATGAGTTTTAATTACTCGTGGGATATCCAAATGGAAGTTCCAGCTCAGTTTTACAAATCTGCACTTCAGAATGAAATTTGGAGATGTTAGAGTTTTAGCTGCCATCTGCAGACAGAAAATAGTTAAGAATTTAATAGTGGATGAAATAAATGAGAAGAATCAATAATATGAAATAAGAGAAGAAAAAAAATGTAAGGAAATATGTCTGAGCACATTACCATCTAAGACCTTCATAGAAAAATAATTGCCTGAAAACGAACCTGGAATATGTCTTGAGAAATAAGATTTTTAAAAAATAAAGTAAAAACAACAATAAAACAAAAATGTTGGGAAAGAAAATGAGGAGAGAAAGTCAAAGATCAAGGAATAGTCAGCAAAATTGAATAATGCAAATAAATGAATATAAGGCAATTGAAATCTTCCATTGAATTTAGCAAATAGGAGGTCACTGCTGATATTGGTATTAGGCATTACAGCTGAGTAGGGGGGGTGGGAGCCTGATTGTAATGGGAATAGTGAAACTGCTTTAATAATTCACTTAATGGGTCAATGAATTTGGAGTGGAATTCACACTTCCAGTTATAATTTTTTAAAGAATCAAAGACCCCTGGGAACTCAGTCATTTCCTACATGAGAATCTCAATCGAAACTATCACTTCCCCATAAAAAGAATCTTAACTATACAGGATAGAAGGCAATATTGACCATTTCAGAAATTGTGGCTGTCTCTTCCTAAAGGACAAAACAAGGACTTTTAACATAGTATGTGGCTTCAAAAATATTTGTAACTTAAAATTGATTTGACAACCAAGACATTTTATAACAATTACAAGAATTTCTTTGCTATGACCCCCAAAAAGTAAAACATAAAAAATCCACCCAAAGATGTACTTTTTTTGTGAAAGCTGTACTTTATCTAAAAATCTTGTTTCTTTTTTGTCCCTTGTTAAATTCCTACCCTGTCACTTGTTGAAAAGCTGCAGGAGAGAGAATTTCCTGATGAGCTTTTGTAACAGCTTACTCCTTCCTCTTGCTATGTCACCAACATCCATGTTCAACATTAAATTGCCACAGCAGAAATAAGTATGATAGTAAGTCTGGCCCAGTGTGTGTGTGCATACATTCACACACATGCATACTTTAAGCAAAAGACAGAAACTTGAAGTGACTTAATAACTGCAAATATAATTTACTGGCAAGGAATTAACACATATTTAATAGGATCAAAATTGTTTAAATCTGGTAATGGAAGATGAGTAACTTATTTAGCTGAGGACAGAAAATTACATTGCAAATGGCAAAAGTGGAGAGATACGATAATAAAAACAGCCAACTGACTCTACAGAATATATGAAAAGCTCAGTATATTGGAGTAATGTGGAAAGCAGAGGAGAATATTGGTGTCAGCAGAGATACCTTGTACAAGGGTTCTGGTTAAGCAATTAGGTTCTGAGCAATCTTCCCCAAATCTTCTCTCGTCCTATAGCTTAGAGATTAGAGAGTTTCCGGAAGGCATTGTCACAGAGCCCCACACTGTGAGTCATCAAGCACAAGGCCATCTCTTTGCTTCATGCATCACAGTAAAGCCTACCTGTTGACAAGCCCTGTGCTTGTCATACACAGAGGCTTGTGAAAGAACATTTCTGTGCCATGTCTTCAGTGACACAGACAACTATCTTTGAATAAATCCTTTCCCCTCTGGATACACATCACGATTTCCTGTCTCAATTTCTCTTGTACTTCAAAGTGGTCATGTGACTGAGTTCTAGGTAAAGGAATATAAGAGGAAGTCCCATGAGCCTTGTTCAGTCCAATCTTGACCCGTAATCCCCACCTTGCTGGCTGTTTGTTTTCCACAGAAGGTTGTCTGGATAGCAGAGCCTCAAAAGAGAATTTGAAAGCCATGTGTTGAATATCATTCCTCAGACTCTCTATATACTATTGACATAAAACCACCCACACCAAGTTACATAAACAAAAATATAAACATGGAGCAATTACATGTGAGAGTACATTCATTTCCATGACATATATAACCTAATAAATTTTTAAATGTGAGTAGGGAGGCATGAATAATCAATCAGTTTCTCTGAGGAAAACTTGGAATCTGAAAAATGAAGAGCAAAGCAGTATACATAATGAAAGGTAGGGAAGGGGAAAGAAAATATAACAAAGGGAGCCAAACAAAAGTTAAATAAACATAATGAATATTCTCACAGGGATAGGAGAATTCATCCCTAAAAACACAACTGAAGTAACAGAGAACAAGAAGGAGTTTGTTAATATGTGAAATATTAAAAACACAGAGGAAAAAATAGCCATAATAATAACCAAAATACTTCCAGGCCAATTGTCTTTTAATCAAATACCATAGCATCTGGACTCCTTCTCATGATTACTAACGACTGGCACTTTCTGAAACCAATGTTTCTTTCTCAATTCTTATCTTCCTGGAACCAGCAATGGCTTCCCAAGACTCTGGGGCACAATCCTCAGGTCTCTTTTCTTACACATTTATATCCAGGCCCAATCTTTCCTTTAAGCTTGCAGAGTCATCTAATCTGAATATATTATAGTCATCTCAAATATGATGTGATGAAAAACCAAATGTTGATTTGCCTTTCTAATACCTTTCGGAATTCATCTTAGGGACAACTCCAAAAATCTGAGAGTCATCCAAGAAGTTCCCTCTCTTTTTTTCATACACCCCGTTCAAGTCAGCAATACATTTATGTTGGTTCTATCTTTACAATATATCCAAATAAAACTATTTTTGTCCATTCATAATGCTAATACCTTAGTCTGAGCCACTCTTCCCTCTTGCCTTGGTTATGGCTTTGACACCGTAACTATGCTTCTGCTCTTGCCTGCCTACGAACAATTTCCACTCAGCATCCTCAAGGCAAATAAACTGAATTATTTCAACAAGACAGTGAGCCCTCTGGATTTTCTTACTGTGTTCCACATATCTGGGAGACGGAAGCCTCCAACATGGAACTGCCAAGAGATAAAGACCCCAAAACTCCAAGAAAAGTCTCATCCTCCAGCTAAAGAACTGGGAAAAGGCTCGCTCTACCTACCCTATTCCAATCAAACACCAGGGGGGAAACTGCATCCCTTCTTTCTCCCCAGGTGTTTCAGTGGGATAAAGTAGGAAGTCGATTTCCTACCACCAGCAATCCTTTCCTCTCCCAGAGAATAAGGTAGCCACCATTCAATTTCCCGATTTGGTTAATTTCATGTGTTAACCTGGTCGGGCGCTGGAACATCCAGATATTTAGCCAAACATTATTCTGAGGGTGTCTGTGAGGGTGCTTCCTGAGGAGACTAGCATTCAGATTTGTAGTCTGGGTAACGTAGATTGTCCTTGCTAATTTGGGTGAGCCTCATGCAACTCACTGAAGGTCTGAGGAACAACAACAAAAACTAGAGAATTTGCTTTTTCTGCCTTACTATCTTCCAACTGGGTATTGGTCTTATCTGCCTTTAAACTCATACTAGAACTAGAATATCATTGGGTCTCCTGGGTCTCCAGCTTGTACACTGCAGATCTTGGGATTTCTCAGGCTTCAAAATTGTACTGGCTTCCCTAGTGGCTCAGCAATAAGAAATGTACCCGCAATACAGCAGATGTAGGTTCAAACCCTGGGTTGGGAAGATCCCTGGAGGAGGGTATGGTAACCCATTTCAGTATTCTTGCCTGAAAAATCCCATAAGCAGAGGAGCCTGGCAGGCTCCTCTGTTTATGGGCTCACAAAAAATTGGACACCACTCAAGTAACTGAGTGTGATAATTGCATGAACTAATTCCTTTGTACATATATGTATATATGTACATAAATATGTATGTGTATATACGTATTATCTTTCTCTCTAAATAGAAGATACATATAACTTTCATTTGTTCTGCTTCTCTGGAGAATCTTAACTAATATAGTAGTGTTGGCCTGTATGGAGTGGGTACAGTCCTGGTGGAGTGAGGAGTTATTCTTCTCTTCCCCATTGGACAGAAGCTGGAGGTGCTCTGATTCCCCCAGTTTCACCCTGAGCATGCTGCCAGAGGGATCTTCCACCAGGTAATCCAGGTAAGCCTCCACTCTGACCCAGAACCAGGCAGATTTAATTAGGGAGGCAGGCTAGGCTGAGCTTATATTCTGTGGACTTCACTCTCCCACCTCCCTGTCCAACCCAAGCAGGACTCAGTGGAAATCAACTTCCATCCCAATCCTGCAGCAACAGCTCAGTAGAAGATAGACCCCCACTCTCAATCTGAGTGGCTGTGGGATACCAATGTAATCTCACACCCCACTCAGAGGCAAAGAGGCCATGCCAGTCTGTGTCAAAATACAACTGAAAGGAGGGCTGCCATTTTTGGGGAAAAAAAAAAAAAAAAAAAAATGGAACCAAGGCATCAATCTTTTTGAGGACTTGGAAAGATATATTGCCTGGAATAATCTGTATAATGTTGCACAAGATATAAAAGATATATATTTCAAAAAGTAAGCACAAAAAAGCAATGTGTTTACAATAGAAAAACAAAAATTAGAAAATCAAATCACAGCCCATTGTTGTTATAGGATTAGCATATTAAAATAACTAGAATTTATAATATGCTTTTCTATTTGGAACTTGGGAGGGGATAAAAAGTGGTGATGGCATAAAGCAGCCAAATGTTTAAGTACTATCACAGGAGATAAATAATCAATGAAGAGAAAGAATCACAAGTGTATTATGATGGAGAAATGTAGACAAAAATAAAGATACTACACTCCCAGAGTAGAGGATTGAACAAATAAGGAGACTTCACTTGAAAAGTAAAATTCATGTTTAACTACATTCACAAGTGGATTTTTTTTTAACAATGCACACCTACAACTTTTTTAAAAATAAAATGGGCTCTAAGAAAGCACTTTATGTGCACATAAACATACACACAGACATGTGTGTATGTTAATGTATAAAAAAAGTGAGAAAGAAAAAGTAATCTATGTCCAAATGGCAACTGTTAACAAAATATGTACTATCCTCCATAAATACTAGAAATACTTTTTGCTTTAGCTTTTTCTTATTCATACAATATTTTCCACTGAAGTCACCATCATTGGAAAAAACTATTTGCAACAGCAATAAAGTGAAGACTTATTATCTGAAGCTCTGTTAAATTTTATTCTATTCTTAAACCTCATTTATATTAAAGTATAAGAGTTTATATAATATATACTAGTCAGAATTCAGTATATCCTGAGTAAAAGTTTCACAAAAAACCTTACAAAGATGTCTTAAAGCCTTGCTGTCATTCTGTAAAATATTAGCACATTGATGTAACTGAGGCTCCAAACAGAGCATTCTAGTTCATGCTCACATTATCAAAAAGCAGGTTGTTTAACAGACTGTGAAAGCTTTTTACATGAAGGACTCATGCAGAGATATTAAAAAATAAAAGTAAACCGGGAGGGAACATTTGTACTATATCACCTGCCTTGTAGAGGTTAAATGGATGACATAAGCACCAGGAATAGTTCCTGGAACACAGCAGGCACTCAATTAATATCCTCATGGAGATAAGAGAATATGTTCATAAAAAAGCAACTTAAGTAACAGAGAACAAGAAGGAACTCTTAAAAGTGTGAGCTATTAAAACAATCAGGAAAGAATAATAAAACAATGGCCAAAATACTTGCAGGACCTTTTAATCAGTATCATAGCCCCTGGAGTGTTTGTCCTAGTCAGCAATGACCTCTAATTTTTGAAACCAACATGCATTTCTTAGTTCTTAGCTTCTTGGCATCAGCAATGGCCTTTAATATATGAATCCTTCTTCAAAGCTTCCCAAGATCCCCTTCTCTTCTCCCTCATACATCTTTGCTCTTCTTAATCTAAACATTCACTCCTTGTTTTCTAAATTCCTACCACTTTTCTACAAATAGGCTTTGTAGTAAATAAATAAATAAGTAGGACCAAAAGTCATTACCAGGATAAGACAAATGTTCATGGTCACAACTACTATTTCAGTTGTTCTTAAGAAAGTAGAATGGACTCAGGGAGACCACTACTCTAGCAACTGTGCAAACTAATACCACCATTCTCTGCAAAGCATAGAGGAAACTTTTTATTGCAGTGTTTCACACTGAAACTCCAAAACATCATTTCAGCTTTTCCTTACTCTGTAGAAACTAATATTTAGGGCAAATATGCATTCATTGATTAAATATTTATTGACTACTTACGGAATTCTGGACACTGAGCTAGTTAGTGGAACTGCTAAAATACATTGTGCAAAGCAAAACCCCAGATGAAATTTGCTCTCATTTAATTTGCAGAGCAAGACTATGAGGTAGAAAATAATATCAGAGTTTCACAGGTAAAGCAACTATAGTTTATCAATGTTAAACTATTTACCTGTAGAATAAGGGGTGAAGCAAGATTTGACCCGAGTTCTGACTCTAAAGTCTACTGTCCAAATTCTACCTAAATGGTGATAATGATGATAGATATCAATCTCTGTTTATTAAGACATTCCTTGGTTTTATCTCCTATGCCAGGATGCTTTACGTCTGTGAATTATATTTTGGCCATCATTTTAGATACAGAAGACAAGGCTGAGAAGTGAGAAAACAAGCTCACCATTAGTAAAAAGACTAGAACAGATTTAAGCTCAGTTCCATCTGCTCTCCTCACCTTTAAGTTTGTCTCAATTTTCCATCTTTGCATTAAAAAGGCTCTTTGCTTTTCTTTTGGTTTTTCTCTTTGTCTTTCTGGTCTGTTTCTTCTTCTCTGTCTGCCTGTCTCAATTTCCCTTTTTGCTTCTGCTTTCAGAGGTTTTGTTTCTATTCCCCTTTCCTTATCTTTTTTTCTTTTTTACCGTTTATTGTTCAATCAATCTGTCCCTTTCTGTCTCTCTGACTCTGCTTTGCTCCTTCACTGTTCCTACCTTTCCCTTCACTCTGTTCCTTTCTCACCGTGTATTTCAGTTCCTCTCTCAGCTCCCATTCTGCTCCGTCTCTCATTCTGTGTCTCTGACTCACTTCTCCCTCTTCTCGTGAGTCTCTGTTTCTCTTCTTGGTGTAGCTGCCTCCGTAACTCTCTTTGAGCGTGTATCTCTGCAAGTACCCCTTTAGGACATCTCTAGTCTATGCCTCACAGTCAGTGACTTCAAGTTCTCAAGAAATAACCTCTCATCCAGTTTAATGGACCTTCTCTGGATTCTAGTGATGTGCTGCAAAGTTGACAAAATCAGTCCATGAAATGATAAAGCAAAAAGGAAACTCACTGTCCTTGGATAAACAATTTGCATTTCCATAAGGATTCAGTGATGCAGAATCAGAAAAGGCTCATTCTGACGCCTCCATGAAAACGACAGAGAGAGCATTCATTAGCTGGGCTCTGGACTGAATGATAGACTTCATCGCGCACCGCTGTCCTCCCCGATTCAGGAAACTGTGCTTAATTCTGTCTGAAACCCGCCTTTTCACTAAGCATTAGAATGAATGACTTTTCAAACTAATAGGAAGTACACATCTGCCAAGCCTGAGACTGCGTACATTCACAAAGCCATAAAGAAAGTTATACCTCCTGTCAATTTCTTATCCATCAAGAAGCACAATAAACAAGCTTGGAATTTTTCTGTTTACCAGTCAGAAGAAAAGAAATGCTTTAGTTTCTTGAAATAATGACTACTTTTGCCTTTTACCTTCATAGCTTCAATAGTCATGATCTGATACTGAAGGTTGAGTGCAACTTTTAAACTACTCATGAGCTAGAAGGAAATCTGTCCATTAATTTGCTCAGCTAGAAACTTTTATTCTTGAGATTGGAAATTATGTCTCTGCTGTTATTACTTGTTGATAGATATACACACCCAGAGACACAATCATCTTGAGGAATTGGTAAACAATCATGATGATTAACTGTTAATTGATTACTAGTTAGCAACATACAGGTTTCTTATTCATTAACTTGGCTGATCTTTACAAAAACTCTGGTAGGGTGTTTTAGAGCTGTTTAGGGACTGTGCCAAGGCTTAGAAGGAAAATTATTACTGTCTTTATATCAGAATCTAAGATTTCTTTACTCCTTATATCAATTAATAAAGAGAAAGTGTGTATGTGTGCTTGTGTGTGTGTGTGTGTGTGTGTGTGTATCGTGCTCATTCAGTTCAGTTCAGTTCAGTCGCTCAGTCATGTCCGACTCTTTGCAGCCACATGAATCGCATCACACTAGGCCTCCCTGTCCATCACCAACTCCCAGAGTTCACTCAGACTCAAGTCCTTTGAGTCAGTGATGCCCTCTAGCCATCTCATCCTCGGTCGTCCCCTTCTCCTCCTGCCCCCAACCCCTCCCAGCATCAGAGTCTTTTCCAATGAGTCAACTCTTCACATGAGGTGGCCAAACTACTGGAGCTTCAGCTTCAGCATCATTCCCTCCAAAGAAATCCCAGGGCTGATCTCCTTCAGAATGGACTGGTTGGATCTCCTTGCAGTCCAAGGGATTCTCGAGTCTTCTCCAACACCACAGTTCAAAAGCATCAATTCTTCAGTGCTCAGCCTTCTTCACAGTCCAACTCTCACATCCTTACATGACCACAGGAAAAACCATAGCTTCGACTAGATGGACCTTTGTTGGCAGAGTAATGTCTCTGCTTTTGAATATGCTATCTAGGTTGGTCATAACTTTTCTTCCAAGGAGGAAGCATCTTTTAATTTCTTGGCTGCAGTCACCATCTGCTGTGATTTTGGAGCCCCCCAAAATAAAGTGTGACACTGTTTCCCCATCTATTTACCATGAAGTGATGGGACCAGATGCCATGATCTTAGTTTTCTGAATGTTGCGCTTTAAGCCAACTTTTTCACTCTCCACTTTCACTTTCATCAAGAGGCTTTTAAGTTCCTCTTCACTTTCTGCCATAAGGGTGGTGTCATCTGCATATCTGAAGTTATTGATATTTCTCCCAGCAATCTTGATTCCAGCTTGTGCTTCTTCCAGCCCAGTGTTTCTCATGATGTACTCTGCATATAAGTTAAATAAGCAGGGTGACAATATTCAGCCTTGACGTACTCCTTTTCCTATTTGGAATCAGTCTGTTTTCCATGTCCAGTTCTAAGTGTTGCTTCCTGACCTGCATCATCTTGCTCATTAGCGTCTCATTTATTTGCAGGCTGAGACAAAATAATATTCATTTAGTGAGCCTTAGAATCTGGCACTACGGCTTATACATCACAGGTGGTGATTCTGCTTCAAGGCCATACTATTCATACTCACATTCAAAATTACCTCCTCATTCTGCCTCCCCTTATCCACTCACATGTTCAGGGATATAATGGTTACATTTGGAATTTCCACGTATATTTTCTGGTCCTGTCACCATTTCAATCTAAGTGGCTCTAGTATTCAATTTGAAAATAAGGCTGCATATTAATTCAGTTTCTGAGTGCTTTGAACTTTTGGAATTTATACAGATTCTACCAAGAGAACATAATTTTGCCGTAAATTACTCACAGTAGCTCTTTTTTTCACTCAAGACTGACTTGAGCTCTAATGAATTCCCACAGTTCCTTCCAATATTTCCTCATGCAACCAGTGATATTTGAGCATGAAACTAATATAGAAAGCCCCATATGTCATCATTAGTTTGGAATTAATGGTCTGCCATATTACAAGCTGCTGCTGCTGCTAAATCACTTCAGTCATGCCAACTCTGTGTGACCCCATAGATGGCAGCCCACCAGGCTCCCCCATCCCTGGGATTCTCCAGGCAAGAACACTGGAGTATTACAAGCTAATAACAAATAAATCCCAGTACAAGAGAAAATATATCTATATCCAAGCAAACTTTTAGTTAAAACAAAAATAGTAATAAAAATAAAAATTCACCCAGGTTGAGTAACACTATTTTTTCAATATTACATAATTCTATAGCCTCCTCCATGGACACATGTGGAATCTACAGAGACAGAGAAAAACAAAATGGTTCACAGACACAAGTGATGATAAGAATAAGAATAACTCTTCAAAAAGTGGAAAGAAAATGACTATAACCAACTCTTAGAATTCAAGTAAAATTAAACTTTTAATTGATAAACACATCCACTCCATCCAGAAATTATCCTGTCTTCTGTTGAAATTATTTTTTCTGCCATCTTGAATTTATTCATAAGTTGGGATCCTGAGTAAAACTTAAAGCTGTATGTCCCCCTCAATGTTAAGGCTACAGTGAAATGTAAATGTATACCTGCTAGAAAAAAAATTGAGATAACAGCTGAGAGAAGTTTTGTATTATTTTACACATGGAAGAAGGGATGAAAGTTCCTATTGTCTGATATTATATCTGTACATTTACAACAGAAAGAATATACTTACCTATTCTTACTAAATTCACATTTAGGGGATTACCTTATTGTATTTAAATTTTACTTTGTACTATTATTATACAAGGTCTCATTATTTATTCAGTATCAAAAGCCCACATGATCAAGTGATTACAGAAAAGATTAATTACTCAATACACATTTGCCTGACACACATTTTTTGATCAAAGAAAAATAATAATTATCTTTTGAGTTTAACTTCAAACTTGAACTTTGAATCAAAATTCTGGGGAGTTTTCACAAAGGGCTTGTTTATATTTGCCTTTAAAGTTGGATGGTGAAAAGACACAATCCAGATTATGCAAAATTTAAATGTGGAAAGACTAAGAAACAAGTCTGTAATGAATGTTTAACTTAAATTCTTTCTTTTTAGAATTATAATTATTACTGTTAATTTTTAAACTACTTTTATAGCTCAGTCACTCAGTGAGTTCAAATAATCTCATAAATGGATATATTATAATTTAAAAAATCTCTTAGAAAGCAAGAGTTCTTAAACCTCTTTCTAAAGAATACTCAAAACTTTACCCCATAATATTCCATACAGGCAACTAATATTAAGATAGCACACATGCTCATCTGTTCAAGTCCCTGAATAGTTAATGTTTAAGGGTCATTTTTGTGGCAAACTGATGGAAATCACATTCTGTGTTTCACATGCACATAATTGCACCATCTGAGAGATGAGGGCGTCCCCGCTCAGTGAAACTGGGCACACATTAAATTGAACTTCTATTTCATAGGAGAATGAGTCCACAGTCAAGGGGATCAAGTTGCTGAAATTTGAAGACTTGCACATACAGAACAATGCACTGACTTACACTTAGCCACAACTAAAGAAAACTAAGGGAACTAACAGAGGAGCCATTTGCAGTGAAAAATAAGTTCCCTTGAGCATGCATAAAAAGTTTCAAACAAGGTGTGCAAACTACAGGAAGCATTCTATGTTTAAAATATGCCTCTTTCACAAAGTATTTGCTTCCCTGACTTTAAGCAACACAATAACCCTATGCTTTAAGTATTTGGTTACCAGATTTGACAATTAGCTCTACTTGTGAAAGCGAATGAGTGTGGACTTGCAGTTAACCTTACATGAGGCCTTACACGAGTATAACCTTACATTATACTCAAGTTAACAATGCGTTTCTGCATTCATGTTACAACTCCATCACACTGATGAACTTCTGTGCATGCTAGAGACACATTGCTGCTGCTGCTGCTGCTAAGTCGCTTCAGTCGTGTCCGACTCTGTGCGACTCCATAAATGGCAGCCCATTAGGCTCCCCTGTCCCTGGGATTCTCCAGGCAAGAACACTGGAGTGGGTTGCCATTTCCTTCTCCAATGCATGAAAGTGAAAAGTGAAAGTGAAGTCGCTCAGTCGTGTCCGACTCTGTGCGACCCCATGGACTGCAGCCTACCAGGCTCCTCCGCCCATGGGATTTTCCAGGCAAGAGTACTGGAGTGGGTTGCCATTACCTTCTCCAAGAGACACATTAGTATGTGTTTAATGTAAAGATCACACTACAAAGCAGGAAAGCAGTTAGTACCATCTAGTATTAATTTTTGTTTTACAAGGATAAAGTCTACCTGGATTCAAATTCTAAATGGTTAATGCTCCCAATATTTTTGTAAAGGAGCCGATACTGTAATACACTGAAAGATCTATATATAAATATCAGGATACTCGGGATGACTACAAATCACGAAATATAATTCTGTTAATTGTGAAACAGAGTTAGCCACTGGAACTTGCCTGCTAACTCTAATCTCCTTCAACTATCACACACAAAACAAAACCTCATGCACGTGTACACGAACACACAAAAATCGAATATACCATGTCAATGCTGACACCATTTTCCAATATTTTGTCAGGGAGACAGAAACAAACAAACAAAAAAAGAAAAACAGTTGAGGATTACAATTACATTTTTTTTTAAATGACAAACCACAGAGTCATAATTCAAAAGCATGTGTCTTTCCAAATATTGCATTGACTTCTAAACAAAATTACAATACCACACAATAATCCAGAAGGTTGAGGGGACAAGGGGTTGTGCTAATTCTTCTAGCAGATAATTACATGTACATCATTACAGCTCAAGTCTTTGAACAGGCATGACAGAAAGTGATCTCTTGACAGAGATCTATTATGCTAAAACAAAGTCTCAACTTTCTCCACACTTGACTCCTGCCTTAAATTTGAAAGACCAAGAAAAGAGAGGGGGGAAAAAACTTACTTGCCGGTTTAAAGTTTCATCTTTAGCCCATGTAAGGTTATGCAGCAAGTTTTCTTGCAAAGGCTGTCTCCTGCACATTCCTTTCAAAACAACCAGTGTTCATAATCTAGGTCTAAGACGGTTTGTTCTCACGTCACACTTCTTGTTTCTGGGAGGCATTGTTATCCAGTTTCACATCATCAAGAAAAACGTAACTAGAGATTTAAAAAAAAAAAAAAAAAAAAAAAAAAAACCTCAACGTATTAATCCAGAAGGCATACCATCCTTCTCCGGGTTCTGAGATATATGCCAACTGCCTTAGTTATCACAAGCAACTAACTCTAAGCTGCTAGCAGGGATCTGTCTGCCCTCTATCTGTTGCTATTAGCTCAGCACGGTGATTCACTGGCACCGAAGCAACAGCAATTAGCTGTCCTGCTTCAGCCCTTGCAGGGGAGAGCTGAAGGCTCTAAACCACACAGTGACCTGGGAGCTCTTTGCACCAATTAGTAGCAGGGGCTACAACCTGATAGACAAATTGATGCCCCACTGATCATCAGTGTTGGCTGCTTTATCGTACTGCGTCCTCTCAGCCTGTCTGGTGGTTCTCTCTGTTTTCTCTTGTGTGGTTGTTTTTACTGTTTTACTTTATCAGCATTAAGAAGTTTAGCCGCTTACATTCCGTGACAGTATTACTGACAAGTCAAAATAATCTCTTAATCTCCTTTCATCATTCTCTCTCACTCTCTCTCCCCTTTAAATCTACCCTTTCATATCAAGTCCTCCACATCTTCATATCTTTAGAGCATAGGAAACTTCACACATTCTGTAGAATGTAAAATATATATTTTCTCAGTTCTTATAGGCACACATTACTCATTAACAGGTTATACAGAAACATACTATAAAATAGTGTTTATTTCTTCAATATTGGGATATATGAGATGCTGACAACAATATTTTGAAAATGGATGTGAAAACTAGTGAAAAAGCATTGTTATTTTTAACTATGAAAAATATAGCTATTAAATCAGGTATACCATTTCTTGTCTAGGATTTATGCAAGTTCATATTCATTTTACCCACATGTTCATCTGAGGCTCTCAGAAGGAAGAAGCTAAAAATGAAGGCAATTTTGGAAGTGTGGTTGTGACAGAGCAAATATCTTGAAGTTGGTTAAAAGTGACAAGATGAAATGTACACAGACAAAATCCCCACAGCACGTGTTTTCTTCATAGATAAGGCAGATTATTTATCATGATCATATACTCATCCTCTTTAAGAAAAAAAAATGCACAGTGCCTCTACAGTGTTGCCATATTTATGCACATTCATTCTTAGAGAGTAACAGCTCATTTAATACAAAATTCACTTTTCTTGCAAGTTCAGTTTTCCAGAGAGAGAAACATTTTGAAGAATGTGTAAATAATCCAGGGTCAGTCTAACGTGTCACAAATGCCAAGCAGTAAAATGCGCACAGGTGAGTCACAGATAACTAATAGGTGAACTCAGATTCTTAAGATAGTACCTGGTTGCCCTAATATACAACCCAAAGAAATGAAAGCATTTGCCTCCTTCAAAACAAAGGCTGGAGGGCAATAGTGAGAATTTACAGGAGAAAGATTCATTTTATAGTTGTAAGAGCTGATGTTTTAAAAATTCAAACATTGATAATTTAATAAAGATTCTTTTATCTCTAAACATTTATGCAAAGTTGTGTATATTTAGCTTGAGGAGATTTTTTTCATTTTGGGAAATAGCACATATATGGAATAATCCATACACTGATATGGTTGGTTAGATATAGCAGCTGACATTATGAAAACTGTTCCAGTAACAATAAGAGTTATTAAATGTAATTTTTTTAAAGACAAAGTCAGCTTCATTTCTGGTGACATCCAATTATATGTAATTTTGATGACACATCAGAAAGATGGCTAGAATGCAGAAAATTTCATCTCTTCCTCATGTCCTATGAGAAATCAGATCATTAGCAATTGAACTCTTGTAGACAACAATAGCTGGGATGACAATCTTAATATAGAGATTTTTTTTTAAGAAAAAAACCTGATATTTTGGGAAAATATGTGTTTAATAAAATGTAATATATATTGATATTTTGGGAAAATGTATGTTTAATAAAATGCAATGTCCTAAAGGATAAGTATAGGTGAATTTTATGGGACCAATTAAAAAATATAATAAAAGAGAAAAAGTCGCTAACAGATCTTGAGATAATTTCTGTTAAAAGATAAGGCATATAATATTATAGACTAGACTTCTTTAAGTCTTTCTCACCCACATACATTTTAAAGCCAAATTAAATTCTGCACTGTACACTGTATTTCAATTTCCTTTTTTCCTTTGACAACTGGGATGTTCTTTTAGTCAATAAAACTATATTTAAATGATTGTTATTATGTTTTATCATATATCAATATATACAATTTATTTATCAAAATAGCTACATTTTGACATTTATGTTGTTTCTAATTTTAATATGTTTGTAGAAATGTCTTTTATTCTAATCTCATCAGCATAACTTTCTAGGAATTGAAATAATTGGTCTAAGGAAGTTGATCATTCATTATTGTCAAATAAACTCATGGATGACACTTGATGATTTTTGTGTTATCTTAGTATCCTTAGTAATATAAGTTATTATATAAACAAGGGCATGGTTTAATTTATTTTAAGCTTCCCACATAGCTCAGTGGTAAAGAATATGCCTGCCAATGCAGGAGACGCAGAAGACAGTTTCAATCCCTGAACAGGTTTAATACAAGAGACACAGATTCAATTCCTTCGTCAGGAAGATCCCCTGGAGAAGGGAAGCCATTCTAGTATTTTTTCCTGGGAAACCCCATGGACAGAGAAGCTTGGCAGGCTACAGTCCATGGGGTTTCAAAGTGTCAACATCAGTGAACAACTGAACACACATACACCCATGCCTTACTACATCTAGCTAAGAGTCTCACACACGAAGTAAATGTTTAATGAAATGTTCTATTCATAATGTACATGCATACATCTCTAACACCTTGTGTGTCTAATACACAATTGAAACAAATGATTTTAAACACTATAAAATACTCCTTCCATAATATAGAATATGAAACTTCACCTTTCATTACAAATATTTAAAAGAATGGTCAAAAAGAAAAAAAAATAAAAGAATAGCAAAGTTCATGGTGGATAGAGATTGAGGGAAGCATATTTAAAAGGGGCAGAAACAATAATCCAGGATGGACCAGACAGAGATCTCAAATTAGACTAAAGAGTCTGTGAAAACCAAGACTGAGTGAAAGATACACATGGAAACAAGAATCATTATGGACTAGGTACAAGAGACTGTTAGGAGAATCCAAAAAGAATAAAGAAAGTACTTATAATTCAGATAAACATACTCTTACAGTTTAACTGTCATTTAGGATGAACTTCAGGGTTAGAACACGACCATGGAAACATGCAACCAATTCAAAAGAGTGGATTCCAGCAAAGTAGCCTGAGTGGCACCATGCTGTGTCAAGAGCCTAAATCTGAGAGGCTGGGGACTGTGGGTTTGATTTCTGACTCTGTGTGCTCTAGCTAGGCAAATAATCAGACTTATTTAAGTCTCAGTCAGGGTTTTTATTTACACTGAGCAAAAAATTTAAGAGAATTATGTCACTAAAGAGCCTGCTATTCTTCTAAACACATTATGCTTTCTCATGCCTCTACAGCTATGTCTATGATTCAGGAGACATATAAGTACCCATGTTAAGAGTGCTAGAGCTTTCATGTGAGTGCCTGAGAGCTAATGGTTATATGATCTTGAGCTAATTCTTTAACCCCTATGAGAGTCTAATTCTTAATATGGATATTAATATAGTAACAACCAACACAGTAAGATATTTAAATATGACATATTTTACAAATACTTAAAACAGTAAAGGAATATTGCATACATTTGGTATTTTTTAGGCATTAGTATTATCATGTTAACATAAAGTTTGCTGTGATTAGATTACAGGTACAAGTAAGAAAGAGCCATTACTTGTAATGCAGTGTTTTAAAGTTTGATTTTGGGGAAGAGGGGTTTGGGGGAGAATGGATACATGTATTTGTATAGCTCAGTCCCTTTGCTGTCCCCCTGAAACTATCACAACACTGTTAATTGGATATACTCCAATATAAAATAAAAAGTTCACAAAATGTTTGATTTTTGTAATGTCACTATAGAATTTCAGGCAAAGAGGTCCTGTAATCAGTTATGTCATATGTTCCTTGTTTTATTTGCCTAAGGGTCATCAGGTTATTGTTAAAATAAATAATCCTGGGCACTATAAATCAGAAGATCTGGAGTGGGCCTGCACGTGGACAAGTCAAGCTAAACTTATGTCCATTCCCTGTCACAGTAGTATATACAGCAGGAACCCTGGTTCACAGCCCCAGTCACAAGGTTCACAGTAATGCAACACAAGGCTGTGGTCAAGAACTTGTGCACTGGAACTGGCTATAGAAATTGAAACTCCATTCTGACATTTACCAGTCAGTTGATCTTCCCCAAGCTGCTCTTTCAGGTTCAATTTTCTGATAATGTTCAAGCTGGATTTAGAAAAGGCAGAGGAACCAGAGATCAAATTGCCAACATCTGTTGGATCACAGAAAAAGCAAGAGAATTCCAGAAAAACATCTATTTCTGCTTTATTGATTATGCCAAAGCCTTTGACTGTGTGGATCACAACAAACTGTGGAGAATTATTAAAGAGATGGGAATACCAGACTACCTTTCCTGCCTCCTGAGACACCTATATTCAGGTCAAGAAGCAACAGTTGGAACTGGACATTGAATAATGGACTGGTTCAAAATTGGGAAAGGAGTATGTCAAGGCTGGATATTATCACCCTGCTTATTTAACTTGTATGCAGAGTACATCATGCAAAATATTGGGCTTGATGAGCACAAGCAGGAATCAAGATTGCCAGGAGAAATATCAATAACCTCAGATACACAGATAATACCACCCTTATGGCAGAAAGCAAAGTGGAACTAAATAGCTTCTTGATGAAGGTGAAAGAGGAGAGTGAAAAAGCTGGCTTAACATTTGACAGGCAAAAAACTAAGATCATGGCATTTGGTCCCATCACTTCATGACAAATAGATGGGGAAACAATGGAACCAGTGGCAGACTTTATTTTCCTGGGCTCCAAAACCACTGCAGATGATGACGGCAGCCGTGCAGTTAAAAGACATTTGCTCCTTGGAAGAAAAGCTATGACAAGCTTAGACAGTGGTTTAAAAAGCAGAGATATTACTTTGCTGACAAAGGTGAAAGTGAAAGTCACTCAACCATGTCTTGTTCTTTGTGACCCCATGGACTATACAGTCCATGGAATTCTCCAGGCCAGAATACTGGAGTGGGTAGCCTATCCCTTCTCCAGCAGATCCTGACCCAGGCATCGAACCAGGGTCTCCTGCATTGCAGACAGATTCTTTACCAATTGAGCTATCAGGGAGGTCAGTATAGTCAATGCGATGGTTTTTCCAGTAGTCATGCTGGATGTGAGAGTTGGACCATAAGGAAGACTGAGTGCTGAAAAATAGATGCTTTTGAACTGTGGTGTTAGAGAAGACTCTTGAGAGTCCCTTGGATAGCAAGGAGATCAAATCAGTCAATCCTAAAGGAAATCAATTCTGAATATTCATTGGAAAGGCTGATGCTGAAGCTGAAGCTCTAATACTTTGGCCACTGGATGTGAAGAGTGGACTCACTGGAAAAGACCCTGATGCTGGGAAAGATTGAAGGCAGGAGGAGATGGGGATGACAGAGGATGAGATGGTTGGATGGCATCACCGACTCAATGGACATGAATTTGAGTAAACTCTGGGAATAGATGATGGACAGAGAGGCCTGGCATGCTGCAGTCAGTGGGGTCACAAAGAGTTGGACATGACTTAATGACTGAACTGAACTGAACAGTATATAAACTGCATAGCACAAAGTTAACAAAAGTTTTGTATTATTTAAAGCACAGCAAGTCAATGACACACATGTGGAACTAGTTTACTTTGAAGAATAAATTGGCTACATTAGAAGCTTTAGGAAGATTTTAAACACTGAAAACATTTTAACATTCAATCATTAAAGCTCAGAATTTCACTTACTTTATAATAGGAAAAATGTTATATATGTTAAGAAATGAACCATTAAATATAAAAGTTCATAAAAAATGAATCATTAAAGTAAAAAATGATAGCAAAGAGGATATGCATATTATATAAAATAACTTTAAGGATGGCTATTCAGGCATTACAGTACTAATCACAGAATTATTTTTTTTAATGGCAAAATAAAAAGTCAAATATTTAAATCTGAAGAAAACTTTTGCTCATCCTTTTTTAAAAACTGTATTAAAATGTATACATAAACATACGTACTAGCAACATCATGGTCAACATAGACTTGGTGACTACCATGGGAGAGACAGTGGTAGATTGCCCCCACCTCCAGATCTCTTTTAATGCATTTTTATTTATTAATTTTTTTTTAGCAGCTCTTATTCTCAAATCCCCCCACCTCCTTTCATAGAAAACCATTTGAATATGTTTAGCATGTGTTTTTGTTTTTCCTTGTAAAGAAATGTATATTTTGTGTTATTCTAAAAATTCATAAAGCCAGTTGTGTTAATATTTTGTGAGAACTTTTTGTAAAGATGAATTTTACAGAGAAATTGAATAGAAACACATAATGTTTCAGCTGTATGCCAAAAATCAGCTACATCCTACATACAGCTGTGAAGAGTACTATAAACTTTTGTATTCAAGCCAGTTCATCTGTGCACTGGTGTTTAATGAACAATAAAAAGCAAAGAGCTAGCCAAAATTACAAATTTCATTTTTGGTAGTTAATTTTTGAAATCTTGACTTGTTTTCATGATAGGTATATACTAAACCTACCAACAGTAGGCTGATAATACAAAGCTACTTTTCCTGTTATCAAGAGACTTAAAATAATGCCTATTCCTTTCACTATCTCTGGAAAATTTATATGCTAACTAAACAGAATGTTTTTGTATGGGCTTTAGACTTCAGTCTGCTGGTAGGAAGAATTTCAGAGTATCTGATTTAAGTTAAGCAAACCAGTACTAACCCATACTTTACTCTCAAATATATCTCCTTGAGAAACTGAGACACAAGAGGATTTTGTCTATCCTTTCAAAATGAGGACTGAGTCCTTGAGTCAATAGGAACTGCAAAGTAAAGAAGTAGAGAAGGCATTTTTTGTTTAAACCCAGATTAAAGCTTTAGCGAACAAAAGCTTTCTCGATATATCAAAATAGCTTTGCTCGTTACAGACAGGGTCTCACCAAGTTGCCAGGAATCAAATCATTCTAGGCTTGTTATTGTCAGTGGTCAGTTAGAGTTGAAATTCAAAGCTGCTGGGAATAACTACACAATAAAATCTCAATCAGGGACCTGGGGCCGGACAGTTATCTATATTCACATCAGTAAATCTTTGTGATTTCATGTCTTTATTTTTGATTCTGATAATTCTTTATTGTCAGGATTCAAGGCAGCTAATAGTTAAGATAGCTTTTTTTTTCTTTTTGCCAGCTATATATATATATATATGTATATGTATATGTATATGTGTGTGTGTGTATATATATATATATATCCATCCCAGCACTTGCCTGTTTTATAGCAATAGCTTGAGGGATAAAGTGATAGTATAATCTTCATTTAATACTCGGCTGTGCTGAAGTATCAAACAGACAGGATATTACTTTAGAAGAACGGTTTAGGCATATAATACAGTAGTTCAAGGGCAATGTGAAAGAACCAATTTCATAAACATATAGTTGGATATGTACATATACAATGTGACTAAGTAAAATATGTGAAGATACTGAACCATTCACACTATTTTTTAAAGTTTAATTCTTAAAGAGTAGTGCATTTATAATGAGAAATATATCTGATGGATTTTGAAATATAGGAACTATTTTTAAGCTTGGATGAGATTAAACATTAAAAAGTGAAATTACTTGTCTCTTTCATGTAGTCTAAAATCTTTTGACCTAGGAGAACAAAACTAAGAAGTAATGTAAAAATAATTGCTATAAAGTATGTTCTAAGTGTCATGGTTAATCTGTAGCTATTTCATAGTTGCCTTAGAGATACTTTTTTCTCCCTAAAGTAAAACATTTATACATTACAAAATAGTTCAATTAGTCTAAATTATATATATATACATATATATATACATACATATATAACTTATGCTACCTCTTCTCAATTCCAGTTCATATCTTCTGGATATATTACCTGCATTGAAAGTGAAAGTGATAGTTGCCCAGCCGTGTCTGACTCTGTGAGACTCAACTCCATGGACTGTAGCCTGCAAGGCTCCTCTATACATGGAATTCTCCAGGAAAGAATACTGGAGTGGGTTGCCATTCCCTTCTCCAAGGGATTTTCCCAATCCAGGGATCAAATCCTGGTCTCCTGCGCTGAGGCAGATTCTTTACTGTCTGAGCCACCAGGGAAGCCCCATTAGCTTCATTATCGTACAGCAAATTACCATGAATTTAGCAGCTTAAAATAACACACATTTATTATCTCATAGTTTTTGTGGGTCATAGATTCAGGTGAGGACTCCACAAAGCTTTAATCAAGGTTGTGACAACAGGGCTGAGTTTCCTTCAGGAGACTTGATGAAGAAAGGTTCCATTTACAAGCTGATTTGGGTGATCTGCATGACTGCCTTTGGTTGTGAAGATATGACTGAGGGCCCAGGCCCTGGCTTTACCTCTTACTAACCACTGGCTGGTGGCTGCCTTCAGGTTCTAGAGGCTGCTCATTGTTTCTTCTGCCTCATGGCCTTCCTTTTGGTCAGTTTATAACATGGCTGTTTGCTTCTTCAAGGCCAGCAGAAGCAGCTTTCCATGTGCACTAGGGAAACAAAACCTTACATCTCTCTTGTGACATAATCACATCTCAGTATCCCAGAAGCTTTGCCTTATTCTGTTGGTTATAAGTTACAGGTTCCTTCCATATTCAAGGGGAAAGGATAATGCAGGACCTCATACCAGGTGATGAGATTGGGGGTGGTTTTGGAAATCTGTCTACCACACTAGATAGACTCTTGATGTATTTAATATATTCAGTCAAATAGCAAATTTCTCTATGTATGCATAAGTAGGAATTTAATAAAATAAAGAATCTGAAATGTCTAAACAATAAAAGACTAGAGATCTCTTCAAGAAAATTAGAGATACCAGGGAACATTTCATGTAAAGATGGCCTCAATGAAAGACAGAAATGGTAGGGACCTAACAGAAGCAGAAGAGGTTAAGAAGAAGTGGCAAGAATACACAGAAGAACTATATGAAAAAGATCTTCACGACCCAGATAATCATGATGGTGTGATCACTCACCTAGTGCCAGACATCCTGGAATGTGAAGTCAAGTGGGCCTCAGGAAGCATCACTACAAACAAAGCTAGTGGAAGTGAGGGAATTCCAGTGGAGCTGTTTCAAATCCTGAAAGATGATACTGTGAAAGTGCTGCACTCAATATGCCAGCAAATCTGGAAAACTCAGCAGTGGCCACAGGACTGGAAAAGGTCAGTTTTCATTCCAATCCCAAAGAAAGGCAATGCCAAAGAATGCGCAAACTACTGCACTCATCTCACATGCTAGTAAAGTAATGATTAAAATTCTCCAAGCCAGGCTTCAGCAATACGTGAACCGTGAACTTCTTGATGTTCAAGATGCTTTAGAAAAGGCAGAGGAACCAGAGATCAAATTGCCAACATCTGCTGGATCATGGAAAAAGGAAGAGAGTTTCAGGAAAACATCTATTTCTGCTTTATTGACTATGCCAAAGCCTTTGACTGTGTGGATCACAATAAACTGTGGAAAATTATGAAAGAGATGGGAATACCAGATCACCTGACCTGCCTGTTGAGAAACCGATATGTAGGTCAGGAAGCAACAGTTAGAACTGGACATGGAACAACAGACTGGTTCCAAATAGGAAAAGGAGTACATCAAGGCTGTATACTGTCACCATGTTTATTTAACTTATATGTGAAGCACATCATGAGAAACACTGCTACTGCTACACTGGGCTGGAAGAACCACAAGCTGGAATCAAGATTACTGGGAGAAATATCAATAATCTCAGATATGCAGATGACACAACCTTTAGGGCAGAAAGTAAAGAAGAATTAAAGAGCCTCTTGATGAAGATGAAAGAGGAGACTGAAAAAGTTGACTTAAGGCTCAACATTCAGAAAACTAAGATCATGACATCCGGTCCCATCACTTCATGGCAAATAGATTGGGAAACAGTGGAAACAGTGTCAGACTTTATTTTCTGGGGCTCCAAAATCACTGCAGATGCTGACTGCAGCCATGAAATTAAAAGATGCTTACTCCTTGGAAGGAAAATTATGACCAACCAAGATAGCATCTTCAAAAGCAGAGACATTACTTTGCCAACAAAGGGCCATCTAGTCAAGGCTCTTGTTTTTCCTGTAGTCATGTATGGATGTGAGAGTTGGACTATAAAGAAAGCTGAGACAGAAGAATTGATGCTTTTGAACTGTGTCTTAGAGAAGACTCTTGAGAGTACCCTGGACTGCAAGGAGATCCAACCAGTCCATCCTAAAGGAAATCAGTCCGGGGTGTTTATTGGAAGGACTGATGTTGAAGCTAAAACTCCAATAGTTTGGCCACCTGATGCAAAGAACTGACTCTTTTGAAAAGACCCTGATGCTGGGAAAGATTGAGATCAGAAGAAGGGGATGACAGAGGATGAGATGACTGGATGGTATCACCAAGTCGATGGACATGGGTTTGGGTGGACTCCAGAAGCTGGTGATGGACAGGGAGGCCTAGCATGCTGTGGTTCATAGGGTCATAAAGGATCAGACACGACTGAGTGACTGAACTGGAACTGGAAACAATAAAAGTTTGTTTTCAATATGTTTGAACACTTTATAGAACTTTTTATATATAAATAAATTTATATGTATATAAATTACACATTGTTTTACCACATGATAATAATGATATAACTCTAAGATACAAACAGATTAATAAGTTGATTTAATTAAAAACAGAGCAGTTGAGGAAACTGTTTCCAAAAATATAGAAGAAAAGTAAAAATATGTCTCAATATAACTTTAACCTACATCCACCAGAGGTATTTAGGGATCACATGTTGTAGGACAGTGTTTGCTATGAGCTATTGATGCTTTTGAACTGTGGTGTTGGAGAAGATTCTTGAGAGTCCCTTGGACTGCAAGAAGATCCAACCAGTCCATTCTAAAGGAGATCAGCCCGGGGTGTTCTTTGGAAGGAATGATGCTAAAGCTGAAACCCCCAGTACTTTGGCCACCTCATGCAAAGAGTTGACTCATTGGAAAAGACTCTGATGTTGAGAGGGATTGGGGGCAGGAGGAGAAGGGGACGACAGAGGATGAGAAGGCTGGATGGCATCATGGACTCGATGGACGTGAGTTTGAGTGAACTCCGGGAGTTGGTGATGGACAGGGAGGCCTGGCGTGCTGCAATTTATGGGGTCGCAAAGAGTTGGACACGACTGAGTAAATGAACTGATAATTTACATAAATTTCTAAAGACTATGACATTATTAGTACGTAAAAAAAAATTTGATTCAGCTTTGTTTTGTCTTCTGACTTTAATAATAAAATCTGAAGATAGATTACCAAGATAATATATTAGATTTCTTGAGCGTAAGACTTATTACTAAACACAGGTTTTAGATAAAACTCTTCCCTGGTAGCTCAGCTGGTAAAGAATCAGCCTACAAAGCAGGAGACCTAGGTTCGATTCCTCGGTCAGGAAGATCCCCTGGAGAAGGAAATGCCAACCCACTCCAGTGTTCTTGGTGGGAGAATCCTCATGGACAAAGAAGCCTGGTGGGCTATAGTCCGTGTGGTAACAAAGAGTTGGACACAGCTGAGAGACTAGCTTTCATATGTGTGTGTGTGTGTATATATATATATATATATAATGTATATATATAGAAAGAGAGAGAAAAAGAGAAGGCTAAATATATATATATAGGTATAAAATATACATAAATATATTAGTATTTATTTAAAAATTTTAAAATGTATTTATTTACATAAATGCACATATAAACACTCACAGATACTTAATAGGTAAATGTTGTAATTACTTTGGTCATTTAAAGCTTTCATCATTAGAATTCAGGTGATGGGCAAAAAGAAAAAATTATGAATCACCTTCACCACCCTGCTACACTGAAGACTTATGAAGAAATACTCAACATAGTATTTTGGTGGCTTTAAAATGGTCTCAGTTCAGTTCAGTCACTCAGTCGTGTGCGACTCTTTGTGACCCAATGAATTGCAGCACGCCAGGCCTCCCTGTCCATCACCAACTCCTGGAATTCACTCAGACTCACGTCCATCGAGTCCGTGATGCCATCCAGCCATCTCATCTGCGGTCGTCCCCTTCTACTCCTGCCCCCAATCCCCCCCAGCATCAGAGTCTTTTCCAATGAGTCAACTCTTCACATGAGGTGGCCAAAGTACTGGAGTTTCAGCTTTAACATCATTCCTTCCAAAGGAATCCCAGGGCTGATCTCCTTCAGAATGGACTGGTTGGATCTCCTTGCAGTCCAAGGGACTCTCAAGAATCTTCTCCAACACCCCAGTTCAAAAGCATCAATTCTTTGGCGCTCAGCTTTCTTCACAGTCCAACTCTCACATCCATACATGACCGCAGGAAAAACCATAGCCTTGACTAGACGGACCTTCGTTGGCAAAGTAATTTCTCTGCTTTTGAATATGCTATCCAGGTTAGTCATAATTTTTCTTCCAAGGAGTAAGCATCTTTTAATTTCATGGCTGCAATCACCATCTGCAGTGATTTTGGAGACCCAAAATATAAAGTCTGACACTGTTTCCACTGTTTCCCCATCTATTTCCCCTGAAGTGAAAGGACCGGATGCCATGATCTTTGTTTTCTAAATGTTGAGCGTTAACCCAACTTTTTCACTCTCCACTTTCACTTTCATCAAGAGGTTTTTTAGTTGCTCTTCACTTTCTGCAATGATCTCAGTTATCTATAGTTCTAAAACCATCATTTTGAATTTTATACAAATTTTACAGTCTTCCTAGAGCCCTAGTTTCAGCAAATATTAGTTGGCACTTTGTATACCCCTCTAGATGCATTTACATACATTTTATGTTCAGATGAAATAAGACAAAGCACCAATGTCTACTGTAAATGACTTATATTTCTGCAAATTTTTATTTATACTGTTTTTTTTTACTCAATAATCAAAATTATAGTTCATTCCAAAAAGCAGAATGTTGGGAGAAAAGCTTGTCCCCCAAATTTGTAAATAAATTTATTCTGTCATTCTGCCCTTTTCTGCCTCTTCCATTCACCTCCAAAAGTATTCATGTGGTAGAGTGTTGAAGGAAACCTGCCATTAATTCAAAGCATAAAGTATATTTTCTAACCTTTTCCAAACAAAACACCACAGAGAGAACATGGAGCGTGAGTTATTTTGGAGCTGAGCAGGTTTCTTCTTCATGTGGCAGAACAGACTGAAATGAAATGAAGCAACTGACAAGCAACTAATCTCAAAAATATACAAGCAACTCCTGCAGCTGAATTCCGGAAAAATAAATGACCCAATCAAAAAATGGGCCAAAGAACTAAATAGACATTTCTCCAAAGAAGACCTACAGAAGGCTAACAAACACATGAAATATGCTCAACATCACTTATTATCAGAGACATGCAAATCAAAACCACAATGAGGTACCATTTCATGCCAGTCAGAATGGCTGCAATCCAAAAGTCTACAAGCAATAAATGCTGGAGAGGGTGTGGAGAAAAGGGAACCCTCTTACACTGTTGGTGGGAATGCAAACTAGTACAGCCACTATGGAGAACATTATGGAGATTCCTTAAAAAACTGGAAATGAAACTGTCTTATGACCCAGCAATCACACTGCTGGGCATACACACTGAGGAAACCAGAATTGAAACAGACACAAGTACTGCAATGTTCATCGTAGCACTGTTTATAATAGCCAGGACATGGAAGCAACCTAGATGTCCATCAGCAGATGAATGGATAAGAAACCTGTGGTACATATACACAATGGAGTATTCAGTTCAGTTCAGTTCAGTTCAGTCACTCAGTCGTGTGCGACTCTTTGCAACCCCATGAATCGCAGCATGCCAGGCCTCCCTGTTCATCACCATCTCCCGGAGTTCACTCAAACTCACATCCATTGAGTCCGTGATGCCATCCAGCCATCTCATCCTCTGTTATCCCCTTCTCCTCCTGCCCCCAATCCCTCCCAGCATCAGAGTCTTTTCCAATGAGACAACTCTTCCCATGAGATGGCCAAAGTACTGGAGTTTCAGCTTTAACATCATTCCTTCCAAAGAAATCCCAGGGCTGATCTCCTTCAGAATGCACTGGTTGGATCTCCTTGCAGTCCAAGGGACTCTCAAGAGTCTTCTCCAACACCTCAGTTCAAAAGCATCAATTCTTCGGCACTCAGCCTTCTTCACAGTCCAACTCTCACATCCATACACGACCACTGGAAAAACCGTAGCCTTGACTAGACGGACCTTAGTCGGCAAAGTAATGTCTCTGCTTTTGAATATACTATCTAGGTTGCTCATAACTTTTCTTCCAAGGAGAAGCGTCTTTTAATTTCATGGCATTGCCGACATCCGCTGGATCATGGAAGAAGCAAGAGAGTTCCAGAAAAACATCTACTTCTGCTTTATTGACTATGCCAAACACTTTGACTGTGTGGATCACAATAAACTGTGGAAAATTCTGAAAGAGATGGAAATACCAGACCACCTAACCTGCCTCTTGAGAAATCTGTATGCAGGTCAGGAAGCAACAGTTAGAACTGGACATGTAACAACAGACTGGTTCCAAATAGGAAAAGGAGTACGTCAAGGCTGTATATTGTCATCCTGTTTATTTAACTTATATGCAGAGTACATCATGAGAAATGCTGGGCTGGAAGAAACACAAGCTGGAATCAAGATTGACGGGAGAAACATAAATAACCTCAGGTATGCAGATGACACCACCCTTATGGCAGAAAGTGAAGAGGAACTAAATAACCACTTGATGAAAGCGAAAGAGGAGAGTGAAAAAGTTGGCTTAAACATTCAGAAAACGAAGATCATGGCATCTGGTCCCATCACTTCATGGCAAATAGATGGGGAAACAGTGGAAACAGTGTCAGACTTTATTTTTGGGGGCTCCAAAATCACTGCAGATAGTGAATGCAGCCATGAAATTTAAAAATGGAGTATTACTCAGCCATTAAAAATAATACATTTGAATCAGTTCTAATGATGTGGATGAAACTGGAGCCTATTATACAGAGTGAAGTAAGACAGAAAGAAAAACACCAATACAGTATACTAATGCATATATATGGAATTTAGAAAGATGGTAACGATAACCCTGTATGCGAGACAGCAAAAGAGACACAGATGTGTAGAACAGTCTTTTGGACTCTGTGGGAGAGGGAGAGGGTGGGATGATTTGGGAGAATGGCATTGAAACATGTATAATATCATATATGAAACGAATAGCCAGTCCAGGTTCGATGCATGATACTGGATGCCTGGGGCTGGTGCACTGAGATGACCCAGAGGGATGGTACGGGGAGGGAGGAGGGAGGAGGGTTCAGGATGGGGAACATGTGTATACCTGTGGCAGATTCATGTTGATGTATGGCAAAACCAATACAATTTTGTAAAGTAATTAATCTCCAATGAAAATAAATAAATTTATATTTAAAAAAAAATTTAAAAATGGTATGAAAGGGAGGCAGGCATTTTGTTCACTTGTACCTCATTAAGCAGGTCACTAACCAAGGCAGTCTCATCTTATAGCTCCAACTGCCTCCTCTTGGGGCCACCAACAGCTCCTGGGTCTTAAAGGTTGATGGGCAGTTGATTTATTCCTTTGCAATTATTCAAATCTCTCCAAAATGTATGCTTTTTTTTCAAATCCATATCCTGCAGGACTGAAGGGTTTTACACCTGCTTAATAGCTTCATGTAGAAGAGCTTCCCTAATTTCCATAGCAAGAGATTATCATGTCACATATTTTGGAACAAGTCCAAGTCCCACTCCAGACAAAAAGTGATATGACAGGATAACTCTGCAGTTAATGGAAACAGGTAGAAATATGGAAGCAGGGGTATTTTCCAAGATACATATGCCTTTGACATGCTCATGTCCATTTTTATATTGATTCATCTTTTAAGATAATTTAAGGAACTGGAAAACAAACAAATTGTTTAAAAAAAAATACTAACACTGACAGCCTAAGAAACAATATTTTTCTTCCTGATCTAGATTATAAAAACTGATACAAGTATGGCTATATTAAGAGAACATAAATTACACTGAGAACAACTCTGTACCTTAAGTGTTAAGGTGTGAATATTATTTGTAAGTTATTTGCCCACAAAGTCTCTTGCTCTAGCATGTTTGGCAAGCTATTAGATTTTAGAACAGTCAGAGATTGCTGCAGTCTTAATTGAGTTTTTATCAACTTTCTCTGTTAGTTACATCTTCCTAGATTTCTCTCTATGTATACCGGTAGGTGAAAATAAAAGAAATATAAAATCTAATCTACTAATGTCATAGATTCCCTCTGTAATTCTCATACAATTCTGAATGAATTAATGCAAGATAGTTCTGGGGAAGTTTCTACTTTCAAGCAATGGAAATATGTATATTCTGCAATACTTAATGTTGAATTCATATGCAAAGTGAATGAATTAATCATTGCTCACTAATAACCACATTGATAGATCCTGATCACTGTCCCCTCCAATATCTAAACTGCAACTCAGCTCGTCTTCAATTACCCAACACTCCTGCTTATTTCAGGTCTGCACTGTCCCCTCTTTTCTCTCATAATCCTACAGAACAAATGGTTCTCCCATTTTGTGCTATGATAAATGCTAGCATAGTCAATAAGAAGTTTTAAGCTCAACAAATACACTTCAATGAAATATTAGTGGGAATCCAGTCTTCTGTATAGAGGTGTGTTTATTACACACTATATTTACATATTATTTCATTTTCAAAACTCTCATCTCTTAATCCAGAGATACTTTATCTGAAGAAGAAGTGTTGCACATTTATTTGCTCAGTACAGAAGGCCAACAATGTGTCAGGCAAAGCTACTGGCAACACGGTAGTAACTAAGACCGGCATACAAAAAACATAAATGAGCAGATAGTCCTAAAAATGTGTCTGAGTCACCGAGAGAGGAAAAGAAAGGAAAGGAAGATGGTAGACAAAGACACTGATGATATTGTTATTTTGCTCAAGTCAGAATTCTTCATGTGAATAGGTGGAACAACTTGGACAATTTTTCAGTCACTTCTGCTGTTAGAGAGAAATGTTAGTGTCAGTCATTTGTAGTTGTAACCTGAAAAAACAGATCAAAGGAAACAACTCATATTCAGAGCAGATCTCTTAGTTTCAATCTGATCAAATACTTAATATAAACTTTTTTCTACTGAAAAGTAATAATTTGTTGAATATTTTTCTCAGTATATATACTTTTAAATAACCTATAAATGACCATCCCCGCAAAATGGGTACTTAGTAACCTCTCATCAATTTTCAAAAATTAATGATTAACATGCCAGGCTTGATGAAGCACAAGCTGGAATCAAGATGGCCAGGAGAATATCAATAACCTCAGATATGCAGATACCACCCTTATGGCAGAAAGCAAAGAAGAACTAAAGAGCCTCTTAAAGAAAGTGAAAGAAGAGAGTGAAAAATCTGGCTTAAAAGTCAACATTCAAAAAACCAAGATAATGGCATCCAGTCCCATCACTTCATGTCAAATAGATGGGGAAACAATAGAAACAGTGACAGACTATTTTCTTGGGCTCCAAAATCACTGCAATGGTGACCAAAGCCACAAAATTAAAAGATGCTTGCTCCTTGGATGAAAAGCAATGATCAACCTAGACAGCAATTTAAAAAGCAGAGACACTACCTTGCCGACAAAGGTTTATCTAGTTAAAGCTATGGTTTTTCCAGTAGTCACGTTTGGTTGTGAGAGTTGGACCATAAAAAGTCTGAGCACTGAAGAACTGATGGTTTTGAAATGTGTTGTTGGAGAAGACTCCTGAGAGTCCCTTGAACTGCAAGGGGACCAAATCAGTCAATTCTAAAGAAAATCAGTCCTGACTATTTATTGGAAGGACTGATGCTGAAGCTCCAACACTTTGGCCACCTGATGCGAAGAACTGACTCATTGGAAAAGACCCTGATGCTGGGAAAGATTGAAAGCAGGAGGAGAAGGGGAAGACAGAGGATGAGATGGTTGGATGACATCACTGACTTGATACACATAAGTTTGAACAAGTTCTGGGAGTTGGTGATGGACAGAGAAGCCTGGTGTGCTGCAGTCCATGGGGTCACAAAGAGTCAGACATGACTGAGCAACTGAACTGAACTGAACAGATCTGAATTGCCTTCACTGTCAGTTTGGGGACCACCTGTGCCAAGAAGATCTGTTCACACTACTGAGGCATAATAAGTCTCAGATCATCATTCTTCATCTCAGAAGCATTATTGGTACTTTTTTTCCTCACTTCACATACCTGAGAAAAATTTAATCTATTATCACAACTTAGGTGCATGATACAGAATCCAATTCCTGCATGAGTTAAAATATATATTCGATCAGCATTTGTTCATTATTAGAAGAGGCTTATTAATATGGAAATGTGGAAATGGCAACTCACTCCAGTATTCTTGCCTAGAGAACTCCATGGGTGGAGGAGCCTGACAGGCTACCGTTCATGGGGTAGCAAAGAATCAGACATGAAGGATCAAATACATAATATATCACATGATTCATATATTAAAATATGTCATAAAAAATCACACAATTTTATTAACTTTGTTGTTACCCAAATCTCTTGAATTGAGCCTAACATTTCCTACTCTAAATTTTACACCCAACCAAGTCAAACAACCTAAAGACAGATAATAAGTGTCAGCCCCAGAATGACAGTGAATATATTTTGGGAACCTGTATTAATAAGGGACTCTAATATGAGCATGTATATGAGAGTTGGTTTTCTTTTTACACTGTTAACAGAAATTCAGTTCAGTTCAGTTCAGTTGCTCAGTCATATCCGACTCCTTGCGACCCCATGAAACATGCACGCCAGGTCTCCCTGTCCATCACCAGTTCCTGGAGTCCATCCAAACCCATGTCCATTGAGTCAGTAATGCCATCCAATCATCTCATCCTCTGTCGTCCCCTTCTCCTCCTGCCCTCAATCTTTCTCAGCATCAGGGTCTTTTCAAATGAGTCAGTTCTTCGTATCAGGTAGCCATACTATTGGAGTTTCAGCTTCAACACCAGTCCTTCCAATAAACACCCAGGAATGATTTCCTTTAGGATGGACTGGTTGGATCTCCTTGCAGTCCAGGGTACTCTCAAGAGTCTGCTCCAAGACACAGTTCAAAAGCATCAATTCTTTGGCACTCAGTTTTCTTTATAGTCCAACTCTCACATCCATACATGACTACTGGACAAACCATAGCCTTGACTAAATGGACTTTTGTTGACAAAGTTATGTCTCTACGTTTTAATAGCTGTAGATTTGTAATAATGCAAGTAGAATTTGAAATTTCAACCTATTTAAATCCTGAATCAAATGTGTTATTTTTTCAAAATACAGGTCACTGTTTGAGAAAATAGATCTGATTAATGTAAATTGTGGTTGATTTTCTACCTTAATAATTCTTTTTTAATCCTAAAGAAAATATATAAGTAGCCTGATCATTCTTAATAAGATTATAACTTTGTAGTGTAAGTCAATAAGGAATAGATTATCAAAAGGATCTGTAATAATAAGCAGGGCCACTCCACTATGCATCTATAATTGTCAGTTTGAAAGCTTTTATTTTTTCTATAATTTTCCTCATAGTTGTGCCATATCTTTTTTATAAGTGGAATTTAGGAAGTACACTGGAACTCTCAAACATGAAAATATATACAGAATAATGCAACATAATCTTGGCAACATAAATCTGAACATTTTCTACAGGGATTTGTTTCTAATAATATTTTCTTAATTTACTTTGGTTTTTAATTTGAGGATAATTATTTTACAATATTGCAATGGTTTCTGCCATATATTAACATGAAATAGCCATAGGAATACATAAGCATCCTCCTTCTTAAACCTCCCCCCAACCTCTCTCCTCATCCCACCCCTCTAGGTCATCATAGTACACCTGCTTTGGGTTCCCTACATCAAACAGCAAATTCCCACTGGCTATCTATTTTACATATGAAAATATATATTTTTCAATGCTATTCTCTCAAGTCATCCCACCCTCTCCTTCCCACACGGTGACCCTAAGTTTATTTTTTATGTCTGCATCTCCCTTGCTGCCCCGTAAATAGGATCATCTGTACCATCTTTCTAGATTCCATATATATCCATTAATATGTGGTATTTGTCTTGTTGTGATTTACTCTCATAACATTTAACTTAATTATATGAAATTGTTAGTATTATTTTTTACCTGAGAAACACTTATGGGGAGAAAAAACATACATAGATTGTCCGAGAATCCAAACATTGATGGAGTGTTTGATTTAATTGATTTCATGGAATATTCCAATTCTGAGATTCTTTAACTGTGCAGTTCTATTCTAACATTTGCTAGCTTGTCAATTTTTTTTTCTTTGAAACTGTGCATTCAGTAAGAATTCAGTGATAGCCACATGATTGAATTTCAAAAATGTATTTGTATTTTTAGAGTTTTCTCAGTAAAAAATAACTAATCTTGATAGTCCTATGAGTTGAAAGAGATGAACACAAGTTATTTTCAAAATGGTAGTTTCAGAAACCATGATCTCTTCCGAACAGGATTTTTTTCAGTTTTAAAAAACTTCATCTCCAATGCTATCTGGCATTTATAAACATACTTTAGCAGACTCTAAGTTGCTAAGGAGCTTAACTATAAATCCTTTTCCAAGATTAAGTACATCTCCACAACTCTTAATTCATTAAGTCTGTCAGGTAGGTAACTAATGGAAAAATGTTTTGAGTGTATCAGTTATAAAATGTTTTCATAACACAATCCCGAATACCAATAACTGCATTCAGTCAAGAAGAATATGTTTTCTCTCTCAGATCTATGTATTCTCTCCCAACACCAAAATACCCAAAACAAACACAAATATATGAATATATGATCAAAACTTAAAATTACTGACTTTTTCAGCTATCACTCTCCTTCCCCTCCTTAAAATTTTTCAAGAAGGTTATCCTTACTTCCCACTTACAGCTCAAATACTTGAATGTGGAATCTATAACCAAACAGAAATCTGACTGTCTCTCAGAAGGGCCATAGTCTTCAATCTCCCCTTCCCTTGCCCTTTCAATACTTTTCAGAAACTTTCAAAATCTCTCTTACTAGACTCTCTTTGAATTGCTAGAAAACAACCACTCTCTTGGTTTTCTCCTCTACCTGTGACTATAACTTTTTTGTCTCTTTTAGTGACTCTTCTTCTCTAGTTTCTTTAAATTTTGAAAATGTTTTGATTCTATTCTAGGCACTCCTGTCAATGTATTAAAGCTCACCTCTTCTCACAGGCTTCTGTTCCATTCCAGTAAACACATTTACCAATGAAGAAAATGAGCCCCAAGTTTTCATCTCTAGATCAGAAGACCATTCCCACATGCCATCTTCTTGTTAGATATCAGGGTTCCCAGGTGGCACATTGGTTTGGGTTTGCCAAAAACTCAAAAGAGATGTGAAATTTCTCTTCCATTATACCTTACAATTTTCATTGTGGTCCAGTGTTCTTCCTTTCCACAGAGGATAATTCTATTTACACATTAATTGAGCTGAAAATCTGGGAGTCACTCTTGATTCTTAATACTCTCTCACCTCACTTCAGATCAAAAACACAAGAATTGTCAATTGTAACTGCTAGCTCACTTCAGTTCAGTCGCTCAGTCATGTCCGACTCTATGTGACCCCATGGACTGTAGTACGCCAGGCTTCCCTGTCCAATACCAACTCCTGGAGATTGTTCAACTAATGTCCGTCAAGTCAGTAATGCCGTCCAACCATCTCATCCTCTGTTTTCCCCTTCTCTTCCCTCCCTCAATCTTTCCCAGCATTAGGGTCTTTTCCAATAAGTCAGTTCTTTGCATCAGGTGGCCAGAGTATTGGAGCTTCAGCTTCAGTATCAGTCCTTCCAATGGATATTCAATACTGATTTTCCTTAGGATTGACTGATTTGGTCTCCTTGCAGTCCAAGGGACTCTCAAGAGTCTTCTCCAACTCCACAGTTCAAAAGCATCAATTCTTCAGCATTGAGCTTTCTTTATAGTCCAACTTTCATATCCATACACGACTACTGGAAAAACCCTAGCTTTGATTAGATGCACCTCTGTTGCCAAAGAAATGTCTCTGCTTTTTAATATGCTGTCTAGATTTGTCATAGCTTTTCTTCCAAGGAGCAAGTGTTTTTTTTGTTTTTTTTGTTTTTTTAAATTTCATGGCTGCAATCACCACGTGCAGTGATTTTGGAGCCCCCCCAAATAAAGTCTGTCACTGTTTTCGTTGCTTTCCCATCTATTTGACATGAAGTGATGGGACAGGATGCCATGATCTTAGTATTCTGAATGTTGAGTTTTAAGCAAATATTCTCACTCTCCTCTTTCATCTTCATCAAGAAGCTCTTTAATTCTTCTTTGCTTTTCTGCCATAAGGGTGGTGTCACCTGCATATCTGAGGTTATTGATATTTCTCCCAGCAATCTTAACTCCAGCTTGTGCTTCATCCAGCCCAGCATTTCTCATGATGATTTCTGCATATAAGTGAAATAAGCAGGGTGACAGTATGCAGCCTTGATAGTATTCCTTTCCCAATTTGGAACAAGTCTGCTCTTCCATGTCCAGTTCTAACTGCTGCTTCTTGACCTGCATATAGATTTCTCAGGAGGTAGGTCAGGTGCTCTGGTATCTCTCTAAAATTTTCCACTTTTATTGTGATCCACACAGTCAAAGGCTTTATCTTACTTAATAAAGAAGAAGTAGATGTTTTTATGGAACTCTCTTGTTTTTTTGGTGATCCAGCAAATGTTGGCAATTTGATCTCTGGTTCCTCTGTCTTTCTAAATCCAGCTTGAACATCTGGAAGTTCACGGTTCACATATTGTTGAAGCCTGGCTTGGACAATTTTGAGCATTACTTTGCTGGCGTGTGTGATGAATACAATTGTGTGGTACTTTGAACACTCTTTGGCATTATCTTTCTTTGGGATTAGAATGAAAACTGACCTTTTCCAGTCCTGTGGCCACTGCTGAGTTTTCCAAATTTGCTGGCATATTGAGTGTAACACTTTCACAGCATCATCTTTTAATATTTGAAATAGCTCAACTGGAATTCCATCATCTCCACTAGCTTAATTCATAATGATGCTTCCTAAAGCCCACTTGACTTTGCATTTCAGGATGTTCAGCTCTAGGTGAGTGGTCACACCACTGTGGTTATCTGGGTCATGAAGATCTTTTTGTACAGTTCTTCTGTGTATTCTTGCCACCTCTTCTTAACATCTTCTGCTTCTATTAGGTCCATACCATTTCTGTCCTTTATTGTGCCCATCTTTGCATGAAATGGTCCCTCAGTATCCCTAAGTTTTTGAAGAGATCTCTCATCTTTCCCATTCTATTGTTTTCCTCTATTTCTTTGCACTGATCACTGAGGAAGATTTTCTTATCTCTCATCGCTATTCTTGGAACTCTGCCTTCAAATGGGTATACCTTTCCTTTTCCTCTTTCCCTTTCACTTCTCTTCTTTTCTCAGCTATTTGTGTCTTTTATTCTCCTTCTCTGCTATGATACATACTGGGACAATTTCATGTTCCTCCTGTGGATCTTTGCAAATCGATGCTCAGTAATTTAGTCAGTCAGTTCAGTCACTCAGTCATGTCCGACTCTTTGCGACCCCATGAATCGCAGCACACCAGGCCTCCCTGTCCATCACCAACTCCTGGAGTTCACTCAAACTCATATCCATCTATTCGGTGATGCCATCCAGCCATTTCATCCTCTGTCGTCCCCTTCTCCTCCTGCCTCCAATCCCTCCCAGCATCAGAGTCTTTTCCAACGAGTCAACTCTTTGCATGAGGTGGCCAAAGTATTGGAGTTTCAGCTTTAGCATCATTCCTTTGATGCTCACTTTTTTATCCTAATTCATAGCTCTGTGTAGTAAATGCTTACTTGTCTCTTCCATGAACTGCAAGCTCCTAGAGGTCAGAGACTACATGTTTTTCAGCATTATGTTCCTTGTCCTAAGGAAATGTCTAATAAATAGAAGATTATTTCATATATATATAAAATATATATATTATATATAATATATATATATTATATAAATATATGCCAGAGTCCAACTCCAGTAGCCAGGGATTCAACCTGAAGAGGTGGACAGTGTCAGCGAATGAGACAGCCTCTCATTTTTCTATGGACTGCCTGTTTATTCCAAGTTTAAGATTCTCTTTTATACTTTTACAAAAACATTATCCCAGAGGTTTGAGATTTTCAGTTCCCCCTCTCCAAGATATATTATCTCCATAAATCATTGTTGCTCTTCAAACAGAGTTCCTGCTTCAGTGACTCTCTCGGAATCAGCCTTACAATATATTATCTACCTGCTCTAATGTGTCCTATAGTTAACTTGTGAGTACATTGTAACTCATGCTACATTCCTCAGTTTACTACTTATCTTCCTAAATCCTGTTTGCCCTAACATCCTGAGCTCACTATCTCTTAAAAAGGCTTCTAGCTATAGTGTCTCTAAAAATTCCTAACTTCTATAAGCTATAGTAAAATATGCTAACTTTACAACATTCCTTAAATCTTTAACTTCTAACTGTTTTAATTATTTCTAAGCCCTAAATTCAGTAAACTCCTTTGCCATAAACATTCTCCTCACAAATAGGCTTCAGATATCAGTTCCTCCCGTGGCCTCAAGCTACGGCCTATGTGCTCATCCTGGAACACTCTTTTGTAAAAGTCCTTGAATAAATGTCAATGATTAACTTTATGAATTATTTTCTGAGCAAGGCTGCAGAAGGCTTTGTGCCTTCTCATGCTCCTCTCAAGAGCAATAAGCACCTTAATATTCCTTTTCAGTCAACTCAGTCGGGGAGAGGAAGAGACAAGTCAGAATTACAAGGCCTAACTCCTCATCCCGGGATCCATGCCTGCAGAATGAGGAGAGGGGGCTGGGGACTGTGCCTCCATTTTGTCAGTAATGCCTAACGCGGCTCCCGACATATATATATATATACACTTAAATAAATGGATATAGGAGCTAGTATTTAAATTTAGATCAGTCTCTTTCACAGCTCATACCTGCTAAATGCAGAACAATTGGTAATGGTTATAACAGAAATCAAGTAGCTCATTTGAGGTTCTACACGATGCTGCATAAGGAAGAAAGATACAATTACTAGACGAAGCATTTCAGAGAAGCATTTCAAGGCATGCTATTACTTGTTTAGAAAGCCACTAGTTACAGCATCAGAAGGCTTATAGAAGCTTTGTGTCAAAACACCAGCCATGTTTATGGACATAACGTTTTTTCGAAGGGAAATGAGAAACTCTGGTATTTTTCTGCTCTTTATGTGATCAGAAAAAAAAAAAAAAAAAGTTTTTGAGTCAAAAACCTATTTGGTTACCCATAAGAAACTTTAAAAAACCAAAGTAATTCACTTTTATTAGTCCAATGTTAATGAAATGAAAAATAAAAATATGAGAATAATATAAGTAAATTTGAATACCTTCCCACAGGGTAGACTTAAACAGATCTGCTTTAGGACGACTGCTGGAATAAAAAAATAGAATCAGAAATACACAGCAAATATCTAGAGATATTCATTATATTTTTACAGAAGGGACTCTTAAGTAATGATGTCCTTGCCTCTACATGGCTTTACTATAATCAAATGATAGAAAATGTAGCAATTTGACAGTTCTGAGCTACCTTGACCTTATGGGTCCCTCCTCCTACTTTCTGAGATTCAGTGTTTCTCAAAGGAAGATCATACATTTACTTTAACCTTAATATAAGTAAGTCAGTCCTTCTGTGTATTCTTCCAATTAACTTGTTACATCCTCTGTACTTAACCGAAGGGAAAGCAATCTAACCCTTGACTATCATTCAATGTTACCTTTCAACCAGCCTTTGTTGTTATCTACCTCATTAAAATACTATTTTATATATTATGAAATTATATTAACGTCTTGTTAATATTTCAAATATATTAAAAGGAAACTCCAGAAAGAAATGATCTAAGAATAAGATGTAACACAACTTTGCTGTGTGAAAATACTCATAGTATATTACATTTGAAGAGTAGTCTTAGAGCATAATGATAATGACAGTTACCATGCATAGAATAATTACCACGAATCCTTTTAAGTAAATTGTCATCACCATTCTAAGAATGAAGAAACTGAGACTTAATGATGCTAAGAAAGCTTCCTGGGATCAGATGGCCACTAAAAGGCAGCATAAGATAATAACTCTTGCCTCTCTCCCTAACCCACATTCTTAACCATCTCTGTCAACTACCTCAATGTTAAAGAAATCCAAAGTGAGCACCCATTTGTCAAAAAGGGAAAGATAAATCCTGTGCTTTGCCACACCAACTTCAACACAGCTGTCTTGGATCTTTACCAGGAGAATTCTGTCAGTAAAATTATAAATGTAATAATACTAACAAGAGAGACTTTTGCATTTGCATTCAGTCCATCTTAGAATGAATTGCACAGTATGCATTTGAGATTACTATGAGGCACATATATATTACTATCACAATGTATTTTAATAAATGTGTTTATCATCCCATTTTCATACATGAAATACTAAAGTTCCCAAGTGCTAACACATCAATACAGTGACACTAACAATTAAAAGGTCTTTTCATTTTACCAGTCTTATTTATATCTATTACTAATATTACAGTCCATTTTGCATTCATAAATATACATGTATGCATTAAAAGTATACAGTTCATCCTTTCTTGAATTATAATGATTTATGTTCCTCAGAGGATGATAAACTATATTAAGAAAAGAACCATGCTTCCTTCTTATTTGTATCATATTTCCTAGCATACAACTTAATATATAGTTGCTACTCCAAAGTGTGACTTATCAAAATCTTTAATTCACATCCCATAGTTCTTTGTTCTCTTCTTCATTTTTTTCATCCAGCCATCTATCCATGTAGTCTATATTATTTCTGTTTAATCTACATATCTATCATAATTAATTGATCAATATCTAGCTTAAAAGTTAATATGTCAAAGTCTTCATTTAGAATGAAACACTTTTAAAGGAATGGTTTTTATTAGATTAGAAAGAGAATACAATTGATTGATTATTAGGATACTCTCAGTAAAATGATTAATGATTACTAATTGTGGCAAATCAGTGATATCCACATCAGTATCTCACACCACATATGCTTCCCTCACAATACATCTCCGGAGCTCTTTCTACTAAGTGATAGCAAGAATGATCTCTCCCCTTGAATCTATGCTGGTTTGTTACTCTGACTCCAGTGGAAGGGATACTCTGTGAGTTCTGAAACTGTTAGAAGCACACTGACTGAAACCGCCCATGCTGGCCAGGCTCTCTTGTAACCATCTGCCTGAGTTGTTTTACAACCAGAGGTCCTGGTAAGGAACATGGAACTAATAAGCCACCACCAACCAGAAGAGTTTGGGAAAGGTCAAATGAGACACCACGTGTCCATCCACCTCCCAGAATCCCTCTCGCTAGCATCCATCTTGGCTGAGCAATGCATGCGCCACCAGGAAGGACTCTGAGTCAGAATGATTGACCAAAGACAACCTGGAAACTAATTCCATCAACATAAAACCCAAGACTGTGAGCCGTGTGGCAGAGCAGTTCTCCTGGACTCCCTTACCCTGCTGCTCTCTGCCCGGGTGCCCTCTTCCAATAAAGTCTCTTGCTTTGTCAGCACATGTCTCCTTGGACAGCTCTTTTCCAAGTGTTATACAAGAGCCCACTCTTGGGGCCCTGGAGGGCCCCCCTTCCTACAACAACTGGTGACCACAAAGGGACCCCCATTTTTATTGTGGTTGACATCCAGACCACTAGAGGTACTCCAGGATGAGCTCACCTGCTGAAGGACCTGACCCAGCAGCCACAACTGGGACCTATTTGTCCCTGGTCTCCTCCTGACATGGACAACTGACCAGAGTGCCCTGAACAGGTAAGGAACAAGATTTTTGCTGACCCCAGTTATCTCACCCTTCTTTTCAATCCCTTCTATCCTATCCTATTTTTTCCTTTCCCGTGGTCATGGACACAGGAATCTTGTTGAAGGGCCTCAGCCTGAGCTGAGGATTGGAGACATTACCTCCTCTTGGCAGAGAACTCAAATTTTGGTTCTGGTAGGGCTGGGTTCCAGTCCTCCCTTCTCTGGTGGCCCAGGGGAAAGTCCTATAAAGCCTGGGTATCTGCAGGTGGCAGGAGATGTCTGTAAGGACACCTCTTTTTTTTCCCTCTTTCTCTCCCCACTCCTTCTCTCTCAACCTGGCCTCTTTTCTTCTCTTTGAAGACTTAAGTCATTTCCATTTACTCTGTCTCTCAGTTGGAGAAGAAAATGGCAAACCACTCCAGTACTCTTGCCCCAAAAATCCCATGGACGGAGAAGCCTGGCAGGCTACAATCGATGGGGTCGCAAAGAATCGGACATGACTGAGCTACTTCACTTCACTTCACTGTCTGTCAATACTCGGACCTGAAGTTCTGGGTCCTTGTAAGAGAGTTTTTGAGAGGCTATGCGCTCTCCTCCTCAATAATTGTGTTTTCTGTTCTTGGAGAGATAATCAAGCATTAGAAGCCCTCCATCAGGTTCCCTGTTTCTATAAATTCAGCCATTTGATTTAGCATTTTGCCGAATGCTTCCACGTGGAAGAAATTAACAGGGTTCAGTATAGTTGCACCTGGTCTTGGGTAAGAAGTAACACCCTAGACATGTTTAGTGGTTAATTCACCTTTAGGGACCAGTCCTACAGCCCCACTGATAGTGTTTACTACTGAGAATTTCCTCTGGTGCATGTACAGTCTGGGAACTGGGGACCAGGAGAGAGCTTACATTTGCTCTAGAGTCAGATATAGGGGCACCCACTCCATTACTAGTCCCCTGGGAATGAGACATTAAACTCTACCACTGTTAAAATGGGAAATAAGCCTAGCTTCCCTTTAGACATCCCACCGGGCTGTCTTTTTGCCCACTGGGAGGGATACCAATTGGAAGGGCTAGAAAAAAAAAAAAATCTTTTCAAATACTGTACATGATACTGGCCTACTAACTCCCTGGGAGGTGGTGAAAAATGGCCCCAGTTGGGGTCACTTGGATTCAACAGCATTTTACAGCTCAGTCTATACTACAAACGTGAGGGTAAATACAAGTAGGTTCCCTATATCCAGGCCTTTATGGCCCTCTACCAGGATTCCAAAAAAAGAGAGAAAATATAAGCTTAAAGACTTTGATAAATGTCCTTTCAAAGTTCTTTTGGCAAGGTCTGAAGCAGAAGATCCCCTTGACCTTCTCTTGAAGCCCTCAGCTCAGGCAGAGAGGTCACAGAGAAAGGAAGTTTAGACAAGCCCAGAAGACACAAGGCTAGGCCTGAAAGCCATGGGACCTGAACGGAAATCTCTTACAGCTGCCTCGGCTCTGCCTCCATATGTCCTTTTCCCCAGGGGATTATCATCAGGAGGTAAGCTTTGCCCTTTACAGAAGGAAAGGTCATCCTTGGACAAAATCTTCCTCCTAAGAGAGGTAGCAGATGGGGAGAGGGGAACTATGCGTGTTCATGTTCTTTTTTCTACACAAAACATTACTTATAGGGAGCAGTTGGGTTCATATTCTGAGAACTCCCAAAAAATTAGGGACAAATTTGAGCATCTTAGCCTTAACTTCTCCCTCATCTGAAGGGATATAATGGTCATCCTCACCCAGTGTTATAATGAAGATGAAAAAGCTAGAATCTTAGATCAGGCTAGAAAAGTGGATGATGAAAGACAGCAGGTGGATGTCAGTCTGGCCCCTGCAGAAGAGGCAATCCCCTCTACAAAGCCAGATTGGCATCTCAATACAAGGGCAGGAAAGGAATTCTTAAGACACCTCACTACTTGGCTATTACAGGGAATGACTTGGGATGTCCAAAACGTCATTAATTATATTAAAATAAAAGAGGTTACACTGAGAGAGAATAAAACTCCAGCTATTTGTGAAAACTCACAGAGGCTTTTACCTCTGGCCAGAGGTAAAACTTTACCCAGGCAGATCTAAAAAGTATGGAAGGAAGAGTCCTGTTGGCCCATTTCTTCATAACCCAGGCAGCCCCAGACATAAGGAGAAAATTGCAAAAACTAGGAAAAGGATCAGAGACTCCAATCTCCAATTTGGTGGAGGAGTCAAATAAGGTGTTTTTGAATAGGGATAGGGAAGAGGAAGCCAAAACAAAAAGCAGTCTGAAAGGATAGGAGAATAGAGAGGCAGACCCAAGCCTCGGCCCGACAACAGACTAAAATCCTGGCCTTGATTCATCCTGCCACTATGCAAGAGTCATAGGGAAAGTAAGGAAGTAAAAAGGATCTTAGAAATCCATCACAGCTGAGACATACCCAGTATGCCTGCTGCAGAGAGAATGGACATTGCAAAGAGGAGTTGTCCATATTTTCCTAAGGGAAGGCATATAGAGACCCTCACATATATAGACACCTGCTCCCTCTGTGTTAGTCCTGGGCGACTGGGACCGATGATGCCCAGTGGCTCGAGAAACCCCAGCAAATAGTGAGATCCAGATCATTCCTCTCAATCCTTGGGTGACTCTACAAATAGAAGATAAGGATGTGAGCTTTCTTTTGGACATGGGGGCTGCCTTCTCTGTTCTTCCTTTCCTATTAGGAATTTTAAGTCCCTGACTAAAATGGTGATGGAGGTAGATGGAAAACCCCAGAGCAAAAAATTTACTAAGCCCCTCCATTGTAAGGTGGGCAATTGGCAAGGAGCCCACCCCTTCTTATACATCCCTGGTTGCCCTGCTCCCCTACAGGGGAGAGACCTTCTTTGCCACCCCCAGACCAGAATGACTTCGGGAAAGCTAGAAGCGGATAATTTCCTTTGCTTATTGTCTGAATATTTACAGTCAGATGTAGAAAAGGAGGAGTTCTTCCCTTTCTTAGATGAGGTCAATCCCCAGGTGTGGGTTGTCTCCAGCCCTGGCCTAGCCATAAATGTTCCTCTGATGAAGATTCTTCTGAGGCCTAATGCTCCCTACCCTTGGAAAATACAATATCCCTTAAAACCAGAAGTTCTTGAGGGTCTTAGACCATTAGTTAACAAATACCAAGATACTGGAATTCCAATCACCTGTGCGTCTCCCTGCAATACTCCAGTCTTTCCTGTTAAAAAACCAGATGGATCTTATCAATTCATCCAGGATCTAAGAGTTGTAAATGAAGCTGTGGTTCCCATCCACCCCATAGTCCCAGACCTGTATACCCTCCTATCGCAAGTTCCAGGTAATGCTAAATACTTCTCAGTCTTGGACCTTAAGAATGCTTTATTTTGCATTCCTCTCCATCCTGAATCCCCAAAACTCTTTGCCTTTGAGTGATGGGACCTGGGAACAAGGGAGGCCATACAACTTTGCTGGACTCTACTACCACAAAGGTTTAGGGACAGCCCTCATATTTTCAGGACTTCCTGAGGGAGAGAACTAAGAGAATCAACATTAACAAAAACTAATCTAATACAGTACGTGGATGACTTGCTCATAGCTAGTCCAGATTTTACCAGCTCTCAAATGGCTACTATTAAAACTTTAAAATTTCTGTATGAAATGGATTATCAAGTATCCCCCAGAAAAGCTCAGATTAGCTTAACCCAAGTAAAATACCTTGGATTTATAATTAAAGAAGGGAAAAGAATGCTTGACCCCCAGAGGAAACCCCTCATCTTAAATAACCCACAGCCTCAAACGATAAAACAGTTTAGGGGATTTTTAGGAATGACTGGGTTTTGCAGGATCTGGATCCCTGGTTATGGAAATCTGGCCTGACCCCTATATGAAAAGTTAAGAGGGAAAGGGGAAGAGCCACTTGACTGGGGTGAGACTTTCAAGGTTGCCTTTAATGCCATGAAAGAGTCTATCACTACAGCCCCAGCTTTAGGCCTCCTGAACCTAGAAAAGCCTTTCAGGCTGTATGCTCTGAAAGGATAGGAACTGCTGTTGGGGTGTTAGGGCAAATGATGGGGCCTGTATTATAACCCATGGCTTACCTCTCAAAACAACTAGAGGTGGCCAGAGGGTGGCCCACTTGCCTCCAGGAAGTAGAGGCCACCGCTTTTATGGTTAAAGAGGCATCTAAGCTGACCCTGAGTCAGCCCACCACTGTGTATATGCCTCACTAGGTGCAAGCAGTCTTGGAAACTAAAGGGGTAGATGGATGACAGGGCAAAGAATTACGCAATACCAAGCTCTCTTCCTTGACAACTCCAGAAACAAAATTGAGGGTCTGTCAGACTTTAAATCCAGCCACCTTAATGCTAGATACCCTTACTTACCCTTTGGGTCACCAATGCATGCAAATTATAGATGAGTTATACCCTTCTCATCCTGACCTATGAGAGACACCTTTATCTAACCCAGAGGAAGAATGGTATACAGATGGCAGTAGTTTTGTAGAAAAAAGGAGAAAGGAAAGCAAGATATGCTGTAATGAGCCTAGAAGAAACTAGGGAAAGTGGATCTCTTCCCTCAGGCACCTCAGCCCAGAAAACTGAACTTTTTGCCGTGACAGGAGCGTCGGAATTAGGGGAAGGAAAGAGGATTAGTGTGTATATGACTCTTAAGTGTGCTTTACTCGCCCTACACACCCATGCAGCAATTTGGAAGGAAAGGGGGACGCTCAGTGCTTGAAGCTCTCCTATTAAACACTAATTGCTCATTCTCAGGCTCCTGCAGGCAGTCAAACTTCCTGCTAAATTAGCTGTCATCCGCTGCAAGGGTCACCAAAAGGGGCAAGAAAAGGAGGCCCAGGAAAAGTAGGAAAGTTGATCAGGAGGCAAAATTAGCTGCTAGGGAAGCTATCCCCGTCACTGCTATCTTCCCCCTTTCTCCAAGGAAACCCTGATTCGAAATTATATTCCAGAGTAACATTCCCAATATGCTGAGCGTGGTTGGGAGTTTGGGTCACATGGGTGGTTTCAGATTGATCAGGCCCAAATAATGCTCCCTAACTCTCAGGTTTGGAAAATTACTAACTCCTTACATAAAAGTACTCATTCTGAAAGAGATAATCTGGAAAATTTGCTCAAGCCTATTCTCTACCATCCCCAGTTGGCTAAGGTTGTTCAACAGCTCACACAAAATTGTGATACCTGTCAAGGAAATTATCCAAAAACTAGACCCTTGTCACCTACTCTAGTTAAACCTGTCCAACATTGGGGATAATACTCAGGAGAGGACTGGCAGGTAGATTTTACAGCCATGCCAAAGACCCAAGTGTTCTTTCTTTTTCTGTTGGGGTGTTAGGGCATTCTTTTTCCTTTCTTTCTCTTATTTGCTACTCTTTATTGACATGCTCACAGGATGGATTGAAACATTCCCTACTAGGACAGAGAGAGCTACAAAAGTCTGTAAAACTCTGCTGAAGGAAATAGTGCCTAAGTTTGGGCTGCCTTGATCACTTCAGAGTGACAATGGGCCCTCATTTACAGGCACAATATCCCAGAACCTGGCCCCATGCTTAGGAATCAAATACTGCCTCCACTCATCCTGGTGGCCTCAAGCCTCGGGAAAGGTGGAGAGAGCAAACCAAACTCTTAAAGGACTATAGCCAAACTATGTCAAGAAACACAAAATAAATGGATCCATATGTTATCCATAGCCGTCATGAGGGTACGGACAGTCCCCAAGTGGTCACTGTTATTAAGTCCTTATGAAATGATGTGTGGACATCCATTCTTAACTTCTGATTTTTTTTTTTTTTTTTAAGACACCAATACCCTCATAAAACATAAATTGACCTGGGAAGGTTTCAACAAAAACTCCAAAGATATGGAGAACAGATCCTCCCTAGTTCACAGGAAGACTTGAAAAATCCCCAAGTAAAGCTGGGGGACCAACTATTAGTAATGGCCTGGCAGGAAAAAGGGAGTCCAAGCCAGCTGTCCAAGAAATGGACAAGGTCATATCAGGTTGTCCTAGTAACCTTAACTACAGTAAAAATGAAGGGTCTATCTGCCTGGGTCCACATTTCTAGGAAAAAACCCCATGGCCTACAGGCCTACAGGATGAGGAGATGGGAACTGAGACTCCAAAACCACAGGCCAACTATTCCTATGAACCTGTTGACGTCTTCAGACTCTTGTTCAGGCAGAAGCCCATCAAATCTCCCTCAGATAAGTAAAATACATCCTATGATGTTCCCCCTCTTCCTGATAATATCTCCCTGTACAGCTATTAATCTTTTCCGAAATGAAGCATTCAAGTCAGTTCAGTCTCTCAGTCGTGTCTGATTCTTTGTGACACCATGAATTACAGCACGCCAGGCCTCTATGTCCATCACCAACACCCAGAGTTCACTCAAAGTCACGTCCATTGAGTCGGTGATGCCATCCAGCCATCTCATCCTCGGTCGTCCCCTTCTCCTCCTGCCCCCAGTCCCTTCCAGCATCAGAGTCTTTTCCAGTGAGTCAACTCTTCATGTGATTTGGCCAAAATACTGGAGTTTCAGCTTTAGCATCATTCCTTCCAAAGAATACCCAGGGCTGATCTCCTTTAGAATGGACTGGTTGGATCTCCTTGCAGTCCAAGGGACTCTCAGGAGTCTTCTCCAACACCATAGTTCAGAAGCATCAATTCTTTGGTGCTCAGCTTTCTTCACAGTCCAACTCTCACATCCATACATGACCACTGGAAACACCATAGTCTTGACTAGACGGACCTTTGTTGGCATTATTGTCTTTGCTTTTTAATATAGTAAGTTTGGTTATAACTTTCCTTACAAGGGGTAAGCGTCTTTTAATTTCATGGCTGCAATCACAATCTGTAATGATTTTGGAGCCCCCCAAAATAAAGTCTGACACTGTTTCCACTGTTTCCCCATCTATTTCCCATGAAGTGATGGGACCAGATGCCATGATCTTCGTTTCCTAAATGTTGAGCTTTAAGCTTTTTCAGTCTCCTCTTTCACTTTCAACAGGCTTTTAAGTTCCTCTTCACTTTCTGCCATAAGGGTGGTGTCATCTGCATATCTGAGCTTATTGATATTTCTCCTGGCAATCTTGATTCCAGCTTGTGCTTCTTCCAGCCCAGCGTTTCTCATGATGTACTCTGCATAGAAGTTAAATAAGCAGGGTGACAGTATACAGTCTTGACGTACTCCTTTTCCTATTTGGAACCAGTCTGTTGTTCCATGTCCACTTCTAACTGTTGCTTCCTGACCTGCATATAGGTTTCTCAAGAGGGATGACAGGTGGTCTGGTATTCCCATCTCTTTCAGCATTTTCCACAGTTTATTGTGATCCATGCAGTCAAAGGCTTTGGCAAAATCAATAAAGCAAAAATAGACATTTTTCTGGAACTCTATTCCTTTTTCCATGATCCAGCTGATGTTGCCAATTTGATCTCTACTTCCTCTGCCTTTTCTAAAACCAGTTTGAACATCTCACACTTCACGGTTTACGTATTGCTGAAGTCTGGCTTGGAGAATTTTGAGCATTACTTTACTAGCGTGTGAGATGAGTGCAATTGTGCGGTAGTTTGAGCATTCTTTGGCATTGCCTTTCTTTGTGACTGGAATGAAAACTGACCTTTTCTAGTCCTGTGGCCACTGAGTTTTCCAAATTTGCTGGCATATTGAGTGTAGCACTTTCACAGCATCATCTTTTAGGATTTGAAATAGCTCATCTGGAATTCCATCACCTCCACCAGCTTTGTTCATAATGATGCTTTCTAAGGCCCACTTGACTTCACATTCCAGGATGTCTGGCTCCAGGTGAGGAATCACACCATCATGATTATCTTGGTCGTGAAGATCTTTTTGTACAGTTCTTCCATGTATTCTTGCCACCTCTTCTTAATATCTTCTGCTTCAGTTAGGTCCATATCATTTCTGTCCTTTATAGAGCCCATCTTTGCACACACTTGCAAACTGCTTTGCTTCTCACCTCAACCTAACCAGCCCTTGCTGGATCTGCATTAATAGCAGAAGTCAGGGGTATATCCAACCTATCCCAAGGTATCAGTTGCCCACCCTTCTAGCTACATGCTATCACCCAGTACACCCTACCTGGTCATGATGTGGCCTTTTGGGAATAAGAGGAGACAAACTTTATGCCTTGGTATCAGCAACAGCTGTCTATTTACTCCGACGATAATATTGGTCATCCCACCCAAGCCCTTATTTTCTCTCCTGACTAACATTCCCCAAGTGACCTTCTCGATCTGTCTAAACAGTGACTCCCTAACCGGGGTGTCGGTAGGAAATCTAGACAACTCACAATGTGGGGTAACCTTTACTGTCAGAACTGATGGAGAAAACTGGGATCTCGAAATTTCTCTAGAGTATTATGATGTAGCCCAAAGTCTGGGAACTAGAGGTTCTGGCAGAACTGACATGCTGTATCTATCCCTGAGCATTTGGCTCTCCTCGGATGCTATTAAACAGTCTCAAAAATCCGTGTTCTATTGGTTTTGCCGTATATCAACATGTATCCACCACACATATACACGTGTTCCCCATCCTGAACCCCCCTCCCTCCTACCTCCCTGTACCATCCCTCTGGGTCGTCTCAGTGCACCAGCCCCAAGCATCCAGTATCGTGCATTGAACCTGGGCTGGCGACTCATTTCATATATGATATTATACATGTTTCAATGCCATTCTCCCAAATCATCCCACCCTCTTCCTCTCCCACAGAGTCCAAAAGACTGTTCTATACATCTGTGTCTCTTTTGCTGTCTCACATACAGGGTTATCATTACCATCTTTCTAAATTATTGTAAAGTAACCTCCAATTAAAATAAATAAATTTATTAAAAAAAAAAAAGAAAATCCATGTTCGGTTCTGGACAACCAAGAAACCACACCCATTCATCCTGGTTTCTAAATTGGGCAGGCAACTCTGATGCCTGTTAGTCCCTTGTAGGGGTACCCACCCCTGAAAACCTAACCCTACAGTGGGAGCCTAAACAAAATATTGTCTACCTTGAGGAAAAAATTCAGGATTCTTCACAACACTTGAATCCCTTACTAAATGCCCTGCTGCCAGTTTTGCAGCAAGTGGAGTGATGGTCTCCTCCAAGCTACTAAAGGACTGCCCTGTTCCATTATGCCATGTTCCAGTTGTAAGGCAGATGGAAATCCTGTTCCCCTTTGGCAAACACGTTTTGCTGCACACCTTGAACCCAGCCATGGTGTCTACTTCATACGTGGAGATAAAGCTTGTTTATCCCTGCCACCTTTCTGGTAAGGAACTTACTCCCTAGGGTATCTCACGCCCCGCATAGATCTGGCCTGGAGTAAAACCTCCTTTCCTTTACTAGTATATACCCACCAGAGGATATATAATATAGTAATATAATACTTAATAGAGAATAATATAGTCCTAATGCCAGGAAAAGAGGGGGTAAGTAATAATACTTAGGACTGACCACTGGTTTGACAGGAACTGACACTGGGGGAACTTCTTTACAGAAATTTCAGCAGCTTTCTACTGATGTTGCTATATCCATAGAAAAAACTGCGAGGACCCTCCAATGCCTATAATCCTGGTTAGACTCCCTAACAGCAATGGTCCTACAAAATTGTTGGGCCCTAGATTTACTGCCTGCAGGACAGGGGGTCACTTGCCTTTATCTAAAAGAAGAATGCTATTTTTATTATAACCAGTCTGGAGAGGTCCAAGAAGATATCAAGGGGCTTTTGGAACAGGCCACAAAGATCAGGATTTGAGTTCCCTAAGTGTGTGTTCTCCTTCTTTTCCTTCTTGGCTCCCGCTGTTTCTGGCTCTAGTGATAGCTATATTTTTAGGCCTCCTACTTGGCCCCCGTATACTCCAACTCTTTACAAAGTTTATCTACAGCAGACTCCAGCAGTTCAAGCCAAATTGATGTCACTACAAGGGTGAAAGTTGGTTTCAGATGTGGAATTCCTCAACTTAGATGAGGTAGAGAGAGACTTCTGCTCTGCTAGGCAGGACTATGCCCATTACAGTAGGAAGAAGTTACAGAAGAAAAAGACCTCCACCTCAATTCCCAAGAAGTATTTTGAGTATGAAGTCTCTCAGTGGGGAGTAGATAGGGGAAGCACACTGACTGAAACCGTCCACCCTGGCCAAGCTCTCTAGTAACCATCTGCATGAGTCGTTTTACGACAGGAGGTCCGGGTAAGGAACATGGAACTAATAAGCCACCACCAACCAGAAGAATTCGGGAAAGGTCAAAAGGAGACACCACGTGTCCATCCACCTCCCAGAATCCCTCTCGCTAGCATCCATGTCAGCTGAGCAATGTGTGTGCCACCAGGAAGGACTCTGAGTCCAAATGATGGCCAAAGACAACCTGGAAACTAATCCCATCAACATAAAACCCAAGACTGTGAGCCATATGGCAGAGCAGTTCTCCTGGATTCCCTTACCCTGCTACTCTCCACCCGGGTGCCCTCTTCCAATAAAGTCTCTTGCTTTGTCAGCACATGTCTCCTTGGACAATTCTTTTCTGAGTGTTATACAAGAGCCTACTCTTGGGGCCTTGGAGGCCCCCCTTCCTACAACAAAACTAGGTGATAAAAGGCTATACAAATTCACTTGAGACACTCAGAATTCTGAACAACTCTGTAAGCAATCTGCTACTGTCAATCTGTGAGGAAGCCCAAATTAGGCCAGGAAAATAGACTATATGAAGAGTCTGTGAAATTACTTGATGAAAAATATACAGGTGGAAATCTCACTTGCTGCATTCTTCCAGTATTTTATCTCCATCTACCATCTGACTACAATTGCTGGGAGACCTCGAGCCAAAACTTCCAGCTGAGAACTTCCCAAATTCCTTTATTCACAGAAACCAGGAGAGAGAACTATTTGCTTTATTGTTGCTTTAAGCCCATATGTTTTCAGGTGATTTGTTACACTAGAATGACTAGAGGCCTGCATTTTAATCTATAGATTCTTTCAGAACAGTATATAGGGACACAATTACGTACCTGCATGTACTAAAGAAAAAAAAAAAAAACTTGCTTGATGGTTTGACCATATCCATTTCGTTTAGGATATGCAGTACCTTTGATATTAAATTTCAAAAATTCACAATAAAAAACACACTAAGAAACAGCAACTCTCAAAATTGTATATGGAAAAAATATTCAATTATTCACATAGTCTAATGTATCTCCCTTGATCTGTTATTAATGTTCAATCATGTTTTACTAGTTTAAATTAAAAACATATTTTATTCTTTAAAAAAATGTTTAAAGAATAATAATAATAAATGTTTAAAATTTAAACATTTTTTTATTCTTACAAGTGATAGCCAAATTTCATTTAAAATAATTTATTGAAAACAATCAAAGCTTATCTATTCTCTTGGTTTATAAGACTTCTAGATATCATAATGTCTATGATTTTAGAACATGTTTTCTTATTAATGTTCAATAATAATACAGAATTTATAAAGTAAAGATTTTATAAAAAGTCTCTTTTTTTATCTTTCTTAGTTTCACTATTGTTTTCCTGAATTTTTTACCCTTAGTACAGCATACAATAATATGGAATAAAAATCATCAATTTTAAGAAGACTATATACCATACGATAACTATCCTAAGACATTTCCTCCTGCACGACAGAGGAATCACCTCCCTTTATTGTGTGAATTGTAAGTTCAGTACAGCACATACTGTGTGACTAAGATCAGTTTTTCTTTTTCTTCACAGAGAAGGAAATACTACACATTTTTCTAGAATGCTTATATTATTATCCTTATCTATGCCTTTGTAACGCAAATAAATGCCCTGGTAGCTCAGATGTTAAAGAATCCACCTGCAATGTGGGAGACCTGGGTTTGATCCCTGGGTTGGGAAGATCCCCTGGAGAAGGGAAAGGTTATCCACTCTAGTATTCTGGCCTGAGAATCCCATGAACTATATAGTCCATGGGGTCACAAAGAGTCTGACAGGACTGATCAACTTTCACTTTCTTCCACAACCTTGTGAGAAAGCATAAAAGTTTTCCTCAAAATTTTTCAGTGATGGCAAAGAAATCATCACCAAGGCCTATGATTGTGTTAACTTTGTGAAAAGTTTTGCAAACTTCTCCACATAAATTATTCCAACAGGAATAGGGAAAATAATCTTATCAGGGGGAGTGGAATTTACTCAATGGATCCATCTGATGCAATGAAAGGGACGACAGTTCCAAAGTAAAAATGTTCCTAAATATGCATTCACATTCTGAAACGCATTTTGGCTTTTCCAAAGCTACTTTTTCCAATCACCATGTTCATGAAACAATTCACTCATAGGCCTGAAGAAAAGTTTTGTTTCTTAGAGTATATTGACATTCTCTTTGCAACCATCTGTACTCCACACGCAAGTTCTCACACAGTCTTTTTAAATGCAAGAACATGACAAGTTTTCATTCTTTTCTTTGATTCTGTTTGGTTTTAGAAATTGTTCTGAAAGCTGAAAGAAATCATGTTGTTTAAAATTGGACCTGCCAAGTTGAAATATTTTTAAAGTGTTTGAAAAAACAATTAGATTTGAACATTTCCCTTACTGACCTTATAAACTAATTATTTATTACATAGCTGGTAAAATAAACCATATATTTTCGTTCAAATGTTACTTAAGTATTCTGCTACTCTATTACTTTCTTAGTTTCTGTAAGTACCATAAGACTTTATATAGCTTAAGTGACTAAAATTTGTTGAATCTGAAGTTTACACAGTATCATTGTACTACAGTGTTCAAATAGATAGGTTTATAGTTAAAGGGCTTTATACTTAAAGCCCTTATGATCAATTCAGTTACCCTTTTCAAGTAACAATTATTTACTAATTTTATGTTTGCTCAAAAAACGAAAATAAAACGTGAATAATTCATGGCCCCCAAATGGTTTTACATATTTAGCTATTTTTTTAAAAAAAGAAATAGCAGCTATATACTTACATGGAAAATGCTACAATGGAGCATAAAATATATCTGACAAATATGTACATTCTACCATGAAACACTTTAGAAAAGTTTTAGAAAAGGCAGAGAAACCAGAGATCAAATTGCCAACATCTGCTGGATCATTCAAAAAGCAAGAGAGTTCCAGTAAAACATCTATTTCTGCTTTATTGACTATACCAAAGGCTTTGGATGTGTGGATCAAAATAAACTGTGGAAAATTCTGAAACACATGGGAATACCAGACCACCTTACATGCCTCTTGAGACACCTGTGTGTAGGTCAGGAAGCAACAGTTAGAACTGGACATGGAACAACAGATTGGTTCCAAATAGGAAAAGGAGTATGTTGAGGCTGTATATTGTCACCCTGCTTATAACTTATATGCAGAGTACATCAAGAGAAACGCTGGGCTGGAAGAAGCACAAGGTGGAATCAAGATTGCCAGGAGAAATATCAATAACCTCAGATATGCAGATGACACCACCCTTATGGCAGAAAGTGAAGAGGAACTAAAAAGCCTCTTGATGAAAGTGAAAAACGAGAGTGAAAAAGTTGGCTTAAAGCTCAACATTCAGAAAACTAAAATCATGACATCCGGTCCCATCAGTTCAGTTCAGTTCAGTCGCTCAGTATTCTCCAACTCTTTGTGACCCCATGAATCGCAGCATGCCAGGCCGCCCTGTCCATCACCAACTCCTGGAATTTACTCAAACTCATGTCCATAGAGTCGGTGATACCATCCAGCCATCTCATCCTCTGTCGTCCCCTTCTCCTCCTGCCCCCAATCCCTCCCAGCATCAGAGTCTTATCCAATGAGTCAACTCTTTGCATGAGGTAGCCAAAGTACTGGAGTTTCAGCTTTAGCATGAGTACTTTCAATGAATACCCAGGACTGATCTCCTTTAGAATGGACTGGTTGGATATCCTTGCAGTCCAAGGGACTCTAAACAGTCTTCTCCAACACCACAGTTCAAAAGCATCGATTCTTCAGCGCTCAGCTTTCTTCACAGTCCAACTCTCACATCCATACATGACCACTGGAAAAACCCTAGCCTTGACTAGATGGACATTTGTTGGCAAAGTATTGTTTCTGCTTTTGAAAGTGCTATTTAGGTTGGTCACAACTTTCCTTCCAAGGAGCAAGCATTTTTTAATTTCATGGCTGTAATCACCATCTGCAGTGATTTTGAAGCCCAGAATAATAAATTCCGACAATGTTTCCGCATCTATTTGCCATGAAGGGTCCCTCTCCTCTTTCACTTTCATCAAGAGGCTTTTTAGTTCCTCTTCATTTTCTGCCATAAGGGTGGTGTCATCTGCATATCTGAGGTTATTGATATTTCTCCTGGCTATCTTGATTCCAGGTTGTGCTTTATCCAGCCCAGCGTTTCTCATGATGTACTCTGCATATAACTTAGATAAGCAGGGTGACAATATACAGCCTTGACGTACTCCTTTCCCGATTTGGAACCAGTCTGTTGTTCCATGTCCAGTTCTAACTGTTGCTTCCTGACCTGCATATAGGTTTCTCAAGAGGCAGGTCAGTTGGTTTTGTATTCCCATCTCTTTCAGAATTTTCCTCCGTTTATTGTGACCCACAGTCAAGGGCTTTGGTATAGTCAATAAAGCAGAAATAGATGTTTTTCTGGAACTCTCTTGCTTATTCGATGATCCAGTAGATGTTGGCAATTTGATCTCTGGTTCCTCTGCCTTTTCTAAAACCAGCTTGAACATCTGGAAGTTCATGGTTCATGTATTGCTGAACCCTGGCTTGGAGAATTTTGAGTATTACTTTACTAGCCTGTGAGATGAGTGCAGCTGTGCAGTAGTTTGAGCATTCTTTGGCCTTGACTTTCTTTAGGATTGGAATGAAAATTGACCTTTTCTAGTCCTGTGGCCACTGCTGAGTTTTCCAAATGTGCTGGCATATTGAATGCAGCATTTTCATAGCATCATCTTTCAGGATTGAAACAGCTCAACTGGACTTCCATCACTTCCACTAGCTTTGTGCGTAGTGATGCTTTCTAAGGCCCACTTGATTTCACATTCTAGGATGTCTGGTCCCATCCCTTCATGGAAAATAGATGTGGAAACAGTGGTTGACTTTATTTTTCTGGGCTCCAAAATCATTGTGGATGGTGATTGCAGCCATGAAATTAAAACACTTACTCCTTGGAAGAAAAGCTATGACCACCCTAGACAGAATATTAAAAAGCAGAGACATTATTTTGCCAACAAAGGTCCATCTAGTCAAGGCTATGATTTTCCAATATTCATGTATGGATGTCAGAATTGGAGTATAAAGAAAGCTGAGTATTGAAGTATTGATGCTTTTGAACTACGGTGTTGGAGAAGACTCTTGAGAGTCCCTTGGACTGCAAGGAGACCCAACCAGTCCATCCTAAAGGAGATCAGTCCTGGGTTTTCTTTGGAGGGACTGATGTTGAAGTTGAAACTCTAATACTTTGGCCACCTGATGCAGAGAGCTGACTCATTTGAAAAGATCCTGATGCTGGGAAGGATTGAGGGCAGGAGAAGGGGACGACAGAGGATGAGATGGTTGGATGACATCACTGACACTATGGACTTGGGTTTGGGTGGACTCTGGGAGTTGGTGATGGACAGGGAGGCCTGGCATGCTGCAGTTCATGGGGTCACAAAGAGTCAGACACGACTGAGCAACTGAACTGAACTGAACCATGAAACTACTATAATTTATTTGTACTTCTACTTATTCAATCTTATTTAATTCTAGAAAAAAGTAACAATGAGAAGTTATATAATTATCGAATGCTTTCCAATTGGAAATGTTTGTCCACAGCTTTTTCACAGGATTGATACAATCCATATTAAGTACATTCAAATTCTATCTACCCACATTTTGACAGTAGATTTCTAGACTAAGCATCAAAGTTACTCTTGAATATCAAAATGTGTTGTCTGCTGAGCACAACCTTACTTCAAACATTGTCTTAATTAGGTACGTTAGAACCTCAATGTGATAGTTTCTTTTTTGTAGGACCTAAATCTTATACAATTTTATGACTCTCTTTAAGAAAAATAACACAAGTTTACACATGTAAGTCAAAAGCAAAAGTGAACATTTTGTTCATATTGGAAAATAAACCATAACTCAGAATTTTTAATAGTTCATATATACCACTAGCTTCACAAGATCAAGAAAAATCTCTTTTCAAAATAAAAAGAGTAAACATGATGCAGATTTATATTGTTTGGTTGTCATATGCTTTGCCTTCCATCATCTTTGCTTAATAGTATAACAATTTTGTAATTTTAACATCTCATGGGATAATTGAAAGATAACATAGTTTTTTTACTAAATCTTTTGGGACTTATTATTGGCAGTTTAGAAGCTTCCTTTTGTAGGATTATTTTTTTCTTTCAGCTCAGTTCAATTCAGTTGCTCAGTCGTATCTGACTCTTTGTGACCCCATGAATTGCAGCACGCCAGGCTTCCCTGTCATTCACCAACTCCTGAAGTATACCCAAACTCATGTCCATTGATTCGGTGATGCCATCTAACCATCTCATCATCTGTCATCCCCTTCTCCTCCTGCCCTCAATCCTTCCCAGCATCTGGGTCTTTTCAAATGAGTCAGCTCTTCGCATTAGGTAGCCAAACTATTGGAGTTTCAGCTTCAGCATCAGTCCTTCCAAAGAACACCCAGGATTGATCTTCTTTAGGATGGACTGGTTGGATCTCCTTGCATTCCAAGGGACCCTCAAGAGTTTTCTCCAACACCACAGTTGAAAAACATCAATTCTTCGGTGCTCAGCTTTCTTTATAGTCCAACTCTCACATCCATACATGTCTACTGGAAACACCATAGCCTTGACTAGATGGACTTTTGTTGGCAAAGTAATGTCTCTGCTTTTTAATATGCTGTCTAGGTTTATCATAACTTTCCTTCAAAGGAGTAAGTGTGTTTTAATTTCATGACTACCGTCAACATCTGCAGTGATTTTGGAACCCACCCTCCCTGCCAAAAAAAAATAAAGTCAGCCACTGTTTCCATTGTTTCACCATCTATTTGCCATGAACTGAATTGACTGGATGCCATGATCTTAGTTTTCTGAATGTTGAGCTTTCAGCCAACTTTTTCACTCTCCTCTTTCACTTTCATTAAGACTTCTTCACTTTCTGCCATAAGGGTGGTGTCATCTGCATATCTGAGGTTGTTGACATTTCTCCTGGCAATCTTGATTCCAGCTTGTGCTTCTTCCAGCCCACCATTTCTCTTGATATACTCTGTTTCGTAAATTCTCTATGAAGTATTTATTTTGGTGGTATTTTTAATTTTGGGGCATTTAAAGTGGATTTGAGACTGGTATCCTTATAAAAAGAATGGATAAAAAAAGAAAATATATATAAAGTAGATTTAAGTCTGGTTTTCATTAATTTTAAAACCAGAGGAACTGACAGCTATACTGTCCTTTTGTCTTAGTAATCATCTTTCCACTGAAAATTAAGTTACATAATAACAAATCTTACACCAAATTTTATTATTCTACCTTATTTAATGCAATGGAAATTGCTCTTGTATGTAATTTTAAAATTAGAAAAAGCTAACACAAGTTGTTTATTTTTCAGAAAAAAATGATACTTATTTTTCTCTTGAAAAAGCTTCATGCTGCTGCTACTGCTGCTAAGTCCTTCAGTTGTGTCCGACTCTGTGTGATCCCTTAGACAGCAGCCCACTAGGCTCCCCTGTCCCTGGGATTCTCCAGGCAAGAACACTGGAGTGGGTTGCCATTTCCTTCTCCAATGCATGAAAGTGAAAAATGAAAGTGAAGTCACTCTGTTGTGTCTGACTCTTAGTGACCCAGTGGCCTGCAGCCTACCAGGCTCCTCTGTCCATGGGATTTTCCAGGCAAGAGTGCTGGAGTGGGATGCCATTGCTTTCTCCAGAAAAACTTCATACAACTCAAGAAATGATGATTTAGATTTTGTAGAATCTTTTTTGAACAGTCTATACAATTTTTCTCTCTTGCATTCCCAGAATTATAACAGAAAATGCAATCTGCTGTGGTGCTAGCATACTGTCCATCCCTGCCACACACCTACTATCAAAGTATATTAGTACTATCTCTTTATTGTTCCCAGGTTTCCAAAGAAAGTCTTACAAATCTGTCTAAGTGCCTGTAGAAAAGTTTCCACAGGGGTGCCATCCTAAAACTCAAGAAGTTTTATTTCCTTTTTCCAATTTCCAAACTGATGTATAAAGTTATCATTTGTTTATGATATCCAAAGTGTTACTGCAGGATTTAGACGTGTGATATAGGTATATAGAGTAAAGCCCACTATTGCAGGGATTTTTAAATTGTAAACAATATAATGAGCAAGAAACCAGAAGGAAAAATCCTGGCATGATCCCAGTTACTGTTGTTTTTCAAGGTCCACCAAAGCAAAAAAGAACAGTAGCGATAACTGTGGCAAAGAGGGCAGGCAGCTAAGTGCCTATCAGAGCTAACTGGGCTTTTCCCCACCTGTACCTTGAAGAAAGAACAAGAACAATGTGGCCTCACATGTACATCACGAGGCACTATCCACTCACTACTGTGATATCAGGTCTAAAGAGGCCCCAAATGCCTCCATTATTTCCTATCACATGGGTCAATTGATAGTTCTCAGGACAGAAAGAAATGGGAAAGAAAAGGTGTGGAAGGCAAGGAGGCAGCAAATGTGGTTCTCCCTTCCTTGACGTTATGGACATAACTGAACATGTTCTAGCAGATTGGATGCGCTCTTATTTCTCTCCATCAGAGACAAACATAGATCATCACTTAACTACAAATCTCAATAAATAGAATCTCAAGAAAATCCATAGGGTGGGTGAAAATATTTTCCCCTCAAAGCTTCAAAAATGTTATTTTTTTAATTTTTAATGCACTGCACATATAATTAAATGTTCTTCCTGTCTTGTGATATTCTAGTCCCATTTACTTGACTAATAAGCAACTATCACTTAATATGTTCTTTCTTGTACTCAGAGAATAAACCAATGTTATTGTAGACATGATACATGGGGCACTGAACTTACCAATCATCAGGAAACACCATATTATCAATAGTATATTCACTAAGCACAGAGCTTGTTCTTATAACCTCTGATCTTGAATGATTTCCACATGTTAATCCATCATGGCATCATTTTAAAATGTTTCAGTGAGTACTCACAGCTCTTATATAAAAACTCCTTCCATGGCAGAGCAGCCCTCTCCAGTAAAACACTGTCCAATGCCTTCAGTTGGAATGATTCTTTCTATTATGATAATCTGTGTTACTGTATGAAGTCTTTAACCTCACATGGTAGAGATCTTATCTTTTTATTGATATCACAGGAACCTAGCAAAGAGCCTAATTTCATTAATAGGGACACTATTAATGTTTTTGATTGAATAAAGTAATCAATCAATTGGTAAATCTGGTAGTTAGTAACTTTTACTCAACCTAGACTGCTTTGTGAAATTCTTCCTGACATTCAGATAGCTTAATAAGAGTATGGTTTATCATATCAAAGTTAATTAAGTTCAGCATAGATATAGATTTAAAATGGTACATTTGCAGAGTAAAAGTCATTCAGTTGTGTCTGATTGTGACCCTAAAGCCTGTAGCCCACCAGGTACCTCTCCAGGAATTCTCCAGGCAAGAATAGTGGAATGGGTCACCATGCACTTCTCTAGGGCATCTTCCCAACCCAGGAATCAAATCAGGGTCTCCTGCATTGCAGGCAGATTCTTTATCATCTGAGCTACCAGGGAAGCCCCTATGTAGATATCTGAGGAGAATATAAAATGGGAAGACAGCTGAAACAAAATCTGAGATTAGTCCACACCTCCAAAATAATCTGTATACCTATTAAAGCACTATGCCAAATTATGAAGCATGTATAAGTAAAATGGAAAAAAGAGAGTTGTAAAATAAAATTTAATTTACACTTAAAAACAAAATTGCTATGTTGGAGTACAGACTAGTAAACAAAGTGTTATGATTCTCAATTGTATCATACAAATACCCTCCAAGATTTTAAGCACACGAAGACACATTAAAAAAAATCCACACTAAAATCCTAAAAGTGAGTCATTACTAGGTGATAAGTTTTATCCTTTGTGTTGTTCTCCATAGCGTTTGCATCAATTTACAATCCTACTGACAACACACAAAGATTTCCACATCCTTTCCAGTATCTATCTCTTGTCTTCTGTTGACGGCCCTTCTCACAAGCATCAAGTGATACATCACCATGGTTTTAATTTGCTCCGGTAATTTCACTTATCCCAGATATTTTCCTACCACACTCAAAAAAAAAAAACCCAAAAATACTAACTCAAAACGACATTTTCACCCTTATGTGTATAGCAGCCTTATTTATAATAGCCAAGACACGGAAACAACCTAAGTGTCTATTAATGGATAAAGAAACCATATATATATATATTCAGCCATAAAAAAATGAAAAAAGCCCTACCATTTGCTACCACATAGATGGACTTTGAAAGTATTGGGCTAAGTGAAATCAGTCCGACAGAGAAAGATGAATACTGGAAGATCTCAGATATATGGAAAATTGATTTTTAAAAAAATTCATAGAAAAAGAAATCAGACTTGTGGTTACCAAAGACAAAGAGTTGGGGGAGGGAGAATTGGAGGAAGGTGGTCAAAAGGTACAAAATTCCACTAGGAAGGTAAATAAGTACTAGGGATGTAATGTATAGCACAATGCCGACAGTTAACATTACTTCATGATATATGGGGAAGTTAAGAGAATAAAACCCTAAAAGTTCTCATCACAAGGAGAACTATTTTTTCTCTTTTCTCCTTTTTTTCTTTCTTTACCTTGTATTGTAGCTATATGAGAAGATGAATGTTAGCTAAATCTATTGTGGTAATCATGTCACAAGGTATGTAAATGAATCCATCGTGCTGTATATCTCCAACTTATAAATGATGTATGGCAACCATTTCCCGATAAGAGTGGAAAAACGACAATTAAACAATGGCAAAGAGGAAAAATTTGACTACTGAATACAAGCAAATTCAGTTTTAAAAAAAAGGAGATGTTAAAATGTCCATGTTTTCCCCATTTGCTAAATCTAAAAGATAGGATAACCTATACCAGAGAAGGTAGATATAAAGCAGGTATACAACCACTCTTCTCTCCCTGGAAGATGTAACTAATTACAAGCATTCATTTCTACTGAGTTTAGCTGCATACTCGGGATTTTGGAGCCAACATTCTACACAAACACAAGCAATCAATAGAACTCATCTCCTGAGATGAAAGCTATTTGCTTTTCCTACTGAAAACAAACTAAGCAGACAGTGGTTGGACTTTTGGACACACTAGGAGCTGGGTTCCAAGCGCACATATGGGAATTTACGTGTTGTAAGAAATGAAAGTCAGGGAATGTCTTATGGAACCAGATGGCCAGATAGCCATTTCACCTCTGAATGACAATGGTTTCTCTAGTATGACAGTGATTTCTATAACTAACAATGTCATTGAAAGAGCGCAAATGCTCTCTGAAAAAACAGCAACTCTGTATGACAGTCTCTCTTGAGGTCCACTAGCCAGAATACAATATTTATAATGGTTTCAAATGTTTACTCAAGAAACAATAAAGCAAACACTTTTTTTTTTTTTTTTTTCCACAAACTGTCAAACAACAGATGGTAACATCCAATGAACCAGTGACTGGGAGATGAACCAGTGACTGGGAGATGACCCAGTGAAAAATCATATTAATTTCCTAAGTTGTATTAAAAATGTCTTCATTCTGCTATATATGCAATAACATACTTTTTCAGTTCAGTACAGTTCAGTCGCTCAGTCATGTCTGAATCTTTGGGACCCCATGAATTGCAGCATGCCAGGCCTCCCTGTCCATCACCAAATCCCAGAATTTACCCAAACTCATGTCCATTGAATCGATGATGCCATCTAACCATCTCATCCTCTGTTGTCCCCTTCTCCTCCCACCTTCAATTTTTCCAAAAATCAGGGTCTTTTCAAAAGGGTCAACTCTTTGCATCAAGTGGCCAAAGTATTGAAGTTTCAGCTTTAACATCAGTCCTTCCAATGAACACCCAGGACTGATTTTTAGGATGGACTGGTTGGATCTCCTTGCAGTGCAAGGTACTCTCAAGAGTCTTCTCCAACACCACAGTTCAGAAGCATCAATTCTTCAGTACTCAACTTTCTTTAGAGTCCAACTCTCACATCCATACATGACCACTGGAAAAACCATAACCTTGACTAGACGGACATTTGTTGGCAAAGTAATGTCTCTGCTTTTTAATATGCTGTCTAGGCTGGCCATAACTTTCCTTCCAAGGAGTAAGCGTCTTTATTTCCATGGCTGCAGTCACCATCTGCAGTGATTTTGAAACCCAAAATAATAAAGTCAGTCATTGTTTCCCCATCTATTTGCCATGGAGTGATGGGACCAGATGCCATGATCTTAGTTTTCTGAATGTTGAGATTTAAGCCAACTTTTTCACTCTCCTCCTTCACTTTCATCAAGAGGCTCTTTAATTCTTCTTTACTTTCTGCCATAATGGTGGTGTCATCTGCATATCTGAGGTTATTGATATTTCTCCTGGCAATCTTGATTCTAGCTTGTGCTTTATCCAGCCCAGTGTTTCTCATGATGTACTCTGCATAGAAGTTAAATAAGCAGGGTGACATTATATAGCCTTGATATACTCCTTTTCCTATTTGGAACCAGTCTGTTGTTCCATGTGCAGTTCTAACTGTTGCTTCTTGACTTGCATACAGAATTCTGAAGAGGCAGGTCAGGTGGTCTTCTATTCCCATCTCTTTCAGAGTTTTCCACAGTTTATTGTGATCCACACAGTCAAAGGGTTTGGCAAAGTCAATAAAGCAGAAATAGATGTTTTCCTGGAACTCTCTAGCTTTTTAGTTGATCCAGCAAATGTTGGCAATTTGATCTCTGGTTCCTCTGCCCTTTTCTAAAACAAGCTTGAACGTCTGGAAGTTTACGGTTCATGTATTGCTGAAGCCTGGCTTGGAGAATTTTAATATGACGCTGAAAGATGAACTGCCCAGGTCGGTGCCCAATATGCTACTGGAGATCAGTGGAGAAATAACTTCAGAAAGAATGAAGGGATGGAGCCAAAGCAAAAACAATACCCAGCAGTGGATGTGACTAGTGATAGAATCAAGGTCCAATGCTTTAAAGAGCAATATTGCATAGGGACCTGGAATGTTAGGTCCATGAATCAAGAGAAATTGGAAATGGTCAAACAGGAGATGGCAAGAGTGAACATCGATATTCTAAGAATCAGTGAACTAAGATGGACTGGAATGGGTACATTTAACTCAGATGACCATTATATTACTACTGTGGGCAGGAATCCATTAGAAGAAATGGAGTAGCCATCATAGTCAACAAAAGAGTCCGAAACACATCACTTAGATGCAATGGCAAAAATGACAAAATGATCTCTGTTCATTTCCAAGGCATACCATTCAACATCACGGTAATTCTAGTCTATGCCCTGACCAGTAATGCTGAAGAAACTGAAGTTGAATGGTTCTATGAAGACCTACAAGACCTTCTAGAACTAGCACCCAAAAAGCTGTCCTTTTCATTAGAGGGGACTGGAATACAAAAGTAGGAAGTCAAGAAACACCTGGAGTAACAGGCAAATTTGGCCTTGGAATATGGAATGAAGCAGGGCAAAGGCTAACAGAGTTTTGCCAAGAGAAAGCACTGGTCATAGCAAACACCCTCTTCTAACAACACAAAAGACTCTACACATGGACATCACCAGATGGTCAACACCAAAATCAGACTGATTGTATTCTTTGCAGTGAAAAATGGAGAAGCTCTATACAGTCAGCAAAAACAAGACTGGGAGGCTGACGGTGGCTCAGATTATGAACTCCTTATTGCCAAATTCAGACTTAAATTGAAGTGGGGAAAACCACTAGACCATTCATATATGACCTAAATCAAATCCCTTACAATTATACAGTGGAAGTGAGATGTAGATTTAAGGGACTAGATCTGATAGACAGAGTGCCAGAAGAACTATGGACAGATGTTTGTGACATTGTACAGGAGACAGGAATCAAGACCATCCCCAAGAAAAAGATGCAAAAGAGCAAAATGACTGAGGAGGCCTTACAAATACCTGTGAAAAGAAGAGAAGTGAAAGGCAAAGGAGAAAAGGAAAGATATACCCATTTCAATGCAGAGTTCCAAAGGAGAGCAAGGAGAGATAAGAAAGCCTTCCTCAACGATCAATGCAAAGAAATAGAGGAAAACACAGAATGGGGAAGACTAGAGATCTCTTCAAGAAAGTTAGAGATACTGAGGGAACATTTCATGCAAAGATGGGCTCAATAAAGGACAGAAATGGTCTGGACCTAACAGAAGCAGAAGCTATTAAGAAGAGGTGGCAAGAATACACAGAAGAACTGTACAAAAAACATCTTCACGACCCAGATAATCACAATGGTGTGATCACTCACCTAAAGCCAGACATCCTGGAATGTGAAGTCAAGTGGGCCTTAGGAAGTATCATTACAAACAAAGCTAGTAGAGGTGATGGAATTTCAGTTGAGCTATTTCAAATCCTAAAAGGTGATGCTGTGAAAGTGCTGCACTCAATACATCAGCAAATTTGGAAAACTCAGCAGTGGTCACAGGGCTGGAAAAGGTCAGTTTTCATTCCAATCCCAAAGAAAGGCAATGCCAAAGAATGCTCAAATGTACTTCTTAGTTTTAATTATTTTTTCCTTAAGTCTGCAAGGTAGTGAGAAGAAAACCAGTTTTCAGTGCATAGACATTTAAATATATCACATTTCAATCCTTTTCTCTCCACTGGGAGGAGAGTAATGATTTTTAACCTGAAAGACCCGGCAAAAAACAACTGCCTCTTATTAAATTGCCTACTGGGCTGATTGAAACCTTTAAAATTATTATAGAACTAATTACAATTTTCATTTAGTTGGCAAAGACAACTGATATTTATAGTTAGTATCTACCATGTTCCAAGTTTGCTGAACATTAACGCTTAATAATATGAAAGAAGGCAGATTTTACTATAGGTTATTTGGGATGTGGATTCACACAACTCTGCTGCAGGTGATGAAAGAAACTTATGAATTATTAATGTATGTCCCCCAATAAGATACTTTTTAAAGAATATATATATATATTTATATTCAGAAAACTAAACTAACTTTATTGTATTCTGGATATTTTATAAATGCTATGGCTTATGTGATCAACTAACTTTGGTAATGATGCCTTGGATTAAATATCAATAATTTTTCAGAAAAATGCAAGTTTTAGATAGATATAGTTCTCAATAAAATATTTAGTCTGTTAGAAGCATTAACATACCTTGGCTTCGACCAATATTATCTATCTATAGGCAATGTGAGGGAGAGCAGAAAGTTCGAAAATCATATTCTACCGAAAAGACCTGGAGAAAGTGGAGATAGCCTTCCCTGGGGCAAACAAAACAAGTAAAGGCAGAACTAGGACTAGAGTTTAGGATCCCAATGATCTGAGCTGCCAAGCTTATGAAACCATTATAATTCACTTTATGTGTTCTATAGATTTATTGCATTTGACCTACTTTCTGACTTTTAGCATATACTTCTATTTACTTATAGATTTCAATTGAAAAACATTTTTAAGTAAGAATCCATGCCATCAAATATTCCTACTGATGTTGCACAAAATTTGCATTTATACAAATACATATAATTTTATATTACTTCCTGAAAAGCATCTAGTCATTAATGGAACTGCTGGTGATAATGCATTTTCTATCCTTGTCACCTGTTTATCCAACTTTAAACATGAGTTCTATGAATGCATTCATTCATTCAAGTCTTTAATTCATTATTCATCCTTACACTCATTAAACAGTTCCTTTGAGTAACTTGGATTTCCCTGGTGGCTCAGACGGTAAAGCATCTATCTACGATGTGGGAGACCTGGGTTCAATCCCTGGGTTGGGAAGATTCCCTGGAGAAGGAAATGGCAATCCACTCCAGTACTATTGCCTGGAAAATACCATGGACAGAGGAGCCTGGTAGGCTACAGTCCACGGCGTTGCAAAGAGTCAGACCCGACTGAGCGACAGGGCTATAGGTACCAGATACAGTTCTATGTACTGGGATGCAGCATTACAACATATGTGACATGTTGAAACTTATGTTCTCATGATAGAAACACAAAATAGACAGACATAACATTGGATAGTGGTATGTGCTACAAAGAAAAATAAAGAAAGATAAAGAAACAGAGGGTGATCAGAAAGGAGTCAGGGAAGCCCTTTCTCAGATGGGGATTTAAATAGAGACCTGAATGTAGTGACCAGTTGGACATTTAATGACAATCCTGGTCTGAGAAAACTTCAAATGCAATGGCTCTGAAGGTCTCTGAACATATCATGCTTTAAAAAAAAAAAAAAAAGGCAAGAAGACAGGATATTATGTGCAGAGATGAGTAACAGAAAGAGGGAAACGTAATTAGATTTCCAAGGATAACTTTTGTACGCTGGCCTTGTAGGTAAAAAGAGGTTCAACTTCAAATACGATGGACAGGCATTGAAAGGTTTTAAGAAAATTATTTTGGCTGTTTTATAGTGAAGAGAAAGTCCTAGTGAATAATAGTGGGACAGTGAGTGTGGTAAAAGTAAAAGCGGAGAGACTTAGGTCAGTTTCGAACCAAGATTCTCATTCTAAAGCTCTAATTACACAACTGCAACCAGTAATAATAAAACCACCAAAACACTGTTCTAGGAAAAGGAAATATAGTTGCTCAAATAACTGATGCTTTGCACTAAGTGCTTTATGTGTTAAATCTCAATGAAATTACCTCATAACACTGGGACATGGGTACTATTCTTATCCCTAAGATTCAATGAGAAGTTTGATGTACAAAGATATTAATAACTTGCCCAAAGATGAACATCTAGTAAATGGTGGAGCCAGGAATTTAACTTAGTCAATCCAAGTTAAATTTCTGTGATCAACTCAAAACTGAGCACTCTGATACAAAATGGTTCCTGAGCGTCTCATCACCAGGCTTCCAAATATCCATGCTTCCTAATTGTCTAAAACAAGAAGATAATATTGACAAGTTGAGCATTCCTGATTTATTTCTATTTATTAACAAAGATCCCCTTCTCAGAAATGTCCAGCTTGATTCTAAATTATATAGCCACCATAGCCAAAGCTGCCAGATGCTTTTTTTTTTCAGTTGCACATCGTTTCATCAAAAATGAAGTACACCTATCAGTGTGCCTTCAATAAGTGGAGAAATCTCTCCATTTATCTGCAAATATTTACATTTCTTTGTTACTTTGCTCCAGCATCTGCAGTGTCTCATAGAAGAGGCTCTCAGCAATACACTTTTATCAGTTTCATTCAGGTCATCCAATTCTGTAATCTCCACATTGAAACACTGAAATCTATTTTGCTTCTAAATTATAATAATGCTTATTACCTCAGAAAAACATTCGTTCAAAGGAAACAGCGAACTCTGTTGTACATATCAGCACACACCTAAAAATACTCTCTAATAATGGGAATAAATCCAGCAAATAGACTGCCTGCTTTTCCTCAATTTCTAATGCCTCACAAAATGAATAGGCAAGGGCCAAGTAATGGAGCAGCTACCCACAAAATCAATACAATTATGCACAAATATGAAACAATCTATGCACATTTCCAGAGGGTGACTGTCCTTATGGAAAGTTAATTTATTCTTGGAAGAAGTAGAAAATCACTATGCATATGTATCTGTTGCTTAATTTAATAAATCCTAATAAATATAATCCCTCACATAAGCACTTTTATTTGAATTCCTGAAAATAGAGATTTGGGGTAAAATATAACTACAATGATTTTTTTTAAATTCCTGATCTAATGTAAATTATTTCTGTTGACTTTTTACATGCCCTTAAAATTTTACTGTTTGTGAGATTTATGGGAACATAAAATAAAATAGCAAGGTAACAAAATGATATCAAAGATATTTTCAACATTGGAATAATTCATGCAGTTCAAATAGCAAATACATTTCATAGAAATACCAACATCTTGATAATTTCAATAAGGTATAGCTTCGGATAATTTTTAAACAGTCTTTTTTTTTGTCATCTTTTTTTTTTCACAATGTGATATCTGTTAACTTGTGAGAGTGCTTTTACAACTTGGTCTGAGTAAAGTTTTAGCCTGTTCACAACCAAAATCGTCTTTGTTTGTGTGAACCATGCACTATAGCTTTAGGAAGATAATTGCGGGTTAAGAAATAAACTGGCATTCTGTGAACACAGTATATAATCAAAAGCTAAAGAACACAAGAGGGAGATGATCTTGAACTCCATGTGTCAATGGATATTCTGGAGACATAATACATTTGAAAGAATAGTGTAATTAAATGCTTTTTAGTTTGAAGAGTTTGGGTGTTCTATCATCATAAAACAATTATTTTATTAAGTGATATATCAGGCATTGTACTTCACTACACCACATTAGCAGAGAAAAGACCAAGTATAAAGATTCTCCCAGATAGCTTAAAGCTAAGACAGATACACTGACTTAGATTGGTTTGGGGGAAAAACTCCAAAACAGCTACATAATGCACTGACTGAAGCATAGATATTTGTATGCTCAATTTAGGTGTATTTTCCTCAGGATGTAAATACCCATAATTCAAGAAATTTGAACTTGTTTACAGATTTTATTGCTACTGAAGTATCTATATTTCTATAGCTTCCTTTATGTTTCCATTCTGTAACTTGATGCCAAAGTGGGCTCACAAAAACCTATTTGCACAGCTGATGTCCCTTTTGGCTGTGAACATAAAAAGACTGATTTGGAACAGACTGAGTAGCCCCAGGAGAAGCTTTGGCAATGATATTCCATTACCGCCTATCTGAATCAGTCACAGTACACTAGTCAGGCCTGAATTAACTCTGAGCACAAATAATCAATGGAATATGCAAATTAGACATAAGTTGACATTTTTTGGTAACATTTATTTTCAATGCCGATTTTATTTAGATATCTAAATTGGGAGGAATTGTGTCGATATGTTTTCAATCAGCAAAACAAAACATTCGATGTGGTAAACAACTGCATTTGCAGTAGAAGTCTGTTATGAAAGATTTAGCTTATTTTCCTGTTATGTATATATTCCCATGACCAGGTCCAAGGACTAACATACCACTCAGTCCCAATTCTGGACAGTACATTTGCACCAAAATTAAAAAAAAAGAAAGTGTGTTTCCTAGGTCTGACCACATTTATTACAAATGTATGACTTTGATAACCAGGGCAACCAGACAAGAAAATGTCAGTGGTCTAGCTTAAGACTATCCTCACTAATAGGAAAACAAGGACCTTCTTTTGTTCGATCCTTAGTGTCATATGATGGCATTATTCCTTCTTTCAATGGATTCAGAGATTAGTTAAGAATTTTATGAATGATGAGACAAGCAAATGTCACTGAAGTGGTGACATCATAGGCTGATTAAACATTACAGCTGCAAGAGAACTTAAGAACTTAAGAGCTACTCCAATGTGCTAAATTTTAGAGGTGAGGAAACTGAAGATTAATAAAGAAAAATTACTAGGATTGCCCAGCTAATGAGTGGAAGCTCTATATCTGTTCAAGAAAAATGGAATAAGAAGCAAACTACACACACACACACACACACACACACACACACACACACATATGCATAAAGTATATATGCTATATGTGTCATTAGCCATGTGTCACTGATAGGAATCAGAGTCTCAGAAAGTGATAAAGAACTACAAAATAAAATGAAATGATAAAGAACTATCTCAAGATTGCAAGATCACATCATTATTAAATTGCAGATACTGCAAAGTATTACTGTTCATATGTCAATTTGGCTTGGCTATCCTGCCCAGTTTCTACTCTGGATGTTGCTGTGAATGTATGTTTCTAGATGCTGGAAAGTGAAAGTCACTCAGTCATGTCTGACCCTTTGCACCCCATGGACTGTATAGCCTATGGAATTCTCTAGGCCAGAAGACAGGAGTGAGTAGCCTTTCCCTTCTCCAGGGGATCTTCCCAACCCAGGGATTGAACCCAGGTCTCCCGCATTTCAGGAGGATTCTTTTCCAGCTGAGCTACAAGGGAAGTCCAAGAATACTGGGCTGATTGGAATACTGGAAAGATTGAAGGCAGAAGGAGAAAGGGACACCAGAGAATGAGATGGCTCGATGGCATCACCGACTCAATGGACAGGAGTTTGAGTAAACTCCAGGAGTTGACAATAATTAGGGAGGCTTGGCATGCTGCAGACCATGGAGTCACGAAGAGTTGGACATGACTGAGCTACTGAACTGAACTGAAGAATATGAAAGAGGGTAGCCTATCCCTCCTCTAGCAGATCTTTACAGTGTCAGACTTTATTTTTTTGGGCTCCAAAATCACTGCAGATGGTGATTGCAGCCATGAAATTAAAAGACGCTTACTCCTTGGAAGAAAAGTTATGACCAACCTAGATAGCATATACAAAAACAGAGACATTACTTTGCTGACTAAGGTTCGTCTAGTCAAGGTTATGGTTTTTCCAGTGGTCATGTATGGATGTGAGAGTTGGACTGTGAAGAAGGCTGAGCGCCGAAGAATTGATGTTTTTGAACTGTGGTGTTGGAGAAGACTCTTGAGAGTCCCTTGGACTGCAAGGAGATCCAACCAGTCCATTCTGAAGGAGATCAACCCTGGGATTTCTTTGGAAGGAATGATGTTAAAGCTGAAACTCCAGCACTTTGGCCACCTCATGCGAAGAGTTGATTCATTGGAAAAGACTGATGCTGGGAGGGATTGGGGGCAGGAGGAGAAGGGGACGACAGAGGATGAGATGGCTGGATGGCATCACTGACTCGATGGACCTGAGTCTGAGTGAACTCCGGGAGTTGGTGATGGACACAGAGGCCTGGCGTGCTGCAATTCATGAGGTCGCAGAGTCGGACGCGACTGAGCGACTGAACTGAACTGAACTGAACTGAATCGAACTGGGCTCTCCTGCATCGCAGGTGGATTCTTTACCAACTGAGCTATCAGGGAAGCCCAACATCTATAATCAGTAGACTCTGAGTAAAGCAGATTGCCATCCACAATGTGAGTGGCTTTATGCAAGGAGTTGAAAGCCTTAAGGACACAGACTAAGGTTTCCCAAAGGAGAAGCAATTCTGCCTCAACACTACAACAGAGAAAACCTTCTTCAGGGTTCAAGGCTGCAACATTAACACTTATCTGAATTTCCAACCTACAGACCTGCCCTTTATTTTTGGATTTTCCAGCCCCCACAATCACTTAAGGCAATTCTTTCAACTCAGTTCATCCCTCTCTCTCCCTCCCTCCAAGAAGGAGATGTTAATAAGACTCATATATTAAGTACAGTAATGGATATCCAGTGCTTAACACACTGCCTGCTCTCTGTCTAAAACTCAAGAACTCAGATTATTAATAATTTCCCAAACTCATATCCTTTATAATATGCATGGTAGCTCTTGAAAGAAAAGAAAGGAAAAACAGGAGGAAGGAAGGAAAAAAAGAAAGGAAGGAAGTCAATTTAGGAAACATCTGAACACTAAGCTGGATTTTGTGTCCTTATATGTTCTTTGAGGATATTTGTTATTTTTAAGGTGTTATATTAAAGCGATGGCTACATACAGTTAGTAGTATGAGTCTGTAAAATGGCTTAGCTTATATACTTTGTTTAGACAGTACTTAGTGATTAATAATAATTGAAACATTGAAAATATACTGCAGCATTTGTCCTATTTGTGAAAATGAACTCTTCAAAAGCTGTAATATTAGTTCCATGAGTTTGTGTTTTTTTTTTCCTATGCTAGTATGTATTATGTTAACCTCTGGACATTTTAGGTTCACAGTGATACAGCTCTCATTATATTTCCAACTTTTTTTTTTTATCATTTTGAGAAAGTTTTTTGTTGTTGTTGTGTTTTATTTATTTATTATTATTATTATTTTACTTTACAATATTTGGCTGAGGAACTTTATCTCATGTAGCCATGAAGTGAGAGTTGAAGGTCAATTAACTGCATTGTTCGTGGCCAGTGGCCTCTTACTGAAGAATGCCAAGATACAACTGGGAGAGAATAACGATCTTGGTGACACTCGGTGCTATTACAGACTAAAGAGCAAAAAGAATGATAGCTTAATCAGTTACTAAGCTATAATATAATGTTGAACAGGAACAATAAGAATTTCAAAGGTCACTGTAGTAGACCTACACTGCAAAAGGAAAATGAAGATATCTTTGTGGTCAAAATTAATTATCTCTAGAGCTAATACTAGCATTGCTAAAAGTGGTAACACTTGTCTCTAAACCTGTAAATTCAACACATATGACATAAAATTTACCACTCAATTTTCTAATGGTTTTACCTACATTAGAAGCTTCCATTCTCACAGAAATCAGAGTTCATGGAGAGGAATAATTAAAGTAAAAATTTAAAACAGTTTGGCTCAGATGGCAAAGCATCTGCCTGCAATGTGGGAGACCTGGGTTCAGTCCCTGGGTCAGGAAGATCTTCTGGAGAAGGAAATGGCAACCCACTCCTGTACTCTTGCCGGGAAAATCCCATGGACTGGGGAGCCTGGTAGGCTATAGTCCATGGGGTCGCAAAGAATTGGACATGACTGATCGACTAAACTTTCACTTTCACTTTGAGTATTTGACTCTATCTGGCACATTAAAAAATTCCAAGGCTTCAAACTCAGCTGACCAAATGGTCAGAAATGGAGGGTATTTCCAACCTGGGTAGAATAAATGTCAAAGCTTTATAGTATATACAATAAAATCTTCAAAGAAACAAAAGAAACATGATCCTTCTCTCTTTTCCATCCCCACCCAAAACTATACAGTTTCAGGTGAACTTTATCTCCAATACACAAAAAGCATAATTCATATGTGTTAAACAGGAAAAATAATTCACCCTGTATCAATGGAGTTAGACACTGGTCATAAATAAGCAATGAAATAAAATAAATACCTTCAAAATGATTCATCTCAAGAGAGATGTGAGCAATCCAGGACAGAATAAAACATTATCCTGGGGACAAAAGAAATTATCTCACCAGTATTTTTCATACTGCCCAAGTTAGTAATATCATTAATATTAAATATTATACTATATTATTATACTAAATGATAATATAAATCAATTATTTAATTAAATGAATCTACCAAAAATAATAAAAATAGATTGAATAAATGAAATTTAAGAGCCAATTAATTGTTTAAAATGATACTAATGCAGAGCTGGTAATTAACAGTATGGCAAACTGAAAATTAAATTACTGATGGAGAAAGTATTTGATATAATTAAATTAAATGTAAAATAGAATGTCAAAGAGAGGGAAGATAATAATAGATATAGGACAGTGATATTCCAATATAAGAATAATTGCTATCACTTAGGTTAAATTTTTTTTTTAAATGGATCCAAAAATAATCCAAATATTTTAGAGAAATTTTTCTAAAAAGAATGAATATGCAGTTTGAAAAGACAAATCATATTCTGGACAAAGTAGATATAAATGATAAATAAAATAATATATCCACATTAAGTTATTAAATATCAAGAATAAAATATTTTTCATCAGTTATCTAGGCTGAAAAATCAAATTCCCTAAAAATGAAATTTAACCAGATTTTAAATTTTCCAATGTGACAATCAAGACTAGATGTTAGGAGAAAATGTCTATAAATGTATAAAGGAAAGAAAATATGCCCTAAAGATATACTCAGTCAAGGTACTATTTATGTATAAACAAAACAAAAACAATGAAAACATTCTTAAAAGTAAAAAAAAAAAAAAAAAAAACAAATTGGATAATACAGCTACCATAAGTCTTTCACACATAAATACACACACACAGACACACACACACACACAAATACATACTAAATCAATTAGCAATTAAGAAAAACAAGGAACTCAGGAAGTATTGGAAGAACTGCATTTAAAAAATGAAAAGTGAAAAGTGAATGAAATTAAACAAGAATGAAAACTGTGGGAATATGATTGAAAAAAATGAATGCAATTACAGTAAACTGTGACAAGGCTTAAAAAATATAATGTGACACACAAAACTAGGAAAAACAATAATTGACTATCCTCAAATTTTCATATCAAGTAGTCAATCTATACTACGTAATATGAAAGTACAGGCAAAACACTGTCTGATATAAATCACAGCAGTATCCTCTATGATCCACCTCCCAGAATTCTGGAAATAAAAGCAAAAATAAACAAATGGGATCTAATTAAAATTAAAAGCTTCTGCACAACAAAGGAAAATATAAGCAAGGTGAAAAGACAGCCTTCGGAATGGGAGAAAATAATAGCAAATGAAGCAACTGACAAACAACTAATCTCAATAATATACAAGCAACTTATGCAGCTCAATTCCAGAAAAATAAACGACCCAATCGAAAAATGGGCCAAAGAACTAAATAGACATTTCTCCAAAGAAGAAATACGGATGGCTAACAAACACATGAAAAGATGCTCAACATCACTCATTATTAGAGAAATGCAAATCAAGACCACAATGAGGTACCACTTCACACCAGTCAGAATGGCTGCGATCCAAAAGTCTGCAAGCGATAAATGCTGGAGAGGGTGTGGAGAAAAGGGAACCCTCTTGCACTGTTGGTGGGAATGCAAACTAGTACAGCCACTATGGAGAACAGTGTGGAGATTCCTTAAAAAATTGCAAATAGAACTGCCTTATGACCCAGCAATCCCACTGCTGGGCATACACAGCGAGGAAACCAGAATAGAAAGAGGCACATGTACCCCAATGTTCATCGCCGCATTGTTTATAATAGCCAGGACATGGAAACAACCTAGATGTCCATCAGCAGATGAATGGATAAGAAAGGTGTGGTACATATACACAATGGAGTATTATTCAGCCATTAAAAAGAATATATTTGAATCAGTTCTAATAAGATGGATGAAACTGGAGCCTATTATACAGAGTGAAGTAAGCTAGAAAGAAAAACACCAATACAGTACACTAACGCATATATATGGAATTTAGAAAGATGGTAATGATAACTCTGTATGTGAGACAGCAGAGACACAGATGTATAGAACAGTCTTTTGGATTCTGAGGGAGAGGGAGAGGGTGGGATGATTTGGGAGAATGGCACTGAAACATGTATACTATCATGTAAGAAACGAATCGCCAGTCTATGTTTGATGCAGGATACAGGATGCTTGGGGCTGGTGCACGGGGATGATCCAGAGAGATGATATGGGGTGGGAGGTGGGAGGGGGGTTCATGTTTGGGAACTCATGTACACCCGTGGTAGATTCACTTCAATGTATGGCAAAACCAGTACAGTATTGTAAAGTAAAATAAAGTAAAAATAAAAATTAAAAAAAGAAAAGAAAGTATAGTTCTAACACAATGGTTTTAACCCTAACGATAGTTTTGCAAATTTTTTTATCATTATTAAATTCATCTTAACTATTATTGCAAGTTTCTCACTGACTGAATTTTCATTTAATTTATTTTCTTTTCTTAAACACAACAGAATTTAATATTTTAATGAAATATAGCATGTATATTATAATCCATTTTCATAAGCATATTTGTCACTCTAATTAGACAACTAATCTTTTATTTTCTCTAACATTTATTAACAACCCCCAATTTTCTCTCTCATATGATAAAATATTGTTTGTAAATTAAACATGTATATTAAGAATCCGATTCCTGGTCAGGGAACTGATTCCTCATGCTGTGCACGGTGGCCAAATAAAAGGTTAAGAATAAAGAACTTTTATACATCCCTTCACCTGAATATCCACTTTCTCCAAGTATCCAGCTAATCTTTTAGTCATCTCATTTTCTACCTGTGTATGCACCTATAGAGATGTCTAGACTCAAAATTATCTGATGCAAACCATGTTTATTTTGATATGACACAGTACATTGGTTCTCCACTGCTTAACCTCATTTTAATGAGCGTAAATAATTTTTACCACAGGAGTAGGTGAGAATTAAGAGAATTAATCGTGTCACAGGTGAAGAGCTTTAAATATACCGAGGAACTTGGACTTAGTCTCTTTATGTTAATACAAAATTCATGAACTTTCTTTGTTATTTCAAATTTGTAAGGCAGCTGAAAAGGGAACAGAGAATTCTGTGTGCGTTTATGTATGGGAGAAAGACGGGCAAGTTAGGCAAGTGAGGAAAGACAGAAAGAAAGAGACATAAATAGAGGCACAAAGGATGAGAATGAACAAACGAGAATTATTTAATATGACAGTTTCCCCCCATCCAGGACTGTTTTAGCATCCTCTCCTTGTCTAATATCTTTTATTCAGGTACTTTTCTGAACATCGTCTTTGGTTCTAGTAACTCAAGTTTAGTAATTTGTCCTTTATTTTCACTTCTCAAATCAAAGAAATTTTGCTAATGCATTGCAGTTCAAACCCCAGGAGAAAATTTAGTTATTAAATCCTATAAGGACTCATCCAAGGTTCTATTTTGAAAATATATGTTATGGAATTCAACTAAGATATCTCTTTTTAGATTTTTGATGTCAGCAAAGATTAGGAATAATGTGAAATGTTCTAACTATATACAAAACCAAACTGATAATATGTACGTGGACTTCACAGTTGTGAGCCTGTTTATAATTCCTGACTCAAATTCTATAATGTCATCAAAAGAATCTCTTGTTTATTTCTGCATATAATCAGTGAAATTAAACTTTATATGATGTTATCTCACATAAATATATTTAAAGTAGATTAAAGCATCATTTGGATAAAATCAACTATTTTATTTTTCATAGCATAGAATGTGACCAGAAGATGCAGAGTATTTTAGCTATTTTTAGAGCCAGTAGTTGTCATCCGGAAACTTCAGAGTAAATTAGGTTTGATATTGCTAAAGAAATAGGAAGGCAGACACTATTGAGAAAACAAACAAACAAAAAACAAGTACAATGACTTGACATATAAATTTAATGAAAGTTGACGATTGGAAAGAGGAACACAGATACCATAGCTGAAAGGCAGTTCATTACCAGTTTTTATAATCCTTACTGAGACAGGGAAATCTAACATCCATTTAAAATAGTTTTTGAAATGTAAGACTGGAGCCTGTCTCCTCAGCAATATCCAGAAAACCCTTAAAAGTTATATAAGTAAAGCTTTGCTTTCATTGTTTTTGCATCATTTGGTTTCATGAACTTCAGGGAGAACTGAGCAAGCAGAGATGTGCCCTGCCAGCTGAAAAAGTAGTAAGGAAAATGATTGGCATCGTGCTTCAAGGGAGACAGATTTGAGCCAAACAAAGGTATATCCTATATTACTACGTGAGTTTAGAAAGCAGGCAAGCCTAACACTGCCAGACCTCTGGGTCAAAATACTAACATTTCTTTCTGGCTTGGTTCAGCTGGAGTTGAATGCAAATGAATGAATTTATAATTAGAAAACAACTTAATTATGATTTGTAGGTGTCTGACAGGCTGACTTCTGATCTCTACTGACTCTTTCACTGGCTTAACATTATTTTTATGTCCTGGGAAATATAACTCAGATGGAAGGCTTTTGCTTATCTACTTTACACTATTCTAAGGGTTACTAGGCTTTTCTGTATCTATACACTTACTAACTTAACCCCTATATTTTAGAACTTCTGTAACAGAGTGGATTTCATTAAACTATTGTGAGGATTGTTGAAAGAACAAAACTTGGTAAACAAATTTGCTCTAATAAATGCCATAAACTTACTTGACAAACGATTAAAGTTTCAGAAATATTCCCTCATGCATCACAAATAATTAACACAAGAGGATCAGGGCTATGAGTCCCCAGTTTGAAAATACACATAAAGTGAGGATAAGTAAAAAAGAAAAAAAAAAAAAAAAGCTTTTTTATGTCTTGTGAGTATGAAAACAAGAAAATAGATTTAGTACAGGATATAATATACTTGTTTCGTAATATTATACAAAGTATGTCTGGGGTCACCATTCATACATATTTCAATGTTATATTACCAAGATAAGAAAAGTACAATTTAAAAGAAGTCTATTTATGCAACCATTTGTCACTAAGAAGAGCTGATGCAAGATGAAGCATGATGTTATCTAAAGGACAATTCCATCTGGCATCCATATATAATGAACTTAGAAGAGGTGTTATATTATTTAGATGACTTAGAATCCTCTAATAATATTATCAGAAATCTGAATTTTATGAAGTGTGTGTACCTATGGGGGGAGACAATGTGGTAGAGAGAGAACACAAATTGCTTTTACTGAAGTAAAGATGTTAAAATATAATTTGAGGAGATAATGGAGCTCAGGAACAACATCTCTGGTGAACTGGAGCCATGCCATTTATATACTCTCATTCTTCAAAAGAGAAATTCAGATATGTGTCTCCATAATGCCTACATACCTTTGCTTTCACAGACTTGTCCTTTGGTGGAAGCATCAGTAGTTAGACAAAGACTTCCTTACGATCTATTTTGAGGAAATGTGCAACTCCTATACACCTCCAGCAATAGTGGTAATACTATTAACATTAGGAAGTTGAGAAACAAATTTCAATCTTATTGCATCAGAGTTAATCATTAAAACACTCAGTTCAGTTCAGTTCAGTTACTCAGTTGAGTTCCATTCTTTGAGACCCCATGGACAGCAGCACACCAGGCCTCCCTGTCCATGACCAACTCCCAGAGCTGAAGCAAAATGATGTCCATAGAATCAGTGATGCCATCAAACCATCACACCTTCTGTTGTCCCCTTTTCCTCATGCCTTCAATCTTTCCCAGCATCAGGGTTTTTTCCAATTAGTCAGTTCTTCCCATAGGAGGCCAAAGTATTGGAGCTTCAGCTTCAGCATCAGTCCTTCCAATAAATATTCAGGGTTTATTATTCTTAAGATGGACTGGTTGGATCTCCTTGAAGTCCAAGGGACTCTCAAGAGTCGTCTTGACCACCACATTTCAAAAGCATCAATTCATCAGCACTCAACTTTCTTTATAGTCCAACTCTTAGATCCTTACATGACTACTGGAAAAACCATAACTTTGACTAGACAGACCTTTGTTGGCAAAGTAATGACTCTGTTTTTTTTTTAATATTCTGTCTAGGTTGGTCAAAACTTTTCTTTCAAGGAGCAAGCATCTTTTAATTTCTTGACTGCAGTCACCATCTGCAGTGATTTTGGAGCCCCCCAAAATAAAGTCTGTCACTGTTTCCATTTTTTCCCCATCTGTTTGCTATGAAATGATGGGACTGGATGCCATGATCTAAGTTTTTTGAATGTTGAGTTTTAAGCCAACTTTATCACTCTTCTCTTTCAATTTCATCAAGAGGCTCTTTAGTTCTTCTTCGCTTTCTGCCATAAGGGTGGTGTCATCTGCATATCTGAGGTTATTAATATTTCAACCACCAATCTTGATACCAGATTGTGCTTCATCCACCCCAGCATTTCTCATGATGTCCTCTGCATATAAATTAAATAAGCAGGGTGACAATACGCAGCCTGGATGTGCTCATTTCCTGATTTGGAACAAGTTTGTTGTTTCATGTCCAGTTCTAACTGTTGCATCCTGACCTGCATACAGATTTCTCAGGAAGCAGGTCAGGTGGTCTGGTATTCTCATCTCTAGAAGACATTTCCACAGTTTGTTGTGGTCCACACAGTCAAAGGCTTTGGTGTAGTCAATAAAGCAGGAGTAGATATTTTTCTGGAATTCTCTTGCTTTTTTGATGATCCAGTGAATGTTGGCAATTTGATCTCTGGTTCCTCTGCCTTTTTTAAATCCAGCTTGAATATCTGGAAATTCATGGTTCACATACAATTGAAGCCTGGCTTAGAGAATTTTGACCATTACTTTGCTAGCGTATGAGATGAGTGAAATTGTGCAGTACTTTGAGCATTCTTTGGCATTGCCCTTTTTTGGGATTTGAATGAAGACAAACCTTTTCCAGTCCTGTGGCCACTGCTGAGTTTTCCAAATTTGCTGGCACATTGAGTACAGCACTTTCACACCATCTTCTTTTAGGATTTGAAACAGCTCAACTGGAATTCCATCACCTCCACTAGTTTTGTAGTGATGCTTCCTAAGGCCCACTTGACTTTGCATTCAAGGATGTCTGGCTCTAAGGTAAGTGTTCTCACCATCGTGGTTATCTGGGTCATGAAGATCTTTTTTGTATAGTTCTTCTGTGTATCTTGCCACCTCTTCTTAATATCTTCTGCTTCTGTTAGGTCTGTCCCATTTCTGTCCGTTATTGTGGTTTGGTATTCCCATCCCTGTAAGACTTTTCCACTGTTGTTTGTGATCCACACAGCCAAAGGCTTTAGCATAGTCATTGAAGCAGAAATAGATGTATTACTTTTAATTAACATATTTTGGAGAGATTTATATATCTAATGTAAAAGCAAACTGAATGGATTTTATAAGGGGTTGTTTGAATAAGATTTTTTAGAAAAGGGAAGATCTTTTAATTTCCCCCAGGGTGCCTATTTACCTCCAGTTGCATACCCTGTCAATTTTATAATTTTAAATGATGTTTGATTTGTGGTAAAAAAAAAAAATATATATATATATATATATATAGTTGCAAAATGGATTAACTATTTCTAAATTGCCATAACATATCTGTGAGGAAGAGAAGGATTATCTGGTGTATGTGGAGCAGTGTGTGCACCCCACAAAGACTGGCTGAGAGGGCAAGCAGATACTGAAATGACTGGAATCCACTCCCCAGTGTTTGCACCCTGAATCGAGGATAAGTCAAGTGAGAGAATGGTGTACTTTTTGTATTATGGTCTCACCAAAAGGTTGCTTTTCTGAAAATTAACCAAAGATGCTATCGATGCTAAATACTTTATTGAATAATGCAGTCAAAATTCTGCATATGAGGGGTTAGTGAATAGCTATGCTTAGTTGCCACTGGGTTTAATGTTAGGTAGTGATAGGTGGAGAAGGCAATGGCACCCCACTCCAGTACTCTTGCCTGGAAAATCCCATGGACAGAGGAGCCTGGTGGGCTGCTGTCTATGGGGTCGCACAGAGTCGGACACAACTGAGTGACTTCACTTTCACTTTCTAGGGCCTTATGAGAGGATTTATTATCTATTATATTTATATTCTTTATGAAGTCTCAAAAGAATTCTATACGGCTGCTCAGAATCCCATGTTGAATAGAAAGAAGGACTCTCACTCTGTTGGAGTTCATATTCAAGTGGATAGAGCAGCATTTAACACAAAACGGGGTAGAATGTAAACTATAAGAAAAATGAGACAAACAGCACAGAGTATAAGAATAAAGATAAATAATACCTTCTTTAACACACTATCTTTTGGAAAGTTCAAAATGACTGGAAGTTGACCCGAAATAATTAACTTCCTCAATATTATATTTTTACTTTTAATGCCCAAGGACTAGGTAAGCAACTTGAAATAGGAATTTTTCCAAACTGCAGAAATCTTACCTGAAATATATTTGGAAGCTAATGATTATATAACATTTATATAAACAATCAAGCACATAATATATTTTCTAAGAAAGAGTCTATATAATTTTGTATATTATAGAATATTATAGTAATTTACTGCACAGTAAATGTCAATACCAGAGAAAATCTAGCTATGGCTGAAAGTGTTGTAACTTGATTGTTGATTTTATTAACTGTGTCTCTAATACAACCACTATCTCAAGCTGACACACTATAAGATAAAGCTTCAATTTACTTAAATCCAGGTAATCTTAAGTATTATTAACATTTTCTCTTTCATTACTCTAATGTTGAAAGAAATGGGTGACAATCAAATAGAAAAAGTTTGCAAGGTCAACTATTTAAAATATGTAAACATTTGTTTGTATGTGTTGGTGGCCTGTACAATTACAGGTTCTTCAAGATCTGCTAAATCTATGATGAATAATGTAGAACAAATGAAACCACCTTTCTGTATCAACTTGAGGAGGATCTAATTCTTTCATATATTTTTAGGAGGAGGGTCACTGAGGCAGGAAGGGAAAAAAAGATTATAAACAAAGTAATTTCCAGCAATCTGTCACCAGGTCGTCATCCTAAACTTAAGTTTCTCTTAAAAATATGAAAAATATGTTTTTGCTTATCACTTGATTTCTAACAGTGTAGCTTTTTTAAAAATAGGGGTTGCAAGGAAAGAAGAGCCTTGCAAGGATATATTGTTACTGCTAATGAATCGACCTTGGCATTACTTCTCTTCCACCTGTATCCAATTATCAAGACAAAGCCCCTTTCCTGCCAATACACTAATTGCTTTAAATGATCCCTGCCCAAAATGACTACCTCTTCAGGGATTAAAAAAAAAAGATATAAAATTTAGCTAAAAGCTACCAGAACGGACGTAGATGTTACAGAGCATTCAGGTCTGATATAATACTCAGGGTAACACCACTTATATATTATGTAATATTTCACTCTGATTATTACCCTCACCCTTTATCCTACTTCACATCAAAGCTAACTGTTTGAAAGACAATTTGTGTGAAGTTTATTGTATAGAATTTAGACCTCAGCTTCAAATTACTGAACATCCTTAAATAGTTCTGTCATTGAGCTACCCTTTCAGGATTTTATTAACTGCTCCCTATCTCTGTGAGATTCTTTTTGAATATCTTAAAAATTCAGACTTTATTTGACCTTCATGATTCATAATCGTGACAACTAAATCAATTTGTTTGCCTTCTGCTATAACTTTAATGGCTGGCATCAAAACTTTACAATATCTAAATGTAGTCTTAAAAAGAGTTTGAAATAATGAAATACTTTGATGTATTAGTTCACATATACACTATAGCATTGATTTTAAATCTCTTATATTTGAATTTATTTTCTAGAATTATATTGTGTTATTTTACTAACATTTTATCTTCTCTTTCCCTTTAAGATCAGTCTTGTCTTTATAGTTTAGTTTCACTCTAAAGAGTTAAAACTAAACTCAGAGTTACACTGTTCTACATGTTTATACCATCTACCTGAAATCTGAGAAACAGATGGTTATTTACCTGGAATTAAATTGAATATTTAAGGTGTTATAACCATCGAACACCATAAAACATGTTCAACTATATTCTTATTCCCACTTCTTAGTAAGTTACATACCAAATTATACCATTTAAGCAAATCATAGAGAAGGCTAGTAGAAAGATGGGTGGGTGGGTAGGTGTAGGTGTGTGTGTGTGTGTGTGTGTGTGTATGAATAAAATACTTACTGAGCACCTACATTTATTTCTTTCACCTTAATAAATCCAGAGAGAATGAAGGGATGGAGCCAAAGAAAAAACAATATCCAGTTGTGGATGTGACTGGTGATAGAAGCAAGGTTTGATGCTATAAATAGCAATATGCATAGGAACCTGGAATGTCAGGTCCACGAATCAAGGCAAATTGGAAGTGGTCAAACAAGAGATGGCAAGGGTGAATGTCGACGTTCTAGGAATCAGCGAACTAAAATGGACTGGAATGGGTGAATTTAACTCAGATGACCATTATATCTACTACTGCGGGCAGGAATTCCTCAGAAGAAATGGAGTAGCCATCGTGGTCAACAAAGGAGTTTGAAATGCACTACTTGGATGCAATCTCAAAAATGACAGAATGAGATCTGTTCATCTCCAAGGCAAACCATTCAATATCATGGTAATCCAAGTCTATGACACAACCAGTAACACTGAAGAAGCTGAAGTTGAACGGTTTTATGAAGACCTACAAGACCTTTTAGAACTAACACCTAAAAAAGATATCCTTTTCATTATAGGGGACTGGAAAACAAAAGTAGGAAGTCAAGAAACACCTGGAGTAACAGGCAAATTTTGCCTTGGAATGCAGAATGAAGCAGGGCAAAGACTAAGAGTTTTGCCAAGAAAATGCACTGGTCATAGCAAACACCCTCTTCCAACAACACAAGAGAAGACTCTACACATGGACATCACCACCAGATGGTCAACACCGAAATCAGGTTGATTATATTACATGCAGCCAAAGATGGAGAAGCTCTATACAGTCAACAAAAACAAGACCAGGAGCTGACTGTGGCTCAGATCATGAACTCCTTATTACCAAATTCAGACTTAAATTGAAGAAAATAGGGAAAACCACTACACCATACAGGTATGACTTAAATCCCTTATGATTTTACAGTGGAAGTGAGAAATAGATTTAAGGGCCTAGGTCTGATAGACAGAGTGCCTGATGAACTATGGATGGAGGTTCGTGACATTGTACAGGAGACAGGGATCAAGACCATCCCCATGGAAAAGACATGCAAAAAAGCAAAATGGCTGTCTGGGAAGGCCTTACAAATAGCTGTGAAAAGAAGAGAGGCGAAAAGCAAAGGAGAAAAGGAAAGATATAAGCATCTGAATGCAGAGTTCCAAAGAATAGCAAGAAGAGATAAGAAAGCCTTCTCCAGCAATCAATGCAAAGAAATAGAGGAAAACAACAGAGTGGGAAAGACTAGAGATCTCTTCAAAAACTTAGAGATACTGAGGGAACATTTCATGCAAAGATGGGCTCAATAAAGGACAGAAATGGTCTGGACCTAAAAGAAGCAGAAGATATTAAGAAGAGGTGGCAAGAATACACAGAAGACCTGTACAAAAAAGATCTTCATGACCCAGATAATCATGATGATGTGATCACTAATCTAGAGCCAGACATCTTGGAAAGTGAAGTCAAGTGGGCCTTAGAAAGCATCACTATGAACAAAACTAGTGGAAGTGAGGGAATTCCAGTGGAGCTGTTTCAAATCCTGAAAGATGATGCTGTGAAAGTGCTGCACTCAATATGCCAGCAAATCTGGAAAACTCAGCAGTGGCCACAGGACTGGAAAAGATCAGTTTTCATTCCAATTCCAAAGAAAGGAAATGCAAAAGAATGCTCAAACTACTGCACAATTGCACTCATCTCACACACTAGTAAAGTAATGCTCAAAATTCTCCAAGCCAGGCTTCAGTAATACGTGAACCATGAACTCCCTGATGTTCAAGCTGGTTTTAGAAAAGGCAGAGGAACCAGAGATCAAATTGCCAACATCGACTGGATCATGGAAAAAGCAAGAGAGTTCCAGAAAAACATCTATTTCTGCTTTATTGACTATGCTAAAGCCTTTGACTGTGTGGATCACAATAAACTGTGGAAAATTCTGAGAGAGATGGGAATACCAGACCACCTAACCTGCCTCTTGAGAAATCTGTATGCAGGTCAGGAAGGAACAGTTAGAACTGGACATGGAACAACAGACTGGTTCCAAATAGAAAAAGGAGTGTGTCAAGGCTGTATATTGTCACTCTGCTTTTTTAACTTCTATGCAGAGTACATCATGAGAAAAACTGGGCTGGAAGAAGCACAAGCTGGAATCAAGATTGCTGGGAGAAATATCAATAACCTCATATATGCAGATGGCACCACCCTTATGGTAGAACGTGAAGAGGAACTAAAAAGCCTCTTGATGAAAGTGAAAGAGGAGAGTGAAAAAGTTGGCTTAAAGCTCAACATTCAGAAAATGAAGATCATGGCATCTGGGCCCATCACTTCATGGGAAATAGATGGTGAAACAGTGGAAACTGTCAGACTTTATTTTGGGGGGCTCCAAAATCACTGCGGATAGTGATTGCAGACATGAAATTAAAAGATGCTTACTCCTTGAAAGAAAAGTTATGACCAACCTAGATAGTATATTCAAAAGCAGAGACATTACTTTGCCGACTAAGGTCCGTCTAGTCAAGGCTATGGTTTTCCCAATGGTCATGTATGGATGTGAGATTTGGACTGTGAGAAGGCTGAGTGCCGAAGAATTGATACTTTTGAACTGTGGTGTTGGAGAAGACTCTTGAGAGTCCCTTGGACTGCAAGGAGATCCAACCAGTCCATTCTGATGGAGATCAACCCTGGGACTCTCTTGGAAGGGATGATGCAGAAGCTGAAACTCCAGTACCTTGGCCACCTCATGTGAAGGGTTGACTCATTGGAAAGGACTCTGAGGCTGGGAGGGATTGGAGGCAGGAGGAGAAGGGGACGACCGAGGATGAGATGGCTGGATGGCATCACGGATTCTATGGACGTGAGTCTGAGTGAACTCGGGAGATGGTGATGAACAGGGAGGCCTGGTGTGCCACGATTCATGGGGTCGCAAAGAGTCAGACACAACTGGACGACTGAACTAAATTGAAATGAATATATGCCTTGTAGAACTGGGTTTAATTCTCCTGACTCCTTTACAGATGCAAAAAATAATGATCAGAAATTTTAAGAAAATTACTCAGTTGGCATACTGCTAACCCATGGCAATACAAATTTGAATACACTACTAACTGATATCAAACCCATGTTCTTCGTATGATACAATACCAATCCTGATAACAAAACTACTGCAACAAATGAAATGCTTTTAGCACCTATTCTGTGCTTGTATGATCCTACAAACTTCAGTTCAGTTCAGTCACTCAGTTGTGTCTGACTCTTTGTGACCCCGAGGACTGCAGCAATCTTCAAACTACCTACAAACCTCAAGTACATTTATCTCATTTAGGCTTCAGAAATCTATTATAAAACTGAGACATCAGGACTAATTTAAACAGGGAGATTAGAGGAGATTTTGCTGAAAAAGGTAAAATTTAAGCTGAGTTCCAAAGTATTATTAGGATTTAGCCAAGGGAATATTAAAAGAAAATGGAAAGAAATTTACTTCTATGAGAAAATACTATGTAAAACTATTTAATGAGCCATATGACTTTGATACGCCAGATTACAAACTTTTTTTACTGCCTACATATCCTAATTTGCTGTTATCTGCAATTTTTAAATCCAAATTATGTTGGGCAATTTATTTTTGCAAAATTACATATTTCTCCTTTGCATATTAATATGTATAGTGAGTATTTTTATTGTTGTTTCTGAATACAATGTTTAGTGAAATATATAGTAAAGCTTAGTAAATTTTACCTTCTATTTTTAATAAGAAAACTGTACTTGTTGAACTTCCATCATGGAAAAATCTCGGTCTTTAGCAAGCACTTAAATCCTCACAAAGATTTTTCTATGTCTCCTGCTTATATTTGAGCCCTGGGATCTGAACTGTTGAGTCAAGTCTTTGCAAGAGAGTGTGTCTTAATTATCTTCTCTGCTTCCTTTATATCTTCCTCACCCTCTCTCCAAGTTTCTTGGCTGTTACTCTCTGTTCCTTCTGTGACTAACTGTGAAGCTCAAATTTGGTGGCTCAGACGGTAAAGCGTCTGTCTACAATGTGGGAGACCCGGGTTCAATCCCTGGGTTGGGAAGATCCCCTGGAGAAGGGAATGGCAATCCACTCCAGTACTATTGCCTGGAGAATCCCATGGACAGAGGAGCCTGGTAGGCTACATTCCATGGGGCTCGCAAAGAGTCAGACATGACTAAGCGACTTCACTTTCTTTCTTTTCTTTCTAACAGCCAATGTACCCACTGCTAAGTGGACACTTGTATCTCCAGTTTATTCTGCACTTTCCCCAAATGGCCATTTTCCAAAAAAAGTCTGTACCGGATCAGCAGGAGCTTTTGATTCATGAGCCATCCATACAACAAAAGTAAAAATCAATTTCTCATTATTGATTACTTTGATCATGTGTGTATATTGTACATTTTTATTTAAAGTCAAACACCTTTCAAATCATATCAGTTGGATGGTCAAAATGAAGTTGATTATAAGTTCCTCAAAGTACGAATCTTAATTCCTATATATTTGTAGCCCTGCTGCTGGTGCTGCTAAGTCGCTTCAGTCATGTCCAACTCTGTGCGAACCCATAGATGGCAGCACACCAAGCTCCTCCACCCCTGGGATTCTCCAGGCACAGATACTGGAGTGGGTTGCCATTTCCTTCTCTGATTTGTAGCTCTAATATTTATCAAATATTTATAACGTGACTAAGGTGATGTGCAAGAAAAAAAAAAGGCAAAATGGTTGTTCGAGGAGGCCTTGCAAATAGCTGAGAAAAGAAGAGATGCTAAAAGCAAAGGAGAAAAAGAAAGGTATACTCATCTGAATGCAGAGCTCCAAAGAAGAGCAAAGAGAGAAAAGAAAGCCTTCCTAAGTGATCAATGCAAAGAAATAGAGGAAAACAATAGAATGGAAAAAATTAGATATCTCTTCAAGAAAATTAGAAATACCAAGGGAATATTTCATGAAAAGATGGGCACAATAAAAGACAGAGATGGTATGAATCTAACAGAAACAGAAGATATTAAGAACAGGAGGCAAGAATATACAGAAGAGCTAAACAGAAAAGATCTTAATTAATGACTGAAATAATCATGATCATGTGATCACTCACCTATAGCCAGACATCCCAGAATGGGAAGTCAAGTGGGCCGTAGGAAGCATCACTACCAGCAAAGCTAGTGAAAGTGATGGAATCAAGTTGAGCTATTTCGAATCCTAAAAGATGATGCTGTGAAAGTGCTGCACTCAATATGCCCACAAATTTAGACTACTCAGCAGGGCCACAAGATTGGAAAAGGTCAATTTTCATTCCAATGCCAAAGAATATTCAATCTAATGCACAATTGCTTTTATCTAACGTGCTAACAAACTAATACTCCAAACTCTCCAAGCAAGCTTCAATAGTATGTGAACTGAGAAATTCCAGCTGTTCAAACTGGATTTAGAAAGGGCAGAGGAACCAGAGAGCAAATTGCCAACATCTGTTGGATCATAGAAAAAGCAAAATAATTCCAGGAGTACATCTACTTTGTTTTATTGACTATGATAAAGGCTTTCACTGTGTGGATCACAAGAAACTCTGGAAAATTCTTAAAGAGATGGAAATATCAGATCACCTTACCTGCCTCCTGAGAAACCTGAATGCAGGCTAAGAAGCAGCAGTTAGAACTGGACATGGTACAGTGGGGTGGTTCCAAATTGGGAAAGGAGTATGTCAAGGTTGCATATTGTCACCCTGTTTATTTAACTTATATGCAGAGGACATTATGAGAAATGCTGGGCTGGATGAAGCACAAGGTGAATCAAGATTTCTGGGAGAAATATCAATAACATCAGATATGCAAATAATACCACCCTTATGGCAGGAAGCAATGAAGAACTAAGGAGCCTCTTGATGAAGTTGAAAGAGGAGAGTGAAAAAGCTGAATTGAAACTCAACATTCAAAATACTAAATCATGGTATCGGGTCCCATCACTTCATGGCAAATAGATGGGGAAATACTGGAAAAAGTGACAGACTTTATTTTCTTGAGCTCCAAAATCACTGCAGATGGTGACTGCAACCATGAAATTAAAAGTCACTTGCTCCTTGGGAGAAAAGCTATGACCAACCTCGTCAAGTCAAGTCACTCAGTCGTGTCCAACTCTTTGCAACCCCAATGGACTGTAGCCCACCAGGCTCCTCTGTCCATGGTATTCTTCAGGCAAGAATACTGGAGTAGGTAACCATTGACCAACCTAGACAACATATTAAAAAGCAGAGACGTTACTTTGCCAATAAAGGTCTATCTGGTCAAAACTATGGTTTTTCCAGTAGTCATGTTGGATGTGAGAGTTGGGCCATAAACAGTGCTGAGCACTGAAGAATTGATGCTTTTGAACTGTGGTGTTGGAGAAGACTCTTGAGAGTCCCTTGGACTGCAAGGAGGTCCAACCAGTCCATCCTAAAGGAAATCAGCCCTGAATATTCATTGGTACTGATGCTAAAGCTGAAGCTTCAATACTTTGGCTACCTGATGGGAAGAACTGACTAATTGGAAAAGGCCCTGATGCTGGGAAAGATAGAAGGCAGCAGGAGAAGGGGATGACAGAGGATGAGATGGTTGGATTGCATCACCGACTTGATGAACATAAGTTTGAGCAATCTCCAGGAATTGGTAATGGACAGGGAAGCCTGATGAGCTGCAGTCCATGGGGTTGCAAAGAGTTGGACGTGACTGAATGACTGAACTGAACTGAGTTGAAGTGCATTTTTATTTCAATTAATATCATTTGATATCTTTAAATAAGAAATTATTCTTTGACCATTTTATAGGGAACATCTTGATGTGGTCTGTGTTAGGGTAAATATTTATGTACATGCATAGAATTAGTGAAAGTGAAGTCGCTCAGTCGTGTCTGACTCTTTGCGACCCCGTGGACTGTAGCCCACCCGGCTCCTCCGCCCATGGTATTCTCCAGGCAAGAAAACTGGGAAATATCAAATATTAAGATGCTTATAGGGATCCTACGCTTATTAGCTAAAATTACAGATCATAAATTCTCTAAATGTACAAAATTTATCATTTTTCCAAAACTATACTTTAAGTGCTTAAAAATGGAGACTAATTCATGTGTTATACAATTGTTTTACTTTAATAGTATCATCAGCTTACTGTTGACAAGATTTTATTTGGTTTTCTTAGCTGTACTCTATGAATATTCCAGTTGTGAACATAAAAATCCTGAGGTGCTTTAGTCTTCTTATAAGCATATTTAATATTTGAGAATGTATATTTCACAAGGTATGTATAACCACAGTTTCTCTGCAAGATGGTGGTTATTTAGCCACTCAGTCACGTCCTACTATTTTGAAACCCCATGGACTGTAGCCTGCCAGACTCCACTGTCCATGGGATTTCTCAGGCAAGAATACTGGAATGAGTTGCAAATCCCTTCTCCAGAATATCTTTCCTACCCAGAGATCAAACCCGTGCCTCTTGCATTGCAGGCAGATTCTTTACAGCTGAGCTATAAGGGAGCCTCTAATAAGACTGGCACCTTCTAAATGAGATTTCTGTTATAAAGTTGAAGAGAGAGATTCTGGTCAAGATTGCAGTACAGAGGTTCTTGAATTCTCTTCTGTCCATGGGGATGCTAAATCTACAACTACACATAGAAGCAGTTCCCTCCAAAAGGCTCTTATGCAACAGTGAATAAGAAAATATCCACACTAAAACAAGTAGGAAAGGCTGAGACACATTCTCACCATAAGCTCATTCCTCACACAGCATTATACAAATGTGAAAGAACTCACAACTCCTAGACTCTCCCTAAGGAGAAAAGAGTTTAGCCCCAACATCTAGCACCCCAACACTTAAGACTTCTGCAATCAAAACACCTAGCTCTGAAAGTCAACAGGGCTTGTATCTATGAGACCTATAAGCAAAACAGCTTTTGGCTCTTTTCTGAGGACTCACTATGTCTAGCATCCCAGGGCTCAGCACAGGGAGTAAACAGAAACACCTGTCCTCCAGCCTTTTCTTGAAAGAAGCTTATTTGCATATCTTGAAAGCTACAAGTGATGTATCCAGGGATAAACTGTGAACCTCTTGATCCTCCTCAGGACCTGGAAGCCAGCACAAACCATCTCTGTAATTTCCTTGTAGCCCATCCAAATCACTAATATCTCCTGGGCAGGAGCATCTGGCAATTCAGACTTTTGAGACTGCCACCCAGAGAACAAACTCTAATTTCCTGGCTCTGCAGGCCAGCAGGACTTGAGCTCCTGGGTCCCACAGGTGTGAAGCAAACAAAGAAACAGTTTTCGACCAGTGGTCTCCATAGGAGTCAGTATAAAAAGAGCCACAGAAACAATCCCTGAAAGAGGTCTACATGCATACTTTAAAAGCTGCTGCCTGAGGATTTGGCTTCCAATCAGCCTGCAGCTCTGTGTAGACCCTCCCCTGTGGGATTCTAACAGGCCCTGACTCACCCTCAACCACTGGAAGAAACTAAAAACATAGAAGTCATCATGGAGAATCACAACAAGAGCTATGGTCTGATTGAATGATTAGGTTCATCTTTTACATGAGACCCCTCTGTGAGAACTGGTAGAGTAATGCACAGAAACTGACAGAGCAAGTCAAGGAAAACGAAGAAACAGAGAAATATTTTCCAAGCAAAAGAACAAAATGAAAGACCAGAAAAAGACCTTAAGTAAATGAAGATAAGTGATTTATAGGGTAAAGAGTTCAAAGTAATGTACACCAGTTCAGTTCAGTTCAGTTCAGTTCAGTTCAGTTCAGTTGCTCAGTTGTGTCTGGCTCTTTGCCACCCCATGAATCACAGCACCCCAGGCCTCCCTGTCCATAACTAGCTCCCGGAGTTTACCCAAACTCATGTCCATCAAGTTGGTGATGCCATCCAGCCATCTTATCCTCTGTCATCCCCTTCTCCTCCTGCCGCCAATCCCTCCAAGCATCAGAGTCTTTTCCAATGAGTCACCTCTTCACATGAGGTGACCAAAGTATTGGAGTTTCAGCTTCAACATCAGTCCTTCCAATGAACACCCAGGACTGATCTCCTTTAGAATGGACTGGTTGGATTTCCTTGCAGTCCAAGGGACTTTCATGAGTCTTCTCCAACACCACAGTTCAAAAGTGTCAATTCTTTGGTGCTCAGCTTTCTTCACAGTCCAACTTTCACATCCATACATGACCACTGGAAAAACCATAGCCTTGACTAGACAGACCTTTGTTGGCAAAGTAATTGTCTCTGCTTTGTAATATGCTATCTAGGTTGGTCATAACTTTCCTTCCATGGAGTAAGAATCTTTTAATTTCATGGCTGCAGTCACCATCTGCAGTGATTTTGGAGCCCAAAAAATAAAGTCTGACACTGTTTCCACTGTTTCCCCATCTATTTCCCATGAAGTGATGGGACCAGATGCCATGATCTTCATTTTCTGAATGTTGAGGTTTAAGCCAACTTTTTCACTCTCCTCTTTCACTTTCATCAGGAGGCCCTTTAGCTCCTCTTCCCTTTCTGCCATAAGGGTGGTGTCATCTGCATATCTGAGGTTATTGAGATTTCTCGCAGCAATCTTGATTCCAGCTTGTGCTTCTTCCAGCCCAGCGTTTCTCATGATGTACTCTGCATATAAGTTACATAAACAGGATGACAATATACAGCCTTGATGTACTCCTTTTCCTATTTGGAACCAGTCTGTTGTTCCATGTCCAGTTCTAACTGTTGCTTCCTGACCTACATATAGGTTTCTCAAGAGGCAGGTCATAGGATGTTCGTTAAAATCAGAGCAATGCATGGACAGAGGGAAAATGCAAACATAAACCCAAAAAGAAAATCTCCATCACTACCATATCAAATTGAAATGCCATGTTTTGGTTACTCATCACTAGAAGTGTATGCTACATGAGGATTTGGGAAATTACAATATAACTGGTTACATTTCAAGAAAATGACATTTTAAAGTATCTGAAAAAAGCAGAAGTGACTGAAACAACCCTATGTCAGATGAAATGCTAAAATGTTGATTTTTAACAAGGAGAAATTTGAATATATTGCCTGGTAGCTGACTGTAGTAGCTTTAGTATGAAAGTGTGAGAAGAGCAAAGAAGAAAAAAAGGAAGTGAGAAAATCTGGAAAGTATTACATTCCAATCTGTAATTAGCTCATTAACTTAGGTGTCACGTATAAATATGATCTTATGATAAAATAATCAAAAATTAAGCAAAAAAATAAAAGCAGGATTATAGAAACTATCTTTAGAGATTATTTAAGGGGATCTTCCCAACCCAGGGATCAAACTCAGGTCCCCTGCATTCTTTACCATCTGAACTGCCAAGGAAGCCCTCCTATGATAAAATAATAAAAAAATTAAGGATAAAAATATTGAAAAAAACAACAAAAAAGACAAGTTAAATAAAACAGAAAATGACAACAGGAATCTCTTAGTAAATTTTGACTACTAGTTATTATAAATGCCAAATTAAAAGTGATGTGTTTTTTGAGAAATTGGCAAAAATTGCTTAGTATAATATAAAAAACATAAAAATAGAATTATAGAAACTTTCTTCAGTGATTATTTAACAATAATCAATGTAAACTAAAATATACCTTTATGATATTCTGAATTTACCTTATTAATGATTATAAATTCTATTTTTCTGAGTATTATACACATTTAACACAAATTGTGGCAACCAAATAAGTATTTTAAAGCAACAGTTTTTTCTTTTTTTCTTTTTTTTTGAAAACTGGTAAATTGGTCATTTTTTGAATTGGTCTGCTCTCATATTAATTCCCCTTTATAATGTAGCATGTAACAAGAGCTTAAATGGAATCCGTGGATTGCTGTTAATCCAGTAGTCATTTATTTTACTCTTTTCCATAGCTCTATTATATTAACAGAGTTAGAAAAATAAGCACCATCAGCTAGGAGTAAAAAAAGACAAAAATAAATGATCACTGGATTGGTTTTATTTCTAGTGAGATTACAAATTATGAATGAAAAAGCACAATTGTATTAAATAAATTGTTTCTAATGGTTCTGCCCTTGCTGAACAGTTCTCAAGGAAACTTCTTGCAACTGATTGAAATGAAAGTGGTTCATCCTCTCCCTGGACTGTGACCCTTTAGGAACAGTCTGGAATGACACAAACATAAGGGGATTTCTATGGCAGAAGATGAAAAGTGCCTCAGAAGGAGGATGTGAGAACACAGAAGAGGTGAATGTAGTCCAATCTATATACATTGATGTTAAAGGGAAGGCTTCCCTGGTGGCTCAGATGGTAAAGAATCCACTTGCAAAGCAGGAGACCCAGGTTCAATTCCTGGGTTGGAAAGATCCCTTGGAGAACGAAGAATGGCTACCCACCCTAGTATTCTTGCCTGGACAATTACATGGACAGAGGAGCCTTGGCAGACTACACTCCATGGGGTCACTAAGAGTCAGATATGATTGAGTGACTAACACTTTTCTCACTTTTTTCACTTTTCATAGAGAAAATGATGTCTGAGCTTTCAATTATAATTCCTATGAAAAAAAAATTAAAAGATATTGTGATATTTTTAGTTCGAGTTTAGATAACTTAGTATAGAGATAGATAAATAAAAATTATGACATGCCACTATAAAAATACCTTATTTCTGTTCTTCAAATCTAAAGGTCTCTGAAAAAGCAAGCTTTTATTTTTCACTAAGATTAGTTTAAATGCATTTAGCAGCAAAACCTGAACTAAATAGATATGTTTGTTGGAGAAATATTAATGTGTTTTATGACAGAATATATGCCTAGAACCTACCAAGGGCAATATATAATTTATTGGATATTTATCATGTTACCCATATATATATATTTTTAAGTCTGAGTTTTGTCAGCGAATATTTAGGGTAGGAGATTAAAGACTTATGGTATGACAACACAGCGTCCTGCTTCAAATCACCCTTTGTCATCCTTATCTTCTACCAAAATATTTTCTCAAGTAAGCTTGGTGAGCTTAACTGAGTTTCCAGCCCACAGAATTCTTAAATTACTTTGAGACTAATTCAAATGAAATATCACAAATATTACTATCTGAGGATCTTTTTATTGCAAATCATTAGCCCTGAGTTGTGACTGTTGCAGTAAGAGGCATAAAAAAGAATTTAAAACTTCATTCTAAGAATAAATCTTCCACTTTGAGAAATATGTTCCACTGAGACAGGCTCAGGACATTAATATGAAAATTTAACCAAGGCCTCTTGGTCTTTTTCCCTTTGTTTACTGCATAGCCTGGCATAGGATACATTCTTATAGCTACTTCTCAATATCTGAATTAATGTGTGGTTTTTAAAAGTAGAAGAAATGGTCCTTTGGTATACTGGGTATAGACATGTCAATATTAAGTAATGCCTTTTTTAGGAAAAAATATTGTACTCTTGTCAGAGTAGTATTTTCCTAGGCAAAAAAACTGCTTCATGAATTGAAACATTATCACTTAGACATCCTTATATCACTTTTTTTTCAGAATGAAAACCTGATATTCATAAGCAATGATTTGGGACATTGTTAATGAGGATTGGGAGCAGAGAGGTCTTTTGACAACAGTTTTCAGTGGAAAATGCACATCCTCCTAAGTCTAACTTAGAAAGCAGTACATATAAAATAGCACATTAGATCATTTTCTTAAAACCTAAACTAAGACTCCATTCCTGTAAAATTGATAGAAAATATCACAAAGATACATACCTCCATATGCTTTAAAAAGCTTCAAAATATATCTCAAAAATAACATGGTCATAAGTGGCAATTATAGAAGATTTTGCTCTTAGTTCCTAGCTTCCTTATTCTTCAACCCTATAGAAATCAAAGTCTTTATTCACAGCACATCTTGTTTTTCCTGGAAGCACAAAGGATAACTAAGTGAACTGAGTGGTTGAGACCTGATGGAATGATTGCCTCACAGTTTATGCCAGTGTCCTTACTGACCTCTTTGCATTGACACTTGACTCTCTCACTCCAGGTAGTTCTCTTTCATCCCTAACAAATCTATATGATTTTGACTGTAGAATTTGTATTCCTAGTTCTAGGACTAATAGCAGCCTTATCAAATGTCTGTCTGGTGATCCTGAGCATATTTTCACAGATATCAAGTGTCTGTTTTGGGAACTTGGGATGTATTACAATCCCGAAGTATCTCTATCATAAGAATGATCTACATCACAAGAAATCCAGTGGTGAGAACAATTGTGGCAGAATCTGGACTTCATCCTAATGGGTTTGAACAACATCTTCTTCTAAAGTGTTTTTCCTAATTCTGAATGTTCCCTCCTCATCTTTGAATCTGAAGAAAGATGCTGACAGAACGCTCAGAGACTTTACCAAGTGAGGGATGTCAGGTCTAACTGAAGACATGAAGTGTGTATTTTCTATACAACATTGTCACCCACTCACTGCCACTGCACTGTGAGTTTACTGGACAGTGAATTCACCTCTGCATCCCTATCACTTCCATTAGCATCTACCAAATAAGCACTAGAGATTTGTTAGATAAAAAACGTCATTGAACTTCCCTGGCAGTGATTAAGAATCTGCCGGCCAATGCACAGGACACAGGTTTGATCCCTGGTCTGGGAAGATCCTACATGCCACAAAGCAGCTAAGCCTGCACACCCCAGAGCCTGTGCTCGGCAACAATGAGAAGCCCATGCGCCACAACTAGAGAAAGTTAGTGTACAACAACCAAAATCCAGCACAACCAGAAATAAATACATAAATATATAAAATTTTTAAGTCATGAAAACATTTTAGAATTATATACTATTATAGTCAAATGAAATCATAGATATAAGCTAATCCAACCCCTGAATTTCACAGAAAATAAAAAATTATGACATCTTACTCGATTTGCAGAAGGAGCCTTCTATAAATTAATTCAGTTGAATCAGGGTTATCATCTAAAAATCTCTAATTTGTAAATCTAGTGTTTCCTCATAAAATGTTGATTATTTGATATAAATATATTTTCAATTTTTAGTTTATAAACAATTTTTTCACACTTTGAGAGTACACTTGCTTTTCTTTATTCATATTGCCATCATGAAACCATTTTAAATCCATTTTCTCTTCCTTCCTTTAGTGCCCTAGTTTTCAGATCTGAGTCTGAGCTCTGGTAATGGGGGTGCCCAACAAATTTCAGTATTTTTTCTAAGCTCCAGAATATTTTTACAGCCTACTTCTTGATGTTATATAAGATTATATTTCCCTTGATTGAATAAAAGACCTCAGAATATCAGCATGGGACTGTGATGGCAACACATAGTAGAACTAACAAGTGTATATATTATCTTCACGTTGTTATTCTTTTATAAACTATATATATCTATAATTATTAATTACTATTATTTACATATATACATATATATAAATATACATATTTTTTATATATGTAAAAATCTTCCCTGGTGGCTCAGACGGTAAAGAATCTGCCTGCAATGCATGAGACCTGGGTTCAGACCATGGGTTGGGAAGATCCTCTGGAGAAGGGAATGACAACCCACTCTAGTATTCTTGCCTGGAGAATTCCATGGACAGAGAAGCCTGATGGGCTATAGTCCGTGGGGTCACAAAGAGTCAGACATGACTGAGCGACTAACACTTTCACTTTTAAGTAATAACAATTTTATTATGCTTAGCTCAGCTCTTTAATCCTTTTTGATAAAATAATTATATATATGCATATAAATGTCTGTTTAAATAAATAATTTGTAATGGATAAAAGCATCTTTTGTGGTTGCGCAATATGATATTACTCCATGGACTTTAATTTCAGAATGGAATAGTTTACCTGAAAACAGTAATTACAGGAGAACTTCACATATACTGAACAAGAAAAGAAAATGAAAAGCCCTTAATGGGATAATTCCTCCTTTAGGATTTTCCCCTTAGTCTTAAAAAAGATATACACATGTAGCTTTATGTATTATGTGATATTAATATGGTAGTAAAATCAGCACGGCCACAGGTTAGGGGCATATCATTATTCCTAAGGGTAAAGCTCTCTTTTTATTATCTTCTTCTAGCTATGTGTCAACTGAATTCATATCACCACATTTTCTCTTTATGGCTCTCCCTCGCCTTCTCATTTTTCTTACAAGGCAAGAAAAATGAAGCTGCTTCTGTTTATAAAGACACCTTAATAATTCTCATTTATATATCTTCTTTCCTCTGCATTAATATTCATAAATCGCAAATCTAACTAGCAATAGTTCATTTCCATTACAATAAGCATAACCCTTTCATATTTGTCCTTCTCAACCACCCTTTGTATATCTTCTCCTTTCTACTCCCTCTGTATACTTGTCCCTAGATACAGAGTTTAAATTCCTTCTTGTAAGACTTTCATTTCCCTTCTAAAAACTCTTTTCAACACCTGTGCCATTTGTCCTTTTTCTCTAAAACACTTTTAGCTAAAATTCATCTCATTTTGTAGGTAACTGAAAAATGGTTTGCTGAGTTCCACAGTATTCCCTTGCAGCCCATCTCCCTCCTCTATCATATCTAGTTCTCAATCAAATAGTTTCATATTTCAGTCTAATATAGAGGACATAACATTTATTGAGCTACAATTTTGTCTCTCGTGTGCGTGTGAGGCAGACACATTCATTTTACAAAGAAAGGTTAAGTAATTTGAAATTTCAGACAGGTTAAGTACTTTGTTCAATTTCTCATGACCAGCAAATGTCTAAATGCTCAACACCATAACATAAAGCTGTAATGTTATTCATATTTATCTCTCACTTTTTTTAAAAGTCTCAGTTTTTTAAGTTTCAACTAATGTGATTGTCTGATTTTTTTTTCTAAACTGGTCATATTCTCCAGCAAGTTTTATAAACTGACACCTCAGATTGCATGATTCTGTAATCTGATCGGGGTAGGGCACAAATAACCAGTGTTTCCTCATTAGTTTTGGACAATATACATTTACTTACATATTTGCCATTTTTTTCCCCACCTTGCTCCACTGAAGATTTGAAACAGATTTTTATCAATTTTTTCTAATGCATTATTTTACCAAAATATTGATATTTTGAATAATATAGTGATCATTTGCTGACTCAGAATAGTATTTCTTTACATTAGCCTCATAGGTATTTGAAGTTTCTAAATATTTTTATCACATAAGTGACTATTAAAATAGTTGTCTATAGTCATTTCCATAAAAAAATGATAAGAACAAATAGAGAATCTTCTATTTAATGAATTTTTTTTCATTCAAGTGTTATATTCTAACATTATAATCAAATTTGGTCAATCTGCTTAATTCATTTATTTTATAATATTTAAAATTTTATGCATTCCTCCCCTTAATATAGAAAAAAGTAACTGATATAACTATAATTTTAATATTTTTCCTTTGACTATTTGAAATTAATCCTTCCATATGATTTTCAATTCTAGGTCTTCTGGAGCAATGGATATATGGAACTGAAGCAAAGGCATATTTAAACATTCTCTGTACTTTCTCCTCTTAGAAAATGAGATTTTAGTGTGGATCTTTAGGATATCACATGGAGCTGCAAAGCTCTTAGTTAACTTTAGAAATAACCCTGGTAGGCTATAATAACAGTAACTTCTACAAATGTCAAGTAGTTTAAGGAGTCAGTTTACCCAAGAACTAAACATATAACAACTACTAAGGAAACTAAGGAAGAAGGCTATGGTTTTTCCAGTAGTCATGTATGGATGTTAGAGTTGAACTATAAAGAAAGCTGAGCACCAAAGAATTGATGCTTTTGAACTATGGTGTTGGAGAATACTCTTGCGAATCCCTTGGACTGCAAGGAGATCCAATTAGTCAATCCTAAAGGCAATCAGTCCTGAATATTCATTGGGACTGATGTTGAAGCTGAAACTCCAATCCTTTGGCCACCTGATGCGAAGAGCTGACTCACCTGAAAAGACCCTAATGCTGGGAAAGATTAAAGGTGGAAGGAGAAGGGGACGACAGAGGATGAGATGATTGGATAGTGTCACTGACTCAATGGACATAAGTTTGAGTAAACTCCAGGAGTTGGTGATGGACAGGGAGTCCTGAGGGTCACAAAGAGTCGGACACGACTGAGCGACTGAAGTAAACTGAAGAAAACTTCAGAGATAGAACATGCAAAAATTTCTGTACTAGTAATGTGTTTTTACATAATTCATTTCTGTTTGTGTTAAATTACGATTTAAATAATGAGTAGGGCATCCCTGGTGGATCAGACAGAAAAGAATCTGCCTGCAATTCAAGAGACTCGGGTTCGATTCCTGAGTCAGTTTTATCCCCTGGAGAAGGAAATGGAAACCCAATACAGTATTCTTGTCTGGAGAATTCCATGGACAGAGGATCCTAGTGGGCTATGGTCCATTGGGTCACAGAGAATGGCGAGATATAGTCTATGGGGTCACAAAGAATTGGACAGGATGGAATGACTAATACTTTAGTATAGATAATTATAAAAAATACAGTGAAAATACAAGTATTGGGACCAGCATCCATGCTATTTCTAGAAAATATTTGATTGATTTTCTTCATTTTTTGTCATGAGTAGATGAAATTGCCAGATTTAAAATGATTTGCTAGTTTATGGCATATGTTGTTAAAAGATTAAAAATAGCAAGTAAAGCGCAAAAATAGAAATGTCATGCGCAAATTACTTGTTAATAGAAATGCAGTGAATTTTTTTGGCAGAAAACTTTTATTTTAGATGAGAAGATGAGAATAATTTTTATGCTCATTTTAATTATGTTCAGCCATTTTTGAAGAAAGAATAAATAAGCTTTTATCAACTATAGTAAATGTATAAACATTATAATAGAAATATCTAAATTATTTCACTTATTTAAAAAACATTGTAATTTCTTATATACATTCTTATTATAAATGTCCCTAAAGATATGCTTAGGCTATATATTTCATAAAATGTTCATCCTGCTTTAATTTTTTATAGATGATCAAAGTTATAATAATATTTGTCACTAATTTTACAGTAATATTGTTTTCCTATAAGTCATCATTAGCTGGCACTGAAAAATACTCCATTTTTAAAGTTATGTTTATAAAAATATAATATTTCATTGAATATTGTTATATAAGATAAACAAGTGAATGATCCGTTTTTCTTAACCAGAAAATAAGAGCGAGAGTAAAGAAATAGCTGCTGTTTATGTCTAGTAGAGACTGAGGCACTGAGGCTGCAAATACTGTAGGAGGACAAGAGGGAGATTTCAAGCTGTATTTGTCAAACTTCATTATTTCTGATGGACTATGTCAGAGTTAGGGTTAGAATTGGTATGGAACCTGCAATCAAAACTCCAGTCAAAAGGAAAGCCAGGAAGTTGCTCACAGAGACTGTATGTAGGATATAGCTAAGTTTTAAGTGATAGTTCCTCAACTATAATAATTTTTAATGATGTCAAATATGCAAGTTATGTTTGAATACTTGCCTAACTGGACTTAATCAGTTATAGAAACTATTATATTTACAACTCTCCTTAATGAAGTCTTTTTAAAAATCCATCATGCCATACAGATTAGAACAAATCCACAGAATAGATTTTCAAGAGCTGGCAGCTTCTATAAAGTCTAACAAATGAAAGTTTTAGAATTCAGTAATATATGAGACTATGTGAGATAAAAAGAAATGGCTTGTCCATGATACTTTCACACACATGGAGTTCTTTGTACACAAGGTGTAAACCTATCAGAAAGAAACCTGATAGCCCATAAAGTTAATGGCCTTGCAAATAGGAGAATATACAGGTGATGGCACAGATAAAATAGAAATTAGGAGAAAGTAGACCAAGGAAAATAAACACAGAAAGCCTAAATCATTTTTTCCTAGTAAACAGGTTTCATATGAAATGTCACATATAAGGAGAAGGCAATGGCACCCAACTCCAGTACTCTTGCCTGGAAAATCCCATGGACGGAGGAGACTGGTGGGCTGCAGTCCATGGGGTCGCTAAGATTTGGACATGACTGAGCGACTTCACTTTCACTTTCATGCATTGGAGAAGGACATGGCAATCTACTCCAGTGTTTTTGCCTGGAGAATCCCAGGAACAGGGGAGCCTGGTGGGAGGCCGTCTATGGGGTCGCACAGAGTCGGACACGACTGAAGCGACTTAGCAGCAGTAGCAGCAGCAGTCACATATAAAATTCCTGAAGGAAACTGAAGTGATTCTCAATTCTAGACTAACAAAAAGATATGAAAAATGGATTTAAATGTGGAGATGCCACAGGAAAAATATATGGACTCTCTATGTCAAAGGTAGTTGTATTACTTGTCTATTGCTATGCAACAAATTACCCCAAAACTTTAGTGACCTAACAATGAGAAATTTTTGTTGTCTTACAAATTCTTCTACTCAGTAATCCTTTGTTGGGTAGATCTGCATCAAGGTTTCTCAGGAACTTGCAGTCTAGCTGTTGATTGTATAGCTACAGTCTCATGGTGGTGGTGCTGGAGGGAATGATTCTAAACTCACATTATTCATCTTGTTCTTTTACCATCCGTGCTTCTCTAATGTGCTGCTTCACAACATGTCAGCTAACTTCCCCCAGAGTAAGCAATTTGAGAAAGAGCAAGAGAGCCTAAGAAAGATTTCACAGTCCTTTAATAAACTAATCTTAAAAAGGATATTTTCATAATGTTCATACTGTTCATGGGGTTCTCAAGGCAAGAATACTGAAGTGGTTTGCCATTCCCTTCTCCAGTGGACCACATTCTGTCAGACCTCTCCACCATGACCCACCTGTCTTGGGTTGCCCCGCAGGCATGGCTTAGTTTCACTGAGTTAGACAAGGCTGTGGTCCTAGTGTGATTAGATTGACTAGTTTTCTGTGAGCATGGTTTCAGTATGTCTGCCCTCTGATGCTCTCTTGCAACACCTACCATCTTACTTGGGTTTCTCTTACCCTTATGGCAGAAAGTGAAGAGGAACTAAAAGGCCTCTTGATGAAAGTGAAAATGGAGAGTGAAAAAGTTGGCTTAAAGCTCAACATTCAGAAAACGAAGATCATACCATCCGGTCCCATCACTTCATGGGAAATAGATGGGGAAACAGTGGAAATAGTGTCAGACTTTAATTTTGGGGGCTCCAAAATCACTGTAGATGGTGACTGCAGCCATGAAATTAAAAGACAGTTATTCCTTGGAAGAAAAGTTATGACCAACCTAGACAGCATATTCAAAAGCACAGACATTACTTTGCCAACTAACGTCCATCTAGTCAAGGCTATGGTTTTTCCAGTGGTCATATTTGGATGTGAGAGTTGGACTGTGAAGAAGGCTGAGCACTGAAGAATTGATGCTTTTGAACTGTGGTGTTGGAGAAGACTCTTGAGAGTCCCTTGGACTGCAAGGAGATCCAACCAGTGCATTCTGAAGGAGATTAACCCTTGGATTTCTTTGGAAGGAATGATGCTAAAGCTGAAACTCCAGTACTTTGGCCACCTCATGCAAAGAGTTGACTCATTGGAAAAGACTGATGCTGGGAGGAATTGGGGGCAGGAGGAGAAGAGAACGACAGAGGATGAGATGGCTGGATGGCAATCACTGACTCGAAGGACACGAGTCTGAGTGAACTCCAGGAGTTGGTGATGGACAGGGAGGCCTGGCGTGCTGCGATTCATGGGGTCGCAAAGAGTCGGACACGACTGAGCGACTGAACTGTAATGAACTGAACTGAACTGAACTGAACTGAAAAAGGCCATTCCATCCCATCAGTTCTAATGAACAGAATACAACTGCCAGCATACATCCAAGAAGAGGGAATTAAACATGGTGTGAATACCACGAGGCTGAGATCACAGAGCTTCCTTTCCTGACAGACATTGTTAATAATCTCTGAACTCTATAATGGGCAATCTGATCACTAAGACTAAGAGGAAAACCAAAGACAGAGGGAGGAAATTAACATTTAATGTGAGCAGCACATAAGACAGAGAAGGCAATGGCACCCCACTCCAGTACTCTTGCCTGGAAAATCCCATGGATGGAGGAGCCTGGTAGGCTGCAGTCCATGGGGTCACGAAGAGTCGGACATGACTGAGCGACTTCACTTTCACTTTACACTTTCATGCACTGGAGAAGGAAATGGCAACCCACTCCAGTGTTCTTGCCTGGAGAATCCCAGGGACGAGGGTAACCCTAGGGGGCTGCCGTCTATGGGGTCGGACACGCAACCCCATAGACGGCAGCCCCCTAGGGTTACCCCCGTCCCTGAGATTCTCCAGGCAAGAACACTGGAGTAGGTTGCCATTTCCTTCTCCAGTGCATGCATGCATGCTAAGTCGCTTCAGTTGTGTCCGACTCTGGTGCGAAGCCCCCAGGCTCCTCTGTCCACGGAATTCTCTAGGCAAGAATACTGGAGTGGGTTGCCATTTCCTCTCCACATAAGAGCATGCTGCTGCTGCTGCTGCTGCTAAGTCGCTTCAGTCCTGTCCGACTCTGTGCGACCCCATAGACGGAAGCCCACCAGGCTCCCACATCCCTGGGATTCTCCAGGCAAGAACACTGGAGTGGGTTGCCATTTCCTTCTCCAATGCATGAAAGTGAAAAGTGAAAGTGAAAGTGAGGTTGCTCAATCGTGTCCGACTCTTAGCGACCCCATGGACTGCAGCCCACCAGGCTCCTCCGTCCATGGGATTTTCCAGGCAAGAGTACTGGAGTGGGGTGCCATTGTCTTCTCCTTAAAAAAATAAACTGAAAGCTAAGTAGTTTCAATCTAATAATATCATGTGTTGGGCACCTGGGATAAGGAAAGAAGAAAATTTCGAGCTATTCTGCAGTAACTAATGAAGGATAATGTCACTGCAAACTTGTGAGTCAAGGGAAAACAGTTTGGCAGAACAACAAAACCTCTGTTTAATGAAACATGGCTTGAAACAGGAAGTAAGAAAGAAAAAAATTTAAAAAATATATAAAAGTGCAAACTGAATATGATCTGGATGTTTATGAAAATACTGATAAATAAGAGACTTCTCTTAAAACGTGGTTAATAAAACAGAATTTGGTAGTCAGTGGGATATGAATTTTGAGAATCAAATAACATTCTAAAAAAATACAAGCCATGCATTGAATCCTGATGTGTGAGACATGATATTCCAGGCATAGGCTGGAACATTTTAATTCTCTCATTTAATTAGAGCATTAATTCAGAGGAGTGTTATTATGGAATATACTGTATTCAACTTTCTAACATCCATTATTATCACAGTGGATTAATTTAAGCCAATTATCATAACTCCAATTCCTTTGCTGACAATCAGTTCAGGACTGGGTTATTATCCATTTTTGGAGAATGATTTGTGGAAAGTCTACCTCAGTCATCTGGAACAGACTTTTTCTTTCGTGAGAGAGAGGGGAAAAACAAGATGTCTCTTCTTCCCTTAGACGTTGTCACATTTGCATATAATGCCTTAGAAAAGCTAGAAATTACTGCATTATATTAGCCAAAGGATGAGCTCAACCACAAAGATAGATAATTATTTTCTATTTATTTATGTTATTGCAATACTTTCAAAATAATTTCAGCCTAAGATGAAAATACTTTATGAATTCTCAATTTTGCTAAAAACAAAAATTTTTACTGAAAAGTTATTTTTCTGTCCTCTTTATCACTAATTCTAGAAGAAAAATGTTGATTAAAATCAAAGCTGTATCAACTTTTCTCTTTTCCTGCAGGACAGAAAAAAATATGTTACATCGCTTTAACCTCTAAATTGAGAAAGAAGTGCAAAAGTGTAAAGGCAGTTGGTTGGTGGTATAAAATTAACAACTTGGCATCTGTAGCAGATATCTACTTACTGCCAGACATTTACCGAAAGAAAAACATTCTTTGCTGTCAAATTTTATTAGAGATTGCACTGAACTCGGAAAAGGTCTCCTAGGAATATTTCTTGCTTGACAAGAAATGAACACAGTGTCATTTCACTTTCTGTTTGTGGAAAGACAAAAATCAACACTTTCTTTGGTAATTGTGTTACATTCAGAGTTCAGACATTCTATCAAAAATAAATTGTGGAATATGATATAGCATCAAGCAATAACTGCAATTACCCACTATTAAATCCTTGGTATTAATATATATTAATATTAATTAATTATATATAATAAATATTAATTCATTAATATATAGAGAGCAAAATACTGAACTGTAGAAATCATGGGGACCAAATTGTGATGGCAATGTGGGAATGAAAATAGACAGTATGCTTTCCAAGGCACTCCTCTGGGTTTGCATGGTACAGTGCTAAGCACTGGGATTCAGTCTCTGGAGAATATGAACTGTCATCTCTCCAAACACTATCACAGTGACCCTTATGTTTGCTGTTCTGGTGGTTCTTATTTAAATTCAGGTTACTTTCAACCACTCAACAGTTACTGGAGGTCTACTATGCACATATTATTATAATAGATGCATTCCAATTCCAGAAGCTCACATTTTGCTGTTCTGTATTTAATCCTCATCTTTTTTGATGCTGTATAATAAACACTCATGTTCGACAATGATCTAAGTAGAGTACAGGAAAAAAAAAATTAGTCACTCAGTCGTGTCCAACTCTTTGCGACCCCATGGACTGTAACCCACAAGGCTCCTCTGTCCATGGAATTTTCCATGCAAGAATACTGGGTTGTGTTGCCATTCCCTTCTCCAGGAGATCTTCCTGACCCAGGGATTGAACCCAGGTCTCCTGTATTGCAGGCAGATTCTTTACCCTTTGAGCCACTAGGGAAGCCCAAAAGTATAGCAAGGGGAGTCTGAATTTAATGTTAAATATTTTATTTCTAAGGATATATTGACTTTAAGTAGCACATTAAGTTTAATTAATAGGGATAAATACAGTGGTTATACTGTACCAGATATTTTTATACATTTTATATATTGCAATTAATTATATCTCACTTCTCATTCCTGACTTAACATACTAGACTGTGGAACAGTTAAAGTACAGAAACAAAACAAACAAAACAACAAACAACAGTAGAAAACTAAGTAATATGATATTTTTCTTTAATTTTCTCACTAACAGCTGTATTACTACAGCAAAAAAATGTTAGCTGCCGATCATGTCCTACTCTTTGTGACCCCATAGACTGTGACCCATCAGGCTCCTCTGTCCATGGAATTTTTTCTTCTACCTTAAGAATATAATGTACGCTGCAAATGCCCATCGTCATGTATATTTCTCAAAGTTCATACTTTCTAACTTCTAAATGTGCATTATTTGAACATTTTTCAGTGTCTTTGAACACTTTTCAGTGTCTTTGAACACCTGCAGTTCACTTGCAGTCTTCAGTATTGAGGACTATGCACAGACATCTTTTCTTCTAAAGCATCTAGACTACCTGATTTTAGATAAGTAATATCTTAGAAGAAATAATTTAATTCCTTCTTTCCTGAATTTTCTCCCCTTCCATCTGTCCCTTGTTTCTGTAGATGAACTACAACCTTTCTCATTTGTTCCATCTCAGGGTGTTAAACCTCCAGGTTCCTCATCAGATCACATTCCGTGTTCTAAACCAACTTTGAACCGTTTTGACTTCTTTCCCTCTGTACTTCAGTTCACCATCTTTCTATTCTCCACTCAAAATTATAAATCAGACTGTCATCTCTTCCTTTATACAGTAAATCAGGCAACCCTTTTCTCTCAGCCTCTTACTTAGAAAAATCATTATCCGTATTTTTATCATCATCAGTGCATCACAGAGGCAGCATGGCTTAGCGGAAGAACTTAGGAACTTAGGAAATAACTAGGAAGCAATCTATATTGTTATTGTCTATACTCTTAATCAGAATAGTTAGTGAAATTCTGCCATATAGAACTTTTTTGTCGTGGTAGATCTATAAGATACAGAAGATCGAAGACATATTCTAATATATAGTGAATGATCCTCACTCCTTTCCCCTTAAAAATGTGACAGAAATCCTGGGAGGCATGGCATGAAAAATAGACCGAGATTTCAATGGAAATGTGAAATTGGAGCTAAGATGAGTAACAGAAATATAAGTCCATTCACTGTGATAATTCCAAAATGTGCTGTCAGATGGCTTGCGTTTCCACAATTATTGAAAAATGATCTACTGAGTTGAACAGTAACCCTTCTCTTCTCCTTCCACAAAAATATGAATGTGGCCTTATATGGAAGTAGGTTCTTTGCAGATGTAACCAAGTTAAGGTATGGTCATACTATACTAGAGTTGGCACTAATCCACCAATGAGTTTCTTATAATAATAAAAGGGGAAATTTGACACAAAAACACAGGGAAAAGGCCATATGATGATGAAGATAGATATTGAAATTACACAGTAGCATATGGGGGACTGCCAGAAATTATCAGCAAATTTCCAGAATCTTGAAGAAACAAAGAAGGATCCTCTCCTACAGGCTTTAGAAAGAACACAGCTTTGCCAATACCTTGATTTCAAACTTCCAGCCTCCCAGAACCATGAGAGAATCAATTTCTGTAGTTTAGAGCCACTAGTTTCTTTTAGCAGCCCTAGGAAACTAATACAAGTGTCACTAAACGTACTATATGAAGAGTATATAAAATGACACAGGTCTGTATTCTGAATCAAAAAGATGTACTCACGTCTTAGCTATACCACTACGTATTGAGGCTTTAGGTAAGCTATAAATCCTTATCAATCTTAATTTTGTCATATGGAAATGGAATAAAAATTGCATCTACATTTGTAGCATGAAGAAAGGATAATGCAGATAAAGTACATGTCACATTCTACCCTACTGTAGAAGTTCTATAATTCTTACCTGTAGATTTACTCAAATACCATGACCCCATCAGAGTGCTCCTGAAGGTCAGAGGCACACCCAGTGAAATGACACTTAAGAAATAAAACAAAACCAATGAATCTCTTTGTTCTCTCCTACAGAACAGCTGGCACTTCTGATATGAGCATGCTGCTCTACACACTGACACATTTTCACATCAAGTCATCCCAACAACAAGCACTGCAGTACTGCCCAGATGCATATAATTCTTCCCAGCAGCACTCTTGAATCTTCTTTCAATATTCTTGAAAATGGGGAGTTACATGATGCATAATATATGAATGGGATTGGAGGGAAGTTAATAACTTTTTTCCCCTTTTCCCCTTTGCAGTACTACCACCATTAAATTCAGATTTGTATATTTTTCTGATCTCAAGGTATATGTACCCAGTGAAAACACTGCCTTGCCCACAATTGAGTCTCAATTATTTATCAAACAGGAAAGAAGATCTACATGAAATTAGGATCTATAAACTACAATTACTCAGAGATGTTACAGAAGCAGGAAGAGTTCTCCAGTATCCATCAGAACTTGAGCTCTATTAATGTTTCTTAGGCTCAGGTGTCTAAAAAATCATCTGAAGCCCAGTTCTGGCCTTAAGGGACTATAATTCATAAAGTTAGAGCTGGGCCCAGAAAACTGATATTTCAGTATATTTTTCAGGTGATATTGTTGCAGGTAGTCTGAAAGTCACATTTTGAGGTAGATCAGCCTGTATGAAATAGTCATCTACTAGTAGCCTAACAGTTTTGCTTTAGGGATAAGTTTGAAAAATATATGCAGGTATTGATATTTAACACCACCCATTTTAGTTTTAAGTTCTTAGACCAAAATATCCCACATACCATTCTAACATTCCCATCCCCCATTCAATTAAATGAGATACACCTGCAAAATGTCCTCAAACTGTTATCCACATGGTTACTTTGCAAAAAGTATAATATAGGAAATAAACTTCTAAAATCAGAGTTTCACTGATAACTTCATGTCAATCTTAGAATCTACTCTAGTTCCTGCAACCCCATTTTAAGGGTGGCTCTTAGCCATGCTACACATTAGAATTGTGTGTACAGCTTTAAAATATCCCCACCTCCAACCAATTAAATCAGATTTTGTGCTTCAGTCCCAGGGGATAGGGAGTCCTAAATTAGTTCCAGTGTGTAGCTGGGGTTGAGAACCACAGCTTAAACTGAAGATTTTTCAGAGGCTATATGACTGATATCTCTGCTTGACAATAAGAAAATCCCAGTGATTTTGAACCCTCTGATTTTCTGGAATTCGTGTAATGTCAGAATTCTTCACAGTGTAGGTAGATTCCAATTTTCAGAAACAAAGGTTCAGGAAAAGAGTGGATTCCTACAGAAATATAAGGACAAAAATGATATAATCCTCATATAATAGTTTAGCATCACAAGAAGAATGAGAAATGTCAAAAAAGAAAAACTGCAACACAACTTTAGGCTGGCTGAGACCTCTCTTCTAAGAGAAAAAAAAAAAGGAAAATCTTTTTTTAATTAAATTTTTTAAGTTATATTTCATATGTTAAGGTTTAGATACTGAATATATTCTGGCTTAAAATAAATTATCCTTATGAAATGAGTCAATATCACTTTGTGAACATCAGTGAGGACCAGATTTATAAATAATTTTTAGTTCATACTTTTAACTACATATTTTCATCTTCAGAAAGTTTAAATAGTTAAGTTTATCATGATTGAAAACTGACCCCAGGGGCCTCAACTGAAAAACACATGTATCCTTGCATATCTCTCCATGAGAGCACTTGAATAGAAAACAATCCAGTGATAAAATACTCTTGAGTTTAACAGTTTCAAGGTAAGATGGGTGAGAAGAGCATTGATTTTGCTCCAACAAATTGGGCTAAGTAAGATGTGGGCATGGCTATGTGTCAGGAAGTACTGTTAGAGTCCCAATCTGTTCAGTCTAGTGGAATCTAATCTAGGCAGGAAATAAAGTTTAGGGAAGTTTGAAGTAAACTGTCTTTAAATCTTTTATCTATTTTATAAGTTATGTTCTTACATAACTTTGCCTCTTACCCAGAACAAGTATATCTTTACTTACTAGTTTGAATAAATAAGTGGAAGGGGAATAAATAAACACTTGTTATATACAGTTAAAAAAAAAAAAAAGCATCTGTGTGATGTTTTCATTAATTTTTTCTAGTAACAGGGAAAAGACTCACTTTATCTCAGAGAAACTTGACCTGGATGACCACACAGAAACATCCTGAAAGCAAAAGTTCCAAGGAAAATGTTCAAGATAACCTATATCTACTCAATATACCTTAAGCCAGTCTATATGCACTTGATCTACTGGTCAAAAAATAATCAGTAAATAAGTTATTTGGGGTTATTTTTATATTTCTATATGGAATATTTTGGCATAATACAAATTTATATTTTAATATAAATCTTCATTCATTTGTTCTAATTAATTTCATCTAAGTGATATTGACAGTGACTCATCATCTGATATTTTGAGGACTACTACACAGAACTTCCTGAAGAGGTTTTAACACTCCCCCTTTTAACCTTATGATAATGATGGTACAAGCTGTGATTCTCTCATCAGCAAATATCTTTTCATCATGATAGGTATATTAATAGTTAGATTATGAGATTCTTACTGGTGGAGTCACAGAGTATCTTGTAACTATTGGGATTATAAAATAATCACATGAGCAAGACATCAATCTCTAACATATTGGATATACCCAAGAAAGTGTAGTCTGTAAAATTTTTATCTTTGATGTCTAATTTCTGAAAACTCTATGGGAGAAAACCACTTTGGAATTCATTCCTAGTGTCAAGGAACCAAACCAAGGTGTCAGGATAAATTTGTCACTTCGGAAATGTTCCAGGACCACTCTACAAATTCTAAAAGCTACCAAATATTAAGAAAAGAAGGAAACAACTTTCTAAAGGTGAGAAAATCCATAAGTTACACCAATTTTCTGGGCAGCTTTGTCTGAGACAAATGGAAAATTTGACCTTTCAGGGATTATAAACTCTACAAACTCTGAAATCAATTTAAACACCTTTTTAAGGTATACATTTTCATATAAATATGCATTTTTAATATTTTCAGATATTAAGTAATATCTAAAGTCATTGTATATTTATATTATCTCCTAAAAAATCATAAGTATTTGGAAATTGTTAATGGGATAAACAATTGATAAGATCTACCTAAATAAAGATCAGCTTGTGAAATAGTTTGTTAAATTGTTTTAAGGACTAAATGTAACTGTGTTAAGTAGTTTCTACAAAATGCATAACCTTTGAATGTGCTTTATGCAAATTATCCTGAAGTAATAGTTTTGTGATGGAAACATAAAGAAAACCCTCTTAATTTGTCCTAATATAATCTGTCTCTGCTGATACAAGTAAAAGAACAAATGTTAACTGAGTGCCTATTTGACATATTAGTCAAGTGATCATCTGAACATCTTGGGTAATAAATAAATTTGAAAACTGTATGCCAGTAAATAAATTATAAACTCACCATGCTCAATTATCTTTAAATGACTAGAGAAAAAAAAAAAAAAAAACCATGACAAGAAAACGTTACCTGAAATTTTAAAATTTAGAATGAAAATCAAAGTATCTAAACCAATAAAATAACTGTCTAAGAGAAATAATGACCACCCACACTTCCAATGTATTATTTTAATTAAATAATTTATTCACAATATTAGCCACTTATCAGTTGGTGTTTTACAGCTTGAAATAATTTACATGTATGTTTTATCCTCCTCACAAAACTACGGCTGTGAGAAATCTCACTGTTTACTGAAAGAGACTTGAAAATTTCTGCTTATGTATTCAATTTGATATTGTAGTCAGATCTGCAAATAGCTAATTGATGATAAAGTTGATTTATAGCCTACCTGTTTTCAAATTTAGCACCTAATGAAAACTGCTACCTATAGAGAAAGGTTACAATTATCAAAGTTCTATAAAACCAATTAAATATAAGTTCTATGATATTAGCCCATGGATATGCTACATGTTCTTTTAACCAGTTTACTTGCTCCTAAAGAAACTCTAACTGATGAATTATTCCTATAAGATCAATATATGACTGAAATATTCAATAACACAGTTTCCTGCACTATTAAACATTCATAATTTCAAATAAACAATGCATTAATATTAATAAAGACAGCAGCATATACATGTACATAAACCATTTACATGAAACATATACATTTTAAATTCAAATCCTGAGTGTGGGGTAGAAGTACTGGAGAATGTATCTATATTTTGATCAATAGACAAAATCAGTCATAGTCTTTCAACTACCAGCTCCTTCCTCAAAGGTAACATTTTAATAGTTGCTTATGAATTGTATCAACAATTTTAAAGGGTTTTATGAGAACCAAAGGTAATGAACAGAATTTATTCTATAAGAGATAAAACAATGAAATATGACATTGAATATTTACCTCAAATAGCTTTTAACCAAGCTATTTTAGGGACAAAGTGATTTAGAAAATGTTTACCCTCTAGACATAGCAATCACTTGTTCCCTGTATTGGTATCTATTGCTATTTACAAGTACAGGATGTCCCATAGGGACAGAGTCACAACCTATATGACTTTATCAACCTAAGGTTATCTTCCATTTATCCTAGAAGAGCTCATTCCATTGCTTCCATTTTGGGGGGATTAGTAGATGCTCAAGTCTTTAAAACCACAGTTTTGACTTTGGAGTAATTACTCAAATTTCCTGTTTCTTAGAGTCTTCTTTTCTAAAATGTTTATGAAAATAGCATCTACATCATAGAGGTGTGAACTGTAGATAAAATTATGTATTTATATTTCTTGAGCTTCATACATTTTAAATGATTAATGTGTTTCTATTATTTTACTCTGAATGAGTATTATTTTTATTATAAAACTATATCCTGACATCAAAATGGAAGGTGATGGGGAAGGACAGATTATAACATCACATTAACATTTGATAATCACAATAAAATAGTTTCTAATTAAAAACTTTGGATTCAAATATACTTACTTAAACAACTTCATGTACACTAGAGTACAAAGAAAAGAGCGGGTCATTACATATATGCATGCACAAGAGTGGTTAGTTTGCATTCAGGTGTCATGGAAACATTCATTAGAGTTAGAAGCTTATTAACTCCTCATTGTTCAAGATATATTACATGTATGTTCTTGGCATTTTCTTTAGAGTATCTTTAAATCATTTCAATAAGAAATGTCCTGGTATATATTACCACATTCTATCTTACATCAGAAGGAACTGACGCTCACCAAGCTTATCTGGCTCTTTCAATGACACATACTTGGAAACTGGAAAAGACTGGGTTCAAACTAAAAGCTATCTGGCCCTTAAAGATATGTTTTATTCAATAAAATATGAAAGCAGAAAACTGTAGTACAATATACAGTGAAATAAAGTAGTAAAGTGCTATTGGAGTGATTTACAGAGTTGGTGACTGGAAAAAAATTTGAACTAAATGCCAGTATCCTTTTTAAAATAAAATATTTAATTATTTTAATATTTTAACATACAATATAATCTGTAAAGATGTGCAGATTTTTAGTTTTGTATATATCCAAGATGATTAACATTTTTTTAAATATAAATTTATTTATTTTAATTGGAAGTTAATTACTTTAAAATATTGTATTGGTTTTGCCATACATCAACATGAATCCGCCACAGGTATACACGTGTTCCCCATCCTGAACCCCCCTCCCTCCTCCCACCCCGTACCATTCCTCTGGGTCGTCTCAGTGTACTAATGCATATATATGGGATTTAGAAAGATGGTAACGATAACCCTGTATACAAGACAGCAAAAGAGACATGGATGTATAGAACATTTGTTTTTACAAAGTATTAATGAATATGAATGGATCAAATTTAAATTTATACCTATAGAGTTTCAATAGTTCTTTGAGAAAATATTGCAAATATTATAAACACCATAGTTTCTTAATGTGAACATTTTCCAAATTGAATTCAGATCGTATTGAAAATAAAAAAGAGAAGGAAAGAAAATAATAGAGACTTAGTTAAAGTTCCACTTTTCATCTCTCTAATGGTTACCTGCTTCCTGAAGTTTAAAGTATAAAGTAGGTTCATGTACATTTAGGATAAATCCCAAATCCTGAGTCAATATTTTTAGACCCAGATTCTATATTAAGTATCTCACATATTAAGTATCTCTCATTACCAGCAACCAACAGCAGATAAAATAAAATGTACAGTCAGAAGATCCTCAAACAGCTATTTACATGGCTACCTTGAAAAGACTTGCTTATCTTTTCTTGTTTCACAGATTAAAATTGGGTACAATCATCAAAATTTGTAATGATGGCCCTGTATCAGAAGGAACAAGGTTAAACTATACATTTCCATATAAGAAAGATGGCAATGATGACCCTGTATGCAAGACAGGAAAAAAGACACAGCTGTGTATAACGGACTTTTGGACTCAGAGGGAGAGGGAGAGGGTGGGATAATTTGGGAGAATGGCATTCTATCATGTATACTATCATGTAAGAATTGAATCGCCAGTCTATGTCTGACGCAGGATACAGCATGCTTGGGGCTGGGGCATGGGGATGACCCACAGAGATATTATGGGGAGGGAGGTGGGAGGGGGGTTCATGTTTGGGAACACATGTAAGAATTAAAGATTTTAAAATTTAAAAAAAATAAATAAAATAAAAGCCAGAAGGCAAAAAAAAAAATTAAAAAATAAAAATATTACATGGAAAACAAAATAAATAAAGGTAATTATTCAGAAGTTCAAAAAAAAAAAAAAGAATTTGGAAAGGTGCATACCAGACTAGTAATATTTATGTTTAAATGACATACATGAAAACTTTGTCTTTAAAGGGATAAAATACAGGATTAAAAATATTTAGACCACATTTGTTTAACTTCCCATCGATGCTGTACAAGTTACATTTTTTTCTATACATAAGTTAAAAGAAAATGTTAAAGAAAAGAAAGTTAAAGTTAATGAAAAATGAATAATCCTCTAGCTTCTCGCCAAGAATATTTCCTGTCTGTGATAAAAGTGCCACTGAGATTTCAGATGGAGATCCATAGGCAGGGTTGAATTTAAATACAATATTGTCTTCCAGCATCTTTTCTGTCTTTTAAAGGACACTTGAAAAATGAGGAAGGAAAGTCTCTGTGATATGTGATGATTTTAAAGGTCTTTGGTACTTTTCTCCAGGGTAAAACGAGAACATACCTTGGTTGCCATGTGGGCTGAGCAGCTTCACAGCAGAGGAACTTTGAGGAATAACTCAGCAGGGTCAGTAGGAATTAAAGAGAGTGACAAATGGAGCTGTATTCCCTCTGGGAGAATAAATGGAAGGAAATGGTTTTGCCCCCTCTAAGCCTTAAGGCATATAAATATGGTCTCTGTAAAGTTTTTCAGAAGCAATATCTAATTTGCTTTCTATTTTGAGCTCATGAAATATGGGTACCAAATTACTGAGTTAATCTCAAAGGGTGTTCTTTTCTTTAGTTTTTAATAAAATAATTTGGGGACTTCACCACATATTAGGGTATAGAAATAACATAGAGTCACCTACTGTCCAGTAAAAGAATCTTTTTTTCCATTTTTCTCTCTTTTTATAAATTCTTCTTATCTCTTACCTTCCCCAGTTGGATTCCTGATCGAAAGATTACAAAGTTAGTTCACTAAATGAGACATTGTGATTAAAACCAAGAATAACCTGTAGTGATAGATGATATTTCCATCTCAAAAACCAGTAGATACACAAGCTTAATAACCAATAATAGAAATGGATTATGCTTCACCTCAATTTTTAAAGATTAATTTGAATTATCAGTATAACGCAAAATCTAAGTCAATTGATTAATGTTGCTTTTTTACATGTCTCTCTCTTAAAGACAAAGTTTTAAAAATAATATATCATTTACTTGTAAATGCTCTCTCAAAGTTCTTTTGAAGTAATACATGCATGCATGCTAAGTTGCTTCAGTGTTTCTGACTCTGTGAGACCCTATGGACAGCAGTCCACCAGGTTCCTCTGTCCACCGGATTCTCTAGGCAAGAATACTGGAGTGGGTTGCCAGTTCCTTCTCCATTTGAAGTAACAGCAAATAGTAACAGTTCAATGTTTTCAATTAGATAAATATATTCAGTTCAGTTCAGTCGCTCAGTTGTGCCCAACTTTTTGCGATCCCATGAATCGCAGCACGCCAAGCATCCCTGTCCATCACCGACTCCCAGAGTTCACTCAGACTCGTGTCCTTCAGGTCAGTGATTGCCATCCAGCCATCTCATCCTCTGTCATCCTCTTCTCCTGCCCCCAATCCCTCCCAGCATCAGTCTTTTCCAATGAGTCAACACTTCACATGAGGTGGCCAAAGTACTGGAGTTTCAGCTTTAGCATCATTCCCTCCAAAGAAATCCCACGTCTGATCTCTTTCAGAATGGACTGGTTGGATTTCCTTGCAGTCCAAGGGATTCTCAAGAGTCTTCCCCAACACCACAGTTCAAAAGCATCATATCTTTGGCGCTCACCTTTCTTCACAGTCCAACTCTCACATCCATACATGACCACTGGAAAAACCATAGCCTTGACTAGACGGACCTTTGTTGGAAAAGTAATGTCTGCGCTTTTGAATATGCTATCTAGGTTAGTCATAACTTTTCTTCCAAGGAGTAAGCGTCTTTTAATTTCATGGCTGCAATCACCATCTGCAGTGATTTTGGAGCCCAAAAAATAAAGTCTGACACTGTTTCCACTGTTTCCCCATCGATTTCCCATGAAGTGATGGGACCGGAGGCCATGATCTTAGTTTTCTGAATGTTGAGCTTTAAGCCAACATTTTCACTCTCCAGCCTCACTTTCTTCAAGAGGCTTTTTATTTCCTCTTCACTTTCAGAATACCAGTATTGCTTAACAATAAGTGCTACAAGAGTAAATTTCTTTTCTATTTTGTTCATGACCATCTCATCAGAGTCCAGAATGGTACCTTGGCTCAAGAAGTGTTCACTTAAAGAATGACTGAATCTGCATTATTCTGATGCCAAATCTAGAAGACAAAGTTTATTTCAACTTTGAAAGGAATCTTTAAATAATTAAAAAAGAGAGAAGTGGTATTAAATCTTTATTAATAGAGATTTAAGAAATGGACTTTCAACAGTGTCACTTTTCTAAGTGGTGTAAATAGATAACTAGAAAACTATTTTTATATTTTCAACTAAAATAATTAAAAATTGTTTCACATAATCTATAATATTTCCCTATTTTTAAGTTTAAAAGTAATATCATAAGAATCATGTTTTAAATGTTGAAGTTTCCTCATACTCTCATAAGCTCAGCTTTTCCACAGTTATACACACTGAAACCATACTCACTGAAAACTGGTCAATCTAATCACACTAGGACCACAGCCTTGTCTAATTCAATGAAACTAAGCCATGCCCGCGGGGCAACCCAATGGGCGGGTCATGGTGGAGAGGTCTGACAGAATGTGGTCCACTGGAGAAGGGAATGGCAAGCCACTTCAGTATTCTTGCCTTGAGAACCCCATGAACAGTATGAAAAGGCAAAATGATAGGATACTGAAAGAGGAACTTCCCAGGTCAGTAGGTGCCCAATATGCTACTGGAGATCAGTGGAGAAATAACTCTAGAAAGAATGAAGGGATGGACCCAAAGCAAAAAAAATATCCAGTTGTGGATGTGACTGGTGATAGAAGCAAGGTCTGATGCTGTAAGCAATATTGCATAGGAACCTGGAATGTCAGGTCCATGAATCAAGGCAAATTGGAAGTGGTCAAACAAGAGATGGCAAGAGTGAACATCGACATTCTAGGAATCAGCAAACTAAAATGGACTGGAATGGGTGAATTTAACTCAGATGACCATTATATCCTCTGCAGCGGGCAGGAATTCCTCAGAAGAAATGGAGTAGCCATCATGGTCAACAAAAGAGTCCGAAATGCACTACTTGGATGCAATCTCAAAAATGACAGAATGAGATCTGTTCATCTCCAAGGCAAACCATTCAATATCACGGTAATCCAAGTCTATGACCCAACCAGTAACACTGAAGAAGCTGAAGTTGAATGGTTTTATGAAGATCTACAAGACCTTTTAGAACTAACACCTAAAAAAGTTATCCTTTTCACTATACAGGACTGGATGCAAAGTAGGAAGTCAAGAAACACCTGGAGTAACAGGCAAATTTGGCCTTGGAATGTGGAATGAAGCAGGGCAAAGACTAATAGAGTTTTGCCAAGAAAATGCACTGGTCATAGCAAACACCCTCTTCCAACAACACAAGAGAAGACTCTACACATGGACATCACCACCAGATGGTCAACACCGAAATCAGATTGATTCTATTCTTTGCAGTCAAAGATGGAGAAGCTCTATACAGTCAACAAAAACAAGACCAGGAGCTGACTGTGGCTCAGATTATGAACTCTTTATTACCAAATTCAGACTCAAATTGAAGAAAGTAGGGAAAACCACTAGATCATTCAGGTATGACCTAAATCAAATCCCTTATGATTATACAGTGGAAGTGAAAAATAGATTTAAGGGCCTAGATCTGATAGATAGAGTGCCTGATGAACTATGGAATGAGGTTCGTGACATTGTACAGGAGACAGGGATCAAGACCATCCCCATGGGAAAGATAAGCAAAAAAGCAAAATGGCTGTCTGGGGAGGCCTTACAAATAGCTGCGAAAAGAAGAGAAGCGAAAAGCAAAGGAGAAAAGGAAAAATATAAGCATCTGAATGCAGAATTCCAAATAATAGTAAGAAGAGATAAGAAAACCTTCTTCAGCGATCAATGCAAAGAAATAGAGGGAAACAGCAGAATGGGAAAGACTAGAGATCTCTTCAAGAAAATTAGAGATACCAAAGGAACATTTCATGCAAAGATGGGCTCAATAAAGGACAGAAATGTTATGGACCTAACAGAAGCAGAAGATATTAAGAAGATGTGGCAAGAATACACAGAAGAACTGTATAAAAAAGATCTTCATGATCCAGATAATCACAATGGTATGATCACTCAACTAGAGCCAGACATCCTGGAATGTGAAGTCAAGTGGGCCTTAAAAAGCATCACGACGAACAAAGCTAGTGGAGGTGATGGCATTCCAGTTGAGCTATTTCAAATCCTGAAAGTTGATGCTGTCAAAGTGTTGCACTCAATATGCCAGCAAATTTGGAAAACTCAGCAGTGGCCACAGGACTGGAAAAGATCAGTTTTCATTCCAATCCCAAAGAAAGCCAATGCCAAGAATGCTCAAACTACTGCACAATTGCACTCATCTTACATGCTAGTCAAGTAACGCTCAAAATTCTCCAAGCCAGGCTTTAGCAATACGTGGACCGTGCACTTCCTGATGTTCAAGCTGGTTTTAGAGAAGTCAGAGGAACCAGAGATCAAATTGCCAACATCCGCTGGATCATGGAAAAAGCAATAGAGTTCCAGAAAAACATCTATTTCTGTTTTATTGACTATGCCAAAGCCTTTGACTGTGTGGATCACAATAAACTGTGGAAAATTCTGAGAGAGATGGGAATACCAGACCACCTGACCTGCCTCTTGAGAAATATGTATGCAGGTCAGGAAGCAACAGTTAGAACTGGACATGGAACAACAGACTGGTTCCAAATAGGAAAAGGAGTGCGTCAAGGCTGTATATTGTCACTCTGCTTATTTTTCTTCTATGCAGAGTACATCATGAGAAATGCTGGACTGGAAGAAATACAAGCTGGAATCAAGATTGCCGGGAGAAATATCAATAACCTCAGATACAGCAGATGACACCACCCTCATGGCAGAAAGTGAAGAGGAACTAAAAAGCCTCTTGATGAAAGTGAAAGAGGAGAGTGAAAAAGTTGGCTTAAAGCTCAACATTCAGAAAACTAAGATCATGGCCTCTGGTCCCATCACTTCATGGGAAATAGATGGGGAAACAGTGGAAACAGTGTCACATTTGGGGGGGGGGGTGTGGCTCGAAAATCACTGCAGATGGTGACTGCAGCCATGAAATTAAAAGACGCTTCTTCTTGGAAGGAAAGCTATGATCAACCTAGATAGCATATTCAAAAGCACAGACATTACTTTGCCAACTAAGGTCTGTCTAGTCAAGGCTATGGTTTTTCCAGTAGTCCCGTATGGATGTGAGATTTGAACTTTGAAGAAGGCTTAGTGCCAAAGAATTGATGCTTTTGAACTGTGGTTTTGGAGAAGACTCTTGAGAGTCCGTTGGACTGCAAGGAGATCCAACCAGTCCATTCTGAAGGAGATCAGCCCTGGGATTTCTTTGGAAGGAATGATGCTAAAGCTGAAACTCCAGTACTTTGGCCACCTCATGCGAAGAGTTGACTCATTGGAAAAGACTTTGATGCTGAGAGGGATTGGGGGGCAGGAGGAGAAGTGGATGACAGAGGATGAGATTGCTGGGTGGCATCACTGACTCGATGGACGTGAATCTGAGTGATCCCCGGGAGTTGGTGATGGACAGGGAGGCCTGGCATGCTGCGATTCATGGGGTCACAAAGAGTTGGACACGATTGAGCGACTGAACTGAACTAATGTTTTAAAGAGTCAGAAAAAGGTAAAAAAAAAAAAAAAAGTCTACTTATTTAAACGAAAAACCAAAACAACAAAATGAAACTTCAAGACATTAAAGTTTTCCTAATGTCTCAAGAAGACAATGCGTAAAAGAAAATCCCATTACTATCTCCCCAGATTATTAGACTTTCGTATAAGCATTCTAATAGTAGGAATCATGTTATTACTATTATCTATAATTGTGTTTCAAATACTTCTAATAATTTTTTTGTGTGTGTGATGTAGGGGAACCTAGAACCTGTTTTGCAGAATGAAATGTTAGAAAGAGAAAAACAAATGTTGAATATTAACACATATATGTATATGGAATCTAGAAAAATGGTACTGATGAACCCATTTGCAGAGCAGAATTATAGATGCAGATGTAGAGAACAGATTCATGGGGGCTTGAGAGGGTGGGACAAACGGAGAGAGTAGCTTTGACATATAAGCACTACCATGTGTAAAATAACCAGTGCAAGTTACTGTTTGGTATAGGGAGCTCAGCTTGGTGCTCTGTGATGACGTAGGGGGTTGGGATGGGTGGAGGGAGACTCAAGGATATAGGTTTATCTATAGCTGATTCACATTGTTGTACAGCAGAAACCAACACAACATTGTAAAGCAATCATTCTCCAGTTAAAAATACATTTCAAAATGTGGATGTAAAATGGGTTTAAGAATCTGTTGTTCAGTGACTATACTAAGTTACCATTTTATTGCTTTACAGTCAAAATGTAAAGCAAAATCCTCAAGAAACCATCCTATTTAGGACAATCAGCAAGCTAATTACAAACACAGCAACCAAAAGATCTTTTATTGTAGTCCTGGCAGTTGGTGCCTTGGGAGGACAATAGAAGTGAAAGTGAATTAGTAGGATACATTGTCATCATAGCCAAGAGTAGTCGATTTACATGTTTAACCAGAATATGAGCTTCAGAGCATTACTGTCTTCAGAGTGAATGTAGTCCATGCCAAATTGATACTATGTATAATCTAGTTCATGAGATGCAATGAAACCCACAAAAAAACTAGCTGCAAATGATGTAGGAAGGAAGACTATGTCTGTGATATATTTTGACTTTGCAATTTGGAATTTAAGACTACAAAGAAACTGGTTTTCCTATCTGTATGCAAACTTATCTTTCAATCAAATAATCATCTAGGGAAGACTGAAACTAACAGCTACCATCTTGAATTTACTCTGGCTTATATACTGAAACTAAACTACAGCCCTTGAGAAGCACTTAAGTGCCATGTGATGAAATGCTTTGGAAATAAAATACATGTGTTTCAAAATATTACTTCAAATAGAAGTAAAATCATTTTCAGTATTTTTATCATACACATTTTATTACTATTCTAAAGAAAAGGAATTATAGAATAAATTCTACTAAATTTTTGTATAAGATGAATGCTTTCAATGTATATATTCCTTTATTTTAGTGTAAGTACACTGGACTCTAGTTAAATTTGGACTGTTTTCTCTAGGCAATATGAAAAAGATGAATAATGTTTTCAATCTAAGTTTTATACTTGGATGACAGGAGGTATCATGAAGAAAATATGGCTATGTAAAAAGCAATATCTGCATATTTATGTATCCTATCACATACACGCCTTTGAGAAAATTACCTTCAGGTAAAGGGAAAGAGTAACGGATAATGTATGGATTCTAGCATGTTCATTTGTTGTTGAAGGAATCTCATCATACCATAGAAATTCTCAATTTGGAAAAGAAATGGTTTTATTTTATTTATTTTTTTAAAATATAAATTTAGATCGCTGCCATTCTGACTGGTGTGAGATGGTACCTCATTGTGGTTTTGATTTGCATTTCTCTGATAATGAGTGATGTTGAGCATCTTTTCATGTGTTTGTTAGCCATCCGTATATCTTCTTTGGAGAAATGTCTATTTAGTTCTTTGGCCCATTTTTTTATTGGGTCGTTTATTTTTCTGGACTTGCGCTGCATAAGTTGCTTGTATATTTTTGAGATTAGATGTTTGTCAGTTGCTTCATTTGCTATTATTTTCTCCCATTCAGAAGGCTGTCTTTTCACCTTGCTTATAGTTTCCTGAGGTGGGAGAGGGGTTCAGAATTGGGAACTCATGTACACCCGTGGCTGATTCATGTCAATATATGGCAAAACCAATACAGTATTGTAAAGCAAAATAAAGTAAAAATTAAAATTAAAAAAATTAAAAAAGAACTATGTCTCTAAAGAAGACATATGATGGCTAACAAAAACATGAAAAGATGCTCAACATGACCAAAAAAATAAATAAATTAATTAACAAATAAAATAAAATATAAATTTATTTATTTTAATTGGAAGCTAATTACTTTACAATATTGTATTGGTTTTGCCATAGATCAACATGAATCCGCCACAGGTATACACATGTTCCCCATCCTGAACCCCCCTCCCTCCTCCCTACCTGTACCATCCCTCTGGGTCGTCTCAGTGCACCAGCCCCAAGCATCCAGTAACATGCATCGAACCTGGACTGGTGATTAGAACATTTCATACAACTCTAAATTATTTTTCCTAACCATGACTTTCTCCAGAACTCAGTAAAGCTGATTGCCATTTTTTCATATTTATGGATAATAAAGGCAAACACAAAACAAGTGAATTACCAATATGTTTCTGTTTTAAGCATAATGATTTTATACAAGTGGAAAATATATAAGAAGCAGTCCTGAGTAGTGAAAAATATTTTATGTTTCAGCTTAGTTTATTACCTTGAACTAAATTACTCATAACTAAAAAAATAAAATAGACACTCTGATTACACCTTATTTTGATTACAAATGAGATAGTACTATGAGATGTATTATATTCTGTGAATCAAAATGTAAGACTGCAACTCAAAACTGTTTCATTACTATGATTACAGCTTGAATTTTGGGTCCTAAATCTATGAATGACAACAAAATAGCAGGAAAGGATGTCCTAAAAATTGCTTTTTTTTTTTTTTTTCCCCAGTCCCAGGTAGCAGGAGGGATAAAAATTCCAGCTTCCAATGCAGGAGACATAAGAGACACAGGTTAATCCCTGGGTTGGGAAGATCCTCTGGAGGAAATCACAGCAATCCATTCCAGGATTCTTGCCTGTAGAATCCCATGGACAGAGGAGCCTGGCAGGCTATAGTCCATAGAATTGTGGAGTTGGATACAATTCAAGCAATTTAGCACACACGTACATTCTTATATCTATGAAATTTTCTATGTTAGGATGTTAAGCAGTTAGGTTGTAAATGAGTACAGTGACTGTTGTGAGAGGGTAAATAACAATCTGAAAAAGATAGAAAAGAATGGCTTGATACTATATGTAAGGAGATAGATTAAATCAAATCAACACACTAATCCATAATCTGCCTTATAATGAGGTTCAGAGGAAGAAAGCCAAAACCAATAAAGTATCACTCATTTTTGTAACTTCACTTAATATAAACAGGGGAGGTAAAAACAAGCAAAAAAATATAAAGAGCTATAACAGACTGAATAGTAAAATCAGCATTTGCATGTGTGAATATTCATAAATTTTATCAGAAACTTCTTAGACATATTTAATCCCTAAGGACTACAATCTCAAGAGAATAAATTACTTTCAGAGAGTCAAATCAGTGATGGACCCACGTTTAAAAATTCCATGTTTCAAACAGTTTGAAAAGAGAAACATGATTTAATGAGAGTTTGTGGGACTACAAAGAGATACACTGAGATACAAAGAGATGCACTGACGTTATTAGCCAAATTATTTGAAATGTTTTGAAAGTAAGAGTTTTCTCAGTATAATATAAATGTTAAATAAATATGATTTTGATACTCTAAGAACGAAAGCAAAACCATGTTATTTGCATATAAATAGAGTTATTTTATCATTTTCCATTTAATGTTCTTACATATATATTGAAAAGTCTTGATTCAATTACATATTTGGTTTAAAGTGAAATGTTGATTAACTCTGATTTTATGCAACATAGCACTCTTTGGTCTCTATTTACTTTGTTTATATGCCTCAATACTTCTAATAAATTATATACATATATATTTTGTATATATGTAAATGAATGTTTTATATTTATATATAATATTATGATACTGATTAATCGTTTTATTTCCTTTACTCTGAGAATGCCAATCCCTTAATAACATAGATTCAGTTTATTTTACTAAGAACATTACTGCTAGCAACCGATATAGTAAATAAATGAATAAACTGGAAATAAAAAAGAGGATATCACCAAGGAAAAGCTGTTGAGAACTAACAGTAGAAGAGTGCACTAGACCAGTAAGAGTCCTAGTCCTAGGTTAGGTTCAGGAAAGAAATTTGATACTTGCAAGGGCTTCAAGAAAGACGAGGGAACATAAACTTGAATTTGAGCACTTGATTTTCATGAAGTACTATAATCTCGATAGTAATACCAAAAGCTATTTGGAAAACTTGCATTTTACCACAATATAACACTGTCACACCAAAGTCATGCTGTAAGAAGCTATCGATATTTGCGCATAAAAGACACATTTGTTTTATAACTGTTCCACTGGTGAGAATGTGATTGTTTAGAATATATAGAATTTTGCTAGCTTTGGTCACAAGGAGATAGGCAAAATGAAAACAGAGCACAGAAAGGAGGGATAAAAGGAGAGAGGAAGAGAAGTCATAAAAAAGATCCTTCCAGGGTTACTCAGTTATGTCCAACTCTCTGCAACCACATGGGGTGTAGCCTGCCAGGCTCCTCTGTCTACAGGATTCATCAGGCAAGAATACTGGAGTGGGTTGCCATTCCCTTCTCTAGGGGAACTTCCCAACCCAGGGATCAAACCTGGGTCTCCTGCATTGCAGGCAGATTCTTTACCATCCGTGCCACCAGGGAAGCCCATAACAGTATAAACAACACTGTAGAAATAATAATACATTAAGTAATAAAATTTTGAAATAATTGCATGGTAATCTGGACACTAAATATGTTCATGTTTTGCTAAATGTAAGACAGAGAAGGTGTTATTTTATAATAGGATGACATAGGACTCAGCCAAGTGCACTGCCATCTTCACATCTGACTGAAAAAGTGGCAGCCAACTAGAAATAGGCAGGTGTCAACTAGGATGCTATTTCATTTGCACTAAGAACTGAATCCAGTTCTGGCAATGTATATCAATATTTCATTACCTTTTATTGTAGAGTATTTCACTGCATTCATACACCACAATTTGTTTATATGTTCATCTGTTGATGGACATTTCTGCTGTTTTTACTTTGATATTATTTCAAATAAATCTGCTGCAGCCCTTCATATATAAATTTTCATATTAACTTCTGCTTTTATTTATTTTAGGTAAATATGAATAGAATGGCATGTCATATGGTAGTTATATGTGTAATGATTTCAAAAAATTATTACACTAGTATCTAAAACAAGTGTGTCATTTTATTAATTTTAGACTTTCTAATATATGTACAGTGTTACTTCATTGTGGTTTTAATTTGCATTCCCAGGAGATCTAACCAGTCCATTCTGAAGGAGATCAGCCCTGGGATTTCTTTGGAAGGAATGATGCTATAGCTCAAGCTCCAGTACTTTGGCCACCTCATGTGAAGAGTTGACTCACTGGAAAAGACTTTGATGCTGGGAGGGATTGGGGGCAGGAGGAGAAGGGGATGACAGAGGATGAGATTGCTGGATGGCATCACTGACTCGATGGACGTGAGTCTGAGTGAACTCTGGGAGTTGGTGATGGACAGGGAGGCCTGGCATGCTGCGATTCATGGGTCGCAAAGAGTCGGACACGACTGAGCGACTGAATTGAACTGAACTGAATGACACTGTGCATCTTTTCTGGTTCTTGTTTATCATTTGTATATATTCCAGAGTGGAGTATTTGTTGAAATATGATGTTTTTATTTTATTGGTTTGTCTGTTATTATTGAGTTTTGATAGTCCTTTATCCATTTTGAATACATGTCCTTTATCAGATGTGTAATGTGCAAATAATTTCTTTACAGACTCTGGCTTGCGGTGAATCTTTTTAATTATATTGTGAGAGTATAATTAGAATATGGTCTGTCTTGTTAAATGTTCCATGTGGTACACTTGACACAATATGTTATAAATGTTTCCAATAAATCATATATATATATTAATATAGCAACATCAAAAAGAGAAGCCAAGTTATGTGTAATATGTTTTGATGACCCTACTCACTGAAAAATTGATTCCTATCAAAATCTAAGAATTTCCATATCTTCACTGCTAGTACAGCTAATCAGCAGCAAAGTGAAACTGGGAGACATGGTACTTAAAGTGAGACAAATCTTTGAGCAATATCCATTCTGCTAAACATGGACAATTCTGCCTTCTTTTTTCACATGCCTAGAGGGGAAATAATACCTCTTTTATGTATTGTTAGAAAGACTAGATAGTGCAATCAATGTGTAATATATGCAAGTATTCAGTGTATACTAGATGCTTCCTTATTATCAATAGCATATTGATGATTAAATTGAAGATTCACCCCTGGCCCCAAACATACACACCAAAGAATTCATATAAGAAAATAAAAGTCAGATACATGTGAATTGCAAAGCATTTGAACACATGATTGTGGAGCTCAGTCATGATCTGCTGCTGCTGCTAAGTCACTTCAGTCGTGTCAGACTCTGTGTGACCCCATAGATGGCAGCACACCAGGCTCCCCCGCCCCTGGGATTCTCCAGGCAAGAACACTGGAGTGGGTTGCCATTTCCTTCTCCAATGCATTAAAGTGAAAAGTGGAAGTGAAGTCGCTCAGTCATGTCCGACCCTCAGCGACCCCATGGACTGCAGCCTTCCAGGCTCCTCTGCGCATGGGATTTTCCAGGCAAGAGTACTGGAGTGGAGTGCCATTGCCTTTTCCGCAGTCATGATCTAGGTATACCAAATTGAAGACTAGCATAGGGACACTCAAACACTCTTCCTGGATATGAGAGAAAAGCCTAATAAGTCCATACATGGAAGAATCACTCTGGCCTATAAATATGACTACTTGGGATTGTCAAGGACTCTAAAAATTCTATAATATGTTGTCTGTAATGATGCAGGTCACAGAAAATGATCCTGATAAATCTAAGATGTGTATATACACACATATATATATATATATGAGATGGCATAAGTAAGGTTTTAATATATTAACTATATTGAATCATAGTTCTTATATTTTTAAAAGAGAATATGATATGAAAAATCAGTTTTATTTATTGTGAGGGGTAGAATTGCTACCATTTTTAAATATTATATATATATTTCTTAATGTATATAGGAGGTCTTCTCAGGTGGCAATAGTGGTAGAGAATCTGGCTGCCAATTCAGCGAACATAAGAGACGTGGGTTCAATCCCAGGGTTGGGAAGGTCCCTGGAGGAGGGCATGGCAGCCCACTCCAGTATTGTTGCCTGGAGAGTCTTCTGGACAGAGGAGCCTGGCAGACTACAATAGTCCTGGGTTGGCACAGAGTGGTATGCAACTGAGTAACTGAACAGCAATAACTATTGAGTCAAAATCATATCATTTTTAACTCCTCATTTATTAAATAATTTATAGAATGGAAAAATTCATTTAAAAAATATTGCCCTTGGTAATACTGTTTAGACAGAGGGAATGCACATACTCAGAGAAATGTTCCATATACTCAGATGTTGCAAAAATACAGCTCAAGGCAGACTCTGGTCTTTGGAGTGAGAAGATCACTTTGATAAATTTAGATGATATACACTAATTGTGATTATGAATCCTTAATGAAGAGTTTCAAAATAAAAATAATGTTGCCCATTATTAAGTGAGCCTAGAAATAATCTAACAGCTTTATATAAACAGAGTTCAAAAGAGAAAAACTGATACATTTCTAAATATAAATGTTTAAGAAGTATGATGCAGGTCGTAGAATTTCAAAAATGTTCAAAAATTGTGGATCCCTTACTGAGCTAAACATTGAGTTTTGCAAGTAATACTATGCTGCTAAGTCACTACAGTTGTGTCCGACTCTGTGTGAACCCATAGACGGCAGCCCACCAGGCTCCCCCGTCCCTAGGATTCTCCAGGCAAGAACTCTGGAGTGGGTTGCCATTTCCTTCTCCAATGCATGAAAGTGAAAAGTGAAAGTGAAGTCACTCAGTAATACTATATATATATATATATATACACACACACACACACACACACATAAATTAAATGAAGAAAACTGCACCTTTGTGCTTAATTGATAGATGGCAAAACCCTCTTAACACATATGAATGGAATTTCTGCTAGTTATCATGAGGATGGGAAAAGCATTAGAGGAAGGCTTTGAGGACCTGTGTACAATAGTCCTTATTGACAGAACATGCCTCTTTGTTTACACAGATGAATATCACAGATCCTTATGAAATTAAGGGCAAAGACCAGAACACCACAAGAGACTGCAAGATGGACTGGAGGTAACATTCTACCTGAGATACCATTTGTCTTTATCCATCAAAAATGTTCATAACTCTTCAGAATTATACAAACTATAAAGTGGTTGGACTGGCACAAGTGATCCTCTAAACCGAATTGAGTGCTGCCTTTGGTGACTGAAACTATCCCAGACAGATTTTTAAAATTAATGTATAGTTGATCTGTCATATTGGAAAAGGAAGTGGGGAATCCACTCCAGTATTCTTGTCTGGATAATCCCATGGACAGAGGAGCCTATGGCCCGTGGGTTCACAAAGAGTTGAATGTGACTGAGCCCACATTTCTTGACCTATCATATTACTCTTGGGTGTGCAACATAGTGATTCTATATTTTTTATAGATTTTTAAAAATATAAATTTATTTATTTTAATTGGAGGTTAATTACTTTACAATATTGTATTGGTTTTACCATATATCAACATGAATCTGCCACAGGTATACACGTGTTCCCCATCCTGAACCCCCCTACTCCCCCCTCCCCATACCAGCCCTCCGGGTCATCCCAGTGCATGAGCCCCAAGCATCCAGTATCATGCATTGAACCTGGACTGCTGATTTGTTTCATATATGATATTATACATGTTTCAATGCCATTCTCCCAAATCATCCCACCCTCTCCCTCTCCCACAGAGTCCAAAAGACTGTTCTATACATCTGTGTCTCTTTTGCTGTCTCGCATACAGGGTTATCGTTACCATCTTTCTAAATTCCATATATATGCATTAGTATACTATATTGGTATTTTTCTTTCTGGCTTACTTCAGTCTGTATAATAGGCTTCAGTTTCATCCACCTCATTAGAACTGATTCAAATGTATTCTTTTTAATGGCTGAGTAATACTCCATTGTGTATATGTACCACAGCTTTCTTATCCATTCATCTGCTGATGGACATCTAGGCTGCTTCCATGTCCTGGCTATTATAAACAGTGCTGCGATGAACATTGGGGTACACGTGTCTCTTTCAATTCTGGTTTCCTCGGTGCATATGCCCAGCAGTGGGAATGCTGGGTCATAAGGCAGTTCTGTTTCCAGTTTTTTAAGGAATCTCCACACTGTTCTCCATAGTGGCTATACTAGTTTGCATTCCCACCAACAGTGTAAGAGGGATTCCTTTTCTCCATACCCTCTCCAACATTTATTGCTTTATATATTATGTGCAAAACAAAGTTATTATAATATTCTTGGCTATATTCCCTGTGCTGTATATTTCATCCCTATGACTTAATTATTTTATAACTGATAGTTTGTCCCTCTTAATCCCTTACACCTCTTTCACCCATCCCCTCAACCCCACTCCCCCACGGCAACCACTAGCTTGTTCTCTGTATATGAGTCTGTTTCTGTCCTCTATAGATTATGCCTCATTTATTATAGCTAATGAAACATCATAGCCAATGAAACATCATAGCCAATGAGTACAACTTCATCACAGAGCAAGGTGGAGGTCACTACTGGGACCTAATCAGTACTCCAAATCATACAGAGATTCAAACTTCAGATGAAAAGTCCCAGGGACACAAGGAATGCCATATCAAAGACTGCGGCCTAATGCCACAATTTTTTAATATCATCATGAGATCTTTACAATTACCCTGTTCTCTATAATTCTTGTCCCAAACGCCATCACATATATACACACCTAGACACTTCTTTAGGAAGTGAAGAAAGAGAAGGAATTGGTTTCACGAAAACATTTCTTTTTATTTATTTATTTTTGCTCTTTTTTAACATCCAAGAGAGATTGAATTCTGCATAGGTAGGCTAATTCAATTTGAAATATGTCTATATCCTCTAGCTGAAAAGAATATGGAGACAAGGTGTAGGTAATACTGCTGCTGCTGCTAAGTCACTTCAGTCGTGTCCGACTCTGTGTGACCCCATAGATGGCAGCTTACCAGGCTCCCCCGTCCCTGGGATTCTCCAGGCAAGAACACTGGAATGGGTTGCCATTTCCTTCTCCAATGCATGAAAGTGAAAAGTGAAAGTGAAGTCGCTCAGTTGTGGCCAACTCTTAGCGACCCCGTGGACTGCAGCCCACCAGGCTCCTGCATCCATGGGATTTTCCAGGCAAGAGTACTGGAGTGGGGTGCCATTGCTAGTTGCAGTCTAAAGATAAGAAATGTGATTTTCTCTGTAAACACAAAATTTGTCAATAAAATTGTGTGATTTAGTTGTCATGTCAACTCATGAAATATAGTGTGACAAAAGAAAACAAAATTATCATATTAAAAGTCATTAAAAATGTAATGAAAAGCAGTTGGTAGAAGGGACAAAATCATCTACATAAACAAAAGATAATGCACTGAAATCTCCCAGCAATTCAAAGTAAAAGGGTAGAGAATAAATCAATAAATAAAAAACGATGAAATGGAAGATTAATATGAAAGATTCAATCTAGGAATTAAAGAAAGTAAAGGAAAAGGAAGCAGGACAGAAGAGCATAGAGAAATCATATAATTGTAAAAGAAAATTTACCTCATTTATCAGCTGTTCAGAATGATACTCTGGATGGCCAGCATTCCAAGAATGTATTCAGACCGAAACTCTGCCTACTGCCTTTTTTCCCCCTTTTACACATTAAACAGGTTGAGAACCAAAAAAAAAAAAGTAAAAAAAAATAAAAATAACATTTTAAAAATGAAGAGTTACCAGACAAACAATTTAAAAAGTGTTATATAAGACACACTGTCCTGGAGTTTTCAAATGTTAATGGTAAAGATAGATGCTTGAGAGGGAAAACACCCAAAGATATAAGAATTAGATTGGTCTCTAAGCTATCTACATCATTAAACACTGGAACATTGTAGGCAACCACCTACAGAAATCATAATAGAAAAACATTTTGGCTTAAAAATTTTATTCCAACAATATGTTGTTTATGTATGCTAATGCAACAAACATATTTTTATATTCTTAGAGGAAAGTTACTTTGAGATATACAAGGACACAAAGAATAGAACAAGATTTCCTTTCTAAATGATCCACATGAAGATCATGAAAGATAATTAATAATCACAAACTTTAAAATAATTAGAAAGTAAGCATTAAAAATATACTAAAAATGAGTTCTAACAATTAATATTTTTGTGATTGCTATTAACTGAATATATTTTATATCACACATTTACTAAGTACTAGATATTTTGTTAAAAATTATTTCATTATAAAAATATAGTCACTCTGTAGATCATTTTTGTGTGGTAAATACCTCTGCTGCCAATTTCTATCCTAATATCTTCACTGATGACTTACAGATGTTATGTTTCCTTGAGCAGGACAATTTTCTTTGGTGTGTGTATGTGTCTATGTTTGTATGTATATGTGTATTTCTATGAAAAATATTATAAATCTTAGAAGAAAAAAGGAAAACAGTGAAGCCTGTAACTTCAAAATTATAAAACTAGGAAGGAGTTCGGTACACAAACATTCTCTGTTCCTCATCTATCAAGTAAAGAGTAAAGTTTTTCTTGTTTATATAAATAAAATATAATAATCCATATTCTGACAGATAAACATAGTATGGGATTTCTGAATATGAATGTAGCTCCAAATAAGCAATCAAATCTTATTCTTGACAGATGCTTAGAATGTGATTTTGTGGAGAAGAGAAAAATTAGATAAAAATGTGACTTTGTGGAGAAGAGGAAAAAAATGAGATAAATTATTTTGTTGTGATATGTCAAACATTTCCCTTCTACTGTAACCTTCCATATTCACTGTAAAAGCAACATTTATAAAAAGCTTCTCTCTGCTCCTCATAAGAAGATGCTCCTTTTCAAAAATTATCAATTAATTTCTTTTTTAAAAATATAAATGTATTTATTTATCTGGAGATTAATTACTTCACAATACTGTATTGGTTCTACCATACATCAACATGAATCCACCACAGATATACACGTGTTCCCCATCCTGAACCCCCCTCCCTCCCCACTCCCTGTACCACCCCTCTGGATCATCCCAGTGCACCAGACCCAAGCATCCAGTATCATGCATTGAACCTGGACTGCTGATTTGTTTCATATATATTACACATGTTTCAATGCCATTCTCCCAAATCATCCCACCCTCTCCCTCTCCCACAGAGTCCAAAAAACTTCTATACATCTGTGTCTCTTTTGCTGTCTCGCATACAGGGTTATTGTTACCATCTTTCTAAATTCCATATATATGCGTTAGTATACTGTATTAGTGTTTTTCTTTCTGGCTACTTCAGTCTGTATAATAGGCTTCAGTTTCATCCACCTCATCAGAACTGATTCAAATGTATTCTTTTTAATGGCTCTGTAATATTCCATTGTGTATATGTACCACAGGTTTCTTATCCATTCATCTGCTGATGGACATCTAGGTTGCTTCCATGTCCTGGCTATTATAAACAGTGCTGCGATGAACATTGGGGCACATGTGTCTCTTTCAGTTCTCGTTTCCTTGGTGTGTATGCCCAGCAGTGGGATTGCTGGGTCATAAGGCAGTTCTATTTCCAGTTTTTTAAGGAATCTCCACACTGTTCTCCATAGTGGCTATACTAGTTTGCATTCCCACCAGCAGTGTAAGAGGGTTCCCAATTTCTTAGACTTCCCTGGTGGTCTAGTGGTTAAGAATCTGCCTGCCAATGCAGGGGCACAGGTTTAATCACTGGTCTGGGAAGATACCACATGCCATGGGGCAACTAAGCCCATCTACCCCAACCACTGAGCCCAGACACCCTAGAGCCCATGCTCCACAACAAGAGAACCCACTGCAGTGAGAAGCCTGTACACTGCTATTAGAGAACAGACCTGACCCACAACCAGAGAAAGCCCACATGCAGCAACAAAGACCCAGCACAGTCAAAAATAATACAATATATAAAATTTAAAAAAACTGATCTTAACAACTACTTTTGTAAAGCATGTGCATGTGACATAGTCATTTTGCTTACTTAGATTCAACACCATTTTTATTGCATCTCTCTCTTCTCATAGAAACATGGTCAATTCCACCAGAAACTTGCCATCTAGCTAACATAACACTAATACAATATAAAAAGTCAATGGACAGTGCTGTACATTAGTAAACATATTATTTACTGCTATTAAAAGACCAGGAATTTATAAGGTGTGATTATTTAGAGAGTATACATGGCAAATGTAAAATTACTGTGAGTTAGCAAGGCTATAATGTATAGGGAAGAAATCATAGGGGTCAGGCTTGAATGAAGCCTTAAATGATGGGTAGTGTAGGTATAGAGAAACCTAGAAGTCACAATATAAACAACATGAGTCAAAGCAAATGTGGGCTAGCCAGACTTAGAGGTGGAGGATGAAATACAAGAGAAAGGAGACATAGTATTAAGAGGTAATTCAGATAAACTTCAAAGTTAAACTACAAAGTCAAAACAATTTGGAGTTCAATGATCTTGATTTGATTGCCGGGACTATAATTTGTAACTCACATGAGATGAAGATGATTTTTATTTCTTTGGCATTGAAACATGTATACTATCATGTAAGAAACAAATCACCAGTCTATATTCGATGCAGGATGCAGGATGCTTGGGGCTGGTGCACGGCGATGATCCGGAGGGATGATGTGGGGCGGGAGGTGGGAGGGGAGTTCATGTTTGGGAGCTCATGTACACCCATGGCGGATTCACGTCAATGTATGCCAAAACCAGTACAGTATTGTAAAGCAAAATAAAGTAAAAATAAAAATTAAAATTAAAAAAAAAAAAAAGAATCCGGTTACCCTAACAGCCAAAAAGAAATCAAGGTCCCTAAAAAATAAAATATATGGCACCTGAGTGAAGGAGGGCTGTTTATAATAAAGCATTACAAAAATGGGATGCATAAATTTAAACAAAGAAGTCATTTTCTGCTTGATTACTATCCTTTGGGCTTGCATGAAAGAAGTAGTGGATGTGAAATATTTTTAAAAGCTCTGAAAGCCTGTCTTACAAGCACTGATTAAAAGAATTGAATACCAAATGTAACCAACAGATTTTCTTTTCATTTATCTGCTACTGAGAATAGTATTCTCAGTATTTTCTTATCTCCATCACTTTCAGAAGTTCTTTTGCTATGTGTCTATCTATACATATTCATCACTCTGACAGTAGAATCAAGAATAAAAATTCAGATAAGAAAACAAGATGTGCAATTGCTTTATCTTCTAAATATGGGACATACAAAAAATAGATATAAAAAGGCAGCTTCTTAGAATCAAAAGTAAAACTAGGGACAGAGTGTCTTTCCTTTTATTCTGATAAGTATAGAGCAACAGAACATACTAATCATTTGGTTTGTAAATATACTTAATTCATCTTTCTTCCCCTAAAAGTCAATAACAAAGAACCTGTCTATAAGAAATCCTAAATATACTGTCTAGTAATCATAATCTTTCAGATTATTCATATCCTACTGCCACTCAGGCAGTAAGAATAATAGTCCAAACACATATTTAGAATGCTTTTGAAATCACAGCAATTCCTGAGCTGACTGTCCAGGTGAGCCTTACTGTACTCAGACAAATACTTCAAATACAAGGGACACATTCAATATTTGACCAAATTCTTTCACCACTACTACTGTACTTTTTCATCTACTGTTCTGAGTAACATCCTAGAGAAGACGGCCCTGCCACTCTGCATTACTTGATGTATTTCATTGGTCAGAGTAGTTAATTAAAAAAAAAAATCACTGTATTGTGTCAAATAATAGGGTTCCTAAAGAAGGCAAAATATTTCTTCCGCAAAATCTTATTTTAGTTAAGTTGGGCTTATTTTATTATACATTTTTTTCTATTTTGTTATTAATTATGCCAGGGATTGAAGCAATACTAATTTTCTATTATTTTGAGGTATATTTGACTAGAAGAGACAAGCTGAATATATTTAGGGAGATGTCTTAATCACACATATTAATCAACTGTTATTTTAAAGTGATAAATTAACTGAAAAGTATATACGGGTATCAAAGAGTGTTTTTTTTTAAAGAAACAATCAGTGGAGTATAAATGCAGATTGGTTGTCATTTAACTTTAAATTTGTTTTATGATATTCAATTAGAAATATGCATTTAGAGCTATACTCATAAAGCATACACATCTGGTTTTCTCCTTCTATCAAAACTGAAGAAATGGCTGAGAAATATGAGGCTTTAAAAGATTCCAAATTCTTCAGCACAGCTGTTGACTTTTTTGAACCTTCTGGCGAGAGGCTAAGAATGGAAACATAGCTAAAATAATGAAATGGGATGCTTGTTCCTTGATTTATTTCCTAGACTAAGAAGTAATTAGCTTTTTCAACAACAAAAAAAGCAGCTCACCTCCTTGACTAGATTTTTATTTGTAATTTGAACCTCAAGTCATTGCATTAAGACTTTTTATAAAATGTGTTTCCTATTATTCAAATATCCTAAAAACCAGGGCCTTGAGGATTATCATTTGCTTTTCATATTTTGACATCTTTCCCTTCCCTCCTTCTTCCTTCCTTTCAAGGAGCACTCAGTCAAAAGTACATTGACAAGAATCTTCTCAGAGAGAAAAAAAGAGCTGCAAGTAAATGTATTTGCATATCAAAATGCTTTTGTTGTTAAATACTAAATTTTCCCTAAAATATATGAAGGAATAATAAACAGTAGTTATACCATTATTTTATAGTCTCAGACAACATGCAAATTCAATTTAACAGTGTCAACTTTTTAATGACTCCAATAAAGCATTTAAGAAAAGAATAAAGAGCTATGTGTTCTTTTAAAGGAGTTTTTCAGTCTCTAACTTTTCTCCACACTCAGATTTTTAGATATTATGTTTGTCCTGGCATTGATAAATTCATGCTTCCCATAATTTTGTCATTGTAACTGTTGAATTTAGACAAATGTTTCTACATGAGTTCCTTTCAGTGGATCAGCTGCAGCATACAGTTGCTTCATGATGTTTAGAAAGAAAAATTTTGTTGGATGGCAGAAAAACTAAGTCAATCAAACCTCTATATTTTGTTGTCAACAACGGATACTTGAAAAAAAAGTGTCTTATGGTAGACATCCCCATACAAGGGTGTTTCCAACAGAACAAAATAAACACAAGGAAGTTGCCAACAAACAGACAATGATTGTTGGATATCAAAACCAAGATTTGACTTATGGTTTTCTTTATGAGGTACAACTCTTGGTTACCGTTAACATGCATCTTAAATGCGTAACTTTAATATAAAATAAAATACACTATACCTTATTTGCAATTCTTGTGCATGGCATTCAGAAATATGACACTGAAAATTCCTGTAAATAAAAAGACATGATGAGTAAAATGCATTTTCAAACGAATCTGAGCAATGGCTTTGTAATTAAGGAAAATTGAACTATCAAGTATTTCACTAGATATTCTGATACAGATGTAACTTTATAAATTCCCTTATATGTTCTTACAAACAACAAAACTACAATGTGTGTCCATACCATTAAAAAATATTGTTTCTGATTATCTATTATACTAAAATTTTGAAGTGTTTTTCAATCCAGATACCAGATCATTTTGAAATCTAATTCTTCTGAATTCACAAGAAATATGGGCATAATGCATACCCAAGCAAGTTATGGTTAGGATTAATAAACAAGATGTTGTAATTAAACTGGGCAATAAATATGTTTAAATATATATACTAGATACATATATAATGCTTAAAAGTGAGGAATGAGTTTAGAGAAACACTTCCTTCTTTTTATACATATACTCAATATACTCATTTATTCAAAAATTCAAAGGTAGTACATTTCACTCTACAATAAATTGGCCCTTTCAGAGAAAATAAAAATAAAGTTTGGGTAAAATAATCCAAGCATTAATGATTTATTTAGCATTATATTTCACATTTTAGAAAAAAATAAAACAATATTGTGTTGGCATTGGGATAAGAGTTAATATTTGGGACATGTAACTAAGTTATCATCTAAGCCTATGCTAAAATATATTGTCTAAACTTGTCAGGTTTTATTTTTTAGCAACTCTTTATCTCTAACTGAGGGAGATAGTAGAAGTAAAATATCTAATTCAATACCTAGAACAATACAGACTGATAAATATAAGAATAGTTTTTTTTAAAGTTCCTAGGAAAACATAATAAATAGTTACTATCTTTAATGCATAAAATGAATATTTTAAAATGTATACATTTATGTATAATGTATAAATGCATAAAATGTATATTTTAAAATGTATACATGTATGTATAATGTACAAATGCATAAAATTTATAATGTATAAAATGTATATTGATAAATATAGAATAATTTTGTAAATATATCTTAGTGTATGTGTGTGTTAGTTTCTTAGTCGTGTCCAGCTCTTTGCGATCCCATGGACTGTTTCCTGCTAGGCTCCTCTGTCCATGGAATTATCCAGGCAAGAATACTGGAGTGGGCTGCCATTCCCTTCTCCAGGGGATCTTCTTGATCCAGGTAGCATAATATAGGGCTTCCCAGGTAGGAAGGGGTAAAGATGATGCTAGTAGTAAAGAACCCACTTGCCAATGCAGGAGACTAACAAATGTGGGTTCAATCCCTGAGTTGGGAAGATTCCCTCGAGGAGTGCATGGTAACCCACTCTACAATTCTTGCCTGGAGAATCCCCATGGGCAGAGAAGCCTGGGAGGGATACAGTCCCTGGGGTTTCAAAGAGTCAGACGTGACTGAGTGACTAAGCACATGCATAGTAAAATATACAATATGTAGTATGCCTTCAGTATTTAGATAATATATAGCATAAGATACCCTGGGTAACTCTAAAACTAACCATTGCTCTAACATAACACGTTCACTTTTTCTTTAATGTGGAAATGAGAAGTTAAAAGTAGATCCAGATATATTTGTAAGTGCTAAGTGTTTCAACTTAAAAAAAAAAAATCACATATAATGAGTAAGAAGAGACACACTATTGCAGAAATGGAAGACCCAAAGGCACACAATCACAGAAACAGAAAGAAACTCAGAGCTCAAGAACACTGAACTCCACATCTTAGGGATCTAAAATGATGCACTGTAAGACATGGTACTGTCATGCAGCACATTTGCACAGGACTGACATTAGGACCCAGAAAAAAAGAATCACTGCCACACACTAAAAAATTACATGAAAAGAAATTCAACTGTATGAAGTTCCTATAAATAATTCACTTGCTGGACTTAAGAGAATATTCATTTGTGGAAATCAGATGAATATAAAGTGAATCTAAGTCATGTCCTAACATGCTAAGATGCTGCAAAGAACTGACGTTTAAATCTTTCCCCCTTAAGATGCTTTTAGTATTGTTAATTTTTTTTTAGTATTGTTAATTTTTAGTTTAATATTTTCGAACTTTATTATTCATCACAAGGATACAAAAATGAATGTTTATCTATGATTCAATGGTGCTATATTTGTTTCTCAGTTGTAACAAGAGGGAAAAAATATACTAAGTTTAAAAATATATTGTGTTTTTATTTTTTTTAAGATCATGATTAGAGACAATTTATTATCAATTTGTACTTGTTTTATAATTTTTTATTGTGACACATATTTCAAATATGTATTGTATTGGAAATAGAGAAATTTCAGTTTCTTAAGATTTTTGTGTTGTTGATCACTGTTTAAAAGTTTTATTTATTCATTTGAAATATATATATGTGTGTGTATATATATATATATATATGTATCATTATTTTTGCTGGTGTAATTGGCATTTTTCTAGGGACCTGGACCATATCAGTGCATAAATTACTAAACTCTTTTATTCTGGCAATTACAATATAGAAATACACAAAAAATAATAAATTCACAATAGGCATAAAACCAAGTAAATCATATACAATGTTAGAAAGTGGTAACTTCAAGGGTGAAAAATGGTCAGGATAAGAAAAGGGATTTGTGAGTAGGGTGGCATCAGCTTATGATATTGCATAGGTAAACCAAAGGGAAATTTGAAGAAAGTCTTATATAATATTTGTCTAATTTATGTAGAGCATATGATTATGTTTATTAGCTTTGGATTAAGGCACTATCAAAATTAATGAAAAAGATTAAATTTGCTTGGATTTCAAAAGGAAGAAACTAGTTTTGTTTCATTACTTTTGCACATACAACTATCCCTGTACTGCGTACTTTAGAGACTTCCAAAGGATTGCCTTTGACATTAAAAACATGGCCATCACTTTTTGTTTTTGTAATATGGACATATTAGCAAGATATATCCCTATTTCCTTTAACAAAAAAAGGAAATATGAAAATGGATAACGTGACCACAATAAGTTTCTCTATGTATCAGGTTCACTGCTGCATAAAAACTGAGTAGAAGTTAAGTTTAAGTGCCTCAGTGCATGTCTCAGTCTCAGTGTAGAAAAGTTCCCTTCACAAAACATTTTGTTTTTGGAAAAAAAAAAAAAGCTGAACTCTTTTAACCGCTCGCCTTAGCTTATAATGAGGATGCTAGGGTGGCATATGGCATCAGGTAATACTCTGCTTGCTTTGTTGTTCAGTTGCTCAGTCATGTCTGATTCTTCGTGACCCCACGGACTGCAGCCCGCCTGGCTTCCCTGTCTTTCACTATCTCCTGGAGTTTGCTCAGACTCATGTCTGTTGAGTTGATGATGCTATCCAACCATCTCATCCTCTCCTTCTCCTGCCCTCAATCTTTCCCAGCATCAGGGTCTTTTACACTGAGTTAGCTCTTCACATCAGTTGGCCAAAGTACTGAAGCTTCAGCTTCAGCATCAATCCTTCCAATGAATATTCAGGGATACTCTCCATTAGGGTTGACTGGCATCATTTCCTTGCTCTCCAAGGGACTCTCAGAGTCTTCTCCAGCACCACAGTTCAAAAGCATCAATTTTTCAGTGTCCAGCCTTCCTTATGATCCAAATTTCACGTCCATACATGACTACCAAAAAAATGATAGCACTCACTATATGGATCTTTGTCAGCAAGCGGATGTCTCTCTTATTTAATACACTGTCTAGGTTTGTCACAGCTTTTCTTCCAGTTCAGTTCCTGGGTTGGGAAGAGGCCCTGGAGAAAGGATAGGCTATTCACTCCAGTATCCTTGGGCTTCCCTGGTGGCTTAGATGGTAAAGAATTCACCTCTAATGTGGGAGACCTGGCCTTGATACCTGGGTTAGAAAGATCCCCTGGAGAAGGCATGGCAACCCACTCCAGTATTCTTACCTGGAGAATCCCCATGGACAGAGGAGCCGGCAGGCTACAATTCATGGGGTTGCAAAGAGTCAGACATGACTGAGCGACTAAGCACATAAGTACATTCTTCCAAGGAGCAAGTGGCTTATAATTTCATGGCAGGGATTAATTGTTAAACACAGCAATAGATTTTGGCATCCACTAAGTTATTATTTATGCTCTAGGTCTTTTGATTATAACCATCAGGTACATAAATAAAAAAGAACAAAATAAAAGTAAAGTTAAATTTTTATTGAATTAATGTAAAATTTTAATTACAGAGTCTCCTTTATAGAAGAGAATCCATCTGCTAGTACAAGAGATGCAGGTTGGATACCTGTGTCCAGAATATCCCTGGAGAAGGTAATGACAACCCACTCCAGGTATTCTTGCCTGGGAAATTCCATGGAGGAGCCTGGCAGGCTATAATCTGTGGGGCTGCAAAAGAGTCAGACATGACTTAGCAACCAAAGAACAGCAACTCATCTGTTAGTATTAATTGTCTATGAAACATCTCTGGTTCTGTTTTTGAATCCAGATTTTGGTGTTTATAAGAGAGATAATTTAATCATCTAATGATATTCATACCAATAGTCTGATTTATTCAAGAATGCATATTATAATAGGAGTATCATTCCCTCACTTTTCAGCAATGAACACAAACATATTTTGTGAATGCAAAATCTAAAAGATTCTTTCTTCCTTAAATGTCATTTTTTTTCCAAAATCTGTAAGTTATTGCAATTTACCTGAAACTTACATTGACGCTTTTACAAAGTTTTATATGACTGATACTATTGCTCTCGCTTCTGCAGGAAAATCTCACTGAAAATGACTTGATAATAATTGTCAAATATACAGTTAAGCTACTTATTACCTTTTCTATTAAACTGGTTTGAGTCCATAAGAGTGAATATTTAAAGTCATTTCTTTTACATTTATTATACATATAATTGAAAGTTCAAGGACTAAATTATAAAAAGCTTACTTAGGAAATATTTAATTTCTCTGAGAATGAATAATGATTAGTTTTTTCTCAGTAAAAAGTTATAATTTTATAATTGTGAATCTGAAGATCTTCAAGACAAATATTTGTTAATAAAATTTATCATATATGTATATTAATAAATACATAAAATTATTTTGGACAGCAAAATACTGCACATTCTCCGAAAAGCTGATAAAATCTCACCTACAAAGTCACCAACAGTTTAACTGTAACATGCAAAAAAATGCTTCTCTCATTTATAACCCAGAAGTAGTTTGCTTTATATCTTAATATTGAGTTTCTAGACTTAATCAATAAACATCAAATCTACTCTCATATGTCATCATGTAGGGTAAGAAAAACAAATGTGAATGCAGGCTTCTTGATCTTATTTGAAGGAGCTGACACAAGGCACCCCAAACCAGGAGTTGCAACACTTTTATAGTAAAATGTCTGGTCAAGGCTACGGTTTTACCAGTAGTCATGTATGGATGTGAGAGTTGAACTGTGAAGAAAGCTGAGTGCTTAAGAATTGATGCTTTTGAACTCTGGTGTTGGAAAAGACTCTTGAGAGTCCCTTGGACTGCAAGGAGTTCCAACCAGTCCATTTTATAGGAAATCAGTCCTGGGTGTTCTTTGGAAGGACTGATGCTAAAGCTGAAACTCCAGTACTTTGGCCACCTCATGAGAAGAGTTGACTCACTGGAAAAGACTCTGACGCTGGGAGGGACTGGGGGCAGGAGGAGAAGGGGACGACCGAGGATGAGATGGCTGGATGGCATCACCGACTCGATGGACATGAGTTTGAGTGAACTCCAGGAGCTGGTGATGGACAGGGAGGCCTGGCATGCTGCAATTCATAGGGTCGCAAAGAGTCGGACGCGACTGAGTGACTGAACTGAACTGACACAAGGTACCGCAAACCAGGAGTTGCAACACTTTTATAGTAAAATATCAAATGCCACTACTGAGGCAGTTTTCCACTCTCCCCAAAGGGCTATGATTTCCTATTAATATATAACATCTTAATTTTTTTTGACTGTCTAAGCTCAGCTGTACTTTATCATTATTTATTTCCATAAATAGAGAAGAGAGAGGGAAAGAGCTTGGGCTTTAAATCAACCACGGATGTGCACTTTTGGATATTCATTTACCTTCCAGGGCTGGGTAAACTATTTCACCTCCTTGAGTAGAAGATCCCTACAGAGCCTGGCTCACTCAACAAACAACAACTTATTTCTCTTATCTTTCAAATTATACTTTGCTTTCTTGTTGGCAAAATATTTATATATAAATATTTTCATTGCCTTTTCCTTGAAAGTGAAAGTGAAGTCGCTCAGTTGTGTCCTACTTTTTGCAACCCCATGGACTGTAGCCCACCAGGTTCCTCTGTCCATGGAATTTCCCAGGCAAGAATACTGGAGTTGGTTGCCATTTCCTTCTCCAGGGAATTTTCCCAACCCAGGGATCAAACCCTGGTCCCCGGCATTGCAGGCAGATTCTTTACCAGCTGAGCTATCAAGGATTCTTGCAATTTCCTCACTCAAATGCAGAAACAAATTGTCCTTCCCAAAGATATTAGTGGGTAGTAGAGGGCAAAAGCAGTGGGTGTGAAAGCAGTATTATGGCAAGAAAATGAACATTACAGTGTGTCTTGGATGGGAAGGGACTACATAGTCAAACAACTGATGATGTGACCCTTCTGAAAGCAAAATGTCTAATTCTATCATCTTCCAAGTGTTTAACTAGTTTGTTGCAAGACATTACTCATTACCTCTGTGTAAGTTGAAGCTAACTTCTTTATTCAGTTAATGAAATTGTATAGAATTCATGACCATTCAGACTTCCAAACAAAGTATCTAAGATTGTAATGATCAGCTTGTTTTCCTCCTAGAGATTTCTCTGAATAGGCCAAATAAGGTACTGTTACTACAAAAGCAAAATTAAATCTAAAATATAAAAGTAACAGAGTTTGTGACTGCATATTTTATTTGTTCCAGCAGTTATTTGAACAACATGGTTCATTTGCCAAGTGATATGAAAAATTTGGTTCTTATCACAATGTTAATAAAACAAAAGGCCACCAAAACAGCATATATAATTTGTAATACCAGAGTCACTTATTCTCAGTGTACTTTAGCCCATCAAACATAATTACTATTATGGTACAAGTAATAATCTCCTTTTCTAAAACATGTTTTATCTGGTTTTATTTGTGATGCTATTCTGTTTGCTTTAACAAGCAATTGAATCACTCAGTTATCACTTTTATGTATTTGATATATGTCAAGAAGGTAATTTCATTCTCTGAAATTAAAGTCAAAACAAGACTACAAATTCTTGCCCTTTAGGTTTTTTTCTTCCTCTTTTAAACTCAAGTTTGTAAAATTAATAGATGCTCTGCAATGGAAGTCTATTTAATGTTATTTTATAATTATTATATTTTAAATCTTAAAGCAGAAAGAAATCCTGAAAACATTGATTTCTGCCCTTTCATGTAAGGTTTTACTTTAGACAATGCATCCAATAGAATTTTATATTCCATTGGGGAAAAAAAAAAAGAGAGAGAGAAGGAGATACTACTTAATTACTTGTATCTTTGATTATACTACCACAAATTTATTTTCATATCTATTCTAAATAATTTCCCTCCTAAATTAACATGGTTTAGGTTTAATGATATGGCAAATTCATGTTGATGTATGGCAAAACCAATAAAATATTGTAAAGTAAAAATAAATAAATAAACCACACACACACACACACACAAAATCACAGGTTGAAACAATACCTACTTAATGGGGTGTGAGAAAAGTTTCATAACTCTTCCAGTTATATGTAACATCTCAGAAGCTATATTTACAATGATATATCTGTACAACAGAATAATGAATAAGAATATACAGAGATAGATCTTTGTCCTACTCCTTTGTAAAAACAGGCCAAGTCATTTACCTTTAATAGTTTTAAATAATTAAAAACTGTAAAAAACAATAAACACAAACCACCAATCAGGCAAAAAAAAAAAAAAAAAACACGACTGATTTTCTAGGAATTCTCTCATTGGGTAAAATAAAGGACAGTATGGATTTAACAGAAGCAGATGATATTAAGAAGAGGTGGCCAGAATATGCAGAAGAAATATATAAAAAAGATCTTAATAATCCAGACACCACAATGGTGTGATCACTAACCTAGAGCCAGACATCCTGCAATATGAAGTCAAGTGGGCCTTAGGAAGCATCACTATGAACAAAGCTAGTGGAGGTGATGGATTCCAGTTGAGCTATTTCAAATCCAAAAAGATGACATTAAAGTGCTGAATTCAATATGCCAGAAAATTTGGAAAATTCATCAGTGGTCACAGGACTGGGAAAGGTCAGTTTTAGTTTCAGTCCCAAAGAATGGCAATGCCAGATAATGTTCAAACTGCACAATTGCACTCATTTCACATGCTAGCAAAGTAATGCTCAAAATTTTCCAAGCCAGGCTTCAACAACAGTACATTTACTGAGAACTCCCAGATGTTCAAGCTGGATTTAGAAAAAGGAGTGGAATCAGAGACAAATTGTTAAGATCCATTTGATCATAGAAAAAGGAAGAGATTTCTAGGCAGGGTGGGAAACTACTTTGCTTCATTGATTATGCTAAATTAAAGCCTTTATGTGGATCACAACAAACTGGAAAATTCTTAAATGATGGGAATACTAGACCACCCTACCAGCCTCCTGAGAAACCTCTATGCACGTCATAAAGCTGGTTAGAACCAGACTTGGAACAGACTGGTTTCAAATTGAGAAAGGAGTACATCAAGGCTGTATACTGTCACCCTGCTTATTTAACTTATATGTGGAGTATGTCATGTGAAATGCCAGGCTGGATGAAGCACAAACTGGAATCAAGATTTCCAGAAGAAATATCAATAACCTCAGATATGCAGATGACACTACCCTATGGCAGAAAGCAAAGAGGAACTAAAGAGCCTCTTGATGAAGGTGAAAGAGGAGACTGAAAAAACTGGCTTAAAACTCAACATTCAGAAAACTAAGATCATGGCATGCAGTCCCACCACTTTATGGCAAATAGATGGCAAAAGAATGGAAACAGTGAGAGACTTTATTTTCTTGGGCTCCAAAATCACTGCAGATGGTGACAGCAGCCATGGAATTTAAAAAAAAAAAAAAAAAAAAGCACTTGCTCCTTGGAAGAAAAGCTATGACAAATCTAGACAGCATATTAAAAATTAGAGACATCACTTTACTGAAAAAGATCTGCATAGTTAAAGCTATGGTTTTTCCAGTGGTTATGTATGGATGTGAGAGCTGTATCATAAAGAAGACTGAGCATGAAGAATTGATGCTTTTGAACTGTGGTGTTGGAGAAGACTCTTGAGAGTCCCTTGGACTGCAAGGAGATCAAACCAGTCAATCCTGAAGGAAATCGTTTCTGAATATTCACTGGAAAGACTGATGCTGAAGCTGAAGCTCCAATACTTTGGCCACCTGATGTGAAGCACAATCATTGGCAAAAGATCCTGATGCTGAGAAAGGCTGAGGGCAGGAGGAGAAGGGGACATATCGAGGATAAGATGGTTGGATGACCTCACTGACTCAATGGACAGGAGTTTGCCCAAACTCTGGGATATAGTGAAGGACAGGGAAACCTGATGTGCTGCAGTCCACAGGGGCTCAAAGAGTCAGACAACTGAGTGACTGAACAACAACAATCATACCACTCCAGTCACATACCACTTTCTTAGCTCTGATGAATGTCTATGTGTCATTTTGTGTATGTAGCTCAAAATGACAAAAGGTAAACAAAAGAGACAAGCCAAGAAGGTGTATGTAAAGAAAAAAAGAGGATAAAAATAAAATATGGAGAAAATGCATTTATATTTTAAATTAGCTTTTGCTTATTGAATGGTTATTATATATTAAACAGTTTGTATTGGAAACAGAAATTGCTAACACCTTTTCAAACTATCTCACAAAAATTGTTCAAGGTTTCATAGTTAATGAATATACAACAAAACCTAGATTTTTCCTCTAAGTTCAGGTTCTTTTCTAGATTGTACACTGTCACATTGTAAAGATGTTGACACACCAAACAGAAGAAGAGTACAGAAGTATTTCTTTTAAATTTCCTTCAAGCAAGGATTTTATAAAACAGTTAATATCAGAAGTTGGGCACAGGCTTTAATCACTTACATTATTTTACTCATTATTTCATCATAAATGCATACAAATGATGTTGTATTCCTTTCACAAAAATTGTATAAAATCTTAGCATGCTCAGTGGATTCGGTTAAGAAATTAAGATATGAACACAGGTAATGCAGTTTCCAAACATGTTACCAAAGGAAAAAATGTATACTTTTATAAATTCTTCCACATAATCCTTCATTTCTAATATAGCAAGATAATTAGTTGATTTCTGGATAATTTCTAAGGTTAGCAATAGTTCAAAGAATATCAGATTACTTGCAAACACAAATGCCAGGTCCTAGGACAGTTACAGGAAATCTGAGAAAGCAAGGCTTTTCAAGGAAACTAGGTCATGAAAGAGATTATTGCTTTAATCCTTAGAAAACTGGATAGAGTTTTCTTTTCCTGTATGAATATGAGCATCAATTAAATACTATAAGAAGGAATAAAGGTGATAATCTGGCTCAAGCAAAACTATTCTGTTAAAACTATAGTGTATGTGTATCATGAATACAGAATTTGCTTCATTTTCACATTTCATTTTGAATATAATAAGCCACTGTTAATGGAACAGATTAACAGATTTACTTTCTAAATATGCTCAGATTTACTTTCTAAATATACTCAGATTAAGCTAATTTGGTTAATCCCATTCTGTTTCACATGTAGTATCAATGTACAGTCCAGAGGTTTACACAGAGGGAAGTCTCTAAAAAAGACAGAAATATGAGAGGCAGCATCTTTTACTTCACCCTAATCTTAGACTAAGCTTCCACCAGCATAAACTACCAAAGAATTAAACCTGATATCCCATAAGCAACAGGGGATATAAATTGAAAGCTGGTGGTACAGTCCCAGATACCAAAGAGAATCCAATGTCCAATTTGTTATTAAATACTGCCAGACTATTAGATACATCACTAAAAGTCTATATAAGAATTATCAACAGTGGGAAACTTACAGGTCTATACTTTCCAGACATGCTTTTTAAATTACGACTCTGTCTAGAGAGGGCATAAATTGATTAGATCATTTCCTTTCTACCTTAGTTTCAACTGCAATAATTAAAATATATTTGCATTCTAAAAAAGATAGTACTTTTATCAAGATCAAGTTAATAACAAATACATGTCTATACAAATGCATATATACACACATAAAACAACAACAACACTTAAAACTAAGATCAATGATTTAGTTTTATTTTGACATTTTCTTGGCTTAATTTCAGAATTAAGATTCCTGGGGTTTTGTGAGAATTCTAAGAGATACTGTATGTAAAATATTTAGCATGGTGATAGGCCCTTAACTAATTCTCAAAGATGATCTTACTTCATCATCTGCTTATCAATTTACTTGGAAAATAACTTGGAGAGTTAGAATGCAAGACAGTTTTGAAAATACAGGAGATAAAGAGCATTGATTTATTAAGATACACTCTGGTATCATATAATACTTGACAGCAAGTATGAAGTAATCAATAACTTTACAGAGAATAATATGTTATTAGAATTTTTTTCCCTTTGGAGGACAACATATTCTCTTTATGTATATACAAAGGAAAATTTCAAATGCTTATTTTTCTTTTTACTGAGAAATCTTCAAAACTCCCACCATTAATCCCTCCCCCTGTGAAGCAGCAGCTTGGACATTGGTTATATTTTCAGTAAAGTATGCAGTAAGTTACAGGAATATCTGTTTCCTCATAAAATTCTTAGGTTTTAAGGACCAAAGGACATGACCTAATAATCTCTGTCTCCTGAGAAACTGTCATATCATCTGGAAAATAGCAACTTTCCAATAAATATGAGTACAATTGCAATATACAAGCCACAGATCTACTGGATCCACTGGGGACTATGTAGCCTTTTGTGTCCTGCTCTCTCTTTTTTTTAACGCCTTGCTTTTTATAGGTACCTCACTCTGTATTCCTTTTCCATGGTGCAAGGCACACAAAAAAAAGATGATTATTTCCTATGTGCGTACATTGATACAGCAACAGTTGCTTAATTATAACTTGAGTAATATTTTTATCTGTGTAAATTAGGATCTAATTAACAAACAAAAAACACAAGATGTATTAGAATAATTATTATAGAGCATGTTAAATATATCCTGCTTATATGCCAAATATGTTTCCAAAAAAATAACTTTGTGTGTGTGTGTGTTTTAAAATTATTTATTTTTAATTTTTTTTATTTTTTAAATATAAATTTATTTATTTTAATTGGAGGTTAATTACTTTACAATATTGTATTGGTTTTGCCATACATCAACATGAACCCACCACGGGTATACACGTGTTCCCCATCCTGAATCCCCCTCCCTCCTTCCTCCCCATACCATCCCTCTGGGTCGTCTCAGTGCACCAGCCCCAGGCATCCAGTATCATGCATCGAACCTGGACTGGCGATTTGTTTCATATATGATATCATGCATGTTTCAATGCCATTTTCCCAAATCACCCCACCCTCTTCCTCTCCCACAGAGTCCAAAACACTGTTCTATGCATCTGTGTCTCTTTTGCTGTCTCACATACAGGGTCATTGTTACCATCTTTCTAAATTCCATATATATGCATTAGTATACTATATTGGTGTTTTTCTTTCTGGCTACTTCACTCTGTATAATTGGCTCCAGTTTCATCCACCTCATTAGAACTGATTTAAATTTATTCTTTTTAATGGCTGAGTAATACTCCATTGTGTATACGTACCACAGCTTTCTTATCCATTCATCTGCTGATGGCAAAAGAGTAACTTTTAAACTCTCTGATTTTCATTGTGTAGATACAAATGTCTTTTTCCTTTTTCTTACATTCTTTGAAATATATTGAGAACAAAATTAAAGAAGAAGCAACCCTTCCTCCACACACACTAAATTCCCAAACTCCAAACTCTTTTTTAAAATGTATTTACTTTTTTAATTGAAGAATAATTGCTTTACAGAATTCTGTTGCTTTCTGCCAAACAGCCGTAGGTCAATTATTACCACAATGCATTGTCATATAATAACAACTTCAGATGCAATTACAATCTTTTTTTCAAAGTCTTTACTTGTATTTTCACTATCTGGTCTATTGGTTTCTGCCCTTTGGTGCATATGAACCCTCACCACTGTCTTGGTAGTTGTTATTATTATTATTAAGACCCCTTGGGAACACTTCCTTCCCTGGAATCAGTGGCCCTAGAGAAAATATGAAATCAACACCTGCTGCTCCCAAAACTGTAGCTACTCAAACAATTGCATCTATTTAATATTATGAAATAGTACGATTCAGGTACAACTGCTTTTTGTACTATACACATTTTTCAAAATTCAGAATGAGATAATTTTCAAGACTTAATGAAAATTTGTATATCCATATCATACCCTATGAGAGTGAGATTTTTCAGTGAAAGGCAGGGTAACCAAGAGCTAGCCTCATGAAGTGAAAGACCCTGTATCCTCTTTCTAGAGAAGCCTTCTATAGCACTGCTGGGATTCTCTGACAGAACTATTCTTCTCCCTGCCTGAGAGAGGTAGATTCAGAATTTCTCATGGATCCAAAGCTACTAAGAAATCCATACTGTCTGCATCTGTCATCAGTAACATCCCCACTACACCAAGTGTGGAGAGTTGTATCTTCTTGAGAAAAGTCTTTGATTCACTTTTCATTTACTGCAGCTCTTAAGGTCAGGAGAAAGTGACCTTTTAAGTATCATTTATATTCCTAGTATTTATGTATATAGATTCTCCACTTAAATAGCTTGTTTGCTTAGAAAAATAAGAAATTATTTTTATTTTCATCACTGAAAGTAGTAAATTACCTTTGATCACACTAAAACAGATGTCACATTTGATAATCCAATCCTGACCTTCAAGATTAAGGTCAGTACTCTATGTGCTTCTTGTGCACCTTATATTATCCCAGAGAACCTAACCAAAATAAAAATTTAGCTGACTCTCCCTCCATTTTACTAAAACTTTCTTAATAGTAGGTACCATGTTATTATTATTAGTATTATTATTTTGCTGATTTTATTCTCAGTTTCTCACATAGGGCATGCAAAAGAAGAGATCTTTATTAAATTTTTATTGAATAAATAAATGAAGAAACTATTAACTATATTGAAGATAAGAAAGTAGCAAACAAGTAAGAAAATAGTAAAAAGAAAGAAAATATTCTTGGAGATCAGTTCTCAGTAGTAAATGTGGTTGCATTATGTGGTCAGGGTTCACCAACTTCATACTCCAGGGACAAGTGGAACTGGTCAGCACACACTAATTACTACAGGGTGAATTAGCCAAGTTAAAAAGAAGGAAACACAAAGACCAGACAGCACTATTTACAATAGCTAAAAAATGGAAGCAACCTAGATGCCCATCAACAGATGAATGGATAAACAAGCTATGATGCATACATACAATGGAATGCTACTCAGCCATAAAAAGGAACACATTTGAATCTATTCTAATGAGGTGGATGAGACTAGAGCTTATTATACAGAGTGAGGTAAGTCAGAAAGACAAATATAAATATTGCATATTGACACATATGTGGAATCTAAGGAGATGGCACTGATAAATTTATTTTCAGGGCAGCAAAGGAGAAACAGACATAGAGAACAGACCTATGGACATGGGGGGAGGAGAGAAGGGAGAAGGGGAGATGTATGGAGAGTGTAATATAGAAATTTACAATACCATATGTAAAATAAACAGCCAATGAGAACTTTTTGTATGAATTAGGGAACTCAAACAGGGGCTGTGTGACAGGCTGAAGGGTGGAGTGAGGAGGGAGATGGGATGGAGGTACGGGAGGGAGGGGACGTCGAGTATCTATGGCTGATTCTCACTGATGCATGGCAGAAAACCAAAAAAATTCTGTAAAGCAATTACCCTTCAATTAAAAAATTAAAAAAAAAAAAACCGACAGCAGTGGTTGAGTGACATGAAATGAAAAAAAAAATGAAAAAGTGTATCAAAGAAGGATGAAATAAAGCATCTGCTTTAGTACATTTAATTATCAAGTCTATATTTTTCACTTTCCCATTATTTTCTTCCTGGCAGCTGCATTCTGAGGCATATCATTCAGACTTTAAGATACAGTTCTACTGGATAAGCACATATTTGGTAAAAGAACCACATAGCTCACCATGGTTACTTCTGGAGGAAGAGGCAAATTCTCTAATGACAACAGCCAGAAATAAGATAAAGCAAGATAATATCCCGCAAGCTGAAGCTCAATGAAGGTGTTAGTATATTGAGTAAGTGAGATCTCAAAAAAGATTAGAAACAGTATTTGGACTGAAGAATATCCACAAGCCAATAAACTATAAAAATAAATATAAAGAGTTTAATTTAAATATAGTAAATAAAAACACTATATCTAGAGGGAGACAGAGTGACATTTTCTAGTTTCTTTATTATAATACTTAAATTTAATAAGAATGTATAAAACAAACTTTAAACCTTTTACAAAATCTGTCAGATTTTAATCTAGTAGGCATGCAAAGGTCTTTAACTAGCAACCAATGATTTTTAAAAATTATTATTAATTAACAGTGCAGGATGTGAAGAGAGCACATAATGTTTTGACTCTAAGTTTTAAAAATATTGATTTCTTTTCATTTATGTCCAGGCCCTTTTGAATTCCTGTTTTGTCTGCCATGATCCATTTAGTACCATTGTATGGCACTAAAATTGTAAGGATTTTCATTTTAGTATGTTTCAACATTATAACAGAAATGCTATATTAGTTAAATTCCACATTTAATAATGGGTTTGAAAAGTTGAGCTACATTATATGCCTTAAACACAGACAATCTTATTTGTCTCTTGTATCTCAATAAAGCTATAAAGCTGGGGTAGGGGTTAGATAACAACCACCACCACCACAACAACAAAATCCAACAGGTTTTCAAAAACGAAACACAACCAACAGTGCCATGCTGAGATTGAAGTCTGACACAATAGAAAAATAATATGGTCATCTCTTTGTTTAAAATTTGATACTTAACTCATTGTGGATATTCTGCATTGACTTTGGCTTTTAAAATACTGCATTAAATATCATTTTTAAAAGAAGGGTCTCTTCCATATTATTTATAAAAAGAGAATTATGGCTTACAGAAGCCAACAAACTTGATTCAGTAAGTTTAGAGATGCAAAAAAATGTCTGCCCATTGTTATCATTGAAAAACTTATCCACTTTGAGGAGATTAAGGTTATTAGATGGTTTTCTAATACATGAAGAATGGAGTGAGAGGAACTGTTATGTAGGCAAACTTAAAAATCTAATTCTATCTAGCATCTAAATTTATCTATCTGCACACGACTTCCTTCCCATTATTTGAATACATTGAATTCTAACTCCTAACTGAGGATTAGACAGCATTTGAGACTGAGCACTGGGTTTCTCTGGTAGGTCAGAAGGTAAAGAATCTGCCTGCAATGCAAGGAACCCTGGCTCAATTCATGTGTCTGGAAGAGTCCCAAGAGAAGGGATAGGCTACCCACTCCAGTTTTCTTGGGCTTCCTTGGTGGCTCAGATGGTAAAGAATCCACTTGCAATGGAGGAGACTTGGGTTTGATCCCTGAGTTGGAAAGATCCCCTGGAGGAAGGCGTGGAAACTCACTCCAGTATTCTTTCTTGGAGTATCCCCATGGACAGAGGAGCCTGGTGGGCTCCATGGGGTCACAAAGAGTCAGACACGATGAACAATTAAGCACAGCACAGCATTTCTGTGCTGTAAGTTTCGATTTAGGTTTTGTGTTTGTGTGTGTGTGTGTGGCGGGGGAGGGGCGGTGGCTGTGGATGTGGATGTGGGTAAGAGACAGAGAGAGCCAGCCAGACAGAAGAGAGAAGAGAGAATGAGAGAAAATATGTACCTAGATAAAGAATTCAGGCTAGGTCCACCTAGAACTGAGCTGACATAGACATATGAGTTTAGAGAAAAAATGCTTATCATCATATAGAGTTGAAATTTTTCTGTTATTAAATGATCTGTTATTAAAATGATTATTTTTTCTGTTATTAAAAAATCTGGTTAGATGAATAGAGACATTTATAAGCTTTTCTTTGATAAGCTTTTTTTTTTCCCAGTTTTATTTATTTATTTATTACTTTACAATATTGTATTGGTTTTGCCATACATTGACATGAATCTGCCATGGGTGTACATGTGTTCCCCATCCTGAACCTAGTTCCCAATTCCCTCACTACCCCATCCCTCTGAGTCATCCCAGTGCACCAACCCTGAGCACCCTGTATCATGCATCGGACCTGGACTGGCGATTCGTTTTACAAGTGATAATTTACAATCTTAAATGCCATTCTCCCATATTATCCCACACTTGCCCTCTCCCACAGAGTCCAAAAGACTGTTCTATACATCAATGTCTCTTTTGCTGTCTCGAATACAAGGTTATATTACCGTCTTTCTAAATTCCATATATACGCGTTAGTATATTGTATTGGTGTTTTTCTTTCTGGCTTATTTCACTCTGTACAATCGGCTCCAGTTTCATCCACCTCATTAGAACTGATTCAAATGTATTCTTTTTAATGGCTGCGTAATACTCCATTGTGTATATGTACCACAGCTTTCTTATCCATTCATCTGTTGATGGACATCTAGGCTGCTTCCATGTCCTAGCTACTATAAACAGTGCTGCGATGAACATTGGGGTACACGTGTCTCTTTCAATTCTGGTTTCCTCGGTGTGTATGCCCAGCAGTGGGAATGTTGGGTCATAAGGCAGTTCTATTTCCAGTTTTTTAAGGAATCGCCACACTATTCTCCATAGTGGCTGTACTAGTTTGCATTCCCACCGACAGTGTAAGAGGGTTCCCCTTTCTCCACATCCTCTCCAGCATTTATTGCTTGTAGACTTTTGGATCACAGCCATTCTGATTGGCGTGAAATGGTACCTCATTGTGGTTTTGATTTGCATTTCTCTGATAACAAGTGATGTTGAGCATCTTTTCATGTGTTTGTTAGCCATCTGTATGTCTTCTTTGGAGAAAAGTCTGTTTAGTCTTTGGCCCACTTTTTGATTGGGTCGTTTATTTTTCTGGAATTGAGTTGCAGGAGTTGCTTATATATTTTTGAGATTAATTATTTGTCCTTTGCTTTGTTTGCTATTATTTTCTCCCATTCTGAAGGCTGTCTTCACCTTGCTTATAGTTTCCTTTGTTGTGTAGAAGCTTTTAATTTTAATTAGGTTCCATTTGTTTATTTTTATTTTTATTTCCAATATTCTGGGAGGTGGGTCATAGAGGATCCTTCTGTGGTTTATGTCGGAGAGTGTTTTGCCTACCTTTTCCTCTGGGAGTTTTATAGTTTCTGGTCTTACATTTAGATCTTTAATTCATTTTGAGTTTATTTTTTGTGTATGGTGTTAGAAAGTTATCTAGTTTCATTCTTTTACAAGTGGTTGACCAGTTTTCCCAGCACCACTTGTTAAAGAGATTGTCTTTTCTCCATTGTATATTCCTGCCTCCTTTGTTAAAGATAAGGTGTCCAGAGGTGTGTGGATTTATCACTGGGCTTTCTATTTTGTTCTATTGATCTATATTTCTGTCTTTGTGCCAGTACCATACTGTCTTGATGACTGTGGGTTTGTAGTAGAGCCTGAAGTCAGGCAGGTTGATTCCTCCAGTTCCATTCTTCTTTCTCAAGATTGCTTTGACTATTCTAGGTTTTTTGTATTTCCATACAAATTGTCAAATTGTTTGTTCTAGTTCTGTGAAAAATACCATTGGTAGCTTGATAGGAATTACTTTGAATCTATAGATTGCTTTGGGTAGTATACTGATTTTCACTATATTGATTCTTCTGATCCATGGACACAGTATATTTCTCCATCTATTTGTGTCCTCTTTGATTTCCTTTATAGTTTTCTATATATAGGTCTTTAGTTTCTTTAGGTAGATATATTCCTAAGTATTTTATTATTTTCATTGCAATGGTGAATGGGATTGTTTCCTTAATTTCTCTTTCTGTTTTCTTATTATTAGTGTATAGGAATGCAAGGGATTTCTGGGTGTTGATTTTATATCCTGCAACTTTACTATATTCATTGTTTAGCTGTAGTACTCCTCTGGTGCAGTGACAAATTCTTAGAAAAGTACAACTTTCTAAAACTGAAACAGGAAGACATAGAAAATCTTAACAGATCCATCACAAGCACAGAAATTGAAACTGTAATCAGAAATCTCCCAACAAACAAAGCCCAGGACCAGATGGCTTCACAGCTGAATTCTACCAAAAATTAAGAGTTAGCATACATCTTATTCAAACTCTTCCAGAAAATTGCAGAGGAAGGTCAACTTCCAAACTCATTCTATGAGGCCACCATCACCCCAATACCAAAACCTGACAAAGATGCCACACAAAGAAAAGAAAACTACAGGCCAATATCACTGATGAACATAGATGTAAAAATGCTTAACAAAATTCTAGCAAACAGAATCCACCAACATATTAAAAAGATCATACATCATGACCAAGTGGGCTTTATCCCAGGAATGCGAGGATTCTTTAATATCCACAAATCAATCAACGTAATACAGCACATTAGCAAATTGAAAGATTAAAAACCGTATGATTATCTCAATAGATGCAGAGAAAGCCTTTGACAAAATTCAACATGCATTTATGAGAAAAACCCTCCAGAAAGCAGGAATATAAGAAACATACCTCAACATAACAAAAGCAATATATGACAAGCCCACAGCAAACATCCTCAATGGTGAAAAATTGAAAGCATTTCCCCTAAAGTCAGGAACAAGACAAGGGTGTCCACTTCCACCACTACTATTCAACATAGTTTTGGCCACAGCAATCAGAGCAGAAAAAGAAATAAAAGGAATCCAGATTGGAAAAGAAGAAGTAAAACTCTCACTGTTTGCAAATGACATGATAAGCTTTTTAATCTAGAGTGAGTTAATCAGCTTACTTTTGAATGATCTTGTTGTAACCATCACGGAGAAGTCCTAGGTTCTAATTAAGCATTTGGAGGAAAAAATATGGCAGTTAAAGGTGCATAAAAATAGTCTTGAAAGTCAAATGCTATGCAGGGGATGAAATTTACTGTAGACCCTGCCTTAATTTTGTCTAATGAATCCTGCTTAGAATTAACTTCTATATTTCATCATCCTTAAATTGACTGTCTCAGTTAGACAACTCTATAATCACATTGCCCCGAGGTAAAAGAGAGTGGGAGAAATTCAAATTCTGGGAAACAGAGGATGTGTATCTTCATCTTTTGTAATAGTTTTATATTCACAATCAGAAAGTAATGGAGAAAAGTGAGAGGGTGGGAGCCTCATGCTGTTCACAGTAGCCCTAAATTAGGCAATGAGAATAAAATTTATTAAATACCACGTGGCCCACATCTGCTCTCTGAAACACTTGCATTATCTTTTTTCCACTAATCACAGTTAAGAGTATATTCAGAAACTCTGGATCATTCTACTTGTGTAAGAAACCCTCCAAACTACTGAGTAGAACATCTGATTTATAGAAAACACATCTAATAATATGAATTAGTGTCACAATGATAGGCCCTATCATAGGCACATTTGGGATATCCAAAATATTAAGAATTTACATGGAAATTTTATTTCTCCCAGAAAGTTCATTGTGCATAAAACTTCCTCTCACTGAATTGATACAAAGGTTGTCAATTTCTATTAAAATTTTATCTATATAACTTCTGAATATAAAATATATTGCAAGAAATAGTAGCTTTTAGAGCAGAAACTCAAAGTTGATAATGAACTAAACTAGAAAATCTATGTGGTGGAATTAAAGAAATTGATGTCATCTACTTGTAAAACATATTTGTTGTTTTGATTATTTTACTATGATGTCACACTTAAAAATATTTTTGTTGAAGAGACAAGAAATTTGTATTTTACCTCCATCTGAGGCAATCATATGGTGAAAAGTAGCAATCCAATCTGAGGGTTCCTTAATATAGCTATACAATCAAGATCAAAGTTGCTAATTTATCATGGAGCTTCTTAATAATAAGAACATATATAGAATTGTGAGTCTTACTGTAGAGACTGAGTTATTCATCGTAAGACTAAGAAATGGATTAAACCTCTCTGAGCATCAGCTCTTCTTTGATAAATGACGAAAACTAGACTTACTTCATATATCTATGCTGAATGTCACATTAGAAAAATATATGAAGCATTACTATCCGTGAAAAAAAATTCTTAGAATAGTCAGATTTTTCCAAATTTTGAGGAATAACTAAAACTCCTGAAATCTCAGGGACTTATGACAACAAAAATTTGTTATTCATGATACTTGTTGGCAGATACTGACTGCTGTTTTTTATCATCTGATGTCTTTCAGGGATCATGCTGAAAGGGTAGTCCTTATTTATGACATGCCATTCTTGTGGCATAGGAAGAAAAGCAAAGATGGAATCCTATGATGGCTTTCTCGGATATAGCATTTGTCACTTTTAAACCTGTGTCACTGGCCAAAGCAAGACATTTAGGCAAGTGAGATGTCACAATCATGATAATCAAATTATCTGAAACAATTATATAGTTTATTAATATCAATTAAATTAATTCTTATCAATGTTATTGTTAGCATAGAATTATGTGCACAAAAAGATGACCAGAATGCTTATTACTCAGGAAAGCATTATGTACAGGAGTAAATTAAACAAAGATTTTCCTAAACAGGGTACATGTCTAAGATCTGAAGATGCATATAGCATACACTGTGGTTAACTGACCAATAACTCAATTCACAGCTTTAATATTCAGTGAAAATGATAAGTGCAAGACTTTTTCAGGATTCCTGAGTAAGCTTTTTATTTCCTGGCATAGGCAAGAAACTTTCTTCTTCCCACAATTTGTGGATTTAACAATAGAAGCTGCAACAGTCATCTTGTATCCGTGAAAAAGAAACCGAAAGAATCATGCAAGCTTCAGCTCTGAGATTACTGGTAGACAAATCAGTGCCAGCAGCTAATTCTAGAATATTTAGTTCACTGTAGTTAACACATACAGAGAGAGAGATAGAGGGTTTTTTGTTTGTTTGTTTGTTTTTTTCAGTTAAAACTACTTCTGAAGGATGTAATCTAATTTCTAATCTAAATTCTCACCGTTTAGGTGTATAAGTGAAAGTGAAAATGTTCGTCACTCAGTCTTGCTAACTCTTTGCAAGTGGGTTGCCATTCCCTTCTCCAGGGGATCTTACCCACCCAGGGATCAAACCCGGGTCTCCTGCATGGCAGGCAGATACTTTACTGTCTGAGCCACTAGGGAAGCTCATTTAGGTGTATACATATCAACAAACTGCTGTTTATCTTCTCTGAGACTAGTCACATGTAAAACTAGATGTCTTTATGCATTTGATTTGTTAATATAACTGATAATTAAAGCATTGGGAATACTTAGAGAAGTAGAGAGAATACTATAAAAACTCTTGACAGTTATTTCCAAATATCTGCAATATTGTCAGAATAATGAATTACTGTGTCACTATATAGAAGAAAAGTCGATATTATGCAATAAATCTCTCTTAAGTATAAGGAAGAAAAAAATTTAAGAGACATAGTCTACATTGAGTTGTCTGCTTTGTGAAGTTGAAAGGTACAACCAGAAATAATCAAGCAGTTACTGGAAAATAAAATATTAGATTTGCAGAAGAACTGATCTCCGGACTTTTAATAATAATTAAATAACATTTCCAATTCAATATGGAACCCAATCTGTAGTTTTTGCACATAATTGTAAAAAGTTAATCATTAAATTTCTTCACCTTTTCATTTTAATCCATTTCCTTTGTCAAGCAAGTTTTGTGGATCCAGACTGTTTTAGATATTAATGATTAAATATGTGTGAGAACAAAAACTTTCAAATTATATGGAATAAAGGGGTCCCATGAGACAGAAGAAGACCTTCACAGATGTGGATCTTGTGAAACTTTGAAATGTTTCTTCTGAGGGAGAAGGGGATACCATACACTCATTAATTAAATCATAGGTTACATGTAAAATGATAAATCATAATGTGTGAAACAGTGAACTCTGGAAAAAGCTAATCTTCCTTTATATTGTTGTCTGTGGGTCTGAGACATTTTGAGAAACACAGACCTGTAGGAAATTGTGATCTACTAAAGTCTAACAGAATTGTAGACTAATGTCTACATAAAGGATACACACTGATAGAAAATTTTATTCAAACAATGTGTAATTGGAATATATTTTGAAAATGTAGTTCATGGACAAGATGCTTCAAAATCCAGCAGGAAATGTTCTTCTTTCAGGCAAAATTATCTGCACTATCAATATTTTCCATCCTGAAACACTAAATCAGTCTTTAAGGTACTAAATCATATACATTAAGTACCTAGAGATGACTAATTTTTCATCCATTCTCATTTCATTAAAAACATTTATCCTTTTCCCAAAAGTACACTTACACAATTATGAATACTAAACATTTTTGAGAAACTTCTATTTTCATATGTTTTGGGGATATACAGGTGACTATAGTGAAAGTTAAATTCTAGTTCAAATAAGGATAGAGTATAACATCATTCCCCTACTGATATCTATGTAAATAGCCATATCTAGCAAATCTATTGCTTTCATTAAGTGAATAACAAGTTTCACAGGGTAATTTATTAAAAAGAAAAAACGTCTATTTTTTGAAAACCGTGGCAGTAATATATAAGGGGAGAAAAACTCATACATTTTCTCTCTCCTTCATTCGAGGAGTAGAAGTCATCACTGTATATTATAAAAATCTCAGATTATCTTAGAATTCATATATATATATATATACATATATATATACACATACATATATCATATCTCTTCCAAATATACAGTTGATTTTTTAAAATTCATTGACAGGCTTCAAACTTGTTTTTGCCGAGTCCAAAGAAGATGAAAACTGGTCTTCTGAGTTGAATGGAGAGTGCGGAGACCCCTGCTGCTGCTGCTGCTGCTGCTGCTGCTGCTGCTAAGCCACTTCAGTCGTGTCCGGCTCTTAGCGACTCCATAGACTGTAGGCTACCAGGCTCCTCCATCCATGGGATTTTCCAGGCAAGAATACTGGAATGGGTTGCCATTGCCTTCTCCAGCAAACACCCCTGAATTATGCTATTGCCTAAAACTATATAGGGAGTGATTCTTGAGATTTTTCTGGTAGATGCCTTCCATCCTGCTTGTTATCACATAGGTGAATCTCAATAGGATGACTGTATGACCAGAAGTAATAATCAGAAAAGTAGAAAGACATTAAGCATAAAATGGGCTTCTTTCCAATCAAGATGTTTACAAGATTCATGTTGCCAATGGAAGAGTTATGAACAGAACTGAACAGAAAGGAAGCCTATTCTACTTGACAAGGTTAATGTACTATGTTAAAGATAACTATGCATTTGATCAGGAGATGTGTAAAGTATAATCAAAAAGTTATACATTCATGTGACAAAATCCTTTCTGCATTTATTAGACCCTCAATATATTAATGATTTATCTAGTAATTTCCTTGTTATGAAGAAAATATACAAAGAAGAATCTACATTCTTGAAACTAAGAGTTAACTTGCAAAGAACATAACTGAAGTCTTAACAAATAGGCAAACATTCCTACTAAGAACATAATGGCAAGGACATCTTTCATTCTTAGATGACTTTATTAAGAGACTCCTTTCTCATACCAACAACATAATGAATAGTAAAACAAACTACACATAAATTTAGCAGGTCATAACCTGAAACCAAGCTCACTTGATTATGTGCTATGCTTACTGTTCCTGTCTGTACTTGTACTATTAGGTCAAGCACAAAGAACAAAGCTCAAGTAAGATAGCTCCTGAGAAGGCTAGAACTATACTTGGTGGTTTGAATATTCTTGTGTCTAAGCTTGCTTCTAAAGAACAAGGAACATCAGAACTTGGTATGATGAAGAACTAAACATGAGATGTTTTCCCCAATTTTTGAATGATGTAAATTCAAGGATCCTGTAGAATATCATGGAACTTGGAAAGGTTCTATTTCAGTGTTGACTGAGTCTTTGTTTTCTCAACTGAAAGGTGACCTGGGTTATATTCACATGGATTAAGAAATTGTACTATTCTCAAAACTGCTAATCTGTGGTCCCAACATGATTTATTAAATAATCCTTTTATCAGTGTTTTTTTCCCTCTTTTATTAAATATTAAATAGGCTTAAAAAAAAAGAAATATATGATAAAATATGTGTTGGAGGTTGATACCAATATCAATTTCCTTGGTACACATTTCCTTGAGGCTATAATTTATCTGTGGATTGGGGGGCAAAAATTTATATTTAAAACTCTCTCACCCATGATGATGATCTTCTTCTTCATCTTCATTTCTTAACTCAAAAATTTTCACTTCCTCTACACTTTTATGTTTGTTTATTTTATTTTATTTATTTATTTTTAATTAATTAATTTATTTATTTTACTTTACAATATTGTATTGATTTTGCCATACACTGCCACTTTTAAAATTTTGGTTTGTTATTTATGTTAAAGGCCATAAGTTGACCCCAGGGAGAGAAAAAAAAAAAGAGAAGCTATTCCAAAAGTCCTATTTATTTTCAAGATTTTGTAACTTGTAAAGCCTTTATTTTGTGGCAGTACCATATATTTTTACTTATTCTACTTCACCTCCTCAAGGCCTTGACCTACTTATGAGTGGATAATAGTGAAATGATATTACCTGAAATTAAACAGAAAATCAGAAATATATCCCTTCATGGGATGTCCAGTAAGAGGAACCAGGGGAAGCTACAGAAAATGGGAACATAATCTAAATTGAAGTCACTCAGTCATGTCCGACTCTTTGTGACCCCATGGACTATAGTCCACCAGGCTCCTCTGATGAGAATGATGGAGATGATGGAGAATTCTATTAACAAAATAAGGATGTGTGACTTTGGCATTACTAACAAAGGCTTTATGCAAATTAGCATCAGTCTCAGTCTTCGCAAAGAATTTCATCCCTAAAAATGTCTTTATTTCAACAAGAAAATCAAATATCATTCTCATAGAAATTTATTTTACAATTATAATATGTTATATTATATTGACAATTATTATGTTAATCTTCCATCAATACAGCAGGCTTTCTGAGGTCCTAGCTTGAGTTCTTCTTTATCCTCTATATGCCTGATAAAGAGTAGTGCTTCAATTAATATTTGTTATATGATTGAATGAACAAATCTTTTAAAGAGGTATAACATTTAATAAGACATATATAATCAATTGTATATGGATTCCTTGATTGAACAATGAAAGGTTTTGGCAATTTTTCCCCTTATGAATAACTTGCAATGTGTTGCTGTCAGAATTATGAATTAGCAACACTATTGGCAAGATTGATAGATGATATATTAACTTTCTCTGGAATGGCATTCCATTTTGTGTAGTATTTTATTTTCAAACTATAGGTCTGCCTTATCAAATCACAATTTAATGTTCATTTTCGATACATAAAATTATTTCAAAATCACATTTATGAGCATTTGAAAAATATAATGAAGAATTACAGTGATGAGCTGTATTATCCTACCACTTCAATCTTTCCAATAGATTTCTACTTGTCATTTTGCAAATGTTTTCTGGAAGATATTCTGTTGACCATAAACAAGTCATCTATTTCAAGTGAGTCATTGTTTAACTTTGCAGTTACTTTTAAAATAATCATCAAACTCAAATAAGAAATTAATCTCTACATTCCAAAGTAAATGCAATAAGAATAATACAATTTCTGGCAGTTGTAAGAAATTGGGTGGCTTATAATGTGTTTGCATAAATATTCTCCCTCTTGATCTTCATCATTACCCTTTGTATATGTGTGCTCAGTTGTGTCCGGCTCTCTGACCCCATGAGACTGTAGCCCTCCAAGGTCCTCTATACATGGAAATTTCCAGACAAGAATGCTGGAGTGCGTTGTCATTTCCTTCTCCACCAAGACACTTTGAAGGATACAAATTATTCCCTTTGTGATGGTCAAAGAAACTAAGGCAAAGATAGGTTAAACAATATTCCTATGATCCCAGTAATTTTCACAACTGGAAAGTAAACCAGGTCTTCTGAATTTAAAATTACTTTTCTCTCTTTCATACTACTCTAACTTGATATTGACAAATTACTGTTTCCATCCACGATTATTCTGAAACTACTTTCCTTACTGGATTAAAAAAATATATACTCTTTGTTCTTTAATTAAGTAGGAACAAATTAGGTCAGCACATACATCAACAAAACATCCCTTGAAGTGCAGTTTCAAAGACCAGGTAATACAATAAGTGCAGGTTTCCAGTCCTTACAATAAATTTTGGAATTAGGATAACAAGGATATCCTTATACACAGGGAAAGTTTTCTGCCTCATAGTAGTTGGTCACAAATGGATTGTGTTGGTGTTAGTCGCTCAGTCATGTCTGACTCTTTGTGAAACCATGGACTATAGCTGGCCAGGCTCCTCTGTCCATGGGCTTCTCCAGGTAAGAACACTGGAGTGGGTTGCCATTCCCTTCTCCAGGGGATCTTCCTGACCCAGGGATTGAACCCAGGTCTCCTGAATTGCAGGCAGGTTCTTTACCATCTAAGCCACCAGGGAAGCAAAATGGATTCTCTCTGTGCTAAATTGTTAGCCCTCTCAATTTTCCAGAGCAGATACTCAACCTGTGTAAGCAACCTTGCCCACCTACTTCAACATGCCTTACAAACAGTATCATTTCTTGGTATACCACAGTCTCCAAGTGGGTGAGAATTACTGTTATCTATTCATAAGTTTTGAGAGACATTGACACAGATATAAAGATGCAACTTTAGGAAATCCCCATTATGTTTGATTACACAGCCTTCTACTTTTTTTTTTTTTTTTTTTTGGCAGCTATCACAGTAACTCCTAAACATTTTCTGTGCTTTGTAGTTTCAGAAAGCATTTGATGTATCTTGTCTCATTTATTTTCCCCAGTTCAAAAAGGCTTACAATGTTGTCCAATATCATTCAGGAAAGAGTAAACTAGGAATAGCAATCCAAGTCTTAGGAGAGGGAATACAGCACCATCTTAAAGATCACTCTGCCTTCACACTCAACTTTAACTGTATCTCATTTGTGCTGCTACCCACAAAAAGCTGAGTAATTGCAAATATTTATTAAGTTTTTAATGAATTTGGTGACAGCAGCAATTTTACATAAATTGTTTGATGTTGCTTTTCGGTCATTTCTCCTTTTCTTTTCTCCATCAAGTGCTAAGAACAGCATGTATGAAATAGAAAAATGATTATTCTTGAGGGATAGATTAGAAAGATTCAAGTTCATTGCCCACAATCTGACACATGAAAAGAAGAGTAAAAGAGAAAAGAAGGTACCAGCTTTGAAAAATAGGTCTGATATAGGAATTCATCAGCATCAAGCCAAGTGCCAGCTTGAGACTTAACAAATCCACTTGCTTCCTTTAATTAGTACCCTTTTCCTCCTAAGGAAATCTTGATAAAATCCTTTACAAAGCTAGTCTCTTTTAAACTGTGTACCATAGGTAAGCAATATTAATTGGATATTTAATTATGGATTCTCTGTGCAAGCTTCATCACTGAACAACTATTATTATATTGTAGCACTCTTACTTTTAAATTGACTCTGTAATAACTCTGAAAGCTGTGTAAAGTAAAATTAAATCCTTATCCATAGACAATTACTTTTAGCATTTGTACCTATGTCTAGGAAGTACCAAGGTTAAGTTGATATTACTCATTATGAATATAAATTATAAGATCCATTACTTTCATTCTTATTCCTATGTATCTTGAAAATACACAAAATAAAAATAAAGACAATCAAAATATGATTTTAGCAGCAAAGAATGGTAAATTATTTTAGGTAATCAATTTTCCCCTAATAAATAAACTTGTGATTTGATATTATAGTATTTAAAAGTTTGTGAGATATTTTCTATTCCATTATCCGTTCTTTTCAGCTTCTGTTCTAATGGGTTGTATGCCCATTACTAAGGACACAGATTTTTATCTTTGTATAAAGTTATCTCCATGTGTAAAACTAAATGTAAAAAGTACAGGGTGTGTGAGAATCATAAATTAGTGGTGTGGATATATGGAGAGATTATATTAATAGTGATATGTTATCGAAAGGGTAGTGACAAAGTCTGGAAATGTAGAAAAAGATTTTTGAACTCTCCTCATAATTACTTTTGGGGTATGCCAAACACATAGTAAATTCAGTAAAAATCAGAGCGATAAAAATCATCTGAGGTAACATATCACCAATGTGCACACAGAGACAGATGACATTGTACATTAATGCACTATCTTAGATGAAACTTCTGCAAGTACACACAACTATGTGTTGGTGCCAAGGGACAATACATCAATAGGATATTTTATTGAGAACCATGCATTAGCTGTATCTGCCCATGTTTCCAGACATTAAAAACACATTATATGATGGATTTTATAAGAATACCACCTTCAACTGCATTAGCATTATTAAAATTGAATTGGATTCTAAAAGTCACTAGAGCATCCTCATCTGCTACCACCACTTTTTTCTCCTAAGAAAACTTTGCTTGCTCCAAATTATGCATCCTGTACAACAAACTCTTTCACATTGGCAGCTTTATCCAAGCTTTACCAACATATTAACTTCCTGTACTTATATTTTATTATTTTCCTTCATCTCTCCAACATTTGTTCATCAGGATTATAGACTACAAGCCACATAATTCCTGTTCATTATCACCTGTATAACTCAGCTCTGTTCAGTTCAGTCACTCAGTCGTGTCCTACTCTTTGCAACCTCATGAACTGCAGCACACCATGCCTCCTTGTCCATCACCAACTCCCAAAGTCCACCCATACCCACGTCCATCAAGTCGGTGATGCCATCCAACCATCTCATCCTCTGTCGTCCCCTTCTCCTCCTGCCCTTCATCATCCCCAGCACCAGGGTCTTTTGAAATGAGTTAGCTCTTCACAACAGGTGGCCAAAGGATGGGAGTTTCAGTTTCAACATCAATCGTAAAAATTAACACACAGGACTGATCTGCGTTAGGATGGACTGGTTGGCTCTCCTTGCAGTCCAAGGGACTCTCAAGAGTCTTCTCCAACACCACAAATCAAAAGCATCAATTCCTCAGTGCTCAGCTTTCTTCACAGTCCAACTCTCACATCCACACACGACCACTGGAAAAACCGTAGCCTTCTCTAGACAGAATTTTGTTGACAAAGTAATGTCTCTGCATTTGAATATGCTGTCTAGGTTGGTCATAACTTTCCTTCCAAGGACTAAGTGTCCTTTAATTTCATGGCTGCAATCACGATCTGCAGTGATTTTGGAACCCAGAAAAATAAAGTCAGCCACTGTTTCCACTGTTTTCCCATCTATTTCCCATGAAGTGACGGGACCACATGCCATGATCTTCATTTTCTGAATGTTGAGCTTTAAGCCAACTTTTTGACTCTCCACTTTCACTTTCATCAAGAGGATCTTCAGTTTTTGTTCACTTTCTGCCATAAGGGTGGTGTTATCTGCATATTTGAGGTTATTGATATTTCTCTCAGCAATCTTGATTCCAACCTGTGCTTCATCCAGCCCAGTGTTTCTCATGATGTACTCTGCATCGAAGTTAAGTAAGCAGGGTGACAATATACAGCCTTGACGTACTCCTTTTCCTATTTGGAACCAGTCTGTTGTTCCATGTCCATTTCTAACTGTTGCTTCCTGACACGCACACAGATTTCTCAAGAGGCAGGTCAGGTGGTCTGGCATTCCCATCTCTTTCAGAAATTTCCACAGTTTATTGTGATCCACACAGTCAAAGGCTTTGGCATAGTCAATAAAGCAGAAGTTGATATTTTTCTGGAACTCTCTTGCTTTTTCCATGATCCAGTGGATGTTGGCAATTTGATCTCTGGTTCCTCTGCCTTTTCTAAAACCAGCTTGAACATCTCAAACTTCACGGTTTATGTATTGCTGAAGTCTGGCCTGGAGAATTTTGAGCATTACTTTACTAGCATGTGAAATGAGTGCAATTGTGCAGTAGTTTGAGCATTCTTTGGTGTTGTCTTTCTTTGGGATTGGAATGAAAACTGACCTTTTCCAGTCCAGTGGCTACTGCTGAGTTTTCCAAATTTGCTGGCATAGTGAGTGCAGCACTTTCACAGCATCATCTTTCTGGATTTGAAATAGCTCAACTGGAATTCCATCCCTTCCACTAGCTTTGTTTGTAGTGATGCTTCCTAAGGCCCACTTGACTTTACCATCCAGGATATCTGGCTCTAGGTGAGTGATCACACCATCATGATTAATTGGGTTGTGATCTTTTTTGTACAGGTTTTCTGTGTATTCTTGCCACCTCTTAATATCTTCTGCTTCTGTTAGGTCCATACCATTTCTGTCCTTTATTGAGCCCATCTCTGCATGAAATGTTCCCTTGTTATCTCTAATTTTCTTGAAGAGATCTCTAGTCTTTTCCATTCTGTTGTTTTCCTCTGTTTCTTTGCATTGCTCACTGAGGAACTCTTGCTATTCTTGAATTCTGCATTCAAATCAGTATATCTTTCCTTTTCTCCTTTGGTTTTTGCTTCTTTTTACAGAAATTTGTAAGTCCTCCTCAGACAGCCATTTTCCTTTTTTGCATTTCTTTTCCATGGGGATGGTCTTGATTCCTGTCTCCTGTACAATGTCATGAACCTCTGTCCATAGTTCATCAGGTACTTTGCCTATCAGATCTAGTCCCTTCAATCTATTTCTCACTTCCACTGTATAGTCATAAGGGATTTGATTTAGGTCATGCCTGAATGGTCTAGTGGTTTTCTCCACTTTCTTCCATTTCAGTCTGAATTTGGCAATAGGAGTTTATGATCTAAGCCACTGTCAGCTCCCGGTCTTGTTTTTGCTGATTCTATAGATCTTCTCCATCTTTGGCGGCAAAGAATATAATCAATCTGATTTTGCTGTTGACCATCTGGTGATGTCCATGTGTAGAGTCTTGTCTTGTGTTGTTGGAAGAGGGTGTTTGCTATGACCAGTGTGTTCTCTTGGCAGAACTTTATTGTGCAGACGTGTGGCGGCTTTGATGGACAGTGCAGAAGCGTGGCTGAGAGGAGCTACTCCACATCCAAGGTCAGGGGCAGTGGCTGAGAGGAGCTACCCCATTTCCAAGGTAAGGAGCAGCGGCTGCACTTTGCTGGAGCAGCCATGAAGAGATACCCCAAGTCCAAGGTAAGAGAAACCCAAGTAAGACGGTAGGCACTGAGAGAGGGCTTCAGAGGGCAGACAGATGGAAACCACAATCTCAGACAACTAGCCAGTCTGATCACATGGACCACAGCCTTGTCTAAGTCAATGAAACTAAGCCATGCCATGTGGGGCTACCCAAGATGGATGGGTCATGGTGGAGAGGTCTGACAGAATGTGGTCCACTGGAGAAGGGAACGGCAAGCCACTTCAGTATCCTTGCCTTGAGAAGCCCATGAACAGCATGAAAAGGCAAAAAGATAGCACACTGAAAGATGAACTCCCCAGGTCAGTAGGTGCCCAATATGCTACTGGTGATCAGTGGAGAAATAACTCCAGAAAGAATGAGGGGATGCAGCCAAAATAAAAACAACACCCAGTTGTGAATGGGACTGGTGATGGAGGCAGGGTTTGATGCTGTAAAGAGCAATATTGCATAGGAACCTGGAATGTCAGGTCCATGAATCAAGGCAAATTGGAAGTGGTCAAACAGGAGATGGCAAGAGTGAACGTTGACATTCTAGGAATCAGCGAACTAAGATGGACTGGAATGGGTGAATATAACTCAGATGACCATTATATCTACTACTGCAGGCAGCAATCCCTTAAAAGAAATGGGGTAGCCATCATAGTCAAGAAGAGAGTCCAAAATGCAGTACTTGGATGCAAGCTCATAAACAACAGAATGATTTCTGTTCTTTTCCAAGGGAAACCACTCAGTATCATGGTAACCCAAGTCTATGCCCCGACCAGTAATGCTGAAGAAGGTGAAGTTGAACAGTTCTAAGACCTACAAGACCTTCTAGAACTGGTACCCAAAAAAGATATCCTTTTCATTATAGGGGACTGGAATGCAAAAGTAGGACATCAAGAAACACCTGGAGTAACAGGCAAATTTGGCCTAGAAGTACAGAATGAAGCAGGGCATGGGCTAATATAGATCTGCCTCTATAATCAGGCTCATATTATTTAATGCCACTTAGAATTAAAATTAACCTAAGTTAAGTTATTCTTACACCTCACACCCCCAAAGATATGAAACTATTCCCTTTATGTTCTCAGAATATTTATAACGTTAGATACAAAATATCACTATTTTTAGTATCTTCACAGAGGTCTGCACCCATCATCATAAAAATTTTATAGTATTTTTTCATTCCCAAAAGAAAATTCATACCCATTAGCAGTCATTCCATGGAGAAGTCATTGCCATGGAGAAGGCAATGGCATCCCACTTCAGCACTCTTGCCTGGAAAATCCCATGGACGGAGGAGCCTGGTGGGCTGCAGTCCATGGGGTCGCACGGAGTCGGACACGACTGAGCAACTTCACTTTCACGCATTAGAGAAGGAAATGGCAACCCACTCCAGTGTTCTTGCCTGGAGGATCCCAGGGACAGGGGAGCCTGGTAGGCTGCTGTCTATGGGGTCGCATAGAGTCAGACATGACTGAAGCGACATAGCAGCAGCAGCAGCAGCAGCAGCAGTCATTCCTAATTCTCCCTCACCTCTTTCATTTCAAGGCAACTTCAAACATACTTTCTGTCTCTACAGACTTGCCTGTTCACCACATGGCATGTAAGTGGACTCATCATACACTATGTGATCTTTTATGACTGGCCTCTTTCACTTGGCATAATGTTTTAAAGATTTATTCGTATTATAGTATGTATATTCATATATTTATTGCTACATTATACTACCTCGTGTGGGTATAGCACATTACATCTATTTTTAGTTGATAGACATTTGACTTGTTTCCATTTGAGGTTACTATGTATAATCATGATGTGAAAGAGTTGTATAGTTATATGGCTTCTTTTCCCTTGAGTGCATATCTGAATGGAATTGCTAAATCCTATGATAACTCTCAGGGTAAGATTTTTAGTAACAGTCAAAATATTTTCTAGAGTGTCTGCCCCATTTTGCATTCCTAATAGCAATATGTACGGTTCTAAGCTCTTCACACCCTCAAGAATATTGCTTTCAATCTGTCTTTTTGATTATAGCATTCCTAGGACATATGAAGTTATATCTTCTTGTGGTTTTTACTTGCCATTCTTAATGGCTAATTATGAGAATATTCCTATGAGGTTATTAGTCATATTTTATTCTTTCTTAATCCTTTTATTTACTTTCCTGTGGAGAAATGTTTACTTTTCCTTTGTATATTTTAATAGACCTATTTTTATTTGTCTTATTGAGCTTCAAGAGTTCTCTACATATACTTAGTATACAAGTATACTTTGTATATACATGATTTGCAAATATTTTCTCCAATTTGTGTTGCATTTCCACTTTCTTCATGATGTCCTCTAAAACACAAATGTTTTAATTTTGATGAAGAGTGATGTAGCTAATTTTTTTGGCTCATGTTTTCTGTTGGATTGCTGCACCCTTTGGTAGTTCTTTGTTAAGTTTTGAGGAACCTCCACACTGTTTTCTGTAATGGCTATATAAATTTATATTCACACCAACAATGCACAAAAATTTCCTTTCCTCAACATCATGGACAACACTTAATGTATCTTATCTTTCTGAATAGTCATTTTAACAGGTGTGAAGTAACACCTCATCATGGATTTGACTTGCATTCCTCTGATGATTAATGATGCTGAGAACATTTTTACATATCTGTTGACCATTTGTATATTGTCATTAGAAAAATGTCTCTTCAGATACTCTGCCAGTTTTTAATTTGAGTGTTTGGCCCTTTTTGATTTTGTGTACTTTTTCTGTTTGTTTGGGTTTATTTTGCTATTGAGTTGTATGTATGATCTTACTGGGCTCAAGTTATCCCAGCGAAGGCTGTGTTCCTCTCTGGAAGCTCAAGAGAAAAATCTGTCTAATTGCTACTCCTCACTTTGGCAAGTCTCCAGTATTCTTTAGCTCAGAGTACATTTTCAATATCAGCAACACGAGGTGAAATCTTGTATCTTTTCATTCTAACATTTTCTTCTCGCTGTCTCTTAAGTCCACTTGTGATTACATTGGACTCACTTAGTTAGTATAGGATAATCTCCTTATTTTACTGTCAGTAAAATAAGGAATAACCTCAGTTCTATCTCCAAGATTAATTATTTATTTCTCTTGTAAGGTGATATAGCAACAGATTCCAGGGATTAGGACATGGGATATCTTTTGTTGGCCATTATTCTGTCTACTTCAGATACTCTAGAATTTTTGCTGTGTTTCTAGATTGAACTTGCTTTTCCAACTTGTTGAAAAATGATGGATATTTGCCCTGGAGTCTATGTTTTACCTATAGATTTGATAGTACTGCAATTAAACTATGGTTGGCATGAAGTTCCTCAGACAGGTAATATAAATATCAGTAAAAATTTTACAAGAGTTTGTCAATATTTTTTCAAATGTCCAGAGTTCTTAATGTATTGTAACTTCTAGATTTTAAGGTTGCTTTAGTGAACATTGTCAAATTAATCATTGTTTGAAATATTTTTCTTTCCTACATTAAATTAGAATTAGTTGGCTATGACTCTACATTTTGCTATTTTTCAGTCTTGCACAAATTAGGGCATTCACAGATTTTCTCCATGCTTTGATTAAGCCACTTTATTGAGTGCAACTTTTGTTGGGGGGCGGGGGGGAGCATAAGTTTCTTAATTAAATTCCACCATCTCAACAGGTATAATTCATAGTGAGTCAGGGTTTGTGTTACATTATCACTATCATTATATCCTCATCATGATCCTTGTCATCATCATTATTATCACTTCTAACCAGTATAAATGATAACTTTTTAATTTAGAAATATATGCCATGAAGTATGCTGTGTTTATTCCAGAAATTATTTCATTTAACCCTTCTAAAAGTTATAGGAGGTCAGTACTATTTCATATTAGTTTAATCCATAACAAAATCAAAGCTCAGAGATGTTTAATGATTTGCTCCTGGTAGGGCATAATTTGAAAATATATGCTTTTCATCCAATGATAAATCAGATAATTAGATATCAAGTGTTACTGGGAAAACTTCCAGCATATGACTATAGAGTAAGTAAAAGTATTGTAGTGAGTACCGTGAATTTGAAATATAAAGTCAATATATTTTAATATTCTATAAATCTTGTTATTTCATGACTCAACACTCTTTGTATCAATGCCACTCATCATTTTATAGAAAGAATAACTACAAATTAGGATAAAGGCATCACTGCTCAGGTTGACATTCAAGTCAGATGTTTTGAATCTTATGCAAGAGCTCAATCATGACAGCCACGCTTCTCTGAGAATAAAACAATTTAAATTCGAAAGCGTTGTCTTGCCCAGAAAAGAGAGAAGCATAGAAGTATGAGTAAAACACTTTACTATCAGCCCTGGAATACAGAAGGCAAAGGCTGTGGCATAAAGGGAGCTTCTATTCCACAGTGACAAAAAATTTTTTTCTGAACAGCAGGTAGTTTAGCCAAAAGGGAATATTCAGCGGGGATAAAACCGGGGTGAAAATTCTGCCTGTTTCTGAGAATAATCTGTGATCTACTAAACCAGGCCACGGTCTAGAGAGAGTTTTTGGAGTTTGAAGATGAATAGCACACATGAGTGAAAGAGGTGAACACAAAATGTTTAAATCTCTGATTTTCTATAATGTTCTATGACCATGTGAGGTGATTATGGCAGAGGATAAATGTGGTATCATTCAATCCCTGAATCAGGAAGATCCCCTGGAGGATGGCACAGCAACCCACTACATAATGCTTGCCTAGAGAGTTCTGTGAACAGAGGAGCCTGGTGGCCTACAGTCCATAGTGTTGCAAAGAGTTAAATACAATTTAAGTGACTTAGCACACCTGCATAAATGTGGTATCATTTTTTAGGCTAAGAAAAAGAGTGATAGAATGCCAAGCCTATTCCCTTGTAGCTTGCATGTGATATTGATGAAAATCCAAATGCTCTTTCACATAATGTGGGATGCAAAAGGTTTCTGTGAATTATGTCATCAGATTAATTGCTATCAGTTTGCCTCTTAATTCCTGTATTAAGAAGCAAATTGATAGCAAGTCCAAAGTAAGTAGAAGTTAAAAGCAAATGGCATGACCTGATTGAGAAGTGTAGGATCAGTAAAGCCAGCTGAAGGCCAGGCAGAGAAACTTATCCAGATTTACAAGATGGAAAGCTAGAAACTAACTAAGCAGAGACACTACAGTTGATACTATACCTTTTCAGTAGCTAATCCACGAATATAGAAAAGCTGTTGAATAAAGACAAGTCCACATTTTAGTTAGAAATCAGCACAAATATCAATAGAAACCCCTATTTTCCTTGCTCAGGTTGCAATATGAGTGTCCCTTGTGTCCTTACACTAATGAGGGAAAAAAGTTAATGATACAGCATAAGTGAGACTGATTCAAAATTGGGAAAGGAGTAGGTCAAGGTTGTATATTATCATCCTGCTTACTTAACTTATATGCAGGGAACGTCATGCGAAATATCAATCTGGATTAAGCACAAACTGGAATCAAGATTGCCAGGAGAAATATCAATAACCTCAGATATGCAGATGACACCACCGTAATGTGAGAAAGAAAGAGGAACTGAAGAACTTCTTGAGGAAGGTGAAAGAGGAGAGTGAAGAAGCTGGCTTAAACCTCAACATTCAAAAAACTAAGATCATGGCATCTGCTCCCATCACTTCATGGCTAAATGGACATGGAAAAAATGAAAGCAGTGATATACTTAATTTTCCTGGGCTCCAAAATCACTGCAGATGGGGACTGAAGCCATGGAATTACAACATGTTTGCTCCTTGTAAGAAAAGCTATGATGAACCTCTGCTGCTGCTGCTGCTAAGTCACTTCAGTCATGTCCAACTCTGTGTGACCCCATAGACAGCAGCCTACCAAACTCCCCCGTCCCTGGAATTCTCCAGGCAAGAACACTGGAGTGGGTTGCCATTTCCTTCTCTAATGCATGAAAGTGAAAAGTGACAGTGAAGTCGCTCAGTCGTGTCCAACCCTCAGCGACCCCATGGACTGCAGCCCATCAGGTTCCTCCGTCCATGGGATTTTCCAGGCAAGAGTACTGGAGTGGGGTGCCATTGCTTTCTCCATGATGAACCTCACAGCATATTAAAAAGCAGAAACATTATTTTGCTGACAAAGGTCCATACAGTCAAAGCTACTGTTTTACTAGTAGTCATGTTGGGGTGTGAAAGCTGGCCCATAAAGAAGGCTGAGTGCCAAAGAATTTATCCTTTCAATCTGTGATGCTGTAGAATACTCTTTAGAGCCCCTTGCACAGCAAGGAGATCAAACCAGTCAATCCCAAAGGAAATCAACTGAATATTCATTGGAAGGACGGATGCTGAAGCTGAAGTTTCAATTGTTTGACCACCTGATGCCAAGAACCAATTCGTTGGAAAAGACCCTGATTCTGGGAACCATTGAAGGCAGGAGGAGAAGGAGGTGACAGAGAAGAGATGGTTGGATGGCATCACCAACTCACTGGACAGGAGTTTGAGCAAACTCTGGGAGACAGTGAAGGGCATGAGACTGGTGTGCTGTGGTCTGTGGGGTGACAAAGAGTCGAACATGACTGAACAACTGAGGTGCTCAACACCTCAACACAAGTGAGGAGCACAACAACAACAAGGTGAGTCTAGGATGTGTGCATACTGGGGAACGGGATGGTTATGGTGGAGGTGATTGAATGGAGAAAGCTTGAAGGCTTGATCATTTATCTAAAAGAAACTGGGTTTACCTTTAAAAGATCATGTTACACTAGAGAAGACTGAGATAATTTAAATGGATAAGTTTACTTACTACATTTTTTTGTTGTTTATATTTACTATTACAAGGTGTATCAAATCTGGGGCCATTAAAGATAAGCTCAGTTATGGAAAACAGAAAAGATTTTTCTTTTTTTTAATGTCTGTATCACTATAAAATCTAACTGTCTGCTGCATGAGACACAATCCTTGTAATACATTGTGCATCAGTAGAATCTTCCTTGGATTCCTTTCTTTTCAGTTTTATTACAGCCCTAAGTTTTACTGCACTTTTGTTTATACTCTCCCATATTTCTCCATCACCAGAGGAGAATGACAATGACAATAAAAGTATTTCCAAAGGAAGAAAAAACTGAACATGTATCCAAGCAGCAAATCATTGAGGTAAAGTAATGAAAAAAGCTGCCTTATCTTTGTTTTTAGCAATTTAACATAAAGATAAGACAAAAAGAAAAGAGAATAAAGAAGGGGGAAAAAAAAGGAAGAGAAAGGCAGAAAAAAAAAAAAAAAAAAACTAAGAAAACTGGGCAATGTCTTTCCAACTTGCAAAAGCCTAAAGAAATATATGGTGTGGTTTCTTTTTAATGCTGTGCTTCACCTTTTCCCTTTCAGAGAAATTCTATTGACCACTATTTAACAAAAATTTAAATATATAACCTTGAGGGTAAATAGTTATAAATTGAGTACTTTGCTGTTAAAAAGAACTTTATTTTCATTTTATTGTTAAGAATTTTTTTTTCTATTCTAAAGACTAGACTTTCAAAAACTGGCCATCCATGAAGCAATTAGAATATGTAAAATGCCAATAGCAACATCATTCATCCAGTTTTCTAAGGTTCAAATTTACCTCATCCAGTGGCTACATTAGGTTCATATGGATGAGACTAAAAATGTCAGCAAGCATTGGCACCTGAAGACTCATTATAAAACAATGGCTAAACAAAGTGAGTCCATTGGTGTAATGCCTAAACTCTGACTTTTAAATAAGTGTAATGTGTGCTTCAGTTTTCATAGCTCTTGAACTAAATATTTACACTACTTATTCAGACATACTGAATAAATAGCAGAATGCTAAGTCATTAGTTTACCTTGAGAAATACCCATGTTACCCATGTTACCACTGGGAGAAATACCCATGTTACCCATGTTACCACTGGTTACCCAGTTCTCTCTCAGTACTAACTATACAGGACTTCCCTTTATAATGGGCTTCCTTGGTGGCTCTCTTGAAGAAGGAAACAGCAGCCCACTCCAGTATTCTTGCCTGGAGAGCTCCATGGACAGAGGAGCCTGGCAGGCCAAAGTCCATGGGATCGCAAAGAGTAGGACATGACTGAGCAACAAACATACTTTGGTGGATCAGTGGTAAAGAATTCACCTGCAATGCAGGAGACCTGGGTTTGATCCTTGGGTAAGGAAGAATCTCTGGAGAAGGAAATGCCAACCCATTCCAGTATTCTTGCCTGGGAAATTCCTTGGAAAGAGGAGCCTGGTGGGCTATAGTCCATGGAGTCACAAAATAGAAACAACTTAGCAATTGAACAACTATAAAGGAAGCCAATATTATTATCAAGAAAGTTATTGATGAGTTTAGAGTCACAGTAAGGGAAATTCATTACATAAATTCAGTGATTAAAGACCCTACATGATCAACGGGTCAGTTCAGAAACAAAGTTGTGACCAGCCATCAGAAAAATAAATTCATATATCTCCCCAAATTTAAACTGCTACTTTACATGATAAATGCCTAAATACAAAAGTGATTCTTAAACTTAAAGAATGACTCAGTACATGTCACCTTTAATTAATGACTTTTCTTTAGTAAATTTAAGAACTGTATAGGTGATTTTACTACTTTACGGAATAATTACGTTGAATAGATTCATAAAGCTACTGTTGTTTCTATTCAGTCACTAAGTCATGTCAGACTCTGTGAGCCCATGAACTGCACCAGGCTTCCTTGTCCTTCATTATCTCCCAAAGTATGCTCAATCTCATGTCCATTGAGTCAGTGATGCAATCCAACCATCTCATCCTCTGCTGCCCTCTTCTCCTCCTCTCATCAATCTTTCCCAGCATCAGGGTCTTTTCCAGTGAGTTGGTTCTTCACATCAGGTGGTCAAAGTATTGGAGCTTCAGCTTCAACATCAGCCCTTCCAATGAATATTCTGGGTTGATTTCCTTTAGGACTGACTGGTTTGATCTTGCTGTCCAAGAGACTCTCAAGAGTCTTCTCCAGGACCACAGTTCAAAAGCTTCAATTCTTTGGTACTCAGCTGTTTTTATGATCCAACTATCACATCTGTACATGACTACTTGAAAAACCACAGCTTGGACTATATTGACTTTGGTCAGCAAAGTGATGTTTCTGGTTTTAATACACTGTGTAGGTTAGTAATCACTAATTACTAGTTAATAACCACATATAACTTCAGATTCCTTGTGTTCCTCTAATAGAATGAAGAACAGTACATGATTGAATTCATTAAAAAAAAAAATGTGACTAAAACACAACTTGGGTGCCCAAATGATAAAGAATCTACCTGCAATGCCAGAGTGGAAGTTGCTCAGTCGTGTTCAACTCTTTGCGACCCCATGGACTATAGAGTCCATGGAATTCTCCAGGCCGGAATACTGGAATGGGTAGCCTTTCCCTTCTCCAGGGGATCTTCCTAACTCAAGGATTGAACCAAGGTCTCTCTTGCAGGCAGATTCTTTACCAGCTGAGCCACCAGGGAAGCCCAGAGACCTGGGTTCAATACCTGAATTGGGAAGGTGCCCTGGAGAAGGGAACGACTACCTTCTCCAATTTTCTTGCCTGGAGAATTCCATGGACAGAGGAGCCTGACAGGCTACAGTGCATGGGGTTGCAAAGAGTTGGATATGATTGAGCAACTTTCATTTTCAATTTTTTAGACCTTTGTCTGCTGTGTATATACAGATTCATTGTATTAGCAAAGTTCTATTCACAATTATCAGCAAACTCTTCTAGAACTGAACAAGTGAAATATTAACATATAGGTTTCTTGTTTATTAATCAACTACTCAATTGAAAAGCTGTTGTGCATAAGGCACTATACTAAGCAATAGTAAAATAATAACAAGGGATAAGACCTAACATTTATTGAGTATTTCACTATAACAGCACTGTCTTAAACTCTTTATGTGTGAGAGCTCATCCAATCCTTGCAGAAATCTAGAAAATGTGAAACACATCCTTTCTCCTGGGCTCTTTGTGACTCGAGTATCATTGACTTTAAAGGAATAGCCCTGATACCGCCTTACACATCATTCCACCCCACATCTTTATCTCTACTGAATGCTCAGTAGAGATTATCCTACAGGTAACATTCTCAGAGTCATTGTTACACTACTCTTGAAACACCTCTTCTTGACAGTTCTACAATAGTTTTCCTATAAATGTCTTTATGGCAGAACATCTTTCCCTGTGCATCCTTAAAATCTACCATTAGGGCCAGTCCTCAGCAGTTTCCCAGGAAAGCAGCATTTCTTAAAGTCTAGTTTGCATATCAATGCTGTGTCTGTGCAGTCCTCCAGACTATTTTTTAAAACTTATTTCTAAATAGGTTTCCTGCTGTATTATTTTCATTTTCTAACATAAACATATTTATGTCACACTGAGTCCTTTTAGGATTATTCTCTTATAATTTACTGAAGATATTTGTTACTTGTTTCAAAGGTGCTATCATATCTAAATTAAATTCTTCTGGATTATAAGGGAGGAATTTGGTTAGAGTAGACTAGTCCCAAAATGGTTTTATTTTTTGACACAATCTAGAACAAACATAGGGTTTCTAATTTAGAGACTATTATATGTGTGTATGTGTTTTTATGAATATGCTTCATACATACATAAATACATGGACCTTCCTATTTTCATCCTGGGGCTTCGCAGGTAGCTCAGACAGTAAAGAATCTGACTACAACGCAGGAGACCCAGGTTCAATTCCTGGGTCAGGAAAACCCCCTGGAGAAGGGAATGACAGACAACCCATTTCACTATTATTGTGTGGAGAATCCTATGGACGTGACTAAGCAACTAACACATACATTTTAACAATATGCTTGAAATATGTTTGAAAAGTTACGTGGATTCTGACTTGGTATCATTTTAACATTTTATAAACTATTAATATTATTCATTACTTTCTTTGTTGTTTAATTAGTTTCAGAAACTTATTGGTGAGAGTAATCAAATCAAACCCTGACACTATAGCTATTTGAATTGATTACGACAATATTTAACAAATTACTGGGAACCTTGATGCTTAAACATGCTGCTGCTGCTAAATTGTTTCAGTCATGTCTGACTCTGTGCGACCCCATAGACGGCAGCCCACCAGGCTCTGTCGTCCCTGGGATTCTCCAGGCAAGAACACTGGAGTGGGTTGCCATTTCCTTCTCCAGTGCATGAAAGTGTGGTGTCTGACTCTCTGCGACTCCATGGACTGCAGCCCACCAGACTCCTCCGTCCTTGGGATTTTTCAGGCAAGAGTACATAGAGGTATAATTAACATGTCAAAGAATCCTATTGCTCCATAATTTATAGAATTAAAAACAAAGAACTTTTTTCTTCTCCTATGCTTTTTCCCTTATAACAAAGTTTTACCAATATTTTCAAACACGTTTTATCACAGATATGTTTAAAGTATTTGGTTTCTGTAATTATTTCTACAAATAGTGATTGCTTTGTTTGTATGCAATTAAAAAAAATTTAAACTGATGTTCACATTATTCTAATAAAGAAAAATAGATAAAAATGCCAATAGAAAAGATCTGTTGTTATCATATTCACTGATATAATTCTCCTTTCCAAATGTAAGAATGGCCAATGGGAAAGAGAAAAAACCATTAAACCAATTATAAAATATGTGCTCATATCTATACAATTCATTTGGTTTTCTCATTTTATATAGTATATAACATTGCAAGTAAAATATAATTTTGCAGGTCAGTTACAAAATAAAATGATTTTTCTAATCTATAATTTTATAGATTTGTTACAATATAAAATCATCATTACATCTTGAAACTAAACATGGATTTTCAAGAGTTGTATAGATAATGCTTCCAACAGCACAATGAAACTTACAGCCTTGAATATGTTAGTTACATACTCTAGATGAAGACAAGCAAATTCCTTAAATAGGCAAGTTTATTCTGATTTCAAAAAGCTTCATGCCATGCATATGCTCCTTTACCTTCACCCTGTTCCATTACCAAAATTATGGGTGTATTTCTACTGACATCATATGTCCCTTATATATACTTGTTCTTTAGTGCATTCCCTATCTAAAGTGTCACTAAGTTCCTAGCTACTCTCATACCTGTGCCCCTCATCAGTTTCAGAATCCACACAAGTTACTGTCTTTATCAGGTTCCATCCAAATATATGGAAACTTTCTTCTCTCTCCAGGGGCCTACAGATAATGACCTGTGAGGCAAATTTTTGGCTGCCCAGTTTGCATGTAAACAGTCACTACCATCCTTTTAAATATAGTCAGTGGCAGTTTTGGCTCTAAAAATATCATGATAGAGCCCATGTCCCCTTGCCCCCCAAATCTTCTACAGAAAGGTATGCTGATCTGGCTCCTAATACAGGTAGACATGCTCCATATTCAATGTAGTTTATATTTAAAATTGTAAAACCCATCAGGTATTGTAAATTCAAAATGCATTTAAATATGCTTGAAGTATTAAAAGCCCTATGCATATTCATATTATCACAAATCATATTTCAATTAAAGAATAAAAGAAAATTATATGTTTCTGAAGAAGATGCTGCCTTAAATGAAGAGAAAAGAATGAAGTATATTTAATAATAATATATATAAATGAATGCTATTTTATAATACTTTGTCCTGTATCTTTATGTAAGAAATGAAAATCTTCTTAAAAGTTGTTAGCATTAGCATGCTCTTATTCAGCGGTGACCCAAGATCATTTGATAAAAACAACACCTAACACATAAGAATGTTTAGAGCATACCATTTGCTATCACTTAGGTAAAAATATCAGAATTCCTGGAGATTTTTAGTCTCAAACTAATGCATTTCAATTAATATTTAAGTTAAACAATATTATTATATTTTAGATGAGGAAATTGAGACATCATTGAGTAATAAGGAGTCAACTTGCGGGTGGTGGAGTCAGGAATAGAGCCTAGGTATGTCCAGGGTTTAAACACTAGCTGTACAACACTGTCGCTAATTGGACAAGTCAGCTTGATGTAGTAGAAGATTTCCATAGTGAGACTTAGAAGATATGAATTTTTCTTACAGTTCTGAATCCTAGACCAGTGATAATTAATGGGTCATTTACTTTCAGTTCCCTCAGTTATCATGTAGGAACGATTATACCTGTGTTCACTACTTCACAGATACGTGAATATAGGGGAACTTCAAAGTCATATGCTTCATGTACACAGAGTAGATGAACTGAAAGGGAGGAGAAGGATTTTGGCAGGAAAAGAAGCAGTATTTAAGAAAAAAAGGGTAGCATGAAAGGTTAGTAGAATCCCACTGAGGAAAATGTAAGTAGAAATTGAAAGAGTTGTATTCATATAACAGTCAATTTATTTAACATCTGGACAAGTTCAAGCACAAGGCTTGAACTCTTCCTTGAGTTCAATATGAAAGAGAGTATTTCAAAGAAATGCGTTTAGTAGGATGAAAGGTTTTTCCCTCTATTTCAACAGAGCTGCTTTAGAGCAGTGAAGAAGTGGCAAAGTAACATTTCGGGGGAGGAATAAACAGCAGAAAAATCCCTGAAAGTAGCATTCAGTTCAGTTCAGTTCATTTGCTCAGTCGTGTCTGACTCTTTGCGACCCCATGAATCGCAGCATGCCAGGCCTCCCTGTCCATCACCAACTCCCGGAGTTCACTCAGACTCATGTCCATCGAGTCAGTGATGCCATCCAGCCATCTCATCCTCTGTCGTCCCCTTCTTCTCCTGCCCTCAATCCCTCCCAGCATCAAAGTCTTTTCCAATGAGTCCACTCATCACATGAGGTGGCCAAAGTACTGGAGTTTCAGCTTTTACATCATTCCTTCCAAAGATATCCCAGGGCTGATATCCTTCAGAATGGACTGGTTGGATCTCCTTGCAGTCGAAGGAACTCTCAAAAGTCTTCTCCAAAACCACAGTTCAAAAGCATCAATTCTTCGGTGCTCAGCCTTCTTCACAGTCCAACTCTCACATCCACACATGACTACTGGAAAAACCATAGCCTTGACTAGACGGACATTAGTCAGCAAAGTAACGTCTCTGCTTTTGAATATGCTATCTAGGTTGGTCATAACTTTCCTTCCAAGGAGTAAGCGTCTTTTAATTTCATGCTGCAGTCATCATCTGCAGTGATTTTGGAGCCCCCAAAAATAAAGTCTGGCACTGTTTCCACTGTTTCCCCACAATACTGAGGTGTTAGGAGGACATTGTTAAAACACAGGAGCAGGAAAGAAACATTGTAGCTGGCACGCAAAGGTCAAATGGAAAGGTGCAGAGTAGGTGTTCTCTCCATTAAAAAGAGGAAAAGGCCAGAAAGCACAAGGATCAAAATGAATTGTATTTGAATTAGATCTCCAACTGAGTCAACAATCAGAAACCTCTTTAAGCTTGCATGAAGAAAAAGCAGAAACACATGATAAATATTCCAGAGTATTTCCTGGAATTCAAGGGAAAACATCAAACACAAACATAACCTGGTAAAACAAATACATATGAAGTTATGTTAAGAAGAAAGGAGGATATAAAAATTAAAATTTTAGTGAACCAAAAAAAAAAAAAAACAAAAAATGAAATTAGCAAAACAGAAGAAAACTATCACAGGATTCTCCTACAGCAATTAATATAATTATAAAAAGCATTTGTAGTTGCAAACCAAACATTTAAATATTGAAAATAGAAACAAACAAAAATAGGAAGATTACAAACTGCAGATAGGCAAAGGTTGAGGACACTGCAGGGAAAAAATACAATCAACTCATAATTTATGATGAAACTATTGAATTGTCAAGAATAGTGCAACCAGATGCACAAAAAATAATGGAGCCAAGAGCATGAAAATGAAACAAAGGATAAAAGGGGCCAGTGAAAATCACAGAAAAAAAAAATCACAACCCTCAAAAGGAATAGACTTGAGCTAAATTTCACAGAGAAAGACAAATAGTATTTATCACTTATGTGTGGAATCTATAAAATAATACATATTAACTTATTTCCAAAACAGAAACAGACTTTGAAAATTTGTAGTCACCAAATGGAAAGGCAGGGGAAAAGGATAAATTAGGAGCTTTGGATTGGCATATATATATATATATATATATATACTATTACATATAAAATAAATAATCAATTAGGACCTATTGTAAACCATAGGGAACTCTACTCAATACTCTTAACAACCCATATGGGAAAAGAATATAAAAGAGTATATATATAGATAGAATCAATTTGCTGTACATCTGAAATTAACACATTGTAAATCAACTCTACTCCAATATAAAATAAAAATTAATGATAACTAAATTCCAGGAAATTTTCATGATAAGTAATCTTGTAAAGCAAGTACCCTCCAATTAAAAATAAATGTTAATCACTCAGTTGTGTCAGACTCTTTGCGACCCCAGGGACTGTCGTCCCCCAGGCTCCTCTGTCCATGGATTTCTCCAGGCCAGAATACTGGAGTAGGTAGCATTTCCTTCTCCAGGGATCAAATCTGGGTCTCCTGCATTGCAGGCAGATTCTTAACCATCTGAGCCACCAAGGAAACTCTGGAATTATGTCCTCATTAATGAGATGAATTATGAAGTGTATGCTACAACTTATGAAATAGTCTTTTGCAAAAAAAAAAAAAAAAAAAAAAAAGTTAATCTGAATCTAATCTAGCTTGTAGACCTATCTTCCAGTAATAGAGGGCCCAGGAAATAATGGAGCACAATGAAAGATACCACAAGGAAATAATTACAGACAAATAAAAAATATCCTACAAGAAAATATGCCTGGTTGTCTTGTGAAAATGTCATGGAAAAATTTAGTGAAGATATTACTTTAAAATAAGAGACTAAAGAAAAAACATCATACAAAGTTTTTGACTCTGTTCCTGAGATGTGTTAGGTCAAGACAAGAGGTGAGCAATGATATTTGGAGGCAATGGATAGAGAAAGACTAGGATGATCATGATAGTATGTTTTTCTTTGAAGATTGGTTTTTCACTTTTTTTTTACACAAATTTCACAGTGCATTGTCGCATGATCTTTGCTCTTCTTTTATTCCATTTCTTCTTGAAAATGCTCCATATTTATACTTGAGTCCTTGAATAAGAATGTTTCTCAACATTTTATTTACATATTTCATCACTCATTTAAACATCATTAAATTCTAATATCATTTCTGTTGGTGACTAGCTAGACAAATTGTACCCAGTAATTTAATATGTACCTCAGTTCTATTACCTATAGTGCAGGAATAAAAATATCAGGCTAATCTATCTCATGAGTCTATTCTAATAAAATAATAAAGGCATATATGAAAGATTATGACATCTGTGAATTAAAGTAGTTAATATAATTTACTCAGTGGTCCTATAGATGTATGAACATATAAATTTCCCTCACTGAGGTAGATACTATTTCACAAAGATGCCAACAAGCAAACTACTACCACAGAGGGCCAATATGCAAAGTTAATATTGTTGAACTTGCAACCCATGATATTTTTTTGAGTTTCATTGTAATTTGTTGTTCTGGTTTGAGTCAATATGTACACAATCAAGAAAAATAAGTAATACTGAGCATCATTTCCCTGTAAGTAAATTAAACAATAAAACAGAAATATTTTTGGCAACCCACTATTAAGACGATGTTATTGGCAATGGCAAAATAACTTCAGAAAAATAACTACAATTGAAATTTATATCTGCAGTAACAATACAAAACAATGCTTTTTTAAAAACCTTTGCTCCTTTATAGTAAATTGAGTTACCAAAAAATTAAAAAGGTATATGGAGCCAATTTTCCTGTGTATGTGCAAAAAAGATGGCTATATATCTATGAGGCTATATATTTGCAAGCCAGTGCATTCTAGAATAACAGACCACAGAGCATCCTATAAAACAGAGGCATATACATTTCAGGCTCATCATCTGGAATTTAAAACAGCCCTAATTCTAATCATACGCTTATGTTCAAAACAAACCAACAAAAGAAGTATAATAACACTTAAAGAACATAGTAAATTTTTTCAAAGCAACAGTAAAAAATATCAAACTCATGTTTGTCCATGAAAAATGCATGCTTGAACATCTGAGAGGGATCTGGACTTGAAACATTAAATTGCAGAACAAGTACTTCTGAATATGGATTTTATTCTGATGACTCTAATTGTACATCACAAATCTAGGGATAGGAGATGGTTAAACATTGCCTTTTTTGCACCCTGTAGTGATTGCCATGTAATACGTGAAATAGATTCTCTAAATTTTGTATAAAATTGTGGTTCGCAGTACCCAGCAAATCTAGTGATTTTCAGTGGAGGTCCTGGCTTATTTGGAGTCAAAATAGTATCTGAGGAATTCAGTATTTTAAGAATGCTGTTAGGATTTTTGTTTGTTTCCCATCTCGATATTTTTGGCATCCCTTCTGTCCTTGGCTGCCACCCTAATCCACTCTCCATTCCCAATGGTTTTAGGTTATAGAGGCAATTATTATTGGAAAGCTCCAGGAACAAGAAAGAGTTAGAACATTGGTATAGCCATTTTGACACTGAGCAGAAAAGAACAGAATGGCATTGACTCGATATTTTTGGTGGCTAGGGCAGAAGCAGAAAGTGATTATGGAATTTTGATGGCATTTATTTTCTAACTTTAGATTTGCTATTTTGGCAAGCCACATACAAGACTGAAGTATAAGTCATTAGTAAAATACATATATACTAATCCAGATATAAAATAGTGTTTTCCTGAGAATTTTAGTTGAAATAGACTGGATTGAGCTCCTCATCCTGCCTTCTAATGAAAATTTCTGCATATTATTCCAATATTGCATTTTAATGGCTACTTTCATTCTGAGTTTCTAGCTCTCACTAATTGGAGAAGGAAATGGCAACCCACTCCAGTGTTCTTGCTTGGAGAATCCCAGGGACGGGGGAGCCTGGTGGGCTGTCGTTTCTGGGGTTGCACAGAGTCGGACACGACTGAAGCGACTTAGCAGCAGCAGCTCTCACTAATATTAGACCTCCCTCAATTTTTTCTTTCTTTTATTCTGTAGCAACTACTTGTGGAAAATAATCAATATTCATTGTTGTTTTTTGTTTTTGTTTTTTCCCAGAAACAACACATGCAAAGCATTTGACTGAACACTTTAAGGTAAAGAACTTGATTACCATGCAGCACAAGAAACAATAAAAAAGTGAATATTAAGTAATATTATATTTAAAAATCCATCAGCTACCAATTATGGCTTTCACCAGTCACCTCTTAGCAGGATCTTGATTTATTTGGGCTGCTAGAATTCCCCTCTCCAGTTAAATGCCCTTTAATTTTCCTATATAGATGAGTTTATCGTTCCACTCTGCACTTTTTTGGATCTTCATTAATATATGTGTAAGATAAAGTGCCAGCCACACTAGCTGTAAATGTTTGATATCACAGAAAAACAGGGGGAAAAAATTAGAATATCAGTGAATCTTTGACTAAAGCTCACCAAACACTTAGAAAGTATTAGTGACTTTAATTACTTTTTTCACCCACTTTGCTATAACAAGAACTGTTTTGCACAAGGGAATGATGTTGGTCCGGAAAAATATGGCAGGTTTTTCATAGTCTCTCAGATTCCAGATACTCATTACTAAATTAGATATTCCAAAGATTTTAGAGAGAGTATATCACCTCATTGTGTCCTCATAAAAATCTAGAAACAGAGGACCTGATCCCTTTGTAATCCATCACACTGAAAATATACAGAAGTATATAAAATGCTTTGAGGCATTTAGAAGCCAAAACTCATGGTTTGCAAGGGACTCTGGGAGGTAAGAAAGTATATCCTTTGGGTCTTAAAATTATGTTATTTTTATACTAAGGTCAAATTCTGAAGAGCAGTAGAGCCTTTAATTCCAGTTCCCTTAAACCACAAGGTGAGAAAAGTTTTAACAACCTCAGAGACCACTTGAAATGCACTAATGAATGATAATTTATTCCCAACACTCAGAAAGAGCAGTCAGCTCTGAGACAAAGTGTTATGACTTTTGTAGCTTTTGCAAATGCATATGAAAGGTGTTGTTAATTTGTGGATTAGAAATATTTCAACTATATTTGATAGAAGCAAGTTGGGCTAGAGGTCCAGGCAAGGGAATGCCACCTATTAGCACACATATGAAAAATGTACAAATAATTATCAACATATTCACTGTAATTCAAGACTCACTAGTGAACAAGGAATCAAGTTATTGTGTTTGTGAAAAAAAAATTATACAGTTACATAAAAAAATCAGCATGCATCTCATACACTATAGTTTTGTGAAATTTTACTTTATTTACATAAAGGTGCATATTGGTTTGCTGTGTCTTTTTAAAATTTATTTTTAATTAGAGGATAATTGTATTATAACATTGTGCTGGTTTCTGCCATACAACAACTTGAATCAGCCATAAGTATACACATATCCCCTCCTTCCCCCACCATCCCATTCCTCAGGTCATCACTGAGCACTGGGTTGAGTTCCCTATGTTATACAGCAACTTCCCACTAGTTATCTCTTTTACACATATATTTCAATGCTATTCTCTCAATTCTCCCTAACCCTCTACTTCCCCGTTTGTCCTCACAAGTCCTTCTCTGTGTCTGCATCTCTATTCCTGCCCTGCAAATAGGTTCATCTGTACCACTTCTCTAGATTTCATATATGTGCAATATCTGTCTTTCTCTTTCTGAATTACTTCATCCTGTACAGTAGGTTCTTGGTTCATCTACCTCAGTTCAACTGACTCAAATTTATCTCTGTTTATGGCTGAGTAATATTCCATTTTGTATATGTACCATGTCTTCTTTATCTATTCATCTATTGATAGACATCTGGGTTCCATCTATGTCCTATTGTAAACAGCACTGAAATGAACATTGGGATACATGTGTCTTTTTGAGTTATGATTTTCTCAGAGTATATTCCTAGGAGTGGAATTGCTGGGTCATGCAGCAGGTTTATTTCTAGTTTTTAAGGAATCTCCATATTGCTCTCCATAATGGCTGTATCAGTTTATATTCCAGCCAACAGTACAGGGGGGTCCCCTTTGCTCTAAACCCTCTTCAGCATTTATTGTTTGGAGATATTTTGATGATGGCCACTCTGACCAGTGTGAAGTGATACCTCATTGTAGGTTTCAATAGCATTTCTCCAATAATGAACCATGTTGAGAATCTTTCCATGTGTTTGTTGGCCATCTGTGTGTTTTTTCTGGAGGAATGTCTGTTTTCCATTCATTTTTTGAATGGGTTGTTTGCTTTTCTGATATTGAGCTATTTGACCTGCTTGTATATTTTGGAGATTAATCCTTTGTCAGTTCTTCATTTGCAATTATTTACTCCTATTCTAAGGGATGCCTTTCCAGTTTATTTACAGTTCTACTTTGCTGTGCAAAAGCTTTTAAGTTTAATTAGATCCTATTTCTTTACTTAATGTTTCCATTTCCATACTCTAGGAGGTGAGTCAGACATCTTGCTGCAGTTTATGTCCAACAGTGTTCTGCCTATGTTTTCCTCTATGACTTTTATAGTTTCTGGCCTTACATTTAGGTCTTTACCTATTTTGAGTTTATTTTAGTAGATGATATTAGGAAGTGTTCTAATTTCATTCTTTTACATGTAGCTGTCCAGTTTTCCCAGCATCACTCATTGATGCTTCTCCCTAACTCAATCATATTTCAGCTTAAAAAGTTTCCTTAGCAGGAAGTCCAAATTAAAAACAACTATTCCTGTGGATCTACAGTAAAATAAACTAATTGACATGATTTCACAAAGCTTAAATCTTTTTTTCATTGAAGTATAGTTGACTTACAATATTACATTAGTTTCAGGTGGACAACATGGTGATTTAACATTTTAACACAAAATAGTCCATCTAAAGTTATAATATTGGCTATAATTCCTTGCGGTGTAGAATACATCCTTGCTGCTTATCAATTTTACACATATTAGTTTCTGTATCTTAGTTTGTTTTCTGTATCTGGGAGCCTATTTACATTTTGTTATATACATTCATTTTATTTTTCTAGGTTTCACATGTCAGTGATATCATACACTATGTATCTTTCTTTGATTTATTTCACTAACCATGATATTCTCTAGGTCTGTCCACAATAATGCAAATTGCATAATTTTATTCTTTTTTATGGATGAGTTAAATTGCATTGTGTGTGTGCATATATTTATATATATATTCTTTTTGTGGATGAATAAAATTGCATCATGTGTAAATGGCAATCCACTCCAGTACTATTGCCTGGAAAATCCCATGGACAGAGGAGCCTGGTAGGCTACAGTCCGTGGGGTCGCAAAGAGTCAGACATGACTGAGTGACTTCGCGTTCACATTGACGTATATGTTTATATGTATGTGTACATATATTTATATATATATGTATGTACACATATATATCTCAACCCTTTTTTAATCCATTCATCTGCTGATGAACACTTAGGTTGCTGTCATATATTGGCTAGTATAGATAATGCTCCTATGAACATCAGGGTATATGTATATTTCCAAACTAAGGGTTTTATTTTTAATATGTATTTATTTTTTGCCTTGTTTTTCTTTTCTTTGGCCATACTATGTGGCAAGTGAGAGCTTAGTTCCCTGAGCAGGGATTCAAGCCTGCACCCTCTGCAGTGAAAGCATAGAGTTTTAACCACTGGACCACCATAGTAGTCCATGGTTTTCACTTTTAAGACCATGCATCCAAGAGTGGAGTTGCTGGATCATATGGTAGTTCTATTTCCAGTGTTTTGAGAAACCTCCATCCTACTTCCATAGTGGCTGTACCAATTTATATTCTCACCAAAAGTTTACTAGGTTTCCCTTTTCTCCATATCCTAGCCAACACTCTTCTTTGTAGACTTATAATAGCCATCTGATAGGACTGAGGTGGTATCTCATTGTGGTTTTGATTTGCATTTCCCTGATGATGTTGAGCACTTCTTCATGTGCCTGTTGTCCACATGGATGTCTTCTTTGGGAAAAAAAAAAATCTGTTCAGGTTCCTTGCTCACTTTTTAATCAGGTTGTTTGTCTTCATTGATATTGAGTTGTATGAACTATTTATATATATTGGGCATTAACCTCTCATTGGTCATTTAATTTGAAAATATTTTCTCCCATTCAGTAGGTTGTCTTTTTCATTTAGCTTATGGTTTCCTTTGCTGTGCAAAAACTTTTAAGATTAGACTGTATTTGTTTATTTTTGTTTTCATTTTTATTTATTTATTTGGCCTTAGGAGATAGTCCAAAAAGAAAAAGATACTGGTATAAATTAAACACAACAGAATCAAGAGTTATAAATTATAAAGCTGATTCACTTCATTGTACAGAAGAAACTATACAATATTGTAAAGCAATTATAAAAAATGAATGATTATTCCTAGTCATATTTCTTGATTAAAACTTAAAATAAAATGAAACTATTGATTTATATTAAAGCACATTTTTTACTTTTGGAAAAAATGATAGAATTTATGATAGAATAGTATTTCACTATTAAAAGTATAATTATGAGTTCTTTGCAGTCACAGGGAAAAAAACTGTGATTACTAAATTCAGCAAAAATATACAGAATGTGAAAATGAACTTGTGCTATGCTAAAATATGTGTGCAGATAAATAAGAATTAGAACAAATGCAGAAAAATGAAAAAGAGTGACTGTTAAGCTACATATAGATGGTGAACAATTCTTTATAGACAGATACATTTTAGAAAAGGAGTTGCTATAAAAGACAAGACTGTTTTTACATCAAAAACATATTTTAAAGTTAGGTTTACCTTGGGTCTTGCTTTCACATATGAGAAATCAGTTTTTACCCCTTAAAATCTCTCTTAAATGCTTTGCTTACATGTGAAATTAAATATTAAATTTTTCTCCATTATATGAAACTATTCACATTTTTAACCAAGGGTGTTTTAATTTGCATCTATGCTTGTGATATCAGCAGCACTCTGGTGATTTGCTAGTATTTTGTCTAGTTAGCTCTTGAGGGCTTTTGAAAATCCTTATTTGATCTTCCTATGTCAGCATGCTGTTATCATGTCTACTGACAGTAGTTTCAGAATTCCTCAAAGTAAGTACAGAAAACAGGGATGACTAGCCAAGCTTCTCCACTGCTTACATAAGTGGGCTGCTGAAGTGACAGAATTAGGACTAATTTAAATGAAATGTGTGTCCTGTCTTATGTGAAGGAAGTGTAAGCTTTAAGGACATCATAACAGGCACAATTATCTAAGGGAGTGACTAGCTTTAGATCACCAAGCTAGACCTTGAAGAATGAAAAGCACATTTTTATAGTGAAACAAATAGCTCAAACAGGTAAGCACAGGCAAACTATCACAGGCTTGATGGACACACACAAACAACTCAACACATATATATTTGTAAAAGCACAATAAATATGTCTAATGACTAAACTAAACAGTGTCAGACTTTATTTTGGGGTGCTCCAAAATCACTGCAGATAGTAACTGCAGCCATGAAATTAAAAGACACTTACTCCTTGGAAGGAAAGTTATGACTAACCTAGATAGCATATTGAAAAGCAAGGACATTACTTTGCCAAAAAAGGTCCATCTAGTCAAGGCTATGGTTTTTCCTGTGGTCAAGTATGGATGCAAGAGTTGGACTGTGAAGAAAGCTGAGCACCGAAGAATTGATGCTTTTGAACTGTGGTGTTGGAGAAGACTCTTGAGAGTCCCTTGGACTGCAAAGACATCGAACCAGTCCATTTTGAAGGAGATCAGCCCTGGGATTTCTTTGGAAGGAATGATGCTAAAGCTGAAACTACAGTACTTTGGCCACCTCATGCGAAGAGTGGACTCTTTGGAAAAGACTCTGATGCTGGGATGGATTGGTGGGAGGAGGAGCAGGGCACGACAGAGGATGAGATGGCTGCATGGCATCACCGACTCATTGGACGTGAATTTGAGTGAACTCCAGGAGTTGGTGATGGACAGGGAGGCCTGGCGTGCTGCCATTCATGGGGTCGCAAAGAGTTGGACATGACTGAGCGACTGAACTGAACTGAACTGAATACATTTCAGAATCCAAATGAAAATTAGCCCCCAGCTGATCAAGTTAGTCCCCAGGTGGCATAAATATGCCACTTTTGCATTTATCTTTTAAACCAGAAAATAAAGCAAATAGACCCAGTGATAAAATACTAGAGAAATTCCTAATTCTCTTTCTTCCTCTCTCTCATACACACATACATACACACACACACAGAAATAGAAAAGGACAATGGCATAGGCTAAGAGATTAAAATGAATTTTTTTTCAAGTTAAAATTTCACATGCTGATGTAACAATCTTTGGTAAAACTCAATGAATGCCAACCAGCAAAAGAAGTAGTACACAATTCACCACGGTGTATTCAGCTAGGAGTACTCCATGGATATTGATACTTTATGTATGCAAAATCTGTAGATTTTTAATTTGAAATGTATAAAATTACCTCTATTACACAAATAAAGGTGTCCATGTCAGCGAACAGCTAAGTGAGCCATCAATTCAAACCTTATTCCGCAAGCAAACACACATGTCCTCAGGTACAAGCTCTTTTAGGATATTCCCTAGAAATGACTAATTCCATTATTAAATATTTTGAGCACCTAGGACATGTGGTCATTTTCCTCTGGGCATACAACAATGAATTTTTGTGTGAAAATTAGGAATGTATCTATCTCCAGTCAGAAAAGGCAATGGCACCCCACTCTAGTAGTCTTGCCTGGAAAGTCCTATGGACGGAGCAGCCTGGTAGGCTGCAGTCCATGGGGTTGCTAAGTGTCGGACACAACTGAGCGACTTCACTTTCACTTTTCACTTTCACACACAGGAGAAGGAAATGGCAACCTTCTTCAGTGTTCTTGCCTGGAGAATCCCAGGGACGGGGGTGCCTGGTGGGCTGCCGTCTACGGGGTCACACAGTGTCGGACACGACTGAAGCGACTTAGCAGCAGCAGCAGCAACTATCTCTAATATACTATCATTGGGTCTATCTGCTTCTTCTTCAGAAAATAATTGCAAAAGGGGGTATTGTTAATTCATAATGTTTTGGGAACTGCTTTTGTTTGGGGATTTTAAAGATATTAATTTATACTATTTATATGAGTACTAGACATCTACTGCAGAAAATTTTGAGTTGATGGCAGTGTTATCTTGCACAAGTTTTAGCTATTCTGTTTCCATCATTTTTTAATATAATCCTTCATAGAGATGTTTAGAAAGCATATCTCTTTGTATATCAATACAAAAATAAAGATATATTTATAATAACATTTATCTATATTCATAATAAGCACTTAATAACTCATAATTATTCTTTTTCTTACTGTCATTAGTATACAATGGAATTACAAATATGTGAACTAGCTATTAAAATCATGTGTAATAAGTATTTCATGTAAGTCATACAGAGAGCTATGGGAGACCATAGCAGTGATAGTTAGTAGATATGAAGTGAATGGAGCACTTAAAAGTTGTGTAAGAGAAGATTTCTAGCCAAGACACAGATGCACACTAAATGCTGATCAACATATGAATAAAGATGTGGTATGTTACACAATGGAATATTACAAGCCATGAGAATGAAATAATGTAATTTGCAACAACATGGGCAGACCTAGAGATTGTCATGCTAAGTGAAATAATTCAGACAAAGAAAGACAAATATCATTTGATATCACATAAATGTGGAATCAAAAAAATGATGTAGATGAACTTATTTACAAAATAGGAATAGACTCACAGATTTAGAAAACAAATTTATGGTTACCAAAACTGATAGTGGTAGTAGGGGGAGAGATAAATTAGGAATTTGGGATTAACATATGCACATTACAAGCTGCCTACATACAAATCTTCAAGTTGTTAGCTTTCAAAATGGAAACATGTATTTGTGTATCCAACCATATAAGCTAGTTCATGTGTCTGGCATACACTTTCACTTGCATGCATCCTCTAAAGTATTTGTGCTTTTGTGTACTTTTCTGTGTAGAACCGTATAGAGTTCAGTATACACTATCTCTATTTCAAGCCCAGGATATCCAGAAGCAAGTAGAAAACTGGTGGTGATGTAGCTGGTACTCTACTGTTCTTTACAGGGTACTGCACAATAAGATTAAAACTGTTTCATTTATGTTTTGCTTTTAGGTAAAATTTATGTTTAAAATATTATAAACCTATTACAGTACAGGACAATATAGCTAATTGTGTTAGTTGGGTATCTAGGTTAACTTTGATGGACTTATTAACACATTGGACTTATGAAAGTGCTCTTGAAATGGAACTTATTTGTATGTAAGGAGTTTACCAGATGATGTATACAATAGCTAAACAATAAGGACCTACTGTACAGCACAGGGAACTATACTTAATATCTTACAATAACCCATAATAGAAAAGAATCTGAAATACCTTTCTGTACATTGGAAATGTAACCGAACAATTTAAATTGACTATTAACAACAATTGTTAACTATTCAAATCAACAATTAAAAAAAAATGAAATGTTCCATTTCTTTCTTTAAAAAGAAAAAGAGAAGGTTTCCTAGAATAAGTGACGTAAGAGCTAAACATAATAACTAGAAGTTAGTAAGGTAAATGGAGAGGGAGAAGAGAAGAAAAAATTTCTTTAGAAAAGAAGAGCAAGAAACAGTATCTCAAAGTCTAAGTTATACAAGATATGGTATATGACATATGTAAGAGGATTGAGTTGAAAGTTTAGTTTGGTTTGGAAAACGAAGTGCAGAGTAGACAAAGAGAAAACGTATAGAAAAAAAAATATGGCTCTGTCACGAATCACTTTGAAGTCTGTATAACATGCAATTCAGCACACTGAAATTTCCACATTGCTAAAATCGGTTACATTGTCAGATAAAGGGCTTAGAATCCAAGTTTTCTGAAATGATATTGTTTTTAAATTGAAATGAGAGATAAACATGATAACTCTGTATCTCCAAAACCACTCCTTTCATCTCAAACTGCACCACAGAACCCCTAAACTGCACAAAAGCTTTCCGTTCCTCTGAACTGAGCAGTCTCCTAGCGCAGTCATCATCTTCTTAGAGTCTGAGAAAACTCTGGTCAGAATTTCAATAAAGGACTGATATTGACAGCTGAGGTATTAAAAGGGCCAGAAGACTGGAATAGGCAATTATTATGACTTTCAGAAAAAAAAAAAAAAAGAAACCCACATACCAAAGCTAATCTTAAAATTAATCCCAATATGTGTTTAAGGAATATTAAAAGACTGTCCAGAAGAGAGTTTGCACTGATTCAGTAAGAATAAGTTATTACAGTTGAACTCATTTCTTAAATAGGGTTAGGAGATCAGAAGATGACGAAAATACAATGGTCCTTGCTGCTGCTGCTGATTCTGCTAGGTCGCTTCAGTCGTGTCCAACTCTGTGTGACCCCATAGATGGCAGCCCACCAGGCTCCCCCGTCCCTGGGATTCTCCAGGCAAGACCACTGGAGTGGGGTGCCATTTCCTTCTCCAGTGCATACAATGGTCCTTAAGTATGTGATAATCATAATGGTCTGTTTATCATAAAGTTATTTGAAAAGTTTTTACCCAAACATAGTAACTGTATATGTACATATTGAGCACTGCAGGACATTTAAATAATTATCAGGAGGACAATATCAAAAAGTACCTAAAAATATATGATTTTAATCTGTAGAGAAACCTCTTATGTAATTTACTAAATTTATCTCCTTAGCCTAGTTCTTCTCAACCTTGGTTACTCAATGAGTCAAAATTTAGAAAGCATAGTAATCATATGTGAACATATTTTGATAAAATATTTGTAAAAACCCAAATTACATTAAGTGATGAAGTCAAGATCCAACCAAAGTTGCTAGGGTAGCAGTTGGTTGAAACTAATAAAATTAAATACAATATTGACCAAAGCAAAGTTTCATACTTAGCTCAATAAAGCAAGTGCTTAAGTGAATCCTAGATTTAGCAATTATGCCTGTCTAAAATAAGAACACAAATTCAAGTTGGCATTTTAGTAAAAGTCAATTATGTTGAATCTATATCAAAATGGATGAAAATCTTACATGCTAAATGAATATTTAGAATGAAAGTGAAGATAATTTTAGAATAATAATGCTTTTTATGATAACAATAAAGCATAATACTTGCATGCTGCTGCTCCTAAATTGTTTCAGTCATGTCCAACTCTGTGCGACCCCATAGATGGCAGCCCACCAGGCTCCACCATCCCTGGGATTCTCCAGGCAAGAATACTGGAGTGGGTTGCCATTTCCTTCTCCAATGCATGAAAGTGAAAAGTGAAAGTAAAGTTGCTCAGTTCTATCTGACTCTTAGCGACCCCATGGACTGCAGCCCACCAGGCTGCTCCACCCATGGGATTTTCCAGGCAAGAGTACTGGAGTGGGGTGCCATTGCCTTCTCCGTATACTTGCATGAGTTCCACACTAAAGTTAACCTATGTAATATTCACAACTTTATGAGGTAATTATTATTATTTTTATCCCCATTTTACAGGTGAGGAAACAGGCACAAAGAGATTAAATAACAGCTCAAAGTCAAATGCTAATAACTGACAGAACAATTTGACTACAAAATTACAACTCTTAAGTAGGAAAATGCATTTTTAAAAGTTAAGAGGAGCACTCAGGAATAACAGATTATAGAGATAACAATATTATATGAGGAATTCATATTTGAAATGAAGATAAAATTTATAGAAGAAATTACTGATGTATATAACTGACTTCAAATTCTAAATAACTCTCTGGGGAAGAGGCTGGACTTGTTTCTAGGGCCCCAGGAAAATACTAGGACACAAAAGAGGTATATTTTTATCTTAAAGAAAAAGAAACACTTTAAAATATAATTGCTACATATGATGGGTTTTTGGTTAATGATACAAAATTGCTGACATAAAACTGCTGAATCACAGTGGACCAAGGATGAGGTATAGATAAATGCATCTTCAGTAATGGCGACAAAATTTTGTAGTGTATTCAATGTTTGTGAATATCCACAATTGTCTTCCTTAGCCTCTAAATTGGTGAGGATGTGTTCATTCATTTTGAATCTGAAACCTTAATATCAACAGGCAACCCATTTCAAAAGGGATATTTATATTCTCAAAAAGTCAATTAGCATACCCTATGGCAGAAAGTGCAGAGAAACTATAAAGCCTCTTGATGAAAATGAAAGTGGAGAGTGAAAAATTTGGCTTAAAGCTCAACATTCAGAAAACAAAGATCATAGCATCCGGTCCCATCACTTCATGAGAAATAGATGGAGAAACAGTGGAAACAGTGTCAGACTTTATTTTGGGGGGCTCCAAAATCACTGCAGATGGTGATTGCAGCCATGAAATTAAAACACGCTTACTCCTTGGGAGAAAAGTTATGACCAACCTAGACAGCATATTCAAAAGCAGAGACATTGCTGTGCCGACTAAGGTCCGTCTAGTCAAGGCTATGGTTTTTCCAGTGGTCATGTATGGATGTGAGAGTTGGACTGTGAAAAAGGCTGAGCACCGAAGAATTGATGCTTTTGAACTGTGGTGTTGGAGAAGACTCTTGAGAGTCCCTTGAACTGCAAGGAGATCCAACCAGTCCATTCTGAAGGAGATCAGCCCTGGGATTTCTTTGGAAGGAATGATGTAAAAGCTGAAACTCCGGTACTTTGGCCACCTCATGCGAAGAGTTGACTCATTGGAAAAAACTCTGATGCTGGGGGTACTGGGGGCAGGAGGAGAAGGAGACGACAGAGGATGAGATGGCTGGATAGCATCACGGACTCGATGGACGTGAGTCTGAGTGAACTCCGGGAGTTGGTGATGGACAGCAAGGCCTGGCGTGCTGCAATTCATGGGGTCGCAAAGAGTCAGACACGACTGAGTGACTGAACTGAACTGAACTTTTTGTCTTATGGTCACAGGCAATGCTCTATCTGTTCTTTTTAAGAATTCAAACTTGGACCATGCCTTCCTCTATCCTTAGCTGAAGCAAGGCATCGAGGGAAAGTTGTGGATGCAGAGGTATTTTCTCTCTGGGATTCTCAGAAATTAGTGTTGCTTTCTGCTAAACCAGATTAAGTAAACGGGCAGAACCTGAGATAGATAAATACTGCACAAGAGCAAAACATAGCCAAAAATTCACTAGGCACCCATTATTGAGGAAATAAATATGAAATATGTTTTAAAAAGTATAATTCTAGAGGGAAAATGTGAGAGTTGGTATATATTTATATTCTATTTTGTACTTCTCTTTCTCCATTGAATTTTCTCACTAGCTAAAACTCTGAATATTCAAAATATATCTGTACTTAGCAGTGAGAGTCTGTTTTAATATCATTGTTGGGTGATCAATTCAAACCATAAATCAATAAAGATAAAATTGGCTAAATTTATTGAGCAATTTTTCACAGGAGATAATTTTTAGGTGCCCATGGGTTATCTTAATTGATAACTTGTCTTAATTGCTGTGAAGATATCATGTGAGAAAAGTACCATGATTATGTTCATTCCATGGATAAGGAAACTAAAGCTCAAAAAAACTTAGACAAGGTAACATGGATAAGAAGTAATGGAGCTGGATTTTTTATCTTGAGCAGGCAAACTCCAGAATTTTGCTTGTAACCACTACTTCATAGCATCTTACTAAAAAGCTTTGCTGTGTGCATGCATGCTTAGTCACTTCAGTCATGTCTGACTCTCTGTGACCCTATAGACCATGGCCTCCTAAGCTCCTCTGTCCATGGGATTCTCCAGGCAAGAATACTGGAGTGAGTGCTGTGCTTTTATAATAGATTGTTCTCATACATACAGATGTCAGCTTATAGTAGTGAGACTTGCCATTACTAGAGCTAAAAAGCAACAAGCTATGATTTCTCCAGAAGTATTTATATGTCAAGGGAAAATATGTATGTGCATGTGTTTACATACATATGTATTATTTATGTGAAAGTGAAGTTGCTCAGTTGATCCCATGGACTGTAGTCCACCAGGCTCCTCAGTCCTTGGAATTTTCCAGGCAAAAGTACTGGAGTGGGTTGCCATTTCCTTCTCCAGGGGATTTTCCCAACCCAGGGATTGAACCCGGGTCTCCCGCACTTCAGCCAGATGTTTTACCATCTTGTATTATGTATATATGCTATATAATATACATATGAATGTTTCAGTCAATATGCACATATGTATTTGTGTAAAAGGGGTTAGCAGCTAATTGAAAATCCTCAAAAAATTTTACCATCCCCTCCCAGAAATGTAGAACCTCTTTGAAAATTTGTCATGATAGTATTTTTGCTTTGTTTTCTGCAAAGAGATCTTTTCAGTTTTCTAAATCTATTTAAGAATAACTTGGGCTTGATTACATAGTTATTTCATATTGCTTCTATAATGATTCATATTTTATTAATTTAAAAATATTATTTTCAATGATATACTCATCACACATTTATGTGTGATGTTGAAGCTTTTAAGATTATAGAGAGATTCAATATATGGAAGCACTGAAAATATGGAAGGATTTACAGTGTGGAGATATTCAAAACATGAAAGCAAAGATGTTTTCAGCATGTCTTGAGCAAGTTTTGAGCATGAATGTTATGAGAACACTTGGTGTTTTCAGTCTTTGTTCCCATCTGACTTTTCCTCAGGACCCATATTTCTCTTTAGCATCATGGGTGTTGGGAGAGGTATGTCCCACATCCAGTTCTAGACAAATGAATAAACGATGCTAAGCTAATCAGTTTATGCTGTTCACCTGTCACAATGATCATGTGATCTCAGTTCATTTAGAGTATATTTTGGACTTTTGCTGAAAAGTTGGGAGTGTATACAGTCTTGTTTGATTCTTTGGTTGAACATTAGGTGTGCAAATGTGACTCCTGAAACTAACACTACCATTTTTCTATATGAAGAAAGGTAGCTTGAAGTCAAATTGAGCTCCATGGAAAAGGATAACCAAGAAAATTCCAGAGATTTAGTCAGATCCTTAATCAAGCAGTCTCTGAAACCTACCCAAATTCTCTACTTTTATAATTGAATGGATGAATATAATTCTTTTGTTCTGTTTAAAGCTATTTGTTAGTTCTTACATTCTTTGCAACCAAAAGCACCATAAGTGTTAAACACTCAGGTATTGAAACCTTACTATTTGAAAAAGTTTTAGAAATAAAGCTGGCTTTATTTTAATATAAATTTCATAATACATGTTAAATGCAAAAAAAAAAGTTTACTAGTGCATTTAAAATTTTTTCAGTTTATCAAGATATATAACACTGGGTTAGCTTCAAATGTACAATAAAATGATTGATATACATATTTAATGCAAAATTGCCACAACAAGGTTATTAACAATGCATTTTAAAGGGAGAATTTAATGTTATTAATATCTGAAAATCTCAGCCTTGAAATACTAAGTTGGATCAAATACTAATCAGTTAAAAAATAATGTAATTAATGTGCATTATGCACAAAGCACTGTCTTAGAGTGATAAAATGGACATGAAAATTAAAAAAAACAAAAACAAAAACATGAAACCTCTGATTCAGTTAATCCCTCATCTGTGTAGTTACGAAATAATATTTTGATCCTTCATTGGCATATTTTATATACCTTTAAAATCTCAAGTGGCCTTCCAAACTTCCCATTTTCCTCTTTTCCTCCTTTCCAATATTAAAACTCATTCACTGAGTTCTTATTATTTGTGAAAGAATATACTATTTGCTGAGAAAGTTGTAATGAAAAAACTCACTAATTGTCATGAAAGAAAGACAACAACCAAGAATCAGACAAGTAAATAGAGAGAGAGGTTATATGAGTTAAGGTTTAGTTTTGTTTTCCTTTAAATTATGAGAAATTAAAAATACAGTTTCCTCTTACATAAATCAAATTTTTCCTTTTAAATTAATTCTGACTGAAGCAGCATTTAAATTTCCACAATTTTAGGGGAAAATGACAACTTTCAAATCACTGAGATTATATAATACATACCAATTTTAATGTTATGGGATTTTGCTCCTGCATTCATTAACAAAATATTGCAGAGAAGAAGCAATTAATGCAGTTGAATAAAGATTAAACAAAACACCAAAAGTACCTAAAACATAGGCTCTCTGTAAGCTACAATGTATTGCAGTTGGAAAACACAAATAAGTTAAAGAGAAATGTGTTTCAATATACTTAAGTAATAAAATTTAATTTGAATGAGATGAGCCTGAGGTTTCAAATATGCATAAGTTTTTAATGGGACAATGTAACTTGTTCTGAGAACAAAGCTTTTATTCACATTTTAACTTTTCCTCTCCCACAATGAATATATAATCCATTCAAATCTAATTAAATTAGATTTTCATGGGGAAACAATATTTCAAAATTCAAATACACTAGGATATATCTCTATTCTTGTTAGACAGTGAACCTTGAGCAGTCTAACTACTGATATGCAACAGCCTACAAGACATCAAGGAAGATTTAATTAGAAGCATCATTTTGACCCACTGGATGTAGGGTGGACCAAGCATGGGAGCTTAGCAAAGATTGGAAAAACAATGTTTTTGTAAGAAGTCTAAAAAGTAGATAGATATTGTGAAAGACGTATGCTTTCAATTCAATGACGAGCTTCTTGATAATTGATAATGTAAACCTACTGTTAACATGACTTCAATTTTGTAAAATTTGGCCAGAAGAAATGTTGAGTCATTTTGTTTTACAGCTATATTTCTTTAGAGAGAGAGAGAGAGAGAGAGAGAGAGAGAGAGAGTGTTTAAGGAAACAATCTATAGTAAAGTTCACAGTTGTTTATGGTTTTCTGAATCAGGAAAGAGGTTCCATACAATATGGTAAAACTCCCCTGAAATCCAATTCTAAGTGATTTCCAGCAGTGCAAACTAGATATATTTTTCAGAGCATATGGTGTGTCTTAGTAAACTTGTCTAACTTCCATTTGCATTATTTTAGATTTATTGTTTCTTTGGAGAAGAGAAGTTATGGCCATGCAAATCCAATAATTAATTAATTAATTTTTTAGTATTTATTACAGAGATATAGATAACATATTTTGAAATTTTCTTTTAAAAAAAATTGCTACTTGCCAAAAATATTTTAAAAATAGAGTAAGAATCAACTTTCCTGATGGAAAATTACAGGGAGTGGAAGAAATGTGAATTCTATCACTTTCATTCCTTTTAGGCACTTCCAGCAAATCTTACAAGCATTAAAAAAAAAAAAAAAAAAGGAAAACTACTAATCTAGTCCAAGAAAATGACTTCACATATGTTTTTATCTGATCCTCACAATAATGTGAAGCATCTTTGATTTTCCCAACTTAGATCATAAATTAAGACTATGAGGGGTTATATTACTTGAACATGCAAACAACAAATTAAATATGGAGCTAGCTACTTACACAGTTCTGAAAATAATACTGAGAAAGTAGTATACTCTTACTTCTAACTTCCTATCATTTACCTATGTTTTGCAATGTACTTTGGCATAGTCTCAATACTCTTTGATGTTTTATTACTGCTTTCAGCTAACCAAAAATATCAAATCATTAATATTCAGTCACTCAGCAATCTTGGCCAGTGTGAAAACTGGCACCTGTGGGAACTGGCCCTTATGTTTTAATGAAGTTAATTATATATTGCATCCCTTTGTCAGTTCTGTGCTTGGATCTGCTTCATTCCTCTTTGCTTTCAACCCTTGGATGACAAAAGCTAGTTTTGGAGAATAGGAACCAAATTCTCTCCTTTGATTTCATGAATTTTGGGTAACTAGAAAGCTAAATCTAAATATATGGACATTGAGTCCCTCCCTACAAACACATACTCGGGTCAGAAGCTGTTTCTACAATAGCACTTCTTTGATTCTTGATTCAAGAGATTATGAATGGAGATAACTAAGAAGCTGAAATAATGGAAAAATCACAACTTGTTCAAGATGTTTTCTCTTCCTAAGGATTTTTCCATCCAATTCGACTGGTCAAAGGCTACATATCATTCAAGAATTTTAAGTTTTAATTTACATATGTAGTTTTTTTTCTCCCTGAACATTTGCTTCTCTTCATGACAATATATGCAGACATAATTGGGAATTCCCTTTCTTCATTTAGCTTACTACTCTGATATATGCATAACAGCATAAAGAATTTACTGTATATGTATACATTTTAATATAGGTTTTCTTCAACTGAGAATTAACCATTATTCATCTTTGGACAATGAGTAGAAACATTATGATTTCCCAACTTGGGGATCCAGCAAAGAGACTGAGAATCCCCAGGGAATTTGACCCAAGCTAGGTTTCAACATTAAGGGAACCCAGAATTCCCAGATGTACAAGGTAGATTTAGAAAAGGCAGAGGAACCAGAGTTAAAATGGCAACATCCATTGGATCACAGAAAAAGGAAGAGAATTCCAAAAGAACATCTACTTCTGCTTCATTGACTGCACTAAAAGTCTTTGACTGTGAGGATCACAACACACTGTGGAAAATTCTTCAAGAGATGAAATACCAGACCACCTTAACTGCCTCCTGTAAAACAGTTATGCAGGTCAAGAAGCAACAGTTAGAGCCAGTCATGGAACAAGGGACTGCTGGTTCAATTTTTGGAAAGGAGTACATCAAGGCTGTATATTGTTACCCTGCTTATTTAACTTATATGCAGAGTACATCATGTTAAATGCCAGGCTGGATGAAGTACAAGCTGCAATGAAGATTGCAAGGAAAAATATCAATAACCTCAGATATGCAGATGACACCAACTTTATGACAGAAAGCAAAGAGGAACTAAAGAGCCTCTTGATGAAAGTGAAAGAAGAGAGTGAAAAAACTGACATGAAACCCAACCTTCTAAAAGCTAAGGTCATGGCATCCAGTCTATCATTTCATGCCAAATAGATGGGGAAACAATGGAAACAGTGAGAGACTTTATTCTGGGGGGCTCCAAAATCACTGCAGATGGTCACTGCAGCCATAAAATTAAAAGATGCTTGCTCCTTAAAGAAAAGTAATGACAAATCTAGACAGCATATTAAAAAGTAGATAAATTACTTGGCAAACAAATGTATGGATGTGAGAGTTGGTAGATAAAGAAGGCTGAGTACGAAAGAATAGATGGTGTTGAACTGTGGTGTTGGAGGAGATTCTTGAGAGTCTGTTGGACTGGTCATATATCCCTGGTCATAGCAAACACACTCTTCCAACCACACAAGAAGATGCTATGCATGGACATCACCAGTTGTTCAATATCAAAATCAGATTTATTATATTCTTTGCAGTCAAAGATGGAAAATCTCTATACATTCAGCAAAAACAAGACCAGGACCTTACTGTGGCTCAGACCATAAACTCCTTAATACCAAATTCAGACTAAAATTGAAGAAGGTAGGGAAAACTACTAGACCACTGAGGTATGACATAAATCAAATCCCTTATGATTATATAGTGGAAGTGACAAATAGATTAAGGGATTCAATCTGATAGAGTGCCTGAAGAACTATGAACAGAGGTTCATGATACTGTACAACAGGCAGTAATCAAGACCATCCCCAAGAAAAAGAAATGCAAAACAGCAAAATGGCTGTCTGGGGAGGTCTTACAAATAGCTATGAAAAGAAGAAAAGCAAAAAGCAAAGGAGAAAAGAAAGATATACCCAATGAATATAGAGTTACAAAGAATGGCAAGGACAGATAATAAAGCCTTCCTCAGTGATCAGTGCAAAGAAATGAAGGAAAACAATAGAGTGGGAAAGACTAGAAATCTCTTCAAGAAAATTAGAGATACCAAGGGATATTTCAACCAAAGATAGGCACAATAGAGGAGAGAAATTGTATGGACCTAACAGAAGCAGGAGATATTAAGAAGAGATGGCAAGAATACATAGAAAAACTATACAAAATTATTTTCATGATGCAGATAACCACGGTGGCGTGATCACTCACCTAGAGCCAGACATCCTGAAATGCGAAGTGAAGTGGTCATTAGGAAGCATCACTATGAACAAAGCTAATGAATATGATGGAATTCCAGTTGAGCAATTTCATACCCTAAAAGATGATGCTGTGCAAATACTGCACTCAATAAGCCAGCAAATTTGGAATACTCAGCAGTGGTCACAGGAATGGAAAGGTCAGTTTTCATTCCAATCCTAGAGAAAGGAAATGCCAAAGACTGCTCAAACCACCTCACAATTGCATTCATCTCACAAGCGAGGAAAGTAACGCTGAAAATTCTCCAAGCCAGGCTTTAACAGTATATAAACAGTGAACTTCTAGATGTTCAATCTGGTTTTAGAAAAGACAGAGGAACCAGAGATCAAACTGCCATCATCTACTGGATCATCAAAAAAGCAAGAGAATTCCATAAAAATATCTACTTCTCTTTTATTGACTATGTCAAAGCCTTTGATTGTGTGAATCACAACAAACTGAAAAATTCTTCAAGAGATGGGAATACTAGACCATCTTACTTGCCTTCTGAAAAATCTATAGCAGGTTAAGAAGGAACAGCTATAACTGGACCTGGAAAAACAGACTGGTTCCAATAGGGAAAGGAATATGTCAAGGCTGTATATTGTATCCCTGCTTATTTAACTTATATGCAGAATACATCATAAGAAATGCCAGGCTGGATGATGCACAAGCTGGAATGAAGATTGCCAGAAGAAATATCAATAACCTCAGATATGCAGATGACACCACCCTTATGGCAGAAAGTGAAGAAGAACTAAAGAGCCTCTTGATGAAAGTGAAAGAGAAGGGCAAAAAAGTTGGCTTAAAACTCAACATTCAGAAAACTAGGATCATGGCATCTTGTCCCATCACTTCATGGCAAGCACTGGAAACAGTGAGAGACTATTATTTTAGGCCCCAGAATAACTGCAGATGGTGACTGCAGTCATGAAACTAAAAGATGCCTGATTTTTTGAAGAAAAGCTATGATCAACCTAGACAGCATATTAAAAAGCACAGAAATTACTTTGCCAAACAAGGTCCATCTAGAAAAAGCTATGTTTTTTTCCATTAGTCAGGTATGGATGTAAGTATTAGACTATAAAGAAAATCAGCACTGAAGAAAGGATGCTTTTGAATTGTGGTGTAGGAGAAGACTCTTGAGAGTCTCTTGGATTGCAAGGAGATTCAACCATTCCATCCTAAAGGAAATCAATCCTGAATATTCACTGGAAGGACTGATGCTGAAGCTGAAACTCTAATACTTTGGCCACCTAATGGGAAGAACTGACTCATTGGAAAAGACCCTGATACTGGAAAACATTGAAGGCAGGAGGAGAAGGGGACGACAGAGGATGAGATAGTTCTATGGCATCACCAACGCTATGGACATGAGTTTGAGTAAGCTCTGGGAGTTGGTGATGGACAGGGAAGCCTGGTGTGCTGCAGTCCATGGGGTCACAAAGAGTCATACAAGACTGAGCCACTGAACTGAACTGGAGATTGAACCAGTTGATTCCTAAAGGTAATCAACCATAAAATTTATTAGAAGACTGATGTTGAAGCTGAAGTTCTAATACTTTGGCTACCTGATGCAAAGAACTGACTCATTGGAAAAGACCTTGATACCAGAAAGACTGAAGGCAGGAGGAGAAGGGGACTATAGAGGACAAAATTGTTGGATGGCATCATTGACTCAATATGCATTAGTTTGCCAAGCTTCAGGAAATGGTGCTGGACAGGGAAGCCTGGCAATTTGGAGTCCATGGGGTTGCAAAGAGTCGGATGTGACTAGGCGACTGAACAACAGCAATCAACATTATATTTCCCCAGGTAGACATATTATAGTAAACCAGAAAAACAAGTAGAAGTTCTCAAAGAAATGTGGGCAGGAAATAAGTAAGACGATACAATTGAAGGCATCCAAGTCTGACAATCTATAAATTGTTACATTTGGATGTAGGATATATTTCAATAAATAATCAATGACTAGATTGCTGAATTAATGAAAATGTAAGAACTCAAATGTTTTCACTGTTATTTGAAGTAATAAAAACTACTCATTTATCCAAAAAATATATAAAGACCTTAAGGTGCTTTAAATTATTTCTCAGTTGTAGTGGCAACCTTTCCCAGTTTTCACATGACTGTCCTGATGATAGCCTTGAAAACCCTACATTCAGGAAGAAAGCTTCTCAGTAGGACATAATGAAACACTTGGTCACCTTTTCAAGCAATTACTATTATGGCTCTTATTTAATAATTAGATTGAGATGATACAGGGAGATTAAGCGATATGTCTAATATCCTACAACTAATGAATGACAGAGGCAAGTATTGAACTTCTTTACTTAAATTCCCATGTTCTTAACCGTGATACTATGTAATCTATCAAGACTTTTTCTTTTTTCTTTCTCATTTGTTTATTTTCACAACATGAAAATGAGGACACAGAAACAATGTTTAAGAACATTGTGTGTGAAGCATGTGTAGGTATATTTGTTTTATACATATTTTTGATAGTACATGGCTGAAGCAGAGTGCTTTCAGCATTTGCATAAAATACCATTGACTATTCTATTGTTTTCAATTTGTGCCCTCAGGTTTATGGAAGACTTTTGTTTATTTTAATTAGTCATAAACTCATGAAATTAATTCATTAGTTCCTTTTTAGACTTTTCCATTTAGTCTGTTTTATAAGTTTCTTTCTTCTTCCTTTCTTTCAATTTTAAAAATCAGGATTGCTTGTGAAAAGATGTCTTAAAAATTAGGTATATATATTCCTTCTATTCCTGCTTTCTGGAGAGTTTTTACCCCAGTGCTCATTGCAGCACTGTTTATAATAGCCAGGACATGAAAGCAACCTAGATGTCCATCAGCATACAAATAGATAAGAAAGCTGTGGTACATATACACAATGGAGTATTACTCAGCCATTAAAAAGAATACATTTGAATCATTTCTAATGAGGTGGATGAAACTGGAGCTGATTATACAGAGTGAAGTAAGCCAGAAAGAAAAACACCAATACAGTATACCAGCACATATATATGGAATTTAGAAAGATGGTAATGATAACCCTGTATGCAAGACAGCAAAAGAGACACAGATGTATAGAAAAGTCTTTTGGACTCTGTGGGAGAGGGAGAGGGTGGGATGATTTGGGAAAATGGCATGAAACATGTATGCTATCATGTAAGAAACGAATCACCAGTCTAGGTTCGATACAGGATACAGGATGCTTGGGGCTGGTGCAGTGGGATGACCCAGAGAGAAAATATGGAGAGGGTGGTGGAGGGGGGTTCAGGATTGGGAACTAATGTACACCCGTGGTGGATTCATGTCAATGTATGGAAAAACCAATACAGTACTGTAAAGTAAAAATAAAATAAAATAAATAACAAAAAAATTAGGTATATATAATTCATATTTACATAAACCATCATTTTCAATTAGAAATTTTGAGATGATCAACAAGATGTTTATGTTCCAATCCAGTAACATTTTAGTTAAGTCGTTTGAGATTCTTGGCAATGTTTAAATCTCTCTTCATCCTTCTAGTGTTACACTGAACTGGTCTCCAGTCAGGTGAATGACAAATGTTTAGACCTGAATATTAAGTAGAAAGTAAAAAAAAAAAATATTCCACAGGGAAAGCAGTATTGTATTACTGCTTGTGATAATTTAATAAAGAACATTATGCAATTCCAACTGCTTGTTCTAAACTATTATGGAAATTAAAGCTTCTTGAACAAAATTAAAAAAGAAAAACACACACACACACAAAATCCAATTCCTAGCAAGAATCATTTGTGAAATAACAAAGTTTCACAGTACACTTCATGAGTTTACATTTCTTGCTTTGAAGTTCCAATTTATTTTCATTTTCCTTGCATTTTAAATGCTATTGAACATGATTTGGAAATACACTGTACTGAATGTACCTCAACATGGATGACTATTTGTGAATGTGTTGCTTAATCAATAACATTGATCATTCTATTTGTAAAAGTGCTAATTCATTGCATAAAAACATTATCAACAAACAGGTGTAATTTGTCTTCAAGAACAGTAATGAAACAATGATAACACGATTCATAGAAATACCTTATTTCACTCATTGTGTAGATAGATGTAATTATACCAAGGAAAGTTCTTTTGTCTTAGAACTGAAAGTCATTGCATAAAGAAAAAAGGCAGGCATACTGACTACTATGTATAAGCAACTATTTTTAGTTTAATGGTTCAATAGAAAGTAAATGATGTAAAAATAGAAATTGGAGATTATCATGGCCTTTTAAGTAATTACTAATTTTACACATACAGGGTCATAAGACCTAATTAAAAGATGATAGATTAAATAATAGATTTCCTGGTTTCCTGTCCTGTGCTTTTTCATCACAGTAATACTAATGATTTACATGTGTCAGGCCTTTTTTCATTTAAAAAAAGAGTAGCTGTAAGATGTATATTGATCTTTCTAATATATTTATTAGAGAAAAATGACAAGTCTTAGATCAGATAGCTGAGGAGGCTGACCTAAAATCACATGACACATTTAGCAGTAGAGCTGAAAATAAAACTGATCCCTTTTAACAACCTTATAAGCCAGATATCATGAATGGTTGCTTGTCTTTGTCTCCTGCAAAGCAGACATTTGATACATTCTGCCTAATAGTGTAGGAAAGTATGATATAAATCTATGGACTACACATTGCATATAAAAATATAAAAACTTGTCCTGGATCAATGAATTCCTGCTGTGAATTTCTAAGGCAAATCAACACTGTTTTATAAGGTTATCTATCCAATCTAAGAACCAGAAGACTATCATGGAAAATGGCCCCCACTGCACATACAGAAGATATTGTAACTACATAAAGGAATAAATTAACAATGGGGAGGAATTTATTTCTGAGAACTGCAAATAAAGTAGTTGATCAGTTAATTGATAAAGACAGAGACAGATATGTTTGTGTGAATGCCTATGTCTCAAAGGAACAAAGGAACACCAGAATAATAAAACAATTCAAAGGAATAGATAAGAGAGCCAAGGAAAAAACTTGATGAATTCCAAGAACTAAGGTAGCGCGTGAGTGCTATTGAGCAATATCCAACTCTGTGCAACCCCATGGGCTGGAGCCCACCAGAATTCTCCATCCATGGAAATATTCAGGCAAGAATACTTGAATGGGTTGCCGTCACCCACTCAGGGGATCTTCTGACTCGGATCAAACTTATATCTCTTGTGTCTCCTGCAATGTCAGGCAGATTCTTTACCACTGCACCACCTGGGAAGCCAATTAAGATAGTGTAGAAGACTAATTTTTATCAGCAACAGAGAAGGAACACCAGTACTACCTGGTGTTATAGAAGCCACTTATAAGACAGTATTTAAAGAGGTAAAGTGTGATCAGTTCTGTCAAACTCTGTTAAAGAGTTTCAGTAAGGAGTCAGAGGAGTGTCACATATATTTGACAATATGGACACAACTGGGAAAACGACACTGACACCCAATTTGAAGAATAAACCAGTGGTTAGAAAGTGGTAATAGGCAATAAACACAACACATTTGAAAAGATTTGCTGTGAAGGAAAAAAGAAAAAGAAGCTGGACCGTTCAAAATATCAGGTATAAGAACATGCATCAAAGTAGCTGGGAATGATCCAGTAAATAGAGATCAGTAACACAGAAATGAGACAATCTACATTAAAAATATATTGACTTTTATAAATGAGTATGATAAATTTCACTTTAATGTCATGAAAATATCAACCATCACTCATCAAAAAGTTAGTCAAAACTTACAACTTATAGCAATGATTGAAAAATGTTTCTTATTTATAGGCCTTCTGAAAATAACATTTTCCAAACACTTCTGTCTAAAATCTAACTGTCTACTTGTATATGACTTTGCTGTTATTTAAATTCACATTCACTTGAAAGGAGCAAATTTATAAATATGTCAAAAATATGGTATCAGATTTCAAAGAATCCTCAGATTTTGAGTCTTTTCAAAATTGAAAAATACATAGCTTAAAAAACCTTTTTATCTTTATTCATAAGAATATTTTATTACCTCAACCTGCTTCACCTGATCCTTTGTTATTTTTAATTAAGTGGAAATATGCACAACAAATTTCAGTTTTTCAAAGACAAATCTATAAAAGCAAGTATGTGTCTTTAAATTGTGAGTTTGGGGCATTAACTTCAGGTGTCAAAAATAGCATTCTGGAACCTACAAAGCAGTTGTCTGATACAAAGAATCCTTAAAAAAAGTGACTTCTTTCTACAAGATAAAAATATTAGAAAAATTATATAGAAAATATAAATCATAAATATTCTTCATAGTTTGGCAGAAAGCAAAGAGGAACTAAAGAGTCTCTAGATAAGGTGAAAGAGGAAAGTAAAAAAGCTGGCTTAAATCTCAACATTCAAAAAACTAACGTCATGGCATTCAGTCCTAAAATTTCATGGCAAATAGATGGGGAACAAATGGAAACAGTGATATATTTTCTTGGACTCCAAAATCACTGTACACTGTGATGGAAGCCATGAAATTCAAAGATACTTGCTCTTTGGAAGAAAAGTCATGACAAACATTGACAGTGTATTAAAAAGCAGTGACGTCACTTTGCAGACAAAAGTCTGTATAGTCAGTTATGGTTCTTCCAGTTGCCATGTATGGATATCAGAGTTGGACTGTAAAGACTGAGTGCCAAAGACCTGATGCTCTTGAATTGTCATCCTGAAGAAGATTCTTGAGACTCCCTTGGACTGCAAAGAAACAAACCAGTCAATCCAAAAGGAAGTCAACCCTGAACATTCATTGGATGGATTGATGCTGAACCTGAAGCTCCAAAATTTTGGTCACCTGATGCACAGAGCCAGCTCATTGGAAAAGACTCTAATTTTGGGAAAGATTGAAGGCGAGAGAAGGGTGCAATAGAGGATGAAACGGTTGAATGTTATCATCTACTCAATGGACATGAATTTGAGCAAACTCTGGAGAGAGTGAAGGAAAGAAAAGCCTGGTGTGCTGCAGTCCATGAGGTCACAAAAATCAGACATGGCAACTGAACAACAACAAATTCTTCATAGTTTATTAATACTGCTGCTGGGGTCCAGCCTCAGCAGAGTCCAGGGATACCCTCAGGATGAATGGCGTCAGCAAACGAAAGAATGACATGATGAGACCAAGCTTCGGTGAGCGAGGCCCGTAACTTTATTTTCAAAAAGAGCTTTTATAGCCTGACTTGTACAGAGAGGAAAATGAAAGATGCAAAGTCATGAAGAGTCAGCTCAAACATTCCAGCAGGTTTGCCCTTATCAAAACCAGGATTTTTTCTGCATACCTTTCTCATAAAAAAGGCTTTTATGTTGTGTATATTATCTTCTGGCCTTGGAGGCCTGTTGACATTTTATAACCCTTTTTTGATAAAGGTTGATCAACCAGAAAACTTGTTTTCCCTTGAAGTGTTTTTTCTTTATACTTCTAATCTGTGTCAGCCTCAGTTCAGTTCAGTTCACTTCAGTCGCTCAGTCATGTCTGACTCTTTGTGACCCCATCAATCACAGCACGCCAGGCCTCCCTATCCATCACCAACTCCCGGAGTTCACTCAGACTCACGTCCATCGAGTCTGTGATGCCATCCAGCCATCTCATCCTCGGTCGTCCCCTTCTCCTCCTGCCCTCAATCCCTCCCAGCATCAGAGTCTTTTCCAGTGAGTCAACTCTTCACATGGGGTGGCCAAAGTACTGGAGCTTCAGCTTTAGCATCATTCCTTCCAAAGAAGTCCCAGGGCTGATCTTCAGAATGGACTGGTTGGATCTCCTTGCAGTCCAAGGGGCTCTCAAGAGTCTTCTCCAACACCACAGTTCAAAAGGATCAATTCTTCGGTGCTCAGCCTTCTTCACAGTCCAACACTCACATCCATACATGATCACAGGAAAAACCATAGCCTTGACTAGATGGACCTTAGTCGGCAAAGTAATGTCCCTGCTTTTGAATATGCTATCTAGGTTGGTCATAACTTTTCTTCCAAGGAGTAAGCGTCTTTTAATTTCATGGCTGCAGTCAACATCTGCAGTGATTTTGGACTCCCCAAAAATAAAGTCTGACACTGTTTCTACTGTTTCCCCATCTATTTCCCATGAAGTGATGGGACCAGATGCCATGGTCTTCGTTTTCTGAATGTTGAGCTTTAAGCCAACTTTTTCACTCTCCTCTTTCACTTTCCTCAAGAGGCTTTTCAGTTCCTCTTCATTTTGCCATAAGGGTGGTGTCATCTGCATATCTGAGGTTATTGATATTTCTCCCAGCAATCTTGATTCCAGCTTGTGTTTCTTCCAGTCCAGCGTTTCTCATGATGTACTCTGCATATAAGTTAAATAAGCAGGGTGACAATAGACAGCCTTGACGTACCCCTTTTCCTACTTGGAACCAGTCTGTTGTTCCATGTCCAGTTCTAACTGTTTCTTCCTGACCTGCATACAGATTTGTCAAGAGGCAGTTCAGGTGGTCTGGTATTCCCATATTTTTCAGAATTTTCCACAGTTTATTGTGAGCCACACAGTCAAAGGCTTTGGCATATTCAATAAAGCAGAAATAGATGTTTTTCTGGAACTCTCTTGCTTTTTCCATGATCCAGTGGATGTTGGCAATTTGATCTCTGGTTCCTCTGCCTTTTCTAAAACCAGTTTGAACATCAGGGAGTTCACGGTTCACGTATTGCTGAAGCCTGGCTTGGAGAATTTTGAGCATTACTTTACAAGCATGTGAGATGAGTGCAATTGTGTGGTAGTTTGAGCATTCTTTGGCATTGCCTTTCTTTGGAATTGGAATGAAAACTGACCTTTTCCAGTCCTGTGGCCAACTGCTGAGTTTTCCAAATTTGCTGGCATATTGAGTGCAGCACTTTCACAGCATCATCTTTCAGGATTTGAAACAGCTCAACTGGAATTCCATCACCTCCACTAGCTTTGTTTGTAGTGATTCTTTCTAAGGCCCACTTGACTTCAAATTCCAAGATGTCTGGCTCTAGATTAGTGATCACATCATCATGATTATCTGGGTCGTGAAGATCTGTTTTGTACAGTTCTTCTGTGTATGCTTGCCACCTCTTCTTAATATCTTCTGCTTCTGTTAGGTCCAGACCATTTCTGTCCTTTATCGAGCCCATCTTCACATGAAATGTTCCCTTGGTATCTCTAGTTTTCTTGAAGACATCTCTAGTCTTTCCCATTCTGTTGTTTTCCTCTATTTCTTTGCATTGATCACTGAAGAAGGCTTTCTTATCTCTTCTTGCTATTCTTTGGAACTCTGCATTCAGATGCTTATTTCCTTCCTTTTCTCCTTTGCTTTTCGCCTCTCTTCTTTTCTCAGCTATTTGTAAGCCCTCCCCAGACAGCCATTTTGCTTTTTTGCATTTCTTTTCCATGGGGATGGTTTTGATCCCTGTCTCCTGTACAATGTCACAAACCTCATTCCCTAGTTCATCAGGCACTCTATCTATCAGATCTAGACGCTTAAATCTATTTCTCACTTCCACTGTAAAATCATAAGGGATTTAAGTCATACCTGTATGGTGTAGTGGTTTTCCCTACTTTCTTCAATTTAAGTCTGAATTTGGCAATAAGGAGTTCATGATCTGAGCCACAGTCAGCCCCTGGTCTTGTTTTTGTTGACTGTATAGAGCTTCTCCATGTTTGGCTGCAAAGAATATAATCAATGTGATTTCAGTGTTGACCATCTGGTGATGTCCATGTGTAGAGTCTTCTCTTGTGTTGTTGGAAGAGGGTGTTTGCTATGACCAGTGCATTTTCTTGGCAAAACTCTATTAGTCTTTGCCCTGCTTCATTCTGCATTCCAAGGCCAAATTTGCCTGTTACTCCAGGTGTTTCTTGAGTTACATTCTCATGGAGCAAAGGTGGAGTGGGTTACAACAACAACAACAAAGTACTTATTAGCCAAAGGTCTGATGTGGTTAATACCAAGGCTACTACTTGTGTTTCTTACATTCCAACTATATTAACTAATGCACTCCCAGGCACACAATGGATAAGGGATATGGGAACCTGGCAGCAAGCATTGGCTCAACAATGAAACAGTTCACCAGCATTATTTTGATAAAAATTTTTCACCCCTCAAACAGCTTTATATTTTTAGAATACTTAGGCTTCCCGTGTCATGGTTTGTGAACAGTCATATGCGTAGTTGCAAGAGTCTGGATAAACCTGCCAAGCAAGCTAGAATGCTAACAGGGGGTTTGAATTGAAATGCTCCTTTCATGCCCAGGAGACTTATCAACTAGAGCCCTAAGTTGAATTCTCCAGAGAAAGGTGGTCGGGCATAGCCCCCTGTTAATATCAGAAGAGTTGGTGAAAGGCATAATATAGTATACAGTAGACAGACAGATTTTGGTTTGGATAGATGCTCGAGCAGGTCCAGGGAGTCCCTCGAGTCCTGATCTGCCTTGCCTGTCAGGTCCTCTCTGCATGACCTTGTCATGGGTGGGATCTCCCGTGCTGGGTCCCGACATACTGCAAACTTAGCAGAGATCTCTATGAGTCCTTATCAATTTATTCATTTCCATATTTTAAGATGGTAAAAAATACGATTTATATGAGCCCAAGATTTATTACAAGTGATAATCCACACAAACCTGCAGGCATATATAACGCTTTCTTTGGGGTGATAGCCATTATCACTTTAAATAAATTTATAATAGTTTTTTATTTGGTAAGCATTTTTTAAAGAGAAAAAACCAAACTATAATCACTTTTGAACTTTGATGTTTGTCCCTCTTATATTGTAGTTTTCATTTCATTTTTTGGATTCAATTTCTATGGATTATATGTGATGACTGGTATCGCAGTGTGTTGCAGTATAAATTATTTAACAATCATTTAGAAATGAAAGTAATTATATAAATTATATTCAAGCTCAAGATTTTTTCTAAAAAGAACACTTTAATGTTGAGTAGGCTTTTCTGTTGCACATCTGAGTATAAAAGCAGAGATGATTAGAGTTCTTTAGGCTCTATGAAATATTGTGGGAAAGAGGTTTAGGAATTATCTTAATACTATCAAAGATGCAAGTTCTGTGAATATCTTAGATATTTTAGACCTGGTATATTGCACAAATCCCATGGTTTAGGAGGGGCCATGGGGCCCATAAAAATCTACTAGTACTCTCCTAGCTAAATGATGTCACTCTTAATTTCCATTATGATTCTATACTAAGAACATCAATTTTGAAGTTGGAGAATGAGCATAGATTTAGGTTTTTAATAACAAAATGAGGCAGTATTTTTATATCAGGATGGGTGGTGAAATTTAAATCTGTTCACTCCCATAATGAACATATTTGTATTTCTACACTATATAACTTTTTGAATCATAGAAATACTGGAATTTTCAGAATTGATAACAGGCCAATGAAGAAGACAGTGTGGAAAGCATTTTTCACATTCATCAATAATAATGAGCGGAACTTCTTGTTAAAAATGCTTCTACCTCACACTATCCCAAATTGCCCATTACCATATGACCACCAATCTCTGACTCTATTTTTAGAGAAATTCTCTCCCATAATATATTATCACATTTTCAAAATCAGTCAATTAATTTAACTCAGGATGACAGTGAACCGTGAACTGCCAGATGTTTAAGCTGATTTTAGAAAAGGCAGAGGAACAAGAGATCATATTGCCAACATCCGCTGGATCATGGAAAAAGAAAGAGAGTTCCAGAAAAATGTCTATGTCTGCTTTATTGGCTATGCCAAAGCCTTTGACTGTGTGGATCACAATAAACTGTGGAAAATTCTGAAAGAGATGGGGATACCAGACCACCTGAACTGCCTCTTGACAAATCTGTATGCAGGTCAGGAAGCAACAGTTAGAATTGGACATGGAACAACAGACTGATTACAAATAGGAAAAGGAGTACATCAAGGCTGTCTGTTGTCACCCTGCTTATTTAACTTCTATGCAGAGTACATCATGAGAAACGCTGGGCTGGAAGAAGCACAAGCTGGAATCAAGACTGCCGGGAGAAATATCAATAACCTCAGATATGCAGATGACATCACTCATAGGAGAAAGTAAAGAGGAACTAAAAGCCTCTTGATGAAAGTGAAAGAGGAGAGTGAAAAAGTTGACTTAAAGCTCAACATTCAGAAAACAAACATCATGGCATCTGGTCCCATCACTTCATGGGAAATAGATGGAAACCGCAGAAACAGTGTCAGACTTTATTTTTTTGGCTCCAAAATCACTGCAGATGGTGATTGCAGCCATCAAGTTAAAAGTTGCTTACTCCTTGGAAGAAAAGTTATGACCAACCTAGATAGCATATTCAAAAGCAGAGATATTACCTTGCCAACAAAGGTCCATCTAGTCAAGGCTATGGTTTTTCCAGTGGTCATGTATGGATGTGAGAGTTGGACTGTGAAGAAAGTTGAGCACCAAAGAATTGATGCTTTTGAACTGTGGTGTTGGAGAAGACTCTTGAGAGTCCCTTGGACTGCAAGGAGATCCAACCAGTCCATTCTAAAGGAGATCAGTCCTGGGTGTTCTTTGGAAGGAATGATGCTGAAGCTGAAACTCCACTACTTTGGCCTCCTCGTGTGAAGAGTTGACTCATTGGAAAAGACCCTGATGCTGGGAGGGATTTGGGGCAGTGGAAGAAGGGGACGACAGAGTATGAGATGGCTGGATGGCATCACTGATTCAATGAACATGAGTTTGAGTGAACTTCAGGAGTTGGTGTTGGACAGGGAGGCTGTGATTCTTAGGGTCGCAAAGAGTCGAACACGGCTGAGTGACTGAACTGAACTGAACTGAACTGAAGATAAATCTGAATTATTTTAGCAGAAGTTAAAAATTCTAGTAACTTTTGAATCCTCAGATTTGTTTTTATTAAGGAGTTTATTCTAAGATTCATTTAGTGTATACTTGGGTACATATCTCTTATTGATTGGTCCCTAGATTCAAGCCATTTCCTGAGAGGCTTATCTCTAATTAGTTCATAGATTTATTCTTTCCAGTTTTCCAGCTCCTCCAATTGCATTTTAATTCTCTAAACTGGCTCTTAATTTTTTTCTCTTTTCTCTTTATCCTCAATTCATCACTTATTTCATTCATTGCTAACACTCAATATCATTAATGCTGACTTAATTATCTTTCCTGTTAAATAACCATAACAGTTCTAAAGCTGTGTCATATGTGATAACTCAACAAGGAAACATATTCCAATTCAATTAGAAACAAAGAGTAAGATTTTTACCACAACTTTAAGCTGTGTCATATGTGATAACTCAACAAGGAAACATATTCCAATTCAATTAGAAACAAAGAGTAAGATTTTTACCACAACTTTAAAATCTAGCTTAACTAGAAGCTATTTTTTTTTTTTGACATGCAAATAAAAAATGAAAACTACAGTATAACTTTCATTCTTATTGTATTTTATTATTTTCTTCATCCAAAATTGTTTATTTATCAGCATCTATTTTAACTTAGTGGGTTACCCACTGAATTTAGGCTCTAAATGAGCTGTTTAATGTCAGAAAACTATCATTATACATCAATGAGATCAAATTCTAACACTTTGCAGTAAAAACTTTGGCAAAGAACTTTTTAAAAGAAAAAGCTGAGACAAATTAAGAATCTTTTTTTTTAATCATAAGAAATTCACTGGATATAATACAACTAAACTTCCCAAATATAAAATTTAAGGCATCCAAATAAACCCATTAAGAGGCATGTTAATTCAAAGAAGATAAATTAACCAAATCTTCAGAAATAGCATATTTCATACTAGGACAACTTTGGTTGCTGAGGTATTGTAATGCACAGAGCACATCAAACTGATAAACTAATCGTCAATCCTCTGGAGAATGAAATGGCAACACACCGAAGTATTCTTCCTCAGGAAATCTTAAGGACATAGGAACCTGGAGGGCTACAGTCCATGGGGTTGCAAGAGTTGGACACTACTACCACCACCACCATAAGTTCAGTTCAGTCACTCAGTCATGTCCAACTCTTTGTGAACCCGTGAATCGCAGCACGCCAGGCCTCCCTGTCCATCACAATCTCGCGGAGTTCACTCAAACTCACGTCCATCGAGTCAGTGATGCCATGCAGCCATCTCATCCTCTGACGTCCCCTTTTCCTCCTGCCCCCAATCACTCCCAGCATCAGAGTCTTTTCCAATGAGTCAACTCTTCACATGAGGTGGCCAAAGTAGTGGAGTTTCAACTTTAGCATCATTCCCTCCAAAGAACACCCAGGACTGATCTCCTTTAGAATGGACTGGTTGGATCTCCTTGCAGTCCAAGGGACTCTCAAGAGTCTTCTCCAACACCACAGTTCAAAAGCATCAATTCTTTGGTGCTCAACTTTTTCACAGTCCAACTCTTCCATCCATACATGACCACTGGAAAAAACATAGCCTGGACTAGACAGACCTTTGTTGGCAAGGAAATATCTCTGCTTTTGAATATGCTATCTAGGTTGGTCGTAACTTTTCTTCCAAGGAGTAAGCATCTTTTAATTTCATGGCTGGAATCACCATCTGCAGTGATTTTGGACTCCCCAAAAATAAAGTCTGACACTGTTTCCACTGTTTCCCCATCTATTTCCCATGAAGTGATGGGACCAGATGCCATGATCTTCACTTTCTGAATGTTGAGCTTTAAGCCAACTTTTTCACTCTCCTCTTTCACTTTCATCAAGAGGCTTTTTAGTTCCTCTTCACTGTCTGCCATAAGAGTGATGTCATCTGCATATCTGAGGTTATGGATATTTCTCCTGGCAATCTTGATTCCAGCTTGTGCTTCTTCCAGCCCAGCGTTTCTCATGATGTACTCTGCATAGAAGTTAAATAAGCAGGGTGACAACAGACAGCCTTGATGTACTCCTTTTCCTATTTGTAATCAGTCTGTTGTTCCATGTCCAGTTCTAACTGTTGCTTCCTGACCTGCATATAGGTTTCTCAAGAGGCAGGTCAGGTGGTCTGGTATTCCCATCTCTTTCAGAATTTTCCAGTTTATTGTGATCCACACAGTCAAAAGCTTTGGCATAGTCAATAATCTTGTCAAAATGTTTTATTTACATAGTTATTATAAATAGGCATTGGTCAGCAAAATCCTTGCTAAAATGTACATAGTAAATATCTCGGTTTTGTGGCCACATAATATCTCTATTACATATTACTTTTCTTGTTTGCTTTATAACCTTTAATATATAAAGCTTGTTTTTATCTTGAATGTTGTATAAAAGTGAACTACAGGATGTATATGACACATAATTCATATTTTACTCGTCCTTCTTCAGAAGGAAGTTGAAAAATCCTACAAGGAAGCAACTACACAGATTTAAAATACGGGATGTTGGAGGACAATGAGGCTGCTTTCTTCAAAAAGTAAATGGCAAGGGACTAAAGAGATAAAACTATATGTCATATATGAACCCTGTCTGTATAAATGAGATTAGACTGCAGTTGATTATTTAAAAAAAAAAAAAAACTTTAAAAGACATTTTAGAATACTTTTGCTGATTCTAAAGTAAGCATTCCCCATTTACAAAAGTATTGATATCTGAAGTTATAACTACTTTCCAGTATTCCTTAATATTAGCAATACAGTATATTATCTGAAGTAATATTTGCCATAGATTTGAAAGTCTAAAAGCCTGCTGATTTTAAGTAACTGTAAATTTCTTACAGACTAAGCTTGTAAATCTGGAATAATTAGGTCAATATTCTACTTGAGGAATCAGATAATTTAAACATGGATATCATGCTGATATATTCTCAATCACGTTGTAGATAAAGCTCTTAGAAACAACATTTAACTCTATGAGCACAAGTAAGTAATAAACTTAGTATCAGAACTACCAAAGAGGTAGAATCTATGGGCAGGATCTTCAGATGAGTAAGATTGTTTCCTGTGAAGAGTCACAAGGATATACTGGTTCTATCTTCAGCTGTGTGTTAATGACCTGATAGAGTTATGGGTCATTTGTATGTTTGTACAATCATCTGTATGTCTCTGTTCTCCCCCTATAGCTTAAAGGAAGTTCTATATTGATATTTATGAAATGACATGAATCAATCATTGAATCAGTCCTGCTACCTGCAGTATTGCTCTGTGACAGAGTAACTACCCTAAACCCCAAACCCACTGTAAACTTCCATTTGATATCAGATTTATAGCATAATATCCCTAATAAAAAATACAACAGTGGCAACAAAGGCATTTAGACCTCCAATTAATCCCCTCAGCGACTAAAACTAAGGAACCTTCAGTTATCTTGTCATTGTGCTTGTGATCAGTCAAGTAATTTCTGAAAAATTGTTCAAGGTTAGTTGGAATTAATGAACACCGAAATTACTCAATATCAACAGTTACAATGCTTGCTCATGCCCTGTCCTTGATATTAGTTAAAATTCTCTCATGATTCAAACTAATAGCAGAAAGGGAATCTTTGCAGAATGCCAAACTTCTTTCAGAGTCTCCCACCCTGAAAGAAAAATAACAAATGCCTCCCAATGCCAAGAGAATTCTATACAACAAAGTGCTATATAAATCCACATAAGGCCACACAAACAACAAAGCCTTCCTTCAATCTAAGATGAGAGTTTTCAAATTTCAAGTCATTCACCCAGCACTTTTTAATATGAAATAGAATTTAACAAAACATGCCTTATGTTGTTAAAAAAATTGTCTTTTGAAATTTTGCTTTAATTATACACACAAACATGTGTGCTGGGTGGCAATGGCAATTTGTTATTACATCAGGGTACAGTTAAAAATGTTTGAAGTTTCTAATAATTGAAGGGATAACAGAATAATAGGACTAGGTCCTTTTTCTACTTTTCTATCCTAAGAAGAAGGGATTGAGGGCTTATTAAACCCATCTAACAATTAAATTGAAGGTTACAAAATTTTCTTTTCCTCTCAACAGTTGTGAAGTTAAGGAATAGGCACAGAAACCATGTTCTCTTTCATTTGTCAGGACCATAAACAAAGTTAATAATAGTTATTACCCAAGTTGATTCCTTGTGGTATGTAATTTCTATATTAACAAACATTTTAGGTTGGACCATTTTTGTATTATTTACAAGGATTCTTATTATCCATGTATCACTTTTTCCAAGACTAGGAGATATATCTATGGTATTATGAAACTTGGAAAACTCTAGCTTAATCTTACTATCTAAAGTCATAGTAAGAAACAAAATTCTTGGTTAACTCAAGTTTCCCATTTTGTTTATAGCAAAAATGATTAATGGTCTTCTAATTGGTAAATCAATACTTTGCTTAATTGTATTTTTCTCAGAATTACATATCTCTAGTTCATTAGCTCTTTTAAATAACAGCCTGCTTTGGAAAACTGCACAAGACTTGATTTTTTTTTTTCTTTTAGAGTCTTAATAACTCTTTTGTTCTTATGTATCTTAGTCTTTCTCTAAGTCTGGACAAACAAGGATAAAAACATAGGTATCTTCATATATTTTATGCAACGGTGTTGTTGTCGCTCAGTCATGTCTGACTCTTTTGAGACACTGTGGACTATAGCCTGCCAGGCTCTTCTCTCCATGGGATTTTCTAGGCAAGAATGCTGAGTGGGTAGGCATTCCTTTCTCCAGGGGATATTCTCTGACCCAGGGATCAAGAGCCACATCTCTTGCATTACAGACAGATTCTTTACCACTGACCCACTGGGGACGCCCCAAGAATAAAAAAAAAAAAAATTTAGAAGACTCTCTGACTGTTCAAAACTTTACAATAGTAATAAGTTTAGGAATAAACCATTCAGTGATTATGGATCATGTATTATGGAATCTAAGAAAGTGTGTCATCATATTAAAAAAAACCAAAAATCTCATAAACTCATAAAAAAAAAGAATACACTCATGAAGGCTGGCAGTATGCAAATAAACTAGAAGGCTAATGTTCATCCATTTAAGAATTATTCACGGAGTTCTAACTCTGTGATTGGCTTAGATAAGTAGGAAAAATAGGGAAAACCCCTGGGCTCATGGGAATCGCCTTCTAGTGGGCAATTTAAACAATACAGAAGCTCATCGATAAACTACAAAGATAACTTCATTTAGAGTAAGTGCTACAAAGATAACAAACAGTGACTCCTGCTAGGGGGAATAATATAAATTTAGCTTCCAGTGACAGCCTCACTGAGGACGGGGTGTGTTAACTGAGTCACAGTTGAATAGCAAGGAGTCTACTGTGTCATTCCTTATTTTGGGGGGACTCCAAAATCACTGCAGACAGTGATTGCATCCATGAAATTAAAAGATGCTTACTACTTGGAAGGAAAGTTATGACCAACATAGACAGCATATTAAAAAGCAGAGACATTACTTTGCCAACAAAGGTTTATCTAGTCAAGGCTATGGTTTTTCCAGTAGTCATATATGGATGTGAGAGTTGGACTATGAAGAAAGTTGAGTGCCGAAGAATTGATGCTTTTGAACTGCTTGAGAGTCCCTTGGACTGCAAGATCCAACCAGTCCATCCTAAAGGAGATCAGTCCCAGGTGTTCATTGGAAGGACTGATGTTGAAGTTGAAACTCCAATCTTTTGGCCATCTGATGCAAAGAGCTGACTCATTTGAAAAGACTCTGATGCTGGAAAAGATTTAAGGCAGGAGGAAAAGGGGACGACAGAGGATGAGATGGTTGGATGGCATCACCAAATCAATGGACATGAGTTTGGGTAAACTCCGGGAGTTGGTGCTGGACAGGGAGGCCTGGCATGCTGCAGACCATGGGGTCGCAAAGAGTCGGACACGATTGAGAAACTGAACTGACCTGAACTGCTGTGTTATTCAGGTTGAGGGGAAAGCAGGTCTGCAGGCCTAATACAGAAATATTCTTAGTGCAAATAAGAAGAAAAGGAGGATAATCTTGCTGATGCATGGCAAATGGGAAGGAAAAGACTCATTATTATCTTATCAATATTATGTTATCAACCCATCTATTACTTTCTTTAAAATATTATCAGTGTAGTAAATAAAACTTAACTTTTAAAAAATTAACTGGAATTAAATGTGACTCCTTGTCCTCCATTTCACTAGGCTGATGAAAAATTCTGTCATTATGGAGGTGTCCAGTATATTTAGAGGTTCCCAGAGCTGGGTTTTCAAGTGTTTTCCACTGTGTTGCCCACTGTCCAAGCCAGCCTTGGCCCCTTGAGGTCAAGTGACTCAGTTCTTCAACATGTACAGGGCATGAATATCTTTGACTGGAAAACCTGTGCCCAGGACACAAGCTCCCTACATATCTTGTAGGTATCTGCTGACACTAGCCCTGGGTGCCTTTAACTCTTTGGAATACAACAAAATAGTCAGGTCTATATCACCATTCATCTGAAAGCATCAGAGCTGCATCTCCTCCCTAGACTTCAGGGATCTTCCTTTCTTTTAGGTTGTTTCTCAAAGAGCTTTCAGAGTTCTCCTCTTGTACATAAAGAAGTCCATACAAAATAAACAACCTTCGAAAGAAACCAAAACAATACTAAAGGATATTCTTCCCTGAATCAATAATATGCAAAAAACCCACAAAAATTTTAAAAGAGGGAATTAGAGGAAGGATACAGAATACAAATATATATATATATATATACACACATATATACAAACACATATACAAACATGTATATATATACATATATACACACACATATACAAACATGCAGACACATACATTTTAGGGAATTAAAATATTACTAATTTGTGTGTGTTCTCAGTCGCTTAATCGTATCTGACTCTATGCTACCAACTGTAGCCCACCAGGCTCTTCTGTCCATGGGATTTTTCAGGCAACAATACTGGAGTGGGTTGTTATTTCCTTTTCCAGGGGATATTCCCAACCAGGGATTGAACCTGTGTCTCCTACATCTCCTGCATTGCAGGCAGATTCTTTACTGCTGAGCCACCACAGAAGTGCCATTTAGGATATAGGATTTAGGATATAAGATATAAGATATAGGAATACTAATTTAGGATATAGGAAAAGATGCAAGAGCAGGCTTAGTGAAAAACTGTTCAATTTTTTGAGTATGAAAATAGAGACGAGATTGTTAAAAATGCAGAATTAAGAGCTCAGATCTGAAGAGATATCGTGTAGGGAATCAATGTTTATATTTCTGAATTTGAGATAGTGTATAATCTTAGAAGAAAACTACTTAAATTATGAAATCCAAATCTGGAAGAACTTTCTAAAGGTAAATATACTTAAACTGCAGATTAGTTAAAAAATAAAGCAATGAAATAATTTTCTTGATATATTGAAAAATAATATCTCTTCTTAACTATAATGATTTTGGAACTCTAAATTCCTGATATAAAAATTCACACAGAGAGACTTCAAGATTAAGATTCTAAAGAGTTTAAATAACACATGGTTTAAAATTGAAAAATTCCTTAAAGCTTAAGATTTAATTAGAGCATTATTCTTTTGATTTCTCAATTAAAACAAAACAAGTACAACACTTAGGAAAGTAATAATATTTAGAGCTATCATAGTAAGATAGACCATGAACTCAAGAAGGGTGGATGGAGGAGGAAAGAACATAATCTGAAATAAAATTAAAAATGACAGAGATCACAAAAATGGAACCAGTGTGGAATGGAGAATCATATTACAGATTAAATCAAAGAAGTGGCATAATTAGAGTCTTAACCATTTTGTATGAAAAACACTAAAACAGATGTATAACTCAAATGTAAGATGAGAAATCAATGTTGGAAACTTCCAGAACTTTCAAGCAACATTAAATATTTCAGTCTATAACTGACAACAGCAAAAGTCAATTACAATTGCCTTTTAAAAACTATTTCTCCCTCTACCCAAAGTTACTTTTGAAACTAGATTTGAAAACATTCATCTTCCTCTGATGTTTTATGAAGGTTATTTGGATTTGTATCAGTTACTCTTTTATCTAAAAAAGAAAAAAAAAACTATATTTGTTAACTATTTATGCTTTGTATTATTATTTACAGCTATAAATTGTTCTTATTTTTGAAAAAGATGTGAGTTCAAAAATTATATAGTGATATAATAACTCAGTTGCACATATTTGGGAATATCATAATATACACTTTTTTCCAAAAATGTTCAAAATTAGGGAATGTGGTTATAACTGAATTTTTTAAGCCCTTTTTTATGATAGAAAGTTGTCTTGCAAATTACTGTTGTCAAACTGCAATGTAGTCATCCAAGTATCTGTTAACATATATCTCTCCTCTATAGATGCAAATATTAAAAGATTCATTGGTTATTAGTGATTCACTCTAGTGTACTTAGTAGCCTATTATACCAAATGGAATCAATTCTTGCCAAGATGACAATCTTTAAAAATACCATTGATTTATAAAATAAACAGGCCATTGTGAACTTGTGCTTCACTCAATATTTGTCAGAGCCATGCATGTATTTCTTTCTGAAACATTTTTTTTTAAATTCCTCTCAAATTTCTGTTTCTTTAAAGATTAACTCACTACTATCAGCTATTGAATTCAGTACAGTTGCTCAGTTGGGTCTGACTCTTTATGACCTCATGGACAGCAGCACGCGAGGCCTCCCTGTTCATCACCAACTCCCGGAGTTTACCCAAACTCATGTCCATTGAGTTGGTGATACCATCCAACCATCTCATCCTCTTGTCCCCTTATCCTCCTGCCTTGAATCTTTCAAAGCATCTTTTCAAATGAATCAGCTCTTCATATCAAGTGGTCAAAGTATTGGAGTTTCAACTTCAACATCAGTCCTTCCAATGAAAACTCAGGACTGATCTCCCTTAAGATAGATTGATTGAATCTCCTTTCAGTCCAAGAGACTCAAGAGTCTTCTCCAACACTCCAGAGTATCAATTCTTTGGCGCTCAACTTTCTTCATAGTCCAGCTCTCACATCCATACATGACTATTGAAAAAACCATAGCTTTGATGAGATGGACCTTTGTTCACAAAGTAATCTCTCTGCTTTTTAATATGCTGTCTAGGTTGGTCATAACTTTCCTCCCAAGGAGCAAGAGTCTTTTAATTTAATGGCTTTAGTCACCATCTGCAGTGATTTTGGAGCTCAAGAAAATAAAGTCTGTCACTGTTTCAACTGTTTCACCATCTATTTGCCATGAAGTGATGGGACAGGATGCCATGATTTCTGAATGTTGAGCTTTAAGCCAACTTTTTCACTCTCCTCTTTCACTTTGATCAAGAGCTCTTCAGTTCTTTGTTTTCTGCCATCAGGGTGGTGTCATCTGCATATCTGAGGTTATTGATATTTCTCCCAGCAATCTTGATTGAAGCTTGTGCTTCAACCAGCCTAGTGTTTCTCATGATGTACTCTGCATATAAGTTAAATAAGCAAGGTGACAATATGCAGCCTTGACATACTTCTTTTCCTGCTTGGAACCAGTGTGCTGTTCCATGTCCAATTCTAACTGTTGCTTCTTGACCTGCATACAGATTTCTCAAGAGGCAGTTCAGGTGGTCTGGTATTGCCATCTCTTGAAGAATTTCCTACAGCTTGTTGTGATCCTCACAGTCAAAGGCTTTGGCATAGTCAATAAAGCAGATATAGATGTTTTTCTGGAATTCTCTTGTTTTTTTGATGATCCAGCAGATGTTGGCAATTTGATCTCTGCTTCCTCTGTCTTTTCCAAATACAGCTTGAACATCTGGAAATTCACAGCGCAATTATTCTTGAAGCTTGGCTTGGAGAATTTTGAACATTACTTTACTAGCGTTTGAGATGAGTGCAATTGTGTGGTAGTTTGAGCATTCTTTGGCAGTCTTTGGTAGTTTGAGCATTGCCTTTCTTAGGGACTGGAATGAAAACTGACCTTTTCTAGTCCTGGGGCCACTGCTGAGTTTTCCAAGTTAGCTAGCATATTGAGTACAGCACTTTCAGAGCATCATCTTTCAGGATTTGAAACAACTCAACTGGAATTCCATCACCTCCACTAGCTTTGTTTGTAGTGATGCTTCCTAAGGCCCACTTGACTTCATATTCCAGGATGTCTGGCTCTAGGTGAGTGATCACACCATCGTGATTATCTGGGTCATGAAGATGTTTTCTGTACAGTTCTTCTGTGCATTCTTGCCACCTCTTAATATCTTCTGCTTTTGTTAGGTCCATACCATTTCTGTCCTTTATCGAGCCCATCTTTGTATGAAATGTTCTCTTGGTATCTCTGATTTTCTTGAAGAGACCTCTAGTCTTTCCCATCCTATTGTTTTCCCCTATTTCTTTGCACTGATCACTGAGGAAGGCTTTCTGATCTCTTCTTTTTATTCTTTGGAACTCTCCATTCAAACGGGTATATCTTTCCTTTTCTCCTTTGCCTTTTGCTTCTCTTCTTTTCACAGCTAGGTGTAAGGCCTCCTTAGGCAGCCATTTTGCTTTTTTGCATTTCTTTTTCTTGGGGATGGTCTTGATCCCTGTCTCTTGTACAATGTCGTCAACCTTTATCCATAGTTCATCAGGTACTTTTTCTATCAGATCTAGTCCCTTAAATCTATCAGCTATTAAATGTTGACATATCTCAGGCAACAATGAAAGATCTCCTTGTCCCTTCTCTCTAGACTTCTCTCCAAGGAAAAAATTATCCACAATAGTAATATTTATATGGATATCTTTTCAGTATATGGACCTAGGCCACACTTTTAAGACTAAGGACCAATATAACCAACTGATATTTAACATTTCTTTGCATTTGTCAAAAATTCTTCAAACGCAATGTGTCCTAAATTAAAAACAAAATGTACTTCATTCTAAGAATTGAATCACTTCAAATGTTCTCTAACTTAATATATAGTGGCATTATGGGTTTATTTTCCCCAAGATGAAAACACAGAATTCATGTTTGATGAATTTTTCTTTATATAATTAAGCACTAGGTCTCTTTGATTTTATTTCTGATCTGTATCTCACAAATCCATTCTTATAGTCTCTGTCTCAATTGTCCATCTGGTTGCAGCCTTTCACATGGTCAATGAAACCTCACATTAATGAAACAATATTAATCTTCTATTGGCCCCTCCAAACAGGTAGCAAGTAATGCTTAAAACAGATCTTTTGAAATAGAAAATTTGGTATGCCATCCCATTTTTTTTTTAAGATAAAGAATATAATCCTTATCAGAATCCTCAGTTTCTATAAGAATCAGCACCTGGTTGCCATTTTGAACCTCTTCCTATCAATCTCTATTTACCCAAGATTGTGACCATGATTCTTCTCACATCAGAGGATTTGAATAAATCTTTTTCTTAAATTAGAACATTTCAGCAATTTTTCCCCTCTCCCTCTGCTTAGTCAGCTTTAGTACTAGCCCATTTGACCTCAGCTCATTGACCCCACAGATAATTTATACTCTCCTTGTAGCATGCTTTCTTATACATTCTTAAAGAAAATATTAATGTGTAATTAGTTTGCTGATTATTTGATTAACATCAGTCTTCATTAATAAATTGCAAGATTCACGAAGTCAGATTCATTAAGTATGATCATTTTTGTGTCCTTAGCAAATAACACAGTGCTTGCCTCAACTTAAGTGCTCAAACAATGAATATGTGAAGGAATAAGACATTGGATGAAAAAAACATCAAATTTCAATATTAGAACAATGCAAATGTATTCATTATATTTGTAAAATTTTGATGAGTTTAATCTCACTGAATCTCCTATCCTCTATGCATTTAATGTAATCACTTAATTTTCTTTCATATTTTAGTACTCATTTAGGTATTATGATATGGAAATATATTAAGAGTTTATAACATAAAATCACTTAAAGCAAAATACAAAAGCTAAACATTCTGGATTGACCTACAGGTTATCATACTGGGTGGCAATAAGCAGAGAAAGACAAATATCATATGCTATCACTTGTATGTGGAATCTAAAAAATGTTACAAATTAACTTATTTACAATAGAAACAGACTCAGACATAGAAAATAAGCTTATGGTTCCTAAAGGGAAAAGAGGGGAGTGAAAGACAAACAGGATTAACAGATACATGCCATTATATATATAAAATTTTATACAATAAAATTATATAAAAATTTTATAAAATAAAAAAATAAGGTTTTATATATAGCACAGGAAGCTATAGTCAATATGTTGCAATAACCTAAAATGGAAAAGAATCTGAAAAGATACATGTATGTGTATAACAGAATCACTCTGTTGTATACTTGAAACTAACGTGATATTCAATAAAATATTGGCTATCACTCATTAAAATACATTTACCATCTTTGCATACATGAGAGAGTAATTTGATGTGTTAAAAGTTGATAGGATACTACTAGCCCTCCCAAAAGGGGATAAACAGCCTGAGATAATATTTTATTCTATTATGAAGAAAATTTTAATATAAATAACTTATGCTATAGCTTGTTTAAAAGAAAAATAAACACTTGTTTATAAAACATAAAAAATGTGTTGTGTAATATAACTATTTCTTCAGCTTTGGAGGTCGGTTTCCACCATTATATTATTTACCATTATGATCTATGGGCCTCTCACTCCACCTCTGTGAGAAAAAAATCATTCTGCAAATATGTTCTGCTCTTATTTGTAAAATATATAAAGAAATTATGTTATAAAGCCAAATTATCTACTCTCAAGTTACTTTATTAGTGAATAGCATTTTCTACAGTGACAAAAACAAAAATATCAGTAAGAGAGAATTAATTTGTTCTCAATATGTTATATTTTCTTTGCTACAAACAATAGTACACAATGTGTAGTCCTGTTCTTTGTAACTCATTCAATATCAAAGGAATCCTTGTGTTGATTTTGATGAAAAAAAAAAAAAAAGTTTTTTTTTCCAAACGCTTAGTTCAGATAACTTGACAAAGAGAAACATGTGGTACTTTACTATGTTTAGTAAGTATACAACTTTGGAAGTACTTTTGTGTCTGAAATTAGACCTCCAAGGATCATACTATATAAAAACTTTCTATTACAAGAAATCTTTAAAACTATTATGCCTTCATGTCCTCAGCTGTACAGTGTCAGAGCTAAATTGTCTATTCATTCCTTTTTTGTCAGAGGCCTCTGTAGACAATATAATCTTTTTGTCTTTCTCCTATGATACGAGTTTACTCTACCTCAGTGCTCCACTAAACACATTTATAATATTTATTCCTTGTAGAGACATAAAACCTGGCAAATGCAGATATATTTTAATGAAATATAACCAAACCACTTTTTTTCAGTAGTGTGTTTAGGACGTGGATTTGAGCACTCCATGTTGTTTGATATACATGAGAAGCCTAGTCAAAGGTGAGGAAAAACAGACTGGCTGCAGGCTATTTTGTAGCATCATGTTTAAAGGACAACAACTAAAAGCAAAGGGAATAACTGGCAGAAGTACAAAATAGTACACTCAAATTGGATAACCTGAAAAAAGTTGAATTCTATTTAAAAGATATGGGAAGAAAGTAAGGAAACCACAGGGGATGGTGCTGAAGTAAACCTGAAGTGAAAACATTCATTTTGAATAGTAAAGGAGAAAATTTCAAGTGATCAGATTCCAAAACACCCCAGGAAAAAGAGAAGCAAGGGGAAGTTGATGGCACAGTCACAGTTCATAGAAGAATGAAAAGAAAAAAAAAAAAAAAGTGGTTTACATTGATTCAATATAAGTTTGAGGGCCAGTGTTATTTTAAAGCTGCTTTGACAGAACTGTGTAAGGTCAAAATATCCACGTGAAAATGTTTACTTGCGATGAACAGTTAGAAAACTATTGTTTTCATATTAGTCTATGGATAAGCAAATAAATATGCCTGAATGAAGATAAGATGGGGGAAATGAAGGTAGCATGATTCCAAAGCAATCTTTAAAGAAATGAAACAGTCTTATTTCTAAAAAGTTCAGAATTGAAAGTTAAATTATTTTCTAAAATAGAAGTTAAAATAAATTTATAGATATATTTTGTTTGTTTGTTTCAAGAGCACATAGAATATTTTGTAGATAGTGATGCTAGATTTTTTGGAATTCCCAAACTATGTTATTTCAGTGATAAAGCATAGACTTCATATTGAATGGAATACTGAGAATTTCTCTAGATGTATTTTAGAACAAAAGTATAATATTATTTAACAACTTTTTCCTTACTCAATAAAAAGCATCAGTTACCAAGTATTATAATGAAAACCAAAATGCTATTATCAGTTCACAAGATTCCATAAGTAATTTTATCCTCTAAATTTTAAAAAATAACAATTTACTTTATATCTGTATCATCTTAAAATAAATATTTCAAATCTTAATTTTATGATAATACTATGCTATTGTCACTATCAGAGAAAGATGAAATTTTAAATTTATATATTACCTAAGGATCAAATCTTTGCTTCCTAAGACTGATAAATTTATTTTTATGGAACTTACAGAAACAATAAAATAAACTCTAATCCCAAATTTTCATATTGCTTAGACAGAATTTACATCTAGATATGTAACTATCAATTCATTAAAACAACATTAAAATTGAATTCATATTTTTGTATAAGCCATCTTATATTTTAGATATTTCTCCATGGCTCTCTTGCAACTTGCATGTTTACAAATAGGTTGTGACTCTCCTTTTTTCCTCACCATTCTTCAAGTTGGTTTGCATAACAAATAGCTCTGCAACAATAGGCAGACATATTTACTTGCCAGTGAACAGCAATGCCAAAGAATGTTCAAACTACCACACAATTGCCCTCATCTCACATGCTAGCAAAGTAATGCTCAAAATTCTCCAAGTCAGGCTTCAATAGTACATGAATCTTGAACTTCTAGATGTTCAAGCTGGTTTAGAAAAGGCAGAGGAAACAGAGATCAAATGGCCACCATCTGTTGGATCATAGAAAATGCAAGTGAGTTCCAGAAAAGCATCTACTTCTGCTTTATTGACTATGCAAAAAACTGTTGACTGTGTGGATCACAACAAATTGTGGAAAATTTTTAAAGAGATGGGAATACCAGACCTCCTGAACTGCCTCCTGAGAAATCTGCGTGCAGATCAAGAAGCAACAGTTAGAACTAGACATGGAACAACAGACTGCTTCAAAATCTGGAAAGGAGTACCTCAAGGCTGCATATTGTCACCTGTTTATTTAAATTATATGCAGAGTACATTATGAGAAATGCCAGGCTGGAGGAAGCACAAACTGTAATCAAGATTGCCAGGAGAAATATCAATAACCCTAGATATGCAGATAATACCACCTTTATGGCAGAAAGCAAAGAAGAACTAAAGAGCCTCTTGATGAAAGTGAAAGCAGAAAGTGAAAAAGTTGGCTTAAAATTTAACATTTAGAAAACTCAGATCATGGCATCTGGTCCAATCATTTCATGGCAAATAGATGGGGAAACAATGGAAACAGTGAAAGAATTTAATGTTTAGGGGCTCCAAAATCACTGCAGATAGAGACTGTAGCCATGAAACTAAAAGATGCTTGCTCCTTGGAAGGAAAGCTATGATCAATCTAGATAGCATATTACAAAGCAGAGACATTTCTTTTAACAAAGATCCATCTAGTCAAAGTTATTTTTTTTTTTTTCCATTAGTCATGTATGATGTGAGAGCTGGACTATAAAGAAAGCTGAGTGCCAAAGAATTAATGCTTTTGAACTCAGGTGCTGGAGAAGACTCTTGAGTCCCTTGGACTGCAAGGGGATCCAACCAGTCTATCCTAATGGAAATTAGTCCTGAATATTCATTGAAAGGACAGATGCTGAAGCTGAAACTCCAATCCTTTGGCCACCTGATGCTAAGAACTAACTCACTAGAAAAGACCCTGATGCTGGGACAGATTGATGGCAGGAGGAGAAGGGGACGACAGTGGATGAGATTGTTGGATGGCATCACCGACTGTATGGACATGAGTCTGAGTGAACTCCGGGAGTTGGTGATGGACAGGGAGGCCTGGCGTGCTGCGATTCATGGGGTCGCAAAGAGTCAGACACGACTGAACAACTGAACTGAATTGAACAGAATGGTCTAATGGTTTTCCCTACTTTCTTCAATTTAAGTCTGAATTTGGCAATAAGGAGTTCATGATCTGAGCCACAGTTAGCTCCCGGTCTTATTTTTTGCTGACTGTACAGAGCTTCTCCATCTTTGGGTACAAAGAATAGAATCAATCTGATTTTGTTGTTGACCATCTAGTGAGGTCTATGTGTAGAGACTTCTCTTGTGTTGTTGGAAGAGGATGTTTGCTATGACCAGTGCGTTCTCTCGGCAAATCTCTATTAGCTTTAGTCCTGCTTCATTCCGTATCCCAAGGTCAAATTTGCCTGTTATCCTAGGTGTTTCTTGACTTCCTACTTTTCAATTCCAGTCCCAAAACAATGAAAAGAACATCTTTTTTGGGTGTTAGTTCCAAAGGTCTTGTAGGTCTTCATAGAACCATTCGATTTCAGCTTCTTCAGCATTACTGGTTGGGGCATAGACTTGGATTCCTGTGATACTGAGTGGTTTGCCTTGGAAACGAACAGAGATCATTTTGTCATTTTTGAGATTTCATCCAAGTACTGCATTTTGGACTGTTCTGTTGGCTATGATGGCTACTCCATTTCTTCTAAGGGATTCCTGCCCACAGTAGTAAATGTAACGGTCATCTGAGTTGAATTTACCCATTCTAATCCATTTTAGTTCACTGATTCCTAGAATGTCGACATTCACTCTGCCATCTCCTGTTTGACCACTTCCAATTTGCCTTGATTCATGGACCTAACATTCCAGGTTCCTATGTAATATTGCTCTTTACAGCATCAGACCTTGCTTCTAACACCAGTCACATCCACAATTGGCTATTGTTTTTGTTTTGGCTCCATCCCTTCATTCTTTCTAGTTACTTCTGGAGCCACTGCTGAGTTTTCCAGTAGCATATTGGGCATCTACCTACCTGGGGAGTTCCTCTTTCAGTATCCTATCATTTTGCCTTTTCATATTGTTCATGAGATAAGAAAGCCTTCCTCGGTGATCAATGCAAAGAAATAGAGGAAAACAACAGAATGGAAAAGACTAGGGATCTCTTCCAGAAAATTAGAGATATCAAGGGAACATTTCATGCAAAGATGGGCTCGATAAAGGAGAGAACTGAAATGGACCTAACAGAAGCAGAAGATATTAAGAAGAGGAGGCAAGAATACACAGAAGAATTGTACAAAAAAAGATCTTCATGACCAAGATAATCACGATGGTGTGATCACTCACCTAGAGCCAGACATACTGGAATGTGAAGTCAAGTGGGTCTTAGAAAGCATCACTATGAACAAAGCTAGTGGAGGTGATGGAATTCCAGTTAAGGTCTTTCAAATCCTGAAAGATGACGCTGTGAAATGCTGCACTCAGTATGCCATCAAATTTGGAAAACTCAGCAGTGGCCCCAGGACTAGAAAAGGTCAGTTTTCATTCCAATCCCAAAGAAAGGCAATGCCAAAGAATGTGCCAACTACCACACAATTGCACTCATCCCACATGCTAGTAAAGTAATGCTCAAAATTCTCCTAGCCATGCTTCAGTAAGACGTGAACCGTGAACTTCCAGATGTTCAAGCTGGTTTTAGAAAAGGCAGAGGAACCAGAAATCAAATTGCCAACATCCGCTGGATCATCGAAAAAGCAAGAGTTCCAGAAAATCATCTATTTCTGCTTTATTGACTATTCCAAAACCTTTGACTGTGTGGATCACAATAAACGGTGGAAAATTCTGAAAGACATGGTGATACCAGACCACCTGACATGCCTCTTGAGAAACCTATATGCAGGTAGGAAGCAACAGTTAGAACTGGGCATGGAACAACAGACTGGTTCCAAACAGGAAAAGGAGTATGTCAAGGCTGTCTATTGTCACCCTGCTTATTTAATTTCTATGCAGAGTACATCATGATAAACGCTGGGCTGGAAGAAGCACAAGCTGGAATCAAGATTGCCAGGAGAAATATCAATAACCTCAGATATGCAGATGACACCACCCTTACGGCAGAAAGTGAAGAGGAACTAAAAAGCCTCTTGATGAAAGTGAAATAGGAGAGTGAAAAACTTGACTTAAAGCCCAACATTCAGAAAACTAAGATCATGGCATCTGGTCCCATCCCTTCATGGGAAATAGATGGCAAAACAGTGGAGACTGTGTCAGACTTTATTTTGGGCGGCTCTAAAATCACTGCAGATGGTGACTGCAGCCATGATATTAAAAGATGCTTACTCCTTGGAAGGAAAGTTATGACCAACCTAGATAGCATATTCAAAAGCAGAGACATTACTTTGCCAACGAAGGCTAGTCAAGGCTATGGTTTTCCCAGTAGTCATGTATGGTTGTGAGAGTTGGACAGTGAAGAAAGCTGAGCGCCAAAGAATTGATGCTTTTGAACTGTGGTGTTGGAGAAGAATCTTGAGAGTCCCTTGGACTGCAAGGAGATCCAACCAGTCCATTCTAAAGGAGATCAGTCCTGGGTGTTCTTTGGAAGAATTGAAGCTAAAGCTGAAACTCCAATACTCTGGCCACCTCTTGTTAAGAGTTGACTTATTGGAAATGGTGCTGGGAGGGATTAGGGACAGGAGGAGAAAGGGACAACAGAGGATGAGATGGCTGGATGGCATCACCGACTCGATGGAGATGAGCTTGAGTGAACTCAGGGAGTTGGTGATGCACAGGAAGCCCTGGCATGGTGCAATTCATGGGGTCACAAAGAGTCGGACATGACTGAGTGACTGAACTGAACTGAAGCTTTATCTTTAATTTAAACTTATCTTAGCAACACAGCATCCAATCTCGCCATGGAGGTGACTAGAGAAGGGCAATTTGAAGTTAAATTAAATTTGGTATTTAAAAATTATGACACAGCACAGGACACACTTATTTTCAAATTAAAATCATGTTCTTGACTTAAAAAAGCACAAAAAAATTATTACCTGATGGCTTCAAGAAAATTAATGGGTCTGTCTGTTTTATCTAAGGATATCAAATGTCCAAATTCTAAACAACAAATTGTAAAGAATTAATGAGAGTATAATAAAACTGTATTTTGATATATGACCTGTCTTGTTCATTAGTCTATATCTTGCATGAACACATGACATCAACAATATTCAACTTTCAGTTACTTAATTTCTCTCTCCCTTCCTTCTTTCTCTGATAATCTTACTCCATTCTACCGTATAGTATACTGTTTAATATATTAATCTAAATAAACAGTTAATTCAAGCACTTTCAGTGAAACTTTACAATGACAAAGATCCCATGCAAATTGCCTAGGAAATCAAAAGCAACAAATAATTCCTGCTTTTGAGCAGCTGATAAGATTTGTGTATGTAGTAAAGATTAACTGAAATGCACAGTGTGATAAGAGCAAAAAGAAAAATAAATATTAAGTAATTAGGATGCAAAAAGAGAAAACTTGACTAGTGAGCTTTGAAAGCACTGGTTAGATTTCAAATGAGATAAGAGGAGATAAAGAGATAAAGAACAGAAAGGAAAGCACAGTTCTAAGGCCAGAGAATCTACTTGATCCTCCCCTCTACTTTTTAAACTTTACACTTAGCTAATTTCAACAGGTTTTTAATTGGCCATTCTTTATATCTAATCCGCTTTGTTCAATATAATGTCATACTTTTCCACTAAATCCATCTTACTGAATTATAAGTTTTGGTGTTACTTTTCTCCTCAAAACCTTAAAATGGTCCTTCTCAAATGACAGACAATTTACACTCTTTATAGGGGCATTTAGAACCCCACAAAATTAGTTTCCTCTCTATCCTTCTAACATTAAGTTCTATTGTTTTCCATCACAAAGTCACTGAACAGGACAAATCAATTTGAAAGTGAAGCAGAGATAAGAAAGGGCTGAACAGATGAAGGATGAAATGTGTTGTGTTTGGGGAGACTTGACTCCATCACCATCTTTCAGGTTTGACGTTTTTTCTGTTCTCCATGGATATTCTCTTGATTACTCCTTAAAGAAGTGTTTTCATCTTTAAAACTACTGGCAGAATATGATAAAATTAAAAATATATATCAAATTAAGGTATCAGATTTTTTTTCTGTTTATTAATGTGGATGTTCAGTTTATGGGCAATGTCAATTTATAAAAACTCAGTAAGCTGTATAAATCTGTGTACTTTTCTATAAATATATTAAACACCTACAATGCTTCTAAGAATTACTATCACATGTGAATAAAAGTACACTTAGAAGTGATGAAAAAAGCTGGAGATCTATTTTTATATTAAAATAAAAAAGTTTAAATCCAACATCACTCATTATCAGAGAAATGCAAATCAAAACCACAATGAAGTACCATTTCACACTAGTCAGAAAGGCTGTGATCCAAAAGTCTACAAGCAATAAATACTGGAGAGGATGTGGAGAAAAGGGAACCCTCTTACACTGTTAGTGGGAATGCAAACCAGTACAGCCACTATGGAGAACAGTGTGGAGATTCCTTTAAAAACTGGAAATAGAACTGCCTTATGACCCAGCAATCCCACTGCTGGGCATACACACCAAGGAAACCAGAATTGAAAGAGACACGTGTACCCCAATGTTCATTGCAGCACTGTTTATAATAGCCAGGAATTGGAAGCAACCTAGATGTCCATCAGCAGATGAATGGATAAGAAAGCTGTGGTACATATACACAATGGAGTATTACTCAACCATTAAAAAGAATACATTTGAATCAGTTCTAATGAGGTGGATGAAACTGGAGCCTATTATACAGAGTGAAGTAACCCAGAAAGAAAAACACCAATACAGTATACTAAGGCGCATATATGGAATTTAGAAAGATGATAATGATAACCCTGTATGCGAGACAGCAAAAGAGACACAGATGTATAGAAAAGCCTTTTGGACTCTGTGGGAGAGGGAGAGGGTGGGATGATTTGGGAGAATGGCATTGAAACATGCATAATATCATATAAGAAATGAATCACCAGTCTAGGTTCGATGCATGATACAGGGTGCTCAGGGCTGGTGCACTGGGATGACCCAGAGGGATGGTATGGGGAGGGAGGTGGGAGGGGGATTCAGGATTGGGAACACATGTACACCCATGGTGGATTCATGTTGATGTTTGGCAAAACCAATACAATATTGTAAATTGCCCTCCAATTAAAATAAATAAATTTAAATTAAAAAATAAAATAAATAAGTTTAAATCAAATCAATTTAGAGTATATTTTAAAATCATCAACTCAAGGAGAAGGAACAGCCTAAGAAATTCCTAAAATGCATCTAAGAATATTTCTAAAAACTTAGAAAACACCATCCACACTTAGAACAGGTTTCATGGCTTAAAATGAAAACCGACTTTGATAATAGTTACACCTTTAATTTCTAAAATATGTGTTAATTCCTCAGTCAGGTCCTACTCTTTACGACCCCATGGACTGTAGCCCACCAGGCTCCTCTGTCCATGGGATTCTCCAGGCAAGAACACTGGAGTGGGTTGCCATTTCCTTCTCTATTCTAAAAGATAGCCAAGTATATACCATTAATTTTGTGAAGGAAGTAATACTCAAACAAAAATCATCAGGCATAAAATTTCAATTGCAATTTAAGACCATTTAAAGCCATTTTAATATTCTGACACGAAACATTCTTTCCAAAATACTGCATTTTTACATACAAAGGCTAAGTACATTTTACAATTACAACAAATAAGCATATATTTCTGAAAGATGCTATAATGTAAGCATCCAAGATAAAGAAAAAACCAACTAAGTACACTGTTAACCACTGTCTTCTCCTTGAACACACACATTATCAAGAGCTAAGATAAAAGGTAATACTTTTGCTATTTAGATTTTATTATTTGAAATGGAAGACTTGTTTCCTGCTTTTTAGAAAGCTAATTATTTAGTCATCACTACAAGGAGTACAATATTCTCTGGCAAAATGCACTCAGGGATTTAGTCCTAAATATTCTGTGTGTGTGTGTGTGCTGGCAGACACACTCTTACTCTATGAATTAGACATAAATGATAGACCCACATGTCCGAATTTATATCATCACTATCTCACAGGCACATAAAATTCAACAGATTTAGAACTAAAATCATCTATTTTCTTTCTTCCTCTATGTACCTCATTTCAAGAAGTGGCATTACCCTCTATTTGGTCAACTGATTCAAAATTCTGGTAGTTATCAAATTCTGGCTATTATCCATACTTTTTAACATTCTTTACAGATCACATTTCATTGGCACCTAATCCCATCAGGTATACTTTGATAAATTCACAAATGCAATTCCCTCTTGCCATCCCCACTAACTCGGCTTTATTCCAGGCTTTCACTATTCCTACTCTAGATTGCAGTGACAACCTCTAACTTGGCTGCCTGCCAACAGTCATGGCTGTTCCTCTTCAATTCATTCCCCAGGCTGTGGAAAAACCTTTATGTTCCCCCAAATATCAAAATAGAAGTTTTGAAATGCCTTTATGACAGCAGAATCTGATTATATTACCTTCTACTAAAAATCGCTGGGGTCCATGGAATAAATTCAAAACTCTTTAGGAAGCATATAACCCTCCTTTCCTATATCTTCAAATTCTCTTGACATGCCACCTTTCATATATCATGCCATAGCCATATTCTAGTTCTAGTAATTCCATAGTTTTCTCTGTGTGTGTGTATTTGCACCTGTGTGTTGAGAGAAATGTACAGCAATAGAGAAAGACAGAGAGAAGGAAAGATGAAGAGACAGAGAAAGAGGAGAGAAATGAACAGGCACAGACATCAAAATGTCAGTGTAGTTTTATCAGGCTCATGAGATTTCTGGTGACGTATTTTCTTCTTTGTGTTTCCTCTTATTTTTCAAAATTTCATCAAAGGCCATGTTACCTGCACAACCTGAAGAAACAAAATTTTGTATATATGTATATAAACTTACACTGCTCAACAGCTGTTTCTAAACTGCCTTGAATTTTAATTGTAAAGTTCACTTCACAGATTTAGAGCTCTATTTAAAATCATTTAAAAATCAACTTTTATTTGCTTGGAAATTATTTTAGTGGGCTACTTGTAGAATTTCAATGTTCTTATTTTACAATCAAACATAATTCATCAGTGAATAAATATTGATTTTGAAACAAAATGTGTGTTAATCATAGCTTGAAAGTGAAAGTGAATTTGCTCAGTCTGTCCGACTCTTTGCGACCCCATGGACTGTAGCCTACCAGGCTCCTCTGTCCATGGGATTTTCCAGGCAATAGTACTGGAATGGATGCCATTTCCTTCTTCAGGGGATCTTCCCAACCCAGGGATCAAACCCAGGTCTCCCACACTGTATACAGACACTTTACTGTATGAATCAACAGGGAAGGGAATCATAGCTTAGTATTACTTATTTGTACATCTATAGAAGAGTCATTAAATAAATAATTTATTAAATGCCATGTAATGTAATAGCAGTCTATTATTATTTACTTATGCTTTATTAACTGGTTTCATGAATATAATATTTTATCAAACACAATGTGGTTAGAATTTAAAATTCATGTTTGATATTTAGCATATCTTAAATAATAAGTGCTCTACAATATACCATAGAAAAATGTACACAGTAGAGGTACAGATCAAGTGTAAGAGGAATTTAGTCAATCCTTTGGACTGCAAGGAGATCAAACCAGTCAATCCTAAGGGAAATCAACACCGAATATTCATTGGAAGGACTAACACTGAAACTACAATACTTTGGTGACCTGATGGAAAGTTAACCCACTGGAAAAGACCCTGATGGTGGGAAAGATTGAGGGCAAGAGGAGAAGGGGGTGGCAGAGAATGAGATAGTTGAATGGCATAACCAACTCAATGGACATGAGTTTGAGCATACCCTGGGATATAGCAGAAAACAGAGGAGCCTGGCTTGCTGCAGTTCATGGGGTTGCAAAGAGCTGGACATGACTGAGCGACTGAATAACAGACTACATCTAGTTTTTTTCTTTCTTTCCTCCCTCCCACCTTCCCTCTCATCTTTATTTCTCTTTCCTTTTTCGTTTTCCTTTCTTCTTGCTTTACTTCACACTTTTTAAAACATGTTTTCTATTTACATCAAAATTAAAGGATAATATTTGCCTAGCCATTGTTTCAAATAAAATTTATGAGATTAAAATGTTTGCTACCCCTATTAACTGCAGACAAAATAAAAAACCAGAAATGTACTTCTCTTAGAGAAATGTTCTCTAATTGAGTTCCCTGTGCTTTGAAGGCTGTTTTCCCCACTTGCACATTCATACTCCTCACCAGTCATTCATTCATGAAACAATTAATATGCACCTACTATGTGATAATGTATGTCCTAGTCGCAGAGGATGTTTTAAAAAGGCATAGAACACATAGTCCTTGACCTCAGAAGTTTAGTCAGGACAAATCATGAAAACAAATCATCATAATGCCACCTGATATGTGCCAAAAGAGAGATATGAACATTACATAGTGTTGATGAGACTCTTTCAGGTTGCCAGGAGAAGAGACTGCTCTGGTGACGTGGGTGAATGTGGTGTGTTGCAAGGATACACGAGGAAGTGGGAAAGAGCCGGAAGCAGTTTTAGCAGCTGCCTGGCGGAGCTGGGAATGTCACTCAGGACATAGTACATCTCCAGCCTCCTGGTTTTCTTGATATTGCTTCAGCAGTGGGCATCTGTTGCTCCCTGTCTATTGCTCTGCCAATATAGTGACTCAGCGACACTGCCTCTGCTTCCTCTGCTCGTCCCGCCACAGCCTCTCTGCAGTTCTTTCTCTACTCCATTGCTTCTGCTGTGTCATGGCTCCCACCGCCTGGAGTCAGGGCTTCCGGACTCCTCTCTGGGTATCTGCCCATTTCTGCCCTATCTTTCCACTTAGTACTCCCAATAGGTCTCAAATTCAAATTGTGTGAAAGAGGCTTTGTTTGATTGGCCAGTCATCATCCAGGATACAGTGACCACGCTGGGCAGAGGTCTTGCATCAGCCAGTCTCATTGGCTATTGGACATCCCGAGTACCGCAGCCTCTGGGTCAAGCATCAATTCTTGGTTCAATCTGCCATAACCAAAGAAGCAGGGCTCTGACTTACATCATGTCAACCCATGCATAGAGCACTGTCTGCAGCAGCTTGCGTGGCAAGAGGGTGTGGCTCAGCCTGGCAATCACAACTGACTTTTCTCCAGAGCAATGTCCTAGTGTGTTGTTTGCCATCTTGAGTTTGACTAAGTCAGCTACAAATAATGCTACATATAATGTCAGACAAAATGTTATAACAATTATTAAATTGCTGGCACATTTTGAAAATTACTTTACATATGTAAAAATTAAAAGCAATTTGAATACCTCTACAAGAAGAAAATAGCTGAATAAATTGTATCTATAAGAAGAAATACTATACAGCCTTCCAAAGGATCATGATTTGGAGAATATATCATAACAAAGAAAAATGCTCACTGATATAATGTTAAATAAAAATCAGTACATATAAGTTATATAGTATTATTAGTGAATTAATTATACATTCACCTCTGGAACTGAGAAAGATGAATTAACAAGGATTCTGGATGATGGGGTGATGTGTGTTTTATGTTCTTTCATATGCACTATTTTATTTCTCAATGTTTCAAAGGCAAAAAAAAAAACCCACATCTCAATTGTAAGATATATAAAATAGGCTAAAAGACCATCCTTTCTTAGTAGGTAAAACCCAAAAATTGCTTTTACAAGAAATACGGGAAGGATTTCCCTGGAGGCACAGTGGATAAGTATCTGCCTGCCAATGTAGGAGACACGGGTTCAGTACTTAAACTGGGAAGATTTCACATGCCGCAGAGCAACTAAGCCCATGTGTCACGACTACTGAGCCTGAGTTCTAGAGCCCACGAGCCACAACTACTGAGCCCTCGTACTGCAACTACTGACGCCTGTGCACCCTGGAGCCTGTGCTCCTCAGTAAGAGAAGCACCGCAATGAGAAGCCTGTGCACTGCACTGACGATATCAGGCCCTGCTCTCCGAAACTAGACAAAACCCACAAAAAAGTAGCGAAGACCCAGCTCGGCCAAAAATAAATAACTTAGTTAAATTAAAATACATACATACATACATATATATATATAAGATACTTTGGATCCTGCTTCCAGTAAAAAAGAGCGATTTCTTTTCTTATTCGTGACTTGTAATTGCTAAGAAAACAAAGATAACAATGAAATCAAAAGCATAACAGAATCATGCGGTGGTGGCTAACCACAAATGCGATGCTGCAGTATTTTTAAGAGGATGTCTGGGTTGTCAACATATAGTCCCTGCTTATCCCAATCCTTTATCCATAGACCTCAATGGAATTGGGTTTCAGGGGATGCAAAATGGGGAATAGCTGGTCTGCAAACAACTGTAATCCCAAGGAAAAAGTACTAACGGAAGATAATGTGAAAAAGGGTGAAGGCCCAGAAAAGATGACTAATTCTGCCTGTGAGAGTAAGGGAACAATTTAGAAAGTTGTGGACATCTGATGGGAGCCTTAAGAAATATTAATTGAATTTTCAAGGGAGCTAGATAAAGGGCACCTTACTTCTATTCCTAAATACTAAACTAGCTGAAATAGAAGAATAGGATAGATGGGAGACAAAACTATCACCTTTACTTGATGAAGTTGATACTGAAGAATAAGGCTTTATGACTGTGGGTAAGTGGGTTTACAAGTGTAAACCCTGAATTAGATTTATCCATACAGTCACAAGGACTGCATTGCCAGACAGGCTTTCTGAGGGACAGAAAAACTCTGATAAAACCTACAATAGGAGAATCAGAGCAGAACACATATTCTCAGAAGGCAGGCTTATTCCCTACCCCACTCCAGGAAACAAAAAAAATGGAGAGAAGGAGGCTAAAATATACATGCTCAGTGTAGCAGGTTGAATGGTGACCTTCCAGTTCTTGGCCTGCAAAAGATATGTCCACCTAGAATCCATGACTGTGACCTTATTGGAAAAAACCTTCTTCACAGACATAATAAAGGATTTTGAAATGAGATGAGTCCTGTGGTAGGGTGGGCCCTAAATCAAATGGCAAGCATCCTTAAAAGAATAGGGCAGAGATTTCACTGGTGGTCCAGTGGCTAAGACTCCATGATCCTAATGTAGGGTTCGATCCCTGATCAGGGAATTAAATCCCAATGCTGTAACTAACAGTTTGTATGCTGCAACTAAAGATCCCATGTGCCACAACTAAGACCCAGCACAGCCAAATAAGTAAATGAATAAATATTTTTGCCAAAATAGAGAAAAGGACAGAAGATAGAGAGGAGAAGGTCAGGGAATAAAGTTATATACTTACAAGCCCAGGATTGTGGGTGACTATCAGAAGTGAGGAGAGGGGCCCTGGACAGGTTGTTCCTTGGAGCCTCTGACAGGAACCAACACTGTCCACAACTTGGCTTTAGACCCCTGGCCCCCAGAAGTGCAAAAGAATAAGCTCCTCTTGTTTTAAGCCCCTCAACCTGTGCTATTGTTACAACAATTCTCAGAGACTAATAACTCAATTTCTTCTTCTAAATTAACTATCTGTGAGAAAAGAGAGGAAGGAGAGACCAGATTATTTCCCTTGTAGAGCTTTCTCCACATAAAAGGAAATATTATGGGGTCACAAAGAGTCGGACATGACTGAGCGACTGAACTGAACTGAACTGAACATAGTCTGAGTGCTCATCATACCAGCTATTGCTTTGAGTAGTTTCATAAAGCATAGAGTACAGGAATGTGTAAGGCAAGGGACTTCCAGGCCAAGGGTAAAGCTCTGCAGGGTTTTCCCAGCACACACATTTCCTCCTCTGTTTCTATGTGACTTCCACCCATTCCATGGGCATTAGGTCCAGCCCGGCTGGAATTTACAATCATGAGTCCCACATCCTCGAGTCACAAATAGGAGGGCATTTGTTTAATCATAAAATTTCTGTAAATACCATATAATGCTTATGAAAAAACTAAGGTATTAGTCTCCAGAGAAACAGAACCAAAGGCATTAATTTAAACATTAATCTGACCTAAAAGACATCATCACTGCAATATCTAACCTGGTATTTGACCAAACAAGAGGTGTGCAATAGCCTAACCAGTTGACAAGTAAAATTAACCCTCACAAAGGGCTTTTTTTCTTTTTTTAATTTATGGTTTTTAAAATTCTGCTGAAATGCATACAACATAAAATTTACCATTTTAATAATTTTTAAGTGTATAGTTCAGTGACATTGAGTACATACACACTGTTGTGCAGAATTTTTTTCATTTGGCCAAACTGAAACCCTGTGTGTATTAAGTAGTGACTCCCCATTTCCCCTTCCTCCAGCCCCTGACAAAAGCTGTGCCATGTTCTGTCTCTGAATTTGACTATCTAAGTACCTCATACATGTAGGCTTTCCTAACTCAGATGGTAAAGAATCTGCCTGCAATGTATGAGGCCAGGGTTCAATCCCTGGGTCAGGAAGATCCCCTTGAGAAAGGAATGGCAACCCACTCCAGATTCCTGCCTGGAGAATCCCATGGACAGAGGAGCCCATCTTTTTAGACTAGTAGAATATCTAAATGGAAGGAATATCTGTAGCAAAATATTTGCTTAGAAGTGATAAACCATAGGACAAAGTAGAGAATTATCACTGATTCATTTTGAATAAAGTTGAGGGAAAAGATTAAAAGTAGGGATCCTCTATGACCCATCTCCAAGAGTAATGGAAATAAAAGCAAAAATAAACAAATGGAACCTAATTAAACTTAAAAGCTTTTGAACAATGAAGGAAACTATAAGCAAGGTGAAAAGACAGGCTTCAGAATGGGAGAAAATACTAGCAAACAAAGAAACTGACAAAGAATTCATCTCAAAAATATACAAGCAGCTCATGCAGCTCAATTCCAGAAAAATAAATGACCTAATCAAAAATGGGCCAAAGAACTAAACACATATTTTTCCAAAGACATAGAGATGGCTAACAAACACATGAAAAGATGCTCAACATCACTTATTATCAGAGAAATGCAAATTGAAACCACAATAAGGTACCATCTCACGCTGGTCAGAATGGCTGGTATCAAAAAGTCTACAAACAGGAGGGGGTTCAGTGTTGGGAACTCATGTACACCTGTGGCGGATTCATGTCAATGTATGGCAAAACCAATATAGTATTGTAAAGTAAAAAAAGATAAATTAATTAAAAATGAAAAAAAAAAAAAAAGCACACAAAAAGTCTACAAACAATCAATTCTGGAGAGGGTCCAGAGAAAAGGAAACTCTCTTACACTTTTGGTGGGAATGCAAACCAGTACAGCCACTATGGAGAACAGTGTGGAGACTCCTTAAAAAACTGGAAATAGAACTGCCATATGACCCAGCAATTCCATTGCTGGGCATACCCACCAAGGAAACCAGAATTGAAAGAGACTAACGTATGCCAGTGTTCATCGCAGCACTGTTTACAATAGCTAGGGCATGAAAGCAACCTAGATGTCCATAGGCAGATGGATGAATAAGAAAGCATACACAATGGAATGTTACTCAGCTATTAAAAAGAATGTATTGAATCAGTGCTAATGAGGTGGATGAAACTGGAGCCTATTATACAGAGTGAAGTAAGTCAGAAAGAAAAACACCAATACAGTATATTAATGCATATATATGGAATAAAAAAAATGGTAATGATGACCCTATATGTGAGATAGCAAAAGAGACACAGATGTAAAGAACAGACTTTTGGACTCTGTAGAAGGAGAGGGTGGGATGATTTGAGAGAATAACATTGAAACATGCATATTATCATATGTGAAATAGATGGCCAGTCCAGGTTCGATGCATGAGACAGAGCGCTCAGGGCCAGTGCACTGGGATGACCCTGAGAGATTGGATGGGGAGGGAAATGGGAGCGGGGTTCAGGATGGGAGATAGTTGTACACCCATGGCTGATTCATGTGAATGCATGGCAAAACCCACTACAATATTGCAAAGTAATTAGCATCCAATTAAAATAAATAAATTAATTTACCAAAAAAAAAGTAGGAGATAAGCTGGTAATTGATGGAAATCAAATTACAGAGAGCTTGGAATTTCAAGCTAATAAGCTTTTGCACTATTCTATGGCACATTATGTTTTCAACTTCTGAATGACAAAATTGACATTGTATTGCAAAAAACTGCAGTCCATAGAAGTATGTATAAAATAGTTGCAGAATTATGGAAGTGACTGATAATAATTATTCTCTATTTATAAAATACATAAGTATTCTGTATGCAATTTGCCTAAATATATAATATATACTGCTTGAGATGCATATACACATTGTAGTACTAAACATATTACATATATTATATAATAATGCATAGTATTCAAAACATCCTAAGAATTAGTGCTTTCACACTGGTTTACAGACAAGAGACTGAATCAGCTGGATTACCTACAAGTTTATCAAGCAAATTTGTGATTTATCTGGAACTCAAACACAAAAAATATAAACAGAAATATAGTGGGGTGGGTGGGTAAAATAACAGCCCAAGCAATACAAACTCTGGGCTAGGAAAATGTCCTTAGGAATGGATGAGAATTAACAGGACTATTGACAGCTTTATTTATTTTTTACATCCAAAATGCAGAATTATTTTATTTCTAATTCATACCTTATTTTATAGAAAAATATGTGGGGATTAAAAAATTGTAATAAGATTGATAAAACAGAAGTAGATGATCAAACCTACGTGAAGAAGCTCTCAGCCAATACACTAATCACACAGACTAATATTAGTGGTTTTAAAAAGAGAATGAAGGGAGGGTTTGATGACTAAAAGCTTGAAGGAGAGAAAGTTAATATCTGGAGAATATTTCTGTGAGGAGAAAGATGGCATTACTTTTTTTTTTTTATTGCTTCAAAATTCTTTAATGTCCTTTACTTCCTATATCCAAATAATCACCATGTCCTGTTTATTTTAGTTACTAAGCTCAAATACCATCATATTTGCCCTTTTTTTTTTTTTTTTGGCTGCACCGTGCGTTGCAGGGATCTTAGTTCCCCAATCCGGAATAGAACCCGGGTCCCCTGCAGAAGCAGATTCTTAACCACTGGCCCACCAGGGGAGTCCCAAACACTGTCCTCTTTAAGGTGAGCACTTACAGCAGCCCTGTGTGCTTGTTTCCCATCCTTTGGTATCCATACAGCTGCCCCAGTGATCTCTAACTCAGTTTAGATCTGTGCTGGTATGGTAGCCACTAGCAAATCCAAAAATCTGCAAGCAATAAATGCTGGAGAGGGTGTGGAGAAAAGGGAACCTTCCTACACTGTTGGTGGGAATGCAAACTAGTACAGCCACTATGGAGAACAGTGTGGAGATTCCTTAAAAAATTGCAAATAGAACTCCCTTATGACCCAGCAATCCCACTGCTGGGCATACACACCAAGGAAACCAGAATTGAAAGAGACATGTGTACCCCAATGTTCATCGCAGCACTGTTTATAATAGCCAGGACATGGAAACAACCTAGCTGTCCATCAGCAGATGAATGGATAAGAAAGCTGTGGTACATATATACAATGGAGTATTACTAAGCTGTTAAAAAGAAAGATGGCATTACTAATCTTCAGTTTAAAATTCAAAAACAATATCCAGGTAGAGGAGTTTTTCAATATGATATTTGAATTTAAAGAAGTGGAAGACATTAAGATTGAAAGGTATGACAAGTTACTATTGTGGACTTGGATTTAAGAAGTATAAATACTGGGATGGTAATTAAAACTATTGTAGCCTAATAGAGGGAGTATATAACAAAACAGATATGCCAAAGGCAAATTCTTGGGGACTATCTGAATTTGGAGAATGGGAGAGGGAATGAGAGAGGAACCTGAAAGTGGGTTAAGGCTAAATGGTAGTACTGAAACAGAGATAGCAGAACATTTTCAAGAATTTCTTAAATCATGAAAAAGAAAAAAAAGAATCACTACAGTAACTTTGGAGATAAAAAAGTATGAAGAAGCTTTTTTTTAAAACCTTTTTCTTTATTTTTTCACTATAAGATAGGGATGTAGTCATATTTTTAATGTTATAAAATAATAAATTGCTAATAAGAATATTAAAAATGCAAAGAGAGACATAAGAGAGAATTGGTAGAGCAAGATCTCAGAAGAGAAGTGGGTGAAATTAAGAGCACAGTCAAAGTGCCATGATTTAAGCAAATGATTAGTTTCATTTTCTGAGACAAAAAGATTACAACTAAAGATACATCTGGATAAGAGAGGAATGCAGAGACACTCCTGTTGAATGGAATTGCTAACTGAGATAGGCAGAATTTGGGGACATATTAAGAGAAGATGGAGTTGGACAGTCATCAGGTATTATATAGACTAGAAAAGATCCCTAAGAGGCATTATGAGAAACGTAGAAAGGAGCATTCAGAGATGAGCTGAGGAATAGAACAGAGTAGAGTCCCATAATTTCTCTCTCAAGTCATTCTAGCTATTCAATGTGTGTGTGTGTGTGTGTGTGTGTGTGTGTGTGTGTGCCCAGTCATGTCTGGCTCTTTGTGACCCCATGGACTACAGCCCAGGCTCTTCTGTTCATGTAATTTTCCAGGCAAGAATACTCAAGCGGTTTGCCATTTCCTCTTCCAGGAGTACACCCATAAGTTCTATAATATGTGTCAACAACTCTTCAGTAAGAAAGTTTTTAAAAAGTAATACAACCTAACATAAAAATGCACAAGATGCAATGCAAACGAGGGTTAAATGAAGAATTTCTCTTTTTGACTCTAATTTTCTGCACTGCTTCATTTTTTTTTTTTAAAGCACCAGGGTCATAATGACTATCTTTTTATTTTTAATTTTTTACTATTTATGTATAGATCATGGTCCCAAAATATCATAAGTGATATTTTAGAAGGCTATTTCTAAGTACACTAGTGTGTATAATTATTGTATTTATAACTCTTGCTCAAATAGATTTAGTAGTTATAATACATTTATCATCTAAGAAGTTGAGGTTGAATAGTATTTTGCCAATATTTTCATACATATTTTCAACTTACTGATCTTTCAGCGAACTAATCACTGAATACATTTCTTAGTGTTCAATTTTAGCCTCCAAATTTATTAAACATTGGGGATTAAAAAAGCAGGATATCTGACATCTCACAATGATTTTAAATATCAGTTGTACAATTAGCCTCAGAAAACTCAGTCTGTGACAGATTTTACTTTAAAACTCCAAGCAAAGACCAATATTAACAAAGGTAATTGATGTAATTTATTGATCACTTACTTGATGACACATTTTCAATTAATTGTTCCCATGCATTCTCTCATTTAATTCTCAGGTTAAACTTATTAGATAGTAATATTTTGTTATCCAGTCTGTAGATGAGGAAATTAATTTAAAGATGATAACTGCTCAAGGCTAAAAATGGTAGAACCAATTTGAATCAAGGTCTTTGTAATTCCAAAAGTGGTATATTTCACTAGATAAACACATAAGGAAATAAAAGATAAAGAAAGCTAAAGGGAGAAAAGATAATGCCTGAGAAAAGATAATATCTGAGGTCAATCACATATCTAAAACTAAAAGCAAATGAACAAGCAAAATTTCCTCAGATACAGAAACTCACACTGCCTGAAAAACAAAGCATTTAAATGTCAGTGAAAGACAAATGCTGAGCATCTGAAAGTTCAACAAGTTATTGTGAGTTTATAAAAATTGCTAAATTCAATTTTAAATATAAAAGCAAAAGAGCTTCTCAGATGACACTGTGGTAAAGAGTATGCCTGCCAATGCAGGAGATGTGGGTTTGATTTCTAGGTCAGGAAGATACCCGCGAGTAAGAAATGGCAACCAATTCCAGTATCCTTGACTGGAAAATTCTGTAGCCTGTCAGGCTACAGCCCATGTGGTCACAAAGAGTCCGATATAACTGAGAAACACAGCAGTAGCATGATAAAAGCAAAAAGTATTAAACATATAGGCTAACCAAGATCATGACTTCCATTTGTTTGCTTGAAATTGTAATCATTGAAGATCACTCCCTGCTAGTCATTTTCCAATGCTGCTCATCTGAACAGAAAAGAGATTGACAGTGCATACAAATGGAACCATATCCCTGTTTAAGATTCTTTGGAAAATTGCCTTTAACTTTTTATTGGATATCCCGAGTCACATGAAACTTTATAAGAAGAACCCACATGTTAATCTGCTTCTAGTTATTGAAAGTGTTAGTCACTTCAGTCGTGTCCCACCCTTTGCAACCCTATGGACATCAGACTCCCAGGCTCCTCCGTCCATGGAATCCTCTAGGCAAGAACAGTGAAGTGGGTTGCCATGTCCTTCTCCAGGGGATCTCCCCAGTTCAGGGACTGACCAACATCTCTTAAGTCTCCTGTATTGGCAGTTGGGTTCTTTACCACTAACACCACCGGGGTAAAACAATAAGTAAAGGTGAAGTTACTCAGTTGTGTCTGACTCTTTGCAACCCCATGGACTGTAGCTTACCAGACTCCTCTATTCATGGGATTTTCCAGGCAAGAGTACTACAGTGGGTTGTCATTTCCTTCTCCAGGGGATCTCCTCAACCCAGAGATTGAACCCAGATCTCCCGCATTGCAGGCAGATGCTTTACTGTCTGAGCCACCAGGGAAGCAATAAGGATATTACTATTAACATTGCATTGTATTGATAAGGAACTGAGACTTTGAGTATTTGAATATCTTCCACTAAACCATCCATCTAAGTAAGATGGTGGTGTTACAAGAGGGTATCAGAGGGCAGACACACTGAAACCATAATCACAGAAAACTAGTCAATCTAATCACACAGACCACAGCCTTGTCTAACTCAGTGAAACTAAGCCATGCAGTGTGGGGCCACCCAAGATGGGCCAGTCATGATGGAGAGGTCCACTGGAGAGAGGAATGACAAACCACTTCAGTATTCTTGCCTTGAGAACCCCATGAACAGTATGAAAAGGTAAAATGTTAGGATACTGAAAGACGAACTCCCCAGGTCCATAGGTGCCCAATATGCTGCTGGAGATCTGTGGAGAAATAACTCCAGAAAGAATGAAAGGATGGAGCCAGAGCAAAAACAAAGCACAGCTGTGGATGCGACTGGTGTGAGAAGCAAGGTCCAATGCTATAAGTAGCAATATTGCATAGGACCATTGAATGTAACGTCCATGAATCAAGGCAAATTGGAAGTGGTCACACAGGAGATGGCAAGAGTGAACGGCGACATTCTAGGAATCGGGGAACTAAAATGGACTGGAATGGGTGAATTTAACTCAGATGACCATTATATCTACTACTGTGGGCAGGAATCCCTTAGAAGAAATGGAGTAGCCATCATGGTCAACAAAAGAGTCCGAAATGCAGTACTTGGATGCAATCTCAAAAATGACAGAATGATCTCTGTTCGTCTCCAAGGCAAACCATTCAATATCACAGTAATCCAAGTCTATGCCTCAACCAGTAACGCTGAAGAGCTGAATTTGAATGGTTCTATGAAGACCTACAAGACCTTTTAGAACTAACACCCAAAAAAGATGTTCTTTACATTTTAGGGGACTAGAATGCAAAAGTAGGAAGTCAAGAGACACCTGGAGTAACAGGCAAATTTGGCCTTGGAGAACAGAATGAAGCAGGGCAAAGGCTAATAGAGTTTTGCCAAGAAAATGCACTGGTCATAGCAAACACCCTCTTCCAACAACACAAGAGAAGACTCTACACATGGACATCACCAGATGGTCAACACCGAAATCAGATTGATCATATTCTTTGCAGCCAAAGATGGAGAAGCTCTATACAGTCAACAAAAACAAGACCAGGAGCTGACTGTGGCTCGGATCATGAACTCCTTATTGCCAAATTCAGACTTAAATTGAAGAAAGTGGGGAAAAGCACTAGACCATTCAGGAATGACCTAAATAAAATCCTTTGTGATTATACAGTGGAAGTGAGAAACAGATTTAAGGGTCTAGATCTGATAGATAGAGTGCCTGATGAACTATGGACTGAGCTTCATGATATTGTACAGAAGACAGGGATCAAGTCCATCCCCATGGAAAAGAAATGCAAAAAACCAAAATGGCTGTCTGGGGAGGCCTTACAAATAGCTGTGAAAAAAAGAGAAGCAAAAAGCAAAGGAGAAAAGGAAAGATAGACCCATTTCAATGCAGAGTTCTAAAGAAGAGCAAGGAGAGATAAGAAAGCCTTCCTCAGTAATCAATGCAAAGAAATAAAGGAAAACAACAGAATGGGAAAGACTAGAGATGTCTTCAAGAAAATTAGAGATACCAAGGGAACATTTCATGCAAAGATGGGCTCGATAAAGGACAGAAAAGATATGGAACTAACAGAAGCAGAAGATATTAAGAAGAGGTGGCAAGAATACACAGAAGAACTGTACAAAAATGATCTTCATGACCAAGGTAATCACAATGATGTGATCACTCACCTAGAGTCAGACATCCTAGAATGTGAAGTCAAGTGGGCCTTAGAAAGCATCACTACAAACAAAGCTAGTGGAGGTGATGGAATTCCAATTGACCTACTTCAAATCCTGAAAGATGATGCTGTGAAAGTGCTGCGCTCAATACGCCAGCAAATTTGGAAAACTCAGCAATGGCCACAGGATTAGAAAGATCAGTTTTCATTCCAGTCCCAAAGAAAGGCAATACCAAAGAATGCTCAAACTACTGCACAATTGCACTCATCTCACACGCTAGTAAAGTAATGCTCAAAATTCTCGAAGCCAGGCTTCAGCAATACGTGAACCGTGAACTCCCTGATGTTCAAGCTGGTTTTAGAAAAGCAGAGGAACCAGAGATCAAATTGCCAACATCTGCTGGATCATCGAAAAAGCAAGAGAGTTCCAGAAAAACATCTACTTCTGCTTTATTGACTATGCCAAAGCCTTTGACTGTGTGGGTCACAATCAACTGTGGAAAATTCTGAAAGAGATGGGAATACCAGACCACCTGACCTGCCTCTTGAGAAACCTATATGCAGGTCAGGAAGCAACAGTTAGAACTGGACATGGAACAAAAGACTGCTTCCAAATAGGAAAAGGAGTACATCAAGGCTGTATATTGTCACCCTGCTTATTTAATTTTTATGCAGAGTACATCATGAGAAACACTAGGCTGGAAGAAGCACAAGCTGGAATCAAGATTGCCAGGGGAAATATCAATAACCTCAGATGTGCAGATGACACCACCCTTATAGCAGAAAGTGAAGAGGAACTAAAAAGCCTCTTGATGAAAGTGAAAGAGGAGAGTGAAAAAGTTGGCTTAAAGCTCAACATTCAGAAAATGAAGATCATGGCATCTGGTCCCATCACTTCAGGGGATATAGATGGGGAAACTGGAAACAGTGTCAGACTTTATTTTTGGGGGGTCCAAAATCGCTGCAGATGGTGATTTCAGCCCTGAAATTAAAAGACATTTACTCCTTGGAAGGAAAGTTATGACCAACCTAGATAGCATATTCAAAAGCAGAGACATTACTTTGCCAACAAATGTCTGTCTAGTCAAGGCTATGGTTTTTCCTGTGATCATGTATGGATGTGAGAGTTGGATTGTGAAGAAAGATGAGCGCCAAAGAATTGATGCTTTTGAACTGTGGTGTTGGAAAAGACTCTTGAGAGTTCCTTGGACTGCAAGGAGATCCAACCAGTCCATCCTAAGGGAGATCAGTCCTGGATGTTCATTGGAAGGACTGAAGCTAAAGCTGAAACTCCAGTACTTTGGCCACCTCATGCGAAGAGCTGACTCATTGAAAAAGACTCTGATGCTGGGAGGGATTGGGGGCAGGAGAAGAAGGGGACGACAGAGGATGAGATGGCTGGATGGCATCACTGACTTGATGGACATGAGTCTGAGTGAACTCCGGGAGTTGGTGATGGACAGAGAGGCTGCTGCTACTCATGGGGTCAAAAAGAGTTGGACACGACTGAGCGACTGAACTGAACTGAACTGAAACCATCCAAGTTTTGAAAATTGAAAGCTTCAATTAATAATATATTGATCTGGGTCAGCATTTTTGCTTTCTAATGTGTGTGTTTATGTGTGCTAAGTTGTTTCAGTCATTTCTCTAGCCAAGGATACTGGAATGGGTTGCCATGTCCTCCCACAGGGGATATTCCCAACCCAGGAATCAAACCTGTCTCCCCTAAGTCTCCTGCATTGGCAGGCAGGCTCTTTACTACAAGCGCCACCTGGTAGTGTTTTGCAAATAGAATTTCCAAACAGATTTCCTGTCTCTGTCCCTAGAACAAAGATTCACTGGATAAGAATGTTGGGCTATTCCTTTATACATTTCAACTACTACAGTAGTGTCTGGCATGTTCAATTATGTGTTTATTGAATTGTCCTACCCACTGATAATTTTGCTTCAGCAAATCCAGGTTGGTGCTAGGAATCTGGTTTTAATAAATGATGTACAGTATTCTGAAAGCAAGCATACTGGCATAACTTTTCTCTATGTATGCTAGACACAAAAGTAATACTTCTGTGCTGGGCTGAAGTGGAGTATAGATAGACATAGCAATAGAGGAAAAACTGCAGAGGTGGAGAAAAATTTGTTGAAGAATATTAAGGTAAAACTCCTAATTACCTAGAAAGCACTCTCATAGGAAAATATTCAATCATATATTATAACCATCATTCTAGTACTCCTTTGCTCATTATTTTTGTATACTTTTAATTCAGATAACCCCTTCATAGATTACAGCCTTAATGCATCAAAAAAGCTGGTTTGAAACTCAACATTAAGATAAATAAATAAATAAGATCATGGCATCCAGTCCCATCACTTCACAGCAAATAGAAGGGGAAAAAGTGGAAGCAGTGACAGATTTTATTTCCTTGGGCTCCAAAATCACTGCAGATGGGGAAGGCAGCCTTGAAATTGAAGATGATTGCTCCTTGGAAGGAAAGCTATGATAAGCCTAAACAATGTATTATAAAGCAGCGACATCACTTTGCCGAAAAAGGCCAGTAGATCCAAAGCTATGGTTTTTCCAGTAGTCATGTACGGATATGAGAGTTGAACCATAAAGAGGGCTGAGAGCCAAAGAATTGATGCTTTTGAATTGTGGTGCTGGAAAAGACCTTGAGAGTTTCTTGGACTGCAAGATCAAACGAGTCAATCCTAAAGGAAATCAACACTTACTATTCATTGAAAGGACTGATGCTGAAGCTACAATATTTTAGCCCCCTGATACAAAGAGCCGACTCACTAGAAAACACCCAGATGCTGGGAAAGATTGAAGGCAAAGGGAGAAGAGGGGAGCAGAGGATGCTGATAGATAGCATCACTGACTCAAAGGACATGACTTTGAGTAAACTCTGTGAGACAGTAGAGGACAGAGGAGCCTGGTGTGCTGCAGTACATGGGGTCGCAAAGAGTTGGACTTGACTCAGCAACTGAACAACAACAACAACAATTCTAATAAGTGCTGCACAAGCTTTTCCCTCTCTTTATTCTTGCCACTTCTTTGGGGGCAATGGGGGTTAAGAGAATGTGGTGGAGGAAAGATGAGAGACTAGCTAAAGAGCAAGAGCTGAAGCAGCTATTGCCTCAGAGTCCAAAAGAACTTGGCTCCTGGAAAGAAAAGACTGCCAATAATGATTAACATTTTAAAGAAAAGCAAATTTTCTGACTCCTAATAGGAGAATGAAAACCTAGATACACATAAGATTCCAAACAAGTGAATAAAAGCCCACATCCAAAACATTATTTTTTTGTTCAATTATTCTCTTAAAAAGACTGGGGGCTTCTGAGTTGAAAATATGTTGTCTTATAGAAGTTAGGCTGATAAGCTGGTTAAAGTTTCACAATGTGTAGCCTCCTTCCAAAAAAGTGAGTGCATAGGCGGCTAGTACAAACTGACAGGCAGGTTCCAACATGTGCCTCTTTTTATATTCTCATGGTGTACTTAATGCGAAAGGCCATCAATCTTACCATTTACAGGTTTGCAAATGGTAGCAGGGGGCAGAGGACTGATACAGAGAATAAGACTTTGGGTTCCTCAAAATGTCCTTCTTCCACTTTCCCTTAAAGGCTTCTATAATTTCACCACTGTGTTGAGGGACATCTTCAGGAATAAACGCACAATCCAAAACATTCCAAAGATTAAAATAAGCTACAAAGGACAACTGAATAGCAGGGCTTAGCAAATCAAGTAATGATTTAAGAGAAACAAGTTGAACTTTGAGAAAGAAACCTAGAAAGGTATAAAAATATCATTTGAATTGAAATAAATTTAAGATAAAAGATCAACTAACCTAGATATACACTATAGTCCTCGATTCTATATTTTAAAATAGACCGTTATATCAGAAACGTAGAGAATTCTTTTCATTTTTTATAAACAATGTTAAAAATGAATTACAAATTGCCACAGACAGCAACAAAGAGAAGTTTTGCTCTTCTATTCAAAAGGATGGAATAATTCTATTGGAAGTAATGGAAGCATGTCAAATGGGTGGATTAAAATTTTAATGTTTGCAGAAGTTGAAGAAGACAGAATTATATACATGTGGATGGAAAATGACTATTAGAACAAAAGGTTACCTATCCAAGACAATGCAAAAATATACTAAATGAATATAATTGAGGACAAGGCCAGTGAAAATTAGAGGAAACTCTAATTTGTACCAGAGTTTTGAAAGAAATGCAGATTTTTTTTTCAACCAAATAAAATGATTCAAGGTAGGCACATAAGACCTTGCCTAGTGGAGGTCCTGCATTTTAAACAAATTGACAAAGTGATAAGTGTTTATATTTGCCATATACAGTTTAGAGGCTAAAAGTAGAGAGACCTGGGTTGAAGCTTATTTCTATCTTTTTATATTTTAAGCTAGTAATTCATTTGAACACTGAATTCTGAATGGGTACATTTATCATATTCTCCTGATTAGGGGGAAAAAAAAGTTTTAAATATTTGTCCAGAAATACACTGGTATACATTTTATAACTTCGTGTATAAACTCAAGATCTAAATAAATTGGATTTGACAAATGTGATATTAACTGGAATGATACAGGTGAAAAGTAAGAATATCAATTGACAAAATTAGTGCAAAATATAAAGAACTCATTATGTCGTAAAACTGGAAGCAGAGTAGCCTTCAGGAATGGTTGGTATAAAACCTGGTTGTTTCAAAGATCTCCTCAAAAATCAGTCTTTCATTTTTGTAGATATGAATCAGATTGGGATTAAAATTGCTACTGTAGTATTTAATGTCAAATTCAGGAAATATGTGTCCACAGAAAGAATTAGACTTTTTTTTTTCCTTAAACTAATTTTTTTGGGGAAGCAAAGGACTTACCCAATGACCAACAATGAAAGATTATAATGAATAAAAATGATCTGGAGTGTTGTTTCGTTTTGTGTGTGTGTATGTGTGTGTCGGAGAGAGAGAGAGAAAGCGAGAGACAGGGAGATTTGTTGAATGAAAAATCATTTCTATAGCACTTTTAACAATGAAATGCTATTTCATGAAATCGAAGGCAGTGTTAAAGCTACCAACTGCAGATACTGTAGCAGGTTTAGAAAACTGATTTAGGAACTTGAAAAATGTATAACAATCTTCTTAGATTACTTTGGGTTTTTTCCTTTAGAATCTATTACTTATCAAATGAATATTTACTGATGATCCATTATACACCAATCATTACAAAGACATCTATATTTAGGTGTAAACTCAAAAAGATGCTGAAGGTCACTTCCTGTTTGCAATGTTTAGAAGCTGGCAGGAACGTAAAACCAACTAGAATAAATAAAATGGTACATTTACAGTTTACTTCTTGAATGAAATACATTCTCCAAAGAAAGTTTACAGAAGACAGCAGAAACTCAAAAGTTTATGAAATCTGTACTATATCACTCTGAAAAACTTACTTTACAAAGAAACGTTCACATTTACTAACGTATATACATGTGAATTAAATTTCATACTATATATAAAAAATAATCTAACATTTAATTCTAAATTAAACACACAATAATGACAAGGATATTGGAGAAAGAAGTGTGAATAAAGAGGCTGATAGACGATAACAGTTGGATTGGAGATAAGAATAGGAGGAAGCATTTTCTTTCCTTTAGCCACAAAGACTTAATGTCCAGTTTATCGAAAAAGGAAATGTCTTTATGTGTCTTTACACAGAGTATAGATATAATCTATTAGAAATTATAAATTAATTGTAACAAAGAAAACCTTAACACAATGATCAAGATACACTATCTAGAATGAATTTTTTTAGTCAGAAGGTCTTGATTCAAATCTAATTTCAAAATGTAGGGCAAACATGGGCACGCCTAGTTGATATGGGTGAAAATTAATCAAATTAAGTGCTAATAGCATTCCTCAGGCACACAACTAGCATTCCATTTTAAAATTACACTACTCCCCCAACCAACACTCTCCCATCCATTAAAACTTTGCTGGATACACACCATCCTGTCTTTCCTTACTGATCCATTCTTTTCTGAAATGTCATTCTAGCTCTTTTTCATTTTTAGAATTCCTATTGATGAAAAGTCCAACCCATAACATGCACTCCATAGACTTCCCTGGTAAACCAAATAAAGTGATTGCTCTCTCAACATGTTCATGAATGTTACTATACTATGCATCACTGTATGATAGAGTTAGCTGTTAATGGTCCATTTTATCTTCTACTTTCCAAACTTCTTGAGACAAAATCCAGGAGTAAGACTGCATTTTTTTTACATTCTTTTAATCTCATATATTACTCAGGAAGGAGTAGATGCTCAATAAAAATACATTCAATTAATGAGGAAGAATAATTATGCAAACAGTTAAAGGCCTTATGTAAATTTTGACTAAGCAAAGATGAAGAAAAGTTCTGAATATATTGTATGAAAGAGTATAACAATAAAATCAAAATAGAAGATAAAATCATCAAACTAATGAACCTAGGTAGTGGCTAGTGTTTTTATATCCAACAAAGTCCTTGAGAATTCCTTGAAAAGTTAATCGCTCAGTTGAGTCCGACTCTTTGTGACCCCATGGAGCCCACCAGGCTCCTCTGTCCATGGAATTCTCCAGGCAAGAATACTGAAGTGGGTTGTCGTTCCCTCCTCCAGGGGATCTTCCCAACCCTGGGATCAAACCTGTGTCTCCCGCATTACAGGCAGATTATTTTCCATCTGAGCCTCCAAAGAAGCCCTTTTATATCCAATGTATTTTTATAACTATTTGGTCATAATACATGATATAATAGATGTATTAATGATGATAAGAAATTAAGCAATGGTTGTATTCACTCTTTTAATAATTACTGCTTGTTTCTACATCATTTTATTTACTGTGAAAAAAACTGCCTAAAAAGTATCATGCATCATTTTAAGAATGTGGAATTCCCTCTTGAGTTGTAAGTGTTGGCTTGGACAGGATATGGTTTCTCATTCTGTGACAGAGAAACTTAATCCACTTCCAGGTACTAGAATATTTAAGCTCTGAGCTTGTGGTCCAGGCCCCATTTCACCCCTGACTACGCTATGGAAGATATGCAGCCGTCTATATTTCCTCAGTCACTCCTCAGGCTCTGACTCGAAAATAAATTCTCATGACTCGCTCTGCACCCAACCAGAAAAGACTCTTCTCAGATCTACTAGTCAATGTTTAATTCTCACTTTCCACGTGATGTCAAATTATATTTTGTAGATATAAGCTACAAACAATAAAGTCAAACAACAAAAGCATTGTCAATGGGTTGAATGAAATATTATTGTCTATTATTTTAAGTGAATTGCATAAAATTCACTTGACCTATGAAGAATTAAAGGGTGCTTAAGTATCTGTGTTTAATTAATGTTTGTCTACAGAGGAACTAAAGTCTGAGCTAGCATTTTCTTCCTTTTGTTTTAATTAAATATACACCCAGCAGAATTCTGTATCTCGTGGATTGGATATCAAATCTTCAGAAAACTATAGGGCAATGAAAATGTACCTTTCACCACTAGAGAGAAATAATTGGTTTGATTTTTCTTGCCTTCATAGAACCATAGGAGATAATGTTATTCCTCATAGGACTGGTAGGTGAAATTCAAGCAGACTGGAAGAATTGTCCTTTCCAAGCACAAAGAAGAAAAATAGCGTGAGATCCTATCTTTTCACATTTAGGTAAATAGGTCAATTTTTAACAATCTCAATTAATTTTAAAAATTAATCATAAATGTCTTTGAAAAACATAGAATACCTTTACAACAAGGCATTTCTGACCACATATATGAAATTAAAAACAACAAGCTGGAGTTTTAACTTGGTTGGGGGGGATGTCTGGAGAACTTGTGGTGGTTTCATCTTTATACCTGACTCTCATGAATTATTGTGTTTTCTTTATCATTTGTATTACACTGACATGTTTTAGTTCTGTATCTGATAGTTATTTAGCATCAAGCTGATTATCTTTTATCTTAACCTTAAGATCCTTGGTCTTATTATAATTAGTGATTATCTTATAAAATTTTATTGATTTTCTGAGACAGTTAATGCATGTGATCTTCAGAAGTTGGTTTCCTTACTATTTAACCTGCCTGAAATTTTAAAAAGTAAAACTCATACATAGATATTAAATTAATTACAATGTGACTACACAACAACACTAGTCCAGACAAAGTATACAGAACATTAGACTAGATGTCAAATAACCCAATATTTATTCTTAACTTACTGATTACCAGTGACCCCTAAACTAGTTATTTAGATACCCACATACATATATATTTCACACACACATATATATAATATATACATATTACACATACATGTTTACTTGTTTAAATATAAAAAATTAAGTATAAATATATATCCATTATATCCATATGCTTGTGTGTATATTTAGTTTTGCATTTGATCAATAATTACGTAATAAACAGTTGCCAGTTTTTCCAAAGCATAGTTTTTCTATAGATATTCTGCAAATGATTCACAATAGATTTGCTTGAAGTACATAATCATCATGAGAGAAGTAAGCTCATTGTTACTGTTTTGATTTAGAATGTAATGTTTTGAATACACATGCATCAGAAAATACTTTGTGCTGATCAAGGAGGGTCAAGAACAACTAGCTTTTTTATGCTGTGGGTCAGTCTCAATAAGGGAAACTTGGATGAAAAACAATCAGCTACAATTGTCCCCTTCTGATATAGGAGCCTGATAATAGATGGGTTACCATGGAATTCCTACTCTGAGGGATAGCTGTGGGAGGAGGACCCCACGGTTCAGTGGCACATCTGTCCCCTGTGTGTGATGAAATCTTCAATGTTTCAAGGTAAGAGATTTGGAAGGAAGTCCACATGATCATTATATATCAAGGCTGGGAGTGAGGGTTACTGAATTCTCATCTGTAGGAAACCACAGTTGCCTAAAGAAGAAAACTCCACAAATGCGAAAATTCACTGATCTTAAATCAAGAGTGAGAAGGAAGGAGAAGAAACAGTAGTGTATGTCAGGTTCTTCTTTTTCTAATTCAATCACTATATAGACTTCCTTATTATTGTTGTTTTTACTTTTTCTTTTCTTAGAGACTCAGTGCTAAATATGAATGACACATGTGCTATCTTCTCGAATTCCTTTAATTCAGAATTATTTTATAACCTTCTATCCAGACCAGCCATTTTGCATGTTGTATGTCTTCACCCTCCACCCCCTTATAATTAAGGTACCAGCTCAAATACAATTTTCTTACATAGACCTTCTTTGATCATGTGCACCATACTGTTCACCCTAGCATTCACTTCCTATCCAACACTCCATTTCAATTCACATGTGATAGCACTTTGCACTATCTGATTATTTACTAGTCTCCTCCATTACCATATATATTGATAGAGACCTTTCAGTCATACCCAAAGAAGAAGCTTTAAAAAAAAGATCTACTGTATAGATTTTTAAGTAATTTCCAAAACATTTCAGTCTGTAATAGAATAAAAGTTTAAAATTACTTTGCAATAGGTTTAGAAATTTTAATTTGACATTAGTCATTCAGTTCAGTCGCTCCATCATGTCTGACTCTTTCTGACCCCGAGAACCGCAGCACGCTAGGCCTCCCTGTCCATCACCAACTCCCAAAGTCCACACAAACCCATGTCTATTGAGTTGGTGATGCCATCCAGCCATCTCATCCTTTGTCATCCACTTCTCCTCCTTCCCTCCATCTTTCTCATCATCAGGGTCTTTTCAAGTGAGTCAGCTCTTCGCATCAGGTGGCCAAAATATGGGAGTTTCACCTTCAACATCAGTCTTTTCAATGAACACCCAGGACTGATTTTTAGGATGGACTGGTTGGATCTCCTTTCAGTCCAAGGGACTCTCAAGAGTCTTCTCCAACAACATAGTTCAAAGCATCAATTCTTTAGCACTCAGCTTTCTTTATAGTCCAACTCTCACTTCCATATAGAACTACTAGAAAAACCATAGCTTGCCTAGATGGACCTTTGTTGACATTAGAAACCTACTAATTTATTATAACTTTTTTGTGCTATTTTCCATTCTAGTTATTAAAGTTGAATTTCTACAGAGAAGCCTCTGTTTCAAGTTTTAAAATAGTTGGCTAAAAAATTAATTCTGAATTTGATCATCTTCTTTTCTCAAATGAAAAGTGATCCCATATTTAATTTCTCTGAAATTAGATCCAAGAAAAATAAATTGTTGTAACTTTTAGCTAAGATCAATTTAGAATAGACACCTTTTCAGAAATCATAACAATAATAGGAAAATATCTATGTCATCCCTGAAACTGAGAAAACAACATCATCTATATCTCAGATATTACAGAGATGTTATATGAAATATCAAACAGGACAGAATGAAATCAAGGTATAGTTATCTGTGTAAAGACACATTTCCCCACTGAGGAAGCACTGTGATATACCAAAATAAATTTAAACTTTCCTGAAAATGCACCCAGATAATATTTCATGATAGATACGAAGCTAGGGATTTTAGAAAGAACAAGCCATGGAATATACTTAGTGCACATCATTTAAAACATCCTTCTCACCTGTGGCAGGTTCATGTCAATGTATGGCAAAACAAATACAATATTGTAAAGTAATTAGCCTCCAATTAAAATAAATTAATTTATATTAAAAAATAAATAAAACATCCTTCTTTATCTTGAATTACCAGCATTAAAATAATCCTATAATGAAAGCCTAAAATTAAGTGGCTATATGAAACCCAGCAAGAAAATATAGCTTTCACTGAGCATAATAGTCTCTCCTTTATGAAGCAGACTGTATCACCAGTTAGAAGTCTAAGGAACAAGCCTACCTGGCAGCTATAGAGATCTAGAGAGGGACTGGCAGAAATGATAGTAAGGCTAGTTCACAAAAAGTTTCCAAAGATGCCATTAGGAAAACATCTACATGGATAAACAACTTTTTTTCAAGATAAACTATATAAACAAGAAATTAAAAAAATAAACAATTCTGAAAAAAAGTTATAATCTAAAAATAAACATTATTACAAATATCTAAGTATTATATATATATAATTTAATATTTATATGTAAGTACTATTTTATACATTACTTAAGCATATTTATTAAAGAAACATGTATTAAACCTAGTTTGCTTTGCATTGGCTTCCATTTGGAAAAAACACAGGATGTTTATAAACAAGGAAATATTTAAAATAATACACCAGACAAAGATAAAGGTGAACTGGCTGAGAATCAAAGAAAGTGAAAAGAGAATTGGACAAGCTAATAAAGTAAAATAAGAGATTTGAATAAAAATAAAGGCAAAGTCATAACAGATCCGTTTCAGGTCCCCAAAATCAATACAGAATAGAAAACGGAAGTACAGTAGATTGGGGCAAACTTACAAAGTTCTACCAGAATACAGAAAGAATAAAGATTGTTAAGAAATAAGATAAATGATATTGAGCTTAATGCATGATAATTTATGATTCTGAAGAAGAGACTGAAACAAATGAGACATGAGTAGACACAAGCAAAGAATAATTTAATAGATAGGAAAAGACATGAGTCCTTAGATGAATGTAAGGATCTGATCTCTAGGTAAATATGAAAGAGTGAAGCGAGTTCTAAGAATCTCTCTTTTCAAAACTTGAAATTAAAATGACCACAAGATGATGATGTTTTCATCATAGTTCTCAACCATTGGCCCACCTCTCCCAAGTTGTAATTTAGGAAAATTCTAATAAATTCTTTAAGACTTGCAAATTTAAAGAGAAGTGGTCCAATGAATACAATAGCCTTTTTCTCTCTGTGAGAGTCTACAGTAGATGGAGAAGAAAGTAACAGTGGCAACTTCAGAGATACTAGTGGGAAATAAAGAAACTGCAGAACACAGGACAGGTTCAATGAGAGATACATTTACAGTACTTTTAAGTGGTTGATTTTTATTTAAAGTAAAGTGACTTTTGAACCAATATACTGAAAAAGAAAAAACAGAAGGCTCTGTGTATTGATCATACTCAACCCAGCAAGTGTTAGATTTACATTAAAATGTATAGAACACAAAACCCAACCGTCAAACTTTAAATAACTCATGATAAGAAAGGAGTAACAGAATTCACTCACACTCTTTTAAAGGCAATGTAGACAGAATTAGTCAAATGCAACATAAGCGAGAAAAATATTAATAATAAATGGCAACATGCAAATATATTAAATATGTAAGCAAATAGCATTCATGAAAATTATTAAAATAGATCCATTTAAAACTTGAAGTCATAATGAAAAATTAAAAGAAAATTCCTTCAAGAGTCCCTTGGACTCCAAGGAGATCAAACCAGTCAATCCTGAGGAAATCAACCCTGAATATTCACTGGAAGGACTGATGCTGAAGGTAAAGCTCCAATACTTTGGCCACATGGTGAGAAGAGCCAATTCAATCGAAAAGATCCTGATGCTGGGGAAGACTGAAGGCAGGAGGAGTAGCGGACGACAGAGGATGAGATGGTTAGATGGCATCACCAACTAAGTGGACACGAGTTTGAGCTAGCGCTGGGAGCTGGTGAAGGACAGGCAAGCTTGGTATGCTGCAGTCCATGGCATCACAAAGAGTCAGACACACCCGAGTGGATGAGCAACAGCAACAATTCTGTGCTATAGAGCCTAACAGAACAATGGATTCATTAAATTAAAGCTTAAGAAAAGATAGAGCAACAAAGCTCAATACAAATTATGATTACAGAGAAAGGAAGTATTTAATGCCCCATTGCCAATTCTGAGATATTGGAAGAAATGTGCAAAAAGTAGAGGCAAGCCTCTAGGAAGTAAGCGGGACCCCAAACTGAGAGTCATCAAGGAAATCAGAGACTTTAGTACTTTAGCCTTAGAGAAGTAAATTTTGCCAAAACCAGAAGGAATAAGGAAATGAAAAACACAAACTTGCCGGCCAACATCTTGATTTTTAGCCCAGTGAGACCAATACTGTATCATTGATTTACAGAACTGTAACATAACAAATCTGTACTCTTTAAAGCCACTGAATTGATTGTAATTTGTCATGGCAGCAATATAAGTCTAATACATAACTGAAGAATATTATACACAGCCAAACCGTGTCCAGAAAACAAATGGGCGTCCCCAAAAGTGAAAGTGGTGGGTACACTCGCCTGGTGGTTCTAACAAGACTGAATTGGAAATGCAGTACCAACTTTTCTTCTGTTTTAAATGTCTAAGGAGTGGAACTTTCCAATGCAGAGATTTGAGAAGCAGCTGAATAATATAATTGAAAAAAAAAAAAAGTTTAGGAGGAAAGAAAGAATAGGAGGAATCAATATGCTATTTTTCCTTATTTTGTTTTCTACAGGAAAGGAGTCAGATCATACTGTATACAACTGAAAATTATGGTTTAAACATTTACATGTACACATGCACATGATCTTTAAGAACAATGCTATTCTAAAAGACAAAAACCACTTTAGACAATAATATCTTAAGAAATAATATTTCAGAAGCTCAACACACTTTCATTTTAGTCTCATGTCCTGTAAAGGAAAATTAAATATAATTCTAAGTAAATCTTATTTATATGAATTTTTCCTCATTTTACTTCTACTCTATTTGTATCTGCATAGAGAAATGACTGGATCAATGTTGTGAAGTAATTCCCATGTTCTTTACATGATAAATTTGAAATAAGAAATTCAAAATAACACAGAGAACAGACACCAGTAGATTACTTTATCATATTAATTAGTAACCTAATCATTACTACATAAACATTATTTTCATATCATTAAACATATGCTTGAATATTTGTGTTGTATGTTAAAACTGAATGTGCTCAGTTATTCAGTCATATCCAATTCTTTGCAACTTCATGGACTGTAGCCCGCCATGCTCTTCTGCCCATGGTATTTTCCAGGCAAAAATAAAATGTTTTGTTCTACTAATATTTAACCCTAACCCTAAATCTATCATCCTATATAAACCAATATGATTAAAGAAATTTCTATTTAACTTGTTAATATTTTAATAAAAATGTTATGTGTTTGAACCAGAAATCAAATTTCCAACATCCGCTGGATCATTGAAAAAGAAAGAGAGTTCCAAAAAAATCTCTATTTCTGCTTTATTGACTATGCCAAAGCCTTTGACTGTGTCGATCACAGTAAACTGTGGAAAATTCTGAAAGAGATGGGAATACCAGACCACCTGACCTGCCTCTTGAGAAACCTATATGCAGGTCAGGAAGCAACAGTTAGAACTGGACATGGAACAACAGACTGGTTCCAAATAGGAAAAGGAGTACGGCAAGGCTGTCTGTTGTCACCCTGCTTATTTCACTTATATGCAGAGTATGTCATGAGAAAAACTGGAATCAAGATTGCTGGAAGAAATATCAATAACCTCAGAAATGCAGAAGACATCACCCTTATGGTAGAAAGTGAAGAGGAACTGAAAAGCCTTTTGATGAAAGTGAAAGTGGAGAGTGAAAAAGTTGGCTTAAAGCTCAACATTCAGAAAACTAAGATCATGGCATCTGGTCCCATCACTTCATGGGAAATGGATGGGGAAACACTGAAAACAGTGTCAGACTTTGTTTTTATGGGCTCCAAAATCACTGCAGATGGTGACTGCAGCCATGAAATTAAGAGACGCTTACTCCTTGGAAGAAAAGTTATGACCAACCTAGATAGCATATTTAAGAACACAGACATTACTTTGCCAACAAAGGTCCGTCTAGTCAAGGCTATGGTTTTTCCAGTGGTCATGTATGGATGTGAGAATCACACTATAAAGAAAGCTGAGCATTGAAGAACTGATGCTTTTGAACTGTGGTGTTGGAGAAGACTCTTCAGAGTCCCTTGGACTTCAAGGAGATCCAACCAATCCATTCTGAAGGAGATCAGCCCTGGGATTTCTTTGGAAAGAATGATGCTGAAGCTGAAACTCCAGTACTTTTGCCACCTCCTGCGAAGAGTTGACTCATTGGAAAAGACTCTGATGCTGGAAGGGATTGGGGGCAGGAGGAGAAGGGGACGACAGAGGATGAGATGGCTGTATGGCATCACTGACTCGATGGACGCGAGTCTGAGTGAACTCCGGGAGTTGGTGAAGGACAGGGAGGCCTGGCGTGCTGCGATTCATGGGGTCGCAAAGAGTCGGACACAACTGAGCGACTGAACTGAACTTCTTGAACCTAATGAAAATATAGCAAAGCAAGCAGTCACCATCAATCTATATTGAAAATCTTAATATTTAGGAAAAATGATTAAAGTTTTAGCAATAACAATATTACTGTTGTTGTTGTTTAGCAATAACAAAATATCTACTTCCTTTCTTTCAAGGAAGTTTCCATATAGTTTGTGACTAGAGATAATATTTAGCAAAAATAAAAGTAATATAAGTGATTTTGACTCAATGCAACTAAAATCACATTGGCTGTGTTCAACACCCTACTTCTGAAAGCAACAGGAAGAATAGAATTTCTGCTGCTTTTCGATATTAAAACCATTATGATTTTTTGAAATGTCCTGCATTTTATTTTTCTTGCAGTGTTCCTAATCATGGATCTTTGGGAATGACATCAGGCAAATCTATTCTAAGCAGAATAGCAACATGGATTTTGTTATTGAGCCTGGTTGTTTTCATTAAACAAAACTCTTTGTCTAAAGATCTATCTTCTTATCTGAGAATATAAACAAATTGGATTAATTGTGTTGTTCCAAAATAATTTTGCTTCAGTTGGAATTCAGAAGAAGAGACATCTTATAGGAAATCACATTCTGTCCTTCTTCCCTTTTAAATTACATGCATGTTCTGCAAAGGAACAGAGCAGATAGTGAACACTCATACCCCAAGACCTAAATAGAACAGCAAAATCTATAAATCCAGGTCCTTAACCAATACTGTTACATCTAATGAACAAGCAAACTAATATATCCAAAGTACACACTGTAAGACCATTCATTCTCAAGTTTGGCCTTTGCTGTGTACTTTACTTATTCAGAGATAGTAGAAGATATTATAGCCTTTTGAGGGCTTCCCTGGTGGCTCAGTGGTAAAGAATCTACCTGCCAATACAGGAGATGTAGGTTCATTCCTTGAGATGAGAAGATTCCCTGGGAAACAAAATGGTGACCCACTCCAGTATTCCTACTTGAGAAATCTCATGAACAGAGGAGCTGGTGGTCTACAGTTCATGGGGTCATGAGAGTAGGACTCGACTTAGTGACTAAACAGCAGTAGCCGCAGCAAGGTTCAAAAAAATGAAGTTAAGACTCTTGGAAATTCAGAACAAAATAAAAGAAGCTTATGCATCTCTCCAGGCAGAAATGAATATACTGAAATGAATATACTTGTGAGATTGTGACAGCATTGACTCCATAAAGCAGGAGCAAACTCTATTGCTAACATAGAGAGGGGGCTGTTTGGAGGTGTCTTGAAAACTTGGGCAGTATGAAATAGAAGCTAGCAAATGAAAAATCTTGGTAGGACATGGAAACTGAAAATGGTGCTTAAGAAATATTAGTAGCAAAGTGGTTGATGGAGACTGGACTATCACATAGGCCAGAGTGAGATCACTCCCATCAAAGCTGAAAAATTACTAACAGAGAGGAAGAGTTAGTGATACACACTTCATTTCAAGAGATTTATTTTATAGACATGGAGTAAAGGCAAGATATTTTATTTATTTATGTATGGAGGCCTGCTTTTTAGTCATAGAACACTAAGGCACACTCCCCTATAGTAATTCAAAATGCATTAGTGCTAATGGTAGTTGTTTTGACCCAAGCAAGTCAAAGAGTTAATTTTATTAAATTAAGTCATTCAAAGCCATGCCTCTCAGGGAATTAACACATAAGCACTAGCTACATGAGAAAATGAATGCTATGTCAATGCAGTGCCAGAGCAGGGGCCAATTATGATTTAGCATAATTGAACAAATCCTAGGTGCAGCCTACCTCCTCATGTTTCAGTATGAATTTATTAAATGCATTTTGATCCCTGAAGACTACTAGAAGCCATATTTAATTTGCGTGAACATTAAATCTGTGGTTGGACTATATATTAAAGCTAAAAATAATTTATTTTGTGTGTTTGTTTTGCATTGCATTCTCACCCTTGACTTTCTGCTTGTCTTGTCTATTTTTCCCACTGAGAGCTCATTCATTTTCATGACTTTTCTTATCAACTCTTTGCTAGTGATCTGAAATATCCTATGAGTTGCTCTGGCAGAGTTTTGAGATTATTTGGGGGGAAAGCAGAGATTTTTTCCTCTTCTCTTTTTTTTGGGAGGGAATTGGGTATATAATTTCACATCTAAGCCAATATAATATTAAAATCTGCTGATAGTTGCTGTTTTTTCTCTTGCTGCTTTTAAAATTCTCTCTCCAACTTTTGACATTTTAATTATAATGTGTCTTGATGTGGTTCTTTTTGGATTCATAGTGTTTGGAACTGTCTGTTCTTCCTGGACCTGGATATCTGTTTCCTTCCCCAGGTTAGAAAAGATTTTAAACATTATTTTTTCAAATAAGTTTTTGACTCCTTTCTCTATTTTCTCTCCTTCTGGGACTTCTATAATGAAAATGCTAATATGGTTAATGTTGTCTCTGAAGTCTTTTATGCTATCCTCATTTAAATTATTTTTCTTTTTGTATTCCAGTTGGGTGATTTCTGCAATGTTCTTTTTGGATCACTGATCCATTCTTCTCTATCATCTACTTTCTTGTTGATTTCTTCTAGTGTACTTCTCATTTCAGTTACTGTATTCTTCAGCTCTGATTTTTTTTTCTTGTAGTTTCTGACTCTGTATCATTATGATCGTTTTCTATCAAAGCTACACTATGTATCACCTCACACATCAATCAGAATTGTCATCATCAAAAAATCACAAACAATAAATCAAATGCTGGAGAGGATGTGGAGAAAAGGGAGACCTTCTACACTGTTGGTTGGAATGCAAATTGTTATAGCTACTATGGATAAATTATCGAGGTTCCTTAACCAACTGAAAATAGAGCTACCATATGATCTAGCAATCCAACTTGTGGGCATATATCCAGAGAAAACCATAATTGAAAGATACATGCAACCCAATGTTCACTGCAGCACTTGACTACTTACAATAGTCAAGACATGGAAGTAACCTGAATCTCCGTCAACAGAGGAATGGAAAAAACGATGTGTCACGTATCTACAATGGAATGTTACTCAGCCATTAAAAAGAATAAAGCAATGCCATTTACAGCAACATGGATGGACCTAGAGCTTATCATGCTGAGTGAAGTAAGTCAGATAGAGAAAGAGAAATATTGTATGTCCCTTATATGCAGAATCTAAACGGTGCAAATGAACCTATTTACAAAACAGGAGTAGAGTCACAGATATAGAAAACAAACTTGTGGTTCCCATGGGGCAAGTGGGAGAGGGATAAATTGGGATTGACATATACACACTACTATATATAGAATAGATAACTATTAAGAACCAACTGAATAGCACAGGAAACTATTCAATACTCCATAATGACCTATATGAGAAAAGAATAAAAAAAGAGTGGAACATGTGTATGTATAATTGATTCATTTTGCTATACAACAGAAACACACAACATTGCAAATCAACTACATGCCAATTTTTTAAAAAACACCATTAAAATATTTTTTTCTGAGGTTTAGTCTTGTTATTTGTTAGGAAAATATTTTTCTTTTTCCTCATTTTGCTTGGTTCTCTGTGCTTGATTCTATGTATTAGGCAAAACTTATTTTTCTCAGTCTTGTAGGAGTGGATTTGTATAGGTCCTTCTTAACTAAGCCTGCCATAGCTCTTGGTTATCTCTTGAATCTTTTTGGTTGTATATACCACGTGATTTATTCTTAATATGGCCTTATTGTTGAAGGTGGGCAGAGACCTGTCAGTGACCCAAATGGAGGAATCTTATTTAACATTTAATTCAGGCTGATTAAATTCCAGATTCTCAGGCAGCAGCTTTAAAAGTGTGACGATATATACCATTCTGCAAGCCACAGTCATAACTCCTGCTGGCCTCCAGACCAGATTTTGGAGATGTCCCCTAGATGATAGCTGTAAAATGTGGGCTCCCCTTTCTGGGGAATCTTGTTGAGCAGTAGCAAGGACAAGGGCATACACAGCATAGTGTCTTTCTGCTTATTTTCCTTGGGAGTACTGTCTTAGGCACATCCTCCTCTTGAACCATCTCGAAAGTAACAGAGGTTTTATTATGCTCATATAGATAATCATTTTCATTTCTGCCTTAAGATAGAGTTTAGAAGAAGCAGACTACCTTCGCTAAGAGGAGAAACCTCTTTGTGATGAAATTCTGTGTTCATCAGGCCAAAAATAGGAGATTCAGTGCTTCTCAGATATGTTAAAAAAAAAAAAAAAAAAAAGCTCGGAAATTTCACAAACCTCTGAGGGTGATATTTAAGTTGTGTGTACTAATGTTTTAAATAGAGAACGAAAGAGTAATAGCAACCTCTTTTAACTGATTCTAAAACTCTGCGTAATTGTAAGTCGTATTGTATTTTGTAAGAAATCACATTAGGTCTAATAGAAAAAAGGAAGTCAACCTTAATTTTCACAAGCACTTAATAAAATACAGGGCTATAGAAAGGCAAAAAAAAAAAAAAAAAAAACTACATTAAATTATCTAGATCTGAGAAAATTTCCAGACTGTTGACTTCATTATAGTTGCAGATTCAGCAACATACTTAGCAACATAAGTAGTTCCCACAGCACAGAAACGGAATCATTTTACAAAAGGCAGATGAGGAATTCAAAACCACTTTGGATTTAATATTTTTATTGAAATTTAATTGAAGAACTTACAGAGTGAAGAGTATGTGAAGAAGTAGTGCATAAAGCCATCATTTTTTTTTTTTTTTACAATTTAATAATATGGGTTCATCAGCTTCCTATAGTATCACATCATTGTGATTTCCTGATGTCTTACATGACTAGGGTCATATAGGTTACATATCAACACATTATTAATTTAAAATAATAAGGTCAAAAGCAAAGACAAATGGCTCTTTTAAAATGATAATGTCTTCTATATTCAGTGTTGTTCTTAGGAAAATATGACAGCTTGCAGCACTCTTTTCTCCTTCCTTTACTATCTAGACAGTCTCATGCTAGTTGGGTATTTAAAATTTGTTAGAAATGGTTTAGTAAATTACATGAAGAAACAAAATGTTATATAACAAATTCTCATCAAAAGTGTCATGCTCCATTGTCTTCAAACTTTGAAAAGCTAAAGCATTATTAGTTGAAAATAAAGAGCATGTTTTTCAAGCGAACTTACTACATGTGTATAAATATAAATATCTGATCTTTGGGGTGGCACTGGAATGACTTTCAGGAGATACCCCACGTCCAAGGGCAGAGAAGCCCCAGCAACATGATAGACACTGGAGTGGCAGCTGCCCAGGACTCGAGCAGCAGCTATGAGGAGCTGGAGTGAGGAGATACCCCATGTTCAGGGCCAAGGAGAAGACCCAGCAAGATGGGAGAATGGACAAATCTGCATTTAGAATCAAGCCCTATACCCACCAGAGATGCTCAAAGGGCTCAAACAAACCTTTTGCACACCAAGACCCAGAGACCCTACAAAGACTGAGACAGACCTGTGTTTGAGTGTCTCCTGTGGAGGTACGGGCCAACAGTGGACTGCTGCAGGGGCAGAGGCTCTGGGTGCAGTAAACCTGGGTATGGCATAAGCCCTCTTGGACATTAATCCCACCATAGAGCTGCCAGAACTTATACAGGACTGAGGAAATAGGCTCTTGGAGGGGACAAACAAAATCTCTGTGTACCAGGACCCAAGAGAAAGGAGCAGTGACCCACAAGAGACTGATCCAGACTTGCCCATGAGCATCTATGAGTCTCCAGCAGAGGCGCGGGTTGGCAGTGGCCTGCTGCAGGGTTGGGGCACTGAGTGCAGCAGTGCATGGGGCCTTTTGAAGTAGGTCGCTATTATCTTCATTACCTCCAGCATAGTTGGGTTTCAGGTCAGAAAACAGGGAGGGAACACAGCCATGCCCATAAAAGAAAATTGGACTAAAGATTCACTGAGTATGGCCCCATCCAACAGAACAAAACCCAGTTTCCCCCTCAGTCAGTCTCTCCCATCAGGAAGCTTCCTTAAACCCCTTATCCTTCTCCATCAGAGAGTAGACAGACTGAAAACCACAATCACAGAAACTAATCAATCTGACCACATGGACCACAGCCTTGTCTACCTCAGTGAAACTATGAGCCATGCTGTGTAGGGTCACTGAAGATGGACAGGTCATGGAGGAGAGTTCTGACAAAATGTGGTGCACTGGAGACGGGAATGGCAAACCACTCCAGTATTCTTGCCTTGAGAACCCCATGAATAGTATGAAAAGGCAAAAAGATAGGACAATGAAAGATTAATTCCCCGGGTTGGTAGGTGCCCAATATGCTACTGGAGATCAGTGGAGAATTAAATCTAGAAAGAATGAAGAGACAGAGCCAAAGCAAAAACAATACCCAGTTGTGGATGTGATGAGATGGAAGTAAAATCCGATGCTGTATAGAGCAATATTGCATAGGAATCTGGAATGTTAGGTATATGAATCAAGGCAAATTGAAACTGGTCAAAAGGAGATAGCAAGAGTGAAAATCGACATTTTAGGAATCACGAACTAAAAATGAACTGGAATGAGTGAATTTAACTTCTATCACCATAATATCTACTACTGTGGGCAAGAATCCCTTAGAAAAAATGGATTAGCCATCATAGTCAACAAAAGAATTCGAAATGCAGTATTTGGATACAATCTCAAAAATGACAGAATGATCTGTTCATTTCCAAGGTCAACCATTCAATATCACAGTAATCCAAGTCTATACCCTGGCAAGTAATGCTGAAGAAGCTGAAGCTGAATGGACCTTCTAGAACTAACATCCAAAAAAGATGTCCTTTTCATTATAGGGGACTGGAAGACAAAAGCAGGAAGTAACAGATACCTGGAGTAAACAGGCAGCTTTGGCCTTGGAGTACAGAATGAAGCAGGGCAAAAGCTAGTAGAGTTTTCCAAGAGAACACATTGATCATAGCAAACACCTTCTTCCAACAATACAAGAGAAGACTCTACACATGGACATCACCGGATGGTCGACACCGAAATCAGATTGATTATATTCTTTGCAGCCAAAGATGGAGACATTCTATAAAGCAAACAAAAACAAGACTAGGAGCTGACTGTGGCTCAGATCATGAACTCCTTATTGCCAAATTCAGACTTAAATTGAAGAAAGTAGGGAAAACCAGTAGACCATTCAGGTATGTCCTAAATTAGATGCCTTACGATTATACAGTGGAAGTGACAAATAGATTCAAGGATTTGATCTGATAGACAGAGTGCCTGAAGAACTATGGACGGAGGTTCCTGACATTGTACAGGAGGTAGGGATCAAGACCATCCACAAGAAAAATAAATGCAAAAAGGCAAAATAGTTGTCTAAGGGGGCCTTACAAATAGCTGTGAAAAGAAAAGAAGCAAAAGGCAAAGGAGAAAAGGAAAGATAAACCCATTTGAATGCAGAGTTTCAAAGAATAGCAAGGAGAGATAAGAAAGCCTTCCTCAGTGATCAGTGCAAAGAAATAGAGGAAAACAATAGAGTGCAAAAGACTAGAGATCTCCTCAAGAAAATGAGAGACACCAAGGGAACATTTATCATGCAAAGATGGGCACAATAAAGTCCAGAAATGGTATGGATCTAACATAAGCAGAAGATGTTAAGAAGATGTGGCAAGAATACACAGATCTATACAAGAAAGGTCTCATGACCCAGATAATCACAATAGTATGATCACTCACCTAGAGCCAGACATCCTGCAATACGAAGTCAAGGGGGCCTTAGGAAGCATCACTACAAACAAAACTAGTAGAGATGATGGAATTTCAGTTGAGCTATTTCAAATCCTGAAAGATGATGTAGGGAAAGTGCTGCACTCAATATGCCAGCAAATTTGGAAAACTCAGCAGTGGCCACAGGACTGGAAAATGTCAGTTTTCCTTCCAATCCCAAAGAAAGGCAATGCCAAAGAATGCTCAAACTACCACACAACTGCACTCATCTCACATGCTAGCAAAGAAATGCTCAAAAATATCCAAGCCAGGCTTCAGCAGTTCAAGCTGGATTTAGAAAAAGCAGAAGAATCACAGATCAAATTGCCAGCAAAGGGTGGATCATCGAAAAAGAGAGAGAATTCCAGAAAAACAACTACTTCTGCTTCATAGACTATACCAAAGCCTTTGACTGTGTGGATCAAAATAAACTGTGGAAAATTCTGAAAGAGATGGGAATACCAGAGCACCTGACCTGCCTCCTGAGAAATCTGTATGCAGGTCAGGAAACAACAGTTAAAACTGGACATGGAACAACAGACTGGTTTAAAATTGGGAATGGTTTATGTCAAGGCTGCATATTGTTACCCTGCTTATTTAACTTATATGCAGAGTACATCATGAAAAATGCTGGAGTGGATGAAGCACAAACCGGAATCAAGATTGCTGGGAGAAATAATAACCTCAGATATCCAGATGACACCACACTTATGGCAGAAAAGGAAGAAAAACTAATGATTCTCTTGATGAAAGTGCAAGAGGAGAGTGCTAAAGATCATGGCATCGAGTCCCATTACTTCATGGCAAATAGATGAGGAAACAATGGGAACAGTGACAGACTTTATTTTGGGGGGGGGGGGGGGGCTCCAAAATCACTGCAGATGTTGACTTCAGCCATGAAATTAGAAGATGCTTCTCCTTGGAAGAAAATTTATGACCAACCTAGACAGCATATTAAAAAGCAAAGACATTACTTTGCCAGCAAAGGTTGGTCTAGTCAGTTTTTGTTTTTCTAGTAGTCATGTATGGATATGAGAGTTGGACTATAAAGAAAGGTGATTGCTGAAGTACTGGTGCTTTTGAACTGTGTTGTTGGAGAAGACTTTTGAAAGCCCCTTGGACAGCAAGGAGATCCAACCAGTCCATTCTAAAGGAAATCAGTTCTGAATATTCTTTGGTAGAATTGATGCTAATGCCTAAACTCCAATACTTTGGCCACCTGATGTGAAGCACTGACTTTTTGGAAAAGACCCCAGTGCTGGGAATGGCTGAAGGTGGGAGGAGAAGGCAATGACAGAGGATGAGATGGTTGGATGGCATCACCAACTCTATGAACATGAGTATGAGTAAGCTTCAAGAGTTAGCGATGGACAGGGAAGCCTGGAGTGCTGCAGTCCATGGGGTCGCAAAGAGTTGGACACGACTGAGCAACTGAACTGAATTGATCTTTGAGGAAGATTATTTGCAAAGATATCAGTCATACGGTAACTCACTTTGGTAAAATAAGTATTTATATATGATTCAAATTCTATAATAAGGGGTTAAAAAACAGAAGTAATAAGTAAGTAATTGTTTAATATTTGTTCCAAAAGAAGCATCAGAAATATCTGCTGTCCCTCCCCGTGGGAGAATTTTATTTCCTTGTCTAGTTGGTGTCTGACTTGGTTAGTCACTTATGATGCCTCATTCTGTGGGAAAGTTATGTTTCTACCAGTTGTGTTAGAAGTTGCCAAAGGACTTTCTTTGGCCAAGAAAATGTGTCATTTCTGAATAAATTGTTTAAGAGTCAATATATATTTTCAATGATAACTTTTCCTTTTCAATGAGACACACGTTGTCCCTTACAGGGGCTGTTCTTTCAGACAATACAATGGAATGAAGACAAAGAAAAACAAACCACAGCTGACCCGCAACAAACACAAAATAATTACTTTTAAAAGTCTACTATTACCTAATTCTAAGAGAAACAAGGCTATCCTCTTTGCAGAGAAGACTACATGTAAGAGAAAAAAGGAAATTTGCTTGTAGAGGAAAAAATTATACTCACACACAGATTTGTAAAATGTGGATTTGAATTAAAGTAGACATTTAAAGTAGTAGCTCCCTAGTAGTAGCATCCCTAGTAGCTCAGCTGGTGTAGCAGCTGCCTGCAATGCAGGAGACCTCGGTTTGATTCCTGGGTTGGGAAGATACCCCGAAAGGTGATAGGCTACCCACTTCAGTATTCCTGGGTTTCCCTGTTGGCACAGATGGTAAAGAATATACCTGCAATGTGGGAGACCTGGGTTTGATCCTTGAGTCGGGATGATCCCCTAGAGGAAGCACGGTAACCAGCTCAAGTATTCTTGCCTGGAGAATCTCCATGGACAGAGGAGCCTAGCAGGCTGCAGTCCACCAGGTCACAGTCAGACACGACTGAGCAACTAAGCACAGCACAACACAGGCATTTAAAGAGTCTAAAATTATCTAAAGTAGCATCGATTGTGTCTTATCTTCAAACTGGCATGATCAACATCAACTGAAAACTTTAGAGAAAGGCAAGCTCACCTCCCTGCCTCAAATCTAGTGAATTGTAATCTCTGGATGTAAAACTAGGATTCTGCATTTCAACAACTGTCCAAGTAATTCCTATGCAAGCTGAAGTTTGAGAAACACTGATCTAAAATGTAAGAACCTACAGCCTGTTATACACAGTGAAGTAAGTCAGAAAGAGAAAAGCGAATATCATATTAATACATACATATGGAAACTAGAAAAATGGTACTGATGAACCTATTTGTAGGGTAACGATCAGACATAGATTACAGGCTTGTGGACACAGTGGGGGATGGAGAGGGTGGGATGAATTGAGAGAGTAGCATTGAAACATATATACCACCAACTGTAAAATAGATACCCAGCGGGAATTTGCTGTATGAGGCAGAGCGCTCAACCAGGTGCCCTGTGACAACCTAGAGGGTGGGTGGTGTGGGATAGGAGGTGGGACGGAGGTTCAAGGAGGGGCCATATGTATACGTATAGCTGATTCATGCTGATGTATGGTAGAAATCAACACAACATTGTAAAGCAATTATCCTCCAATTAAAAATAAATTTAAAAAATAAAACATATAGATCTCAAAGCATTCAACCAGATAATCTGTGCACAAAAAGCCCACTCTACGAATGACCCTTTTCATGCTGTAACATGTCTCTTTTCATTAGTATAATTTTTAACATGGTACTAATATTTTTATTGAAATGTCTTTAAACTTAGAGTTGGCATTTATTTTACCTTCTATCACTTTCATTAATTCAGTTTTGGGTAGGGTTTTAGTTTTCATTCAGTTTAGCAGGAAAAGATTCCTGTTAAACATAAGGTGAAAAATAAGATCTTAGTGAATATACATAGAAATTTCCATTTTACATTATTTCCATAGATTGTGATTCTATTTTCTCTTTCAATGTTTTAACAAATAACTTTGAATACCTACTACATGCTAGGTCATGCTGCCCTTAGTACTGAAAAACAGCGTAAGATGGAAGCCTTCCCTTCACTTACCCAATCACTCCCTCATTCTTTATGAGTTACTTTTCAAATGATCAGAATGAATTTCCAAATGAAACTCTTAGTCATATGGTCACAAAGTTTTATATTTTTTATGCTGTTTATATCTTCAAAAAACCTGAGCTGTTGTTCTGCCTGTGACTTGGAAAATAAATTCTAACAGTGCACTAAGAATCCTGGCTTTCATATGCAACAGGGGCATAGATGTACTGGTTTCTTTGTATATTTCACTTTCTTAAATATAGTATAAAACGTACATTTCTGTTATTGAGACTTACCTTTAGAAAACATGAAAGATTATACATTTCCTTCTCAAAGATAGAAACCACTGCTCACCTGAATTTATTTTTAAGAAAATAAAAAGTGATATCATAATCATTTTATGATTATGTAAATTGTGTTCATGACAAAATTAACATTATAGTCTTTCCTCATATAATTTAAAATCTCACAGAGAAAAATAAAGGACTGAGAAAGGACATGAATAGAGAATTCTCTCATTCACTTATTTATCCATTCACTGAACACACAACTATTGATTGTCAGCTAGTTGGTAAGTACTATATTAGGTAGTGAGATAACAACTTAGGCAAAAGAAACACGATGTCTGTACTTTTAAAACTTACAGTTTAGTAAACCTATGAAAAAGCACTGCCATAATTTAAAATTTGCCTTGCAATAAAACAAAAATAATTAAAAGAATATTTAATAAAGAGAATGCTAATGGCATTTGAGTATCTTAAATAATTAGCATTATGAATTGTAAGAATTCATCGAGCAGAAAATCTATTGACATACCCACATCCCTGTCAATTTTATGAAAAACAGTTAAATTTGAAATACTCATGATAAAAACTCTTTATCTCTCCCTTTGATTTTTAGTTGTAACTTTTGATGACTTTTGAATATATGCCTTACAGCTGTTGATGTACTTCCCAGCAATGATTGAGAAATGGCTATTTACTCAGATTTGAGAAACAAAATATTTGTGTAGATTTTCATTTTGTATATTCAGACTGTCATGATTGAAGGAGAACACTCTATAGTCATGAAGAATATTTAACCAAACCATTCTCCAATGCATAGGAATGTACTGTCAACGTATATAAGGAAAATATGACATCAAAGGAATTAGCAAAATGTCAGGTTTAGATGTTCTAGGTTTGTTATCATCTGAGACACTTACACGTTGTGAGACTTTGGTCAACTTTCTCAACTGTTCTGGGTTTTAGTTTCCTTAACTATAAAATAAGAATAATAAATGTATCTAATTAGATGTTCTAATATGACAGCTGAGGTAAAGTACATAATGTACCTTGCACATTTAGTTTTTGATACATATTAGTATTTTTTACTAATATCAGTTATGATAAATTTATGTAAAAATGCATCAAAACAAAATGAAACACACTGTATAAGTTTTATGTCCCCACTTTTCTCCTCTATATTTAGTCTGCTTTCTGCTTTACTTATTTTTCTTTCAAATCCCTTATTATTTCTTTTAAATATTGCCAGGAGGAATAGACCGTAAATAGGCAATCTGAAAGTCTTTAAGTGTTCAAATAAATCCAAATTATCAAAGACTCTTCATATTGAAAATTCACAATGGAGGAGGGACTATTCAATTTACTCTGTTAGCCATTAATATTTGTATTACTGTCAACATATTTCCAATTGTATTAAGAAACGTTTTATTCAATAATTTGGTTCAGTAATCTTCACTCCAAGAAATGGCACAACACTAGAACTTCATGCCATGAAGCTGTCTTGCTGCTGCTGTTCAGTCACTCAGTCCTGTCCGACTACTTGCAGGCCCATGGACTGCAGCACACCAGGCTTCCCTGTCGTTCACCATCTCCCAGAGCTTGCTCAAATTCGTGTCCATTTTCATCCAACTATATCATCCTCTGTCGTCCCCTTCTCCTCCTGTCTTCAGTCTTTCCCAGCATCAAGGTCTTTTCTGCTGAGTAGGTTCTTTGCATCAGGTGGCCAAAGTATTGGAGCTTCAGCTTCAGCATCTGTCCTTCCAATGAATATTCAGCATTGATTTCCTTTAGGATTGACTGGTTTGAACTCTTTGCAGTCCAAGGTACTCTCAAAGGTCTTCTCCAACACCACAGTTTAAAAGCATCAATTTTTCAGTGCTCAGCCTTCTTTATGGTCCCTCTCTCACACCCATACATGACTACTGGAAAAACCATAGCTTTGACTATATGGACCCTTGCTGGAAACCCTTTATTATTAATTGAATATAATACTCCATAAGTTTATAATGATCATGAATCCTAGTCTGCTTGAAATAGTATGCATATTATTCATATAATCTAATTACCTACCTGTAATATTGTGATTTGTACAATAAATTGATGGTAATTTTCCATATGAGTGTGCTTTGTGCTAAGTTGCTTCAGTCGTGTCCGACTCTTTGTGACCCTATGGACTGTAGCCTTCCAGGCTCCTCTTTACATGGGATTCTTGAGGTAAAAATACTGGAGTGGGTTGCCTTGCCCTCCTCCAGGGGATCTTCCCACCCCAAGAATCTAATCCATAGCTCTTACATTTCTTGCATTGTCAGGCCGGTTCTTTACCATTAGTGCCACCTGAGAAGCCCACCTTACATATACATATTAAATAATGTAATATTTTAATAATAGAAAATAATTGAAGATGTAATTATCTTCTTTGAAGATCAACTGTCTAAACACATATACATTCAAGAGGGTAACTATTTCATTGTATAAGAGCACGAGAGCAATGAAGTAGATATCTTTAGTGTAGAAATATTTAGCCAAGTCGGAGAATCAGATTCATGAAAACTGCGTTGTATTATTTTTAATATGGAAAACGTAGTAATACCATTCTTTCTTCCTCCCAGCCTCTTTGGTTTTGAATCTTCATAATTTAAAGAAATGTATTCATTTATTTGTGCAAGGTACAGAATGATACTGAGAATATTAAATTCAAAATTAACATTTCCTATCTTTAGAAAGGTACATCCCAGTCCCAGGTATGGAGTGTATCCTAATCCCAAGACTTAGCTATTCTTACTGGTTTCTATTTATTTTATTTTAAAGGTTTAGGGCTATTATCTGATTTCAACTGGAAATAAAATCATAGAATTTTAGAACATTTGTGCTAAGTCACTTCAGTTATGTCTCACTCTGTGTGACCCTATGGATTGTAGTCTGCCAGACTCCTCTGTCCATGGAATTTTCCAGATAAGAATACTAGAGTGAGTTGCCATTTCCTCCTCCAGGAGATCTTCCAGACCCAGGGATCAAATCCACCTCTTTCTGCACTGGCAGACAGGTGTTTTTTGTTTTTGCTTTTGTTTTTGTTTTTAACCACTAGTGCCTCCTGGCAAGCCCCTAAGAGCATACAGAAACTATAACAATCTCTGACTCCCAACTGCTTCTTCTGAGAGAGGAGAAAATAAGTGCCATAGAAATGTGAAATGATTTGCCCAAAGTCAAAAAGCCTACAAATCTCCAGGCTTTTCCTATAGACATATTTACTTTTTAAGCTTGGCTGTGATCATTTCCTTAACCATTAGAAGGATTTAAGCTATGAACATACAATCAGCGTACTTGTGTTCTAGTACTCATTTGGTTTACTATTATCTTTTTAGCCTTAAGGAAACAGCCTATTGCCTTAGTCAGTTTGCTTCAGAGATTTATATTGATAGAGAGGGTCAAAGGGAAAAGTGAATGTGAGGATATCTGTAGTATAAGAAAAAAGAAAAGTCACTGTAAAAAAAAAAAAGAGAGAGAAAAAGTCACTGTAGAAGCAAGTAGTGACTTTATCAAAATAATGAACTGGGTTTACAAAATACATTGACAAAAAGATGTTTCCAAGATAAAATCCTTAGCAGTTCATCACAAATAACATTTAGCCTGTTTAATTATAGTGACTTTAGAAACTTCAGAAAAAAGTACAGTTCTTTTAACGTGAGTAACTATGGGAGCATTTGCCTTAATAGAAACAGCATTTGATCCTGGACTACTCTCAATCGACAAAGGATGAACGTATAAATAGCAAAGATTTAAGTTGAGTATTTTAGGGAGAGGGCTATATATAAATTCTGACATACTTTAAATGTAAACTATCAAGTTAGTTAGAGGTTACAAGGAAACACTCATCTCTATCAGTACATGGTGATAACTCAGCTTTCAAACAGCACTCATGAAAGAACAATATAATCCTATTATAAATGGGTGACAAATCCAAAACCTTTCTGATCTCTATAACCTAGCAGACAAAAAGAAAAATCTTTTCAACATAATTTTTTATTCAAGAGCTCACACTTGACTGCCACCCTGATTGGATACTACCATAGAAGTTCATCTGATAGATATCTTAGCGCAAAGCCAGGCTTAGAAGGCCTAGAAGGTGTACGAGTATTAATTTCATAGCATTCCATTTTCAATTCCTCTTGTATAAAAGTACACTAACCCAGCACGGACAGAAGTAGAGTTACATTAAGACAGTACATGAGCAGGATTCAAATAACCCCTCTGACAGGAGAAACCACTGTTTGGTTCAAAGTATCTGTGGAACGCATTTCACTTGAACATTAACATAAGGTGAGAGACAGAAATGTTTTTATTAAGGAAGAGAAATGCTATGATCATATGCATGTGTATTGATAGAAACTGTCATAAATACTGAAAGTACAGAGTTCTCACATTTATTACAGTATATTTGCATTTAGATCTTATGGAGTTCTCACATTTATTACAGGGTATTTGCATTTAGATCTTGGTTCTTTTATTAAGTATTTGATCAGCTGACAAGCTTTCATCTACTCTTGGCCTCAGTTTCTTTACATGAACAGTACAGGTGAGAATGGTATAAGCACCTCATTATTTGATGGGGGCTAAACAAGAAACACATGCAGAGTGCTCCACAAACAGTTGGTGCTCAGTACAGGTTAAGTATTATGATAAAGATGTTCAACAATTTCAAGTAAAAGGAAGAATCACTGTTTCTATTCAGAAGTTCTTTTTTGATTTGACTGACTTTGAGTGTGTGTATGTGTTTTCCTCCTAATCTTTGGAGAAAAGGGGAGAAAATCAAACACAACAAGCAGAGAGGGGAAAAAGAAATAAAACTTCAGGTGACTCATGAGCACTAACACAGTTCAAGGAGATATATGTAGGAGGAGGAAGTCAGTAGTCAAACTAATGTACACTTGGAGAAGGCCTGGTCACTGGACCACAGAGAGGACTTACACAAGACCGACCTCTGCTGTTCAGAAACAGAAGTACATGAAACCTTTTATACAGTTATCTGCTTATGTTTAGCATACATTTTGGAAGAATACACTCTATAGTCAGTCATAGGCTTGCACGAAAGGAGATTGAGTAGTAAGTACATTTTTCTTTCAATAATGACACTATAGACAACTCTAAGTTATAAACCATTTCTAAGTTATAGGTTTTCCTATTGGTATCAGTCCCTTTCTGTTTGATTGATCTCATACTGCTCTCCTCCTAGTTGATTACATTCCCCTTCTAATCACTATAATTCAAACAGGCCTTTCCATTCCTCAAACCAGCTTCTAAGCCTGTACACTTTTCTATGCAATGCAATAAAATCTCCACTCCTCCCCACATTCCCATGATTGACTCCTAATCATCATTTGGCAGTTTAAGTAAGTGACCCTCATAGAAAATTTTCCTGACTTTATAATGTAATTTTCCCTTTTCTGCTTTATGTTCTTGTTTTCATCACTATGTGAAATAATCATAACTATATAGGAACATGTTATCACTTGATCCCTTGTTCTCACCACACTACTTGATCACAGCTGTGCTTAGTGACTCAGTCATGCCCAACTCTTTGCAACCCCATGGACTGTAGCCTGCCCAGCTGCTCTGTCCATGGGGATTCTCCCAGCAAGAATACTGGAGTGGGTTGCCACGCCCTCCTCTGGGAATCTTCCCAACTCAGGGATCGAACTCAGGTCTCCTGCATTGTCGGTGGATTCTTTACTGTCTGAGCCATCAGGGAAGCCACACAGTTGTTCAGTAAGGATCAATTAATAAATTGTCAAACAAATGAAAAAAAGCAACAAATTTAAAAAAAATTGATCTGACAGAGATGAGCAAAGAATAAACAGATTATATTGTTCTCTTCCCTGTGTTATCTTTAGGTAAAGTCCTACATTGTGAAGAGTTCTGGTTCCAATCAAGGTCCCAGATCATACCTGTTGTAATTCACCATTTAGTCTCTAACCCATGAACTGTTTACTTTCTTTAGATATTGCAATTCCCTTTCCATTATTTCTGTAGTGTGGTATGCCATGAAATTGATAGTAACCATATAAATAAATAAACAATACCCTCAAATAACCACCAAACACGGGTATTTTTGTACTTATAATACTACTACTTGAGGTTAGATCTGAATTTTGTCATTATTTTTATTTGCATTTTTCAAGTCATTAAATAAGCTGATCAGTTATTCCTTTATTTGTTAGGAATTTGGTTTTACCCAATAGATAAGGTGAGCCCTGATTTGCTTCCACAGTTCCTGACAGCTGACTTGAAGAGCATCTGTGGGAAAATGAAGGTTAGGATATCAAGAGGAAGGTAGACAGGTTCTTAGGCTAGAAGTTCTTTATCTTCCTAACTATTCCCATCTTCCCAAGGGCTAGATTTCCATTTTTTATCCACTCCCTTTTCCTCCAGTCATGAAGTTAAAGCCTTGTCCTTCCTCTCCAGGCTAACTTACATATATTATCCTTTTATTTTCCAGTGCTCCTAATAGAGATACTCAAGCCAAAAGAACTAAAATTGTATCCACTAGTTTTATATATATATATATTCCTTATCTTATTTTAATCCTACTTTATTCTTATTTTCATTCCATTTTTAAATGATCTTTCATTTTTTAACATTTATACATTTATGTATCTCATTATCTAAATATTCTTGAACTTTAAATTTTAAATATAATATTGAGTTTTAGATGATTTATTAACTTGAATATTATATCTCCTTTATAAAAATAATATATTTGTTTGTGTTCTAGACATTTCAATATTTTATTCAAACATATTAATATTTATAAAAAAAATTCAGAGTTATGTCAGAAAACTGTATATCTATACATACAGATATGGATAATTGTATATAAAATATATATACAGTTTTATATTTATTCAAATACCTGTGGGTATAATTTTGTTCTTTAACAATAATTGTCTTTTATCCTGTTATATTCTTTATAGTCTATTTTAAGATTTGACCTTCCACTTATTGCTTTTTATTCCAATATATCCTATATATTCCAACTTATACATGCACACACACAAACAAAGCTCAAAAAGTACATATTCACAGATGATATTTATTTGTATATATCCTTGTCGTTTAGTTATATATATTTGAAACAAATACTCATTTTACCACATGGTTATTAGTTTTATCACACAGTATTATCACACAAATGTGAAAATGAAGAGCTTATCTCCTACATTGTATTGCTCTCATAAGTATGTTCTAGAAAGGTCATTCATGGGAACCTGAATTCATTTTGGGAAGCATGAGATTAATGTTCTTTAAGTACCATATTGGGCTTTCCTGGTGGCTCAGATAGTAAAGAATCTGCCTTCTATGCAGGAGACCTGGGTTTGATCCTTGGTCAGGAAGATCCCCTGGAGAAGGGAATGGAAACTCACTCCAGTATTCTTTCCTGGAGAATCTCATGGACAGAGGATCCTGGTGGGCTACAGTCCATGGGGTTGCAAGAGTTGGACATGACTAATTGCCAAACACTTTCACTTTCAACCCCCATATTGGATGGATTTAACCTCACAAAATCCTCAGTTTTACACAAGTTCATGCTTTTTCCTCTAGTTATATACAAGATTAATTTTGTAATAAATGTTTCACTCCTAGAAGAGCCTATGAGAACTTTTGAGCTAGGGAACATAAATCACACAAATCCACAGAGTAGAGGAGCTTCCAAAAGGTAGTTAAATCTTGCCCTTTGAAACCATGTGCTAGAGCTACAGAAAATTATTGCTTTCTGTGGCTACTGCTGACAAAGGGTCATTGGAATATAGGCATAAAGACAACACTGGATTTCCCCAAAGTTAAAAGCCTCTAAGAGTTATGTGCAGGGACTTCTGAAAAGTGTGGCTGGAGGCAATGCAAGCACACTGGTAAAAGGAGGCTACAGTATTTTGGATATCTTTCTATTCACACATATAATAGTAAAGTAATTTTCCATTATAAATTTTGTGTTGCCACTCTTATTGTATATATTTTATTTTTGCTTTAATACTAAAAGTTTCTCAAAAACAGTATTTGTAGTTTCATTTTTATCTGCCATGAACTCATTCTATGCATAAATTATAGTGGGTGCTAAATTATCATCTGATAAATGAATGAATCATAGTACACTATTATTTGAATTTTAATCAACTACAGTTGCCTACTCAGCACCAAACTCTCCTAAACAAGGCACAGGATATGAAAAAGGAAGGGGGTCACATATATAAGAGATGAATGATTTAAAATTAAAAATTCAAAGTTACATAGAGGGTTTATGTCTCTGAGCAGCTGTGTGAGAGCCTTGAAACTATTAGATAATTTGCTTAGGTCTCAAATTCTTTCTTGTATTTTTAATAATAAATGATACAACTCTATATTTAAAAGGGCTATACAGAGGATATAAGAATGTATTAATATATGAAACAGTTAGCTATTCACATGTACACATCTGCTAAATGTTTTTGGATATACTGTAAGCACTTAATAAATGATATTTAATTTTTTGTTCATACAATTATAATGGTAATATTGCATATGAATTTAAAGTAATTTTGCAGTTTGAAATGATAACTACAATAAAAGAAGATTAAAGAAGAGAGCAATAATAATCATGAAACTATTGCTCAAATTTCATTCTGTAAAGCAAATGTTTTCTGAGTTTAGTAGCATACAATAAAGTGAAAAAGAATTAGGTAAATTAGAACAATGTATTCATTTATTCCATATTTCCAGTCTTTAGCTCTATTGCACATTATATCACCACAGAGTTTAATGTAATAATAAATAGAATACCCATAAAGTGAAGCATTAATAGTCTCATCTGATTACTAGAGATACCAAGTTTTTGGAAATTTCCTTTTCAATTTTCTCAACCATTACAGCATTAAATATACCCAGTCAATCAATCTGTATAAGGAGAGGTAACATAAGTACTGGCATCTATTAATATTACTCTATTCAAGGTACGTGCAAGTATTTATTGATTTCATTACTCAAATAGCAGTTTTCCTATACTTACTTGGCTTGCAATGTTCTAAAGCCCTTGGATTTGAAATCTGAAAGCCCAGCCTTATTAAGGGCTGCTTATTATCTGCATAACCAAGGACAATATTATCCACACTGGTAAACTGAAATGCAAACCAAAATATCATTCAGGTTTATATTTAAAGATCAAAGAGATAATGCTGTAAAAGAACCAACTGTTACTTAAATATTATTTTAATATGTGTACAGATAAAATAGAGTATGAAAATTTAGAAAATACAGATAATTTATATTTCTCTGAATTCCACATGCATTTGTACAAAAATACCAGCAAGAATGTATTTAATGAATAAATTTGAAAAGAAAAATGGGAAATAGGGGAAGTAAAAAAAAGTAAGGAATTGTGGGATAAAACTTTTTAGAAACAAGGTTTTGGAAGCCAACAGCTTTTTAATGGACTAAGAATATTTAATAACATGTTTTGTTTAATAAAATAACAATAGCCAATATTTGTGGACAAAGTAGTAATATATTTATGTGCCTAATCTCTGTGATCCCCAAAACAACCCAGTGAAACCCACTATCATGAACCTCATAATTATGAGCCCCATATTAGTTTTATAATACCTAAGGTTCAAAGTATTTATTTAAATTGCCCAAGAGCATATGAAAAGAATCACCAATTCAAACTAGTCTATGTGACAACAAAGTCCAGTAGTCCATTTATGATTTACTAATTTCCAGATGTTCAAGCTGGTTTTAGAAAAGACAGAGGAACCAGAGATGAAATTGCCAACATCTTCTGGATCATTGAATAAGCAAGAGAGTTCCGGAAAAACATCTATTTCTGCTTTATTGACTATACTAAAGCCTTTGACTGTGTCGATCACAGTAAACCGTGGAAAATTCTGAAAGAGATGGGAATACCAGACCACCTGACCTGCCTCTTGAGAAATCTATATGCAGGTCAGGAAGTAACAGTCAGAACTGGACATGGAACAACAGACTGGTTCCAAATAGGAAAAGGAGTATGTCAAGGCTGTATAATGTCACCCTGCTTATTTAACTTATATGCAGAGTACATCATGAGAAATGCTGGGCTGGAAGAAACACAAGCTGGAATCAAGATTGCCGGGAGAAATATCAGTAACCTCAGATATGCAGATGACACCATCCTTATGGCAGAAAGTGAAGAGGAGCTAAAAAGCCTCTTGATGAAAGTGAAGAAGAGTGAAAAAGTTGGCTTAAAGCTCAACATTCAGAAAATGAAGATCATGGCATCTGGTCCCATCCCTTCATGGGAAATAGATGGAGAAACAGTGGAAACAGTGTCAGACTTTATTTTTCAGAATCACTGCAGATGGTGACTGCAGCCATGAAATTAAAAGACACTTACTCCTTGGAAGAAAAGATATGACCAACCTAGATAGCATATGCAAAAGCAGAGACATTACTTTGCCAACAAAGGTCCATCTAGTCAAGGCTATGGTTTTCCCAGTGGTCATGTATGGATGTGAGAGTTGGTCTGTGAAGAAAGCTGAGCGCCAAGGAGTTGATGCTTTTGAACTGTGGTGTTGGAGAAGACTTTTGAGAGTCCCTTGGACTGCAAGGAGATGAAACCAGTTCATTCTGAAGGAGATCAGCCCTGGGATTTCATTGGAGGGAATGATGCTGAAGCTGAAACTCCAGTACTTTGGCCACCTCATGTGAAGAGTTGACTCATTGGAAAAAGAAAATGCTGGGAGGGATTGGGGGCAGGAGGAGAAGGGGACGACAGAGGATGAGATGGCTGGATGGCATCACTGACTCCATGGATGTGAATCTGAGTGAACTCTGGGAGTTGGTGATGGACAGGGAGGCCTGGCGTGCTGAGATTCATGGGGTTGCAAAGAGTCGGACACAGACTGAGCGACTGAACTGAGCTGACTGATATTGGTATATATATTTCTTTATTAAGTAAGAAGTTATAGTAATATGCAATCCTAATACTTTTCTAAAGAAGACTTTATACAACTCAAGAGATCTAGGTGTGTTACGAATACAGTCCTTTCTCCTAGTCAGTACACTGATTATTGTAAGTGATACCACAGTTTGAACATTCCTAATTCTTCCAGCCCTTCCTTTTACATTTCAACTCATGCAATATATTTGAACATGTCATGTTGGTAATAAGAATATAATTTCAAAACAACACTGAGAACAGTACTCAACAGAATTTTATTGTGCCAATGTTTCTCTTGTACTAGTTGCAAAGGATCTAAGAATTAAGATGGAAAGGATTACTCTTTTTCTGTAAAATGAAAATGGGTATGTATGTTTCTCTTCAAGAGGGCATATTTCTTGTATTTCAAAAATTAATTGACAGGTTTACTGAAAAGCAGAAACAACAGATGTGTATAGACATTATAAATCACATAAAAAGTGTTAAAATCAACTTGTTTATTTAATTTTATAACATCACAAGTCAAGCTCCCCATAAAGCTGTACAAATTATTTCTACATTCTCACATACTTCATAATCTGTCACTCAAACAAAAAAGTCATGTTTCTGGGACTTCAGAGATATTAGAAGATAAAGAACTGATAAAAGTAGGCATTTTTCACACACAAAACTTTTATTGATTTGAATAATTCATGTTTTGCTAGAAACAAGTTAGGATGTTTTAATATTTAAATATTTTAAGCTTCACATATTTTAGGTGATGAAATCCAGATTTAAGGCATGCAACGTGGTGACCACACCATGTGCTGGTTTCTCTCTTACCAAGTTTCTGAAATTGTATGATGCAAGCAGAGGTGCACTTTGGGGAAACAAGAAGAGTATGGTAGGGCACCATAAACATATATAAGGGAACAAAATGGCAACCGCCTCCACTGTTTTTGCCTGGGAAAATTCTATGGTCAGAGGAGCCTGGTGGGGTACAGACCATCGAGTCACAGTTGCACATGACTAAAGCTACTCAGCATACATGCACATGTGTATTACAGAACGATGCTTGAAAGGAGAGACTCCATCAGAGATCCTTTTTGACTCTTTCAAAGACATGAAACGTGAGTAGTCACCTAGGAGCTATTAAAAAATAAAACTTTAGATGATTGTATTTATTTTTCCAAAGGACTTAATGGGATAATCTTTCTTTTGAGAGTTACAAAACTACCTACGGTTGGGTAGACAAATGCATTGTCTGTTTCAAATATCAAGTTTGCAAGCATACACAAGGCACATTCAGAATCACCTCTGTGTGTACACACACACACAGCTGAATCATATAAACCTCACCATACAACAGAGGGAAAAAAATGAAGTTCAGCATAATTTGGTTAATTCACACTTAGTTTCTCAATGTTTATTTCCTAAAATAGAACCTTTGCCACTGAATAAATACCTAGTAATATTAAAATACAACTTACAGCTGTTAAGAGCATATTTTTCTCCAAAACATACTATGATCTGAAAGACCTGGGATGTCAAAAGCAAATCAAGCACAATACAGTTATGAGCTTTTATTTACTTCTGATTCTATTCATTAACAAAGATTTATGATAATTTTATACTACCAATTTATATCTGTGAAACAAATGAAAACAAAGACATTTTAACTGTGAGCAAAAAATAACAAAGGTGCTAAATTATTCTCATTTGAGATATCACAAGCACATTGCTTATTTTTGGATGACTTTTTAACAGGCTCTCAAATCATTCTCACAATAAACAGAAATTTTTTAAATATCTCAAGATATATTTTCCTCTGTTATCAGTCTTTTCCCTGCATAATGGCAAAATATCTCGATAAAAAATGAAAATATTTAGCAGCTGCCCATAGGCAAATCAAAAGCTGGGTATCCCTATAAATACAAATAGGAGACGGCAATCAAAAAAGAAAAATAATTTTAAGACGTAAAATTAGATTTTGTCATACCCCTGACATCAGATTATGTCATACCCCTGATTTCTGTTTTCTTGCTGTATTTAAATAAATTCAGATTGTCCATATCTACTCCTAAAATTCTCTACCACTCTGAACACCTCTTCTGCCATCCAACTCTATTTTCATTAACCTCTAGGCACATTGGCCTGAATTGTCCCTCAAATATGTCAAGATTATTTTCCCTTTGCCTCTGACCGGAGAGCATAATGCCCATTTTTCTCCCAAGTCTTGATAAGGCGGACATCAAATCATCCAGATTTTAGCTCCAATATCTCTTTCTTACAAAGGCCATTGATACTCAATGCTAAGGTAACCCTAGTGCTTTCCAATTACATTCTCTAATATGTATCCTTATGGTTTTTCTTTTTTCAAAAGATTACTTGCTGTATCTGTTCATTTGTTATTAGCTGTTTCACCATTGTCTTTTAAACCCCAAGAGAGCAGGGCCTTTGTTTTCTTACCTATGCCTCTGTGTCTAACAATTAGAAGAGTTCCTGGTTCTTATAAATATCTCAAAAATAGTAAATTCTTGGCCTGCTTTTAACAAAAAAATTGAAGCTTAATTAGGACATTTGGATTAGTTTCTTTATAGTCTAGGCTAATTAGTTTTCTATTGCTGTTTCAGCCCTTTCCTTTTATTTTTAATCCTTATATTCTCTAGATTATTCTCAAGCATATATTATTTCAGATTAATTATGAATAACTTGACCAAATTAAAGTTTAAAACATTCTTATTATAATTGTTATTCAATTTCTATTACTTTTTATTTAATAATTAAATATTATTAATTTTTTTGCAGGAGGGAAGATCAGTCCTGAAAATCACATATGAACCTTATTCAAAAACAGTATTTATAATGATATATCAGTTTTCATTTACACTTGTCAGCAAAGTTTTTAAGTTTTACTTATATGCAATTTACCTATCACAAAATCACCATTTTATTATGAATCAGCATGAAGATCATTTCAAAGAAATGTTCTCCTTAAGAGTGTCCTTCAATATATCTTTCTTTGATCTGACTAGAGGTGTGACATTTGATTTTAAATTTTAACTGAATCATCATTTCTTGGATTATTCACTTCTGCTTTCTTCATTTCTAATTACATAATGGATTCCTCTCTCTTTTTTTAACCAAACTTTTCTCTGTTATCTTTGGATTTTCTATTTTCTAAGTTCTTCATATGCATGTAGGATATATTTTGTTTTTATTTTAAAATTAGGCATGTTCTTCTGACTAGAGATAACACTATGCATAATTTCTTATGCATAATGTTCTCTCTTTCATTTTATAAATGTTGGTATTCATCTTTCGATTTTCCTTTTTTCCTTAAAACGAAATTTCATTTAACTTTTATACATTTCATGAGTTTTTGTTTCTTAATTATTTATTAGTTTGTTTTAAATTTTATGACATTTTCTCTGTGATAGATATTTTAAATATCTTGTAGATGGTGGATAAGTAGGTATAATCTCTCTAGAATAAAGGAGGATGTATATGTGTGCATGTAAATGTGTGAATAAAGTGTTAAGCTGCACATTTCCCATTGCCTTAGTATATGAGGAAAAGCCCCATCTGGGGACAATTAATAACAAGTACCAAAATTCAGAAGTACTAAACATATATTGGGTTTGGCAAAAGATTTGTTGGGTTTTCTGTAACATCTTACAGAAAAACCCAACCATAGTCAAAGGTAGCATCATCCAATAATTTAGTTTACCTTCTCCATTTTACCCCTAAGCTTGTATATTTTGATATAATTATTCAACTACACCTCTGCCTATGGGCATATTTGCCACTGAGAGAATCAATACAAACCCTAAACCCTCTGTGTGATGGAGCAGTGAGGCTTCAAAGGCTGTTGCCAAGTAAAAGAGCACTGAGAAAAAATACAAAAAAATAATTGTTTTAAGGCCAACTGAAAGTGCTAGACTCAAAAGAGCTTCTGTGAAGATGGAGAGGGCTTTCTCTAAAATATCCTTAGTAAATACAAGACTAGGTCACAATTTAATTAGAAAAATAAACATCAGAGGTCATAAAAATAAAAGTCTGATGTTTACATGGTTGCAGTATATCAGTATTCATTTCTTGCTTTAGTGGATCTTTTGGTAGTTATGTATAAGAACACATTGTTTATAAAAATATTCTCTGAATTATTCTAGAGTGAAGGAACATTGTATGATAACTTCTTAAATGGTTCATTAAAGAAAGATGCTCTTTGCACTGTTTTAAGTAGTTTTAAATCATTTAGTAAATTAAAGGTTTTACCAACCAAAAGCAAAGAAATGCTCAACATCTTTCATGGTAGGCTTCAACAGTATGTGAACCAAGAACTTTCAGATGTACAAGCTGGATTCAGAAAAGGCAAAGGAGCCAGAGATCAAATTGCCAATCTTCTAGATCATAGAAAATGCAAGGGAATTCCAGAAAACATCTACTTCTGCCTCATTGACTAGTCTAAAGGCTTTGATTGTGTGGATCACCACAGACTGTGGAAAATTCTTCAAGAGATGGGAATACTAGACTATCATACCTTCCTCCTGTGTAACCTATATGCAGGTCACTCTGCTTATTTAACTTATATGCAGAGTACACATGTGAAATGCCAGGCTAGATGAAACACAAGCTGGAATCAAAATTTCCAGGAGAAATATCAATAAACTCAGATATGCAGACACAACCATAATGGCAGATAGCGAAGAGGAATTAGGCCTCTTGATGAAGGTGAAAGAAGAGAATGTAAAACCTGGTTCAAAGCTCAACATTCAAAAAACTAAGGTCATGGCATCTGGTCCCATCACTTCATGGCAAATAGGTGGGGAAAAAATGGAAACAGTGGCAGACTTTATTTTCTTGGGCTCCAAAATCACTGTGGATGGTGACTGAAGCCATGAAGTTAAATGATGCTTGCTCATTGGAAGAAAAGCTATAACAAACATGGGCAGCATATTAAAAAGCAGAGAAATTGTTTGTGGAAAAAGGTCCATTTGCCCAAAGCTATGTATGAGGAAATTAACAAGATGGCACCAGTCAGGCTCTCTCACTCCACAGGCTCACGCCCTCTTGCTCTGAAGGTGAAGTCGCTCAGTCGTGTCCGACTCTTTGTGACCCCGTGGACTGTAACCTACTAGGCTTCTCCGTCCATGGGATTCTCCAGGCAAGAATACTGGAGTGGATTGCCATTTCCTTCTCCAGGGGATCTTCCCGACCCAGGGATCGAACCCGGGTCTCCCGCATTGGAGGCAGACGCTTTAACCACTGAGCCACCAGGGAAGTTGTAAACAATGATTTTGCAAGTTTGTTTAGTGTCTGAGATCATTTACAGAACTGCATGTGTGCATCACGAAGAACTCACTTGATCACGGCCTACTTTGTGGGTTATGCCTGTATGAGTTTCACCATGAAAGCCCTTGCTGCTACTACATTGAGGCTACACTGGAACAGCATCATGAATATGTTATATGAAGCTATGTTATGGCTATATTATTGCTGCTGCTACAGCAGCTGTATTAGCCAGGAGAGAGGTCATGTTATAGCTGATGTGCTAGCCAGGAGAGAATAAATGTGTTGGCAGTTCCTACAACTCCTGAAGTCTTCTTCCAGCCTCTTAGCCAGTGCCTTGCCTACCTTGGGTTCAATGAACAGTACACACCATAATATATAGTCAGGCAATTGGCAGTGAAACAGGATCAGTAACACACTGGTTTTCCCAGTAGTCTTGTATGGATATGAGAGTTGGACCATAAAAATGGCTGAGTTCTGAAGAACTAATGCTTTTGAACTGTGGTGCTGGAGAAGACTCTTGAGTCTTTTGGACAGCAAGGAGATCAAATGGGTCAATTCTAAAGGAACTCAACCCTGAATATTCACTCGAAGAACTGATGCTGAAGTTGAAGCTCCAATACTGTGGCAACATGATGCAAACAGCCAACTCATTAGAAAAGATTCTAATGCTGGGAAAGATTGAAGGCAAGAGGAAAAGGGGGCAACAGAGGATGAGATGGTTGGATGGCATCAGTGACTCCATGGACATGACTTTGAGCAAATTCTGGGAGATAGTTAAGGACAGGAAAGCCTGGTGTGCTGCAGTCCATAGGACTGTAGAGTCAGACACAACTGAGTGACTGAATGACAACAACTAACCAAAAACAAGCTATTGTTTCAAGTGATTGAAATATTGTTTGGGGTCCCATGCAATATATATGTAAGTAAATTCTTTGAGTGCTAATTCCATTAAAATATACTTATCGAAAGAATGCAAATTATTTTGGATAGTGTACATGAGACTTTGGATGAATACCTTTATTGTTTTCCTTTGATCTGTAGTATCTTCATTTATAAAATAGTAAAATATTAATACTTTGTATACATATGAAAGTATACACTGGTTTAACATCCTGAACAATAGGTGAAGACAGTTAATCAGATTTTCTGATGGGAATTAGCTGATCAATGCCTTGAAGGTAATTTGAGGGAAAGAACATATATATGCATAAATAAAGGAACAGAAGGTAAAAATGTCAGATTCTTGGCAGACTAATTAGATGAGTTAGTCTGAGATATATTAAGTTGTCAGGGGTTATTTTTAGTGAGATACAATGGAAGAGAGAGATGAATAGGAACTGTTTATGCAGAGTATGAACACTACTAATTGGAAAATGTTTTAGTAAAGGAATGGCATTTTTATTCTGCTGCATGTAGGCTTGTTTGAATTATTGTGAGCTTGACTAATGCAGAGACAGAGCCAGTTATGGTAAGTAGATATCAGGGAGATGAAAGCAGGTGGTAATGGCTCTCAAAGGGAAAAGAAAAGGTAAATTTTCAGTCCTACAATGGCCCAACTAGAAGATACTGATGATTAAACTCATGCATAAGTAGACCACAACGGGATATCTGAAGCCCTGGAAATCAGCATATAGTCCATCAGTCCAGAAATACTTTACAGTTAAAGGAAAAAATGAAGACAGGATTAATTCCCCCTGCCATGTCTAATTTTAAAAATCTGATAAAGTACATGAGTTAACTAGATTAAATTTAGGAAATAAAAGATGTACATGTATCTACATATATGAATGTATGTGAACTCTTTCAGCTCACTGTAATGATACGTTTCATTATCATTACATGAATAAATGCTTAGGCATAAATTAATAAAATTGTTACAGAAGCATACATTTTGAAATGATTTTGTGTAGTGAGATACTCAAGAAGAAGATACCAATGAAATAGGAATAATATAAAATTGGAATTTATATATAGACATATTCATGTGTATATGTTTATATATCCACTATATGTTTATGTGTCTATAGTGTTTAATATATAAACACACAAGAAACTTAAAGAATACACACATAAATGTATACTATATAGACCAAAAGAACTCTAATGTTTTTTCTGTCCAATATCTCAAAGGGAATGACTTTCTATTTAGAAGTCAACTTGCTAATATTCATTTCAGTTTGAATTTTATATATTTAAATATATAAAACATGTATTTTTGAATATATATGCAAATCATAAATAATTTATTAAGCTTATGTTTTGAAAAATATGTTTAGGGGAATTGATGACTCTTCAGTTAAAAAAGATTATTTTACTCTGATTAGATATTTGTCCTAGGAAAACAAATGTAAAGAGATTAAGGACCTTGGATAAGGTTATATGACTGAAATGTTAATTCTCAGGTCTTTTTTTAGTTTAATTCTAGTTGACTTCTTCAAAGACCAAAGCCTCTCTTCATTTTATAAAATTTGAATGTTTTAGTATTAAAGTACATTATTTTGCAACTAGAATCAATTAAATAAAAGTTGAACCTAATTAAAAATAATTCATGAAAGAGAAACAGATACTACCCAATAAGACTTAAAGTCAACTCTTGTCATTTTTTAATATTAACAGTAACTTAAATGACACTAATTATCCTAATAAATAAAACAAAACAGAAGAAAAAAATACATTTTTTTCATATTCACCTGAAGTAATGTTACCACATTGATTTTTTTTCCAAGTGTCTAGCAAAAGTTACAATTAAAAACAAAGTGAAACATACAGCTGCAATCTGAAATATGAAAATAACCCTATGGCTCTAGAATCATTTTTTTTTTTTTTGTATTTTCACAGGATTGAAGATTTTTAATAAAATAAACAAGTCCTATCCCTTAAATATAATTGGAATATATTAATATAGTATTATATATACTATATAATTATGTACACCACCAAATTGAAAACAAGTGGGAGTCTACCAACCTAACTTCACTAGGTTTCTGTGAAAAAACAATGAAAGAATATTCAAACAAAGCCTTTGGAAAACACAGTAATTTTAGTGTAGATTCTGCAGAACAGAACTACAAGCTAAGCTCTGGTCTATAATGGAGAAGCTATTAGCTCATCAACAAAGAATGTCCCATGCCTTTAAAAGAGATCAGTTCCCTGAAAGTATATTTTTTTCTCAGAAGTTTAATGTTATTACAGCAGATTATACAAATGTAATATAAAACAATTCTTTCTTCACAGCGCAAGTCGAAGTAACTATCCAAAGTTTTAATAAAAAGTGTTATGTGCTCAGTCATGTCTTACTTTTTGTGACCCCATGGATTGTAGCCCTCCATGTTTCTCTGTCGAAGGAATTCTCCTAGCAAGAATACTGGAGTGGGTTTCAATGGTGGACGGTGAGTAAATCCTATATTTGATAATGTAGGGCATTAACTTATTAGAGGGTAAAATCATAAGGGTATATTGCTATTAAAGGCATTAAAAAATCAGTAATTTATTTTAGAAAAATAACTAATAATCTCTGCAAGCAGATTATGTAAGTAACACTGAGGTCTATAACATTCTGAATTATTTTGGCTTAATTCATTTGAAAAATATTTCCAGTACAAAAAGTAAATGCTACAGGAATGATAAATCTTTCATTAGTTGCCATAGAAAAGCATCAGCTTTTAAAATTTTTTATCAGTTGTCGGAGTCTGGGTACCCATCTTAAAAAAAATAAATAAAAAGAAGAAGGGCAACATTCATTTTAGAAGAAAATAGAGGTTAAGGGTAAGTTCCTGTAATAATAAAGTCATACATTTTGGTTGCCACTTAACAGAAAAGAATGACTTCTTCCGTCCTAGAGGGCCAGGATCACAGCAACCTTCAGATTTGCCCTGGAGCTGAATCTCTATTTAAACACAAGAGTAAAATTGTTGTGACTGTAGGTAACAGCTTAAAGGGGCACATTAAAGTGATATAAATGTCCTTCCATAAACTGTAGGAGTTGAGAACTATTCACCTTCAAGGAGAGACTCTCATTTTTATGTACTTGAGGAGGGAGTCCTTCCTTATTCCATTACTACAACCAGGTCTTTGACCTTACACAGCATATTAAAAAGCAGGGACATTACTTTGCCAACAAAGTTCCATATTATCAAAGCTATGGTTTTTCTGTAGTCATGTATGGATATAAGAGTTGGACCATAAAGAAGGCTGATGGCTGCAGAATTGATACTTTTGAGCCGTGGTGTTGAAGACTCGAGAGTCCCTTGGACTGCAAGGAGATCAAATCAATCAATCCTAAAGGAAATCAATCCTGAATAGTCATTGGAAGGACTGATGCTGAAGCTGAAGCTCCAGTTTGGCCACCTGATGCAAAGAACTGACTTATTGGAAAAGACCCCGATGCTGAGAAAGATTGAAGGCAGGAGAAGAAGGGGACAACAGAAGATGAAATGGTTGGATGACATCACTGATTCAATGGACATGAGTCTGAGCAAGAGTTCATGAGTTCACCAGGAACTGGTGAACAATAGGGAAGCCTGGTGTGCTGCAGTCCATGGGGTTGCAAAGAGCTGGACATGACTGAGCAACCGAACAGCAACAATCAACAAAAACACAATGTGGAAATCACAGAGAATGAAACATTCAAAGAATCTGAAGAAACACAGAGGTCAGTATTTTCTACATTATTTCAACTATATACTGCATGCAAAATTGTGCATTAGATTACTTTGGAAAACACTACATCTATAACCCTTTCTCAGATAGTCAGACAGTAAGGTACAGTGTGTGCTCAGTCAGCTTCAGTCATGTCTAACTCTTTGCAGTGTTCTGGACTGTAGCACACCAGACTCCTCTGTCCATGGGATTCTCCAGGTGAGAATACTGGAGTGGGTTGCCATGTCCTTCTGTAATGCATCTATAATAAAGAAGCCTTTTCATTCATTTTAAATCTTTCTCTCTTTTTTGGCTAATATACTCTTTTATAGTGGAAATACCTACTAGCATTACACAGCTGCTTTCCATGGAATAACTCCTGAGATAAACATAGATGATATTTTCTTTACAATGTATAGTATTAATTTTTTCTATGGTCTCATAACTTTTGAAAATAGCCACTTGCAGTGGCTACTTTTAAAGAATAAAATAGTATTAAAATATTTCCTCAAAAAGAGTCATAGCAGGACAGGATATTGTAATAAAACATATTAACCCCTGATCATATTTTAGATGGATAAAAATAATTAATGATCTTATATTTTATATACACGAATATTGTTAATTACATTGAATACTGACAGATCTTATGTTATTGTAATTCTAAGGAGACATTCTAAGATGTCATTAAAGTGAGGAGCAGAAAGGGAAAAAAATTGCTTAGTTTTCCATTTTATATTGTTTGTTAATAACATCTGATACAATTTCCTATAGTGCTCCCATACAGAAAGTCTTACAATGCACTTTTAAAAACTGCTAATGCTATAGAGGTCTAAAGTAAATTAATCCTTACGGGTAATGACTTAAGTAGATTAAGCACTCCGTGATGCATATTTTTTAGAGTTAAAATAAATTGCAAATGGTACAATTACTAAAGCAAACATAACTTCATTTTAAATGACAGCTTCAAGTGCTGAATTTTTTAGTTTCCCTACTTATATAAAATAAGAAATTATAAGAAATATTTATGCTACTTTTTGTATTGGCTCACAGACTGATTTACTCACTCAGGGATTTTGTCAATTACTTTTACTACATATTTCTTAAGAGATAATAAGCTGCAAATTGGAGAAGGAAATGGCAACCCACTGCAGTATTATTGCCTGGAGAATCCCAAGGATGGGGGAGCCTGGCGGGCTGTCGTCTGTGGGGTCGCACAGAGTCGGACACGACTGAAGCAACTTAGCAGCAGCAGCCGCAATAAGCAACAAAAACAAACTTAATTCTTAAAATTCTTGTTTCACTTGATCATTTAATTACCTAATTTTCTTATTACTCTTGTAATAATGAATCAAATCAGTATTTTAAAAAAACCGAAGAAACAGAAAACTGAGGAGCAAGAGAAACGAACGTCTAATGGACAGTCTATCTCACCACTAGGGGTCACTGTCAGTGCATCAGAGACAAGTCAAAATCAAGGCTTCAGTGTAGTTTCCTAGGTAATAACTCGATACTAAAACATGAAAATAATTTTACGTCATTATACCTTCCCCCACTTCTAAAGCTTTATGTTTTAATATGACTCATCAGACTACAGGTAAATAAAAATGTCCATTGCATATCATTTCTGGTAAAGCACAGATACTGAAAAGGGAATGTGTGTAACCAGTGTAGCATAATTTTTCCTTGCATTAATATTAAATCCAAAAGAGATTACACATTCAAAAAATAAAAATAGCCTTAGCTACATATAAATAAATACATTCCCCACATATAACACCAGTGGCTTTAACAATCATTAACATATTCAGGGATAGTGAACCTGAGTCTTCTCAGGGTTCTGTAGAAACCCTATTACTAACTTCCTGTAAAGACGTAGTTGTGAAAATTCATTTAACTTTCAGAAAACTGGAAGAAAACATGCTATGCTTTAAGAAATAATTCTAGTGTCAGATATATCTTAAAAAGCAAATCTGAATTCTAAATCCTATGTCTTTCCATAATATAAAATCTAGAGCACATTCCACTTTGCAGAAAATATGAGTAGTCTCAAAAAAGATATGACGTAGAGCAGGATATGGAAGAGTCACATCCAAAATTCCTCTGCTATACATTATATTGAATAGAAAATAGTGTTTCTTGAACTTAAAGTTGATACAGACACTCTATACTTTAGAAACTGATCTTCATTATTTTACGAGAAACAGAGTTCTTGGTAATATGTGAACTTGCAACATCCTAGATATGATGAGTATTTAGCATCACTACCAGAAGCAAAGCAAGATGACTAAAGAGGAAAAAAGAAGTGCTAAGAAAATAATAGAGGCATTGTCTAGTGATTCATGACAAAGGATTTTACAAAGAGGAAGAACTGGAAGGCAATAAAAAATCATTGCATGATTTTTATATATAGGTTACACTGATACCACTTCTATGTATTACTTAACAAACACATATGTAAGATCCACTGGGCTTCCCTGGTGTCTTAGTAGTAAAGAATCAGCCTGAAATTAAGGAGATGTGAAGATGTGTGTTAGATCACTGGGTCGGGAATATCCCCTGAAAAAGGAAATGGCAACCCATTCCAGTAATCATGCCTGGGAAATCTCATGGACAGAGGGGCCTGGTGGGCTACAGTCCCTGGGGTTGCAAAAGTCAGACATGACTGAGGGACTAAACAGCAACTGTATTAAGAACGGCTCATATAATGAATTTAACCTTCACACAAATCTCAGGAAGATATTATAACCCTCATTTCCAGATGAGGAAATTGAGATACAGAGTTTCTGTAATTTGTGGGATGCCACATGCTGTTAAGTGTCAGAAACAAGATTCAACTTCAAGAATTCTTAACAGCTATTGTATGCTCCCTTCTTTATACAGAAAGCCTGACATAAATGGCCATTCATTATACAAATCTATGTATGCATTCCTCATTCCTCATATTTCAAATTCATGATTGTCCAAAACACACACAAATGAAAAATGTTTGTTATGGAGATCTGTAGACATTTAGGGAAACAGTGCTGATCAGAGAAATTGGATTGTCTATCATAAGCAGCTGATGCTAACGTAGAGTTACAAAAATTTTGAACTAAATGGATAGAATGATAAGAAAACAATAAGAATTTTAATTGTAATATGCCTCATCACTTATTGAATTATTACTACAATGTATTCATCATTTGATTCAATATGGTTCAATCACAAAAGGCATCAACTTTTGAATGATGTATCTCTATTACAATATATAAAAAATAGAATAGATCATACTTATATCCCCTGTTAATATTAATGTGGCTTAACGGAATCAGGTTTGTACTATCCATAATATTGGTTTGCTTACTGTGAAAATTTTTTCCATAAGAAAAGTTTCTTTTCCTACTGAAAAAATGGGAAGCAGGAGAAGGAAAATAAACGTGAATGCTAAAAGATATAGATGATTATTATTACCTTTGTCATTATCAACTTCATTCAGTTACTCATTGCAGTAGATAAACACAAATTACTTCAGAAACGAATTCAAAATGAAATGTAAACCAAATAACAAAGATAATTAATTATTTTCCATAAATATTCTGTAATGACTTGCCAGGTTAAATTCATATTCCTCTATTTACAACTCTTTGAGCAATGTTTTCTGTCCTTAATGACTTACAACAGCAAAAAATTAAGATTCAATACAATTTTCCCCAAATTTATTAAATGCCAGATAAGTATTTAGGACCATTTATATATAAAATACAATGATAAACAGATACTATACTCCATAAAAATTTTTTATCTTATTAGGATCTATTTTATGGTTTAATTCAATATGTAGTTTCAAATGAGAAGCTTTCATGCAAAAGAATTTTAGTCACTTCTTAGGCATAGGTTTTAGAGTTCTTGAAGCAACTTTTCTTCATTTATCAAACAAGTTGATAAGTTTCTTTTAGATATTATGCATATATTTTAGGAAATGTAGACATTGAGTGTTAAGTGTTTGTTCACAGATATGATTTGGTGTTTTTCATTCAGTTATTATCATACTCTTGGGATCCACAGCTTTTAAGTTTCTTCCCTTTTGTAAAAGCAATAGGAAATCAAGATCTGGGGAAAGGGAGGTGGGACAAAGAACTATAATTCATGGCAACTCATAAAAGAGAAACTACCTACTGTCATTGTTGTATTATGTATCTTTTTCCTAAGAATTGAAAGTCTCTTTAGCCTGAGAATTTGAGTACTTTGCTAATTACTGTTGTTCAGTTTTCTAAATTTTTTAATTGGTGACTAATAATGAGATCACAATTGTGCTTATAGGTCATTCCTTTTATCCAGTAAGATTCATCATTGGTATTTAATAAATATTACTCCTCTACAGTGACACAAGGAAAGAATAGTCTATAGCAAAGTCTGTCTTTGCTACCAAACCTAATATAAAAATATGGGGTTGTGAATTGGTGTATTTACCACTATCTTAAAAATTTTAAAACATATGGATATTAAAATTGAGCTCTTGTTTATAAAGTTTGATTACCAGTTTCTTCTGTTAAAAAAAATGTGCTATAACAGTAGAGTGTTTATATAATTTTATAATTTTTCTATTCTATTAGTATTTACACTTTATTCCATTGACAAAGCCATAACAAATGTGTCCTCACTATCTTTGTAGTAGATCTACATTTGTCTTAGAGTTACTTATGCAGTTATTTATACTACATAAGTTTGATTTGTTAATATTAAATACTATTTCCAATTTAAGTATATAATATAAAATGGTACATGTGCATGCTAAGTCTCTTCAGTCATGTCCAGCTCTTTGCAACCCTATGGACCATAACCCATCAGGCTCCTCTCTCCAAGGGTTTCTCCAGGCAAGAATACTGAAGTGGGTTGCCATGCCCTCCTTCAAAAAATGATATACATATATTTATTCTCATATAGTCGATTTACTAATATGAAGTTTCTTAGTTACTTTTCTATCCTTTTAATGTTAGTTTTATTTATGTTGTATTTAATAGAATTTTATACATCATAACATTTTATAACGTTCTTCATTATAGAACGAATTTCTATCACTATAAATCACAAAATGGTGGGGGGGGGGGCGGTCCTAAGATGGTAGAGGAATAGGACAGGGAGACCACTTTCTCCCCCTCAAATTCATCAAAAGAACATTTGAACACTGAGTAAATTCCACAAAACAACTTCTGAATGCCGGCAGAGGACATCAGGTGCCCAGAAAAGCAGCCCATTGCCTTCAAAAGGAGGTAGGAAAAAATATAAAAGATAAAAAGAGAGACAAAAGAGGTAGGGACAGAGCTCCTTCCCTGGATGGGAGTCTTTAAAAAGAGAGAAGTTTCCAAACACCAGGAAACACTCTCACTGCCAAGTCTGTGGCAAGCCTTGGAATCACAGAGGGAAACATAACGGGGAGGAAAAATAAACAAATAATTAAAACCCACAGATTATGTGCCCAATGGTAATCCCCCCAGTGGGGAAGCAGCACAGAGAGGCTTGCATCCCCCACTAGCAAGCAGGGGATGGGCAGGGAGGCACGGGCTGCATTGCTTAGAGTAAGGACTGGGCCTGAATGCCCCTAGAGCAATCTGAGGGAACTAACTTGGGATAGCAAACCAGACTGTGGGATAGCTACCATGCAAAAAGCCCTAACCTAAGACACCATCAGGCCAGATCACAGAACAAAGGACTGAGCCCAGCTAGCCAGCTGCAAGCCAGCCCATTCCCCTCCAGTGACAGGCAGGTGAGGGCAGCCAGAGCTGGAAGTGGGTAATCGTGGCCCCAGAGAGGCATTATCTACCAAACTGCAAGCAGGTTTTGTTGCTAACCAAGACTTCTTGGGATTCTGGATGGTCAACATCCTCCTGAGAAGGTGTGCCGGTTGTACATGCAGAAAACCAAGCAGCAGGGATGGGAGAGGCGACAAGTCACAGCAACCATGCTCACCAAACACCTAGTCACCTGAGCTGCTCGGACCTGGGAAGGGCACAAAATGCAGGTCCAACCGAATTTGTGCCTTTGAGAAGTACCCAAGTACCTGAACCAGAGCAGCTTAGACCTGGGAAGTGCATACAACCCAAGGCTGGCCTCAGACAGTTCCCGGCAGAGCAACCTAGAGCCTAAGCAGTGTAGACAGGGAAAGTGCACATGCTGTGAGCAGGGGCAAACCCAGTGTGGCTAAGACAATAGGAGCACACACCAGTGTTATTTGTTTGCAGTCTCCCTCCCTCCCCACAGCACGACTGAACAAGTGAGCCTAAAAATATGTCCATCACCGCCCCCTTGTGTCAGGGTGGAAATTAGACACTGAAGAGACCAGCAAACAGAAGAAGCTAAAACAGAGGGAACCTCCTTGGAAGTGACAGATGCAATGGATTAAAACCCTGTAGTTAGTACCGACTACATAGGAAGGGGCCTATAGATCTTAAGAAATTTAAACCAGATCAAGGAACTATCCAAAAATGAACTGACCCCACACTGCCCACAACAACAACAGAGAAAGTCATAGATATATTTTTACTATCATTCTTTATTTTTTTTTTCATTTTTAAGTCCTCTATTACTCCTTTATTACTCCTTTGAGTCTTCCCTGGGGCTCAGAGGTTAAAGCATCTGCCTCCAATGTGGGAGACCCGGGTTCAATCCCTGGGTCGGGAAGATCCCCTGGAGAAGGAAATGGCAATCCACCCCAGTATTCTTGCCTGGAGAATCCTATGGATGGAGAAGCCTAGGAGGTTACAGTCCACGGGGTCGCAAAGAGTCGGACACGACTGAGCGACTTCACCTTCACCTATTACTCCTTTAATTTTCATTTTTATAACCTACTATTACTTTGGGAAAAAAAAAAAGAGAGACCCTATTTTTTAAAGCAAATTTCATATATATATATATTATAATTTTGTGACTTTTTTTAATACTGAATTTTTGAAAATCCAACTTCTACTTTAGATTTTTAATCTTTCTTTTTTGGTATTTGTTATCAATTTTGTACCTTTGAGAATCCAATCTTCAGTACACAAATTTACCTGGGAGTGAGATTACTGGCTTGACTGCTCTCTCCCCCTTTGGACTCTCCTTTTTCTCCACCAGGTTGCCTCTATCTCTTCCTTCCCCCTTCTCTTCTCAACCCAACTCTGTGACTCTCTTTGTATGTTCTGGATGGTGAAGATCACTTAGGGAACTGATTACTGGTAGGATCTGTCTCTCTCCTTTTGATTCCCCCATTTATCCTCCTGCCCACCTCTGTCTCCTTCCTCCCTCCTCTCTTCTCTGTATAACTCTGTGAACATCTCTAAGCAGTCCAGACTGTGGAGTGCTCATAAGGAAGTGATTACTAGCTAGCTTGCTCTCTTCTCTTTTGATTTCACCCCATCTCATTCTGGTCACCTCTATCTCTTTCCTCCCTCTTCTCATCTCCATGTAACTCTGTGAACCTCTCTGGGTGTCCCTCACTGTAGAGAAACTTTTCATCTTTAACCTAGATGTTTTACCAATGGTGCTGTATAGATGGAGAAGTCTTGAGGCTTATGTAAAAACCAGACTGAAAACCAGAAGCAGGAGGCTTAAGTCCAAATCCTGAGAACACCAGAGAACTCCTGACTCCAGGGAACATTAATTGAGAGGAGCTCATCAAATGCCTCCATACCTACATTGAAACCAAGCACCAACCAAGGGCCAACAAGTTCCAGAGCAAGACATACCATGCAAATTCTCCAGCAACACAGGAACATAGCCCTGAGCTTCAATATACAGGCTGCCCAAAGTCACTCCAAACCCACTGACATCTCATAATTCATTACTGGACACTTCACTGCATTCTAGAGAGAAGAAACAACCAGAAACAACCAGCCCCAACAACCAGAAAAATGACACAAGCTTCCCTAACCAGGAAATCTTGACAGGCGACCCATACAACCCCATCCACAGTGAGGAAACTCCACAATAAAGAAAACTCCACAAACTGACAGAATATAGAAAGGCCACCCCAAACACAGCAATATAAACAAGATGAAGAGACAGAGGAATACCCAGCAGGTAAAGGAACAGGATAAATGCCCACCAAACCAAACAAAAGAGGAAGAGACAGGGAATCTACCTAGAAAAGAATTCTGAGTAATGATAGTGAAAATGATCCAAAATCTTGAAAACAAAATGGAATCACAGATAAATACCCTGGAGACAAGGATTGAGAAGATGCAGCAAAGGTTTAACAAAGACCTAGAAGAAATGAAAAAGAGTCAATATATAATGAATAATTCAATAAGTGACATAAAAAACACTCTGGAGGGAACAAATAGTAGAATAATGGAGGTAGAAGATAGGATTAGTGAGGTAGAAGATTGAATGGTAGAAATAAGTGAATCAGAGAGGAAAAAAAGACGAATTAAAAGAAATGAGGACAATCTCAAAGACCTCTGGGACAATGTTAAACTCCCCAACATTCGAAAATAGGAATCCCAGAAGAAGAAGACAAAAAGAAAGACCATGAGAAAATACTTGAGGAGATAATAGCTGAAGACGTCCCTAAAATGGGGAAGGAAATAATCACCCAAGTTCAAGAAACCGAGAGTCTCAAACAGGATAAACCCAAGGCGAAACACCCCAAGACACATATCAATCGAATTAACAAAGATCAAACACAAAGAACAAATATTAAAAGCAGCAAGGGAAAAACAACAAATAGCACACAATGCTGCTAAGTCACTTCAGTCGCGTCCGACTCTGTGCGACCCCATAGACAGCAGCCCACCAGGCTATCCTGTCCCTGGGATTCTCCAGGCAAGAACCCTGGAGTGGGTTGCCATTTCCTTCCCCAATGCATGAAAGTGAAAATTGAAAGTAAAGTCGCTCAGTTGTGTCCGACCCTCAGCGATCCCGTGGACTGCAGCCTTCCAGGCTCCTCCGTCCATGAGATTTTCCAGGCAAGAGTACTGGAGTGGGTTGCCGTTGCCTTCTCCATTAACACACAGTGGGATTCCTATAAGGATAACAGCTGATCTTTCAATAGAAAATTTTCAGGACAGGAAGGAATGGCAGGACATACTTAAAGTGATGAAAGAAAATAACCTACAGTCCACATTACTATACCCAGCAAGGATCTCATTCAACTATGAAGGAGAAATCAAAAGCTGTACAGACAAGTGAAAGCTGAGAGAATTCAGCACCACCAAACCAGCTCTCCAACAAATGCTAAAGGATCTTCTCTAGACAGGAAACACAAAAAAGGATGTATAAACTCAAACCCAAAACAATAAAGTAAATGGCAACAGGATCATACTTATCAATAATTACCTTAAACATAAATGGGTTGAATGCCCCCAACCAAAAGACAAAGACTGGCTGAAAGGATACAAAAACAAGATCCCTATATATGTTGTCTACAAGAGACCCACCTAAAAACAAGGGACACATACAGACTGAAAGTGAAGGGCTGAAAAAGAGATTCCATGCAAATAGAGACCAAAAGAAAGCAGGAGTAGCAATACTCATATCAGATAAAATAGACTTCAAAACAAAGGCTGTGAAAAGAGGCCAAAAGGACATTACATAATGATCAAAGGATCAATCCAAGAAGAAGATATAACAATTATAAATATATATGCACCCAACACAGGAGCACCTCAATATGTAAGACAAATGCTAACAAGTATGAAGGGGGAAATTAACAGAAACACAATAATAGTTCAGTTCAGTTCAGTCGCTCAGTCGTGTCTGACTCTTTGCGAGCCCGTGAATTGCAGCATGCCAGGCCTCCCTGTCCATCACCAACTCCCGGAGTTCACTCAAACTCATGTCCATCGAGTCGGTGATGCCATTCAGCCATCTCATCTTCTGTTGCCCCCTTCTCCTCCTGCCCCCAATCTTTCCCAGGATCAGGGTCTTTTCCAATGAGTCAACTCTTCTCATGAGGTGGCCAAAGTATTGGAGTTTCAGCTTCAGCATCAGTCCTTTCAATGAACACCTAGGACTGATCTCCTTTAGGATGGACTGGTTGGATCTCCTTGCAGTCCAAGGGACTCTCAAGAGTCCTCTCCAATACCACAGTTCAGAAGCATCAATTCTTTGGCGCTCAGCTTTCTTCACAGTCCAACACTCACATCCATACATGACCACTGGAAAAACCATAGCCTTGACTATATGGACCTTTGTTGGCAAAATAATATCTCTGCTTTGGAATATGCTATCTAGTTTGGTCATAACTTCCCTCCAAGGAGTGTCTTTTAATTTCATGGCTGCGATAGTGGGAGACTTTAATATCCCACTCACACCTATGGATAGATCAGCTAAACAGAAAACTAACAAGGAAACACAAACTTTAAATCATACAATAGACTAGTTAGACCTAATTGATATCTATAAGATATTTCACACCAAAACAATGAATTTCACCTTTTTCTCAAGCACACACAGAACCTTCCTCAGGATAAATCACATCCTGGACCATAAATCTAGCCTTGGTAAATTAAAAAAAAAAAAAAAATTAAATCATTCCAAGCATCTTTTCTGACCATAGTGCAGTAAGATTAGATCTCAATTATAGGAGAAAACTGATTAAAAATTCCAATATATGGAGGCTGAAAAACACGCTGCTGAATAACCAACAAATCACAGAAGAAATAAAAAAAGAAATCAAACTAGGCATAGAAACAAACAAAAATGATAACACAGAAACCCAAAACCTGTGAGACACTGTAAAAGCAGTGCTAAGGGGAAGGTTCATAGCAATATAGCCATACCTCAAGAAACAAGAAAAAAGTCAAATAAATAACCTAATTCTACAACTAAAGCAACTAGAAAAGGAAGAAATGAAGAACCCTAGCGTTAGGAGAAGGAAAGAAATCTTAAAAATTAGGGCAGAAATAAATTCAAAAGAAACAAAAGAGACCATAGCAAAATCAACAAAGCCAAAAACTAATTCTTTGAGAGGATAAATAAAATTGACAAACCATTACCCAGACTCATCAAGAAACAAAGAGAGAAAAATCAAATCAATAAAATTAGAAATGAAAATGGAGAGATCACAACAGACAACACAGAAATACAAAGGATCATAAGAGACTACTATCAGCAATTATATGCCAATAAATGGACAACGTGGAAGAAATGAACAAATTCTTAGAAAAGTACAATATTCCAAAACTGAACCAGGAAGAAATAGAAAATCTTAATAGACTCATCACAAGCACAAAATTTGAAACTGTAATCAGAAATCTTCCAGCAAACAAAAGCCCAGGTGCAGACGGCCTCACAGCTGAATTCTACCAAAAATTTAGAGAATAGCTAACACCTATCCTCCTCAAACTCTTCCAGAAAATTGCAGAGGAAGGTAAACTTCCAAACTCATTCTATGAGGCCACCATCACCCTAATACCAAAACCTGACAAAGATGCCACAAAAAAAGAAAACTATAGGCCAATATCACTGATGAACATAGATGCAAAAATCCTTAACAAAATTCTAGCAATCAGCATCCAACAGCACATTAAAACAACCAAACATCATGACCAAGTGGGCTTTATCCCAGGGATGCAAGGATTCTTCAATATCTGCAAATCAATCAATGTAATATACCACATTAACAAACTGAAAAATAAAAGACATATGATTATCTCAATAGATTCAGAGAAAGCCTTTGACAAAATTCAGTATCCATTTATGATAAAAACTCTTCAGAAAGCAGGAATAGAAGGAACATACCTCAACATAATAAAAGCTATATATGACAAACCCACAGCAAACATTATCCTCAAAGGTGAAAAATTGAAAGCATTTCCCCTAAAGTCAGGAACTAGACAAGGGTGCCCGCTTTCACCATTACTATTCAACATAGTTTTGAAAGTTTTGGCCAGAGCAATCAGAGAAGAAAAAGAAATAAAAGGAATCCAAACTGAAAAAGAAGAAGAAAAACTTTCACTGTTTGCAGAAGACATGATCCTCTACATAGAAAACCCTAAAGACTCCACCAGAAAATTACTAGAGCTAATCAGTAAATATAGTAAAGTGACAGGATATAAAATCAACACACATAAATCCCTTGCATTCCTATACACTAATAAAGAGAAAATAGAAAGAGAAATCAAGGAAATAATTCCATTCACCATTGCAATGAAAAGAATAAAACATTAGGAATATATCTACCTATTTTGGGGGGGCTCCAAAATCATTGCAGATGGTGACTGCAGCCATGAAATTAAAAGACGCTTACTCCTTGGAAGAAAAGCTATGACCAACCTAGATAGCATATTCAAAAGCAGAGACATTACTTTGCCAACAAAGGTCCGTCTAGTCAAGGCTATGGTTTTTCCAGTGGTCATGTGTGGATGTGAGCGTTGGACTGTGAAGAAAGCTGAGCGCTGAAGAATTGATACTTTTGAACGGTAGTGTTGGTGAAGACTCCTGAGGGTCCCTTGGACTGCAAGGAGATCTAAACGGTCCATTCTGAAGATCAGCCCTGGGTGTTCTTTGGAGGAAATGATGCTAAAGCTGAAGCTCCAATACTTTGGCCACCTCATACGAAGAGTTGACTCACTGGAAAACACTCTGATGCTGGGAGGGATTGGGGGCAGGAGAAGAAGGGGGCGACAGAGGATGAGATGGTTGAATGGCATCACAGACTCGATGGACGTGAGTTTGAGTGAACTCCGGGAGTTGGTGATGGACAGGGAGGCCTGGCGTGCTGCAATTCAAGGGGTCGCAAAGAGTCGGACACAACTGAGCGACTGAACTGAAGTGAACTGAAAGAAACAAAAGACCTATATATAGAAAACTATAAAACACTGGCGAAAGAAATCAAAGAGGATACTAATAGGTGGAGAAATATACTGTGTCCATGGATGGGAAGAATCAATATAGTGAAAATGAGTACACTACCCAAAGCAATCTATAGATTCAATGCAATCCCTATCAAGCTACCAATGGTATTTTTCACAGAGCTAGAACAAATAATTTCACAATTTGTATGGAAATACAAAATACCTCGAATAGCCAAAACAGTCTTGAGAAAGAAGAGTGGAACTGGAGGAATCAACCTGCCTGACTTCAGGCTCTACTACAAAGCCACAGTCATCAAGACACTATGGTACTGGCACAAAGACAGAAATATAGATCAATGGAACAAAATAGAAAGCCCAGAGATAAATCCACACACCTATGGACACCTTATCTTTGACAAAGGAGGCAAGAATATAGAATGGAGAAAAGACAATCTCTTTAACAAGTGATGCTGGGAAAATTGGTCAACCACTTGTAAAAGAATGAAACTAGAACACTTTCTAACACCACACACAAAAACAAACTCAAAATGGATTAAAGATCTAAATGTAAGACCAGAAACTATAAAACTCCTAGAGGAGAACATTGGCAAAACACTCTCTGACATAAATCACAGCAGGATCCTCTATGACCCACCACCCAGAATACTGGAAATAAAAGCAGAAATAAACAAATGGGACCTAATTAAAATTAAAAGCTTCTACACAACAAAGGAAACTCTAAGCAAGGTGAAAATACAGCCTTCAGATAGAAGAAAATAATAGCAACTGAAGCAAATGACAAAGAATTAATCTCAAAAATATACAAGCAACTCCTGCAGCTCAATTCCAGAAAAATAAATGACCCAATCAAAAAATGGGCCAAAGAACTAAACAGACATTTGTCCAAAGAAGACATACAGATGGCTAAGAAACACACGAAAAGATGCTCAAATCACTCATTAACAGAGAAATGCAAATCAAAACCACAATGAGGTACCATTTCACACCAGTCAGAATGGCTGTGATCCAGAAGTCTATAAGCAATAAATATTGAGGAGGGTGTAGAGAAAAAGGGAACCCTCTTACACTGTTGGTGGGAATGCAAACTAGTATAACCACTATGGAGAACAGTGTAGAGATTCCTTAAAAAACTGGAAATAGAATTGCCTTATGACCCAGCAATCCCACTGCTGGGCAGGCACACCGAGGGAACCAGAATTGAAAGAGGCACTTGTACCCCAATGTTCATCTCAGCACTGTTTATAATAGCCAACTCATGGAAATAACCTAGATGTCCATCAGCAGATGAATGGATAAGAAAGCTGTGGTACATATACACAATGGAGTATTACTCAGCCATTAAAAAGAATGCATTTGAGTCAGTTCTAATGAGGTGGATGAAACTGAAGCCTATTATAAGAATGAAGTAAGCCAGAAAGAAAAACACCAATACAGTATACTAACACATATATATGGAATTTAGAAAGATGGTAATGATAACCCTGTATGTGAGACAGCAAAAGAGACACAGATGTATAGAACAGTCTTTTGGACTCTGTGGGAGAGGGCAAGGGTGGGATGAATTGGGAGAATGTCATTGAAACTTGTATAATATCATATGTGAAACGAATTGCCAGTCTGGGTTCGATGCATGATACAGGATGCTCAGGCCTGGTGCACTGGGATGACCCAGCCGGATGGTATGGGGAGGGAGGAGTGAGGGGAGTTCAGGATGGGGAACATGTGTTCACCCGTGTGGATTCATGTTGATGTATGGCAAAACCAATACAATGTTGTAAAGTAATTAATCTCCAATTAAAATAAATAAATTTATATTTAAAAATAAATCACAAAATAACATATTTAAATCTATACATTTTTGAAGTTTTATTTGAGAGTTTGCATTATCAATTCAACAACTGTATTCAATTTATTTTTCATGTGGATATTCAGATTTTTTTACTTTAAATATTTAAACTAAATGCAATCTGTTTTTCTTGGATGCTCACTTAAAATTATCTGTCTCAACTATGAATATCTTAGCTGTTGACTTTGCATTTTTTTTTACTTATAAAATTACTATATATTCTATATATAATATATAAAATAAAATAAAAATATAAAAGTTATTTTTAGAATTTTGTATGCCATAGGCCAAGAATTAATTTTCTCTAATAGTAAATACTACTTAAAAATAAGGTATTTTATAAAACAAATAACCCAATTTAAAAAATGCGTAGAACTGAGTAGACTTTTTCTCAAAGAGGAAATCCAGATAGCTAATAGGCACATGAAAAGTTGCTGACCATAATGAAGGCTGAGTTCTAAAAAACTGATGCCTAATTATGGTGCTAGAGAAGACTCTTTAGAATCCCTTGGATTGCAAGTGGATCAAACCAGTTGACCTTAAAGCAAATCAACCCTGAATATTCATTGGAGGTACTGATGCTGGAGCTGAAGCTCTAATACTTTGGTGACCTGATGAGAAGAACCCATTTACTGAAAAAGACCCTGATGCTGGGAAAGACTGAATGCAAAACAAGAAGAGATGGCGGATATGATAGTTGGATGGCATCACTGACTCAATGGAAATGAATTTCAGCACACGCTTGGAGATGGTGAAGGAAGGGTAGCCTGGTGTGCTAGTGTTGATGGGGTCAGAGTCAGACATGACTTAATGACTGAACAGCAACAAATTCCTAATCATCACAGAAATGCAAATCAAAACCACAATGAGATAACACACCAGTCAAAATAGCTATCGTGATTGAAGAAAAAAAAAAAAAAAAAAACAGAAAAGAGAGAAAAAGACCAAATGTCTGTGAGCATGTAGAGAAAATGAAACCCTCATGCAATGGTGGTGGTAACGTGAACTGATGCATCCCTTGTGGAAAATTGTGGCGGTTTCTAAAAAAATAAAAAATAAAAACAGAACTAACAGAGGACACAGCAATTTCATTCCTGGGTATATATATCCAAAAAAAATATTAATTTGAAAATATATACACACCCCAGTGTTCACAGCAGCATTAATTACAATAGCCAAGACATGTAAATGAGTTAAGTGTCCATCAATACATTAATGGATAAAGAATATTGAATACTACTCAGCCAGAGAAGAGAACAAGAATATTGTATAACATGAAGCTACAAAATTTTTGTATATTTTGTAAAATATTAATATTTTTAAAGCTATAAAATAGCTTTAAAAATTATACAAAAGTTGAAAAAAAACAAATAAATGCTAACTGATAAAATATTAAGATGAATGTCATGAATATCATGTCACATTTGCTTTTGTTGTAGGATATTTTTTGTGGCCCTAAATACTTAAGTATTTAGTATTAGTATTGATCTGCTACTTTCCATACAAAGGATGGATGAATTCTCTACAGACAATCTAGCTGTTTAGGAAAACTTCACTGAAATTTTAAGCAGGAGGCATTTTTATTTTCCAAAGCTCATAACAAAATGCCCACTACCTGTGAATATTTTATCTACTAAAAGAAAAGAAAGTGAAGTCACTCAGTCTGTCCAACTCTTGCACCCCCATGGACTGTAGCCTACCAAGCTCCTCAGTCCCTGGGATTTTCCAGGCAAGAATACTGGAGTGGGTTGCCATTTCCTTCTCCAGGAGATCTTCCCAACGCAGAGATTGAATACAGGTCTCCTGCACTGTAGGCAGATGCTTTACCGTCTGAGCCACCAGGGAAGTCAATATTATCTACTAAGAATCTACTAAACAGAATAGGGGTCTTCTTTTGTTTTATGTTTATCTACACATGGAACAGGAGATTTAATATTGGGTAATAAGAAACTGCTTTTTTTTTTTTTTTCCCTTGAAATACTATCAACCCCTGAAAGATGACTTTGTTGAATGGACATTCTCTAAAGGATATATAAATAGGAAATCCTAGGATCTTTGGGTAAATGCTGATTCATAAAAGCTGGTAAATTTTCAGGAATTCTGCAAGTTTGGTATTAAAACCTGGTTAGTTTGAAATCAGCCATGGTGGGAATATTTACACCATGTATATCATTAACTGCTACAAATGAGGACTAGCCCCGATGATTAATATGTCCACACAAAACCCAGAAAAGAGTAAAGATTTTTGTTGTCAGACAAAAATTAAACTACCAAAAACTACAAACAAGCTATATGATCAAAGAGACCTGGTATAAACATGAACATATATTCTACACACCATTTTTTAAAGCCTTCTCAACTATAACGTGATTGATGAAAGTACAACAAAAACATACTAATTCCCTCCACAAAATGAAAACATCCCAGAGTCTCCGCCTATTATTAATCTATATGCAAGGCTAGGATTTCTTTGTGAATTCCTTTTGGTCAGGTATGGATTTAGCTCATTATGCTTAATTGATCAATTTAATTTACTCCAATAAATTCAATAAAGATGATGTGGGAAATAGAAAATATTAGTACATGCATTTGGTAAAGAAGAGAAGGTTAAATCACATAGAATAATCTCCAGTCTTAAGATAGATTGATTGCTTTTAAACATAGAAACCACCTATCCTGTCTTCTGCATAGAATTTTGAGTCAACGTCACTGACTCAAGTTTCCTCCCTAGAAAAATAACCCTTTACAGATATATTCCATGGCCACCTCTCTGTGGTGTGTAAGAAAGGATTATCTTTTAGAGGCTGCAGCCCTTTAGAAATAAGCATACTTGTTGTTAGTATGAATTTGAAGGCCTGGAGATTTCCTTGATTGCTGATTAAATACAGGTCTAATTATCAGTATTGGTTTCTCTAAGAGTTAAGTGTCAAACTTCAGTCTGCTGATGGTTGATTAGATGACAGAAAATGGCATGTGTTGGAATAGAGACTGAAACTCTGGTAATAGGCTTATCAGGATACTTATTAAGTCAGTCATACCTGAGAAATTTTTTACAATATTTGAGTAAGACCAGATAAACTATGGCTTTTTAAGACAAATATCCATAGAAACAGACAAAAGTTTTCCCACAGTGATGTGGAGGAAATTTTCTTTCAGATTACACTTTTCTTACATTTTTCTTATTTAATTTATTCAATAAGGACACAAACTGCCATATTGAAAATAGTATTATGGTATTACAATCAGGTGTGATTTTTCTTCTAAAAATATACTTTACTATGGTGCACTGTATTTTTTTAAACAAAAGAAACTGAGAATCCAACTTAATAAACTATATCTAAAGTTTACTTTTCAATATTTTTCAAATTAATATACTGATAAACGTAAAACACTTTTAAAGGTTTTCAAAATAGTATTTATTTCTTGAAAGTTAACATGTGCATAATAGGAAACCAAAATCCACAAGAAGCAAAAAATAAAGTCATTCATAATCACAGACAGTTTACCATCTGATATGACCTTTTAGGTCTCATTTGTGTGTTTTCAGAACTAGGCATCCATTTTTAAGTAATTAAGATCATGTAGTTATGTATCATGCTCTTTCACACATCATGAATATCTACCATTCAGCAAACCATTTTTAATTGGCTAAGTTTCATATTGAAATAACAACTAAATCTTAGTAACAAGAAATCATCATCAGGCTTTAGGTATAGAACTAAAACATTACTTCCTTTCACATATCACTGAAGACACATGTATTTCAAGAATGCCTAAAAATGTTGTAATCTGCCTAGTTATAATTACATTATTAGAATAGAGGAAATAATGGATTTTAGATGTCAGACAGCAGTCCCTATTATGATGATCATTTCCATATTTAAGTGTTTCATGGAAGCAGCAGAATCCTTGACATGAACAGACTATGCTGATTGGCATATTAGTCAGTAGCCAATAAACAAAGACCAATTCCAGAGCCCTCATTCAGTACTGTGTAGAGTGAGACTGAATTTTCCATAAGCTCAGAGTCATGGTGAGCTTTGCTCAGATTTAAATAATTTCTTCTAAAAAATGAATGTGTTATTCACTGAGAATCTGTGGTCATGAACTAAGATTCACAGCTACTTCAGAGAGTTTATCAGAAAATATGTAGTTTGCAAAAATAGTTCTGTCTTCAGAAGCTTTACTTTGAAAATATCTTATATTCTTAAACATTATTTATTAATAGCTCACCTTTTTAACTTCTTAACAGGGTCTGATTTTATCCAATAAACCACATATTATTACCTTGACCTGACATATTTAATTCTAAAATAACATTATAAATGATTATGATTGGAAACATTCCATATTATTTTTTCAACTCCATTATTATTATGGTTTCAACTCCATTAGTTAAATTTCCAGGTATAAGAAAAGAAGAGGTAATATTAATAAAAATATCCTACTGGAATGACACAAAGTTGTTCATTCCTCTCAATCCTACTACAAAAATAACCACATTCTACCTCAAACAGTGAGAGGTGATGAGGATGATGAAAATCTAAACCATTTTTCACTGTCTAGTAAATACATGTCTTCCATTTCCTTCAGCTTTCCAGGTTAATGTCATTGCTTAAAAGTAAAGAATTATTAAAGTTCTTTCTATATTTGATACATTCAGGTGTACAGATATTGAAGAGAATAGTTAGTTCCAATAACTAACTAACTATCTATCTATCTATCTATCTATCTATCTATCTATCTATCTATATGTACGGGCATAAAATATTTTATTTTATGGAGTATTCCATAATATACTCCAAATATATATCCATAAAAATAGCAAAGACTGGGATGGACTTGGAGGGTATTATGCTAAATGAAAAATGTAAGATAGAGAAAGACAAATACTGTATGATATCACTCATAGGTGGAAACTAAAAATCACAACAAACTATATTTTTCAAATATAACAAAAATGAAGCAGATCCACAGATAAAGAGAACAAACTAGCAATTACCAGGGGGAGAGGGAAAGGGGGACAGGCAATATAGTGGTAGGGGATTAGTAGATACAAACTATTATATATAAAATAAGGTACAAGAATATACTGTACACCACAGGGAATATAGCCAATATTTTATAATATCTATATCTGGAGTATAACCTTTTAAAATTGTGAATCACTATACTGTAAACCTGTGACTTACATAATTCATTGTCATTGTTTAGTTGCTAAGTTTTATCTGACTCTTTTGTGATCCCATGGGCTGTAGCCCACCAGGCTCCTATTTCCGTGGGATTTCCCAGCAAGAATACTGAAGTGGGTTACCATTACCTTTTCCAGGGGATCTTCCTGACCCAGGGATGGAACCCATGTCTTCTGCGTTGGCAGGCAGCTTCTTTACCACTGAGCCACAAGGGAAAATCCACTTATATAATATTGTACATCAAGTATATTTCAAAAAAATTTTAACAGATTGTGTGTTTTTATATTTATTATACTTTTTCAAATTTTACAAAATTACATAATATAAAGAATAAAAATTCCACCAAAATCAAATAAGCAGAAAAAATAGTAGGGCTTTCAAGTCAACTATTAAGACATAAGCACTGTAAACACTTAATGCAGGTCTTTTGTGCATTTAATCTATGCATATAGATGAACATATTCAATGTATTAATTGTATAATAGTAATAATTACTTCTTCATTAGCATTATAGCATTCATTTTCTGTCACTAAGTACTTAAAAAATTTTTCAGTGCCGCATAATATTACAAGATATTGATCCCAATTATCCAATCCTGAAGGAAGTCAACCCTGAAGTTTCATTGGAGGGACTGATGCTAAAACTCCAATACTCTGGCCACATGATGTGAACAGCCTAGGAAAAGACCCTGATTGGAAAAAGTCCTGATGCTGGAAAAGATTGAAGGCAAAAGGAAAAGAGGGCAGCAGAGGATGAGATGGTTGGATGGCATCTCAGATTCAATGGACAGGAATTTGAGGAAACTCCAGGAGACAGTGAAGGCAGGGAAGCCTGGTGTGCTATAGTCCATGGGGATGCAAAGAGTCAGACATGACTCAGTGAGTGAACAATAACAAAAACCACTTAATTGCTTAAGGGACCAGAAGAGTGTAGAGAATAAAAAGTGTATGCTTTTTTATCTTGGCTCTTCCTCCTTTCATACTCAGTTGCCTCAGGCAAGTTAATTACAGTGTATCAGTTCAGTTCAGTCCCTCAGTCATGTCAGACTCTTTGGGACCCCATGGACTACAGCACACCAGGCTTTCCTGTCCATCACCCACTTCCGGGGTTTACCCAAACTCATCTCCATTGAGTCGGTGATGCCATCCAATCATTTCATCCTCTGTTGTCCCCTTCTACCACCTTCAATCTTTCCCAGCATTAGGGTCTTTTTCAATGAGTCAGCTCTTCACATCAGGTGGCCAGAGTATTGGAGTTTCAACTTCAACATCAGTCATTCCAATGAACACCCAGGACTGATCTCCTTTAGGATGGACTGGTTGGATCCCCTTGCAATCCAAGGGACTCTCAAGATCTTCTCCAACACCACAGTTCAAAAGCATCAAATCTTTGGCTCTCAGCTTTCTTTATAGTCCAATTCTCACATCCATACATGACTACTGGAAAGACCATACCCTTGATCGGACAGACCTTTGTTGGCAAAGTAATGTCTGTGCTTTTTAATACGCTGTCTAGGTTTTAATAGCTTTTCTTCCAAGGAGCAAGAGTCTTTTAATTTCATGGCTTCAGTCACCATCTGCAGTGATTTTGGAGCCCCCCCAAATAAAGTCTGCCACTGTTTCCACTGTTTCCCATCTATTTGCCATGAAGTCATGGGACCGAATGACATGATCTTCATTTTCTGAATGTTGAGCTTTAAGTCAACTTTTTCACTATCCTCTTTCAATTTCATCAAGAGGCTCTTTAGTTCTTTGCTTTCTTCCGTAAGGGTGGTGTCATCTGCATATCTGAGGTTATTGATATTTCTCCCAGCAATCTTGAATCCAGCTTGTGCTTCATTCAGCCCAGAATTTCTCATGATGTATTCTGCATATAAGTTAAATAAGCAGGGTGACATTGTACAGCCTTGTACTCTTTTTCCTATTTGGAACTAGTCTGTTGTTCCACATTCAGTTCTAACTGTTGCTTCCTGACATGCATACAGATTTCTCAAGAGGCAGATCAGGTGGTCTGATGAGATAGTGTGTATTAGAGTCTGGCACATTGTGAGCATTTTATAAATGATAGCTCTTAATATTAAGAACCAACAGAGGATAGCTTGTGGTATGAGTGAGAGTGACATAATATAAAGACCTAAATGCATTAGTGCACGTTTGCTAGCAGTAAGTCCCTTATAACTTGATTCTAAGGATCACCTCCAAACAGTTTTAATTTCTTAACAATTAGATTTATCTATGGTTCTGAACTTTGAATGGTCAAGTTAGTTGCTCTTGTGTGAGGTCAAGAATATATCTATCAATATACCCTCAATTAAAGAAGATAATATTAAAGAGTTTCTGTTTCTTAAGACCAAAAACAGCTAAACCAAAATGTAATCTTCACCTAAAAAGAGTGAGGATATGATTTCATTCATGTGAAAAAAAAAAAAAGTTGCTCCAAAAATCAAGAAAGAATGACTTAGAAAAGTAAATGAACTGAATATAGAGAATACACAAATTATGTCAGAAATTCCCTTTCTAATTTTGAGAGTGTTGTTGCCGGTATTAAGTCATGTCTGACTTTTGTGACCCCATGGACTGTAGCTTAACAGGCTCCTCAGTCCATGGAATTTTCCAGGCAAGAGTACTGGAGTGGGTTGCCATTTCCTTCTCCAGGGGATCTTCCCAACCCAGGGATCGAACCCAGGTCTCCCGCATTGCAGGCAGACACTAAGAGGGTAACAGGCAGAAAGGCCAGGGGCCTCTAAAGGGAGGAAATAGCTTGCAAGTGTCAGACATTTTTATCTCTCTTAAGCAGCAGGAAGAAACAAACTAGCAATATTTTTTCCTTCTCTATACAAATTTAAAAGGAGGTACCTCTTAAAATTCTGTGTTGCCATGACACCTGGTTTCACCTAAAGTTAACTATTCTCAAACCTAGAGATAATCAATGCCATTTTCTTATGGAAGTGTTTATCTTAAACTATGCTAACGTACTATGCATTTACCCCAAACTCTGTCTTCAAGTCGGTTCTGCCTTTTGGCTCAGAACCTACTTGATAAACCAGTATGTTATACTCAGATATTGTTCCTCTCATCTATGTAAATGAAACTAGTTGTATGGTGATCTGCCCTTCTTCAAGATTCAAGTTAATCATTTTATGGCCCAAGACAAACCATTTGGTGCCAAGATTATCCCAAAATGCATCATATGGGTGAGGGGCCTGGTGCCATTCTGAGTTTTGAGACATTCCTTTCTTTCATTAACAGACTGCTAGTGACTGTGTAACATCCAGCTGAAGACTAGCAGGGGGTACTCTTTCTGCCCTCTTCTGATGCCTATGTCAGAAGCTTTCTCTATCTCCTTTATACTTTAATAAAACTTCATTACACAAAAGCTCTGAGCGATCAAGCCTCGTCTCTGGCCCCGGATTGAATTCTTCTCCTCTGGGGGGCCAAGAATCCCAGTGTCGTGATTCAACAACCTTTCATCTTGGGGGCTCATCTGGGAACCTTCAGGACAAGGTAAGGATGCTTGGAGCTCTAGTTCTTTGTTCTCTTTCTGCTGTGCTTTACTAAATCTATGGTGTGCTTGTGTGAATGAATGACATGCCCTGGGCGAAGCAAGTGAGGAGCCCTGCTCTGCAGTTCCACGGTGATCTCATATGGCTTATGGCAGAAACCTGTTGGGAGTTTATACCGACCTGCCAATGCCAAAAGGCACCCAATGTCTCCTTCGGAAACTGACCAGAAATGGGCAAAACATGTGGACCGAACTCTCCTTTCTTGGTCAAACTTTTCGGTCTCTGACCATTTCATAACTCTTTGGGAATTATAAGTACTAACTTAATCTATCGGATCATAGACTTTCAAGGGATTTGTGATCTATACTGTTACTGTGTACTGTGGCTTAGGTCCCAAATTTGGATTGGTAGTCAAGAAAGTGCCTAGCCTAGCTAAGAATCAGAAGTTCGGAAGCTAGATGGAGCTCTAGCCCCAAGAACATCTCTGAGGTTAAAGGTTACTCAGATTAAGACTGCAATGGGTTTTTTTTTTCCCTTTGGTAATGCTGGCTCTTAGTGGACCAGAGGAGGCTCTTACACTGGTGTGGTGATGCTTGAAAAGAACGCCTCAGCTTTATGTTCATATTGGTCTTATTGTGTTCAGGAATATACTCAGGGTCATGCACAGGCACTTAGGTGATGAATGTGTTCCCCAGCGGTCTTAACTTGGGAGGCATTCCGGAAGGTTACTCTGATTGAACTCCAGGTAGCATCAGAGGCAAGCAAGGTTAAAGGTGAAGAGCTGGACATCAGGCAGACACACTATCAGGTCTACCCCTGGTACATCCTCACCCCATCTCAGTGGTAGAACCGGGAGGTTTGAGGACAGTGCCTGTGTCAGTAAGGGACAGACTAAGTCCAACCAAGAAGGAAAAGCTTTTGGTGTAAAGTCTGTCTACACCCCCGTCTAGAGCAGGGAGGGACACCTCCGGCAGAAAAATGGCACTGGTAGCTTTTTTTCTCTCTTACAGATGGGAGCTAACAATTCCAGTCTCACTCCTTTGAACTGCATCCTGAAAAACTGTGATAGATTTGATCCCCAAGGCTTAAAGAAGACACACCTGGTCTCCTATGTGATACTGCATGGCCACGGTATCCATTGGAGGACAGTGAACAGTGGCCAGTTGTAGGGTCTCTTAAGTATAATACTGTTTTACAATTAGACCAGTTCTGTTAGGAAGATGGGATCAGAGTCATTTTGTCAGATGTATTCTTGAAGGACTCAGGCAGACACGCTCTAAGCCTTTAAACTATGGCAAATTGGCAGACACAGAACAGGAGGAGACAGAAGCTCCTGGTAAATTCCTAGATAGACTAAGAGAAGCTCTTCACAGATTCACTGAGATTGATCCTGAAAATGAAGAGGGAAAAGTGATCTTAAAAGATAGATTTCTCAGTCAGCTCCAGCTATCCGCTGTAAGCTACAAAAACAGGTGTATGGACCAAATCAGTTTTTAGATACTCTATTATAACTGCCTCAGATGGTCTATTATGGTACGGAATATGAGGACAAGAAAGAAAGGCAAAAAAAGACAAAGGAAAAGGTGGAAGCCTTCTCAATGGCTATGAAAAACTTTCTTAAACAGCCTGAGAAAGATGCCCAGAGGGACCCAGGTGAAAAAGGATGGGCTTGCTATTACTGTGGAAAGGAGGGGCACCTCAATCGGGATTGCCCTCAGGCATCTAAACCGCCCCAGGCTCCATGTCCGGTCTGCAAAGGACCACACTGGAAGAGAGACTGCCCTCAGAGGCATAGGTCTCCAGGGTCGGACTCTCAAGACAATCAGGACTGAAGGTGCCCAGGGGTCCCCACAGAAGCTCCCATCCTAATTACACCCAAGAAACCCCAGGTATTAATAATTGTGGGGGGCCAATCCATCGATTTCCTTTTAGATACTGGGGCAACTTTCACTGTGCTTACTGAAGCCCCTGGCCCACTTTCTTCCAGATCTGCTTCCATAATGGGACTGTCTGGATGAGCCAAAAGGTATTATTTCAGTTATTATTTATGTTGCAACTGGGATTCTGTGCTATTTTCACATGAGTTTCTGATCATGCCAGAATTTCCCTCACCCCTTTTGGGGAGGGATATACTGAGCAAGGTCCATGCCTCTGTTTTTATGAATATAGAGCCCTCACTTTCTCTCCCTTTAGTTGAACAAAATATAAATCCTAGAGTATGGGCTGATGGAAAATCTGTGGGTCGAGCAAAAAATGCTATTTCTGTAGTTGTCAAGCTCAAAGACACGCACTTATTTCCACATAAGAAGCAGTACCCTCTGAAACCTGAGTTTAAGGAAGGGTTAAAACCCATCATCGAAAATTTAAAGGAGCAGGGACTATTAATTCCCTGTAACAGTCTTTGCAACAGTCCTATTTGGGGTATAAAGAAATTAAATGTTAAATGGAGACTAGTCCAAGATTTACATATAATAAATGAGGCTGTAGTTCCTTTACAGCCTGTGGTGCCTAATCCTTATACGCTATTGTCTGAAATTCCTGAATGAGCCAAATATTTCTCAGTAATTGATTTAAAAGATGCCTTCTATTCAGTGCCTTGGGCGGAGGAAAGTCAATTTCTATTTGCCTTTGAAGACCCTATGCAGCTAGCTTCTCAGTTAACCTGGACAGTTTTGCTCCAGGGATTCCGTGACAGTCCTCATTTATTTGGACAAAGTTTGTCACGGGATCTACAAAATTTAATAGCTCTGAAGCGGTGGTGTTACAATATGTAGATGATATTTTGCTCTGTGCTGAGACAGAGGAAGCTTGTTCATGAGCCTCAGAGATTTCTTAAAACTTTCTGGCAGGCTGCGGTTACAAGGTATCAAGAGAAAAGGCTCAGCTTTGTCAACAATCGATTAGATATCTGGGCCTAATCACATCAGAAGGGACTAGGGCCATAGGCCCTGAGAGAATTAAACCTATACTAAATCATCCCCTACCTATGACTTTAAGACAAATGAGAGGATTTTGGGGAATCACAGGTTACTGTCGCCTTTGGATTCCGGGTTATGGGGAACTTGCCCAGCCTTTATATAAACTTATAGCTGAAACTCTGCTGCTGCTGCTAAGTCGCTTCAGTCCAGGCCCAAAATGACAAACTGGTTTGGTCTCCAGAAACTCAAAAGGCTTTTAAGGTTCTTCAGACTCCTCTCCTGCAAGCCCCAGCTCTGAGCTTGCCCACAGGGTCAGAATTTAATTTGTTTGTCACTGAAAGGAAAGGCATGGCCTTGGGAGTTTTGACACAACCCCGAGGGCCTCACCAGCAAGCTATTGCTTTCTAAGCAGAGAATTAGATGTAATTTCACATGGGTGGCCCCACTGCCTAAGAGTAATTGGGGCAGCGGCTTTATTAGCACTTGAAGCTTTAAAAATAATTAATGGACAAAATCTTACTGTATTGACTTCCCATGATGTGAATGGAATCTTAATTTCTAAGGTTAATATTTGGATGACAGACAGTAGGCTTCTTAAATATCAGTCATTGTTGTTAGAAGGACCAGTAACTAAGCTTAAAGTTTGTGGAAATTTAAATCCTGATACTTTCCTTCCTGAGAAGGAAAATGAAACAGCTGATCATGATTGTTCTCAATTCCTAACTTTAAACTATGCAGCTCGCGAAGATCTAATGGATGCCCCATTAGACAATCTTGACATGGAGATATTTACAGATGGCAGTTCTTTTGTTCGGGATGGAAAGCATAAAGCAGGTTATGCCCTGGTGACTGCTGAACAGGTTTTCGAAGCAACACCTCTCCCCCATGGAACCAGTGCTCAGTTAGCGGAGCTTGTCGCTCTGACCCGAGCTCTAGAGTTAAGCAAAGGGCAGCGGGTAAATATCTACACGGATTCTAAATATGCTTATTTGACTTTACATGATCATGCTGCAATATGGAAAGAAAGACAGTTTAAAAGGGCAACAGGAGAACCTATTAAACATTTCAGAGACAGAGACTTTTAACTGCTATATATTGTCCTAAAGAAGTAGCTGTTATGCATTGCAAAGGGCACAGCAGGGATGGGAGTAAGGTAGCCGAAGGTAATCAGCTGGCTGACTGTCAAGCCAGAAAAGTGGCACTTTAAGAAACCCCTTCACTGCAGATGCCTTTGATGTGGACAGGTCCTGTGGAACAGGAAAAAACACAATATACTGGGGAAGAATTAGAAAGATATTGGAAAAGAAGAGCAAAGATTACTGATAAAGGACGGTTACAGTCCGAAGATGGATGATCAATAATTCCTGGAACTGCTCAATGGAAAATTCTTAAGGGTTTACATCAGAGTTTTCATTTGGGTGCAGAGAGTACTTACCAAATGGCTTCTCGTTTGTTTGAAGGTAAAAATGTAATGAAAACTTTAAAGAATATTATCAAAAGGTGTGAGCTTTGTCAGAAAAATAACCCAAAGACTGAAAAGCTAGCAAAATTTGGATTAAAACGAAGTGGGAAGTATCCTGGAGAGGACTGGGAAATTGATTTTACTCATATGCCAAAAGCTAATGGATATTCTTGTTTACAAGTTTGGGTAGATACTTTTACTGGATGGATTGAGGCTTTTCCCTGTCGTAGTGAAGAGGCTAAGGAGGTTATAAAGATTTTAATCCATGAAATTATTCCCAGGTTTGGGCTGCCACGGAGCCTTCAGACTGACAATGGCTCTGCCTTTAAAGCTGTTGTAACTCATCTAAAGCTCTATGAATAGAATATCACTTACACTGTTCCTGGAGACCCCAATCCTCAGGAAAGGTTGAAAAAGCTAATGACATTATCAAAAGACATCTGTGCAAATGAGACACAGAGATGCAGGACAATTGGATTAAAGTCCTACCCATAGCTTTAATGAGGGCTCGAACTGCCCCCAAAAAAGGAGGGACTGTCCCCCTTTGAATGTATTTATGGAAGGTCTTTCTTATGCATAGACATTGTTATAGACCCTGAAGCCTTGGAATTAACTAGTTATGTAACTCAGCTCTCAGCTTTTCAACAGGCATAAACAGACTCCGGGAGACAACTCCTGACCCCGCCTCTGAGTCAAGCAACCCTCTATTTGAGCCAGGAACTGAGGTCCTCATAAAAACATTGGGATCTAGGGGCCCATCTCTCTAGCCCCTCTGGGAAGGCCCTTACCAGGTTATTCTTTCTTCTCCCACAGCTGTCAAAGTGCCAGGAATTGATTCGTGTGTACATCACACTCGAGTTAAGAGGTGGCACCCTGACCAAAACTAAGTGACATGTCTTTTTATGTCTTTACTTTCTATGCTCTGACTTTGTACTTTTCAGATGGGCCTGATAACCAATGTGAGCTTACTTCTGCTGACTCCAAATATCCTGAGTCTGCCGTTTGATCCTCAAGACAATGCCTTCCTGTCCTGGGCTCACTCCTATACTGCATTCCACAATCGGTCTAACTGCTGGGTCTGCGTAGCACTCCCCTCTTTATCAGTGGAAGGCTTCCTGTGGTGGACATCTCCACTTCAAGGAAAATACTTTCTCCAAGTCTGTGAATACCTTCAACAGCAATCACATGCGATGCCTCTTCTTCATCTGATGACATCTACCAATGCTAAAATGGACTGGTGCAACACTTTGTACTTTAACTATGGACATAATGTGACTTTTAATTTTGATTATGCATTGTCTCGGTTCAATGACTATTTTGCTACGCATAAGGCAAATAGGTCTAGATCTAATGGTTTTTTACCTGACATTTATCAAATATGGGATGAGGTTATATGGCTAACTCCTGAAAAAGGACGTTTAATATCTACTGCCCCTATATGCTGGTAACAAACAGAGTCATCCCCAAAAGTTAGTCAACAACTTAATTACAATGATTGGAAACCATTGGGATTTTTGCCGCAGGAAATATGCAACATAATCATTCCCATGTTTTCCAACCCCAGTTCAGGTCCTCCCTTTGTCTGGCCAGGCACTAATTGGGACTGGATATCTCAGTCATGCTGGATTGCTCCAAATGGGACTTATTGGATATGTGGCTCTTACCTATGGGCATGGCTTCCCCCTGGTTGGATAGGGCGATGCACCCTGGGTCTAGCCTTTACTCACAGCTTTATATTTTCATAGCTTCCAGAAAAGCCTGCTAATTTACCTCACCTTAAAACTTGGTGGGCACGGTCTATATTTCACTGGTATGATTATTTGGCTGCAGTGTTTGTTCCCTCTTTGGGAACTACAGATGTTATGCTACGAGTGGATGCTTTGACTAATTTTACTCAACAGGCATTACAAGATTCTCAAAAGGCTATTTCAGCCCTTAATGCTGAACAAGCACAAATTAGAAAGGTGGTCTTATAAAACAGATTGGCTTTAGATATTCTGACAGCTGCACAAGGAGGAACGTGTGCTATTATTCATACCCAATGCTGTACATATATACCTGATACAAGCACGAATGTTACTCATTTTACTAAACACACGAACAAGATGATTGGGGCCATGGATACTCCTGAATTGCCTCACTTTGGGAGACGTTAACTAGTTCCCCATGGTGGACAACTATCTTAATTACAATAGTTCTGATTGTTTTGTTTTTACTGTTTGCTCCCTGCATCTGTAATTGCATAACTGGATTTGTTTCTAGCCGCATGAAATCTTTTAAGGTACAAATGGTTGCTCAAAATCCTGCGACTGCTGCAAATTCCTCCAACTACTATTTGGGGCCCCTGGATCAGATATTCTCAATATGAGGATTAGGAGAATATGTTGCCTCGTGAATTTAGGGACAATGCCCCTACTCAGCTCAGAAGCAGTTATGGAATGAGAACGACGCCCCTTTTCCCTAGGCAACATAATTCTCCTAAAAGAAAAGTGGGGAATGAGAGGGTAACAGGCAGGAAGGCCAGGGGTCTCCAAACGGAAGAAATAGCTTGCAAGTGTCAGACATTTTTATCTCTCTTAAGCAGCAGGAAGAAACAAACTAGCAATATTTTTTCCTTCTCTATACAAATTTAAAAGGAGGTTACTCTTAAAATTCTGTGTTGCCATGACACCTGGTTTCACCGGAAGTTAACTATTCTCAAACCTAGAGATAACCAATGCCTTTTTCTTATGGAAATATTTATCTTAAGCTATGTTAATATACTATGCATTTACCCCAAACTCTGTCTTCAAGCCGGTTCTGCCTTTTGGCTCAGAACCTACTTGATAAACCAGTATGTTATACTCAGATATTGTTCCTCTAATCTATGTAAATGAAACTATTTGTATGGTGATCTGCCCTTCTTCAAGATTGAAGTTAATCATTGTATGGCCCAAGATAAACCATTTGGTGCCAAGATTATCCCAAAATGCATCCTATGGGTGAGGGGCCTGGTGCCATTCTGAGTTTTGAGACATTCCTTTCTTTCATTAACAGACTGCTAGTGACTATGTAACATCCAGCTGAAGACTAGCAGGGGGTACTCTTTCTGCCCTCTTCTGATGCCTATGTCAGAAGCTTTCTCTATCTCCTTTATACTTTAATAAAATTTTATTACACAAAAGCTCTGAGCGATCAAGCCTCGTCTCTGGCCCCGGATGGAATTCTTCTCCTCTGGGGGCCAAGAATCCCGGCATCGTGATTCAACAACAACCTTTCAACACTTTACCATCTGAGACACCAGGAAAGATATTTATTTAATGTAACCCACTCCATATTCTCTTGATCTCAGAAAAGTTACTTTCCTTTTTTTTTTAAAGATGATTAGATTTAAATCTAAATCGAACTGAAATTTAAATGGATTCTTTTTTTTAATCTTAAATAGGGTAATAAAATTAATGCAAAACAGTCTCATTATTAAAATAATTTCAAAAAATCATATCTTGTTCCTAATAAGCAACATTTGAAATTGCCCTCAATCCAGATCTAGAATAACAAGTAACTGAGCACTTTGGCAATTTTTTTCTTCATATATGTGTGACTCAATACTCATCTTAGAAGGTGGTAGAGTTGAATTAATAGTTATTACAGAAAACTTCAATTCCAGTTAAAACAGAAATATCATAACAAATTAATCATTTACAACTAATTTAATGAAAGAATGAAGAAAGTGTATTTCAAACGTGTGTGTGTGTGTGTGTATGGTACATGCACACTTAGTCACTGAGTTGCAACCCCATGGATTGTAGCCCACTAGACTCCTCTTTCTATGGGGATTCTCCAAGCAAGAATGTTGGATTGGGCTGCCATGCCCTTCCCTCCAGGAAGTCTTCGAAAGCCAGGGATCGAACCCAGGTCTCCCATATCACAGGTGGATTCTTTACCGTCTGAGCCACTAGGGAAGCCCAAAAATACTGGAGTAGATAGCCTATCCCTTCTCCAAGAGATCTTCCCAACCAAGGAATTGAACTGGTGTCTCCTGCATTGTAAGCAGATTCTTCACCAGCTGAGCTACCAGGGAAGCCCATTTTAACCATACAACTTTTAAATAAGGATGTATTATTAACATGAATGAGCAAAATAAAGCTCTTTCCTCATGGCAGCTTAGGTGAATAAATCAAACTAATTTGAAGGGAAAACTCAATCTAATAATCAATGGTATTTCATCATTATATGAAGTCCTCATTTTATTTTATCCTTTAATTTTTTATGCTTAACTCTATTTGGATTCAAGGAATATTATCTAATACTAGATTTTTTTCTCAAATTGCTGTTTCACTATTACCTGTGTTTATGTCTTACATTTGATAAATTATTTAATTAATGCAATTATTAATATGCAATACTGCACATTTATTTCTATTAATAAATTTTATTTTAGAACGTTTGAGATTTACAGAGTAATGCAAAGATAGTACAGATGTTAACTGCATTACCACATACTCTGTTTACCTTATTATTGACATCTTAGTCATTCTGTATTATACATTTGTCATAATTAATGAACTAATATTGTACACCATTATTAACTAAAGTCTATATTATTCATAGTTTCTACACTTTCCTTATTTTTTGCTATAGTTCCTATTGTCCTTTTTCTCTTCCTGGATTACATTCAAGGTATTTCTTATATTTAGTCAACACATCTCCTTAGGCTCCTCTTGCCTGTGATATGCATTCATTTTTAAGGCCCCGTGTTTTACATGTGAGTTCTATGCTAAAAAAAAAAAAAAAGAATGTTTATACTCTCTTTTCCTATACAAACTAACTGAAAGACATGGAAGAAGGCTGCCCCCACAATCTCAAGCTAATATACTAATACTTCTAAAAAGTAAGGAAGAATGATTAGGGTAGCAACAGCCACTAGCTGTCTCTCAATTACATTTTTTCCATCCTTATAGTAAGAAAATCGGAGAAGGCAATGGCACTCCACTCCAGTACTCCTGCCTGGAAAATCCCATGGATGGAGGAGCCTGGTAGGCTGCAGTCCATGGGGTCACTACGAGTCGGACATGACTGAGAGACTTCACTTTTACTTTTCACTTTCATGCATTGGAGAAGGAAATGGCAACCCACTCCAGTGTTCTTGCCTGGAGAATCCCAGGGACGGGGGAGCTTGGTGGGCTGCCATCTTTGGGGTCACAGAGAGTCGGACACAACTGAAGCGACTTAGCAGCAGCAGCAGCAGCAATAAGAAAATACATTGAATTTTAGCAGAACACACTGATATCCAGCTAGGGTCTGAATTTTCCAGCCCTCTTGCAGCTAGGTAAGGCAACATGACTAAGTCAGGCCAACATTATGTGAAAGGAAGTAATGCTGAAATAAATTCCAAGACACCTCCTTCAAATTCATGCTTAGGTGTATTCCTTCTCCTTTCCATGGCCTAATGAACTCATTCATTGCATTCAATACGAAGGCCACAAATCTGGGAGATGAAAGAGTCACAGGAATCCGCAAGGGGTTTGATTTCTCAATAACTTCATGAAGTGGAATTTATTATTTCCTCTGCCCTATACAACTCACCTCTGTACCATCTGAAAGGAAAGAAGCAAACTTGGATACTACTAACACCCTTACAACCTTGAGTCTCTGTCACAATAATTTACCATCTACCATAACTGCTGTAGTACAAAAAGAAATGGTTAGAAATTCAAATTTCCAACATAGAAATGGAAAAGCTTAAATTTGAAAGTATTAGAATATTGCTGAAGATGAAACAGATAATGTTAAGTTATAACAATATAACTTATTTTGGAGTGCTCAACTGAAAAGCTTTGAAAAATAAATTTAATTTTATGTATAACTTCATATTTCTATTGCTGCATGTGAGGAAGTTTTTACTTGAATGCTTACTTGAATTATTTCTAACTTTCTGTTATTGTTAACTGTAAATGTATAAAATAAAGATTAATTTTGAAGGGGACTCCAAAAATGCCTTGAATTTTGAAATTAATTTGAAAGTACCTGCCTCTAGCCATTATTTCTCCTAAAGGAAAACAGACTTAGGAAAAAAAAAATACATATATATATATATATCAAAACAAGAAATATTCTAAGAAGAAAATAACTTAAAAACTCAAAGAATCTATGCTGTCTGGAATAAAAATCTCCTGTTATTTCATTAAATGCTTATTTTTCACATGTACAGGAATAGTTGAAACCATTCAGCCTTGGAACAATGAACATAAAAAGGAGGGGTGTTTTAGTGCATAACTATTTGAGAGACTGTATATTTTTACTGTGTATTGCAGTTGAACCACTCAAAAACTCTTCTTCAGTTTCATAGTAGTATCATCCCTGAGGCTACTTAATGGGTGGTGTAACTCATGTTAGGGGGTTCCTACTCCCCACTGAGCTAGCTAAACTGAGTTGGAAAGCCAGTCCTATTGCCTGTGCAAAGCCTTCCCCATGACCTACTTGCATCTAGGCACACGTAATACTGAGACCACTCTGCTTCTATGGCTTAATCTTCCGTCTGTCATGTCACCATACCAGGAATATCAGCTCTTTTTCTAGCTTCCAAAAGCAGTCCAAATATATTTTTTGAGTTTTATCAGATTTTTTAAGAGTTATGGGAATTAAAAAAGGGATCATGTAGTAGACTAAGAGGTCTAAATCCAACAAATCTTTTCTTCCTTTAAGCTCAAGTATATGCAAAGCAGCCTAACTTTTATTAGCTCCCATATCCAGTTCATATTCCCAAATGCACTGAGAGTCTCAGAAATGATTCTTACCAAGTAACAGTATCCATTCAACTTAGAAAGTACCCAGTGCCAGATATAGAACCCTATTACGTTCACTGTGCTCAGTCTCTCAGACATCTAACTCTTTGTGACCCTATAGACTGTAAGCCACCAGGTTCCTCTGTCCATGGGATTCTCCAGACAAGAAGACTGGAGTGGGTTGCCATTTGCTTCTCCAGAGGATCTTCCCAACCCAGGAACTGAACCTGTGTCTCTTGGGTCAGCTACATTGGCAGACAAATATGTGCATGTCTGTATGTATTTATTTATTTATACCATTAAGCCTATAGTACCCTAACTTCTGCCCTTTTAAAATATAATTAGCAAAAGTTGTAATCTAAATAATTTTATTGGTCAGGATCAGTGACTTAATGAAAAGATAATAAAAAAATATGATAGCTGAATGAAGTAGCTATAAGACTGTGAGCCAAAATATAACCAAATGATTAAGATACATAGATAATGTCATATATTATTATCTTATTTAACAAGAAATAATGCTTTAATTATCATTGACTCAGTAGCTAAAATCTTTTAAGATTCTTTATGATACAAAGAGTATGCTACTCATTTGTTTGCTTATTTGGTTCATTACTTAAATGATATTTTTGAATACAAAAAATATTCAAATACTAGGAATTTCATATAAATCAATCTAACATGTAAGCAAAATCTTCTTTCTCTTCTAATCTCTAAATTTATTCTAATGGATTTAATTGTCTATTGGTACACTGAAAGGATTCAGTACCCAAAGTTCAGGAGAAAAGTAGAAATCCATGCATCAGGAAAGGGTAAAAGGCAGGTGATGATGAAAAAGAATTAGTGTGAACAGAGAGGCATAGTACAGATCTAATATATGATGTATTAATTCTGCTGCTGGAATATAATAGAGAGTTAATGTTCTGTCTAGCTCTCAAAATAGAATTTAGTTCAGTTCAATTCAGTTGCTCAGTCGTGTCCGACTCTTTGCAAACTCATGAACCACAGCATGTCAGGCCTCCCTGTCCATCACCAGCTCCTGGAATCCACCCAAATCAATTTCCATTGAGTCGGTGATGCCATCCAACCATCTCATCCCCTGTCATCCCCTTCTTCTCCTACCCTCAGTCTTTCCCAGTATCAGGGTCTTTTTCAATGAGTCAGCTCATCACATCAGGTGGCCAAAGTACTGGAGGTTCAGCTTCAACATCAGTCATTCCAATGAACACCCAGGACTGATCTCCCTTAGGATGGACTGGTTGGATCTCCTTGCAGTCCAAGGGACTCTCAAGAGTCTTCTCCAACACCACAGTTCAAAAGCATTAATTCTTCGACTCTCAGCCTTCTTCACAGTCCAATTCTCACATCCATACATGACCACAGGAAAAACCATAGTCTTGACTAGACGGACCTTAGTCAGCAAAGTAATGTCTCTGCTTTTGAATATGGTATCTAGGTTGGTCATAACTTTTCTTCCAAGGAGTAAGCGTTCTTTTAATTTTATGGCTGCAGTCACCATCTGCAGTGATTTTGAAGCCCAAAAAAATAAAGTCTGACACTGTTTCCACTGTTTCCCCATCTATTTCCCATGAAGTGATGGGACCAGATGCCATGGTCTTCGTTTTCTGAATGTTGAGCTTTAAGCCAACTTTTTCACTTTCCTCTTTCACTGTAATCAAGAGGCTCTTTAGTTCCTCTTCACTTTCTGCCATAAGGGTGGTGTCATCTGCATATCTGAAGTTATTGATATTTCTCCCAGCAAACTTGATTCCAGCTTGTGCTTCCTCCAGCCCAGCATTTATCATGATGTACTCTGCATATAAGTTAAATAAGTAAGGTGACAATATACAGCCTTGACATAATCCTTTTCCTATTTAGAACAAGTCTGTTTTTCCATGTCCAGTTCTAACTGTTGCTTCCTGACCTGCATACAGATTTCTCAAGAAGCACATCAGGTGGTCTGGTAGTCATATCTTGAGGAATTTTCCACAGTTAATTGTGGTCCACACAATCAAAGACTTTAGCATAGTCAATACAGCAGAAATAGATGTTTTTCTGGAACTCTCTTGCTTTTTCCATGATCCAGTGGATGTTGGCAATTTGATCTCTGGTTCCTCTGCCTTTTCTAAAACCAGCTTGAACATCTGGAAGATGAGGATTCATGTATTGCTGAAGCCTGGTTTGGAGAATTTTGAGCATTACTTTATTAGCGTGTGAGATGAGTGCAATTGTGCAGTAGTTTGAACAATCTTTGGCATTGCCTTTCTTTGGAATTGGAATGAAAACTGACCTTTTCCAGCCCTGTGGCCAGTGCTGAGTTTTCCAAATTTGCTGGCATATTGAGTGCAGCACTTTCACAGCATCATCTTTCAGGATTTGAAATAGCTCAACTGGAATTCAATCACCCCCACTAGCTTTGATCATAGTGATGCTTTCTAAGGACCATTTGACTTCACATTCCAGGATGTCTGGCTCTAGGTGAGTGATCACACCATCGTGATTATCTTGGTCATGAAGATCTTTTTTGTATAGTTCTTCTGTGTATTCTTTCCACCGCTTCTTAACATCTTCTGTTTCTGTTAGGTCCCTACCATTTCTGTCCTTTACTGAGCTCATCTTTGCATGAAATGTTCCCTTGGTATCTCTAATTTTCTTGAAGAGATCTCTAGTCTTTCCCATTCTATTGTTTTCCTCTATTTCTTTGCATTGATTGCTGAGGAAGGCTTTTTTTTTTTTTTTTTTTTTTAAATCTCTTTGCTATTCTTTGGAACTCTGCATTCAAATGGGTATATCTTTCCTTTCTTCTTTGCTTTTCACTTCCCTTCTTTTCACAGCTATTTGTAACGCCTCCTCAAAAAGCCATTTTGCTTTCTTGCATTTCTTTTTCTTGGGGATGGTCTTGATTCCTGTCTCCTGTACAATGTCATGAACCTCCACACATAGTTCATCAGACACTCTGTCTATCAGATCTAGGCCCTTAAATCTATTTCTCACTTCCACTGTGTAGTCATAAGGGATTTGATTTAGGTCATACCTGAATGGCCTAGTGGTTTTCTCCACTTTCTTCAATTTCAGTCTGAATTTGGCAATAAGGAGTTCATGATCTGAGCCACACTCAGCCCCTGGTCTTGTTTTTCCTGACTGTATAGAACTTCTCCATCTTTGGCTGCAAAGAATATAATCAATCTGATTTCGGTGTCAACCATCTGGTGATATCCATGTGTAGAGTCTTCCCTTGTGTTGTTGGAAGAGGGTGTTTGCTATAACCAGTGTATTCTCTTGGCAGAACTCTATTAGCCTTTGCTCTGCTTCATTCTGTACTCCAAGGCCAAATTTGTCTGTTACTCAAAGTGTTTCTTGACTTCCTACTTTGGCATTCCAGTTCCCTATAACAAAAAGGACATCTTTTTTGGGTGTTAGTTCTAGAAGGCCTTGTAGGTCTTCATAGATCTGTTCAACTTCAGGTTCTTCAGTGTGGAAGACAAAAATTCAGGCTCTCCTTTATTTAATATAAAATTATTATTGTTATTGTGGTGAATCTGCAGGTAATCCTGCCTTCTATTATAGTCCAGTAGAAGCAACATCTAAGTCCCAGAAATATTTAACAGTATCTGGAATTTTTTTTTTTTTTTAACAGGCAAAAGCTATTAGCCTCAATTTGTCAACAAAAATACACAATGTTATGCTGTAAAGGACAAAGAAAAACAAGGGTTCTTGTAGGTATAGAGCAATTAGTGTGGCACAGAGGTACTGTCTTCTAGGCTCCATGACCCAGAGGGATGGTATGGGGAAAGAGGTGAGAAGGGGGTTCAGGATGGGGAACATGTGTATACCCGTGGCAGATTTATGTTGATGTATGGCAAAACCATACATCAACACAAATGTAGAGAAGGAAATGGCAGCCCATTCCAGTACTCTTGCCTGGAAAATCTCACGGACAGAAAAGCCTGGTAGACTACAGTCCATGGGATTGCAAAGTCGGACGCGACTGAGTGAGTTCACTTTCACTTTCATGGCAAAACCAATATAACATGGTAAAGTAATTAGCCTCCAATTAAAATAAATAAATTTAAATTAAAAAAAAAGCAACGTTCTCTCATTTCCTGGAATGTGTGAACAGTTTATTCATTCAATTGCATTCTTGCAGTGTCCTTATTTGAACCTCAATATCTGGAGGGAAAGAAAAAGTCTTTTGCACCATTCAGACTCAAGAATCAGTCTGGAACAAACATCAGTACTTGACACGAAAAGAGCTTCTGCGGAGATAAAGAAGCTAATTTGTAAAGACTGTTAGGCAATAGAACCTAACAAATAGAGAAAAACAAACTAAATTGGATAGGGCATCAAAAGCTGAAGAAGGATGAAAATACTATAGCAGGGTGCCATAAATGAGTTACTCTGCAGAGGTCAACTTTGATTTTTTGTCTCATCTGGTAGGATAAGTGTTCAACTGAATCTATGTCTAAGAAGGAACAGAAAAATCACTTTGCAGCCAATTTCCCCAGTATTTCTTAAGGCTGGGAAAAAAATGCCGTTTGTAGTTTCCTCCAGTTATGAGTATATATTCCTTGTGAGGTCCACTTTCTGAGAGAAGGTGGTATAAGAAATTCTGATGTTCAAGTAACTTTACTAAATGGGATGGTTAATGGAGAACTGAAGATTACCACCTTCTGGAAAGGAAGAAACTAACACTCCAGCCCCCATTTTCTGAGATCAGAAGGTAAAGAAAACTGTCAGATTGAAAAGTGTCATCTTAAGACCAGAGCACAGGGAAACTAGACGAAGATTAGCAACATGGCTGACTGCAGGACAAAATTCCAAATAGAAAAAAAGTTTAAGTGAAATATTTGAGTACTTTAGATAGACAATGTTGAATCTGTCCCAAGTCTCCTTATCTTATCTTACACTCTACAAAGCAAATGTAAGTTAAGAAAATGTGTGATGGTGATTAAGAAGTAGAGAGCAACATATGAAACAATTCAAAGGATGTTGCAACACAGATATTAAGAGAAGAATCTGTTTTTAGAGAGAAATTATCATATGTCAAATGTGATAGGTCAAATAAAATAAAAACAGAGAAATGATTGCTATTCTTGGCAACACAGACATCATAGGAAATCTTGATTACAGCAACCCTCAAAGAGAGCTGGCTACAGAAAACCAAATGGAGTACATGAAGGACATGTTAAATAAAGAGATAAAAACCATGAAAGAGAGCAGTAATTTTAAGAGGGGTGTGAAGTCAGCTTGAGTTGTCTTATTAGAGGGAAATACTAGAGCTTACATGAATGTAGATATAAATGATTCATCAAGCAGAGAAAGAGGAACTGATGATTCAAGAGGATGTAGGGAAGATGTGTGTAGGAAAGTAATGGGAGATTCATACCAAAGAATCGCCCATTTTTATAGCAGGGACAAGTAACCAATCTGTGTGCAAGCACAGATACTCCATGGTCTTCACTTTTGATGTCTGAAAATAAAGGAGGATGATGGCTTTTATTTTCTCAATTAAATATAAGGCAAGATAATTATCAGAGGAAGGGGAGAGGGAAGAGATTGTGAAGAAGTGGGTGACAGGACAAGACTTGAAATTGTCATTTTGGAGAATATTAAAGCATATTGTCAATATATATTAAACTGTTGGGCCCTACTGAGTGCCCAATTTGTATTTATGACCTTAAACTGAAGTAAGACCAGACAATATAATACTGAGTTTTCCCTCCAAATGTGCTCAGGCACAACCCACCGATATTTGGGTTAACAAGGTAAGAGATTTTTCTAGAAGTATGTTATAGAGAAGTAATCATGAAAAAAGTTTAGGTTTCTTCAAAGCAGAGATTTTAATTATAGAATAGAAATCTAAATCTGGGTAAGGAGGGAAGTGCAGGTATGATGAGGGTTACTGAATACAAAAATATAATTGGGTAAATTGATTGCACTGGATTTCAGTGTTAAATATAGAATTGAGAGTTGAAGGTCATTATGTAGGACTGAGTAGGTGAGGTGAGAATGAGAATAAATATTGCTTGAATTGATAGGATCAGTTTATGAATGTGTGATCTACAGGAATGTTGAAATCAATAATGTCAATGATAGGGAAAATGGTGAAAATAAAAGGAGAGTGTCATGTGTTAAAATTATACATGAACAAGTAGAATCATGCAATTTAGGTAGATGATAGCAATAGGATACTAGTAGCTGAAAAAATCTTAAGGGAATTCAAAGAGAAGCTATGATTTTTGAAAAAGAATGGGTGTGTTAGTTGCTCAGTCATGACCAACTCTCTGTGACCCTATGGACTGTAGCACACCAGGTTCCTCTGTCTGGTAGTCTCCTGGCAAGAAATCTGGAGTGAGTTACCATTTCCTTCTCAAGGGATCTTCCTAATCCAGGTCAAACCCAGGTCTCCTGCACTGCAGGCAGATTCTTTACATCTGAGCCACAAGGAGAAATACACATGCATACGAAATAAAAGACGCTTAGACCTTGGTACAGTAGTACAACTTCCAGAAAATTATAAGAAAATATCGAGAAAAGCACATAAAGATAAACTCAAATATTCATCAAGAGTGAACTAATGAAAAAAAAGAAGAAAGAAAGCAAGCTTGATAAAATCATATAATTTGCTACTATTTTTTTTTAATACACAGTTTTCTATACTATTTTACCAAAGGATAAAATGCTCATGGCATGGAATATGGAAAGAAAAAAAGCAAGATATTATCAGGTCAAAAAATATGTTTTATTTAAAAAAATACATTTAAATTAAAGTATAAAATTAACTATACCTTATCTTTGGCTGAAATAGAAATGTTTCCTTCCTTATATTTCATAGTATTCAAATTATAAGCATTCATCATATTTATAGCAATAATAGGAATTAGTGTATATTCATTTTTCTTGGACTTCCCTGTTGGTCCAGTGGTTAAGAATGTGTTTGCCAATTCAAGAGACGCAGGTTCCATCCCTGGTCTGGTAAGATTCTGCATACCTGGAGACTACTAAACCCATGGGCCACAACTACTAAGCCTGCATGCTACAACTACTGAAGCCCGCATGTCCTAGAAACCATACTTCACAACAATGGAACAAGAGAGGCCACTGAATTGAGCAGGCTAGGTAAAGAGTAGCTCCAGCTTGTTGCAACTAGAGTAAGTCTACACACAATGAAGATCCAGCACAGCCAAAAATAAAGAAAGAAATGGTAGTGGTGACGGTGGTGGTGTAGTTGCTAAGGCTAAGTCATGTTTGACTTTTGCAACTCTATGAACTGTAGCCCACCAGGCTCCTCTGTCCAGGAGATTTCCAAGGAAAGCTTACTGGAGTGGGTTGCCATTTCCTTCTATAGGGGACTTTCCAAACCCAGGGATTGAACTTAAGTCTCCTGCATTGTAGACAGATTATTTACCAACTTAGTGACCAGGGAAGCCCCAAATAAATAAATAATTAAAATTATATATATATTTTTCATTATTTCTTAACATTTCTTTTATTTAAGGGGGTTTCCTCTCACCTGAATTTGAATCTTAGAATGTGATTTAACTTTAAAATAGAATATGCCATACACTGAGAAAATGTTTTAACTAAAGTTCAAATCTGTTCTTGTAGAAAATGTTTCCCTATCAACTGAACAGAATATTCTAAGTATATATGTTTAACCCCATTTTATATCATTATGCTATAAAGATGAGATTTTATACATGGGTAACTTCAAATTCCCCTTCCTTATAAACTGAGATAATTACTGAATGGCTAATGTTTTATTTTTGTGGAATAGGATTCTGAAAGGAGGAGTGGAGGATGGAGAGCTAAGCAGAGAAGGAGGGGAGACAATCAACGTTGCATTACTGAGTTGGATGACAATAAGACGGACTGCTAGTTCAGTCTCACAGAACACAGAGTCAGAAGAATATGTTTCAGAATCTTCCTGGGGAAATCAAGGGAGGAACAATTATCTGTCAACTCCTGATCTACATTGGTCAAAATTTCATTCAATAGATTTTAGACTTCTGACCTCTATGTATGAAATTGACATCCCCAAGTGTGAGCTTCTTTTGGGCATCATAGAGAAGCCCTGATCAAGGAGCAAGGCAGGTAGCATAGTACTGACTGGAGATTACAGAACATATGGCCATAGCAGTGTCTAGGATAAGAGATGATAGTTGTACCTCTCGCATAAATTCGTCATGATTGGTGTTTCTTTAATCCCTGATGATAATGATACAAATCATAATTGGGGACTATTATTAGCTAACATTTCCAAAGATGAATCCAAATATGTAAATTAAACATATAAAAATAGACATTTTAATAGAATTTGACATTTAATAGAATGTGATCTATTTTGAAATGGCTCTTTTATATTCTGTCCTTTACTCAAAAGAGCAGTTTAATTAAAGGTGCAGGATTATAATGCCTCTGCTGGTCACAGATTACTTAGAGTTCTGGAGCCTACCTACTAAACTAAGATGGATATGATAGCAATTCACAGGTTCTGTTAAGATACAGTCTTAATAATCTTTAATGTAAAGATCTACACAGTAAAATAATTATTTTGAATTATGTTAAGTGCACATATTTATGTATTAAATTGTTTTCATTTAATACAACAGAGCTAAACTCATAGCTCTTACTTACATTGTTAGTTCTTATAAGGACTTTTGACACTGATAATTTTTTTCTTTCAATTCTGGTCCTTTACCTATTTTGCTTAAACTTTCAAAAGACATAGGTTGTTTTCATTGGACCACCACATTCTTTTCTGTCAGCAACCCTCCCCTAATAGTTAGGGCAAAAATGTATTAGAAATAATAGCTATGTGGCTGGACCTTAAATACTATTAGACATAATAGTCTAAAGAATTTAGAGAAACTTTCAGTTTATTTTATCTGCTTCATAATGCCTAACAAGGTAAATCACTGATAAAACTCTACCTATCCTTGGATAGGATGTATTTCAATTGCGTCAGTTTGCAGATGAAAAAACAGGTTTACAGAGATTGAATGACTGGTCAAAAGATAATAGAGTGCAATATAAGACTGAACTCTAAAATAATTCAGATATCTTTCTTATAAGTTCTTTGAATTAGGACTCCACGGTTGCACATGATACAAAAGTCTACTTAAAATCCTTAACATAGGAAAGGGAATTACTGTTTCAAATAACTGATAGATTCTAGAAGTGAGACTAAGAGAACTAACTTTACACATAGCTATGGCTATCACAATATCAGCCAATTTCTCAGCAAGAAACAGATCGCAAAATCAGACTAGTATACTTTTTCAAAAAAATTTTATGGAATCATTTTAAAAGTATGTGTTAGGCAAGACATCATAATCCACAAGAAATAATACAGTACCCAAAACAACAAAAACATATACCTGAAATTGTTAAAGGTAATAACTGCTGAAAACGCCAAACAGAATATGTGAAGCATTAGAATATTAGCTAGATAGATTCACACATCAGGCAATGATGGCATCCCCTCCTCAGGAAAGTACTCAATTAAAAATTTCTCAGTAAGTTCTACTTCTTTCCTCTAATCACCTGTGAAGTCTTCTAATTTTCCAACACAGGTGAAAGTCAGGAGGCAAGGGAACCCAATGATGCAACCCATACAGATTAGCCCCTTGAGAAGAATGGAAGATAGTTTCCATATCCTACCACATATCCCCTGTTCCTCTTAACCTGGAATAGTACCTTGGCTAGAAGGCATTCTTTACCTAGTAGACTGACCCAAATCTCAATTCACTAATATACTTGGAGGTTATTTATTTACTGAGTTGAAGTGTTTTTTCACTGACCAAGACTTTTGAGCAAGGGAAGAAGTATCCTAGTGAAATACTTGTATTCTAAACAGCTATCTTTGCCTCTGTTAAAATATTATTATTATTATTTACTTTTTCTTTTTTTAAAATAAAATTATTTATTTTAATTGGAGGTTAATTACTTTACAATATTGTATTGGTTTTGCCATACATCAACATGAATCCACCACAGGTGTACATGTGTTCCCCATTTTTTTATCTCTTTCCCTTTCCCTATCAATTTCTATTCTAGTCTGTTTTACCTTGACTTTCTCTTTCTCCTGCTCTAATCCCTCTCCTATTGCCACTTCACAGGACCCTCTTTCTTCTCATCCCTCCATCCTATCCTAAACACATCCCCCTCATTGGACAAAATACAGTTTATAAAATAGGTTGTTTTGCAAAGTACGTAGTAATGATGAACAACCTAATGGTTTTATTAGTTATAAATCTTGGCCAAGATTAGAGTTGCATAAAGGACAAGTATAATAGTAAGATTTCTCAACAGCTATCCCTGAAGACTTTTCTTTAAGATTGATTGGTGAGGAATCCAGTGTTGTAAACAGGAAAAAGAAAAAGCCATTCCATCACTGATTGCAGAGACTGCTTAACTAAAACCTTCCAAAAATACTCAGATCTCCATACACATTAAGACACCACTGTCTTTTTTCCTCCTCTATTGATGGTCTTAAATGTAAAGTTACACATTTGTTTAGAACATGGGAAAGAGTGATAGACTAAGGACCCTTGAAATTTGAAGATCTTGCTGAGAAAATGGAAGATACTTTGACTCAATAATTTAAAAAAATAGATCAAATGAACTGCTCTTTAGATTACACAAAATGAATAAGTTCAACGAAAAGAGTAACAGCATGTCTGGACAAAGCCACCTGTTGATACTGGTGAAAAGGAAAATTGGAATAATTGCTCTTTTTTCATTTAGAAAATATATCATCTAAAACACAAAAGACAAACTTTACATAACATAGCATCCTTCTGTATAAATCTATCCACTATGGTTTTCCTGAAATTTCCCTAAGCACAAAAAAGAGATGTTCATGTAACTGCAAATAACAAATTTCTAGTTGATATCAAAGCTACACTTCCAACTCTAAACTCTAATGCCTGTTCATCATTCTTTCCTCCTTTCAGGCATCAAAAAATTAAGTGGTAAGCATTTTTAATGCCACTGACTCTGCCTCTAACTTAGCTTCATTATCACTAGTCAACACTCTCATTCACATGCTTTTCTGCTTGTTTTTCCATTCCAGGGAATTAATTGAAGCAAGATAAACCTGGAGAATGGTATGCCAATTTTAGATGTGTCAGAACATGCTGTTTCTTGCACTCCTAGAAGAAATGATAATTTGATGATGGTGTAGATTAATTGGATTTCCCTGGTTGCTTGGTAAAGAATCCACCTGCAATACAGGAGACATTGTCTTGATCCCTGGGTTGGGAAGATCTCATGGAAAAGGAAAGAGCAACCCACTCCTGTATTCTTGCCTGGGAAATCCCATGGACAGATCAGCCGGTAGGGCTGCAGTCCATAGAGTCACAATGAGTCAGACATGACTGAGCAACCAACATTTTCACTCTTTTTCTTTTTAGATTAATTAACTGCTATCTTATGTTTCCCCTATTAACATTTTAGATCTTGTAGCTGCTTCTTGTTTGCTCTGGGTAGAATATATTTCAGATATGGGACATGTGGTGGAGACTGAACCCAGTTGACTGGGTATGATCTCATTATAAGTATTCCCAAATCCATGAAAAATTAGTTAAAAAAAAAAACTGATACAACGTGCTTGTATATCTTCAAATGCAATCACTTTCCCCTATTGACTGACTGGAACACACTTCTACCCATCAAAAAGACAAGTAGTTACTAGAACTAATTGATGCTTTCAAACTGTGGTGCTAGAGAAGCCTCCTGAAAGTAACTTGGACAGCAAGGAGATCAAACCAGTTAATGTTAAGGGAGATTAACCCTGAATATTCACTGAAAGGACTGATGCTGAAGCTGAAGCTCCAGTGTTTTGGTCATCTAATGAGAATGGATGACTCATTGGAAAAGTCCCTGAAGCTGGGAAAAATTCAAGGCAGAAAGAGAAGAGGGCATCACAGAGTGAGATGGCTGGACAGTATCACCAATGCAGTGAACATGAACTTGGGCAAACTGCAGGAGATGGTGAGGGACAAGTAGGCCTGGCATGCTGCAGTCCATGAGGGTCACAAAGAGTTGGACATGACTGGGTGACTGAATAACAACTGCTTTGTACAAAATTTAAGATCCATTTGAAAGACTACTCTTCCTGATTTCCCTGTAGCCCTCATCCTAATAGCATCCTATCTCTATTCTCAGAAATAGCAGATCTGCATGCTCTATTTTCTCTGACAAACCTATTTGTCTTCAGTTGGGCTTCCCTTGTAGCTCAGTCAGTAAAGAATCTGCCTGCAGTGCGGGAGACCCGGGTTCAATCCCTGGGTTGGGAAGATCCCCTGGGGAAGGAAATGGCAACCCACTCCAGTATCCTTGCCTGGAAAATCTCATGGACAGAGGAGCCTGATGGGCTGCAGTCCATGAGGCTGCAAAGAGTCGGGCACGACTGAGCAACTAACACTAACACTTAAGAAAATCAAAGTGCCATTCATGCCCTTTGTTGTAGTTTAGTCTCTAAGTCGTGTCTGACTCTTTTGGGACCCCATGGATGGTAGCTCACCAGGTTCCTCTGTCCATGGGATTTTCCAGGCAAGACTACTGGAGTGGGTACCATTTCCTTCTCCAAGGGATGCCCTCAACCCAGGGATTAAATCTGCATCTCCTGCATTGGCAGGCAGATTCTTTACCAGTGAGCCACCAGGGAAGCTCTTATGCCCTTAAAGTTTTACAAAAATGTCCTCTAACTTCTTGTAATTATTTGACTATGGCCTTAGAAACATTAAATCTGTTGTTTAGGACTCCTACCTTATACAATACATGGGTGACTGCTTTGTGCCAATATGAGCCTAACGATAACCAGTGCTGTGGCTAGATAGGCCCTTATGATTCTCACTGTGACTGTAAGACAACCTCAGCAATAGCCATCAGGAAACTTAAAAAGAAAAAAAAGTTTATTACTTAAGATATTACTTAAGAGGCCCTAGAAATTATATGACACACTTTGGTCTTATGTGGTGGGGGTGTGGGGGCATGCAGGCCCCAAGTTCTGCTTTTACTGAGGTCTAGAGTGAGGATCTCAATAAAAGCACAACTCTTGAATTGAGAATTTCAGACACAACAGTGAGAATTCAAAGTGTGGGAAGAGAGACAGGGAGAGAAAAAAAAAAGTAGCCCTCAGATTTATCAAAATGAATCAAGATCTCTTAAACTAAGAAGTCTGGTGGTGAAAGGATGAAGCTTGGCTCTTCACGGAGTCTATGGCTGGCAGTGTATTTACCAGAGACACCCATCTTTGAAATAGGGACCCGGGAAGCCAAAGCTTAAATCAGGCACTTGCATTACCAAAAGAAAAGCCAATTGTCAGGTCTTATAATGATCTCCCAGTATATTCTCCAGTCTGAGAATCTTGCAGACTTGATTCCCTCTATTTGCTGACAAAATTAACATACAAAGAACAGAAAATCTCTAAAGATGTATTTCAATTTTATCATGCCCAAGTGCATTTTACAGACCATAAAATCACATAAAATGGAAAACCTTTCTCCTCAAAAATTGGACAGACTATTCATGACTTACCCTAACCAATGAGCAGAGGACAACATAAGTCAATTTCTTGGCCCCATAGGATACTGTAGACCTTGGATTCCTAAAGTCTTCAGACTGGATGCCCCTTTGTTATGATCTTACTAAACCTTTCTTACTTAAACCTTGCCCTTAACAGATGCACTAACTGTCTTCTGAACCTGAAGCTGCCTCCTTCAACCCTCACCCCATACCACATATTTAGACTCTCTAAGTACTATCCACCTTTCTTTCTATTTATATTTTTGACCCTGAATAACAATAGTTTGAACTATGCATATTCATTTACACACAGATATTTTTAAAATAAACACATTTGAAACATTTTTTGATATTTGTGACAATCTAAAAAAGCTGGCATATGGATTATGTAGCCTAAAAGTATCAAAAAATTAAGAAAGTGTTAGATATGTCATATACATGCAAAATATATGTAGATACAAATCTCTCCTTACATAGGTATAAGGTGAGAGATAGTAAATCTAAAATGAATAATGCTTTTGTTTTCTTACTGTTTTAAAACTTTGCTTTCAAAGAATTACATTACCATATAGTATGTCTCTCTTATAACTGGAGAAACTGCATATCAGCCTGTCATCACAAGCTTTTTTTTAAATGCAACAATGTTTTCAATACTTTATTATTAATATAACTATAATACAGTATGCCATAAAATTTTTAAAATGATTCATTCATTTGAGTTTAGGGTAGGGTACCATAAAGCAGTGGAAATACTGCTTCTTTATTATTAAAGCATGAATCATTATACTTGTAAATAATAATTTCTTTCCACAGTATCTTTTCATTTTTGATGTTTAGTGTTAGTAACACATATAACATCTACAATGTTTTGTATCATATAATTATATATGTACTGACAGACAATTTATCTTATAAACAGACAACACACACTTAGGATACCAATAAATACAATATAGTACTATAAGTGTATTGTCACTTCCTTATAAATATCTTAATAACATTTTTTTCTAGCTTACTTTATTTTGAGAATATAGTATGTGACTCATACAACACACAAACATATATTAATTGATTGTTCATGTTATTGGTAAGGCTTCTGGTCAATAGTAGGCTATTAGCAGTTAAATTTTAGATGAGTCAAAAGTTATTCACTGAGAATGAGTTTTTTGCTGTGTGGGAAGGCAGGAGTACCTACTTCCCAAGTTGTTAAAAAAATATCAAAAGATATTTAAGATTGGGACAAGCTTTGGGGACTGTAACGCAACAGCTCAGTGGACATTACGGATCCAACACTTAGGGGTCCATCTTTCATCTGAACCTGAAATAAAAGCCTGTATTATTTGTCTGCTATCAGTGGCAACAGCCATAGCAACAGCAGAGTTAGCTGAAGCCTCTGTGCTTAATTCCTGCTTAGCCTCAAAGTCCCGCATGTGGGTTAGACCTTTACTTTTGACTAAAAACATCTACCACTGTTATGCTTCTAAAAGGACCTTCTATGAAATACTTCTCTTTTCACTCATGCATATTTCTATCATTGCAATATCTTAAACTGCTATTTTTCTTCCTTTCCCCAAAGAAGGATACCTCAATGATTGTCCTACACGTAATACAGAATTTTCCTTCTCTCATTTTGTCCTCCTATAGACAATCTATTGGCTATAGAATTGTAAATGTATGAGTAGAGCTACTTACTTCACAAATCATTTAAAAATAGTTAGAAAGGCAAAATTCATGGGATGCTGTGGTGGACGTTATCACTAAAGTTTCCAAGACTGAAACCAATGCTTTCAAGAATTTTTGAAGGGTATGAGAATTTACCCTATTTATAAGCTTATAAGTTAGCCTGTCACAGTGTCAAGAAAATGATAACAGGAAATAGAAAACTCCTGAATCAGGAAGAATGGACAGTTTATCACTCAAAGCACTAGCAGTAGTCTGTATATCAGGATATTTGAGTTAGTGCCTCTTGCCTCAAGTCCCATGAGATCAAGGCAGATGGAATAAGATGGAAGTCTGTACAATTAACAGTTCCACTCCAGGAAAAGAAACATCATAGTAAGGAGTCCTCATCTTTTCGAAATGGGTGGTAAGCATGCTTGTTTGTTCTTTGCTCCAAAAGGAAATACTATACCTCTCTTCTCATGCTATTTTCTGCACAGACATTGTTCAAAAGATTGTTTAAAACAAATGCCTTCAACATCAGAGTTGTAAGATGTACCGAAGAAAGACAAACCCATGAAGAATTGTATCTTCACAGTTATGAGAGGTACAGAGTTAGAGAACTGAGTAAATTAAGATAGAGGTCACATAATGAGACTCACTTTCCCTGAGGATCAAGCAAAGGACTATAAGAGAGACAATGAAGGACTGAGAATTTTCCATGGTGATCTGCACATATCCCTATCATTTCAGCTCTTCCCCAAACTCCTCCTGCAATGACTTTACCTTCTAACACATCCTCTCATCTCTCGTGATAAAATCCAATTTGACCAATCAAAGGCAGAAAATCTGCAGTCAATTCTTCCCACTTCTGAGACTAAAGTTTACTTTTTTTTTCAAACTGAGTTTATTTTCATCGTACCCTTCCTACTAAAGCCTCATAACATATTTCACCTTCTCCCCCAAATTCAGATGTTTAAGTATTGTCACATCTGATATTTTTAAAGAAAGACTAATGCCAACGGTGCTCTGATTTTCTTTCATACTGTTTATTTATTTATATAATAAATATGCATTGATTTCACCGATATTTATGTATCCAACTTGGATCTAAGACCTAGGATGGGGAAGTGTGTTACTTGAGGTAAGTGGTCAGGAGAAACATGAAATTCAAAGAGAATTCTTAAAAAATATAATTGTGCCAGTCATGCTCAAATCTGTAAAGGAGTGGTCAAGGCCTAAGGCAAATAGTGAAAGCAAAGCCTCCAACATGAATGTTGCTAGATATATATCAGAAAGAGCATAGAGGCTATTGTGGCTAGTTATGACTCAGAAAACAAGATAAAAATGTGAGTCACGTGAAACTGTATTGATTAGTAGTCACAACTTGAGGAGATAGACTGCTCAGAGGGAAAACCCAGCTTTGTCAGATTATAGAAAATACTGTTGGGAAAATAACATTTTTGTGACATGATATCCACATATGCAAGATGGACATAATAAAAGTACCTTAAAAAGTACCTAGTACTTTTTTGAGAGGATTAAATTAATTGAGAGGATTAAATTGATTCATTCACATCTTGGTTGTGATATATACAGACTCAATAAAAGTTACGGAAACTAATATCCAATACCAGATCCTGAAGGACCTTTAGCTCTGTGTTGTGCTAAGTCACTTCAGGAGTGTCTGACTCTGCAACCCTGTGGACTATAGCTCACCGGGCTCCTCTGTCCATGAGACTCTCCACACAAGAATACTGGAGTGCGTTGCCCTTCTCCAGGGGATCTTTCTGACCCAGGGATCTAATCTACGTCTCCTTCATGAAGGATCTTCTAGAATTTGGTATAAACGTTTTGCATCAGTACCTTTACAAATCAAATGAAAATATGAAAATATAAAGATTTCCCTACATATGGTGTGTTTATAGGTTCAATTTTTTAAACTTTAAGGTTAGGAAAACAGTAGTAGCAACACTATTTACCATAGCCAAGACATGGGGACAACCCCAGTGTCCATCAACATATGACTAGCAAAAGATTGTGATCTATAGATACAATACAATATTTATCAGCCATAAAAAGAATGAAATATTGTCACTTGAATCAACATGTATAAACCTAGAGAATATTATACTAAGTGAAGTCAGCCTGAGAAAGATGAAATATGATATCACTTATGTGTGATATAAATGAATCTATATACAAAACAGAAATAATCTCACAGCCATAGAAAATAGACTCATGGTGACCAAAGAAAAAAGAGAGAAAGGAAAGGGATAAATTAGCTATCTGAGATTAATAAGCACTAACCACTATACATAAAATTGATAAGCAACAATAATTTACTGTATATAACAGGGAGTTACAGTCAATATCTAGTAATAACTTATAATGGAACATAACTTGAAAAAATATATACATATACATGTAACTGAATCACTTTTCTGTATATGTAAAACTGGCACAATATTATAAATCAACTATACTTCAATTTCTCTATATATTAATCTAAGTGTTTCATAGATAAAACTGTACTCACTGACAGGCTATTTCATATGGTTCACACTAGTCAATAAAAAAGTTTAAAAATAGATTTATTATTGATGGGAGAGGAAAAGGAATGATTATAAAGAAATTTTAACTCACTTTTAAGTATAGATCTTGTATGGACCAGCCTAAGTGAATTCAAATCTTCAAATAAAATTCATAATTATTCTTTGAAAGACAGCTATGAGAAAGTTAATTTACAACAACTGCTTTATTTCTTGACTTTTTTTTTAATTACCCCAAATCTCTAGTGTAAATTAGGGGTCATTTTTGATGATGTATGTTCTATCATTTTGACAAATGTATAAGGAAATATATCCACTATTACAGTATATCACACAGAATAGTTTCACTACCCTAAAAATCTTCAGTATTCTGCCTTTCCATTCTCCCTCTTCTCTAATTCCCAGAAACAATTGATCTTTTTATTACCATCATAGTTTTGCCTTTTCTAAAAGATTATATAGTTGGAGTCATCTAGTATTTAGCCTTTCCAGTTTGGTTTCTTTCAATTAATAATAGGCATTTAGGGCTTCTCCATGTTTTTCATGACTTGATAACTCATTTGTTTTTAGCACTGAATAGTATCCCATTTTATGGATGTATCATGGTTTATTTGTCCATTTACCTACCAAAGGATACCTTGGTTATTTTCAAGCTTGGGCAATTATGGATAAAGCTGCTATAATCATTCATGTGAAGGTTTTTGTGTGGCCATAAGTTTTCCACTCATAGGGTAAATTCCAAAAATACCCCAATTTCTTGATTTTTGTATCTGACAAAATTTTTACCCTTACTTGTTTCTAGAACATCCAAAGGGGCTCTATTGCAAGACATATACATAAAACTGATTTTCTGCAATACATGTTTGGAAAAATTGTCAGGGAAGAACATTATATCCCTTGGTGAATATAAGCAAGTAGGTGAAGTGCCACCAAAAGCAACATCATTCTGCTTTCTGTAGAGAGTAATTTCTACCATTGCCTAATGTAAGAGAGTAGTGGCATTTTAAATTTTAAAGAAAAAAATCACATAATGCCTAATGATTAATATAACAGAGCACTCAGGCACTTTACTACAAAACCATTCTCTTACATATCCTGGAACTCTAAAGCATTAGTGTCTACAAGTTTATATTTATACATTTCTACTCCAGTTTGAAAAGGTCAATATTTTTAAAGTTTTTGTTAAAATAGAAAGACACTACAAAAATAAACAGAAATAAAATCGAAATTTGGGTCATTATAGTGTTTCATATAAAAATTCATAGTGACTGAATATATATGACAATATATCCATGCAAATTGTTTCCTAGTTACACTGAAGTAGATAGTTACACTGAATTCTACTAATGAATAATGCTCTGACAAATTCTAGTTATCTTCATTTTACATGTAATTAGGTTAAGACTGTAAGCATTTACTTTCCAGAGTAAGGCCAGGGGAGTTAATGCTGCCTGGAGAAAGGCTACAAGATACTTTTCAATAAATCTTTGCTGATTTTATTGTTTCATCATTGTTTGGCTTTAAGCCAAGTGTTGACAAGCAATGTATTATAAAAACATATTTGGGAAAAATGAGATATAAAATACTCTGCTACTCTTATGAGAGATTTTGGCATAAGAGAAAAGTATATGCTTTAGGAACACACAGGTCTGGATTAAATTGATGCTTAATCATTTAATCACTCTGCAGCCTTGAAAGAAAAAAAAAAAAAAAAACCTTAAGCCACTGGAGTTTAACTTGAATTACCAATAACAATTGTTAGAAAGATTAAATGAGGTAATGTAGAGAAAAGTAGAAAAGTAGCTCTAGTCAAGGTCACTTTTCTTGTCAAGGTCATCAATTGCTTTCATGTTGCCAAATGCAAGGGTAAATTCTCAGTCTTCATTGTATTTGAAGTATCAGTGACTTTTGATAGAATTGATTGCTTCTGTTTCTGTGAAACTTTTTCTTTATTCAGATTCCAAGACCCTATACCCTCTTTGTTTTCCCCTATTTATCTGATCACTCCTAAAACTTCTTTTCTGGTATTTTGTCTCCCTGATAAGGGAATTTCTCTTCTATTCTCTATCTCCATTCACAGGTCTATGCTGATGAACCCTAAATTTATATTTTCAGCCCTGACCTCTTCCCCCAAATCTAGACCCATACATAACACTACCTTTTAGTCATGTCCACTTTGATGTCTAATAGATAACCAGTAGGTGGCTTAAACTTAATATTATCAAAAACTGAATTATGGATATTCTTCTCTCAAATGTGTTCCAGCTACTGACTTACTCATCTTGGTTTTGGCAACTTCAATCCCTCAGTTGCTCAATGCAAAACCTTAGATCTATGCTTTTAGTTCAGTTGTTCACATACCACATCTAATGAATCAAGAAATCCTGATAGCACCCACTGGCTCTAACTCCAAAGTTTTGTAGAATCTCACCACTTCTCTGCCCCTCCAGTGCTGACCTCCTATCCAATCAGCATTATGGCTCCTATAGATTTAAGCATTAACATCTCATCAATTTTCCCTGTCTATGCCCTTGTTTCTCTATAGTATATTACAAACACTTTGTATAGTACCAGTTCAGTTCAGTTCAGTCACTCAGTCGTATCTGATTCTTTGCGACCCCATGAACCGCAGCATGCCAGGCCTCCCTGTCCATCACCAACCCCCAGAGTCCATCCAAACCAACGTCCACCGAGTTGGTGATGCCATCCAACCATCTCATCCTCTGTCATCTCCTTCTCCCCCTGCCTTCAATCTTTCCCAGCATCAGTGTCTTTCCAAATGAGTCAGCTCTTCACAAAAGGTGGCCAAAATATTGGAGTTTCAGCTTCTACATCAGTCCTTCCAATGAACACCCAGGACTGATCTGCTTTAGGATGGACATGTTGGATTTCCTTGCAGTCCAAGGGACTCTCAAGAGTCTTGTCCAACACCATAGTTCAAAAGCATCAATTCTTCTCAGCTTTCTTTATAGTCCAGCAAAGCAATTAAAATAATGCTTTAAAAATCAACATAATAGCTTGTCAGTCCTCTACTCTATATCCTGCAGTGCATCCCCATTTCTTTAAGAATGTGCTTCTAAGTCGCTTCAGTCCTGTTGGTCTCTGTGCGACCCATGGAATGCAGCCCATCAGGTTCCTCTGTCCATGGGATTCTCTAGGCAAGAAGACTGGAGTAGGTTGCCATGCCCTCCTCCAAGGGATCACCCTAACCCAGGAATCGAGCCCATGTGTCTCCAGGCTCCTGCTTTATCAGGAGAGTTCTTTGCCTCTAGAACCACCTATCCATTTCTACAAGAATAAATTCCATTAATGGCCCATAATTCCCTACATGATACTTTCTCCCACTCCTTTCTGTCTTTCCTCTGTTACTATCCCAGACACTTAAAATGCTCCACTGTAGGGCCTTCTAACAGTCCTCTAAAACACTAATCCACATTCCAGCATCAGAGATGTTGAACTGGTTGTTCGCTCTTACTGGAGGTCCTTTTCCACATAGGTGTACAGCTAATCCCCTCTATCTCTTCAAGTCTTGGCTTAAATTTTACTTTCTTAATGACACAAATGAATCATCTCTACCCTCCACCTTCCTATACCAGATCTTATATATCCTGCTTTACTCTGTTCTTTTTCAAAACATTTACCTCACTATAGATCATTTACTGATGAGGTGCCAAATCATGCTTTCAAAGGAAAAAATACTAGTGATATCTGTCATCACTGTAGAAAGGAGATATTTGTTGTCTCAGACTCAGTATATTGTGCCTACTTCTTTTTCAGCCATTATACACCTGGGATCTCAGAACATACTCATAAATCACTTTAAAAATGTATATTGATTCTCTGGTTCTTGGCCATCTTCTGTCCTCTGATTTAGTATTCTGTTTAATTTAGAGATAATATTAGGTAGGTTATCATTTGATGTTTATGCTTTGTGAGAATTTAAAGATAGCTAGACTTAACTTAGCAGTTCAAAAGAGATTACCATGATCAGCCCAGTGACTGAGAGACTGTTTCTATCTGTGCTCATTTTTCTAAATCTATCGTTCATTTTTTGTTCTCATTTTTAATCTTAGAATAGTCACCCTTGGCATGTAACTTGTGCTGACAAGACCACAGGTAGAACCTCTAAAGCTTATAAAATTACAGAATCTTAAGGAGAGCAGGTTTAGCATGTTTATCAGACTCTTTAAAAAACCTAATAAGAATATGAGCTCTTACATGTTTTTAATTAAAGGACAAGATCTTAGCTTAATACAGTAGTTATTTATGTGGCCCTTCCTAAGAGCCATTAGGAAATTTTGCTTTTGCTTTTTTAGATTTAACACACTAACAATAACAACTCATTGTCTTGTGGACAAGGCAAATTGACAAGAATATGAAGTAGTCTTTGTTGCTTGTTCTTCTATAATAAAGCTCCTGATCTCTAGGAAAAAAGAAAATATACCATATTTAAAATAGTCATTTTAATATGGGAATTATTTTTAATATTAATGTCATCATTTTATTGTTTGACAATAAAGTATTTAGAAACCAGAAAAATATTAGCTAAAATCTACAATGGAGGTATTCAAAGTTTTAAAAATATAAACTATGCTTAAATATACAGTATATATAATAACTTGTCATATAAAAAAGGACATTAGCAATTATTTTTATTAACAACTGATATACTAAACAACCATTGAGTTTTATCCTTTGTAGCCTAATTTACTTTTTGATACCTTATTCAGTTCAGTTCAGTTCAGTTCAGTCACTCAGTCGTGTTCGACTCTTGGCAACCCCATGAATCACAGCACGCCAGGCCTCCCTGTCCATCACCAGCTCCCGGAGTTCACTCAGACTCATGTCCATCGAGTCAGTGATGCCATTCAGCCATCTCATCCTCTTTCATCCCCTTCTCCTCCTGCCCCCAATCCCTTCCAGCATCAGAGTCTTTTCCAATGAGTCAACTCTTCGCATGAGGTGGCCAAAGTACTGAAGTTTCAGCTTTAGCATCATTCCTTCCAAAGAAATCCCAGAGCTGATATCCTTCAGAATGGACTGGTTGGATCTTGCAGTACAAGGGACTTATTAAAATACCCATTAAATACTGTTAAAGATTGAACATCTAGTACCATAATATTAATGATTATAAAGAAAATAATCAGAAGTTTAATAAAGGATGTTTCATTACTACTGCTACTGCTAAGTCACTCCAGTCGTGTCCGACTCTGTGTGACCCCATAGACGGCAGCCTACCGGGCTCCCCCATCCCTGGGATTCTCCAGGCAAGAATACTGGAGTGGGTTGCCACTTCCTTCTCCAATGCATGAAAGTGAAAAGTGAAAGTGAAGTCGCTCAGTCGTGTCCAACTCTTCACGACCCCATGGACTGCAGCCTACCAGGCTCCTCCATCCATTGGATTTTCCAGGCAAGAGTACTGGGGTGGGGTGCCATTGCCTTCCTCGGTTTCATTGCTAACCACTTTCTAACTTCCATACTCTCCCCCTATCTTTCATTTCTGCCTTATATCTTGGTAAGTCTTACTATAGCTGGTATTAATTTCAAACTATGAAAGCCCCAGCCCACATGAAGTTAGGAATCCTTACCCCAGTTCCTCCCCAAAACACAGTAAAAACAAAGTCAGTCTTTTTGCCCTGTTCTCTCAAGCCATTTTCAAACCTGCTTGGGAGGCTGCCTTGTTCTCCCCAAAATCTTTTTTGTGTGTGCTATTAATAAATATTTTTCATAATTTTCGTATTAAATGTGTGACATCTCCAAATCTAAACAAAATTGGGGTAGGGGATTATAAACCCATTCCTTTATCACAGCATGACCACAACAAGGAGACAAATTGAACAACAATGAAATACAAGAAAATGCTCTCAATGAAATTCATATCTGAGCTTTTAAGTTAGTGATATCCACAGAGCAAAAAAACATAAATAACAGTGACATGAAACTAATAATTATAACATAAAGTGAGTAAGTGAAGTCGTTCAGTTGTGTCCAACTCTTTGTGACCCCATGGACTGTAGCCTACTAAGCTCCTCTGTCTATGGGATTTTCCAGGCAATAGTACTGGAGTGGATTGCCATTTCCTTCTCCAGCAGATCTTCCTGACCCAGGGATCAAACCTGGGTCTTCCACATTGTAGACAGACACTTTACCATCTGAGCCACCAGGCAAGTCCAAAAGTGAAGTCACTCAGTCGTGTCCGACTCTTTACGACCCCATGGACTGTAGCCTATCAGGCTTCTCAGTCCATGGGATTTTCCAGGCAAGAGTGCTAGAGTAGATTGCCATTTCCTTCTCCAGGGGATATTCCTGACCCAGGAATTGAACCCGGTCTCCCACATTGCAGGCAGATGCTTTACTCTCTGAGCCACCAGGGAAGCATATTAACACATAAATGGACTTCCCAGGTGGCTCAATGTTAAAGAATCTGCCTGTCAAGCAGAAGGCATGGGTTTGATCCCTGAGTCAGGAAAATTCTCTGCAGAAGGAAATGGCTATCCACTCCAGTGTTCTTACCTTGGAAATCCCATGGACAGAGAAGCCTGGTGGGCTACAGTCCATGGGGTTGCCAAGAGTTGGACACAACTTAGTGCTAACAACAACTCATGAATATATTTACATAAATATAATAAATTACCATCAAGTTGACATACTAGAAGGATCAATAGGCTGTAAGTAAAAAAAAAAAAATCTAAGCCTATCAACTAAATAGTTATGTTATTTGGGGCAAGTTACTACATATTCTAGCAAATCTTCCAATTTCTATTAAACAAGAAATTGAAAGAGCACCATATTTCTTTTCAATCTTATGATTTGTAAATTTGCCTTTTATTTTCAAGGAGAATTCTTTAAAAAAAAAAAAAAAACTCGCAGTACTAACAATGAAAATACTCTTGGCCATGATATTGAGAAACAACAAAAGAATGAGGATGTTGCAAACAAACCAATCAGGAAGGGATTCATCACCAAAATATACAAACAGATCATAGAGCTCATTATCCAAAAATTGAATTTAAAAATGGGTGGAAGATCTAAATAGATATTTCTCCAAAGCAACCATATAGATGTCCAGAAAACACATGGAAATATGCTCAGCATCACTAATCATTAGAAATCCAAATCAAAGCTACAATGAGGTATCATCTCCCACCAAACATGGTCCACTGAAGAAGGAATGGCAAAGCACTTCAGCATTTTTGCCTTGAGAACCCCATGAACAGTATGAAAAAGCAAAAAGATATGACACTGAAAGATGAGCCCCCCATGTCAGTATGTACTGGAGAAGAGTGGAAAAATAGCTCCAGAATGAAGAAGCTAAGCCAAGTGGAAACAATGTCTAGTTGTGGATGTTTCTGGTTGTGAAAGTAAAGTCTGATGTTTTCAAGAACAGTACTGTATAGAAACCTGGAATGTTAGGTCCATGGATCAAGGTAAATCAGATGTGGTCAAGCAGGAGATGGGTAAGAGTGTACATCAATATTTTAGGATGGATGGGAATGGAAGAATTGAATTCAGATAACCATTAAATTTACTTCCATGGGCAAGAATCCCTTAGAAGTAATCCTCATAGAAAGACTCAACAAGAGAGTCTGAAATGCAGTACTTGGGTACAAACTCAAAAACAATAGAATGATCTCAGTTCATTTCCAAGGCAAATCATTCAACATCACAGTAATCCAAATCTATGCCCCAACCATTAAGGCTGAAGAAGCTGAAGCTGAACAATTCTATGAAGACCTACAAGGTTTTCCAGAACTAACATTTAAAAAAAGATGTCCTATTCATCATAGGGGATTGGAAGGCAAAAGTGGGAAGTCAAGAGATTCGTGTCAGAATGGCCATCATCAAAATGGTCATTTTGTTGATGCAAACAATAAATGTTGGAAAGGATGTGGAGAAAAGGGTACCCTCCTACACTCTTGGGAATCCAAATTGGTACAGCCACTATGGTGAACAGAATGGAATTCCCTTAAAAAGCTAAAAATAAAAGTACCATATGACATGGCAATCCCACCCTTAGGCAGATACTTGGAGAAAACCATAATTTGAAAAGATACATGTATCCTAGTGTTCACTGTAGCATATTTTACAATAGCTGGACATGGAAGCAGCCTAAATGTCCATCAAATATACAATGGAATATTACTCAGCTATAATAAAGAACAAAATAATGTCATTTGCAGCAGCATGTGTGGACATAGAGATTATCATATTGAGTGAAGTAAGCAAGACACATATGGCTTATGCGTGGAATCTAAAAAAATAAAAAATAAAGATACAAATGAAGTTAGTTACAAAACAGAAGTAGAGTCACAGATGTAGAAAACAAACTTATAGTTACCAGAGGATGGAAGGGGAGAGATAAACTGGAAGATTGGGTTTGATATATATACATTACTATATATAAGATAGATAACTAATAAGAACCTATTGCATAGCCCAGGGAACTCTAGTCAATAGTCTGTATGGGAAAATAACCTACAAATTAGTGGATATTTGCATATGTATAAAAGTGATGTACTTTTGCTCTACACCTGAAACTAGCACAACATTGTAAATCAACTATACTTCAATAATTTTTTTTAAAAGAATAAGGGTAGTATTTCCTTTCCAAAGGAGAAAGATGTGTGATCTAATATACAAAATAGATAGATTAATATGTTATTGAACCAGATTAAGCTGGATACACAACAAATCAAAAGTCAGTACAGGGAATAAGTGAGATAAACAAGTTCCTGGTTGGCATTCAGACTAAAAATTTTGAGGAGGAATGTAAATTTTAACAGTGTTTTAGTTAATCTTGTAAGTCCAATATTGTGAAAAACTCTGTCACTTGCTCTGTGACTAGAAAATGTTTTTATATAAAGGCAAAACATTGGAAGAAAATTATAATGATTTTAAGAAAAATTATAAGCAACTCAACAAGTCAAATCTTTCTTTACAGAAAGCTTTCTATGAGCTAAATTAAACAAATGAGCATTTAATAAGAAAACTGAAGAAGAAGATCAGAGACTCCCTTTCCTTCATGAACTTATGCAAAACCCTTCAAATCTTAAAAAAAAAAAAATTTAAGTCAATATGGTCTAAGAAATAAAGTGAATTAACTTGCAGCTTTGACTCTATTTGCAAGAATTAATACACAACTTTGGCTGAAACCTTAATAATTTCTATACTTAATTCTCCAAAGTCTTTCAGAAAATATGAAAACAAGAAACAAAACTTTGCTTCTTGTTAAAAACTACTCTCAAAGCCCAGAGACATTTTTAAAGTTAATTTTATAATTAATGGATTCAGGGACTTTTAGGGTTAGTCACTAATGAGAATTTCTAAGGAAATTGAATGGAAAAATTGATACAGTTAATCAATAAGCATGTACTAATTAGCTTACACAGGTCAAATGTGGCTTTATGTGTTAAATATATACGTATATATATATATATATATATATACACTACTCACTGAAAGAAGACCAAGTGAGAATACCCTGAGTCACAAACAAGTTTTATATGTTCAAAGAAAGAAGAACATGAGCTAAAAGAAGAGAGGAAAAGGTGAAGGTTGCAATAAATGAAGTGGCTGAGAGAATCAAGGGCATATAACATCTGTCTTTAGGCCTAGAAAAATTCTAAATTTTATTCTAAGTGGGGAGAAACCATTTCCATCCCTGCAAAGATCCCTTATCTTGCTCTTTTATAGATATATTCACTTTGATTTTGTCCCTTACCCATCCTAGCAAATACTATTCTCTCCTCACTTGCTCTTATTTTATTATTTCAAGAATGTTTAAATGTAATTCTACAGTGTAATTTTTGATATTACTTTTTTTCCCATTCAGTGAATTTGGAGATTCATCCAGGTCACTGTGCATGTCAATAGTCCATTCCTTTTCATTGCAGAGTAATATTCCCTACAATGGAGATGCCATAGTTTGTGTAACCAACCACTTATTAAAAGAGATCTTGGTTGCTTTTATGAACAGAATTTCTATAAACATGTATGTTCAAGTTTTTATGTGAACATAGGTTTTCATTTATCTGGGATAAATATACAACAGTACAATTTCTGGGTCATAGTATCATTATAGGTTTAGCTGTTTTTTGTTTTTAACAGTTAACCATTACCCAGAGTGGCTGTTCCATTTAACATTCTCATCAGTAAGAAACAAGTGTTCCAATTTCTCTGTATCCTCAGAATATTTAATATTATATATATATATACATTTAATTTTAGCTATTCTGTAGGTATGTATTAATATTTGATTGTGATTATAGTTCGCATTTTCCTAGTGGCTCATGCTGTTGAATATTTTTAGGTAGTTAGGATAGGAAAAAGAAGTCCCGAATGGCGGTAGCTAAAAGACAAAGAAGGGAAAAGCCTGTGAAAATAGAACAAAGGGCGGTCCGAGGACTGGAGTGAGGACCTCAAGTAAAACAAACAGCCCTCTTGGCTAGCCCAATTTACATAGGGCAGGCCCAGGGGAGGGGAAAAAAAAATACAAAAAGAGGTGCCAAAATTGAGGGGAGGGGCTTCTCTTCTCTTCCCGTCTTTTGGGTTGACCCGCCCTCATGCCTGGAGGATGTATTTTCCTTCACTTTCTAACTAAAAATTGAGCTGTAACACGAAGCTGTAACACTGGTCCATCCATCACTTCGATTTTTTGCTGTGACTGAGGAAATTGACATGGGTCTGTAAAACTGGTCTGTCTGTCATTTCCAATTTTTGCTGTGGTGAGACAGCATTGAGGAAATTACACACTGCCCTGACAATATCTTCTTGTGTTCTTGTCATCCAAGTATTTTTTTCAGTGAAATGCCTCTTTGCATATTTTCCTCATTGTTTAATTAGAAATTTTATTAGTTAATCAGAATGTTTATTTTTAACTTGAGTTTTGAGAGGTTTTTAGTATACTCTAGGTATTAATCTTGTATAGGTTATATAGCTGTCTATTAGTTCATGCTCCATTATGAGTTAGCATTTATTCACTCAAATTAACTCAATAGTTAATATTAACCAGCTTTATTTCCTTCACTTTCAATAATTCAAGGACTCACTGATGGAAGATGGTGCCAGTCTGATATAAAGAAGATAATGCAAGTCATAGAATAAAAGGGTGATTAGTTAAAGGTCACAATCATAAAGGGAAATAGAAATTCTAGATCATAGAGGGAAGATGAGAAGATATGATCTATGAAGGATGGCCATGGGCCTTTTGCAAGTTTCTGATAATTTTTTTCCAATTTTACTGAGATACAACTGACATAGTACCTTGTATAGGTTTAAGGGGTCTTGCATAATGATTGAACATATACATTTGTTACAAAATAGTTACTACAGTATTAGTTTACATCTATCACCTCTCAGAGTAACAAGATTTTTTCCTCATTATGGGATCTTATAAAATCAACTCTTAGCAACTTTCAAATATACAATACAGTATTGTCAACAATAGTGATCATGCTGTACATTATACATCCAGAACTCATAACTGAAGTTTGTACCTTTTGACCACCTTCACCCATTCTGTCCACTCCCCACCTCCAGTAACTACAAATCTTACCTGCTTCTTTGAGTATGGTATGTCTAATCCCACATATAAGTGAGATCATACAGTATTTTTTGTGAGATCATATTTTGTCTGACTAAGTATATTGCCTTCAAGAGCCACCCTGTCAATGTATATGGCAGGATTTCTTTCTTTATTTAATAAAGATTTTTGCTTCATATTCTGGATTCTGAATTTCTTTATAATGTACTCTAGTTAGAATATTTATTAAAATAAATATACAGAGGTACTCTTAATTCTTCCTATTCCTATTCTGATAAACCAGTCAATTGTTAAAGTCAGGCTTTATACTAAGTAAAAATTTTTAAAAAGAAAGAGTATTGCTGAAACATAGGGATTCAACTTCCGAAGTGAGGCTTTATTTAGTTTTCTCATGTTTATAAATATTTTTCTAATGCTAAAATGTGACTTTTATGAACAGCTGAATGACATTAGAACTGCCTGTAGAATAGTGCCAAATGAAAACAAAAGCTAGGACCCAAGAAGGCAAACAGATAAACAAAAAGAAACAAATTAGGGCCAAATCATTTTTTTAAAAAACCTCAAGAGGTGACCTTTTTATTAAAAAAAAAAAAAAAATCCTAGGAAGTGATGTAGAAGATTTCTTTCTTCCAAGGTGACTTTTTTAGAACTCAGCTTCGGCATATACACATTATATATATATATATATATATATATATATATATATATACACATATATATATATATATTAGTGTTTTATAATACTCATTAAAAGAAGTTCAAATGACAATGCTAGATATCATTGTCATTTACATGGAAAGTTTAAAAAATTCTTCCAGTATGAGCTAGTGAAATGACTTCTTTACTTTAATACAGATTCTAAAAATAAAATAATTAATAAAGTAAGTACACCTTAACTGTTGTTGTTTAGTTGCTAAATCATGTCCAACTCTCTGCAACCACATGGACTGTAGCCCTCCAGGCTCCTCTATCCTTGAGATTTTCCTGGTAAGAACACTGGAGTGGGTTGCCATTTCCTTCTCCAGAGGATCTTCCTGACCAGGGTTCGAACCCATGACTCCTGCTGCGTCTCCTGCATTGCAGGTGGCTTTTGTATGTCTGAGCCAATGGGGAAGCTCTAACTTCCGCTGGATTAATCTAATCCGCTGGATTAATTTCCTGTAAATCATTCGACATTAAAAGGGAAAAATAAATGGTTATGTAAATTGGGAAAAAAAAGAATGCCTTGAGCAAAACTAAGCTCATTAAAAGAAAAAGCTGTATTCAACTTAGAGAAGAAACCTGCTATTCATAGCAAAAGGTCTACGGTTTCTTTATATTCTCTAACATTTTTTCAGGACAAGTCTTTTTGTAAATAACAAATTCAGTTTTAATAACACAGGGACACAATTACTCAAGTAGGTCACATTTTGACCTTTTATTGTATTCACAGGACTTACTCTATGCACATTAACCTAAAACTTCATGCAAACATGAGAAGTGGCATATCAGTTTTTGTTAAGTTAAAAGAATGAGATCATTGTTTGGAAACACTTGTTGTGACTATGTCCAGAATAATGATGGCTAAAATAAACCACTGGAAAAGCAATTATCTTTGTCTCATTATTTTTATCTTAGCACCTACTGATTCATTCACCATCTCATCTACTTCTCATCCTTCTGTTGTTCTATCTTACTATAGAAATGTGAAGAACAAGTACTATTAAATCTACTAATTATCAAGAGTCATTGCTAGCATTGAATAACATTCATAGTTGAAATAATCTTCCTAGTAAAAAAAAGTGTTAGACCCTAAGAAATGCAGAATCCATCCTCTATTGTAATTATTAATAAATAAATATGTACATGGATAGCAATATAGATGAGGATGCATGCACCTGTAAGTTAAATGTATGTACAGATATTCTCAGCAGTTATTTTAAATGATGATGTAATTTTATAGAGTTATAGGGCTTCCCTATCTTTCCTGGTGGCTCAGTTGGTAAAGAATTCACCTGCAATGTGGGAGACTTGGGTTTGAACCCTGGGTTGGGAAGATCCTCTGGAGGAGGGCATGACAGTCTATTCTATTATTCTTGCATGGAGAATTCCTATGGACAGAGGAGCCTGGCAGACTGCAGTCCATGGTGTCACAGAGTCAGACATGACTGAGCAACTAAGCACCTCACAGCACATAGTTTTTTAGATGTTTACATTGTGCACATATAGTAATATTTATATATTTGTAGCTTTATAAATACTTAGTTTAATAGTTATCTAAGTGATAATACATAAATGTATCAGTAAAAAGACAAAAGATAACTTTATGTAAGTCAACATGTAAGTTTGTAGAGCTTTTCCTCAATTTGCTCAATGTATGGGACTTAAATGGCCTACTCAAATCTCTTGCTATATCAATCATCTGAGAAACATCTTGCCTACTTTTGGTTTGTTAATATGCCAAATTTTCTGTGTATATGGGAGAAAGACAAGAATGTGAGAGTGTCACTGAGAAGGAAGAAATGCAAGATGAGAGTGAAAATGCAGATACACAGCATGATTGATAGAAGAGCAAAAGAATGATTTAAAGACATTAGAGATGAAGTTCTAATTTCATGGTATTGATTTTTTTTTCAAACATGAATGATTTAAGATTACTGAATAACATGAGTTAGTTTTTGCTTACTGAACTTTTTTTCTTAATATACTCAAATAGTACCATGACTCATCCAAGTATTTCTATTAGCATTGTCACTTTACTTTTATATTGGGAATTCATCTTCACCATGACAGGAAATTTATCATGATATTTTAAAATAAAAATTCATCGGCAAAGAGACAATATGGAGATCACATTGATATTGGAATTCTGTTTTGGAGGAGATGATAGATGTGAGGGCTATGTGTTTCAGACAGAAAACAGTAATTACATGGGATTTTGGAGTTCACTAACTTTAGTCTATAATCACATCACTAAAAATTTTAGCTGGGTATTTCTTTTTAATCTTGAATCAAAACCAATTTCTCAAAAATGTAAAGTCATGTCTAGTGGGTAGGTGAATAGATACTATTTCAGATGTTGAAATTCACTCAAAAATTTGTCATATTTCACAAATGGAATCTAGTGTTTCTGAGAATGCAGGGCTTATCAATGATGAAGTAAAACATATATTTGAACCATTGCCAAATTTTCATTAGAAGCTAGAAAAATTGCCCAGGGTTGTGTCTTCAAGGTAGGAAGGAAAAAAAACCCTCTGTGTTGCAGATGGAACATTACATGGGGATGATAAATATATGTGCACATGCACAGGCCAAGAAATGTTTCTAGGCATAAGACCATTTTCAAGTATCCATCTGAAGGTAGTGAAAGAAAAAATATCTGATTTTTTTTTTTTTTTTTTCCTGTATTGGACTGACTCACAACCCAAGAAAAGATAGATACAAAGTTGGGAAACAACTAACATTTAACATGGTGAATTCTACTTTGTTTTACTGTGGCCAGGAAAAAAAAAAAAAAATCTATTACAACATACATTCTGTGAAGAAAAATCACATAACCAATCCTTAAGGCTGGAAAGCATCCAAACTTTGTCTGAATGGGAATCATATCAAATAAAGAACTAGTAAATACTAGTGAAATTTTTGCTACTCTTCAATCTCATTAATCAGAAGTCTTATTGGGACTAAGTTTAAGATGAGGATGAATCCATTATTCCACAGGAGTACCTAATGAGATTCCTACATTTCTCAGTTCAGTTCAGTTCAGTTGCTCAGTCATGTCCGACTCTTTGTGACCCCATGGACTGCAGCACACCAGGCCTCCCTGTCCATCACCAACTCCCAGAAGTTACTCAAACTCATGTCAATCGATTCAGTGATGCTATCCAACCATCTCATCCTCTGTCATCTCCTTTTCCTCCCATCTTCAATCTTTCCCAGCAGCAGGGTCTTTTCCAATGAGTCAGTTCTTTGTATCAGGTGGCCAAAGTATTGGAGTATCAGCTTCAACATCAGTCCTTCCAATGAACACTCAGGACTGATTTCCTTTAGAATGTACTGGTTGGATCTCTTTGCACTCCAAGGGACTCTCAAAAGTCTCATACCTTTCTAGAGGGGGAAAAAGTAGGCTTATTGCAGATATGGCTCTCCTCCTTGAATCAGTATACTTGGAGAAGAGGGTTAGGACTAGGATAGGTTTTGGGGTTAAGATTTTGTAATACAGATCAAGACCAACTGCTATAGTCAATGATTAATCAGTCATTGTCTTTTTTCAGATAATACTATTAATATGACAAGATACAAATCTGTGGGAGGTTGTCAACATTCTTTTGTGCTTTAATTTTGACAAAGGATATATGAACAGGTACTTGCCTCAAACATTTTTTTATTTGCCACAATTCATATCAACTATAAGTAGCATTTATTTTGGGCATTCATTACAATACTCCAAGTTCTAGAAGAGCACATAATAGACAACATTTTTTTTTCCTCAAAAGTATATTCAGAGGCATGTGAGAAAAATTAGACCCATTTATTCTTAGTAAAAGAAGAAAAAGAAAAAAAAAATGTGTTTGATTAAAAGTAGAAGAATCCCATTTTGAAAAGGCACATATAAATAGTTAGCATATCTTTGTGAAGAGTTACAAAAAATTGAACAAATTATAATACACTAAGACATTTTAACATGACCATACTTGACTAATTTCCTCTCTTGGACATGTAAAACATTTATATTCAGGCCCTTCTCTAATCCCTACCTGAAAACACCATCTGCCATCAGTTTCTCAGAGAAATGGCAGGTCTCTCATTGAATATTCAGAGGAGCAGATGCAGACTCAGGAAGAAAGGGAGAGGGTGCCCCTGAGGTAAGCAGGCTAGGGATCATGAAGAACTTTACTTCGGAGTTTTGAATAAAACAGTTGGAGTTTATATAATGGATAGGAGGGAAAAAGAGGTTCTAAAAAAAATTCATAGGTGATTTTGTATCCCATTCACGGTATTGAAGGGAACATAATCATTATGAAACTACACATTAGATATTATAGTGTGTACTTTGATTTTGATAGAACTGTATGTAGAGCAATAATCTTGGGGTTATAATCTCTCTCAAATGTATAAATATAGAGAAAAATACATCTTTGCTGAAGGGGAACTAAATTATTTTGTGTTTTGGAAGCAACATACTTTATCTCCTGAAGTACTGGTAGACAGTTACATTAGTAATCTCCTTTAATAAAGTTGCTAATGTACATACAATTCCAGAAAATGATAAAATATTTTAGCCAAGGTATCAACAATAATCTAAATACGGACAGATTATACAATGTTTCTACTTTATTTATAACATTAACCACTGAGATTTTAAGAAATCAATTGTTTTTTTTTTTAAATATTAATCTGGTGAAGTATGCAGTCTTGCAAAACTTAAGATTGTCTGAGTCACCCTATCATCAGACAGCAAAATGAAAAGATAGAGACTAAACAAAACATATTGACCAAAGATGAAAGAGAAATAAAAAGAAGCTACAAATCATAAAACCATAAACAGGAATATTTTTTCATTTTCCTTAGCACACTAAATAAAATATCAAACTCATCTTTCTCTGTGTAACCACTGACACAGCAAGGATCCACAGCAAAAAGTTAATTTCTCTTTGGCTTTCTGTGTGGCAGACATACTATTTTCTAACCATTATTCATTATACCACTTGTATTTATTAGCATAATCTTGCCTTTATACATGGTTCCCATTTGGGTAACAACACTAATAAACTAGACTTACTGGCAACTAGTTTAGCCAAAAGACGTATCTAGTCAATGATTTCTAAGCAGAAGTCCCTTTGAACATGGTTGTTTTTGTATAAAAGAGAAGAGCTCAACTGGCAGGAAGATTTTGCCTTTCTGTTTTTGCATCTCTTCAAATTTAGAATTCACACATAAGACTTGTACTCAGAAGGTATCTTGTGAATCTGAGAAAGAAAGTTATACACTAACAGTGGGAGAGCCAACAGGGAGGAATCTGGGTTCTCAATGGCCAACTACATTAGGAGTAAAAAATTTCTCAGTTTAATGCCTGTAAATAGAGTTCTGTTACAGTCTTCCATAACACAAATGTAATTTGTAATAATACTTTTAACAGAGCAATATTTTTTATTAAATTATACATTAAAAATCTTGAGAAATTATTAATTATCAAAACATTTGAGTTAGGCAAGACATCAAAGAAGATATGTAAATGCTACAATGAAAGTTTAAAGAAATGTAAATCCACAGAAAGATACCCCAATAATATAGCATAATGGTCAAAATACACTATGATTTCTGTATATATTTTTATTATAATGAAAGGATCATAACCAACTGTTACTAAAATAAAGCCATATTTTTACCAAATTTGATGCTGTGTTTATATGATGTATAAATATTCTAAGTAATTTATCAGTAGCTAAAAAAACAAAATTACAAATAAGCAACTATCCCAAAGGAGTAAGAGTTCATATGTACTTTTACTAATTATAATTCAGTTCAGTTCAGATGCTCAGTTGTGTCTGACTCTTTGTGACCCCAGGGGCTACAGCACACCAGGTTTCCCTGTCCAACACCAAGCTTGCTCAAACACCAGAGCTTGCTCAAACTCACGTCTTTCGAGTTGGTGATGCCATCCAACAATCTTATCCCATGCCGACCCCTTTTCCTCCTGCCTTCAGTCTTTCCCATCATCAGGGTCTTTTCCAATGAGTCTGTTATTCTCATCAGGTGGCCAAAGTATTGGAACTTTAAATTGAGCATCAGTCCTTCCAATGAATACTCAGGACTGATTTCCTTTAATGCTGACTGCTTTGATCTCCTTGCACTCCAAGGGATTCTGAAGAGTATTCTCCAACACCACAGTTCAAAAGCATCAATTATTTGGTGTTCAGCTTTCTTTATGGACCAACTCTCACATTCATACATGACTACTGGAAAAACCATAGCTTTGACTAGACAGACTTTTGTTAGCAAAGTAATGTCTCTGCTTTTTAATATGCTGTCTAGATTTATCACAGTCTTTCTTCCAAAGAGCAAGCTTCTTTTAATTTCATGGCTGCAGTCACCATCTGCAGTGATTTTAGAGCCCAAGAAAACAAAGTTTCCATTTTTTCCCGTTTATGTGCCATGAAGTGATGGGACTGGATACCATGATACTAGTTTTTCGAATGTTGAGTTTTAAGCCACTCTTCCCTTTCATTTCCATCAAGAGACTTTTTAGTTCCTTTTCACTTTCTGCTGTAGGGTGGTATCATCTGCATATCTGACATTACTGATATTTCTCCAGCTTGTGCATGATCCAGCCTGGCATTTTGCATGATGTAGTCTGCATATAAGTTAAATAAGCAGAGTGACAATATACAGCCTTGACATATTCCTTTCCCAATTTGTAACCAGTCTTTTATTCCATGTGTGGTTCTAACTTGCTTCTTGAACTGCATACAGATTTCTCAGTAGCCAGGTAAGGTAGTCTGGTATTTCCATCTCTTCAAGAATTTTCCAGTTTGTTGTGATTCACGCAGTCAAAGGATTTGGCATAGTCAATGAAGCAGAAGTAGATGTTTTTCTGGAATTTTCTCTTGCTTTTTCTATGATCCAATGGATGTTGGCAAGTCAATCTCTAGTTCCTCTGCCTTTTCTGAATCCAGCTTGAACATCTGGAAGTTCTTGGTTCACACAGTTTGAAAAATTTTGAGCATTACTTTGCTAGTGTGTGAGATGAGAGCAGTTGTGAGGCAATTTCAACATTTTTTGGCATTGCCTTTCTTTGGGATTGAAATGGAAACTGACCTTTTCCAGTCCTGTGGCAACTGCTGAGTTTTCCAAATTTGCTAGCACATTGAGTGCAGCACTTTCACAGCTGGAATTCAGTCACCTTCACTAGCTTTGTTTGTAATGACACTTCCTAAGGCCCACTTGACTACACACTCCAGGATGTCTGACTTTAGGAGAGTGATACCCCCATCATGGTTATCTGGGTAATTAAGGTCTTTTTTGTACAGTTCTTTGTGCATTTTTGCCAGCTCTTTTTAATATCTTCTGCTTCTGTTAGGTCCATACACTTTCTGTCCTTTATTGTGTCCATCTTTGCATGAAATGTTCCCTTGGTATCTCTACTTTTTTTGAAGAGATCTCTAGTCTTTCACATTCTATTTTTTCCCTCTGTTTCTTTTCATTGATCACTTAGGAAGGCTCTCTTATCTCCCTTGCTTTCTTTGGAACTCTGCATTCAGATGGATATATCTTTCCTTCTCTCCTTTGCCTTTCATGTCTCTTCTTTTCTTAGATATTTGTAAGGCCTACTTAAACAACCATTTTGCCTTTTTGCATTTCTTTTTCATGGGGATGGTTTTTATCACCACCTCCTGTACAATGTTACAAACTTCTGTCCATAGTCCTTCACACACTCTACCAGATATAATCCCTTGAATGACACGGAAAGATGAACTCTCCAGGTCAGCAGGCGCCCAGTGTGGTACTGGAGAACAGTGGAGAAATAACTCCAGAAATGATGAAGAGATGGGGCCAAAGCAAAAACAATGCCCAGCTGTGGATGTGACTGGTGATGAAGTAAAGGCCAATTCAGTAAAGAACAGTATTGTATCATTTCAGTTCATTTCAGTCACTCAGTCGTGTCCGACTCCTTGTGACCCCATGAATCGCAGCACGCCAGGCCTCCCTGTTATCACCATCTCCCGGAGTTCACTCAGACTCACGTCCATCGAGTCCGTGATGCCATCCAGCCATCTCATATTCGGTCGTCCCCTTCTCCTACTGCCCCCAATCCCTCCCAGCATCAGAGTTTTTTCCAATGAGTCAACTCTTCTCATGAGGTGGCCAAAGTACTGGAGTTTCAGCTTTAGCATCATTCCTTCCAAAAAAATCCCAGGGCTGATCTCCTTCAGAATGGACTGGTTGGATCTCCTTGCAGTCCAAGGGACTAGGAACCTGGAATGTTAGGTCCATGAATCAAGGTAAATTGAAATGGTCAGACAGGAGATGACAAGAGTGAACATCAGCATTTTAGGAATTAGTGAACTAAAATGTACCAGAATGAGAGAATTTAATTCAGATGACCATAATATCTACTACTGTGGTCAAGAATCTGTTAGATGAAATGGAATAGCCCTCATAGTCAACAAAAGAGTCCAAAATGCAGTACTTGTGTGCAATCTCAAAAATGACAGAATGATCTTGTCATTTCCAAGGCAAGCTATTCAATAACACAGTAATCTAAGTCTATGCCCCAACCACTAATGTCAAAAGAGGCTGAAGCTGAATGGTTCTATAATGACCTATAAGACCTTCTAGAACTAGTGCCAAAAAAAGAAAAAGATGTATTTTTCATCATAGGGGACTGTAATGCAAAAGTTGGAGGTCAAGAGATACCTGGAATAACAGCAAATTTGGCCTTGGAGTACAAAATTAAGCAGGGCAAAGGCCGACATAGTTTTGCCAAGAGAACGCACTGGTCATTGCAAACACCCTCCTCCAACAGCACAAGAGACAACACACATGGACATCACTAGATGGTCAATACCAAAATCAGACTGATTATATTCTTTGCAGCCGAAGATAGAGAAGTTCTATCCAGTGAGCAAAAAGAAGACTGGGAGCTGACTGTACCTCAGATCGTGAACTCATTATTGCAAATGTTCAATATGATTAGAAGATGACAAAGACAGCATTTTAATAGGATTTTAAAGTCATTCTTCCAAGCAGCTTGAAGGGGAACAGAAGTCCAGGATAAAAAAAAAATCTCTTTTAAAGAGCATTTATTCTGTTATCTTAAAAATCTTTCATCTTCAATAGTTTAAATATAATTATAGCCATAAAGTAATAATATAAGATAATGTACTTATAATAAAGTCCTTACTGTCTGTGAAGAATCATATTTTAAATATTTTTTTATTTTGAAAATAAAATTTATTTTTCTTTACTAAAAATTCAAATAGCAGTTCTACTACAATATTTAGAATTTAAATTATTCTATGACAAATATGAATCAAATAAAGTGTTAATACATTTTAAATATCAAACATTCCAATTATATTCGTTATTCCAGTAAACTATGTAATGTTTAAAATCCTAACATTTTTCTCAGTGTCATTAAAGCCTATCTGTAAAATCTATTTGGAAATCATTCAACCAGAGAATCTATAAATAGACTGAGCTAAATATTTCAAATGAAATTATTGGCATAATTCTGTCATAAAAATTGGACAAGATAAATTATTTTATCTTTTCAATTTTTATTCACAGTATAAGTCTGTAAAGTCCATAGAATGTTAATATTTCCTGTGATTTGTTGATGCTTAAAATGATCTTCATAGTAATTCTAAACAATTCCCAAGTATTAAAACATGAAAACATTCTGAATCACTAATTAAATCTGCACTTGAACAACATGCAGATTTTAAAGTAAATAGAGTTCTTTAGAAACACTGACTCAATTAATTCCTTCATGAAATCACTTTTAAAATTAATCTACTTAAAATTACCAGCATAAAAACCTTTTTGTAAAAAAAGAAAAGTTAATTTCTGCTTTTAGTCATTAAGGGGAAACTCATGCCACACAGTGTGTCTGCCATAGACAACTATAAAACAAGGAAAAAATGTTGAATGACTATTTCTCAATGAAAGGCAAGAGGAGGCAGCAGCATATATTGTGAGCACTAAGAAAAGGAAAACTGAGATGAGCCCCACAATAAGCTTAACGTTCTGCCTGTAGGTATATTCCAAAATGGGGCACAGATAGAGAGTGCTCAAAGCACAGTGGAGAGGGTCTTTGTAGGTTGATGAAGTAGGAATTAGGGTTCTCAGAGGAGGTGACTGAAATCTGCAGAAATAAGACAGAAGGAAGCTACTCAAGGAGAAAATTTAAAAATATGCATAAGCAAGACACAAACTAGGAGAAAATTCTCTTAGCAAACATACCTGACCAAAGATTCCTATCAAGGTTATGTATACAATCAATTCAAATCAATAATAAAAAAGAAAATAAAGCAATTAGAAATGGGTGGGGGCTTAACACAAAAGAATACATATTAGAGATTAATAATCATGAAGAAGTAGTCAATATTTTTAGTCATCAGGGAAATGCAAATTAAAAACATAATGCAATTACACGACACAGTCATTAGAACAGTTACAATTAAAAACATTGACCCAATTAATTTTCTGGCAGAGATACACAGCAAACTGAACTCAACATTTTTGCCCAACTCTCCGACCTCCTGGACTAAGGCCCACCAGGCTCCTCTGTCCTGAATGCTCAGCTTTTTGATCTATTTGTCCGTTTCTTTCAATTTTTTCATATATTTCTAATGGCAATATAGAACGATATGAACACTCTGGAAATTCAATCATTTTTATAAATGTAAACATACCTTATGACATAGCAATTCAAGAGAAAAAAATTAATCATCTAAAGGTTTATTTGGACTTCCCTTGTAGCTTAGTCGGTAAATAATCTGCCTGCAATGCAGGAGACCAGGATTCGATCCCTCGGTCAAGGAGATTCCCTGGAGAAGGAAATAGCAACCCACTCCAGTATTCTTACCTGGAGAATCCCATGGACACAGAAGTCTGGCAGGCTACAGTCCATGGGGTCGCAAGAGTTGGACACGACTTAGCAACTAAACCACCACCACGAGCGTTTATTCATGATTATTCCATATTTATGTGGAACAGTTTACAAACATTTATAACACTCTCAAAATGGAAAAACCATAACATCAATTAACCTGATGATACAGAAACAAATTGTGGTATATTGATACAATGGAAATAACACACAACAATTACAAGGAAGTGATAACTGATACATGAAGCAAGATTAATTAACCACAAAAATATGCTGAGTGATATATGTTAGACTCATATTAGTATTTTTCAATCTAATACAAGCAAAATTTATATAAGATGACGAGTTAGTTGGAAAGTGTCACCTGCAAGGGAAGAGGACTGACAAGGAAATGTCCTACATATCGTGGTAATGCTATGAGTTACATGGCTGATGCAATGATCAAAACTGATATGGTGTGGCAGCATTACTTCTACCAACACATTTCAGTGACAGAAAACTACCCCATCCTAAGCATTATACATTGTGAGGAGATTTCAAAATCCTACTGTGCCATTTATTTCCTTATCTCAGTGAGTCTCCCCCAGAAGAATATGTATATTCTCCAGAAGATATATACATACACACACACATAGACAATAGCCTCCTCTTATCCACAGGGGATAAATTTCAAGACTCCCAGTAGATGCTTTGAAACTGCATAATACCAAACCCTATGCATATTATGTTTTATTCTATACATACATACCTATGATACAGTTTGCAATAAATGGCTTAGGGTTGCCTTGCTGAAGCTGTCTATAGCTCAGTTCTTTCTGGCACAACACTTCATTGTCAATCAGAGTATGTTTTCTGTTTGTGATTTCCACTCACAAATGTAACTTTTTTTTTCTTCCATTTTAACTAAGCATTCATCATCCACTATGGCTATAGTGTATGCATTTTATCTGATAGGAAAATAAACAATTTTTTTTTCCTTCTTGAGAACTATCACCTTTCACATAAAGGGAGAACTTCACTGCTGCTGTTTGGCATAAGTGAATTGCCAGCATCACCACTCTTGTATTTTAGGGTATTATTAAGTAAACAAGTATTATTTGAACACAAGCACTGCAATATCATGGCAGTTGATCTAAAAACCAATATGGCTACTAAGTGACTACTGCGTTGGTAGTGTATATAGACTGGATTGGATGGACAAAGGAATGATTCATATTCCTAGACAGCTGGAGATTTCATCATGCTACCTAGAACAGTGCTCAGTTTAAAACTTAGAAGCTGATTGTTTCTGCAACTTTCCATTCAATATCTCTAGATCATGATTGACTATTAGTAACTGAAACCACAAATAAGGGGAGACGAGTTCATATTGCTCTCTATCTTAATGCAAATATTTAACCATTTATATAGTTATACATATCTGTCTGAATATGCAAAATTTAACTGTCACAAGAAGCTAAATTACACTAAAGATTACTTTCTTTAAATATTTATTAAAATGTATGTCATTAAATATCAAGAGACTAAAGATTAAATATGATCAGTATTTAAAAATATTTATAGTATTATCTCCAACAATTCTTTGAAAAAGTGAAAAGTATAATTATTAATTAAACATTTATATACAAGTCTAAAGTTTGGTGATAGCAGTCAAATATATAACTCAATGACTACATCAGTCTAGTCACTGGGAGGCAATTAGTTCAAAGTCAGTAGTTTTGAACTGAAGCCCTAATTCTACAACTACCTGAGGGTGTGACTCTGTCAGTCACATTTGCTCAAGATTCACCTGCAAGATATGGAAACTAAAAAGAGCAGAAATAAACTCTGAAATCATACACCTTTTTTAAAGTCTAGAATTATATCTATTTTCAAAAATATGACTAACCTATATTATCATATCTACATATCAGAATGGAAAAATATTAAAATCAAAAGTATAGCTATAAAAGTCAATCTGTTTTTTTGGAAAAACATTTATAGTAGATTTATAGATGGATATTTATCACAATACATTTTGTAATCTTTACTTTAAAAAATATTTGTGTTTTTTAATTCTACATTGAAGCAAGTATATAAACTTTTACTCAAGTGTTTGATATATAACACTGTAATAGTTTAGGATATATAACATAATGATGTAATATTTGTAGATATTGTAAAATGATCAACAAAATGTCTAGTTAGCATTTGCCACCATACATAGTTGCAAAAACTGTATGTGTATATAATGAAAACTTTTACAATCTACTCTCTTAGTAACTTTCAAATATGCAATACAATATTATTAATTATAGTTACCATGTTGTATATTCCCCTTCAGGGATCACAGTCTTGTCATGGTGAAAGGGTTTGTGTAACTCAATGAAGCTATGAGCCATGCCTTGCAAGACCACCCAAGATGGACAGGTCATAGTGAAGAGTTGTAACAAAACATGGTCCACTGGAGGAGGAAATGGAAATGCACTCCAATATTCTTACCTGAGAACTGCATGGACAGTATGAAAAGGCAAAAAAAGATATGATATTGGAAGTTGAGCCCCCCAGGTTGTAAGCTGTCAAGTATGCTACTGGGGAAGACCAGTGGGCAACTACTAATAGCTCTAGAAAGAATGAAGCAAAAGCAGAAACACTTAGTTGTGGATGTGTCTGGTGGTAAAAGAAATGTCCACTGCTGTAAAGAACAATATTACACAGGAACCTAGAATGTTAGATCCATAAATCAAAGTAAACTGGCCATGGTAAAGTAGGAGATGGCAATATTGAACACTGACATTTTACTAATCAGTAAATGAAAAATGGACAGGAATGGGAAAATTTAATTTAGATGACCATTATATCTACTATAGTGGGCCAGAATCCCTTAGAAGAAACAAAGTAGCCCTCATAGTCAACAAGAGTTCAAAATGCAGTACTTGGTGAAACCTCAAAAATGTCATAATGATCTCAGTTTGTTTCCAAGACAAACTGTTTAACATCACAGTAATCCAAGGGTATGCTCCAACCATTACTGTCAAAGAAGCAGAAGTTGACCAGTTCTATGAGAAGAATTACAAAATTTTCTAGAACACCAAAAATAGATGCACATTTTATCATAGCAGATTGAAATTCAAAATTAGGAAGTCAAGTGATAACAGAAATAGCAGACATATTTGGCCCTGGAGTACAAAATGAACCCAGACAAAGACTAACAGTTTTGTCACAAGAACAAGGTAGTGGATATGTGAAGGAGAAAGGAGTTTGGCATGCTACAGTCCATGGGGTTGCAAAGAGTTGGACATGACTTAGTGATTGAACAATGACAAGGACAATAATGAATTATTAATTTTATAATTAGAAGTTAGTACCTTTAAGCAAATTTATTTCTTATTCCACATGTATTTAAATCCCACATATAAACAAAATATGACATTTTAACGAACTTGGCCCACTTTGTCTACCGTTTCCAGTTAGAAATAGATTATTGAATTCAATCACCTTATTTTTTCTTGATACTTTCTCCTCTACTCCAAGTAACTATTCTTGTCTCAAATGATTTGTTAAACACCTTCTCCATCTCTGGTCTATTTTTACTTATGGGGATTATTTGAATCACAATAAACAACGTAAACTACTTTGGTCTAATGATGTGCTGTGCTTAGGCACTCAGTAATGTCTAACTTTGTGACCCCATGGACTGTAGCCCTCCAGGCTCCTCTGTCCATGGGGATTGTCCAGCCAAGATTACTGGAGTAGGTTGCTGTATACTCCTCCAAGGGATCTTCCCAACCCAGGGATCAAACACAGGTCTCCCACACTGCAGGTGGATTCTATCCTGACTGAGCCACCAGGGAAGCCCTTGGCCTAGTGATATGTAACACTTAATTATCTAAAATCTAAGTAAAATTTAAAAAATATATTGTAAGAATAAGAAAACATTTGAAAAGATGTCTACTAAATATATATGAGAGAAAGTTAATAACTGGTCTAGTTACATCGTTTCAAATTAGATGCGTATTTTTCATTTAATATTTATTATATATTAATAAAGCCAAAACATTGAAGAGGTTTTTTGGTAAAAAGCAAAATCATTTTGGAAAGCACATAATAAACAATAGCTTATAATAAAGTTTATACCCAACTTAAGTAAATAGCATGCAAGGATAAGCTAAATTCACTGTATTTTTTTTTTCCTCTCATCATTTATACGCACACACACAAATGCCTTTTAAACCAAGATTATTATAAACCATTTGTGCTTGGGTATTCAAACGCTATAAATTAAGGCTCATAAGGTTGTTATCTGAAATACTTGGAGAAACTTCTAATAAAATATTCTTACATAATAGTAGAGTTTAATCTTTTATTATCAATTTAAATGAAAATAAAATGAATTATAGAATTCAAAGGAAAAAATTAGCAGATTATATGATTGATATGTCTATAATTTTTGAATAAACACTGGTAATTTGCACTTCTTTGGTTTGCTATCAATTGAGGATAAGTAATTCATGTCCTATTATTTTGACAAATAAATAAAATGATGAAGAAAAGTAAAATTAAGAATTTTCATGGTAACTCTCACAAAGTCTTGAGATTATGTTATATACAACTGTATAACAGGAAAAATAAACAATAAAATATTAATTATAATAAAAATCAAGTGTACAGATGTTACATGTGTTATTTTCTTTAATTTTAAATAGCATGTAATTTTAAAATAAAATGACTTTATGTTAGAGATAAAAAATATTTTGCATTAAGCTAGAAAATACCAAGTGCTAGAAAAAGTTGCTTCTAGATGATGGAGACAGATTTAAATCAACTCATATATTTCTTCTTCATTTCCTCCATCTTCTCTTTGTCCCCTTTGCCTAACCTCCCTTTCTTCTTCATCTCTCTTTTCCTTCTCATTTTCTTTCCCCTCCTCTTACTTCTGTTTTCTCTTTCTGTGTCTTTTTTTTTTCCTCTCTCCCTTTCATGAGATGTTCTTCAATTTTGAAGAGATTTTCATATCTAATTTGCTTCTCCCGTAATAACACAGAGGTAATAAACTAATTCCTGCATTCTGATATACAATTTCCCAAAGGGGGGAAAATATTTCTCCTCTAACTCCACCTGTGTTCTCTTTTGTTCCATTTAATCTTGTTCCTTAAAAATATTTAAAGCTAAAGAAAACATCTTGACAGAAATTATACTTTGCTTCTTACAGATAATGATGGACATTTCCACTCTCAATCTTCAAATATTACTGAAAATGCTAATTATTATCCCTATGTCTTTGTCTTCAACATCCTCCCAAACAAAATTCTTTACTAAATTTTAGGAAAGTAATGAGAATGATTTGTTTGAGGTGAACAAATTATGTTAAAATGTGGTAAGAACATTCATGAACTGACCCAGAAAACATTAATCACAAATGAACCCAAAAATGAAGTACCTAAACAAATAAAGAATAAATCACAGTAACAAAAGTATTAATATTTTTCAGACATGGTGAACTAGATCCTATAGGATCTATCCATTACTCAAGAGAGATATAACATCATATTAACTCATTTAAATTAATGGAGAACATCTGAATTTATAACCCAGGGAAAAATTGACCACCTTGACAGGATCAACCTCATGATTTCATAGTAACTGTTTAAGATTAGTATTAAAATTTAACCTTTTAGATTTATAATTGAAAGTAAGTTACAGCCCTTAAATTTGATTAGCATAAAAAGTTTTACCACTGCAAATGTCTTTCAGTATTTTATAGAAAAATCCATTTCAGAAAACTGTCTGAAACACAGAAAAATAATATTCCCTCTATTACCTTAAACTTTATTTTTCTTAACTCTTCAAAAGTCATAATATACACCAGTACTTTGGCCACCTCATGCGAAGAGTTGACTCATTGGAAAAGACTCTGATGCTGGGAGGGATTGGAGGCAGGAGGAGAAGGGGACGACCGAGGATGAGATGGATGGATGGCATCACTGACATGATGGATGTGAGTCTGAGTGAACTCCAGGAGATGGTGATGGACAGGGAGGCCTGGCGTACTACGATTCATGGGGTCGCAAAGAGTCGGACACGACTGAGCAACTGAAATGAACTGAACTGAACTGAATCTTTACAAAGAAGCCTATTTCAGTAAGTTTCTACTAAGACATACAATGGGTTCTCAGCAAGAATTCTTGAAAAGAAGCTCAAGTGCAGTTAACGACAGAATTTTAAGATAAGTTTTAATTAAATTTTAGAAACTAAAGAAGAATATAACTTAAGGATAGGTATTTTACCATCACATCAATATGAGCTTTTTATCTCTTGATGGGAATACAGAATTTATTTCAATTTTTGACCTTGATTCTCTCAGACTAGAAATAATTAATACAAATATAAAACATAATGGTCAAAAAATAGGCAATATTGCTTAAACATATTTTCCTGAATTTAATTAATTTATAGTAATTTAAATGGCAAAAACCTCATGGTCATTTGTAAGTATTAAAATGAAGCAGTTTTTCAAGAGTATTTCTTAATTGATTGAAACTAAATGTAAATAAATTCAAAAATACTAAAAATAACTCTGGTACTTATGTTAGGGGAACCACTGACTGAAACTGCCCAACCTGGCCAGGCAAAATAGTAACCATTTGCATAAGTTATCTTACAATAAGAAGTCCTGATAAGGAACCTGGAACTAACAAGCTACCACCAACTGGAAAGGTCAAAAGGAGAGAATCAATGCCAGCCCATATGTCCTACCAACCTCCCAGAATCCTTCTCACTGGAATCCGTCTGGCTGAGTGATATGTGTGTAACACAGCAAGGACCGTGATTCAGAATGATTGTCCAGAGGCAATCAAACTAACCCCATTCCCATAAAACTCAAGACTGTGAACCGTGGCAGAGACGTTCACCGGGCTTCCCTTTGTGAAATGATGAAGACATTTCACGCCATATCAATAAATAAGAAGTGTCACAGCCATCAGGAATTTCTGGCCTCCAAATGTGAGTGAAGGCTCCCCACACTGTGATCCAGTGGATGCTGCCGCCCCTCAAGGTAACTGCTGAGGAGCGGCGGGAATACAGGAAGCAGCTGTGGGCCACTCTTCAAGATGAACAAGGAAACAGGATTGGTGCTAGAGAGCTCAGGGGCATATGAAAGCATGAACACGGTGAGCCCAGAGGCTGGCATCCTCCCATACAGAGAGTGACAAATTCCTTAACCTAACCTTTGATGTTCAACCTGCCCGCTCCCCTTGTTGCAAACTCGCATGTTGCCTGACTTCCCCTCCTGCCTCCTTGGAGCAGTTTTCTCAGAGCTACTGAGATGCTTTCACCTGAGCTCAGATTCATAAACATCCTCACCTAATAAAATGACTCTCTACTTTCAGGTTGTGACTATATTTTTTAGTTGGCACTTACTATGCTGTTCTCTACCCAGGTGTCCATTCTCAATAAAGTCTCACGTTGTCAGCATATATGTCTCCTCAGACAATTTATTTTATAAGTATTAGATTAAGAGCCCAGTCTTGGGCCCTGGAATGGGGTTCCCCTTCCTGCAACATTTATTCAATAATTTTCATGTAAAATTTAGTTTATATGGAGGTGGTTCAGATGGTAAATAATCTGCCTGCAATGGGGTCACAGTCAGACACAATTGAGCCATTAACACTTTCACTTTCTTTCAATCAAAGTCAAAATCCTGGTTCTAGACCTGATATAACATATCCACAGGTTCACACATATAATATCAATTCTCGTATTATCAGCAGAAGTTACAAAGTATAGACATAAGATAAAATAATGAATATTTTCTGATAAGAAAATTATTAGGCAATAAGTGCTCAATCCCATCTGCAATAGATAGAAATTCATATTGAAAGTGACAGAAAGCAACAATTCAAATTCATTTGGTCAGTCATTTATATTGCAGTTTCTTTAACCAAATGAATTTATTTGACTTTATTTAAATAATTTTATTTATTTAACTAAATAAATTCAAGATGCAAGTTATCAGATAAATATTTATCAAGTTTAGTTTCAATTTCCTCATTGGAAGCACTGATGCTAAAGCTGAAACTACAATACTTTGGCCACCTGATGCAAAGAAGTGACTCATTGGAAAATACCCTGATGCTGGGAAAGATTGAAGGTGGGAGGAGAAGGGGACAACAGAGGATGAGATGGTTGGATGGAATCACTGACTCAATAGACATGAGATTGAGCAAGCTCCAGGAGTTGATGATGGACAGGGAAGCCTGGCGTGCTGCAGTCCACAGGGTCACAAAGAGTCAGACAAAGCTGGGCAACTGAACTGAACTGATAGTTTCAATTGTGACCAGGGCAAAGTCCCTTTCTTTTCTTTTCTTTCTTTTTCTTTTTTTTATTAAGATAATTTTCTTCTTCATTTTTTTAATATAAATTTATTTATTTTAATTGGAGGTTAATTATTTTACAATATTGTATTGGTTTTGCCATACATCAACATGAATCAGCCACAGGTATACACATGTTCCCCATCCTGAACCCCCCTCCCTCCTTCTTCCCTGTACCATCCCTCTGGGTCGTCCCAGTGCACCAGCCCCAAGCATCCAGTATCATGCATTGAACCTGGACTGGCGATTTGTTTCATATATGGTATTATATATGTTTCAATGCCATTCTCCCAAATCATCCCACCCTCTCCTTCTCCCACAGAGCCCAAAATACTGTTCTATACATCTGTGTCTCTTTTGCTGTCTCGCATACAGGGTTATCATTACCATCTTTCTAAATTCCATATATATGCATTAGTATACTGTATTGGTGTTTTCCTTTCTGGATTACTTCATTCTGTATAATCAGCTCCAGTTTCATCCACCTCATTAGAACTGATTCAAATGTATTCTTCTTAATGGCTGAGTAATACTCCATTGTGTATATGTACCACAGCTTTCTTATCCATTCGTCTGCTGATGGACATCTAGGTTGCTTCCATGTCCTGGCTATTATAAACAGTGCTGTGATGAACATTGGGGTCTACATGTCTCTTTCAATTCTGGTTTCCTTGGTGTGTATGCCCAGTTTTCTCAGATCTATTTCTGTAGTATTAACATCCAACAGGACTCTTGACAGTTCCCTGAAGTACTTTTACAATCTTTTCTAGATTCAAAGCTCCAGAACTGGGACCAGTTGACCAGTCTGTTCTGACTGACCAGAAAGGCATTATGTTTTCATTCTTGAATTATGGCCAATAGAATCTTAGGCACATATTGAATTATACTAAGTGGTTAAACTACTCAGGACCCACTCAAAACACTGGGAGCATTCTGAACAAAATCCAGTACAAGCTGGATAAACTGAGTTCAATTTAGGCCAAGCAGGAGAGATGAACAAAGACAGAAAAGGGGCTAATGGATGCTGGAGAGGCTACAGGTATTTACTAATACCTGCCAATCCACAGGCATCTGGAAGAACAAAAAAGTATATTAATGACAAAAAATTTTTAGTTGTTGGAATTTTACATAATTTTACTCATGATACACCGGCTGCTAAAACAAAATTTCTGAAAGTTCAGAAAAGTTAAAATTTCTGAAAGTTAAAACATTTTTAACTATAACCTCTAATTTTTAAGTTGCTTGTTTTTTGGCAGCAGCCACAAGATAAAAAGTAGCTGAAAACTCAGTCATTTAAATTTCAGAATAAAGATACACTGCAACTTATAGTTAAACTCTATTTACACCAAAACATGCCACAGGCAAATGATTCGGTTAATGCACATAACAAAGCTATGTACTTTACATGATATCACAAATTGGGAAGATTAGTTTGCTAACTTGCTTACATAACCACGCAATGAGAATGTCATGATATTTCATTTAAATAGGCTAACTACTTAACTAGAAAAACATCTTTTAAAATGTTAACTATCACTGATGTTCAAGTTGTACTAGTAGTTGCTGAGAAAGTAATGCAAGCATTGAATGCAATATTGTTAATGCTTCACATAGCAGGAATAAAAAGCCAAGAGCACTGAGTTATATTTTGAAGCTGTTGAATATTAAAATAAGCAAATCAAGTGCAATGCATGTTTGGATGGTAACTGAGGCTCTTCAGAATCACAATTTTACTTTTGCAGTCAATTTATCTCTTCATCCATCTGAAGGAGATAAATTGAATATCACAGCTAATAGTAAGACAGTGGTTTTGAACAAAGCCAAACATCTGTCTTTTCAGCAAAGATATACATGTCATTTTGCCTTCCATAAGATCTCAGCATATTTTTTTTAAGTAGATAAAATCAGAAGGGAAAACAAAAGTCAAATTGAGCAGAATTTTTTCCCTCTCAGTTCCCTTACATGGAAGAGTAATTCCTATCATATAGCAAATCTAGAAGAGATGCACTTTGATACTATTGATAATTTGCATTTAAATAACTTAAGCATGGTGGCATTTTTTCCTTCAAGTGACAGAAAAATGCAATTGACTACTTTCTTCAAAAATGTTGAGTACACTAAGTATTCAAGATTAAAAACATATAAGATGGAGATGTGAGAGTAAGTGTTCTGTTAAATGATTTTAATGAGAAAATATTAAAGCTTTAGTCGTCTTTTTTTCCTTTTTCTTCTGTTTTTTTTTTTGTTGTTGTTTTTTTTTTTTTTGGCTGTGTGGTCTGAAGGATCTTAGCTCCTGATTGACCAAGGATCAAACCCACATGCCCTGCAATAGCAATGCAGAGTCTTAAACACTGGACTATCAGGAAAGTCCCCCAAATTTAGTGTCTTGTCCATATTGTTGCTATGACTAATAAATGCTAGTTATCATAAATAAGGACATGAATAATCATCATTAACGCTTTCCATGCTGGTCAGTTAAGTAGCAGTTTGGCATGCAACAAGATTGTTTCGGGTTTGCCTGGCGGCTCAGACCATAAAGAATCTGCCTGCAGTGGAGGAGACCAGGATTTGATTCCTGGGTTGGGAAGATCCTCTGAAAAAGGGAATAGCTACCCATTTGAGTATTCTGGCCTGGAGAATTCCACAGACAGAGGAGCCTGGTGGGATCCAGTCCATGGGGTCACAAAGAATTGGATACATTTGAGCAACTAATACTTTCACATTTTCATTCATTCATTCAAGAATGTTCCAAATTTATTTATTTAAATTTATTCTGAGATAGCCTGAAGTGAAACTTTGATAGTGATCCCACAAAACTTTGTCTCAGATGACAATGTGGCTTAATATTGGGGAAAAATAAATCTTTTGTTCTTGCTAGGATTATTTCCCATATTTTTAGATAAGCATTAACCCAACATGCTGGGCTGGAAGAAGCACAAGCTGGAATCAAGATTGCAGGGAGAAATATCAATCACCTCAGATATGCAGATGACACCACCCTTATGGCAGAAATTGAAGAGGAATTAAAAAGCCTCTTAATAAAAGTGAAAGAGGAGAGTGAAAAAGTTGGCTTAAAGCTCAATATTCAGAAAACAAAGATCATGGCATCTGGTCCCATCACTTCATTGGAAATAGATGGGGAAACAGTGGAAATGGTATCAGACTTTTTTTGGGGGGGCTCCAAAATCACTGCAGATGATGACTGCAGCCATGAAATTAAAAGACACTTACTCCTTGGAAGAAAAGTGATGACCAACCTAAATAGCATATTGAAAAGCAGAGACATTACTTTGCCAACAAAGGTCCATCTAGTCAAGGCTATGGTTTTTCCAGTGGTCATGTATGGATGTGAGAGTTGGACTGTGAAGAAAGCTGAGTGCTGAAGAATTGATGCGTTTGAACTGTGTGTGGTGTTGGAGAAGACTCTTGAGAGTCCCTTGGACTGCAAGGAGATCCAACCAGTCCATCCTAAAGGAAATCAACTCTGAATATTCATTGGAAGGACTGATGCTAAAGCTGAAACGCCAATACTTTGACCACCTCATGCAAAGAGTTGACTTATTGAAAAAGACTCTGATGTTGGGAGGGATTGGGGGCAGGAGGAGAACGGGACGACAGAGGATGAAATGGCTGGATGGCATCACCAACTCGATGGATGTGAATCTGAGTGAACTCCGGGAGATGGTGATGGACAGGGAGGCCTGGCGTGCTGCGATTCATGGGGTTGCAAAGAGTCAGACACGACTGAGCAACTGGTCTGATCCAAACCCAACATTTATTAAGTCCTTAATATTTACTGAGATAATGGTAGGAAACAATAATATAAATGTCAGGGGAGGTTGTAACTTCCTTGATTCTGTCTTGTTACAACAAAAATTTGAAGTGACGAACAAACCAGTGTTGCAGCCCTCAGACAGACCAGTGTTACAGCCCTGTGTAATTTCCTCAGAGGAACCAGTGTTACAGCCCCATGTTACAACTTAGTTTTATTTAGAAAGTAAAAGAAAATACATCCTTGATGCACGAGGGTGGGCTAACACAAAAGACACAGAGAGAAGAGACAGCCCTGGCCCAATTTTGGCTCCTCTTTTTTTGTGATTTTTTCTCCTACCCCTGAGCCTGCCAAACAGGAGGGCTGTTTTTTTTTTTTTGTTTGTTTTTTGTTTTTTGTTTTTTAACCTGAGATTCTCACTCTGGTTCTTGGACCTTCCTTTGTTTTATTTTTAGGGGCTTTCTCCTTCTTTGTCTCTTAACCACCGACATTTTGAACTCCTTTTTCCTATTCAAACTACCTAACATTCCCACCTCAAGAGATGGGAGGCCCAATTCTTTGGCAATAGGGTCATTGAGTTCTCTCTGGCTACTTCCTGCTGAAGTGGGACAATGAGGGCCACTGGGCCTCCCCCTCTTGATAGTCTCAAGCCTCCGAGTCCTTATAGCAGTGTCCTTCTAAGAGTGAGTGATATTTTCTGTGTGAAGCTGTAGTTTTATATATCCTTGTTGAACTGGCACTGGATGTTGTAGCTTGTTGACCTGGGCAGAGACAAAACCAGCTAGACAATTGATAATATATGGAGCAATCATAAGCAGCATCAATATGGTGATAAAAGGGACTAGTAGGGGCATTAGCCAACTCCAAATTTCCCATCGCCAGAAGGATCGCCTAAAGAGAGATTTTAGCTACCTGAGAACTCTCCAGCTCACTCTTTGAGATCCTATAGGGTCTGAATGTTTTTGTTAAGGACTGAGACTTTCTTTAACTTAGACTTTCTTAAGTTACCCAGAAACAACACATCTCGTTCTAGATGGCTCAAGTCCCTCCTTGTTCAAGTATCAGGAGATCTATCTCTTGTCTCTTTTGGAGTACAGCTCCTGCCAAGCTGTGTTGACTCTTTAGAGCTATTCTGATAAATCTATCCCCAGAAACTTAATTTTGGGGGTGTTCATTAGGATGGTACTCATTTGTAGTTCTGAATAGGTATCTGAGATCTTCCAGGGGCTCATAGGTATATTGAGAGTCCTTTTCTATTTCATTCCATGGCTTGACTCATGAGTAGTGAATCCAGGAGTCATGTCCTGGTATCTTTACTGTTGTAGGGGTAGAAAGTATTACAGGGTAGGGGCTCTTCCATGTGGGCTGAAGTTGAGTCTTTGGGGACCCATCTTCCCAGACTTTAATTAGGACTTGCGTCCCTGGAGCTTATAGTGAAGACTCTTTAGAATCTTTTGGGTCCTGATTGACACCCCCACAAGCGTATATCCTGTTGGAATTGCCCAATGGCCATGGTATGACTGAAGGTCTGAACCTCTGGATCTAAGTAGAGGTCACTGACATAAACAAAAGGTCTCCCATATAGCATCTCATAGGGACTAAGACCATCCTGTTCCTTGGAGGAAACAAAGCAATACAGATGCGGAGGAGACCTACTGGTAAAGCCTCCTTTCATCCCAGGGAGGTCTCCTGGGTTGTCTTTTTTTTTTTTTTTTTTCCAATCACTGATTTTAAGAATTGGTTGGCTCTTTCTACTTTTCCTGAAGACTTAGGCCTCCAGGCACAATGGAGATAATAAGTAATGCCCAATGCTTTAAGGACCCCTTGGGTGACCTTAGAAGTAAATGATGTCCCATTGTCACTTTGTAATGACCTGGGCAGACCAAATCTCACAATGATTTCACGGAACAGTTTTTTTTTTTTTTTCTTTTTTACCACCTCTTCCTGGTCCAGCTGCAGTCTTCGAGCTTCTTGGGGGTTGTTTAATTGGCAAGTTGGACAAGAGAAGACCACTTGCCTTATAATCGTTTGGAGGCCTGCTTCTTCGAAGGATCTTTCTAGTAATCTTTGAAGGGGCTTTTCCCCTAAATGAATGGTTGTATGTAAGGAGTTAACCAACTTCCATTGGAGGTTCCCAGGCAGAAAAAGGAGTCCCTCCTTGTGGAACTACCCCGTATGATCTTCTTGAAAGCCCTCACTCTTAGTTTTAAGAGTCTCACCTTCAGTATATGAAGGAGTTTCTGGCAAATTAGTCTGTGGAACTAAGGTGGCCACTCCTATTAGGTCATTGTTCTGTAATGCTGCTTTCTTAGCTGCTTGATTGGCTGCTTGGTCCCTTCGTACCACTTCCGTGCTCCCTTTTGGGTATCCTTTACAGTGGGAGACTGAAACTTCAGTGGGCAGATGAACTGCCTCCAAAAGCCTAAGGATTTGATCACTGTATTTGACTGGGGACACTGGAGTGGTCAAGTGTCCTCTTTCTTTCCAAATAGCAGCATGTGCATGTAACACCAGAAAGACATACTTGGAGTCAGTGGAAATGACTTTTTCCTTTTCCCAGCTCTAAAGCCTGAGTCAGGGCTATGAGCTCAGTTAATTGGGCTGAAGTACCTTGTGGCAAAGGTTTATCCTCTATGGTCTCAAAATTGAGACTACTGCATATCTGACTGTTTTTCCATCCAAGACAAAGCTTCTTCCATCAGTGTACCAGATTTCCTCAAAATTGGTCAGAGGATCTTCTGACAATCCATCTTGGGGTTTTGTCCAGTGGTCCAAGGTTTCTAGGCAAGAGTGAAAGGGGAGAGAACCCTCGGGGATAGGCAGGAGGGTGGCTTGGTTAAGAACCTCACAAGCAGATATAGTCAGGCCTGGATTATCCATCAGCATTACTTGATATCTGAGGATTCTTTGATCAGACATCCATAGATGGCTTCTCCAATTCAGGAGTTGTTTCACTTGGTGGCTGATAAAAATAGTTTTCCCCCAAGAGAAGAGTTTTAAAGCATCTTCTATCAGGATTGCAATAACTGCAAGATTTTGAAGGCAGGGAAAGATCTCTTCTCATTAAGGGGACAGAATACTCAGGGACCACCAGAAACTGAGGGGAAAATATTTGTCCATCCCAGCAACAAAGAAGTGTTCAGGTGAATCTTTTGTAGTTGTTTCTCCTGTCATACCCAAAATGGTACAGGTTTGGGAGGAGAAGGCTCTGGAGTAGGAGTTCAGGACAGAGTATGTTGACGTCTGTTGACCAAGAAATTATTGGACCTACTTGCCACATCCAGTTACACCCTTGGCTCCAGTCCCATGATAGTTATCTGTGACAGGTGGGCTGGCTGGTATAGGTTGTTTCAGTCCTGTTGAACTACTGTGAAGGAAGGCTTGGCACTTGACCTTGGGGCTCTTGTGTCTGGAGGGCAGAATGCCACCCAATGTCCCAATAGTTGGCATCTGTAGCAAGCTGTTTTAGGAGACTTGTCATGGTTTGAACACTCTTTGGCCCAATGCCCGCCTGTCTACAGATTAAGCATTTGCCTCATGCCTTGTTCTTCAAAGACTCAGCATTTGCTATAGGGCTTCCCTGGAGGGCTGAAAGCATCTGGGCATGTCTTATCTCTTTCCTTTTCTCCCTTTCCTGGGCCTTGGCCTTCCTCTCCTGTCCTCTGTTATAAAAGGTATTGTTGGCTGCCTGAATCATCTCATCTAAAGAGGCAGCAGCGTCTTGCTGCTGGAGCTGTTGTTACTTCATCCTGATGTCTGATGCACACTGGGACAGGAATTTGTCCTTTAAAAATCACCAGTTCCTCATAAGATTATAAGTTCAGACTGGTAAGCTTTTGGAGGGCCTCTTATAGCCTTTTGAGAAAGGCAATTGTGCTCTCATTGGACTCCTGAGTTATTGCTGATACTGGACATAGCAGATTACTTTTTGCTGGGCTGTTTTCAGTCCTGGCCTTCACATAGATCAGAAAATGATCCCTTTCTCAGATGTGCTCAGGGTCATTATAATTCCAGTTAGGATCTGAGGAGGGGACTACAGTTCCCCTACTGGGTATTTATCGCTTGATATGTGAAGCCCCGTAGCATACTTTGGGGCTTTCTTTTAGATCCTAGCAGGCTCAGGAAAAGGACTGAGATGGATATTGACTGATGTATGGGATTTTTGTAAAAGGATGAGAAAGAATTGCAACTGTTTCTTAAACAATGTGGAGGTTGCTGCTGCTGCTGCTGCTAAGTCGCTTCAGTCGTGTCTGACTCTGTGCGACCCCATAGATGGCAGCCCATGAGGCTCCCCGTCCCTGGGATTCTCCAGGCAAGAACACTGGAGTGGGTTGCCATTTCCTTCTCCAATGCATGAAAGTGAAATTGAAGTTGCTCAGTCATGTCTGACTTTTAGCGACCCCATGTACTGCAGCCCACCAGGCTCCTCCGTCCATGGGATTTTCCAGGCAAGAGTGCTGGAGTGGGGTGCCATTGCCTTTAGGGGCTCTTAATCCCATGGAGTTGAAAATCTGAGCCTTTTTTTTTTCCCCTTGACCACACAGTGTAACGTAAGAGATCTTAGTTTTTCAACCAAGGATTGAAATGTGCACGCCTGCAAATGAAGGACAGTGTCTTAACACTGGAGTGCCAGAGAAGTCTCTGAGTCTAACTTTTGACTCCCAAACCTTAACCATTAATAGGCTATCGCTGAATGGAAGCCTTACTATTAGTATAAATTCAATTAACATATGTATTCCATACTATATTCTCACAAAAAAGTAAGCTAGAAAGAAGAAAATGTTATTGAAAAAATCATAAGAAAAATTTATACATTTATACATTTATAGTACTGTACCATACTTAACAATAATGTTAGTTTACACCATCTGTATAGGGTGGTTTATTAATACTTATATCAGTATTGTCTTATACAATACAAAACACCATAGATGTTATACATATTGCTAATTCTGGTTATAAACAATAAGATAATGTGGGAAATGAAATTCATGGGACTGTCCTGATGGTCCAGGGACTAAGACTGCGCCTTCCCATCACAGGGGGCCCAGGTTTGATTCTGGTTAGAGAACTAGATCCCACAGGTCACAATTAAAAATCCCACATGCTATAATTAAGACCTAGCATTGCCAAATAAATAAATAAATATTAAAAAGAAATTCTGGCATGTTAACAGGTCTAATCTATGCATTGACCACAGGGAAAAAGAAATACAAATGCTTTATGATACCTAGTGTAATCCAATGATTGCTTCTCGATAGCCTCACCTATACATAAATAAATAAATCATTATAAAAATGTTTATGGGGACTTCCCTGGTGGTCCAGTGGCTAAGACCCTATGCTCCCAAAGCAGGGGCTTGGGTTTGAGCCCTGGTCAGGGAACTAGATCCCACATGCTACAACTAAGATCCTGTACAGCCGAATAAATAAATATTGTAAAAAATGTCTGTTTCATATAGTATTAACATCATATTCATAATGCAATATTTGAAACTGTTATCTTGTTTAAAACCACTTATCTGTGATGATAGACTGATATGCAATTTATCCAATTATGAGAAGCATACTGTATACTATTGTAATTCTTTGAAAAGTAATAAAACAGTAAGAAAACACATTATTAATTTTATATTGAATATCACTCATTGTATGCCAATATAAAAGCAGACTAGTATTACGTATATTTCGTGCATGCATGACATCCTTAATTTTTTAAAATTTTGTCAATATGTCTAGACTACGTGGTGCACTTGCAAGTTTTATTTTCCAAATTGTTGGAAATCTCAAAAGAATGTTTCAGTGTATTTATTGAAAGAAAACATGTATAAATTGACTCACACAACTCAGACTGTTTAGTTCAAGGGTCAGTTGGACATTAGGATGCAGTTGTGGCATTTCAATATGAACAAGTACACAGAGGTTTGCCTATATCAGCTTTTGTTTCCATTATAAATTCACAAACTTTTTTCTGAAAATCTTGCCAACAAGTGAGTGTCAAAATGCCAGAATTTTCTCTGGAGAAAGAAATAGCAACCTGCTCCAGTATTTTTGCCTGGAAAATCCCAAGGACAGAGGAACCTGGTGGGCTATAGTACACAGGGTCACAAAGAGTTGGATACAACTTAGCGACTACACAACAAGAATTTTGTCCACATACAGAAGATTACAGAACATCTCACTAGGGTTTGGGGCTGCCTCTCATAATCAAAAAAATACAAATTTCTACAGGGAAACATACATTTGTACATTAATTGGGTATATAGAGTCAATATGAGTCTCACAATAGGTCAGGATCAGTTTTGCTACCTGATGAATTACAAGAAATAAATTGCTCATGAATTTTTAAAATTTTTAAAATGGTAAATAAGGGATTGTACACTTGAAATTCTTCAGTTCAGTTGCCCAGTCGTGTCCGACTCTTTGCAACCCCAAGAATCGCAGCACGCCAGGCCTCCCTGTCCATCACCAACTCCCAGAGTTCACTCAGACTCACGGCCATTGAGTCCGTGATGCCATCCAGCCATCTCATCCTCTGTCGTCCCCTTCTCCTCCTGCCCCCAATCCCTCCCAGCATCAGAGTCTTTTCCAGTGAGTCAACTCTTCACATGAGGCGACCAAAGTACTGGAGCTTCAGCTTTAGCATCATTCCTTCCAAAGAAATCCCAGGGCTGATCTCCTTTAGAATGGACTGGTTGGATCTCCTTGCAGTTCAAGGGACTCTCAAGAGTCTTCTCCAACATCACAGTTCAAAAGCATCAATTCTTCGGCACTCAGCCTTCTTCACAGTCCAATTCTCACACCTTAGTCGGCCAAGTAATGTCTCTGCTTTTGAATATGCTATCTAGGTTGGTCATAACTTTTCTTCCAAGGAATGTGTCTTTTAATTTCATGGCTGCAGTCACCATCTGCAGTGATTTTGGAGCCCCCCAAAATAGTCTGACACTGTTTCTACTGTTCCCCGTCTATTTCCCATAAAGTGATGGGACCGGATGCCATGATCTTCATTTTCTGAATGTTGAGCTTTAAGCCAACTTTTTCACTCTCCTCTTTCACTTTCATCAAGAGGCTTTTTAGTTCCTCTTCACTTTCTGCCATAAGGGTGGTGTCATCTGCATATCTGAGGTTATTGATATTTCTGCCGGCAATCTTGATTCCAGCTTGTGTTACTTCCAGTCCAGTGTTTCTCATGATGTACTCTGCATATAAGTTAAATAAGCAGGGTGACCATATTCAGCCTTGATGTACTCCTTTTCCTATTTGTAATTCTTCAGTTCATGTCTAATTGGTAATAATTTATTAAGGAATAAAGAGGAAATTACAACAGGTAAATTGGAGAGTGTAGCAGAGGTTAGAGAGTATAAAGCTCATACACATTAGAGCCAAGACTTGAAAATAAGTGAGATTAACATTCAGATCCACTTACCCTGATAAATTATACTGGCCATACATGAAGGACTACCTGAAAACTGAAAGATATTTACAGGGAACAATTCCAACCAAAGATGATGAAAACTTGAAATATGATAGAGAACACAGGTTCAAAGAAATAAGAAGAGTTGAATATCTTAATCAGACATGTGAAGAACAATTCACACTTGCCCTAAGAAAGCGCTTAGTATTTGAACAGGAAAAATATTTGGATATTTTAACTTCAAGAATTATATCATAAAATAAAAAGCATACATCCTAATTATGTGCATGTGTGTACAGTGTATGCATGTTTCTGTGTACATGTGCATATATATGGACACGATATTTCTATGATGGTGGTTGTATAGTCACTAAGTTGTGTCCAACTCCTGCAACCGCATGGACTGTAGCCCGCCAGGCTCCTCTGTCTATGGGATTTAAGAATGCTGGAGTGGGTTACCATCTTTGCAGGGGACCTTCCTAACCCAAGGATCTAACCAGGTTTGCGTGTATTACAGGTGGAATCTTTACAACTGAGTTTTGAGGAAAGCCCCTCAATATACTTATATAAATTCCATGAGTTGTTTAGGGCTAGAGTTATACACTTTCTTCCCACCACCATGATTATCTCATTTCAGTTGAAATATTTAAACTTATGATTAGAGGAGCATATAGTGATAGTCAAAATACAAGTGATTTTTTAAAAATTACAACATAAGATTAAAATCCAAAACAATCAACTATTTTAATACCTTATTTTGAAAGGAACATCATCTTTCATTTGTATCACCCAACCAATATATTTTATCAATTACCCTCATACATGTTTCATATATCTGAAATGATTATCAGTAAAAACAAAATTAGTCCAGATTTAGAGTGACACTGAAACAAATGCACTGGTTATCCTAAGGCTGCCCAGATTGCATCCTGCCCATCAGAACTCAAGCGAAAGTCTGAAATCCAGTCTGCTTTTTCCTTCTTCAAGCTGCAGAGCTTGATATGGCCTACATCTGTCTAGAGTAAGAGTTAACCTTTGTAAATTGTTTTCTGCATAGTGACTTAATTTTTGTAATCATCATTGCGATGAGGGAAATTAAGGTTTTCTTCTCTGAAAAGGTTCTTTTATGAATTATCGAAGGCAACTCTGTGCCAGTAGCTAGAGTCGGCCTTCTGCTAAACCACCTTTCACTTGCTTAGCATCTTAACAGGTTTAACTATAACAGGAACTCTCCTTTCTCATTTGTCTTCCACATAACTGATTTCATGTAGTAAACCCTGTGTGGGCATTGGTTCTTGAGGTTCCAGAACATAAACATCTCTGGTTCTGCCACATGATAGCCATTATAGCCTAAGTGTTGCCTTAGGCAAGATACATATTTATTGAAGACAGAGAGTTAGGTTCTTTTCCAACAAGTCATTAAAAGAACTACTGTGACTATGGACTTAAGTCAGAAATTGCCAAATTCTTATGGAGAGAGGCATATTTAAACATTTACAAACTGAATTACGTTCTGAAAATGACTAAATCTAAAACTCAATTTGTACACACAGAGTAAGAATTTAATAATGTAAAAGCTCATTATATGGGTCATTACTATATACATTTTCCTCTAATACAGTCTAATTTCTAGCTTGGGTTTGAAGTACATTATTTGCAATATATGTTCAGAAAAAATTCAGACCACAAGTAGTTAAATTGAAGTGTTGTTATAAAGAAAATTTTAATATCATTTAAATACATAAGAAAATATAAATTTATTTTTAGAATGTAGAAGTTAATTTAAAATTAAAATGTCTATGAAATATAAGATCTTATAGGTTTTCTTTGATTTGCTAAATGAGTTATTTTTAATAACTATGAAAACTTATTAAGCTTTAGTGGCTCAAACTAGAAACCCTCTGGTGAGAGACAGATAAATATATGTATATTTCACATTAGAGAGAAAGCAACTATAATATTAGTTGAAGAAAATCAACTTTAAAAATATACAATTGTAAAGTTCTATGTGAACTTTTCTGTATATATAAAGGTCTGTGAAAGTGACAGTTGCTCAGTTGTGTCCGACACTTTGTGACCCCCACGGACTATGCAGTCCATCAAATTCTCCAGGCCAGAATATTGGAGAAGGTAGCCATTTCCTTCTCCAGGGGATCTTCCCAGCCCAGGGATTGAATTCAGGTCTCCTGCATTGCAGGCAGTTTCTTTACCAGCTGAGCCACTAGGGAAGTCCGTTATATAAATATGTATATATACATATGAAGAATATGAGGAGGAAAATAAATAATAAAATATACAAGGAGACTAAGGGTACCTTGTGAAAATTGCTCAGTCATGTCCGACTCTTTGTGACCCCATGGACTATACATGGGGTATATGGAACTTTCTCGGTCAGAATACTGGAGTGGGTAGCCTTTCCCTTCTCCAGGGGACCTTGGAAGTAAGTTTTTAGAAAACTAGGAGTAGTAGTTTCACACACACAAAAAATAGATTTTTAATTTAAAATAATTAAAAATCAGTGTAGTTTTTTTTATCTCTTTTTACAAAATTTGGATTATAGAAGTTTAAAATATTCAGCACTTGGTTCAAAATAAATGACCACTATTAACATTATTACTTAAGGAAGAGTCAGCAGCTTCAAATAGAAGGTATAGAATACCACAGTACTCCCCACCTTTTAGGAAGAGAGCAGCACTCGGAAATCCCTGAGCAATTGCTGTAGACCAATATGAGGAAGGTATTTAGTGGATGGAAGTGGTGTCAGACTTTATTTTTTGGGGCTCCAAAATCACTGCAGATGGTGATTGCAGCCAGGAAATTAAAAGACACTTACTCCTTGGAAGGAAAATTATGACCAACCTAAACAGCATATTTAAAAGTAGAGACATTACTTTGTCAGCAAAGGTCCGTCTAGTCAAGACTATGGTTTTTCCTGTGGTCATGTATGGATGTGAGAGTTGGACTGTGAAGAAGGCTGAGCGCCAAAGAATTGATGCTTTTGAACTGTGGTGTTGGAGGAGACTCTTGAGAGTCCCTTGGACCGCAAGGAGATCCAACCAGTCCATTCTGAATGAGATCAGTCCTGAGTGTTCTTTGGAAGGAATGATGCTAAAGCTGAAACTCCAATACTTTGGCCACCTCATGTGAAGAGCTGACTCATTGGAAAAGACTCTGATGCTGGGAGGGATTGGGGACAGGAGGAGAAGGGGATGACAGAGGATGAGTTGGCTAGAAGACATCACCAACTCGATGGACATGAGTTTGTGTAAACTCTGGGAGTTGGTAATGGACAGGGAGGCCTGGTGTGCTGTGATTCATGGGGTCACAAAGAGTCGGACACGACTGGGCGACTGAACTGAATTGAATTGAAGAGTCATAAAAGGAAATATAGAAAGGAGGAATTTTTCATCCCGTATAAGTATAGGAATTGAAGCAAAAGCATTAATACCTTCTTGGATATCATGGACATCTTTCTGCTTTTGACCAATTCTCCTCCAGTAAATCTAAATAAGGCTTCCCTCATAGCTCAGTTGGTAAAGAATCCACCTGCAATGCAGGAGACCCCAGTTTGATTTAGTTAAGGCGCCTGAGCTACTGGTAATAGCTGCTTTGCCGCCTCCTATGCCGATCAGTATCATTGATGAAGCAGTTCTCGGATTGCACAATGAGGGGCTTCACTTTCTTGGCATGCTTAGGATTTGAATTGAGCCTGTTGTGATAGTGACTGCCTGCTGCTGTAACACATCCATCTTTATTTCTTCCAGCCACCCAACGAGGGACAGGACTTCTTCAGGCAGTACAGAGCAGAAGATGGAGTGCCAACATATAGATAATGATGAATATAAAAGTATAAATAGGCGTCATGTTTTCCCAAGGGAGATTTTAAGAAGCTTAGAGAGACAGCGTTCAGTTTGTAAATGAGTCTTAAAATCATTAGTGAGACATTACAGAATATGTGCCAAGAATGTTAACAGTGGTTATTTTAGTGGAATATGACTATAGAAGTTGTCTTTATTTACTTTTTAATCATGTCTTTCTTTCAGTACAAATGGTATTGCTTTTCATGTTCTTTTTGCTTTTCAAGAATAGTGTTATTTTGACCAAAAACATAGGAAGAGGGTGGAGAAGGATAGGCAAAATTAAATGAACACCAAAGGTGTTACTTGCCATTCTAAGAGTGTCACAGATCTGTCTCTGGGTTTCTAGCCACTAGCAAAGGGGAAAAAAATGTAATAATTTTAGTTATGTTTATTTAGTAATCAAGACAATCACTGATCAGAAAGTCAAAACCTATTTTAGGCCTCACAAGACAAAGAAAAATATTTCTCAATTAGGTCATTCAAGGTTGTATTATAATAAATCTTTTTAACAACTTTCCTTTGTTAGAAAGTAACATGACTGCTTTTTTCCTCAAGAACTTCTCCATGAGTTGCTACTCCACAGATGGGGTAATTCCCACCAATTCCCTGAGGACATGAGCTGATGCCACTGTGAACTTGCCTATACAATGAAAAGGCAAAAATCCTTAAAGAAAGTTTTGTAAAACCAAATTTTAATATGTATTTCTGAATAAAGATCAGATATAACTGTTTTCTGAAGAGGATTTGAACATAGATATTTTTCACTAAAGCCCCAACTGCATGATTTAGCAGTCAACCTAAACAAAGTCAGGAATGACTCATCAAGAAGTGTCCAGAGAGGACTCATGCATAGATATCAAAAACATACAAACCCAAGAAATCCATGAGGAGATCAAATGTTTTCCCATAAATAAAGTGATCTATTTAATTCAGATAATAATAGAAGACCAGGGATGCAAACTCCAATCCATAAATACTAAATCTTTTGTATCTTGGATACATATTTAAGGATAATTATACTACAGGTCTGTTTTGAGCTTCAAATATTCTAATAAAGTATCCAATGACTATCTAACCTTAAGAAGTTGAAGTCTTGCTGAAATCTCTAAATAAGAAAATGCATACTTCTAGAAAAATTAATGAGATTCATCAGCACAAAGATATATTAAATAAGCTAGTTAAATGCTGGAAGATAGTCTATGTACTGACTGATGATCATGATCTTTGGAATAGCTGAATCAATCATTCCCAGTTTACCATTAAGGCTGCTATTTGTTAACCTATATGAAATCAACAATATTTACTATTCTGACCCCTGCAAGTGGGTATTTTATGGAGTTCAACTGAATATTAATAGTTCATGACAACACAATTATTTCCTGTGTTCCTGGGAGAATGCCTGTCTTTATTCTTTATATCAGAAGTTAGAATCCAGATACTAAGTGTACCTACATACACACATAAAATTGATTCTTTTTTATCATGGAAATAGAGTGCACTTTGATTATTGGCATTCTGGCATACTTCATTTTGTTTTCAAGAGCTTCAGTCTCCAGAGGTGGAGTTTATAACCTAAGCTAAGTCAGTAATCACTGGCCATGGTGATTTGTTGGCTCAGAGACAGGCATGTGATATAGACGGTCTGAACAGACGGGATTAGGGACTTTTAGGGAAATGCTATGAATATTAATTTAGAGCCATATGGAACATGTAGAGTAGATAGCGTAGACTGAGATCATGAGGGAAGCCTGCCTTAAAATATAGCTATCACCAATGAAATCAAAGCTGGCAGGTTGTAAAATCACTAAGCCCTTGGATCAATCCTTTCCTGAAGCCTAAAGAGGAATTCTAGACTTTTAGATTCATCTGTAATTAAACTTATAAATTTAGATAAGTCATATTCATAAGTCAATAAACTTACTTTGTTCATACTAATTCGAGTTGTATTTTCTGTTACTTTCACTTAATGACTCTTAAAACGTATGTGAAGGTACTCATAATTATAGATAGGAATGTGTTTATAGATAATCATTAAAAACATCACGCATAAAGATTGCATATTATTCAAATTTTTGGTAAATTAATCATTTTCTATTATTTTAAAAGTGTTTATATTCAAAATCATATATAAATATGTATATGAATTTATTGTCTTCTTCCAGAGAATATGCTCAACAATATTTAAAATTTTTAATACACCTAGTGGTGATGAGTGCTAGTAATTGAAGAGAAGAGGAACTATATTGATCTTGCACAGTTCAAAGATTCACAGCTCCTCAGTTTCCATGAAGAAGAGGAAACCTTCCTCATTCTTAATGAAGCAAAAGTCATGCCGGCCATTAATTATATTCCAAGACAGAAGTACCTCCTCTACCAGCCTCCCTATTCTTGATACATGAATCTCAATGTCCAAACAAACAGCAGAACAACTCTATATATGAAAAGCTTTCAGAGGAGCTAGGGGTCAGAGATAAAAGCATTTGAAGTGAGAAATAGATATAATCATTAAAGAAGGAGAACCTAATAGCATGATTCAGTTTGGTCTATGAAGAAAAAAATACAAACAGTGACAGAAGCTATTGGAGAGGCACTGAATATAATCACTATGATGACATTTATAATCACAAGATTTTGAGAGGGAGAGTTTATGTGTGAAATATATGAGCAGGAAAGAAAAAAAAGAGAAAGCTAGCAACGGAGAGAAGCGTTAGAGTGTTTTGCTGTTGATGAAAAATTTAAAAAATATCACCTCATTTTGGTCTTGCAACAAACCCACAGAGAGTGAAGGGCAATTATTATCACCCTCATTTTAGAAATGATGAAAGGTAGGCTGATGTCCTGTGTGGCTAAATGACTTTAGTAAGGCTAAATAGCTAGTAAACGGTGGGCTTTAGATTATATTTCAGATCTTCTGACTGTAACTCCTCAGAAGTTTTATACCAATTTCACACTATAATATGCTACTCATAAATCATAAATAAGTATTCAGTCTAAGTAGATGCTAATATAATTTCAAACAGAAAAGCTTCGAATATTTGGTCACATCCTAGTCTAACACATTCCAGCCGTATTGCTTGGCTCTGATATATCTATTTACTTTATTTCAGAAAATATTTTCTCAATAAAGTTATCAGATTTATTATTATTGGAAATAAAATAAATTATAATTTGGCTAAAATCGTCTTTTGAAAATTCTTATAAAATACTTAAGAATCCTATAGTTGTTTCTGTGTGAATCTTTAAAACTTCTCTAAATCCTCTGGTACCCCTTCACTTCCTACATGAAAGGGAGAAAAGCCAAATAGCTATTTTCCCTACGTACTCTAGAAAAAGCAGTGGCCATTTAATCTATTTGTGTGTCACAAAATATAAATGGAAAAACCTGATTGGTGGAAAGTTTGATTCTGGAAATATATGGTTCTGGTAAGTTTGGCTTTCCCCCAGTAAAGAGTCACTACGTTTGGTGCATCTTTTTCTCTTCTTGCTTTAAGCTTGGGCACAACATCGGCAAAGGCTGCTGCTGCTAAGTTGCCTCAGTCGTGTCCGACTCTGTGCGACCCCATAGATGGCAGCCCACCAGGCTCCACCATCCCTGGGATTCTCCAGGCAAGAGAACTGGAGTGGGTTGCCACCTCCTTCTCCAATATATGAAAGTGAAAAGTGAAAGTCATTCAGTCGTGTCCGACTCTTAGCGACCCCATGGACTGCAGCCCACCAGGCTCCTCCGTCCATGGGATTTTCCAGGCAAGAGTACTGGAGTGGGGTGCCATTGCGTCAAAGGCAGCAGTTATCAGTTCTGAAATATCCAGATAATGCTTTTTTTTCTTTTTTTCCGGTCTCTGAAACCCCTAAAACAACTTAAAGCATGTTAAGTGTGCTTTATGTCATAACTTAGAACAGACAATATCAACAGCATCATTAGGTAATATATGCATATGCATCATACACATTTACCTGAGGGCAGATTAATTCCATTAATCAAGGAATAAACGTGTGTTCACAATGCTAATATCCTTCAGGGGCAGGGCATTTTTGTTGGATTAAATGTCTTGGTGATGCAGACTTACTTTGCAGTCTTACACATTCCTATCTTGAATATTTGCTGCAAAAGTAACTTGCTTTCCCCAGTGCCGTGACCTTTCCCTTGTTTCCGCCCTTCCATCTAGCAACATTGCTTTCTCATTACCTTATCTTCTGTAACACTCTCTGTTGAAGTCTAGGTATAATCCTTCAACCTTAACTGAAACAGTATCTCTTATACAGATGCTTTCCTGATATCTGTGACCAAACCATTTTCTCCTTTGAGTCTCCTTGTTTCACTGCTCATGAAGCATTTGTATCACATATTTTAAATTTTGTGGGTGTACTAGTTCTATTTCCTGCCCTCTGCAAAATTATCACCATCACTTCCAGTAGAGCACAAAGCTACAAGGGGGAAGAAAGAGTATGTGGTCATTTTTAATTAATAATGTGATTTTCTTTAGCTACCCAGTACATGGAACAGATTCTGATATTGGAGTGATATTGGTGTGATAGCCATGAGTACCACTGTTGATAAGTTGATTTTGCTGTAAAAAATAATTGCCTTCATTGTGTCCTTCTATACGGCTACATACTTGTCAAAAATTATAGTCAGAAAAGAGGATGAGTTATCTCCATGAATCTTAACTTTTAGAGACTTGGTCTTTATAAATATAAAAGGATCTCAAGAATAAAGATTTCCAGAAAGCACCCATGCATATCATTAACAGGGTTAACAAACTACTGCACACAGGCCAAATCTAGCCCACTGGCTCTGTTGGCAAAGAGGTACTGAAACACATGCAGTTTATTTATGATCTAAGGCCACTGTTCAGGAAGCAACAGTTAGAACTGGACATGGAACAACAGACTGGTTCCAAATAGGAAAAGGAGTACGTCAAGGCTGTATATTGTCACCCTGCTTATTTAACTTCTATGCAGAGTACACCATGAGAAACGCTGGACTGGAAGAAACACAAGCTGGAATCAAGATTGCCAGGAGAAAAATCAATGACCTCAGATATACAGATGACACCACCCTTATGGCAGAAAGTGAAGAGGAGTTAAAAAGCCTCTTGATGAAAGTGAAAGAAGAGAGTGAAAAAGTTGGCTTGAAGCTCAACATTCAGAAAACGAAGATCATGGCAATGGGGAAACAGTAGAAACAATGTCAGACTTTATTTTTTGGGGCTCCAAAATCACTGCAGATGGTGACTGAAGCCATGAAATTAAAAGACGTTTACTCCTCGGAGGAAAGGTTATGACCAACCTAGATAGCATATTGAAAAGCAGAGACATTACTTTGCCGACTAAGGTCCGCCTAGTCAAGGCTATGGTTTTTCCTGTGGTCATGTATGGATGTGAGAGTTGAACTGTGAAGAAGGCTGAGCGCCAAAGAATTGATGCATTTGAACTGTGGTGTTAGAGAAGGCTCTTGAGAGTCCCTTGGACTGCAAGGAGATCCAACCAGTCCATTCTAAAGGAGATCAGCCCTGGGATTTCTTTGGAAGGAATGATGCTAAAGTTGAAACTCCAGTACTTTGGACACCTCATGCGTAGAGTTGACTCATTGGAAAAGACTCTGATGCTGGGAGGGATTGGGGGCAGGAGGAGAAGGGGATGACAGAGGATGAGATAGCTGGATGGGATCACTGACTCGATGGACGTGAGTCTGAGTGAACTCCGGGAGCTGGTGATGGACAGGGAGGCCTGGCGTGCTGTGATTCACGGGGTCTCAAAGAGTCGGACACGACTGAGCGACTGAACTGAACTGAACTGAAGGCCACTGTTGTACTACAAAGACTGAGTAATTACCCTTGAGACTAATATATACTGGTGACTTCTCTGGTGGCTCAGATGGTAAAGCATCTGCCTACAATGCAGGAGACCCAGGTTCGATCCCTGGGTCAGAAAGATCCCCTGGAGAAGGAAATAACAACCCACTCCAGTGCTCTTGTCTGGAAAATCCCATGGACAAAGGAGCCTGGTAGGCTACAGTCCCTGGGGTCGCAAAGAGTCAGACACGACTGAGCAACTGAGTGCACACACACACACACACACACACACACACACACACACACACATATACACACATATATACACGTATCCCACAAAGTCACAGATATTTAGTATCTGGCCCTTTGCAAAGCTTACTAAATCTTGTTATTAAATTGGTCAACACAACAGTTATTCAAATTGTTAGGTCAAATAAGTTAGAGAAATAAAATTAAATAATTTTCTTAAGGCAGACCTCAGAGCCTGTGATTCCTATTACATGCATTCCTATTATGTATTACTAATTTTCATGTTCCCCAATATTCTTGGTCACTGGAAATTTTTAATGGACTGCATCTCATGCCTAGTTGCCTGAGGATCACCAGGTTGGCCAATTGTTGATTTAGTGAAGTGTGTGGAGAAAAAAAAAAAAAAACAACAACAACTGAATTGCAGTTTCTCCTTTAAAGTACTGCCCTCTTTTGATAATATTTAACTCTCTGTGAATTGACATATTATTCTAGTGATTTTCTCTTATACAATTAAGCCCCTTAGCAAACTGACCCATGGTAAAAGGACCACTTAATCTTCCTTCAGGTAAAAGTAGCAATGTACCATGTACTATAAACAAGTAAGGCAGTAATTATCTCAATGATGTGGATAATTAGCATCAAAACAACAGCAAATGTACTTGAGGGGAAAAATTACAATCACACATTTAAAATTACTTGTGTGTGTTAGTTGCTTACCCATGTCTCTTTGCAACCTAATGGTCTGGTGCCTGCCAGGCTCCACTGTCCGTAGAATTTCCCAGGGAGAAATACTGGAGTGGATTGCCATTTTCTCCTCCAGAGGATCTTCCTGACCCAGGGGTTGAACCCAGGTCTCCTGCATTGAAGGTAGATGCTATGCTGTCTGAGTCACCAGGGAAGCCCAATTACTTAAAGGGAGACGGGAGGGAGGTTCAAAAGAGAGGGGATATATGTATACCTATGGCTGATTCATGTTGAGGTTTGACAGAAAACAACAAAATTCTGTAAAATAATTATCCTTACACTAAAAAATAAATTAATTTTTAAAAAATGGACATGTGAGCAAAAAAAAAAATCTAATATAAATTGAGCCACTAATACGTAATACCAGGTTTAGGCACATTAATATGATTTATTACACAATTAATAACCCAATTAGATGTAGAAACTAATTCCTATATTTTCTGATTAGTTCTTACATTACTGCTTTGTTCAGTTCTTCCCTTAAGAAAATACAGTTTGCTTCATTTATATTCTTTTAGACATTTTTCCTTCAACTTAAGTAAACATGTTGATCATGTAATAAGGTGCTAATTCAAAATATATTATTTTCTCAGAGGCTTAAAAATGTGCAGTTTACTTTGTTATTTCATTCATTTAACCTAATACGTGATACAAACAAAATGATAATTAATTTAACACACGCATAATCCAAAGAGACTATCTAGGATTATCTCACAAAGGTAAATTCAGTATGTAAAGATCCGTAGCCTCAGATTTATAAATCATGCAACTCATTTACTATAACCCCAAATGCCTTCCGATTATAAGAGGAGAGACAGCAGTGTAGTAGAACCTATTCTGATTTTGGAGTCAGACTCCAGTTTAAAACTTTGTCCTTTGTTCTTCCAACTTCATTTTTTAAGTGGGCAAAAGTCTTCTGAAAAGTAAAGCCTGAGTACTTTGGCACTCGGTATTAAATGAAGTACACAGGGAACTTTATCCCACAATTTGGCAGTGGTACAGATTTCACCTATTTCTCATAAAGTTCCTTCATTGATGGTCTCTAAAATATTCTCTGTGTTCCAAGTTTGTTTCCTTGTCCTATTATTACAATTGAAAACACTATTAGTAATACCTATAAATGGAATATGTCCTTGAATACCTTACCTGCTAAGCATATTTATTTAATAATTATAAAATTATTTGTAATATATAAATAAGATATACACAGTGCTTTAAGATGAAAAATAAATAATAAAATCTGAGCATAGGGAAGGTAACAGCTTATCAAACAAACAGTTGAGATACATACTGAGGAAGTTTTTGCAAAATTACTAAAGTCCTTTTCAACTTGATTATATCCCTGGTAATTTGTTGCAGAAGAGTGCCAAAAGTGTTATCAGTTACTCAGGGAAATAAACAAATATTCTTTACACTAAAGTCAGGATGCATGCATGTGTGCACATGTGCACACGCACACACACACACACACACACAAAGAATTTCCCTAAAATCTCAAAAAGGGAAAATTAAAATATGTTCTATATTTTTAAGGATAATCTTTTGATATATAAACAGAACTATAATGGCCTCATCCTTATTATTCAATATTTGAACAGACTTCTACCATACAAGTTACGTAGAGAGAGGCACATGAAAAATACTTATTCTCATGCTTCATGGAATTTATTATACTGAAAGGTAGAGAACTAAGAGTGATTACATATGACAGTGTTTGTGCTAGAAACTGAACCTGCTCTAAGAATACCCGCCTGTCTCTACCTACGCACATATGCAAACACATGACTTTGTATGTTAATATATGCTAATAATTGAAATAATAAGCTATACACACATTTTCTTGGAATAGTCAGAGAGAAAATTCACTGGAATTTATCATGGACTACGAATAGCAAGAAACTTTAGGACAGGAAACTAGTCTTTCCAATGATTATTTTCAAGATTTTATGAAGTCATTAACAAAATGAAAATTAATTTTTTTTAATGTGAAAGTGTATCATCTGAAATATATGGTTCCACAGAAATTTAAATATACCTATATGAGGAATAATGCTATTGTTGGAATTATAAGGTCTCATGTACATTTAAATATACTTACAGACATATCTTATGTATACACTTAAAGCAGCCCTTTTAAAACTTAAGATTATCTATAAAATGAATTCATAATTACTGACAAGAGAAAATTACTTCAACTCTCTATTTTCAAAATTCTATTAATTCTCTCACTAAATGGCTTTTAATGTCACATTTATAATTTTATAGTAAAATTATAACATTGCAAATTTGTTGCTATTGTTAATCTTTTAAAATATTGATGTAGCAAACATTCATGAAGTACCTACTACACCCCAGCAATAAGATAGATGCTATAAATACAGTGGTGGACAAGAGAGAGAGGTTCTCTATCTTTCAGTAACCCACATTCTGCTAGGAGTGAGAGGATTTCAATAATAAACAGGCATGTGTATACAGACAAGTTTTTTTCACGAATTGCAGATTCATGTAATTCTTCTTTAAAAACATTTGTTTTTCTAAATCATCATATTCTACTTTTAATTGAGGTCTTTAAATGTAAGTTTCATCCATTGCTACCTCAATTTGAAACAAATAGTCTATTTACCTACTTCCATAAGTTTCTATCTTTGGTTCTATTTTCACAGATTTAAAATATTATTAGACCACAAAATATACTTCTCCTTGCTTTCACTGAAGCTATTATTAGCCAAATTTTATCTTAATTCCTATTTTGTTACTCTAAACTTCCAAAAGCTATTTCTTCTACAATCAAAGCACAAGCTTCACTTGAAAAATACATAAAAGAAAATTGATTTTCATCCTGAAAATGTCAAACTTCTGCCTATAATACTCTGCTAAGATTTTCTGAAACAGTAAAGTTCAAAAAGAGCCATGGACCTGATGGCCCTTTGACACATGATGATGGATTCAATGTGTCTACGACCGTACTGCCAGAATGTCCTCCAAGAGAATGAGACAATCAATGAAGAAAAAAAATCTAAACGGGCTGAATGCTTGCTTGTTTTAAATGAATTAAAAGAAAAATACTGGTCTTTCACTTCCTCTGGGGAAAGAGTTTTATAAATTCTGTGATTAACTTGTTTCTCTCTTTCTGGCTTTGATGACTCAGATAATGCCTAAAAGTTAAACTCTGTATATAGATAATAAACTTAAAATATAGCTGCTATGTATTGTTCTTCTCCAAAAGAGAAGGAAAATATTATGAAATTTTAAGAAAAAACATAAACATTACTCACCCTTGTGTCTTGTCTTTCCCTCATCCAATGATCCTGGCAACTTCAATTGTGTCTAGTGAATAATGCTTCCATTTTCCTATAGGATAGAGTTATTGGTCAATGACACATCAAAGCAAAGACTTTATTCAGATACAGAATATAGGAGCAGTTCATTTTCTAATATATTATACTTAGGTTTACAATGAATTAATGCAAATTCTGACAAGTAAATTGTGCAGTCATAACTTAAGTTTCGGAGAAGGCAATGGCACCCCACTCCAGCACTCTTGCCTGGAAAATCCCACGGACAGAGGAGCCTGGTGGGCCGCAGTCCATGGGGTCGCTAAGAATCGGACACCACTGAGCGACTTCGCTTTCACTTTTCACTTTTATGCCTTGGAGAAGAAAAGCAACCCACTCCAGTGTTCTTCCCTGGAGAATCCCAGGGACGGGGGAGCCTCATGGGCTGCCATCTATGGCGTCGCACAGAGTCGGACACGACTGAAGCGACTTAGCAGCAACAGCAACTTAAGTTTTGCAAGCGTCACACTTCTGATTGAAAACTTAACTCTCAGAATGCGTACCAACACAAATGCTCCATAAATGTTCTTTACATGAAAAACAAAATTTCACTCTCATCTGCAAATTTTATGCCATGTGACCAGAGTCCTAATAAGGAAGCACAGTATAAATTCTCCTTTAGTGACACTAAAAATATGGTTTTTATAGTATGGTAAATAGATGCAAGACAATTAAGAACAACTATATAGATTGAAGATTACTTTTGGGTCTATAGCAATTTTAGTTTTCAGAATGTTAAAGAATACTGTTATTTCCTTTAGGTTCACAAATTTTGTACCTATGCTTTATGAAAGATGAAATGGATGATTTATGCTAATATAATGAAAAGTCTTAAGACATTTCAGCTACTGTCATTACTGCTACTAAATTTTAATCTTCCTCAAAATTGAAGACTTTGTTTTAATTATTCACAGTTCTCACAGTTCTGTTAGCACTGCATTGAGTGTATATATATATATATAGCAGGAAATACAGACACACATAAATGGAAACAGCTATAGTTTGTTTGAAACACCTAAATGTGTTCCCTTGAAATTCTGAAGTAGATATGAGGTTGACAAATGCTCTTCATTTATAAAGCACAAAAGTAATGATTTGTTTCTCAAAACTAAACTTTGCTTGTGAACTACTCAATAAGTAGAGATAAATACATAAAAATTACATTTTGAAATAGTACTTCTAAAATGATCTACATTAAATAGCAGAAGGTAAATAACATGCAAAAGGAGATAATTTTTTATAAAAATTTAGAGCACACAATTGAAATTTTAAAAATATTGTGTTTACTTGAACATATTAAGATTTGTATATAAAATAAAAATTAAGAATGCATAAAAGTGAATTTTATACATCTTTAGGAACGAGGGACTATATAACTTCAAGGAAAAAATAAATTAGGACAGTTTCCTTTTTTTTTTAATTAAGCAGTATGTTAATCTATTTTTTCACAATAAATATAAGCTTAACATCAGTATATAAAACATATCAGTTGAATCTTTGTAGTGAGATTATAGATGGGGCTTGTTATGGTCTTCAATATTTATACCTGCACCTGCCAAGCCCACTTTGGTCCCTTGGCAGTATCTGTGATATTTCTGTAAAGCTCTATGGCCTCATGGAATGTATTTTGGAAACTCCTGACATAGATAATTTCGTAACAGACTTTAATAAAAGCTCTAAAAAGGATATGCCACCTTATTTTTTTTAATCAACAATGATTGTACTAAAAGGACAAATATTATAGTGATTTCCTTAATGTACATAGGCTCTGAGTACAGTGCCATAGATGAAAAATGACTCAGGTTTTCCCTAGAAAGTTGCTATTCACTTCTGAATAACGCTAAACCCTCAATTAATCCCAATCTAAATAAATCACATTTCACTGTACTTTGGGTCTATTTGGCAATACAGTGGTGTTGCTCAGGGGTTTCTGAGTAATGATTATACATTATAAAATATAAAAGAAAGTGAAGAAGTTTTAAAAATTAATATTTAAGGTATTGAATGCCTCCAGACATGGAGACAACAGTTGAATGAAATGGAAAATTTGAACAATTTTAGCAAATATAAATTATATATAAAAAATTCAATTTTGTTTGACTGTGACTATATGTTATCATTATACTTTCAAAGGTCAAATAATTACTTAAAATTTCAATTTAATACTTACATCATCAGTCCTAGTTTTGAGAAGTTATAAATCAGAGCTTATATCCAGAGTGAAGTTTTTAAAAAAATAATTTCTACATTTACTAAAATTAAGAGGTAGAATAAAAGTGACATCTCAGGTTAGTACCAGCTCCTGAGGTAGTTCATTTATCATGACTATAAAAAAAATTTAAAACCTAATTTTCTAGATTGATACTTTGATAATACCTCCCCTAGAGGTGTATGTTCAGTTCAGTTCAATTCAGCCACTCAGTCATGTCTGACTCTGCAACACCATGGACTGCAGCACTCCAGGCACACACACAACGTCACACAGCTCTTTGGAAACATGTTATCTAATGAACACAAACTAATACTAGAATTACTAACTATGAAAACTGTTTGCTTTTTAAAGTCTTATTCTTGATTGGCCTCTGTAATATCTGGGATGTAGTAATGCAGTATTCAATCAATGAGATAGTTTAACTGCATTTCAGCTCCTAAACAGTGCCAGTAAATAAATGCACAACCATAGACACATTTATGGTGTGATCTAATTAAGCAACCACTCTACCCTGACAATACCTGAATAAGAAAGCTGTTTGATATTTATTAAGGTAAAAGATTGGTATGTTTCAAGAATGGAATTTCAATCTCTGAAAACTCCATTCATAATAGAGTGACACTTTGAATTCTGAATCCAATATAAACACTAAAGAAGTTAAAATTGATAAAAATACAAAAGTATGCATTGCTATTGTTTCATCTTTTAATAATCATCACAACTACTCCATCCAGTTTCATAAAATCCCTTCATATTTTAAGTCATGATATAGTAAAGCAGAATCACACAATGGGAGGAGTGTTGTCAGCCCACTTTACTGTTTGGCATTTGACAAAGTTCTCTATCAAACTATGCTCTTATTTATTGATTTATAAAGTCAGTATGTTGTACCTGACCATTTCTAATATGTCTTACACATCTGTGATTCAAGACCATGTAGTTTTAAGTCAGAAGTGGACGCTGGCTTCAACTCAAGAGTTAATAGCAGTCATTTGATAGTGAACATTTATGTGAATGAGGATTTGATTACTGGTCTGGGAAAGGATGCTGTGTTCAGGATGTGGGATGGCTGAGTAGCGGTGATCTGTGTCACAAAACTGTCACATCTGAAGTGGATTTAACCAGAAAGAAGTTAAAGTAAGACTCTTTCAGTGATAGAAAATACCTCCTTGAATTCAAGTGATAAAACCATTTAAATTGGAGAACTATTTTGAATATTTCACTTCAAACCTTTTAGAGAAGATAACATAAATTCCTCCTGGTTGTCATGAAATAGATTTCATTTATCTGCTTAAAAACCCAGAGATTCTGAAAAAAAAAAAAATCAAAAGTTTTATATTGCATTCATTTTTCTTAAAAGCCCTTAAAATTGTAGTTTCAGTGACATAAGAAATATAAACCACCAGACTTCCCTGGTGGCTCAGTGATACAGAATCTGCCTTCAGTGTAGCAGACTGGGGTTCAATCCCTAGGTCAGAGAAGATCCCCTGGGGAAGGGAACGGCAACCCACTCCAGTACTGTTTTCTAGGAGAGAGTAGCCTAATGGGCTATACAGTCCATTCTGACTCCACAAAGAGTCAGACACAACTACTAAAAAACAACAAACAAAGAAATATGTAATAGCTATTGTTAATCAGAAGAATAAGTTTATATTTCAAACAAAAACACTAGTATATAATAAAGAAGTTGAATAGACCAAAAGAAAATAGATTTTTTATGAAAAGAAATTCTTAGTCACTATATTTATCAAGGTCATTTTTAAACCTAGGTAAACATCTAACCAAAATATTATGATTTTTTTCAAGATAAAGCAAAAAACATGTTTAAATTAAGGAATGGTCTTTGATTTTTTACAAATAGTTTTAACTTAGTCAAAGATAGGCATAAAATTCTAGAAAAAGCTGTTAAGTGAACAGGGCTTTGTTTGTGAACAAAGCGATTAATATATGACTTTGCAGAAAGGTTAGTGACTATTGTGCATAACAAGATGCTCAATGAATGGCCACTTCAGAGTATTTGGATATTATAAATCATTACAATACCAGTTTGAAATCTAAAAGACCTTCTAATCCTCAGCATGCTACAATAACTCCATGAAATTATTTTTGGCATAGTTCAAGAGTGCACATCTCATCATTACTTTTTCCTACTGAGAAAGCTCACATAGAACACATCATTTTTTAAATTACATTTTATAGAATATTTATGGTATTGTTAGAACATAACAAAAATTCAAAGGTGCAAAAAAAGGAGAGATGGAGTTTATGTATATTAAAATAAAGGCAGGATTTAAACATGTATACTATTAGACATTTTTCTTTTAGATTGTCTTTGCATGAGAGAGCATTTATTAGAAAAAATTATTGTTTTTTGCAAGATAGAAACTGCTTCACAAGTTCTAAAAGCCTTTTAAATACAAAGATCTACAAAAATGATTTATCTTATGCAAACTTCAGTGAAAGTCAGCTGAGGCATATTTCAGAGATTACTCAGACTCTATTGCATACTTTCTCAGGAAAACAGCCATATTACATTTAACAAATTCTGAGGAAATGTAAGAATTCCTGTAGATAACAGATTATGCTTTGTAATTGGCAATTAAAAAAATACTGTAGAATTCTTACATACTTTTTTTAAGGTTTTTCTTTACCTCCAGTGGTTCAATGAATCTCTGCATTTAAATTGGCAAAGCCCAAGTAAAACCTTAGTATATTATGGGGGTAAAATGACAAAATTGGAATCAACTTTGCTTCTCTGTTAAAAAGAAAATATGTTTGACTACATGAATGAGACTCTCTACTTTTTTAGGTGTCATACACATAATCAAGCATATTTTCTTTCTGATGCAGACAGCCAGCTCATTGGAAAAGACCCTGATGCTGGGAAAGACTGAGGGGAGAGGAGAAGGGGGCAACAGAACATGAGATGGTTGGAAGGCATCACTGATTCAATGGACATGAACTCGGGTAAACTCCAGGAAACGGTGACGGACAGGGAAGCTTGGTGTGCTGCAGTCCACAGGGTCACAAAGAGTTGGACACCACTTGGCAACTAAACAACAATGTGTACGTCTATGTGTATGTAAGGATGTGGGTGAAGGAGACTGCATATATGAATATCTTTCCTAAGGATTATGATAACCATCCTTTATGGTTATCTTAATAGTAAAGAATAGGCCTACAATACAGGAGACTGGTGTTTGATCCCTGGGTTGGGAAGATCCCCTGGAGAAAGGAATGGCAACCCACTCCAGTATGCTTGCCTGGAGAATTTCATGGACAGTAGAGACTGGTGGGCTATGGTCCATGGGGTCACAAAGAGTAGTACACAACTGAGTGACTAACCCTTCCACCTTAGGATATATTTTAGTATATTAGGATATATATTATCCTAATGACTAACAATGCCATCCATTGCTCTCCAACTTTCCGAGATTTAGCTAGTCTCACAGAAAATACAGCATGCTTGGGGCTGGTGCATGGGGATGACCCAGAGAGATGTTATGGGGAGGGAGGTAGGAGGGGGGTTCATGTTTGGGAACGCATGTAAGAATTAAAGATTAAAAAAAAAAAAAAAAAAAAACCAACAACAAAAAAAAGCATAGCTAAATTCATAGGTAAAAATCATTAAACTAATTAAATAAGGAGGGTGTTAGACTGAGATTGATACTGCTCTGACTCTGAGGCTGCCTATAAGCAAAACAAAATCTACTTCTGTGAATGCCTTGAGGTTATGAAATCAAACCCAAGGATAACCAATCACAAACAGCCAATGAAGCTTTAAGCTATAGCTAGTCAATAAAGTCCTTACTTTGAATATGTCTTTTCTCCATAAAATTCTCTCTTCAAACTCCTGTTAGTGGAATGTTCCTAAGAATTTCCAGTTTAGTCTTGCCCTCTTTGAATCAACGAATGCTCAAATAAACTTTTAAAAATTTTACTATTTGTTGTTTTATCTTTTTAAAAACTCACATGACATTTTAAAATTTGTATTTTTGAAATAGGTAAGTAGGTGAAGGTTCTAATAAGCTTGGTATTTCTATTGTTTTCTATCCATGTGTGCTACAGTCAATGGGGTCACAAAGAGTCGGACACCGCTTGGCAACTGAACAACAAAAATGTGTATGTCTATGTACATGTAAGAATGTGGGTGAAGGATGTGTATGTAAGGATGTGACTGTATATATGAATATCCTTCTTAAAGGATTATGATAACCATCCTTTATGGTTATCTTAACATTAAACAATGTGCCTGCAACACAGGAGACTGGTGTTTGATCCCTAGGTTAGGAAAACCCCAACTTTTATCTATTCTATAATGTTTTACATGTTAACAATATTGTATTGGTTGCATTTTTTTGTAAATTTGCTTTCTCAGCTCATAGCATGCCTTTGGAGGTTGCAGAATGCCTCAAAACATGTCACTTTTGAGCTAAAGTCACACACACAATAAAAACTACAAACATACAAAGAACACTCTAAACTTTCTTCTTTTTCTAAAATGTAGGAGATGAAATTTACATGTGAAAAATAGTCTCCCTGTTCCAGGAGAAACATAATATTCTTAATATTAATATCAACAGGAAAGAAAGCGAAAACCAAGGAAATTCTCTATAAGGTGACATTGTTAGAATAATTCTTATTCTCTAAATTATGAATTTGAGATTAACACAGACATACGACTATATATAATATAGATAACAAGGACCTACTATATGGCATAGGGAACTCTATTCAACATCCTGTAGTAATCTACATGGGAAAAGAATCTGAAAAAATTAATTAATTTTCTGTTACAACCAAAACTAACATAACATTGTATATTAACTGTAATATAAAATAAAAAAATTAAAGCTGCCAAATAATCCAGAAAAAAGTAAAGTTTATAATTTGAAAAATAAATTTTTATCTTCATTTAGCCTCTCAACACGGTTTAGGTGGCTCAGGGTAAGAATCCATCTGCAATGCAGAAGATGCGGATTCTATCTCTGGGTCGAGAAGATCCCCTGTAGAAGGAAATGGCAACCCACTCCAGTATTCTTGCCTAGGTAGTGTCATAGACAGAGGAGCCTGGCAGGCTATAGTCAATGGGCTCACAAAAGCATCAGACATGACTGAGCAAGGAAACAACAAAATGGCTTTGTTACTTTTTCACATATGTTTCTCTTTGTTCAAACTTCTATAAAGGCATGTGAAATTTGTGCAGGAGAAAACCCCTAAGAGGACAGATGCAAAAATTTGCCTCCCCATACACTTTGATCTTATACCATTTGACAGAATTATTAAATTATTATACACTGAAAATACTTGCATTCATTTTTATTCCTGTAAACTGAAAATGAGTTTAGTGCATAAATCTGATGTTCACTTCTATTTATTTTTAAATTAGAAAATTAGAAAATTTAAACCAAATTGTCTAATTCACCTGAAATTGATTCTGACATAAAGTGTTAATGGGTCCAAAAGTATGAATTGTTACATTCAAAATTTTATTTCACACTTTGCCATATAGTTTGCAAACTCATCATGGAAACCTTAACATCTAATTTTACAGATACATATTTTGATCTTTGTTTGAAAAGTAGAATTTTATTCTCAAATCTTTACTAATGGAATATTACTGTGTAACTACTCTTAACTACAATGACATTAAATCTACTATAAAATTGACATTTTTTAATATAATTTTTACAGAGTACTTTCAGCTTGGTATATAGATGTGAAAGGTGCTAACAATTTGAATTAAATACTGCCAGTCAAAATCTTTAAAATATCTAAATCTCAGGTAAGTTGTGTGGAAGACACAAAGAATCAGAGATGCAAATCCCTGTTCTTGGAAAGTTTACCAGTTGAGATCAGTAGGTTTTTGCCCACATGAATTAATAATTATAATTTAAGGCAGACTATAATAAATTATCAGAACTGTGTCAACCACTGAAGAGAATCAGGGAGTGGAAAAGACAGGAAGAAGTCCTGAGACATCTTCAAAGACCACTGAGATCTTCGATAGGGCTCTGGCAGTTGATAAATTTCACAAGAGAAGTAAAAAGTGAAAAAAGAGGGAATCAGAATTAATCAATACCCAAAGCAGGGAAATATGAGCTCTACTAATAATGTGGTTTCTCTTCAGTTGTACAAGGTGTAGAAAAATTGGGGGACAGATTGTGAAAGGCCTACCTGCAATGCCCCAAGAGCCTGGATACTGTAATTTTGAGACAGAAGATGTTAAGTTGATAGTTTCCAATAGGAGATAGGTAAACATTAATCCAGGAAATTAAGCTATTAGCACAAATTCATTATTAAAGGGGATGACAGTAGGAGACAATTGCATTCAATCATGCACTTACTTTTTCACCCATTCAGCAGCGATTTATAAGTACCTGCTGTGAATCAAGCATTGTTCTGAGTTTGCACCCACAGAAATTAATAGACTGCAATAACTTGGTAAGATTTATCTGTCATGCATGAGATGTGAAGATATTTTTCTAACATGACAACAACAATAACAAAAACACAAATAAACCATAAAACAGTAGACTGTAAATGTGGGTAGACATTTATAAAATTAGTTTCATAGTAAAACATCTTGAAAGTAAATCAAATTCCATGCTGAAAAAAATATGTACAACTAATTTTTCAGTTCCAGGCTTCATTTTCCAAAAATATCAATAATCCCCATGGATGAATAAGACTATGTCATAAACACATGGGCAATTATTCAAGTTTTTCTCACTCTGTCTTATAGTATTGATATAATGCCCCTCTCCACCCTTTCCGGGTACTTCACTTTTTTGTTTGTTTTCGGTAAACATTCATATTAGAAGAAATCAACCCTGAATATTTTTTGGAAGGACTGATGTTGAAGCTAAAGCTCCAACAATTTGGCCATCTGATGTGAAGAACTGGCACACTGGGAAAGAGCCTGATGATGGGAAAGATTGAAGGCAAAAGAAGGGAGCAGCAGAGGATGAGATGGTTAGGTAACATCACTGACTCAGTTTGAGCAAATTGACGTGAATCTGAGCAAACTCTAGGAGATAGTGGAGGACAAAGGAGCCTGAGGTATTGCAGCTCTTGGGGGTCACACAAAGTCAGACAAGACTTAGTGACTGAACAACGACAACAATTCATATAGCAATTATTCTTTGCTAAATTTATGTTAGCCCATGGGAAACTTTCTGTTACTTGGATGTCAATGAAACATTATTGTGTAACTATTCTCAAGTAGTTACATTCTAGTAAGGGGAAACACAGTGAGAAAAAACTATTTATAAACTTGCAAGGAAATTGACTTTTAAGAGATTGTGTCAGAGCCTAAGATAACAACTCTGGGAAATGGCACTTACTTCAGACAGTAGAACAAGACAGAGTGATCTGGTGAAGTGATATTTAAACTGAAGCCTAAAGTATGTGAAGATGATAGACATTTGAGCAACAACCAGTTCAGGCAACCTGAATAAGACAAGGTAAAACCATGCTGTAAAAAAATAAAACCGTTTCAAATGCTATGCTTTATGATTCATTGAATTTTGGTAAGTACATTAAAATAACTGTTTGCTTTTAGTTTTAATACTGAAATTTTTAAATCATTTTGAAGGAATGGTTTCAAAAAGAGTTTGAGGGTGGGATGATATGGGAGAATGGCATTCTATCATGTATACTATCATGTAAGAATTGAATCGCTAGTCTATGTCTGACGCAGGATATAGCATGCTTGGGGCTGGTGCATGGGGATGACCCACAGAGATGTTATGGGGAGGGAGGTGGGAGGGGGGTTCATGTTTGGGAACACATGTAAGAATTAAAGATTTTAAAATTTAAAAAAAAATTAAAAAAAAAAAAAGAGTTTTACATCCTAGTGTCTTCACAGCTATAGTCTTTGAAATAGAAACCTGATAAGACACGGCTTCTAAAAATGTATTTATAAAAATGAGACAGAAAACAAAAATTATAACATATATTTCAGGTTTTCTTTATAGTTCATGTGTTTTATGTTTCTTAACATATATAACACGTTTCTATTCTAGTTATTCATTTTCTATTCTAGTTATTCTATTTCTATTCTAGTTACATTAATTTTGCATATGTAAGATATTAATAGTTGACATACTGGGTTAATCAGATTCTAGCTTATGATCATTAAACAAATGGGTTTTCTGAAGTAATTTACTGAGTTCCCTTTAAACTGTGGTTAATTTACAGGCTTTTATTAAAACATACTAGTTGATTCTTTTCTATTTATGGTGTTACTGTATTATACATCTTAGTTATGTGTTAGGGCAAAATTGGCACCTTGAATCATAATTATATCAGACTAATGCATTTGTCTGTATATAAATCCTGGTTAACAGGAACTTAAACATTAACCTTTTACATGTGTCAGTATTCAAGGACCAAGTTTATTGACAATAATTATCTGAGAATACAAATATTTTTAAAATTTTAGAACCATTTAAGGTAGCAGGCTAAAATTTAAGGGCGCTGTGTGCGCTGTGCTTAGCTGCTCAGTCATGTTTGACACTTTGCGACCCCATAGACTGCAGCCCACCAGGCTCGTCTGTCCATGGGGATTCTGCAGGCAAGAACACTGGAGTTGGTTGCCATGCCCTCCTTGAGGGGATCTTCCTAACCCAGGGATCGAATCCAGGTCTCCTGCATTGCAGATGAATTCTTACCCACTGAGCCACCAGGGACATCCTACATGAATCAAAATGTTATTGTGTGTTATAAATGTATACAGGGCATTATAAAAAACTTATACTGCATTTCATGTTGAACCATTTAAGGACAGGCTGGATGAAATTTAGTTTAAAAATTACAAGTTTTGAACCTAAATATTATTTTGAAGTCTCTTTTCTTATGAATTTTTAAAAATAAATAGATGTTTAAAAAGTATTCTATCATTTACAAATTTCAGATGTCATAATACAATTTTTGAAGCAGTATTATTGCATGTATGCCATCTGCCGCTCACTCCTTACTGGACTTAAGTCTATTGTCATGTTACTTTCTTTGGCAGGATTATCCTTTGCTCAGAGTTCTTTGGTGAATGAAGGGAGGGCCCAGAGTTTTGGTCTGATCAAGTGGACCTTGTGTAACACACAATCTGGTAAAAAACAGATAATCTTTGTCATTATGAAGTTCAAGTGTTTCTCTAGCATGGTGGTACTTATATGTAGGCTCTAAGGAAATTTAGTAACCCTGATGTGTGAGATATTTTATTGTTACATATTTAGAAACAAAACAAATTTATACCAATAACAAGCAAATAAAAAAGATTAAAAAAAATTTAACCTGACTTAGAATGTAAAATTACCTTTTGCTCTACTTCTTTGTATTCAGCATCAAGATATACATATACACTTACCACCTAAACACACACACACACACACCCTCATATGTACGTATCTTTACACAAGCACACAACATACATTGCTTCATAACAGATTCTTCAATCAGAGTATGTGGAATAAATCTTGGTTCTGTCCCTGAATATCTGCAAACTTGGGCAGGTCATTTATCCTCTCTGTCTTCACTTTCATCATCCATAAACATGTCTGTAGAGCTGTACAATCCACATTGCTATAGAACTAAGTGAATCAGTGTATGGAAATCACCTAGAATGGTGCTTCATAAATAGTAATCTCTAAGCAAATGTTAAATGATATCATTACCACTACTCTTTGAATATATAGCAGCAGAAAAATTCTCAGGAGAGAAAATAGAAGATAACTGGGGTTTTGCTGGAAAGACAAGAATGATTTAAATTTTGTTTGTAGAAATGTACTGATACATTAGGAAAGTTAGGAAAATCACGCAGCAAGACTGTGTGACAAAAAGCTGATAAGACAGGAAGAAAGAGAGGACAAGCATTAAGTTTTTTGTGACTTGAAAGGCAAAGTGAATAGGAACACAGCTGTGAGGCATGCCCAGGAGGCTGAAGAGTACCTGAAGCGTGATGCCAGGAACCCTGAGCCACTGGCTGCAAAGAGCTCAGCATCCTCGCGGAGGGACAGAGTGCATACCTGTCATGCTTCCCCAAGTCAGAGAGAGCAGAAGATGGCAGCCCTGGAGGAGGTCAAGCCACAGCTAAAGGAGGACAGCAGAGGCTCCAGGAGAAAGGCCGCCTGAACCATTGAAAGGTGCTGGGGGAGAAGGAGGCAGACAACTAGACAGCCTAGTGATGGCAGTGCGAACACACTACGTGGTGACCACAACCACTACGGAGCGACCTGGACCTGTTGTGTCTGGCTGCTCTGACAGTGTCATCTGAGCACAGGGCTGGGGGACGGGTCTAGGGAAGCAGCTTCATCATGGAAAAGCCGAGCTGAGCCTTACCCAGGAGGTTCAGGGCTCTCTGCTATGCTAGAGGACCTCCTCTCTCCTAGAACTGCCATATGTGCAAACTCAGTTGCAAAAAAAGAGGTCAGTGGCAATATCTGTGAAGGCCCAAGACTCTACCAAGTGCCACTCATATTGTCCAGATCCAGCTGACAGGTAAAGCGGCTAGGAATATGCCCTGAGAAAAACCCCTGCCCAGCCTGGATTGCTTGGACCTGTCCTGTCTCAGCTTGGTTGTTCCCCTAACCACCAGCTCTGAAGTGATCTTGCCATAGCCTCAGGTCCGGATGCTAGGACCTCTCCAGATGGAGCAGGCAGCTAAAAGCTGACCTCTTCTGGGAGGAATTTTCAGAGCCAACTTTCACCCCCTTTTCCAAGGGCAGGCTTTTAGGATGGTGCTAATGGTCCGGGAGAATGGGTCCATCCATAACTCTCCAATGCATTCCCTGTGGGTGGGGGAAGGTAGTATTAGATCTGCACTCCCTAGAAGAGTTGGAGACCCATGTCACCACAGGTAGAATTCAAAGGCCACTTGGTCCTCTGAAAATGGGAAAGCTGGGGCACTGTGGGTGAACAGCTCTGGGCTCTTTTTTGGTTGAGACTTTAGGCTTGTCCCTTCTTCTTGGCCTTTTTCGTCTCCTCAGTTGAAACTGAGGTTGTGGAAGCAGATGCGTTCTGAACAATTTCCCGTTCTCAAACTTGGGCAGCTTCCCCAGGCTTCCACAGATTCCAGACTGTTTAAAAACTCCACGTAGTTTTTAAAAGAAAGTGCTATGAACACTTACAAATTAGCTAAAGAAAAGGAATTAAACTTAAAAATTAACACTAAATCAAACTTTTACATCTCTCTCTTTGAGGGGAAAAAAAAGGTACAATAGCAAAATCCAAATTTTTATTTTTATTTTATTAATTGGAAAAAATGTGATATATATTATTAAATGAATGGTTAAGACATTCTAGGTATTGAGTGAAGTATATTACATCTGGGAAGATCACACATTTTTTTTTTGTCCTGCACAGTCCTAGTCCCTTATATTTCTGATGTCACTTTTTGTTTAGCTTTTGCCTCAGATTTCTCAATAATTAACAAAATGTTACTATTAGTAGACAGATAAAAACACGTCAGGATTATTTTGCTAGATCTCCACTTTGTAACTCCAGTTGTGAAAACACAAATGGGTGAAAAACAATTTTCTCACTTTATGGTTAAAAAAGTAATAAATAAGCTAGAAAAGACATCTCTTTTCCTGATCCCTTCTAGACAAGGTAACTCCAGCAGTATTTCATAGACAGCACATACAGCCCTCCACTGTTTAAAAAGAACATAGTGATTGAAGTATTCAAAGCCATCATCTAAGACTGCCCACTTAGCTGACCAGGCAGATGGGGCCATAGTCTCTGCCATAGTCTGTGAGATACTTGAAATCACAAGGCACAGATGGTAGCAGGTGGGGTTATTGTGAAAATGAGAGAATTACAGTTTTGGTGGATGTAAAATAAGTATAGGAAATACAGATCCAACAATCCTGCTATAGAGCATATAGAATAGCCTGACACTTCTTATAACACAGCACTTGTCATTTATTCTTTGGTATAATCTATAATGAATATTAATTTATTGATTTAGTATTTTAGTGCTTATTTAATTTTAATCATAAACCCTTTCTACAGCAATGAACAGCTGACCCCCCCAAAAGTACACATATACTGCAAAAGTAAAAACTAAAACTTTCAATTCTCGAGAAAATTGGTATTCACATATAATATTTGTCATTTACTGTAATTTTATCATTGACCACATGCAAAGTAGAAGATAAAATTGCTAATGTAGCAGTAGCACCAATCATAGAAGTGACTAGTTATACTAATAAGACTATGCCCTAAAACAAATATTTAAAACATGCAGCTGCATAACGTGCATAAGGTACAGTTACATGTAACTCATGAAGTGCAATATTGTATTCCATTCAAAGTGAGTTTACCTACACATTTTTGAAGCTAAATATGTTTAAGCACTCTGTCTTTTGCAGTGTGCTTTCATTATTCAGGGCTTCCCACGTGGTACTAGTGATAAAGAACCCGTCTGTCAATGCAGGAGACATAAGGAACGTGTGTTCCTTCTGTAGGTCGGGAACATACCCTGGAGAAGGAAATGGCAGCCCACTCCGATATTCTTACCTAGAAAGTTCCATGGACAGGGGTGTCTGGCGGGCTATAGTCCATGGGGTCACAAAGAATCAGACATGTAAGAGAGACTAACACTTTCACTTTCATTAAATAAATTAGAAATAGAGGCTTTGATGACCAATTTAGGGTCTTAAAATAATCTTTCTACAAACTAGTGCTCAAAATATGGTTGAATTTTGTTTAAAAAATATAACCTTGGAATCCTCAATAAAATAATTCAGTGAGTACACCACCAAAAAATATCAATTTTGGAGTTTCTAGTGAATTATAATTATTACAAATAAAGACTACATAGAAGAAAAATATATATAAATACAGCCCTACAAAATTATTAGGGGATTGAACAAGCTAAAAGATGAAGTGATAAGAGTAAAATTTTATTTTGAAATTCTAGATGAACTCTTTAGAATAACTTATAGAAAAAAATCTTTTGCTTGAGCTCCCATCTTTCAATTGGATAAAATATTTTCTGTACCAAATAGAAAAAAAAAAAAAAAAACACTTTACAAGTGTTCTCATTTTCTCCAGCTCCTAAGTTTGGCAAAATATTCAATAAACTCACATAAAGAGATGATATATATTGAATTTTGTTACATGAAATATTTTCATGAAGAAATTCTCTACATAAAGGAACAAAGGGTAGTGTCTGTGAAATTATTTGAATTGAAATATTAACACAATTTAATATAAAAGATTGCACTGGGCTTATTTATTTTGGGCTTACCTTGAAATTTTTAGGGAAAGAATTTCTCAATTACAAGTTAATAGTCTAGAGATAAAAGTCAAAGATTTGATAATTTATATTTATTCATCCTTGTCAACTAAAAACTGATACTTTCCATAGACACTTGTCATCTACCTCTAGAAGGATTAAATCAGGTGCTGTTGCAGCTGACCCTGAAAGGAGTTCAGGGTGGAGAGCAGAAATGAGGCACTCTGTACTCATCAGAGTGTGGGGGCAGAGGATTGACAAGACAAGTTTTCAGATGGTTAGAGATTTCAGGAGCCACTTTTATGAGCCTAATTCTTGTATCTTCTTGTATCTCTAGAAAAGTACTAAAATCCTTCATACTGGTGACTATTCCTTGTGACATCAGGAGCTTCAGGAGACCAGCAGAAAATTTCGGCGAAAATGTGTGCTTGATTACATGTATTTCTCCCTTTACCAAAATTACATATATGCTGACATTCCCCACCCCAGCCCCACCCCAGCTCCCTCCACCCCTGCCTCTTTGGAGCAGTTTCTCAGAGCTGTCTGACATGCTGTCTCCCAGGCAGCAGTCCTCATTTTGCCCCAAATAAAACTTAACTCATAATTTTCATATTGTTCATTTTTTTTAAGTCAACATTGTGAAATACAACAAGAAGACTGAAGGTGAGAAATGGAATATTTCTTGCTGTATCAGTAAACAAAGGATGTCACAGTCATCAGAGTTTATAGCCACCACCAAAGGTGAGCTGATGAGCTCTGATGAAACTCAGGAAGGAAAGAATACCTGCTATCTAGGAGCCTTTGGACACCCTACGGTGAGCCCTGAGGAAACTCAGGATGTGAAAACACGGAATGCTCGCCCCAGGTGAGTGAGGAGCACATCAAAGGAATGATTCAGGAGACAATTCTTGTGTTTTCCTATACAAAGAAAAGCATTAAATTTCTTAGCCTGAGATATCTGCTTTTCATTAACAACAACTTTTGATATCCAAACTACTTGTTTTTTTTTTTTTTTTGCAAAACTTCTATAAAACCTGGGTCCTGTCCTTGCCTCCTCAGAGCAGTTCTCTCAAAGTTACTGGAGATGCTACCTCCCTGGCTTAAAGTCTGAAATATTCCTGCCTAATAAAATATAACTCTCTTTTGCCCTGCCTCATTACCACATGTAAAATAGATAGCCAGTGGGAGTTTGCTATATGATGTAGGGAGCTGAAATCCAGTGATCTGTGACAACCTAGAGGGGTGGGATGGGGTGGGAGGTGGGAGAGAGGTTCAAGAGTGAAGGGATATATGTGTACCTATGGCTGATTTCTGTTAATGTATGGCAGAAACCAACACAATATTGTAAAACAATTATCCTCCAATTAAAGGTAAATTTAAAAAAAAACAAAAACCATAACCCTCAACTTTTAGGTTGTGGATTTTTTTTTTTTTTAAAGCAACAAGACCATTGTAGTAAATAAATGAAAAATTGTGAGATGATATTGAAAATAATTTTCTCTAGAAAAATACCATAAACATGATTTTGGAGAGATGAGAGACAGAAGGCTAAGGGACAGACTAAAGAACAAAAATAATTCTTCTGTTATGTTTTTATATTTAGATAAACAAAATAAAGATAACTTACTTGCTTTTGCTCCACAGTTGTGAATGTATATTCATTTTTAGACAGTTTTATTGTTAAGAAATTCTAAAAGTTTATTCCATAAATTTAATACTATGATAAGTAAATATGATTGATATATATGAATAATAATTTTTCTACTATATTTCACTCTCAGAATTGTACTAGTATGAACAGTATATTGTGGGTTCACTTTAACTTAATCATTTGACTGAATAGGCAGCTAATGTAATGCCACCAAAAATGTATTCTTTATGTCTCCACAAATGCCAGTACATGCTTACCTGAACTTATTTTGAAAAACAAAAAAGCAGTTAAAGCGACAGGGAAAAAAAAAAAGACTCATACTATGCAGGCCCACATATTTTCACCAAAAATTATGAAATTTTAATATCTCCTCACATATTTTTATTCTTGTATATATTTTTATATATGCTCCTTTTTTCCATGAATAATTTGCAATTAAGTTGCTGACAACACTGCTCTTTACCACTAAATTAGAATCAATAGGAGTTATATTATGTATGCTTGAGAAATTTGTGATAGTTAAACAAGACTACATTTTAGTATAGAGTCATTAAAATCACCTCAGCATTAAGACTATAATTAATAAATTATAATCTCTTTCAGAATGAATACATTAATGAATTTATTTTTATATATTTTATATACATTTTTTGAGACCCTATTATGCCACTTTCTGTATTTAATAAGTTATGAACATAATAGTCAAAAGCTGTACTCACAGGATAATTAAAATCTATTGAGTTGTGCCTAACAAGAGACAGATTAATAGCATATTTTATGTCATTAAAAGCTTGAAGAAAAAAAAAATACCAGGGAAAATTGATAGATTACAACTGGCTACTGTTTTGGATAAGAATATATAATCTAGGTCATTCTTTGGAGTTCTATTTGGACATAAACTTGAAAAATGTAAAAATGTCAGTCATGGGAATATCTGGCAGTCAGATGCTATAGTCTGAGGGAACATAAAGTGCAAAGGCGTTATTGAAGTATAAGTTATGTTTGATCAAGGAAGAATAAGAGGGTGATGTATCTTGAAGGCAGAAAATGAACCACAGAAAAGGAACCACAAAACTGATGATGTCAGAGCAGCTGCCAGGTTGGTTGGAATCACATAAGGCCTTTTAATCACTGTCTAGATTTAGATTTAAGAGCTTGCAAACTATAGCAGGCCAAATAGCCCTCAGACAACTTTACATGGCCTGAGAAGCCAGTAATTTTTTTGTTGTTGTTACTGTTTTTACATTATTACATGTTTGTTAATAAAACATCAAAAACAAAGGAGAAGAACATGTAGCAGAGACCATATGTGGAGCGGGAGGCTGAAAATATTTACCTTCTGGCCCTTTCTGAAGGAAAAATTGTCAACTCCAGGTTGAAGACCATTAGGATTTGAAAGCAGAAGAGTCACATACCATGGTCTACATTTCATAAAGATTACTCTGAGGGACATGGTGAACATATTCTGCACATGGGCAAGAGCAGAAGCAGGAAGATCTATTAAAATATGATGGCAGTAGTTCAGCCATCAGCCAGTGATAGTCCAGGGTTGTAACCTTGAAGCAGCCAAAAATTGTTTGGATGTGAGATATAATTCAAGGTAAAATTAGCAAAGATTGCTGATGGTTTTGTATAGGAGGGAAAGAGAACAGTCAAGCATCAGTCCTTAAATTGTAGACTGAATTACTATATGTCAATTTCTTTGAGGTGGAAGACCCATAATGTACAATTTTTGTTAGTGTTCAGGTTTAGAGATTTTTTTTTCCTTCCTCTAGAATTAAACTCTTCTCTTCTATTATTTCTTTATTTTTTTTAAATAAAGCTGTTAGAGCAAATGAATGTAGAAAATATTAGCATTTATTAAAGTTATCTTTCTTAATTACTATTCTTCAATACATTTCCAATTTAATCATCAGTTTCTTTCACTGACACCAAATTTCAAAATAACAACTTCAGAGTAGCAAAGGAATTTTGTCAAAAACCTAGAAAAGGACACAGTCATATTCACCTTAAATAAATTTTGTCACTTTATAGACCCTTACTGCATCTATACTGGAGCTAGAGAACTATTTTTGTTAATGTACATAAGTAGCCTATAAACATTTTCCCATTTTACACAGCTAATCTAAAATAATCATTTCTGCAGTTATATTAGTCACCATGAGACAATTTACCAAACTTTTATGGTATCTGTTTTTAATAAAATTAAAGTCCTTTAATAATGGTATTTCCAGTTTTTTGAAAAATTCAATAGCCTTAGCTATATACACTCTTTCTTTCATTAAAAAAAACTAATTTCTAATTATTTCAATATCTTAATCTAAGCAGTGTTTATGGGGTTCAGGCATACAAGAGAATTTATCAAAGGGTATATAGAGTCAGACATGACTGAAGTGACTTAGTGTAACAAAACAGCACAGCACACATACTGGAAAAATGCAACGAACTGTTGAGAAAAGGAAATCATTTTACTGTATGGAAATTTTGATTCAATAAAAAGTTATGTAAAGCAGTTTCCACAATACCTGGCATATACTAAGGGCAAGAAGTGATAGATATAGATCAAAATAAGTGTCACCTAAAACCCCTAGAAATAAATTTCCAGTTACATTTTGACAAATGTAAGCATTAACTAGTCAAAGGAAGATTCGTTTTAATAATTGGTCAAATGTTTTGTACACTATATATCATATATAGATGTCTAGAATATAATCTACACATCAATAAAGTATTATACAAGTAGTATAGATGTTAGAATATTCCTGCATATTCAAAGTTCAAAAAATTTAAGAGGGAAGTAATTTATTGTTCATCAATGAGACTGATAAAATGCTTGAAACATTTTCAGTGCTGAAAGCTCAAGATTTGAGCTGGTAGATATAATAGACATTACTCTTTATAGAACAAATGTCTCATAAAATCAAAGTAAATTCTCTAATTTTTTTGAGACTAATAAAAATGAAGATCAGATACAGCCCATTACATGTAATATAACATTTGATGATCCTGTTTTGACTGATAACTTGTACCATATCCCTCCTCCAGTAAAGAATATACAGTGTTTTCTTTTTAATTAAAATAATATAGTTTTGCATTTTGAGCCAGATTTTTAGTAATTAACAGGTGAACATAGAGATATTAACATATTTTTTGCTGTTTTGGTCCAGACTTACATTAAACCTCTTGGAGATTGGAAATTATAATTTTTCATTCACTATAGAAAATTACATCTTTATTATAGTTTAAGAGTAAATTTTTATTTTTTAGCATATCCTGTTATTCTAGGTAAAATCACTTTTGCATCTTCAGTCTCACATTTTATCAACTTTTCTAGGTATAGATACATGTATTATTTACTTAGACATCACCTATTTCTCTGAGTTAACTGTCTACTTCAATATTTCTAATGAATGTAAGGTTCCAAGTATCTTAACACAATTTTTTTTTCTTTTTATATTTCTACCATTCCCTCATAATTTTAGGTGACACTTACATTTTATGATGTCAGGAATGTAGTATTTAGGGAACTAAATGACTAGACTAAATGAGCACCCAGTGTGGTGTCAGATCTAGACTCAAATCTCAACTCTCTAGAGATATGGCTTGTGCTGTGCTTAGTCACCCAGTCACGTCCAGCTCTTCATGCCCCTCATGGACTGCAGCCTGACAGGCTCCTCAGTCCATGGGAATTCTCCAGGCAAGAATACTAGAGTGGGTTGCCATGCCCTCCTCCATGGCATCTTCCCAACCCAGGGATTGAGCCCAGGTCTTCCACACTGCAAGGGGATTCCCTACAGTCGGAGCCACCAGGGAAGTACTATATAGAGTTATGGTTTACTTGTGTTATTTGATCCCTTTTAAGTTTATTTAGGGATTTCTGTCACTTGCTACCTCCTAAGTCACTTCAGTCGTGTCCGACTCTGTGCCACCCCTTAGACGGCAGTCCACCAGGCTCCCGGTCCTAGGGATTCTCCAGGCAAGAACACTGGAGTGGGTTGCCATTTCCTTCTCCAATGCATGAAAGTGAAAAGTGAAAGTGAAGTCGCTCAGTCGTATCCGACCCTCAGCGACCCTATGGACTGCAGCCTACCAGGCTCCTCCATCCACGGGATTTTCCAGGCAAGAGTACTGGAGTGGGTTGCCATTTCCTTCTCCAATTAAACCCTTTAAAATGAGAATGAGAATGATCATACCATTATGGAATGTTTCCAGTAATAAAGGTGGGATGAAGTGGCTAGTTACTGACACATTCCCTGGTGGCCCAGATGGCAAAGAATCAGCTTGTAATGTGGAGACCCAGGTTCAATCCCTGGGTCAGGAAGATCCCCTGGAGAAAGGATGGCAACCCATTCCAATATTCTTGCATGGAGAATTCCATAGACAGAGGAGCAAGGTGGGCTACAGTCCTTGGGGTTCTAAAGAGTCGGACACAGCTGAGAGACTAATACACACACACACAGAAATACACAATCCTGTAAGAAACATTTCCTATTTTTAGGTAGGCTCATTTCTTATATTTCCTTCAAACCCCAACAAACATACAAAAAGTGCTCTCAAGTCAACAGCAAATGTGTGCAACTTTCCCGAACAATTTTCATGAGGCAGATACTGCATGTTTCTTGTTCTCAGCCTCTCACAACATGATACTGTGTTTGAACAAGACAGAAAAACAACTGAAAATCTCAAATGTTTTGGGTGCTGACAAAGGCAGACTTTTAAAAATCATCATCTTCAAAGAAATTCTCTGCTAACTGTCCTGTATAAAAAAATCTTAATTGGATAAAGGGACAGGTTTTCTTCCCTTAATTGTGATGATCTTTGGGTATCCATTTCAACACCTGAGAAAGAAAAGTGGTGCAAACATCTTAACTCATTAGCCAGTTTGTGCCACTCAGCACACCTAGGTTTAAATACCAATTCCTTCAGAGACAGGACTTAGATTTCTGAACCCCTCCTTTTTGTCTTGTCAGTTACCAAAACCACTGTGGAATTGTGTAGAGTATCTTTCGTCAGCTGGCTTATGTTATGATCCTATTTATAAGACAACAAGATTGATATTTGGCAGGAATGAAAAGTAACTACAGTGTCCTAGAAGACAAAATATGTCACATATTCACTTAGGTACAAAGGAATGATTCCTCTCTGAATAGGAATGTCTGGGAAAGCAGCTCAGAATGTTTTGCAGTAGCATGTGCTATTTTCTGGGTCAGTTCTCTCTTTAATATACTTGGATAAAGTTTTCTTTCCAATGTTTCTAATATTGAAATGTGGAGTTTCAAAGATGAACCCAAAGGAATCACTATAGCACATAATTAATCTTGATATTAAGGTTTTCCTGACCTGCATATTAAAGTATGGCTTATTTTTTCACTTGTCATTTTTCTTGGTAAAAAGCAAAGAAAATCAATTCTGCACCTTATAGATGAAAGAAGAGCTCTCTGTCTCTCTTTCCACACATACACACACATCTATCTGTTATATATGTATATGCACATATAGGTATATAATGCACATATATAATGTTCATGTACATGTATATACATATATTTAATGTACTATGTGAAGTAAAATACATATATGAAAGTGGATAAAATTTGCCTATATAGATTGATTTAATCACCCATATTCTCAAAATAACTACCTTCCCTTGAAAATGGCAAGACTTTTTTAAAAAGTAAATTTTGCTTCAGAATATTTCCCCTAAATTCTTATAAATTTATCTGCTATTCTGTGTGAAGAAAATCACATTTAACCTGGTCTGTATTGAGAGTAATGTGTGGAGCTGTGCTCCACAAAATGCTGCACTGTGTGGAGAGTGGTATGTAACTTTAACATGTTTTACAGGACTCTCTTTCCCTCAGTTAGGTTAGAAATTCTAGAAAGCCTTATATTAATATTGGAGATTTGCAATTGTAGTAAGCACTAATAAAAGAATACAGAATATAGAAAAAAATTCTATGAAACTATAACAAAATGCATGTTTCCTTGGTGGTTCAGTTGGTAAAAAATCTGCCTGAAGTGCAGTAGGCCTGGGTTTGATCCCTGGATCAGGAAAATTCCCTGGAGGAAGAAATGGCAACCTACTCCAGTACTCTTGCCTGAGAGATCCCATAGACAGAGGAGCCTGGCAGGTTACAGACCATGGGTTCACAATGAGTTGGTCACAACTGAGCAACTTTCACCTTAATGAAAGTGAAAATGCTCATTTACTTTAATTTTACCTAGATTTAAAGCTACTATGTTTCACAAATACTTATCACAATCACAGCCAAATTTATGTCTCATTATACTTCTTTAAAGTGAGGAGCTACTTCACGTTCAAGGTCAGAAGGGGCGGCTGTGAGGAGATAACCCTCGTCCAAGGTAAGGAGTAGCAGCTGCACTTTGCTGGAGGAGCCGTGAAGAGATACCCCATGCCCAAGGTAAGAGAAACCCAAGAAAGACGGTAGGTGTTGCGAAAGGCATCAGAGTACGGACACACAAACCATAATCAGAGAAAACTAGTCAATCTAATCACACTAGGACCACAGCCTTGTCTAACTCAATGAAACTAAGTCATGCCATGTGGGGCCAACCAAGAAGGGCAGGTCATGGTGTAGAGGTCTGACAGAATGTGGTCCGCTGGAGAAGGTAATGGCAAACACTTCAGTATCCTTACCTTGAGAACCCCATGAACAGTATGAAAAGGCAAAATGATAGGATACCAAAAGAGGAACTCCCCAGGTCAGTAGGTGCCCAATATGCTATTGGAGATCAGTGGAGAAATAACTCCAGAAAGAATGAAGGGATGGAGCCAAAGCAAAAACAATACCCAGTTGTGGATGTGACTGGTGATAGAAGCAAGGTACGATGCTGTAAAGAGCAATATTGCATAGGAACCTGGAATCTCAGGTCCATGAATCAAGGCAAATTGGAAGTGGTCAAATAGGAGATGACAGGAGTGAACATCAACATTCTAGGAATCAGGGAACTAAAATGGACTGGAATGGGTGAATTTAACTCAGATGACCATTATATCTACGAGTGCGGGCAAGAATCCCTTAGAAAAAATGGAGTAGCCATCATGGTCAACAAAAGAGTCCAAAATGCAGTACTTGGATGCAATCTCAAAAATGACAGAATGATCTCTGTTCATTTCCAAGGCAAACAATTCAATATAATGGTAATCCAAATCTATGCCCCAATCAGTAATGCTGAAGAAGCTGAAGTTGAATGATTCTATGAAGACCTACAAGACCTTTTAGAACTAACACCCAAAAACGATGTCCTTTTCATTATAGGGGACTGGAATGCAAAAGTAGGAAGTCAAGAAACACCTGGAGTAACAGGCAAATTTGGCTTTGGAATACAGAATGAAGCAAGGCAAAGGCTAATAGAGTTTTGCCCAAAAAACACACTGGTCATAGAAAACATCCTCTTCCAACAACACAAGAGAAGACTCTATACTTGGACATCACCAGATGGACAACACTGAAATCAGATTGATTCTATTCTTTGCAGCCAAAGATGGAAAAGCTCTACACAGTCAGCAAAAACAAAACTGGGAGCTGACTGTGGCTCAGACCATGAACTGCTTATTCCCAAATTCAGATTTAAACTGAAGAAAGTAGGGAAAACCACTAGACCATTTAGGTATGACCTAAATCAAATTCCTTATGATTATACAGCGGAAGTGAGAAATAGATTAAGGGACTAGATCTGATAGATAGAGTACCTGATGAACTATGGAATGAGGTTCGTGAAATTGTACAGGAGACAGGGATCAAGACCATCCCCATGGAAAAGAAATGCAAAAAAGCAAAATGGCTCTCTGGGGAGGCCTTACAAGTAGCTGTGAAAAGAAGAGAAAAGCAAAGGAGAAAAGGAAACATATAAGCATCTGAATGCAGAATTCCAAAGAATAGCAAGGAGAGATAAGAAAGCCTTCCTCAGTGATCAATGCAAAGAAATAGAGGAAAACAGCAGAAGGGGAAAGACTAGAGATTACTTCAAGAAAATTAGAAATCCAGGGAACATCTCGTGCAAAGGTAGGCTCAATAAAAACAGAAATGGTATGGATCTAACAGAAGCAGAAGATATTAAGAAGAGGTGGCAAGAATACACAGAAGAACTGTACAAAAAAGATCTTCACGACCCAGACAATTACGATTGTGTGATCACACACCTAGAGCCAGACATCCTGGAATGTGAAGTCAAGTGGGCCTTAGAAAGCATCACTACGAACAAACTAGTGGTGGTGATTGAATTCCAGTTTAGCTATTTCAAATCCTGAAAGATGATCCTGTGAAACTGCTGCACTCAACATGCTGGCAAATTTGGAAAATTCAGCAGTGACCACAGAACTGGAAAGGTCAGTTTTCATTCCGATCCCAAAGAAAGGCAATGCCAAAGAATACTCAAACTACCGCACAATTGCACTCATCTCACATGCTAGTAAAGTAATGCTCAAAATTCTCCCAGCCAGGCTTCAGCAGTACTTGAACCGTGAACTTCCAGATGTTCAAGCTGGTTTTAGAAAAGGCAGAGGAACCAGAGATCAAATTGCCAACATCCGCTGGATCATGGAAAAAGCAAGAGAGTTCCAGAAAAACATCTCAGTCAGTTCAGTTAAGTCGCACTGTCACGTCCAACTTTTTGCAACCCCATGAATTGCAGAATGCCAGGCCTCCCTGTCCATCACCAACTCCCAGAGTTCACTCAGACTCACGACAATTGAGTAAGTAATGTCATCCAGTCAGCTCATCCTCTGTAGTCCCTTTCTCCTCCTGCCCCCAATCCCTCCCAGTATCAGTCTTTTCCAATAGTCAACTCTTTGCATGAGGTGGTCAAAGTACTGGAGTTTCAGCTTCAGCATCATTCCTTCTAAATAAATCCCAGGGCTGATCTCCTTCAGAATGGACTGGTTGGATCTCCTTGCAGTCCAAGGGACTCTCAAGAGTCTTCTCCAACAACACAGTTCAAAAGCATCAATTATTTGGTGCTCAGCTTTCTTCACAGTCCAGCTCTCACATCCATACATGACCACAGGAAAAACCATAGCCTTGACTAGACGGACCACTGTGGGCAAAGTAATGTCTGCTTTTCAATATGCTGTCCAGGTTAGTCATAACTTTTCTTCCAAGGAGTAAGCGTCTTTAGCTTTCATGGCTTCAGTCACCATCTGCAGTGATTTTGGAGCCCAAAAAACTAAAGTCTAACACAGATTCCACTGTTTCCTCATCTATTTCCCATGTAGTGATGGGACCAGATGCCATGATCTTCGTTTTCTGAATGTTGAGCTTTAAGCCAACTTTTTCACTCTCCACTTTCACTTTCATGAAGAGGCTTTTTAGTTCATCTTCACTTTCTGCCATAAGGGTGGTGTCATCCGCATATCTGAGGTTATTGATACTTCTCCTGACAATCTTGATTCCAGCTTGCGCTTCTTCCAGCCCACCGTTTCTCATGATATATTCTGCATATAAGTTAAATAAGCAGGGTGACAATATACAGCCTTGGCGTACCCCTTTTCCTACTTGGAACCGGTCTGTTGTTCCATCCCACTTCTAATTGTTGCTTCCTGACCTGCATATAGGTTCTCAAGAGGCAGGTCAGGTGGTCTGGTATTCCCATCTCTTTCAGAATTTTCCACAGTTTATCCACACAGTCAAAGGTTTTGGCATAGTCAATAAAGCAGAAATAGATGTTTTTCTGGAACTCTCTTGCTTTTTCCATGATCTAGTGGATGTTGGCAATTTGATCTCTGGTTCCTCTGCCTTTTCTAAAACCAGGTTGAACATCTGGAAGTTCATGGTTCTCATATTGGTTAAGCCTGGCTGGGAGAATTTTGAGCATTACTTTACTAGCATGTGTGATGAGTGCAATTGTGCAGTAGTTTGAGCATTCTTTGGCATTGCCTTTCTTTGGGATTGGAATGAAAACTGACCTTTTCCAGTCCTGTGGCCACTGCTGAGTTTTCCAAACTTTCTGGCATATTGAGTGTGGCACTTTCACAGCATCATCTTTCAGGATTTGATATAGTTCAACTGGAATTCCATCACCTCCACTAGCTTTGTTCGTAGTGATGCTTTCTAAGGCCCACTTGACTTCACATTCCAGGATGTCTGGCTCTAGGTGTGTGATCACACCATCGTGATTATCTTGGTCATGAAAATCTTTTTTGTATAATTCTTCTGTGTTTTCTTGCCACCTCTTCTTAATATCTTCTGCTTCTGTTAGGTCCATACCATTTCTGTCCTTTATCGAGCCCATCTTTGCATGAAATGTTCCCTTGTTGTCTCTAATTTTCTTGAAGAGATCTCTAGTCTTTCCCATTCTGTTGTTTTCCTCTATTTGCTTTGAAAGTGTGGATCACAATAAACTTTGGAAAATTCTGAAAGAGATGGGAATACCAGACCACCTGACCTGCCTCTTGAGAAATCTGTATGCAGGTCAGGAAGAAACTATTAGAAGTGGACATGGAACAACAGACTGGTTCCAAATAGGAAAAGGAGTATGCCAAGGCTGTATACTGTCACCCTGCTTATTTAACTTATATGCAGAGTACATCATGAGAATTGTTGGGCTGGACAAGGACAAGCTGGAATCAAGATTGCCAGGAGAAATATCAATAACCTCAGATAGGGAGATGACTCCACCCTTATGGCAGAAAGTGAAGAGGAACTAAAAGCATCTTGATGAAAGTGAAAGAGGGGAGTGAAAAAGTTGTCTTAAAGCTCAACATTCAGAAAAATAAGATCATGGCATCTGGTCCCATCACTTCATGGGAAATAAATGGGGAAACAGTGGAAACAGTGTCAGAGTTTATTTTGGGGGGGTCCAAAATCACTGCAGATGGTGATTTCAGCCATGAAATTAAAAGACGCTTACTCCTTGGAAGGATAGCATATTCAAAAGCAGAGACATTACTTTGCCAACAAAGGTCCATCTAGTCAAGGCTACAGTTTTTCCAGTGGTCATGTATGGATGTGAAATTTGGACTGTGATGAAATCTGAGCTCTGAAGAATTGATGCTTTTCAACTGTGGTGTTGGAGAAGACTCTTGAGTGTCCCTTGGATTGCAAGGAGATCCAACCAGTCCATTCTAAAGGAGATCAGTCCTGGGTGTTCTTTGGAAGGACTGATGCTAAAGCTGAAACTCCAATACTTTGGCCACTTCATGCGAACAGTTGACTTATTAGAAAGGACACTGATGCTGGGAGGGATTGCAGACAAGAGGAGAAGGGGATGACAGAGAATGAGATGGCTGGATGGCATCACCGACTCGATGGACATGAGTTTGGGTGAACTCCAGGTGTTGGTGATGGACTGGGAGGCCTGGCATGCTGTGATTCATGGGGTTGCAAAGAGCTGGACTCTTGAGTGCCTGAATGTAACTGAGCTAATAGTTTAGAAAATTTACAGATAATTATGTTAGAATTAAAGAAGAAAGTTATGAGATGATTCTTATTAATAAATACATTTGTACATTTTTTTTGAAAAATAAATATACACTGTTGTTGTTTAGTCACTCAGTTGGGTCTGAGTATTTGTTACCCCATGGGCTACAGCACCCAGGGTCCCCTGTCCTTCATCTTCCAGGAGCTTGCTCAAACTCATGTCCATTGACTCAATGATGCCACCAATCAACACTTCCTCTGTCATCCCCTCCTCCTCCTGCCTTCAATCTTTCCCTATATCAGGGTCTTTTTTAATGAGTCATTTCCTCAGATCAGATGGTCAAAGTACTGGAGCTTCAGCTTAAGCATCAGTCCTTCTAATGAATCTTCAGAATTGATTTCCTCTAGGATTGACTGTTTTGATCTCCTTGCAGTCAAGGGACTTTCAAGAGTCTTCTCCAACACCAGAGTTCACAAGCATCAATTCCTCTGCATTCAGCCTTCTTTATGGTCCAACTCTCACAACTATATATAACTACTGGAAAAAACATAGCTTTTACTATACAGAGTTTTTTCGGCAGAGTAGTATCTCTGCTTTTTAATACATTGTCTAGGTTTGCATAGCTTTACTTCCAAGGAGCAAGTGTCTTTTAATTTTCTGGCAACAGTCACCATCAGCAGTGATTTTGGAATCCCCCCCAAAATAAACTCTGTCACTGTATCATTGTTTCCCCATGAATTTTGCCATGAAGTGATGGGACTGGATGCCATGATATTCGTTTTTTGAATGTTGAGTTATAAGCCAGCTTTTTCACTCTTCTACTCTACAAGGTAAATGTACCCTACAAGGCATTTACTTGGTTAGCCAAAAATTTTGTTCAGGCTTTTCCATAACATCTTATGGAAAAACTTGAATGAGCTTATTGGCCAACTTAATATATAGTGAGGCTTATTTTATAGTCTATTCAGGGAACAGTATCAGCTTCCTTCATCATTTTTTTCATAGATGTAAAATAAGAAATGTAAATGGTTTAACTTACATCTAAATTAATAATTAAATAAAGTAAATTCCCATTCACAGAGTTAATATAATTTATCTACGACAGATGATGTTTTTTCACTTATATAAATTTCATAAATTTCTCAGGCATTTAGGACTTCAGATATTTTGTCTTGCCTGCTCATGAAATAAACTTTAAATAGCTGTTTGCATACATAGAAATTCAACCAACTTATTTTCACGCTTTTTCCCTTTTAATCTATCATATATGTCCTTGAGGCAAACACAAACATATTGAAAATTGTATTGCAACTTGATACACAATTAAGTAAATTATGGGGTTTTCTAAATGGTGTTCATAAAGAGTTGAACACAACTGAGTGACTGAACAACAACAACAAAATGGTATTACTATAAGCCAATATCCCCAGTGTTGAAAAATTATTAACTAAATAATGTTAATCCTAGTCAACATGTGCTGCATATGTGATTATAGTGAGCCAGGCACTCTGCTAAGATAAAAATAGACATACTCATTTCTGCATTGGTACTATTATTTTAACCATTTTATAGATGATGAAAATGAAGTTTAGAGGAGTTAAAATATTATCATCTTGCCCAAGGCCTTATATTTGCAGAGCAGTGATTTTAACTATGATCTTATACTGCCTGCTATCATGATTCACTGCCCTATTTCTTCATTCCTTAATAAGTCATGACATTCATACATCCCACTGGCTTTAATAACTAATATTTTCTCCCCATCATTCTTTTCTCACAAGCCAAAAATATGGTAGATATGTTGATAAATTACATTTATGTGATCCTTCTTGTTGTTATTCAGTCACCAGTTGTGTCTGACTCTTTGTGACCCCAAATACCAAACTGCTGAAAATAATGTTATGGGTGGGTGAGCTAGTATTTACAATTTTTACAGATAAAGAAACTGAGACAATGGCAAAATAAAATTTCCCTTAAATTGCAAACAAGAAAGTGATGAAATCATAATATATGAACTTAGGAAGGCTTGCTTCAAAAAATATGTGCCCTCAATCATCAGTGAACTTGTTTTCAAAGCAAAGAGGTATATGACAGCCCTTGCTCTCAACTAGGTTATTATTACAATGGAGAAGTAACACACTTACACATGAAAAATAACTAGCATATAAGCTAGTTGATGCCTCACAAAATAATAGTGCACATGGGAAGTGCTACTGTAATTTAGAGCTGGAAAATTTCTTTCTCTTTTTTTGCTTCCTCAAAGGCTCCATCTCACCTTATTTATACATCCACATCCAATTCAAGCTAAAAATACTCAACTTGCACCATATATGAACTGATTGTTATTGCTGTCGTTGTTCAGTCCCTCAGTCCTGTCCGACTCTGCCACCCATGGACTGCAGCATGCCAGGCTTCCCTGTCTTTCACAACCTTCTGGAGTTTGCTCAAACTTATGTCCATTCAGTCAGTGCTGCCACCCAACCATCTTGTCATTTGTTGTCCCCTTCTCCTCCTGCCTTCAATCTTTCCCAGCATCAGGGTCTTTCCTAATGAGTCAGCTCTTCCTATCAGGTGGCCAAAGTATTTGAGCTTCAGCTTTAGCATGAACTATTTGGGTTTCAGCTATTCAATCTGCTCTGTCTAGCAGTAATTTAATCTCATGCATGAGCCATAGGGTAAGATTTTATTTTGTAGCTTATTAACGTAGAAAAGAGACATATACGCATGATGACTTTAAGAAAAATTTACACCTGATAGTAAGTAAACTGTCACAAATAAAAATACCAAATATAACATTTCTGTATCAGAAAATGCACTCTACAAATATTCATGACTTTCATAGAAAATGATATTTGGTTTCTTTTTAGTATTTTATTGTACAATAAGAAGAAATGCAGTTTTAAGTGTTACTTCATTTCTTTCTCATTTTTCTTCATCATATGAAAATAATGCAACTCAACTGCTGGCTCAACTACATAGACATAGAACTAAGAGTTACAGAATATCATTGAAACAAAAGAAAAATCATTCTTATTTTTTTAGGCCCTTCATCTTGGGTGTTAATGTCCAATAGTTCCTTCTTAGTTTTGATGTCTGTACATTTTTAACCTCTGAAGTGTGATGGTACCTTGTCTTTTTTGCTTCATTTCTCTCACCTCTGATTTGTTTGGTATTTGATTTTGATATTTAGATATTCAGTGCTTATCTGACCTCCTGTGCAGGTTTATCCCATTTTCTTCATGTCAGTGCTATATCTTCCACACTTGAATTACCTAAGTACAAAATATTGCTACCTCAAAGTCAATATGTTAAAATGTAACTGATTTTTTTCTCTAAACTAACTTTGATGGGCCTTAAACCATAGCTTTATCTTTTAGTGTGTCCCTAACTTGAACTTTCCCTTCATAGATCACTGCCTTGTGATGAAGGGGTCTGAATATTTCAATGAAGCTATGAGCTATGCTATGCAGGGCCACCCAAGATGGATGGGTCATAGAAGAGAGTTCTGATAAAACGTGATCCACTGGAGAAGAGAATGGCAAACTACCCCAGTATACTTGCCATGAGAAACGAACTGCATAAAAGGCCAAAAAGATATGACACCAAAAGATGAGCCCCCCAGGCCTGAAGGTGTCCAATATGATACTGGGGAAGAATGGAGAATTGCCAATAGCCCCAGAATGAATGAAGCATCTGGGCCAAAGTATATATGATGCTCAGTTGTGAACGTGTCTGGTGATGAAAGTAAAATCTAGTGCTGCAAAAACAGTATTGTATGGAAACCTGGAATATTAGGTCCATGAATCAAGGAAAATTATATGTGGTTAAGCAAGAGATATTAAAATAAACATCAACATTATAGGAATTTGTGAACTAAAATGGACAGGAATGGGCAAATTTAATTCAGATGATCATTATATCTACTACTGTGGGCAAGAATCCCTTAGATGAAATGGAGTAGCCCTCATAATCAACAAACAATTCTGAAATACGGTACTTGGGTGCAAATTCAAAAATGACAGAATAATTTCAGTTCATTTCCAATGCAAGCCATTCAACATCACAGTAATCCAAGTTTATGCCCTTACCACTGATGCCAAAAAAGCTGAAGTTGATCAGTTCTATAAAGACCTATAAGACCTCCTAGCACTAACACCTAAAAAAAAAAAAAAAAAAAAGATGTTCTATTTATCATTGTGGGTTGGAATGCAAAAGTAGGATGTCAGGATGCATCTGGAATAACAGGCAAGTTTGGCCTTGGAGAACAAAATGAAGCAGGGCAAATGTTAACTGAATTCTGCCATGAGAATGCACTAGAAAATACCCCTTGTCAACAACACAAGAGAGAAGTTTACACATGGATATCACCAAATTATCAATACTGAAATCAAATTGATTATATTTTTTGTAGCCAAAGATGGAGAAGCTGTACACAGTCAGCAGAAACAAGACCTGGATCTGACTGTGGATCAGATCATCAGCTTCTCATAGCAAAATTCAGGCATAAATTAAAGAAAACTAGGAAAAACAGTAGGCCAGCCAAGTATGACTTAAATAAAACACTGTATGAATTTGCAGTAGAGGTAAATAGATTCAGAGGACTAGATCTGGTTAACAGGTTGCTTGAAGAACTATGGACAGAGATCCATAGTATTGTACAGAAGGCAGTGAACAAAACCATCCCAAAGAAAAAGAAAAGCAAGAAGGCAAAGTGGTTATCTGAGGAGGCTTTACAAATAGTGGAAGAACAAAGAGAAGCAAAATGCAAGGGAGAGAGGGAAAGGTACACCCAATTAAACACAGAGTTCCAAAAAGTAGCTAGAAGGGACAAGAAGGCCTTTTTCAATGGACAATGCCTAATAATAGAAGAAAGGAACAAAAAAGGGAAAGACTAGAGATCCCTTGAGGAAAATTGGAAATATCAAGGGAGCGTTCCACCCAAAAATGGCCAAAATAAAGGATAAAATAGTAGAGACCTCATAGATGCTGAACAGATCAAGAAGGGATGGAAGGAATACATGGAAGAACTGTATAAAAAAGATCTTCATGAGCTGGATTACTACGATGATGTGGTTAGTCACCCAGAGCCAGACATTCTGGAGTGTGAAGTCAAGTGGGCCTGAAGAAGGACTGCTGTTAATAAAGCTAGTGGATGCTATGAAATTCCAGCAGAACTATTCAGATCTCTAAGAGAATGCCATCAAGGTTTTGCATTCATGATGTCAGCAAATCTGGAAGACCCAACAATGGCCACAGATCAATCCTCATCCCAATTCCCAAGAAGGGTAGTACCAAAGAATGTGCTAACCATCAGACAGTTGCACACCTAACCCATGCTAGTAAGTTCATACTTAAAATCTTGCATGCTAGGCTTCAGCATTATGGGAACCAATAACTTACAGATGTCCAAGCTGTGTTTAGAAAAGGAAGAGGAACTAGAGATCAAATTGCCAACATTCACTGGATTAAGAGAAAGCAAGGAAATTTCAGAAAAAAAACATCTCTGTTTCATTGATTACACTAAAGCCTTTGACTGTGTAGATCATGGTAAACTGTGGAAAACTCTTAGAGAGGTGGGAATAGCAGACCATCTTTCCTGTCTCCTGAGAACCTGTATTTAGGTCAAGAAGCAACCATGAGAATCCTGAATAGAACAACTGATTGGTTCAAGATTGAGAAAGGAGTATGACAGGGCTGTTTGCTGTCACTCTGTTTAACCTATATGCTGAGCACATCATGAGAAATGCTGGGCTGGATGAGTTACAACCTGGAATCAAGATATGTGAAAGAAGTATCAACAACCCCAGATATGCTGATGATACCACCCTAATGGCAGAAGGCAAAGAGGAGCTAAAGAGCTCCTTGATGAGGGTGAAGGGAGAGTGGAAGAGCCAGCTTAGGACTAAATATTAAAATAATAATAATAACAATAATACCGTGGCATCTGGCCCCATTACTGTATGGCAAATAGAAGGGGAAAAGGTGGAAGTAGTGATGGATTTCTTCTTCTTGGGATCCAAAATCAATACAGACTGTGACTTTAACCATGAAATCAGAAGACAGTTGCTTCTTGGCAGGAAAGCAGTGACAAACCTAGACAGTGTGTTGAAAAGCAAAGACATTACTCTGCTGACAAAGGTTATATAGTCAAGGCTTTGGTCTTCCCAATAGTCATGTACGGTTGTGAGAACTGGTCCATAAAGAAGGCAGAAGACCAAAGAATTGATGCCTTTCAAAACTGTAGTACTGGAGAAGACTTCTGAAAGTCCTTTGGACAGCAAGGAGATCAAATCAATCTTAAGGGAGATCAACCCTGAATTTTCACTGGAAGGACTGATGCTGAAGCTCCAGTATTTTGGTCATCTAATGCACAAAGCTGACTTATTGGAAAAGTTCTTGATGCTGGGACAGTTTGAGCGCAGAAGGAAAAGAGAGTGTCAGAGGATGACATGGCTGGATGTCATTACTGATGCAATGAACATGAACTTGAGCAAACTTCAGGAGATGGTGAGGGACAGGGAGGCCTGGCATGCTGCAGTCCATGGGGTCTCAAAGAGTTGGACATGACTAGGCAACTGAACAGTAACAACAGCAACCTGAACTTACCCCATTACCTTGTTTCAAAAGTAAGTCTTTCCTGGAGAAGGAAATGGCAACCCACTCCAGTATTCTTGCCTGGAAAGTCCCCTGGACAGAGAAGCCTGGTGGGCTACAGTCCATGAGGTCGCAAAAAGTCGGACACGACTGAACGACTTCACTTTCACAGATCCAGGAAGCTCATCCACTACTAAAGAGGAAATCTCCAGAAAACCTGCACCAAATCATATCATATTCAAATTTCAGAAAATCAAAGACAAATGAAAAATCTTTAAAGAAGCTGGAGAAAGAAAACACATTATCTATAGAGAAGCAAAGAAAATAAATACATTGGGCTTCTCTTCAAGAAATATCCAAGCAAGAAGAGAGAGGAGTGAAATATTTAGTATTAAAAGAAAAAGGTAACCAACCTAGAATTCTTCAAAAGTGAAGGAAAAATAAATATCCTTCCACACAAACAAAAATTGAGGGAATCTGGACTTCCCTGGTGGCCCAGTGGATAAGAATTCACCTGCCAGTGCAGGGGGACATGGGTTTGACCCCTGATCCAGGAAGATTCCATGTGCCATGGAGCAACTAAGCCCATCTGCCACAATTACTGTCTGTGCTCCCAAGCCACAGCTACTGAGACCACACCTACTGAAGCCTGCATGCTCTAGCGTCCTCAAGTTACCGCTAGTGAACCCTGTGTCGCAATTACTGAAGCCCATGCCTAGAGCCTGTGTTCTGCAAGAGAAACCACCACAAGGAGAAGCCTGAGCACCACAGCTAGAGAAAGCCTGCATTCAGCTACAAAGACCCAGAGCAGCCATAAATAAATAAATATAGCGGTGTGTATGTGTCGAAAAAAAATTTTTTAATGGAGAGAATTTGTTGCCAGTAGACAACTTTCATGCTTTGCAAGAAATATTAGAAGAAATTCTTCAGAAAAAAAGGAGAAAATTTTGCTCAATGTTATCAGTTAAATTGTATTCTCAAAATTCATATTTTCCCATATTTTTTGAGTTATTTGCTTAGTGGCTGTTCTGGAGATTACAATCACCATCTTAACTTAAAACAATCTATTTCAGATTAACAGTATCTTAATTAAAAAAAAAAGTAAGTCTTATTTTCTCTTTCAGAGTACCTTTCAGACTATTTCTTCCTTCTTTATATTTAATGCCTTCAAGTAAGTTCATAGCGTTACAAATTCTCTCCATTACAACAGGCTCCTAGCTATAACCATAGGTTCAACATGTAACAATCATAATGACACAAAGGCAGTGTATATTCAGTTTCTAAGTATAAAGTTCATGGTAAAATGCAATTAAATTATATACTGTTAAAAATACCGAAGTCAAAGTATAACATTAAAGAAAATCTTTAATGATGTGAGAATTGGACTATAAAGAAGGCTGAGTGCCAAAGAATTGATGCTTTTGAACTGTGGTGCTGGAGAAGACCCTAGAGAGTCCCTTGGACAGCAAGAAGAAAAAACCAGTCAATCTTAAAGGAAATCAATGCTGAATATTCATTGGCAGGACTGATGCTGAAGCACTAATACTTGGCCACCTGATGTGAAGAGCTGACTCATTGGAGAAGACCCTGATGCTGGGAAAGATTGAGGGCAAGAAGAGAAGAGGGTAACAGAAGATGAGATGGTTGGATGGGATCACTGACTCAATGGATGTGAGTTTAAGTAAGCTCTGGGGAATAGTGAAGGACAGGGAAGCCTGGTGTCCTGCAGTTCATGGGGTCATAAAGAGTTGGACACGACTTAGTGACTGAACATTAACAACAATCTTTTAGTGCTTCCATAAGCCATATAAATTTATGGTCTGAGAAAAGTAGTGTTGGTATATCTTTAAAAAAGCTTTCGATTTTAATAGTGAGCTCCTACCAAAATATACTTTTATCAGTTATATTGATTATGGATATATTAAATCATGAGAATGCTTTTGTAGAGAAAACAATGACAGATGGACAGAAATAGCTATCTCAAATTTCAAAAGAATATTAATGAGAACACTATGTCACAGTGATCTTTGAGAAAGAAATAAGAAAATTATTATTCCTACTCAAGTAATTCTATAGCTCTTTGTCTATATTTTTATTTGTAACTGTGATTCTTTTCCCATCAAAGAATGTTTAGGTAGTCACTCTGAAATTTCTATCTCTTCTTTTACTACAAAAGACACTTACCTAAGCAAAAAAAAAAAAAAACAACTATTTCTCAGAGACCAGGTTAAAGCAAAGTAATTCAGCTTAAATTCTTTCCTGCTACCTATCTTCCTCCCTTTAAAACTTTTCAAAAAAAAAAAAAAAAAAAGATATCAGCAGTATCAATCTCTACCATTTTCTGATCAGGTAAGATAAGAAATTTTTTCTTAAAAATTAAGAGAAGATATTTAGACTACAAACCAACTTTTAATAATTATGAATTCTGTCTCTTCTTACTCTTTATATAGCATCCTTTTCCCTAATTCACACTATTAACAACTTGCAGAAGCAAGAGAGAAAGGCCAGGAAGACTAGGTTAACTTTGCTACTAATTGCTATGCAATTCTCTTAAGAATCATGGCTCTTCAATAATTGTACTTTAAGTTGCAGATAAAGTTGAGTTTTTATAGATGGACTGTTGTTTACAAAGTATCTTTTCTTCTAAATTAAAAGTTCTAGTTTGAGATAACTTATATTCACAGGTTATTGGAAATGATATAGAGACCCAGTGCACCCTTTACAGTTTCCCCAGCAATGATACCTTATAAATCTATAGTGTAATATCACACTCACATTTGACATTGCTTTGAATTTGACATGCTTTTGAATTTTTTAAATGTCATGATGTTAATACATTGAGTTTTGATTCTAGGTTCCCAGACAAAATTATCATTAAAAGCCTTTATCCATTGCTGTTGCTGTTGTTTAGTTGCTAAGTTGTGTCTGACTCTGCATCCCCATGGACTAGAGCTTGCCAGGCTTCACTGTCTATGGGATTTTCCAGGCAACGTTAGGGGCTGCAGAGTAAATGATGTAAAAAGGGCAAATATCTTCCCCCATCTACTTCTACAAACTGAAGAGCCTAATTAGCTAGTGTTTATTCCTAGAAATTACATTATCTTCTTGAAATATTATCTTCTTTATAATTGGCATTCCAGTGTGGTATAATTATCAGGCACCTTTCTTAAGCATCTAACATTTGAATATACCTGTTGACTCTATGATATCGACCATATGTCAAATGTTTCATAATTCTCCAAAACTGATGACTATTATATGGAAATTATGACAAATTTTAGAGGATAACAAGTTCACTTTAGTGTACTTCTTTCTTTTAAGGCTGAATATAACAGATTGTGGTTCTTACAGCATAAAATTGCTTAGAAGATATCTCATTTCAAGATAATGTCTTATTTATCTATTAGTTGCCACAGTGGGGATATAAGGACCATGTTTCATATATCATCTTGGATTGTTTTTAAGAACAAAGCCTCTCAGTGTAACTTAATAGGTCATACCTTCTGAAAATTATTACAAATCTCATATATTTAAAATACTTTGGACAAGTGAAAAATGGCATGTTTTTTATTGGCTAAAGAACTGTCATCTCTGTAGTATACTGAATATGTGATTTTTTAGTATTTTTTATTTGGATAAAATATAAAGTTTACCATTTTAGCCACTTGTATATGTACAGTTCAGTGGTATTGACTCTGCACACACTGTCTTGCAAACTTCACCACCATCCATCTTTAGAATTGTTGCATCTTCCTGAACTGAAACTCCATAGTCATTAAACAGAAAATTCCCCCTCCCCCTCCCATAGACTTCCTCAAACACTATCCATTAAACACTCTCTATCTCTAGGAATTTGACTACTGTTAAGTGTAATACTTCATGTAAGCGGATCATATAGTATTTATCTTTCTGTGACTGACATAGGAACTTGTAGAGGTGAAAGACATGCCTGTTACCTTGGTTATGGTAATAAATTCATGGATGCAAACATAGCTCCCAAATCACAGAATTGTATACATTAAACCTGTGCAGGTTTGCATATCAATTATACCTCAATAAAGTTGTTTTAAAAACTGGAATATCATTCAGCCTAAATGATTCTGACATATAACATGGATGAAACTTGATGACAGTATACTAAATATGTGGTCTTGCAGAAACATAAAGAACGTTTATTCTGACATGGATATTTCTCAGTGCTTGTCCACACACAACTGATGCTCATTGATGAAATTCCAACGATAGGCGGAAGTGTGAGGAAAATAAAGATTAGCAACTGAGTTACTCACAAAGTGAAAAATATTAACTGAAAGACCTCTCCTTCCTTTTTAGATTATGATTTCAACTTTTTTGGTGTAAAATGCATTTTTGTTTCATATGCAATGAGAATTTACTAGATCAGTTTGCTTGTGTGCTTTTCAGTGTCCTTATTTGGCATAATAAAAGTTTAGCTCTCCTGCACTACTCCTTCAATGTATTAAGGGTTTTGTCACCCCTTCTCCCACCAGACAGAAAATTCTGAAACCAACGGCTTTCGGTAATTTTCTTGAAAGATCTTGTAGTATCAAACGTATCACTGGAAATTCCAACCAATTATGTAAAGTGTGTTCCTTCCTGCAGATAATACTTAGTCTATAGCTGAGCTATTTGTTGAGCTGGGGATAGAGAATTTTTGAAGAGATGAAAACTACCAATTGATGCAGTTCCTAGAAGCCATCATTGCCAAGGGCTACTGTCACTTTTGAAGTAGATACTGGAAACTACTGACATTTGAAGTTACCCCAAGTCATCATTAACTATCCCCTGAATGGGGTGAATGAAAAAAGCAGCCCCAGGGATGAACTTTCACCAGGATTTGCTGCTGGAGTAGGGGCAACAAATAAAAAGTAGTGTGCTTCTCACCCTTCCTTCATCACCCATGGCAGATATTGCTAATTTTTAAAACACTTCTTCCTGCTAAGTACAAATAAGACTTCAGAATTTATTTTAATGAGAGTCACTAAAAATCATTTGGGAATAACAGCAAATATGAGCACTATTTTCTATTACAGACCCAGGACTGTGCCAATAACTAACCTATTGCCATCTTACTTCACACTGTTTATACATTTCTTCGTGATACTGGCTCTGGAACTCCATAAACCACATTTCTGCTCACTTATTGACTCCATCTCTTGAACAGGGAGGAAAAAGGGAGAAGAAAAGGCTGAAAGAGACAAAAGGGCACTCTCCCTGTTTGTTTTCTGTTCCTACCCATGGCCCTTTACCTAACAATGCTACCAATAGCTCCCAGTCCCTCCTAATAGCACCCGTTTAATCTTATTAACATTTTTTTCCCCAACACTCACAAAACCAGTCTTATCACACATTTGTAAAACACTGACACAGCACACCCTGGGCATCCTCCCCAAAAAAACAGTCTGGGTTCTAGTCCTTCAGGGCTCCTTCTTGAATCTAAAACACATCAAGCTGCTTCCCCTCTCAAAATAATGAGTGTCAATTCTGCAGACTGTTTTCTGAGTTTCCTAATTCTATCATTCCTTTCACTTTAATTTGTGCCCTCAGCCTTAGGGTGATAGCTGATTCTTGGATTACTGATTCTTCTTATAATTATAGTAATATTATTATTAATTGAGATATTTTAACATGTCATTTGCTGTTACTCATTTACTAAGTCATAGCCAACTCTTTGAAACCCCAGGGACAGCAGAAAACCAGGTTCCTTTGTACTTCACCATCTCCTAGAGTTTGCTCAAGTTCATGTTCAGTGTGTTGGTGATGCTATCTATCTCATCTTCTGCAACCCCCTTCTCCTTTTCCCTTGAATCTCTTCCAGCATCAGGTCTTTTCCAATGAGCTGCCTCTTCACATCAGGTTGCCAAGGTACTGGAGTTTCATCTTCAGCAACAGTCCTTCCATTGAATATGTAGGATTGACTGGTTGGATCTCCTTGCAATCCAAGGGACTCTCTAGAATCTTCCCCACACCATAATTCAAAAGCATCAATTCTTCAGTGCTCAGCCTTCTTTATGGTCCAACTCTCACAACCACACATGACTATTGGAAAAAACCATAGTTTTCGCTATACATAATTTTGTTGGCAAAGTGATGTTTCTGCTCTTTAATATGTGTCTAGGTTCGTCATAACTTTTCTTCCAAGGAGCAAGTGTTGTTGAATTTCATGGCTGCAGTTAATGTCTGCAGTGATTTTGGAGCCCAAGAAAATAAAGCATGTCACTGCTTCTACTTCTTCCCCTTCTATTTGCCCATGAAGTGATGGGACCAGATGCCATAATTTTGGTTATTTGAACGTTGAGTTTCAAGACAGCTTTTCCACTCTCTTTCACCATCGTCAAGAGACTCCTTAGCTCCTCTTCGTTTTCTGCCAGTAGAGTAGTGTCATCTGCATATCTGAGGTTGTTGATAGTCCTCCCAGCAATCTTGATTTCTGCTTGTGAGTCATCCTAAATACAGTTCATTTGTACAATCACAAAAACAACAGAATGGTCTTGGTTTATTTTCAAGGCAAACCATTCAACATCACAGTAATCCAAGTCTGTGCCCCCACAACTGATGCTGAAGAAGCTGAACTGAATTAGTTCTATGAAGAAGACCTGCAACACTTTCTAGAACTAACAGCAATAACAGTGAAAAAAAAAAAAAAAAAGAAAGAAAAGAAAGAAAGAAAAGGAAGAAAGGAAAAAGAAAAAAAAAAGTGTCTTTTTCCTCACAGGGGATTGGAATGTAAAAGTAGGAAGTCAAGAGATACCCAGAATAACAGTCACGTTTGGCCTTGGAGTACAAAATGAAGCAGGGCAAATGTTAACAGAGTTTTGTCAAGACAAAATACTGGTCATAGCACACACACTTTTCCAACAACACAGGAGACGGTTCTACACATGGACCTCCGCAAATGGTCAATACCAAAATCAGATTGATTATATTATTTGCAGCTGAAGATGAAGACGATTTTTGCAGTCAGCAAAAACAAGACCTGGTGCTGACTGTGTCTCAGTTCATCAATTCCTTGTTGCAAACCAGGCTGAAATTGAAGAAAGTAGGGAAAACCACTAGGCCATTCAAGTATGACCTAAATGAATCTCTTCTGACTATACAGTGAAGGTGATACATAGATTGAAGGGATTAGATCCGATAGACAGAGTGCCTATAGAACTATGCATAGAGGTTTGTAACATTGTACAGGAGGCAGTGACCAAAACCATCCCAAAGATGTGTCAGCTAGTATATGAATCTCATATTTGCATATATACACGTATATACACACACTTAGTCCTTAAAACAATACTAACTCCTTACCATTTTGGAAAGAAATCTAATGTCCTAAGTGGTAAGTCCCATTATTGTTTAAAATTTTAAAATAAAGGAACAAGAAGATTCTTGACTTGCCAGTAGTGGACTGTAAGTCACAGAGAATCAACATTAGGAATAGCAGTAGGAAATGCAAAAAAGCGAAAGCTTCTCTGCTCAGATATTTGTAGACTTTTCTCTCATCCCAGAATCACCCTCTGGCCAAAACAACTCTTGGGTGAGATAGGAGCCATGATCTTTTCAATATCTTTCTCATTGAATAGATAGAGATACATACATCTTCAAAAATACTAAATAGATTGGACATTTCATTACCTTTGAAAGAAACATAATGTTCACTGAAGAGAATAACTGAACTTAAAGATGAAATCTACATCTAATATACAAAAAACATAAGCGTTTTCCTCAAGTGCAACCAACAGAGTTCTTAACCAAGAAGTTCCCAAAACTTCTCATTTTAAAAATCTTCTGTTATTTGCTATGGCTCTAAAAATGAATTTGCTGATAAAATGGAATATATTTAAGAATAAAAAAGTATTTTTTTTAAATTTCCAAGGCAGTCTAGTGGTTAAGACTCTGTGCTTCCACTACAGGGATTCAATCCCTGGTTGGGGAACTAAGATCCTGCATGCCGTGTAGCATGGATAAAAAAAGAAATAAGAGATCCACTTCAAAAAATAAATTTCAAAACTATTCACTGGATCTCAAAAATAAAATTGTACTTTGAAAATCCTTTATTCTTGATCCTTTTATACTTACAAATGCAACGTTGTCTTCAATTAGTATTTATTTAAGAAGACTACCAATGATATTCATTCTATTTTTACTTTGACAGTATAAGATCAAATTAATCAAGGATTGCTAGGGAGAGGGATCAGTTCAAGGTCCAAAAGTTCCAGTTTATGGCTCTAGTAAAATACAGATTTTTGAAAAGTTGATGAGATTCTCACTTCAGAGAGTAAATTCAATCATAAATGTACATCTTTTCCTAGATCTCAAATTTTACTGCATAGTATCACTGTGTATCTTTTAATAGTATGGTAATATAAATGTTTATTGAGCCCTCAGACGGTGGTAGTTGTGCTGAGCATGAATCAACTTCTTTAATTTTTAAAATTCTGGGAGGTGTAGATACTATGACATACAAATTTTATATAGTAAGGAAACTAAGGTTTAGAAAATGTTAAATCTCTCAAGAGCTTAAGAATAAGCAAATCAGTGAAATTAAAACTGTTTGAAAAAAAAAGCTGTCTGACTGCCACAAATACTACCTCTCTTTGCAAATAACTATTATTGGATTAAATCCTACCAACATTTTTAGTAATTACAATGCCAACAGATTTCCTATAGAAATTAGTACAGAAATCTTTCTGCGTGAAAACTTCCCTTGTCCTCTTTTTGGATATGGTAATTGAAATAACAGACTTTTCAGATAGTCTCAGATCTTATTTTCAAGCAAGAAATCCATTCAGAACCAATGTTAAAAGGTACAATTTCAAGAATCAATGCAAAGCAAGAAAAGATACAAAAAAATTTTTTTAAGCTTCAAAAACTTATAGAGTGAAAAAAAAAATCTGATCCACTCAGTGTGAAAGACTGTTTTCAAAGCTTGTTTGATAAAGTACAACAACTGTCTGAGAGAACATAAACCTAGAGTACTCTGAACTCTCAATTAGAACAATTATAAGCCACTCCTTTGGAAGCAGAGTCTTCCAGTACCTGGAGAGCTGAGATTTACAAGAAGCCAAGGCTCATACTCCCTACCACCCTCAGCACTGGTTGGTTTTGGGTTGGTGATCAGATAAATAACAAGATTATGTGGGTATTTTTAAGGCAACAATTTGGGGCAGTTTGACTGGAGGAACCAGAGACTCGGGTCAGCACAACTAACATCTTAGGAAGAGCAAGGTCAAGGGAATGGAGATATGATGAAGGCAGTGGCAGTGAGAATGCTCTGAAAAGATGGGAGAGAACTTGCAAGAGGAAATGGAAGTCATTTGTGAATAATTGGTTACAAGAGATGAGAGCTTGGAATTAAACAAAATGCATATTTCAAATGAGTAGAGTATCCCACACACACAGAAATAGAATTTAGAAAAAGTCAGTAAACAAACTGTAATTGATTAGTCACTGAGAGATAAAACATACTGCTTTTTTGAATAGGAAATTATATTCTTTGAAATATTATAATCTGGACTTCCAACAATACACAGAAAAGCTATAAAAAAAAAAAAAATCTTCATGAACCAGATAATCACAATGCTGAGATCACTAACGTAGAGCCAGACATCTTGGAATGTGAAGTCAAGTAGGCCTTAGGAAGCATCACTATGAACAAAGCTGGTGGAGGTGATGGAATTCCAATTGAGCTGTTTCAAATCCTAAAAGATGATGCTGTGAAAGTGCTGCACTCAATATGCCAGCAAAATTGGAAAACTCAGCAGTGGCCGCAGGACTGGAAAAGATCAGTTTTCATTCCAATCCCTAAGAAAGGCAATGTCAAAGATTGCTCAAACACTGTACAATTGCACTCATCTCACATGCTAGTAAAATAATGCTCAAAATTCTCCAAGGAAGGCTACAGCAATAAGTGAACCATGAACTTCCAGATGTTCAAGCTGGATTTAGAAAAGGCAGAGGAACCAGAGATTAAAATTCCAACATCTGTTGGATCATGGATAAAGCAAGAGAGTTCCAGAAAAACATCTATTTCTGTTTTATTGACTATGCCAAAGCCTTTGATTGTGTGGATCACAATAAACTGTGGAAAATGCTGAAAGGGATGGGAATACCAGACCACCTGACCTGCCTCTTGAGAAATCTGCATGCAAGTCAGGAAGCAACAGTTAGAACTGGACATAGAACAACAAACTGGTTCCAAATAGGAAAAGAAGTACATCAAGGCTGTATATTGTCACCCTGCTTATTTAACTTATATGCAGAGTACATCGTGAGAAACACTCGGCTGGATGAAGCACAAGCTGGAATCAAGATTGCTGGGAGAAATATCAATAATCTCAGATGTGCAGATGATACCACTGTCATGAAAGTGAAGAACTAAACAGCCTCTTGATGAAGGTGGGAGAAGAGAGTAAAAAAGTTGGCTTAAAGCTCAACATTCAGAAAACTAAGATAATGGCACCTGATCCCATCACTTAATGGCAAATCGATTCAGAAACAGTGGAAATAGTGACAGACTTTATTTGGGGGGGGGGCTCCAAAATCACTGCAGAAGGTGATGGCAGCCATGAAATTAAAAGACACTTACTCCTTGGAAGGAAAGTTATGACCAACCTGCTGCTGCTGCTGCTAAGTCGCTTCAGTCGTGTCCGACTGTGCGACCCCATAGATGGCAGCCCACCAGGCTCCCCCATCCCTGGGATTCTCTAGGCAAGAATACTGGAGTGGGTTGCCATTTCCTTCTCCAATGCATGAAAGTGAAAAGTCAAAGTGAAGTTGCTCAGTCGTGTCCGACTCTTCACAACCCCATGGACTGCAGCCTACCAGGCTCCTCCGTTCATGGGATTTTCCAGGCAAGAGTACTAGAGTGGGGTGCTATTGCCTTCTCCAACCTAGAGAATATTAAAAAGCAGAGACATTATTTTGCCAATAAAGGTCTGTCTAAATCAAGGCTATGGTTATTACAGTAGTCATGTGTGGATGGGAGAGTTGGATTATAAAGAAAGCTGAGTACTGAAGAATTGATGGTTTTGAACTATGGTGTTACAGAAGACTCTTTAGAGTCTCTTGGACTGCTAGGAGATCCAACCAGTCCATCCTAGAGGAAATCAGTCCTGAATATTCATTGGAAGGACTGATGGTGAAGCTGAAACTCTGATATTTGGCCACCTGATGCGAACTGACTCATTCGAAAAGACCCTGATCCTGGGAAAGATTGAGAGCGGGAGGAGACGGGGATGACAGAGGATGAGATGATTGGATGGCATCACTGACTCGATGGACATGAGTTTGAGTAAACTCTGGGAGTTGGTAATGGACAGAGAGGGCTGGAATGCTGCAGTCCATGGGGTCACAAAGATTCAGACACGACTGAGCAACTGAACTGAACTGGACTTCCAGTGGAGAGAAAAGCAAGAATAACTCCTGAAGTGAATAATTAATATGCATATATAATGAAAAAGAAATTCACATATGGCTACTGATTTAGTGTAGGTGTTTGGTTAACAATTCACTACTGATTACTTTTCTTGTCTTTCTTTCCACCCATGTATGCTTTGGAATGAATGGCTTTTTAATATATTTGCAAAGAATTATAAATATTTATAAATAGCAGTGAATAAAGTTGGCTTTCTCTCAAAGACCAAATATTAACATTTTAAACTTAAAACTCTTAACCAAGAAGTCAAGGCTACAGGTAACCATTAAATGTATCATAGGCAAAATGGCTTCAGAGGAACCATGGCTACTGCAAATGAATCCATAAGAAAAACTTACATAAGATGTTAAGTTAGAATGGGTTTATTTACAGAATGATGTGTATAATCAAGAATGATATGCAAAATACTTAACACTGAAATGACCAAAGAGAATACATGTACATGCCAATGTACATGTCAGTCAGGCATGACAGTTTAAAAACTAGTCAGGGGTAACCCACTCCAGTATTCTTGCCTGGAGAATCCCACGGACTGAGGAGCATGGTAGGCTACAGTCCATGGGGTCACAAAGAGTCGAACACGACTGAGCGAGCTTCACAGGGGTATCCCAGTGGTGAGGAATCTGTTGTTTAGACTAAGTTATGTCTGATACTTTTGCAACTCCATAAACTGTAGCTTGCAGGGCTCCTATGTCAATGGGATTACCCAGGCAAGAATATTGGAGTGGGTTGCTATTTGCTTCTCCAAGGGGATATTCCCAACCCAGCATCTCCTGTACTGGCAGGTGGATTCTTTACCACTGAGCCACCAGAGAAGCCTGGTGAGGAACTTAGTTTTTTTCTAAACTTCTAAACTATGGTAAAATGATTGGATTGAATATATGTCTATGCATTTATACACACACAGATACATGTATATGTGAACAAACAAATCAGTAGAGAGGGTGATAGTAGCTGTTTTGTCTTGGTGATGCATGATGAACATGCATAACTTATTCTGAAAACTTACTATGACTCAAAAATTATGTCAACTAGATATTGACTTATGTAACTCATAGGTAGGAAGAATACCCTCCAGTATCCTTGACAGAAGAAAGGGAAGGGAAAGGGAAGTCGCTCAGTCGTGTCCGACTCTTCGCGACCCCATGGACTGCAGCCTACCAGGCTCCTCTGTCCATGGGATTTTCCAGGGAAGAGTACTGAATTGGGGTGCCATCAGAAGAAACTGCTGGCAAAACTCATGCAGTATCAACCTGAAGCATCCAGTACTTCATGCGAAGTATCAACAAGAAGTGTTGTCACTGCTGGGCATAACATAAACAGTTTAAGGACTCTGTATACACCAACTAAATGAACAATTTCATATAACTTTCATAGAACTACAAGGGGAAATTCTTTTAAAGCTTTCCAAGGAGGTGTGTTTACCTTGATCAGATAAGTATTAGCTGTTCCCTGAATGTTTGCTAGAAGGTTTCACTAAAACAGTTCTTATGATATACTTTTATCTAAAGATTTCAAATCACAAATTAAACTTTTGGCAATGTTGATAAACTCCTTCATAATTTCTAAATAACATTTAGTTTTTAAAAGTTTAATATTTTATGAACTTGTACAATTTTCAATGCCTGAATTGTTGACAAAGATAACTTTTTATGGTATTTCAAAATATTTTAAAATCTAAATATGTATTAGATCCCTATTAAGTCTCCTTTTCCATTCCTAATATTGTTTAGTTACTGTATCTTCAGTCTCTTTTCTCCCTGTGGTCAACTTTGCAAAATGTTTAGTATTCTTCATTTTTGCAATATAAAATCTTTTAGGTATACAGAAATTCTTTATTATATAATATTTAATTTTCTTAGCTTCCATCTTATATTACTTTTTTTATTCTATCTTATTTTGTTGATCCTTTTATATTTTCATTAATTGACAGTTTACTTTTAACTTTCAGTATTTTCAACATAAATATTAAATACTAAATCAACTTAAAAATACCAGTTTAGGTATATTGCATTAATTTTGACATGCAGTATTCTCATATTTCAATTTTAAATATTATTGACTTTCTACTATGAGTACTTCTTTGATTCAAAAGTTATGTAGGAATTTGTTCCCAAACACATACATTTTTATAAGATTGTTTTACATTTTATAATAGTTATCGATTTCCAACTTGTCATCGATTTCTAATCTTCCCTGATGACACAGAGGGTAAAGAGTATGCCTGCAATGCGGGAGACCCAGGTTCGATCCCTGGCTCTGGAGAAGGAAACGGCAGCCCACTCCAGTATTATTACCTGGAGGATCCCCATCGACAGAGGAGCCTGGCGGGCTACAGTCCATGGAGTCGCAAAGAGTCGGACAGGACTGAGCGACTTCACACTTACTTTTACATTTTGGCTTGATAACATTGCATTTAAAGAACATATTCTATTTGGTATATATTTTCTGAAATTTGTTGGAACAATTATTATGGCTTTATATTTTGTAAATTTTTTTACAAGTGTACTTAAAAACCAAACAGATGCTTTTCAGTTGTTAAATAGCACAGAATAGATAAAGCTTTGTAAATTATTTTGTTCACATCTAAATCTTACATAAACCTGTTTTTTTTGTTTTGTTTTGTTTTGTTTTGTTTTGGTCATTTTGATCTACCAACTACTGAGAGAGGTTTGACAAAAATTTCTATAATCCTAATATATTTGTCTATTTCTCCTTTCATTTCTCTCAGTTTTATATATATTGAAAATAATGACATAGGTCCATATGAGTTCAGTATATTTTTTTCTTCCTGATGGGATTAAAAGCTTTAATAGCATACAGAACCACTTTGTCTCTAGAATTTTTTTTCTTCCTTCAATGTTATCTGGTATTTATATCACAGTCCTATTTTTTTTTTTTTGTCATTGTCTTGGTTTTAATTCCATTTTGTTCATTGGAGGTGAAGTTTTCTCTTTGTCTTTTTTATCATTATTATTTTTTTACTTTACAATACTGTTTTGGTTTTGCCATACATCAACATGAATCCACCACAGGTGTATATAAGTTCCCACTCCTGAACCCCCTTCCCATCTCCCTCCCCATACCATCCCTCTGAGTTATTCCAGTGCACCAGCCCCAGGCATCCTGTATCCTGCATTGAACCTAGACTGGCAATTCATTTCTTATATTATATTATATATGTTTCAATGCCATTCTCCCAAATCATCCCACCCCCTCTCTCTCCCACAGAGTCCAAAAGACTGTTCTGTACATCTGTGTCTCTTTTGCTGTCTCGCATACAGGGTTATCATTACCATCTTTCTAAATTCCATATATATGTTTTAGGATACTGTATTGGTGTTTTTCTTTCTGGCTTACTTCACTCTGTATAATCGGCTCCATTTGAATCAGTTCTAATGAGGTGGATGAAACTGGAGCCGATTATACACAGTCCTATTTTTATTTTTGTGTTTGTGGGCACATATTTTTCATTCATTTGCTTTCAAGGTTTAAACATCTTTATGTTTTAAGGATGCTTTTACAAATAGCATAGCTGGTTTTACTCTAAATTCGGTTTGATAATTGTCTTTTAACTGATGAGTTAAATGAATCTATAGTAACTATGATAAAGTATGTGTGCATCTGTATTTGTCGCTACTATTTTATTTAGTGCTTTTCTGTTGTCTTATTTTCCAGTGCTTGTTTCTCCTTTCTTACTCTGTTGAACAGAGTTTTCTTCCTTCTTTCCTCCTTATACCAAATTTTTTCTCTGGTTTGGAAACTGCAGGTTTTTTTTTTTTCACACTACTCTGCAGTAAAGGCTCAAATATCAGACTGCCTTCACATTTCAATAGCAAACCACTCTAAAAAATACTTTCAGCCTTTCACTCCTAAATTCTGTGATTTGTCACTGTTTTACCATGCATTTTTGTTGCTTCTGGCTACTCTCAAGTAAGCTTGCATTTGAGAAAGATTTTTTTAAGGAGGTATTAATGATTTATTTAGTTCAATACAGTGTTTTGTTTTTTTTTTTTTCTTGTTTCTCTGGGTAACCAAAACATACATTGTAGATTCCTGTCTAGGATTTAGGCAAGCCTAGAATTATAAAATGTATTTAACTAATTGGTCTCCAAAGGGCTCAAATACATGATCTTAAGCTCATTAGCTCTGAGCATCCAAGCAGGATAAACACAACAACGACTCCACTATGAAGCAGGATAACACTATTAAGAATCTGAAATGTTTAATTTGTTTACTTTGAAAATTAAAGAAAAGTAGAGATATTACTTTCTTGTTGGTACCAAATTATTTATCCTTAACTAAATTCAGATGAAAATTTGGTGTTTACTCAAGCTGGATGTAATTACAGTTAGTGGGTGGTCATGCAAATATGCAGTGGGCAGTCTGCATGCAAGCACATAGAGTAAATCTGGTAACCTTAACATTATAAAAATGAGATAATTCTTAAGATACTTATTTGGAGTACACTCTTCACCTTCCTTTTTGTTAGTTTTGCACTAAGCAAGTTTATTGACATTTAATAGACATAGCTAAGGTTGAGTTCAGTTCAGTCGCTCAGCCCTGTCCGACTCTTTGCGACCCCATGAATTGCAGCACACCAGGCCTCCCTGTCCATCACCAACTCCCGGAGTTCACTCAAACTCACGTCCTCGGAGTCAGTGATGCTATCAGCCTTCTCATTCTCTGTTGTCCCCATTCTCCTCCTGTCCTCAATCCCTCCCAGCATCAGAGTCTTTTCCAATGAGTCAACTCTTGGCATGACGTGACCAAAGTACTGGAGTTTCAGCTTTAGCATCATTCCTTCCAAAGAACACCCAGGGTTGATCTCCTTCAGAATGGACAGATTGGATCTCCTTGCAGTCCAAGGGACTCAAGAGTCTTCTCCAACACCACAGTTCACAAGCATCAATTCTTTAGTGCTCAGCTTTCTTCACAGTACAACTCTCACAACCTTACACGACCACTGCAAAAACCATAGCCTTGACTAGATGGACCTTGGTAGGCAATGTAATGTTTCTGCTTTTCAATGTGCTATGTAGGTTGGTCATAACTTTTCTTCCAAGAAGTGTCTTTTAATTTCATGGCTGCAATCACCACAAGCAGTGATTTTGGAGTCCGAAAAAATAAAGTCTGACACTGTTTCCACTGTTTCCCCATCTATTTCTCGTGGATAAAATTCAAGACTATGGTAGGTAGAAGAGAAAATTTAATTTAAAATCATTTATTTATTATCTCATTAATGTAAATTGATAAATGTCTGCTAACCAAGTAGTGCAGACCAGCTCTTAACAAAGATGTTCATTTTAAGATCATTGTCATTAGTACGTATGGTTCAGAGGGTAAAGCATCTGTCTGCAATGCAGGAGACCTGGGTTCGATTGCTGGGTTGGGAAGATCCCCTGGAGAAGGAAATGGCAGCCCACTCCAGTACTCTTGCCTGGAAAATCCCATGGATCGCTGAGCCTGGTAGGCTACCATCTATGGGGTTCCAAAGAGTCGGACACAACTGAAAGACTTCACTTTCACCTAATTCTGTTAGCAATTTTCTATCATGTTACATGTGACCATCTGTTAATTTCTTCCTCAAGTTCCCTTCAGTCAGTTCGGTTCAGTTGCTCAGTCGTATCTGACTCTTTGTGACCCCATGAATCGCAGCACACCAGGCCTCCCTGTCCATCACCAACTCCTGGAGTTCACTCAGACTCACATCCATCGAGTCTGTGATGCCATCCAGCCATCTCATCCTCTGTCGTCCCCTTCTCCTCCTGCCCCCAATCCCTCCCAGCATCAGAGTCTTTTCCAATGAGTCAGCTCTTCGCATAAGGTGGGCAAAGTATTGGAGTTTCAGCTTTAGCATCATTCCTTCCAAAGAAATCCCAGGGCTGATCTCCTTCAGAATGGACTAGTTGGGTCTCCTTACAGTCCAAGGGACTCTCAAAGTCTTCTCCAACACCGCAGTTCAAAAGCATCAATTATTCAGTGCTCAACCTTCTTTGCAGTCCAATGCTCACATCCATACATGACTACTGGAAAACCATAGCCTTGACTAGGCGGACGTTAGTCGGCAAAGTGATATTTCTGCTTTTGAATATGCTATCTAGGTTGGTCATAACTTTTCTTCCAAGGAGTAAGCGTCTTTTAATTTCATGGCTGCAATCACCATCTGCAGTGATTTTGGAGCCCACAAAAATAAAGTCTGACACTGTTTCCACTGTTTCCCCATCTATTTCCCATGAAGTGATGGGATCAGATGCCGTGATCTTCGTTTTCTGAATGTTGAGCTTTAAGCCAACTTTTTCACTCTCCACTTTCACTTTCATTAAGAGGCTTTTTAGTTCCTCTTCACTTACTGTCATAAGGTTGGTGTCATCTGCATAATTGAGGTGATTGATATTTCTGCCGGCAATCTTGATTCCAGCTTGTGTTTTATCCAGTCCAGCATTTCTCATGATGTACTCTGCATAGAAGTTAAATAAGCAGGGTGACAACATACAGCCTTGACGTACTCCTTTTCCTATTTGAAAACAGTCTGTTGTTCCATGTCCAGTTCTAACTGTTGCTTCCTGACCTGCATACAGATTTCTCAAGAGGCAGCTCAAGTGATCTGGTATTTCATCTCTTTCAGAATTTTCCTCAGTTTATTGTGATCCACACAGTCAAAGGCTTTGGCATAGTCAATAAAGCAGAAATAGATGTTTTTCTGGAACTCTCTTGCTTTTTCCATGATCCAGCAGATGTTGGCAATTTGCACTCTGGTTCCTCTGCCTTTTCTAAATCAGCTTGAACATCTGGAATTTCATGGTTCATGTACTGCTGAAGCCTGGCTGGGAGAATTTTGTGAGATGAGTGCAACTGTGCGGTAGTCTGAGCGTTCTTTGGCATTGCCTTTCTTTAGGATCGTAATGAAAACTGACCTTTTCCAGTCCTGTGGCCACTGCTGAGTTTTCCAAATTTGCTGGCATATTGAGTGCAGCACTTTCACAGCATCATCTTTCAGGATTTGAAACAGCTCAACTGGAATTCCATCACCTCCACTAGCTTTGTTCATAGTGATGCTTTCTAAGGCCCACTTGACTTCACATTCCAGGATGTCTGACTCTAGATTAGTGATCACACTATCGTGATTATCTGGGTCATGAAGATCATTTTTTTGTAGTTCTTCTGTGTATTCTTGCCACCTCTTCTTAATATCTTCTGCTTTTGTTAGGTCCAGGCCATTTCTGTCCTTTATCGAGCCCCTCTTTTCATGAAATGTTCCCTTGGTTTCTCTAATTTTCTTGAAGAGATCTCTAGTCTTTCCCGTTCTGTTCTTTTCCTCTATTTCTTTGCATTGATTGCTGAAGAAGGCTTTCTTATCTCTCCTTGCTATTCTTTGGAACTCTGCATTCATATGCTTATATCTTTCCTTTTCTCCTTTGTTTTTCACCTCTCTTCTTTTCACAGCTATTTGTAAGGCCTCCCCAGAGAGCCATTTTGCTTTTTTGCATTTTTTTTCCATGGTGATGGTCTTGATCCTTGTCTCCTGTACAATGTCATGAACCTCATGCCATAGTTCATCAGGCACTCTCTCTATTAGGTCTAAGCCCTTCAATCTATTTCTCACTTCCACTGTATAATCATAAGGGATTTTTTTAGATCATACCTGAATGGTCTGTTGGTTTTCCCTACTTTCTTCAATTTAAGTCTGAATTTCCCTTCAGTTGTCTGTAACTGCCCAAATATTTCTCTTCCAGTTGTTTTTTCTTTTTCTCAGAAGTATATCTCAGGATTTCTAAAGTAATTTTCTGCTGTATCATAATGCAACATGAAGCAGTAAAATGTAATGCTTGACATCAGTTTTATGGGAATAGAGAAGCCTTGGATCTGGCCTTATTTAGCCTTCACTTCCATTTCTAGATCTGCTACTTATTATCTGTGTTACTTATCATCCAGGGCAAATGACTTAGTTTCCCTTTGCTTATTTTCTCCTTATATGTAAAATAGAGTAATATTTATCTCTAGGAAGACTTAATGAAGGAAGACATTAAACCGCTTGGTATATAATAGGTGCTCAATAAAAATTTCTATTGCATGGCTAGTTTCTATTCTGGCCTTGTAGATTTCTTTTGAAATATCTGGAAATTCACATGCCCTAACATCAAACTGGGTGCAGACATAAAACTGTTTACCATTTTCTGTTTCTAGAATTCACATAGAGGGGATTTTCATTAGAATAAATTTAATGATAGTAGCTGTAGCTAATCTCTACTTACATGGAGAAATAGCGAATGCCCTTTATGTCTGAAGGCTATGAGGATATGTAACATAACTCCATCCTGCCCTTGCTTTCTATAAATCTTTTGTATTTTGTATATATGTCCTATCCCCTGTTATATTCCAAGTCTGAGGGAAAATAACCTTTAACAAATATATTTCTTAGAAATTGCTATGGAATACGTAGGCACCTAGGAAACACACAGGCCTAGGTAAAAATTTACACTTTACTAAAGTGTACACATTGCTATTATTATAAATGTGTGTATCCTTATAAAATTTTATTTGGAAAATTAACTTCCACATAGAGGTGCACACGAAGTTACCAAGTTTTCTGGGAAATAATGATTTGTGTGTTAGTCACTCAGTCATGTCTGACTTCACCATCGCATGGACAATGGCCTCAGTCTATAGAATTCTGAAGGCAACACAATAATACTGGTGGCCTCAGTCTATAGAATTCTGAAGGCAACACAATAATACTGGAATGGGTTGCCATTTCCTTCAGTGGATCTTCCCAACCCAGGTATCGAACCCAGGTCTCCCACATTGCAAGCAGATTGTTTACAGTCTGAGCCATCAGGGAAGCCCAAAACAAACTTTTAACAAATGAAATTAAAAGCACCAGTAGAACAAGAAAGTTAAGAGAATTTTCCTAAGAAATCAGGTCATGTGTAGAATTTTAATATCCAGATTTTCTTTCTTATTTCTACATTCAACTCATTTAAGGGGATTGATTCATCAATAGAGGGCTTCCCTAGTGACTTAGATGGTAAGGAATCTGCCTGCAATGCAGAATATGTGGATTGGATCCCTGGGTCAGGAAGATCCCCTGGAGGAGGGAATGGCAACCCACTCCAGTATTCTTGCCTGCAGAATTCCATTGACAGAGGAGCCTGGTGGGTTACAGTCCATGGGGTAGCAGAGTTAGACAGGACTGAGTAACTAAATCTTTCACTTATTCATCAATAGAGAAAAAATTCAGCCTGACACACATTGGAAACTAAGAAGCAAACTTGGGTAATAAATCTTATGTAAATTGATGCTGAGGCAATGCTTTTGGTCCACTTGAGGAATCTGGGAGACAATTTTCCAATTACTTTTTCTCTTAACCATTGATATCATATCAACATATAAAGAAAGCATTTCTATAAGATACATTTTCAGTTCAATTCAGTTCAGTTCATTTCAGTAGCTCAGTCCTGTCCAACTCTTTGCGACTCCATGAATCGCAGCATGCCAGGCCTCCCTGTCCAACACCAACTCCCTGAGTTCACTCAAACTCATGTCCATCGAGTCAGTGATGCCATCCAGCCATCTCATCCTCGGTTATCCCCTTCTCCTCCTGCCCCCAATCCTTCCCAGGATCAGGATCTTTTCCAATGAGTCAACTCTTCGCATGAGATGGCCAAGTACTGGAGTTTCAGCTTCAGCATCAGTCCTTCCAACGAACACCCAGGACTGATCTCCATTAGAATGGACTGGTTGGATCTCCTTGCAGTCCAAGGGACTCTTAAGAGTCTTCTCCAACACCACACTTCAAAAGCATCAATTCTTCGGCACTCAGCTTTCTTCACAGTCCAACTCTCACATCCATACATGACCACTGGAAAAACCATAGCCTTGGCTAGATGGACCTTTGTTGGCAAAGTAATGTCTCTGCTTTTCAATATACTATCTATGTTGGTCAAAACTTTCCCTCCAAGGAGTAAGGAAGGAATGTCATGGCTGCAATCACCATCTGCAGTGATTTTGGAACCTCCCCCAAAATAAAATCTGACACTGTTTCCACTGTTTCCCCATCTATTTCCCATGAAGGGATGGGACCAGATGCCATGATCTTAGTTTTTTGAATGTTGAGATTTAAGCCAGCTTTTTCTTTCTCCTCTTTCACTTTCATCAAGAGGCTTTTTAGTTTTTCTTCAGTTTCTGCCATAAGGATGGTGTCATCTGCATCAGTTCAGTTCAGTTCATTTCAGTCGCTCAGTCATATCTGACTCTTTGCGACCCCATGAATCGTAGCACGCCAGGCCTCCTTGTCCATCACCAACTCTTGGAGTTCACTCAGACTCATGTCCATCTAGTCCGTGATGTCATCCAGCCATCTCATCCTCGGTCATCCCCTTCTCCTCCTGCCCTCAATCCCTCCCAGCAACAAAGTCTTTTCCAATGAGTCAACTCTTTGCATGAGGTGGCCAAAGTATTGGAGTTTCAGCTTTAGCATCATTCCTTCCAAAGAAATCCCAGGGTTGATCCCCTTCAGAATAAACTGGTTGGAGCTCCTTGCAGTCCAAGGGACTCTCAAGAGTCTTCTCCAACACCACAATTCAAAAGCATCAATTCGTTGGCACTCAGCCTTCTTCGCAGTCCAACTCTCACATCCATACTTGACTACTGGAAAAACCATAGCCTTGACTAGACAGACCTTAGTCGGCAAAGTAAAGTCTCTGCTTTTGAGTATGCTATCTAGGTTGGTCATAACTTTTCAACAAGGACTAAGTGTCTTTTAATGTCATGGCTGCAGTCACCATCTGCAGTGATCTTGGAGCCCAAAAAAATAAAGTCTGACACCGTTTCCACTGTTTGTCCATCTATTTCCCATGGAGTGATGGGACCGGATGCCATGATCTTCGTTTTCTGAATGTTGAGCTTTAAGCCAACTTTTCACTCTCCTCTTTTACTTTCATCAAGAGGCTTTTTAGTTCCTCTTCACTTTCTGCCATAAGAGTGGTGTCATCTGTATATCTGAGGTGATTGATATTTCTGCCAGCAATCTTGATTCCAGCTTGTGTTTCTTCCAGTCCAGCATTTCTCCTGATGTACTCTGCATATAAGTTAAATAAACAGGGTGACAATATACAGCCTTGACGTACTCCTTTTCCTATTTGGAACCAGTCTATTGTTCCAAGTAAGATGGTAGATGTTGCAAGAGGGCATCAGAGGGCAGACACACTGAAACCATTCTCACAGAAATCTAGTCATCTGCATATCTGAGGTTACTGATATTTCTCCCAGCAATCTTGATTCCAGCTTGTGTTTCATCCAACCCAGTGTTTCTCATGATGTACTCTGCATAGAAGTTAAATAAGCAGGGTGACAGTATATAGCCTTCATGTACTACTTTTCCTATTTGGAACCAGTCTATTGTTCCATGTCCAGTTCTAACTTTTGCTTCCTGAACTGCATATAGGTTTCTCAAGAGGCAGGTCAGGTGGTCTGGTATTCCCATCTCTTTCAGAATTTTCCTCAGTTTATTGTGATCCACACAGTCAAAGGCTTTGGCATAGTCAATAAAGCAGAAATAGATGTTTTTCTGGAACTCTCTTGCTTTTTCCATGATCCAGCCGATGTTGGCATTTTGATCTCTGGTTCCTCTGCCTTTTCTAAAACCAGCTTGAACATCTGGAATTTCACCGTTCATGTACTGCTGAAGCCTGGCTTGGAGAATTTTGAGCATTATTTTACTAGCGTGTGAGATGAGTGCAACTGTGCTGTGGTTTGAGCATCTTTGCCATTGCCTTTCTTTGGGATTGGAATTAAAACTGACCTTTTCATATAAAAAAAACTGTAAATTTCTTTTGTGTTGGGGGCATTGTAAAGGCTCTCAAAATCTTCCGCTGTGTGCATACTGCTAGGTCTTATTCACAGTACTCTAAAAATATTCACATATTTATGTTCAGAGTTTGTTTTTATGTTCAAATATCAATGCTTTAAAAATGAAAGCTTGAATTATTCTGTATCATGTGATACACATAAAACGGAGGTCAGTTCAGGTATTTGAGCTGCTCACAATTCATAAAGCTTTTAAATAAACTCCACAAACCTGGGATTGATAGAAATACATTGTAATTTGGATAATGCTGAGTTGTAATTGAAAAACTCTATATAGTCCCATTAGTTAATAAGAAATAGCAATAAATGAGCATTGTCCAAAGTAGGTTGCCTGAGAATTCTATTAAATAACACATATACACAAAAATTCTAGTCACTACTTCAAATGTTGCTATTGCCTTTCTTGTTCTTAACTTATGCAAATGAGGTTTATACATTTTAAACAAGGGCTGTATGGTTATAAAATATAAAAGAAGGAATATTCATTGTTGGAGGTGAGATTCTCTTTCTTAACAATCTTTTTAATATAAGGGTCTTTCTTCAAAGTATCTGTCACACGTGTAAAAAGTACAAAGTCTTAAAAATACTATCATGGTTGATATTTGCTTTCTTAAAATCATGGCTCCCTCTTTAGAAGAAACCCTCCTGACACTTTTTAGCCATTTGATCGTTTAGCACACCAAACTTTCTCCTTTATGTAGATTTTTTTCTAGTCCTCACAATAACTTGTAAACAACCAAGAATGTTTCTATTTTGCTGATGAAAAAATGAAAGCACAGAGAGATGACTTATTGTTGGTGGTCATGTAGCTATGTGAGAATTTCCTTTTCCAGTACTGTCTTGATCTCTAGAGGACATTTCTTCTCTCTACAGCACGTTTCCCCTGTGTTAAAATGAATGAAGTAAATTGTCTATTGTATACAAAGAAGGAAGCAAACACAATTGTGGGCTTCCCTATTGACTCAGCACCAAGGAATCCACCTGTCAGCAGTAAAGAACCCATAAAGGAGATCCAGGCTAAATCCCTGGGTTCAGGAAGATCTCCTTGAGAAGGAAATGGCAACTCGCTCCAGTATTTTTCCTGGAAAATCCCATAGACAGGGAGCCTAGAGGATTATGGTCCCTGGGGTCACAGAGTGAGACACTACTTAGTGAATAAACAACAGAGCAGTAGGAAGAAAATAAAAACATAGAGAGAACGGTTATATAAATGAGGAAAAGAAATGGAAATTGAAAGTGGAGAGAAGCTAATGGTAGTGCCAACTGCTTTTATATATATATATATATATATATATATATATATATATATATATATATATATATATATTTTGTCATTGACTCTGTTCCTGGTATAGACCCACATACGGTTTGGAGAATATTCCTCTTTGAATCTACTTCTAAGTAGCTTTGTGTAAGTTGGTTTCAATAGAAGCAATATGGCATAGAGTTATGCCATTGTATACTTCATTCACTCAGACTTCACAACAGGTAGGCCAATCAAAGTGAGCTAAATTGAATTGGAAAAAATCAAGTCTTTGATGAAAGACTTTATTTGCTTTTCCTGATGGATTTTGACTGTCAGGTATAGAAATTTGAGAGCACTGTGCCAAACCTCTGAAAATAGAACTAACTTAAAAGAGGGAGAATCAAGACATGATCCTTTATGACCTCATCTGACCCCCATTTTTGCCTGCTTGAAAATTTGTAAGCTTTCAATTGTGAGAATTCTCTACTTTTTTGTGTAAGTCATTTTAGACCTTCTCTATGTAAATGAGAATGAGTTGAAGTCTACATTTGTTGACTTCCTTCATGTGTATATCAGAAATTGTGTATAATTCAGGAGAATAAGATTCCAACCAGAAACACCCCTTAATTAGCTACCATGTGACTCTGTTTTCTTAATTTCTATGGTTCCTGATTTCTATGGTTGCTCCCCACTCCTGGCAGAAATATTCAAAGAGCTTATATCAAAATCCACTTTTGGAGGAAGTTACTAGCCCCAATATGTTTTACCTATCAGATACATCCAATATTCCTTCAGAGTGATTTATCCTGATTAGTAGACTATAAAGAAGTAATATCCCCTCTATTTATAGTAATATCTCCTGAATTTCTCTATGTAAACTGGTTTACTCAGGCCAGCTGTGATCTGTACTTAGGTTTCTAGGAAAATTACTCTTAGTCTCTTATTCCTCTCTCAAAATAGTTCCTGGTTCCATGAGAAATTGCATAAGCACTCTATTGCTCATAATTCTATTATAGCATTAAGTCATTATTAATTGTAGCCATTTTTTCATTTACTGTTAGGTTGATATATCTAACCTTCACTATATTATTTTTTTTTATTTAATGTATTGCACATTGGTAGTCTCAGAATATTTTATGTGGCAAACTTAAGATTTTATATCCTTTCAAAACATGAGTCTTATGAAAATGCAAAATACCATATATTTTAAATATTAAATCAATTTAATTTTATTTTCAAAACTGGTGAAGGTAAATAGCAGTATTTACAAATACTATACTATAAACAAAAATCTTTAAAAACATGCAACAAAATTTTGAGAAAAGTATGTTAATATTTCTTTGGAAAGAATAATGTTAGTAACTAGGTGCCTCAGATTTCAGTTAACAGAGTGTCTTTCATGAGTGCACAGTGAATAAATACAGGGAGTTAAAAAATTAATTATTTTTCAAAATAACATTCCAAACATTTCTCAGAATGTCAGACCCAGAAATTCTGATTTATTGCTTGATCTCTTTTTATCTTTCTGTCTCTCTGTCTCTCCCTCTCTCTCTCATATGCACACATACATACACACAACATTCTTAGGATTTTAGATCAACAATTACAAGGAAGCTATTCCGATTTCTCAAATAACGTTCCATTTTTTAAACTCTTCAACGTCTTTACAAGACTACACGCTATGACAGACCACATGGGTGCTGTCAGTTCAATACCCTGCTACTTCATGCATCAGAAAGAAAACCATGAGTTATTATTATTTTCTCTTTTCTTAGCTAATAAACACTGAACATCCTGTACCTTATAAAAATTCTCATCCTCAACATATTGATCACGCTAATGGTGATTTACAGCAATGGGGCCGAACAAGATACTTACAAACAATATACAGGCTCATACACTGCAGTTATACTAACAAAACTCCCCAGATCGCCAACAAAAGAGACAAAAAGAGTATTACAATATATTTTCTTCTATTTTGTCAATGTGTAAATCTTTCTTTATCTTTTTTTTAAAAGCATTTTAGATTTATGGAATTTTTTTCATGGCATGAGATAGGGTTCCAACTTCATTCTTATAAAAATAGTCATACACTGAATTATGTATATTTTTCTATAGTATACGTAAAACTTGTGTGTATGTGTATATGTTTCTGCACACGTATGTATATTCTGTTATATAAAACAACAATGGCAAATATATACATTTATATATATTTGACTTTCTCTTATTGTTTTTCATTTAGGTATATATATTTTATGTCCAAATAGGTGAACATTTTTCCTGTTTAAAAAAAATATATTCCTTACTAGGTTTTACTTTTCTACATAAAATTTTGAGTTCTCAACTATAAAGAAATTCCTTATGGAAATAAAGATATCCAAATTGGAATAGAAGAAGTAAAATTGTCATTATAGGAGGATGACATGATACTCTGTATAGAAAACCTAAAAGACTCCACACAAAAGCTATTAAAGTAATAAATGAATTCAGCAAGGTAGCAGGATACAATATTAACATACAGAAATCTGTCATATTTCCCTTTCAGAAAGAGAAAGTAAAAAAAAAAAATTCTTATTTATAATTGTGCCAAAAAATAAAATACCAGGACCTAGGAATGAACCTAATTAAGGAGGTGAAAGACCTATAAGTTCAAAACTGTAAAACTGATGAAGGAAACTGAAGGTGAGTCAAAGAAATGGAAAGACAGTCAATGTTCTTAGACTGGAAGAATTACTATTAATAAAACAGCCATACTACCTAAAGCAGTGTATATATTTAATGTGATCCCTTTCAAACTGTTTATTGCATTTTTCACAGAACTAAAACAAATAATTCTAAAAGTTATATGGAGCCACAAAAGACCCAGAATTGCCAAAGCAATCCTTAGAGGACAAAAGCAAGTCAGGAAACATAACCCTCTCAGACTTCAGACAGTACTATAAAGCTGCTGTAATCAAACAGCATGATATTAGCCCCCCCCCCCAAAAAAAAAGACAGATGGATCAATTGAATAGAATAGAGAGACCAGAAATAAACCCACACAGCTATGATAAATTAATCTCTGACAAAGATGCAAGGGTATACAAGGTAGAAAAGAAATTTTCTTCCACAAGTGGTGTTAGGAAAGCTGGACATCCTCACATAAATCAATGAAATTAGAATACTCCCTTATACCATATACACAAATAAACTAAAAAATGATGTAAACCTCTAAATATAAGGTATGACACCATAAAACTCGTAGAAGAGAACATAGGCAAAATATTTTAGACATAGAGAATAGCAATATTTTCTTAGATCTGGCTCCCTAGGTGAAAGAAATAAAAGCAAAAATAAACAAATGGGACCTAATCAAAATTAAAAGCAAAAGAATAAACTGTATAGCAAAGGAAACCTTCAACAAAATGAAAAGAATATACTGAATGGGAAAAATATTCATAAAGGATATAACTGACAAAAGATTATTTCTCAAAATATAGAAATAGCACATACAACTCAATATTTAAGAAGCACACAATCTAAACAGAAATTGGACAGAAGGTCTAAATAGACATTTCTCTAAAGAAGGCACAGAAAAAATCAAAAGACACATGAAAATATATTCAATGATGTCAATTATTACTCAGTTCACTTCAGTTCAGTCACTCAGTCGTGTCCAACTCTTTGCGACCCCATCAATCACAGCACTCCAGGCCTCCCTGTCCATCACCACCTCCTGGAGTTCACTCAAATTCATGTCCATCGAGTTGGTGATGCCATCCAGCCATCTCATCATCTGTCGTCCCCTTCTCCTGCCCCCAATCCCTCCCAGCATTAGTCTTGTCCAATGAGTCAACTCTTCACATGAGGTGGCCAAAATATTAGAGAAATACAAATTAAAACTACAATGAGTTATCACTTCACACTGATCAGAATGGCTATCATCAAAATGTCTATAAATAATGAAGACTGGAGAAGGTATGGAGAAAAGGGAACATTCTGACATTCTTCAGCTTCTTCAGCATTCCTGGTTGGGCCATAGACTTGGATTACTGTGATATTGAATGGTTTGCTTTGGAAACGAACAGAGATCATTCTGCCATTTTTGAGATTGCATCCAAGTGCTGCATTTTGGATGCTTTTGTTGACCATGATGACTACTCCATTTCTTCTGAGGGATTCCTGCCTGCAATAGTAGATATAATGGTCATCTAGTTAAATTCACCCATTCCAGTCCACTTTAGTTCGCTGATTCCTAGAATGTCGACGATCACTCTAGCCATCTCCTGTTTGACCACTTCCAATTTGCCTTGATTCATGGACCTAACATTCCAGGTTCCTATGCAATACTGTGCTTTACAGCATGGGACTTGCTTCTATCACCAATCACATCCACAACTGGGTATTGTTTTTGCTCTGGCTCCATGCCTTCATTCTTTCTGGAGTTATTTCTCCACTGATCTCCAGTAGCACATTGGGCACCTACTGACCTAGGGAGTATCCTATCATTTTGCCTTTTCATACTATTCATGGGGTTCTCAAGGCAAGAATAGTGCAGTGGTTTGCCATTCCCTTCTCTAGTGGACCAGATTCTGTATAGAGCCAGACATCGTGGAATGTGAAGTCAGGTGGGCCTTAGAAAGAGTCACTACAAACAAAGCTAGTGGAGGTGATGGAATTCAGGTTTAGCTATTTCAAATCCTGAAAGATGATGCTATAAAAGTGCTGCACTCAATATGCCAGCAAATTTGGAAAACTCAGCAGTGGCCACAAGACTGGAAAAGGTCAGTTTTCATTCCAATCCCAAAGAAAGGCAAAGCCAAAGAATGCTCAAACTACTGGACAAAAAAGTCACTGCAGATAGTGATTGCAGCCAGGAAATTAAAAGATGCTCATTCCTTGGAAAGAAAGTTATGACCAACTTACATAGCATATTCAAAAGCAGAGATATTACTTTGCCGACTAAGGTCCATCAAGTCAAGGCTATGGTTTTTCCAGTAGTGAGTATGGATGTGAGAGTTGGACTGTGAAGAAGGCTGAGCACTGAAGAATTGATGCTTTTGAAGTGTGGTGTTGGAGAAGACTCTTGAGAGTCCCTTGGACTGCAAGGAGATCCAACCAGTCCATTCTGAAGGAGATCAGCCCTGGGATTTCTTTGGAAGGAATGATGCTAAAGCTGAAACTCCAGTTCCTTGGCCACTTCATGTGAAGAGTTGACTCATTGGAAAAGACTCTGATGCTGGGAGGTTTTGGGGGCAGGAGGAGAAGGGGACAACAGAGGATGAGATTGCTAGATGGCATCACTGACTCGATTGACACGAATTTGCCTGAACTCAGGGAGTTAGTGACAGACAGGGAGGCCTGGCATGCTGCGATTGATGGGGTTGCAAAGAGTCGGACACGACTGAGCAACTGAAATGAACTGAACTGACACTCTTGGTAGGAATGTAAATTGGTGCAGTCACTATGAAGAACAATATGGAGGCTCCTTTGAAAACTAAAAACAGAGCTACTATACGATCTACGGCCCATTTCTGTGGAATTGAGAAAAGATGCACAGTGGCATGTCATATGTGCTTCCTCCATAGATGCAATAGACATAAATCACTTCACAAACACAGATAATTGGAAAATACAGCAAAATAACTAGGAATCAATACATTTACTATTCCCTTTAAAGTATATAATTTATTTAATTATAAAGTTATATCATTTATTTTTTTAACATTAACTCTCTTAGAATGGTGTTCAGTCACCACATAAATAAATCCAGGCTAATTTGTTCCTAATATGAAGCAGTGACCGGCCATTTCAACTCAGGCTGTTCTAGACTAGCTAACCTTGAGTGACTTGATAATAAATGTCAGACATATGATGGATGGACTAGAGGTCAACAAGACTTCTTGAAGTACAGGCTCACTTACAGATGCTTAGAGTACTGCCACACACAATAGTAGCTGAACTAATGGGGACAATTCTTATGCTCAATCCTCCACGTAAACTCCACTCTGTGATATGCAGGGCCTACATGATAAACTCTCTTCCTCTCACTTGTACCTCATCTCATACTGCTTTCAGCCACTACTTTACCTTTCTCCAACCGGCATGGTCATACTCACCTCTGGACTCCCCTGCTGTCTGCTTACCCTACCCCTTCATGTGGTTTGAAGCTTATCATGATTATACTCTCATCAGAAGTATTAGAAAGAACTTTCTGTGATGTACTAGTTATAGTTACCCCTTGTCACTATCACGTTATTGTATTTAGATATATTTTTAACAGTTATCCTTAATTGATGCAATCATTTTCTTATTGAGTGTTTGAATTTCCTATTAGAATATAAGTTCTTAAGAAGATTTTTTTTTTGGTACGTTCACTATATCATATACTTTAGTTAGCACTGAGCCCAGGGAAGAGCACATAGTAAAATAAGTACATAAGAGATAAATGAATGAACATCTAATTTCCCTAACTTAAAAGTGAATAAAAACATCAGGGTCCCTAATTGTTTCTTTGATTAATTATTGTTATAACTTGTAACATCAAAGAATGTTTCTGTAATTAAGCTTTTACATTTATTCTCTCCCAGTCCTCCATTAACATTGTAATAGGAAAAAAATCAAAATCCCCTTAAGAGCAAGGTAGAACTAGAACAGATGAGGGATGTCAAGTTAGCTTTGTATGATCAGAAGTAGATGGCCTAGTGATAATAGCTTAGCAGAATCAAAAAAAAAAAAAAAAAAAAATCTGGTGGTTGTGTGGGAAGCCATAAAAAGAAAAAACAATTTGCCCTGCAAAATCCCTTAAAAGCTTCATAATTATAGATACCAAATACTTTTATAGGGTCTGTGTTCATATGTGCGTATCTCTGTGTGTGTGTATAAATGACAGAAGGAGGAAGGGATAAAAATGAGGATTAATCAACTGTCAATGTGAAGTATAAGAAGCAGGTGGACTCTTAGATTTCCTCTCTGATCTCCTATTTAGGGAATTCTCACCATCAGACTAACCAGGAAAATGCAGTTTACTCTTTGCAAAGTTTAAACAAAGTTTTGTGGGCTTTGGAAATAGGAAAGAATAAGAGTGAGGTGCCCATTACATTGATTAAAACAAATATGCTACATGAGAATTGAGTATATGCTTGGTGAGAATTCTCAAGTCTTCTTCCTCATTGGCTTCTAGCATACTGAGTTAGAATTCTCTAAGACAAAATTAGAATTCTTTGTGGGGAGTATGACCATCCCAGGAGGAAAAAACCAAAACTACAAATATGGAGATTTAAAAGTTTCCCCAATGAAACACAGGATTTATCATTAGATCATCCATGTTGAAACCATCAGTTAAAAAAGCTTGACTAACACAGAGAGTTTCTAATCAGCTTTTAATATCCCACATTTAAATATGAACTGGCAGCCAATAAACACCAAGTAATTGAGGAAAACATCTAGTAAATGAGACCAATCAAAAACCAGAAGATTGATCTCAATAATGATAAAGCCAGAACACTAAATTTTTTAAATTCTATAATTATTTTCTTCAGAAGAGTATTCACATGATAATTAAGCCGAACACGATCCTTTATGAAAAAGGTTATGTTCAGAGACTAAGGCAGAGCTCTTTATAAAGTAACAATACCAATAGTAATGACAATAATAATTAATAATAATTGACAATAAAAATGTTAAAATCACTTGAAATTTTGGAATACAGAGCTGAGGAGATTCACAGAAAGTAGAAAAAAAGAGACAGAGATATTTAAATAAAAGAGGAAGGTCAAGAAAATGGAAGATCAGACCAGGAAGCCCACTATGTAGGTAATATTTTACAAGTGATATGATTAGGAAATAGAATGGGGAAATGGTGGGAAGCAAATTAACAAAAAATACTGGAAAAGTTTCTAGTAACAAAATACCAGAACTTTCAGAATAAGAAGTGACCAAAATATGAAAAATAAAAAGTAGACAAAAATAATCAAATCTTGAATTTAAAAAAAAAAAAAGATCCTAAATTTTTCAGAAAGGATTCACAATTGTCAGACTTCACAGAAAAAAGCTAAAAACTAGAAGGAAATGAATACATATTTTTTAGTTCAGGGACCACTAGATTTACATGTGAGCCAGAGTATGAATAAAGTCAATTTAAATATACTCAGATAGTCTATTACTAATATATTCCTTTCCAGAAAACAATTTGAGAATCGATGCCACCAAAATAAGTACATAAATGAATTAAGAGCAAGACACAGGGTACTGAAAAGAGATATCCAACACCAGAAAGAGGCATAAAGGTTCTAAGATAATGATGGAAGAATTGCCAAGATAACTGTTTAGCAACAGGCTAATAGGACAGTCAGCCCAAGGAAGGAAGGTGCTAGAAAGGAATGCTTCCTAATATGAGTTGCTATCTTGAGAAATGCTTTAGAATTTTAATTAAAATGTGATACTTAAATCATGAAAGAACAATTAAAACTACAGAAGATCCTAAAAGGATACAATTTTTATTGGCAGAAGTAAACAAGGATCTGGTAAGACAAGAAATGAATCATGGGACGCTACTTTGCTCAGCTATCTACAGTATCAACAGGATTGTGATAGTGCAAATATTGACAATTAATAAGATATGTAATCTTATTTTTTCAAAGGATGGGAGAAATCAACGAATATACATAGGAAAACTGGTCAAAAAAGAACAATCTCCACTGTATATATGTAGACATAAAACATAGGTAATTTTTTTCTTTTACATTTCTACAATACCCTTTCCCTTGGACTACTTATCCTGGGGTATGCTAAATGTACAAAAATATATGGTGAAAATCAATCAAAGTCACAATTTTTCCGAGGCAGCACATCACAAATTCACATGCAGAGACTGATGAAAATTCTGTTTAATGTATTCTATTCATTCCAGCTTTTCACAGCCCATTGAAATATGCATGGCTCACGGAGGACATGGACTTTGAAAATATTGGGGGGAGAAAAGCAACCTACTCAACATATACGAAAAGGTGCATGCATCATGCAATATAATGTAAAATAAATACATCTTTTATTAAACATATCTGCCTATGTTTTAAGGCTTATTAACATCTTATTTAAAATAACCAAATATCATGTGTTATTTCAAAAAACACTAGAAGTAAATATATTAGAATTATTTTTAGGCATACAATGATATTATATACTGAGAATCATATTAGGAGTTTATCAGGGCATCTTTTTTTAAAATTATAAGACTTTTTTTAGATTATAAGAACAATTTAATTTTTAAAACTATACATATGTATAGCTTTGATTTTAAAAATAGTGAAAACCGAGACATTCCTTTCTCTTTACCATATAGCAGTTGTTTTGCAATTGAGTTTTAAATATGTCATTATGCAGTAATTTACCTAGAAGTAAGCAAATATGTATATGCTTACTTTAATCTTATTTTAATTCCATATATTTTTATACTGGTAAGCTTGAGGGAGACTGTCAAGGCAATTTCCTCTAGCCATTATACTTCTGAGACAGAAGATGATATGTCTTAATATATTTATTTTTTAATATACTATTTCTTATAAGTTTTAGTGATTATCAAATCTCAAGAGCATTAAATTCAAATTATAATATCCTAAAAGTGAATTAAAATGATTCATAACAAAAGGATAGGCCCAAAGGGCAGTTGAGCAATATCGTACATTTACCCTTGTAGTGAGTATATCATCGTATTCCTTTTAGAGCTGAAATAATATGGTAAAATCTATAAAATGAAAAATCCCTTAAACTTTTCTATAAAAAACATGTAATATAGAATTCTCTCCCACATATTTAAAAACATAATTTTATAGTATATGGTACGCATGTAACTCTAGAAGGCAAAAGATAATCAAATGTAAAATATTACATGAAAAAAAAATCTAACAAAATTGTCCCAAACAGAAAGCTAAGTGATAAGGATCTCCTAAAGGGAAATCATATAGCATTCAAAATTCCTCTACAATAGGGGCTTATAATATGTTGTGAAGAAGTTTTAAATAGGCTTTGCAAAGTAATTTTACTATTTAACATGCTAACAGGGTGAGATATTCAAAATTAAATATATTAAGAAAACTATGCATTTATTCAGTATGTACATGTATTATTTTTATAGCTGCATTTGAAGTTAAATCACACACTGTGTTGACATTATTTTCTTATTACTATTGCTATGATGATATTGATTTTACTTAGTAATAGAAAATTAACATAGGCATTTGGAGAAAATATTGTCTTTTATGATTTTATCAACAGAATGCAAATTTATATACAGAGTTAAAGTGATAAGGCAAATGTGGAAAAATAAGCCAAAATGCCAAAATTTTATTTTATTTGCCTTCAGCTTTCATTCAAATGCAGCTTCCCTAATAGCTCAGTTGGTAAACAATCCACCTGCAATGGAATTTGATTCTTGGTCAGGAAGATCCCCTGGAGAATGGAAAGGCTACCCACTCCAGTATTCTGGTCTGGAGAATTCCATAGACTTGATAGTCCATGGGGTCCCAAAGAGTTGGACAAAACTGAATGACTTTCACATTCACTTTTCCTTCAAATATTATATAAACCAGCTAATAAAATGCAAAATGTTGCATACTTATTAGAACATGGCAGTCATATATAACTTAGCAATCTGCTTTGGCATAATGGCTAGCAGAATAAAGTAAAAATTAAGAAAGAGTTCTAAGCAGATCTGTTTGGGTCCCAGTTTGACCAGGTTCTAGTTATGTGCAGTTGGGAATTATCTCTCAGAGTTCAGTGCCATAATTTTAAAGTGTGGATTATTTGATAGACCTTTTGAATGCCACTGATTCTTTAAAGAATTGCTCAGTGTAGGGCTGTCTCATAAAGCATAGGAAAGGACAAATGAAGTATCTTATAAAAAGCACAGGCACAGTACCCATGCCTACAACATGGTAGAAATAAGTAAATGTTAGTAATATAAAATTTACTTAATATTGTTATATTTAAATAATATAGTAATAGAACTTTACTTTTTGATTTGTCCTAATCTCTTTCTCCTTCACAAGAAGCACAAATTAAATTTGTGAGGTATTTGGAACTGAAGTAACAAGTTTTTATTGTTTTCTAATTAACTATTATAATATCTTCAGGCTGTTGCACATTCTATATAAAATTATATTTATCATCTGAATCTACACACACACATACAGATATTTTTTTAAACCAGTAATATCTCAGAACTCAGAGTAGTCTATAATACTCTTATTCAAAAAACTGTTAATAATTATGAAATTATTTAAACATATTTGAGCAATGTATTTTCTGAATTTATTAAAACAAATAATTATATAATTTTGCAAATGAAAACTAAAAAAGCAACTTTTGTGAATACATAGAATAAAACCTATGACTTGTAAAAAGGAAATAAGTTTCAAAAGGGAGTGGATATATGTATACCTATGGCTGATTCATGTTGAGGTTTATCAGAAAAGAGCAAAATTCTGTAAAGCAATTATCTTTCAATAAAAAATAAATTCATTAAAAAATCACTACTGGATATCTTAGGTTTTATTTTTAATAAAATTTATGATCACACATTTATTCATTATGTTTTAAATCTATGCAATGTTCATTGAGCACTCATTCTATGTTGGACAATTCACCAAGTATAAGGAAAATACAAGGATAGACTATCTGTCATGGGCAGCAGGGTATAGAAAGAGAATTATAAAAACAACGACGGGCAGAGATACCTATCTAGAGGAGGGAGTGGCTTCTGTCCAGGAGAATGACAGAGTGCCTCAGTGTGATGTCAGGCTTTGGCTAAATCTTTACAGATAAATAGAAATATTGATGTAAGACTTGTTCGCAACTAGCCAAAGAACGCTCAAACTACCGCACAATTGCACTCATCTCACATGCTAGTAAAGTAAGGCTCAAAATTCTCCAAGCCAGGCTTCAGCAATACTTGAATCGTGAACTTCCTGATGTTCAAGCTGGTTTTAGAAAAGGCAGAGGAACCAGAGATCAAATCGCCAACATCCACTGGATCATGGAAAAAGCAAGAGAGTTCCAGAAAAACATCTATTTCTGCTTTATTGACTATGCCAAAGCCTTTGACTGTGTGGATCACAATAAACTGGAATGTTCTGAAAGAGATGGGAATACCAGACCACCTGACCTGCCTCTTGAGAAATCTGTATGCAGGTCAGGAAGCAACAGTTAGAACTGGATATGGAACAACAGACTGGTTCCAAATAGGAAAAGGAGTACATCAAGGCTGTATATTGTCACCCTTCTTATTTAACTTCCAATGCAGAGTATATCATGAGAAACGCTGGACTGGAAGAAACACAAGCTGGAATCAAGATTGCTGGCAGAAATATCAATAACCTCAGATATGCAGATGACACCACCCTTATGGCAGAAAGTGAAGAGGAGCTAAAAAGCTTGTTGATGAAAGTGAAAGAGGAGAACGAAAAAGTTGGCTTAAAGCTCAACATTCAGAAAACGAAGATCATGGCATCTGGTCCCATCACTTCATGGGAAATAGATGAGGAAACAGTGGAAACAGTGTCAGACTTTATTTTTTTGGGCTGAAAAATCACTGCAGATGGTGACTGCAGCCATGGAATTAAAAGACGCTTACTCCGTGGAAGAAAAGTTATGACCAACCTAGAGAGCATATTCAAAAGCAGAGACATTACTTTGCCAACTAAGGTCAGCCTAGTCAAGGCTATGGTTTTCCAGTAGTCATGTATGGACGTGAGAGTTGGACTGTGAAGAAGGCTGAGTGCCGAAGAATTGATGCTTTTGAACTGTGATGTTGGAGAAGACTCTTGAGAGTCCCTTGGACTGCAAGGAGATCCAACCAGTCCATTCTGAAGGAGATCAACCCTGGGTGGTCTTTGGAAGGAATGATGCTCAAGCTGAAACTCCAGTACTTTGGCCACCTCATGCATAGAGTTGACTCATTGCAAAAGACTTTGATGTTGGGAGGGATTGGGGGCAGGAGGAGAAGGGGACGACAGAGGATGAGATGGCTGGATGGCATCACTGACTCAATGGACATGAGTCTGAATGAACTCCGGGAGTTCAGGGAGGCCTAATGGACAGGGAGGCATGGCGTGCTGTGATTCATGGGGTCGGAACGAGTCAGACACGACTGAACGACTGTACTCAACTGAACTGAGAGGGAGATGTGGTAGAAAGAGGTCTTGAGTTTGGAAATATTATGAAAACTTAGGTATGAACAGTTTATTTGGAGAATAATTCAACATATGTGACAAAAAGGCAGAAACTGTGATTGGAAAGGTTGATGAGAATCAAACACGGCAAATCTTTAGTTATCCTAGCCCAAGTTTTAGAGACTAATAGATCATTGACTTACAAAAAAAAAAAAAAAAAAAAAATTTTTTTTAAAGTCCCAGGACTTGTTTTCATTGAATGGATTAACTAAGAAAACTAGGAGGCACATTTGCTTAGTCTGTATGACATTCAGATAATTCTCTAAAACTTCATTTTAGTGGGATGTGGCAAAAGTGATGAGAATTCATTCTATTATAACGTTATAAGAAATCTTCATGAAGAGGAAAGCTGGGTGGCATATTGTTAGTAACCCTCTGAGGGACTGAGGATCAACTCCGATGAGACTGAGTCACTCAAACCAGCAGCCTTTCAGAAAGTGGATCTGACAGCATCCATGTACATGGGCTTGGAAGCTGATTCTCCCTCAGGTCAGTCTTCAGATTGGGCTTCCTTTGTGGCTCAGCAGTAAAGAACCCACCTGCCAATGCAGGGGATGTGGGTTCGTTCCCTGGTCTGGAAGATCATCTAGAGAAGGAAATGGCAACACACTCCAGTATTCTTGCTTGGAGAAAAACATGGACAGAGGAGTCTGGTAGATTACAATCCATGGGGTTGCAAAAGAGTCAGACATAACTTAGTGACTAAACAAATAAAACACAAACAAACAAAAAAACAAAGCCTTTAGATTGGACTGTATCCCCAAATGATACATCATAATTGAGGTCTCTTGAAATGTCTTGAGGCAAACACATGCTTCCCTGGTGGCTCAGCTGGTAAAGAATCTGCCTGCAATGTGAGAGACCTGGGTTCAATCCCTGCATTGGGAAAATGCCCTGGAGAAGGGAACAGCTACCCACTCCAGTATTCTGGAGCCTGGAGAATTCCAGGGACTATATAGTCCATGGATCTCAAAGAGTCAGACACGACTGAGCAACTTACACTCACTTCACAAACACACTCGAGTAAGCTGAGTCCAGGCACACAACAAATTATGAGGTAATAATTGTTGTTTTAAATAGTATATTTCAGTATGATTTGTTACTTAGTGGTAGAAAACTAAAATATAGTTATCTGTAGAAAATATTTTCATTATTTGATTTATGTAGCTAAGGATATTATCATTCTGTACATTTATAAAGAAAAAATGACATCTGGAACCACCTGTAGGAATTATATAATTGTGTTTATATACTAGAGATACACTACATAGTTTTGGATTGCTAAAATAAACTTGCTTTCTCAGTAACTTAAATTTCTTTATTTAGATATAAAACACTATACCAGCAACTACCAATATTTTTGCTTTTATTTTCAGTTTAGTTTAACCATGAGAAACACTTTTAGGTATGTGTCTAGTTGCAAAGTTATTTTTACCTTAAAATAACTTTATGTTTTATTGCTGAATTGGCTGCTTCTCAGAGATGGTAAGGTATTAAAAAAGAAAAATGTACTTTTTATCCATAAAGCACATGAGAAGTAGTAATTGCATAAGATTTTAATCATATCTTCAGTATTTTTTCTGTTTTACATAAATGTAATGGCCATGTATGGATGTGAGAGTTGGACTATAATGAAAGCTGAGCGCCGAAGAATTGATGCTTTTGAACTGTGGTGTTGGAGAAGACTCTTGAGAGTCCCTTGGACTGCAAGGAGACCCTACCAGTCCATTCTAAAGGAGATCAGTCCTAGGTGTTCATTGGAAGGACTGATGTTGAAGCTGAAACTCCAATACTTTGGCCACCTAGTGAGAAGAGCTGACTCATTTGAACAGACACTGACACTGGGAAAGATTGAGGGCAGGAGGAGAAGGGGACGACAGAGGATGAGATGGTTTGATGGCATCACCGACTCGATGGACATGGGTTTGGGTAGACTCTGGGAGTTAGTGATGGACAGGGAGCCCTGGCATTCTGTGTTTCATGGGGACGCAAAGAGTTGGACACGACTGAGCGACTGAACTGAACTGAACTGAATGGCAACCCACTCCAGTATTCTTGCCTGGGAAATTCTATGAACAGAAGAGCCTGGTGGGCTACAGTCCAAAGGGTCATAGATTCAGACATGACTGAGCCACTAAACACATCATTATTATAGTAAAAAAGATAAATATAAAATTTATGAGTTCAGGTTCTTTGTAGTGTTTACTGCTTTCAAATCCTATAACTTTTTTTTTTTTGCAAAAGCATATATTTCTATACTTCAGATTTCAACTTAAAAATTAAAATATTCTTTAGTGAATCAATATGAGAAATTTTGAGCATAGATTTCCTGATATTTCTGTTGAGATTACTGATAAAATATTAAGAAAGTAAAATTATAGTAAAATATTTATTAATATTTTTCTTGTTAATTGTGATGGCCATAATATTTCACTTTATTATTAGCACAAAGTAGCACTAAGAAAACAATAATCATTAGAATAAAAGTTATAATTAGCATATAGCTTATTACTCACTAAAAGCTTTATATGTATTATTTTTATTATCATAACAATTGCTTAAGGCATCTATTGCTGTTTTCTTGAAATAGTATGGAAATGGATATCCAGTAATATGCTATAATCTTGCCAAAATTTATTAAAATTTAAATCCTGTAATGACGTCTCTGTTATGTTTATTCACAAGACCTAGGTCTTCATGCTTCTGGAAGGGGCAGTAAGATCATTATAAAATGGAGAAATTTGTGTTACTAGTTCAACTCAATCAAGTCCAAGTCCACCTTTTTGTTTCCTTTTGCTTCACATTTTTTTTTTTCTAACTTCATAAGAAGTTACCAGTGGTTGATTAACCCTTTGATATGCCATCTCTAGGCAAAATGGAATTATCTTCCAAGTTGCCTTGGCAATTTACAAAAACAATGGTTTGCCTCTTTTTTATTTGCTTATTGTTTCTAAAGCCCACTTATCTTTTACCTGTAAGATCTAATTTAAAAAATTAATAACACTGTATTGCACTGTAAGAACGTATTCTCTTCCCTCTTAGTAGGTTCATGGTGTTGATCACCTTGGCCAGTTTTCAAGTCCCCCATGTGACCACAATAGACTGTAAGACTCTCATTCTGTTCAGAGACAAGTAACATCTTCTCTATGATTCACTATTTTCAGGAAACTCTAATTTTGCTATTAAATGTTTTAATTCTGTGATGAGTTAAACATCTCATTCTATCTTCTGACTAAAGGTAAATTTAAAATCTAAACTTTAGATTATCCTTATTTTAAATCTACTGGCAACCAAAGTAACAACCACAACAAAAAGAAGCATAGGGGCCCAGCAAACCTCAACCCCACCTTCTCTTTTCCCTTTTGTATTCTTGGCTTTTATTTTCTTTTCCTGCTTTCTTTTTTTTTTTTTTTCCTTTTTTCTAATTGAAAATGGTGATATAATATTTAATAGCATATGCATTGTTACTTAACTATGAGGAGTTTAACTATGAGGACTTAAATGAAATTCTTAGCAGATGTCCTGATACACTATAAGGTGGTCAAAAAGAGTACTATTATTATACCATTATATATATATATATAAAATAGTGGTATTACTATATATACCATTAGTACTATTCTAATCAAATAAGCACTTTATTTCTTGATTATTCTTGGAAATGTCTTTTAAAATTATTCAATCCAAACAAATTGGAAAGAACACTAGAATGTTTATTTATTGAACATTTCCTGGAATATGGTTGACTGTAAACTGAGGAGAACAAGACACCTTTCTGATGATTTATACACCTACACTCTTCACCATTATGACACAAATAGCTTAATTTCTAATTGCTGAGTTAATGAGGTGAGCAACACAAAGTGAACTTTTAATAAAGTGTAAGTGAAGTCACTCAGTCGTGTCCGACTCTTTGAGACCCCGTGGACTATAGCCCACCAGGCTCCTCTGTCCATGGGATTCTCCAGGCAAGAATACTGGAGTGGGTTGCTATTTCCTTCTCCAAGGGATCTTCCTAACCCAGGGATTGAACCCAGGTCTCCTGCATTGCAGGCAGACGCTTTAACCTCTGAGCCACCAGGAAAATACTAATTTTCAAATATTGAAAAATTTGTGTCTTATTAAGCATTAATAGAAATATCCATATTTCTAATCAAAAGAAATATCATTAAAAATATCAGATTCTTCCATAATTAAGTTGCCATTTTACATTTAAAAGGCAACAACAATTCCATATTTCAAAATAATACTGAATTTCAAATGGTGGCTTTTTCACACTAAAAGTCATCTATAAATGTACATCAACATTGAGTGAGTGAGTGAGTGAAGTTGCTCAGTCGTGTCCAACTCTTTGCGACCCCATGCACTGTAGCCTACCAGGTTCCTCCGTCCATGGGATTTTCCAGGCAAGAATACTGGAGTGGATGCCACTTCCTTCTGCACGAGATCTTCCTGACCCAGGGATTCAACCTGGATCTCCTGCATTGTAGCCAGACACTTTACCATCTGAGCCACCAGGGAAGTCATTCTTTTTATAAAAATGGTAAGCTATACCACATTACCATTTTTTTAAATGCTTTCAGCATTTTGAGAAGTTTAAGACAGAATACACTTATTGGAGGACAATTGCTTTACAATATTGTGTAAAAATCTGAATGTCTCTTCCTAATTAAAATAATAATGCCTAATAATTTAGTTTTATGATATCTCTTTGAATGCGTAAAAGTCCATATATTTCCATGACATGAAATTAAAGTCCTAAATATGTTAATTGATAAATTATATAAAAATGATAAACATGTCCCTTTTTTTTGAAATAAGAATTAACACACCAGTATGCAGATGACACTATCCTTATGGCAGAAAGTGAAGAAGAATTAAAGAGTCTCTTGATGAAAGTGAAAGAGGAGAGTGATGTTGGCTTAAAGCTCAACATTCAGAAAACTAAGATCATGGCATCCAGTCCCATCACTTCATGGCAAATAGATGGGGGAACAGTGGAAACAGTGGCTGACTTTAATTTTCTGGGCTCCAAAATCACTGCAGATGGTGATTGCAGCCATGAAATTAAAAGATGTTTACTCCTTGGAAGGAAAGTTATGACCAACCTAGACAACATATTCAAAAGCAGAGATATTACTTTGTCAACAAAGGTTTGTCTAGTCAAGGCTATGGTTTTTCTAGTGGTCATGTGTGGATGTGAGAGTTGGACTATAAAGAAAACTGAGCACAGAAGAATTGATGCTTTTGAACTGTGATGTTGGAGAAGACTCTTGAGAGTCCTTGGACTGAAAGGAGATCCAACCAGTCCATCCTAAAGGAGATCAGCCCTGGGTTGGAAGGACTGATGTTAAAGCTGAAACTCCAATACTTTGCCCACCTCATGCGAAGAGCTGACTCATTGGAAAAGACCCTGATGCTGGGAGGGATTGGGGGCAGGATGAGAAGGGGACCACAGAGTATGAGATATTTGGACGGCATCACCAACTCAATGGACATGGGTTTGGGTGGACTCTGGGAGTTGGTGATGGACAGGGAGGCCTGGCATGCTGCGGTTGGTTCATGGGGTCGCAAAGAGTTGGATGCGACTGAACTGCACTGAACTGAAAGCTTCATGCTATCCATGTTAAAAGTTATGATGAATTGACATTTCCTAAAGGAAAATAACCAATAAGGAAAAACCTAAATGCCAATTAGTTAAGAAAATGAATTTTCTTAAACGAAGAGTATACCTTAGTATTAAAAATATTGATCTTGAATCAGCCTGTGATACTCTCTAATAGAAACATAAAAGTCTCATTTATTAAGTGATAATTATATTTCTAGGTTTCTTTAAGAAGGGAAGATTTTGCTTCCATTCTAGCTTCAACCTCTTGAATTTTTTTCATTTAGTCAACATTACCAATTCATATTCAGTATATGAAGTAGTATAAAATTTATACAGTCTTATCTGTGATCCCAAATATTTGGGAACTTTATCACCTCATTGTACGTAGTCAACAACTGTGCACACTCCACTCTAACCAATAAAATCAACATTTAAAAAAAGTTAGAGTAATACTCCATTGCATGTATGTACCACAGCTTTCTTAGCCATTCATCTGCTGATGGACATCTAGGCTGCTTCCATGTCCTGGCTATTATAAATAGTGCTGTGATAAACATTGGGGTACACGTGTGGGATGATTTGGGAGAATGGCATTGAAACATGTATAATATCATACATGAAACGAATTGCCAGTCCAGGTTCAATACATGATACTGGATGCTTGGCGCTGCTGCACTGGGACGACCCAGAGGGATGGTACAGGCGGGAGGAGGGAGGGGGATTCAGGATGGGGAACACATGTATACCTGTGGCAGATTCATGTTGATGTCTGGCAAAACCAACACAATATTGTAAAGTAATTAACCCTCAAAAAAAAAAAAAAAAAGATTATATATGCATGCTAAATACAAATTTCAATGATTATTTTCAAAATTTTATTTAGAGCCTTGTGTTATCTTGACATTTGAAATAGTTCACCTGGAATTACATCAGGATTATGCTCAAATTCCTTCAAGCCAGGCTTAAGCAGCACATGAAGTAAGAACTTGCAGATGTCCAAGATGGATTTAGAAAAGGCAGAGGAGTCAGAGATCAAGTGGCCAACATCTTCTGGATCATAGAAAAAGCAAGCGAATTCCTAAAAAAATTAATTCTGTTTATTGACTATGCTAAAGTCAATGTTGACAGTGTGGATCACAGTAAACTGTGAAAAATTCTTAAAGAGATGGGAATACCAGATCACCTTAGTTGCTTCCTGAGAAACCTGTATGCAGGTCAAGAAGCAACAGTTAGATCCAGACACAGAAAAATGGACTGGTTCAAAATTGGAAAAGAAGTATGTCAAGGCTGTATATTGTCACCCTGCTTATTTAACTTACATGTAGAGTACATCACGCAAAGTGCCAGTCTGGATGAATCAGAAGATGTAATCAAAATTGCCAGGAGAAATATCAACAACCTCAGATATGTAGTTATACCACTAATACCAGAAAGCAAAGAGAAACTAAAGTTTGAGCCTCTTGATGAAAGTGAAAGAAGAGAGTGAAAAAGCTGTCTTAAAATTCAACATTCAAAAGCAAAGGTCATGGCATCCAGTCACATCACTTCATGGCAATTAAATGGGAAAAAGTGGAAATAGTGAGAGATTTTATTTTCTTGGATTCCAAAATCACTGTGGATAGTGACTGAAGCCACAAAATAAAAGACACTTGCTCCTTGGAAGAAAACCTATGACAAACCTGGACAGCATATTGAAAAACAGAGACATCACTTTGCCAACAAAGGTCTGTATATGCAAAGTGATGGTCTTTCTGATAGCCATGTATGGGTGTGATAGCTGGACCATTAAGAAGGCTGAGCACCCAAGAATCAATGCTTTTGAACTGTGCATGTGCGTGTATGCTAAGTCGCCTCAGTCACGTTCAACTCTGTGTGATCATATGGACTGTAGCTTGCCAGACTCCTCTGTCCCTGAGATCTCCAGGCAAGAATACTGGAGTGGGTTGTAATGCCCTTCTCCAGGGATCTTTCCAAATCAGGTATCAATCCCGCCTCTCTTATTTCTAGTACATTGGCAGGAGAGTTTTTACTAGCACTGCCTGGGATGCCCCTTTGAACTGTGGTGCTGGAGAAGACTCTTGAGAGTTCCTTAGACTTCAAGGAGATCAAACCAGTCAATCCTAAAGGAAATCAACCATGAATATTCATTGGATGTGCTGAAGCTGAAGCTCCAATAATTTGGCCATATGATGCAAAGAGCTGACTAGGGAAAGACCCTGATACTGGGAAAGATTGAAGGCAAGTGGAGAAGGGGATGACAAAGGGTGAGATGGTTGGATGGCATTACTGATTCAATCAACTTGCGTTTGAGTAAACTCAGGGAGATAGTAGAGGACAGAGAAGCCTGGTGTTCTGTAGTTCATGGATTCACAAAGAGTCAGATACAACTTTGTTACTGAATAACAACATCTTGACATTGTGAAAAATTGATCCTTCTTCCAAACAATGTAATTCTAAGTGACATATCAACCAATACAATAGATTTAAAATAAACTATTTTTAAGATTCATGCAGAGTTTCACTTTTTTCACAATATTCTTAATGTGTTTCTTAAAGATCTTTCATGAGAGTGCTGTAGATTTCTGCCCCTTTTAACATTTTTCCCCATGTTCTGTATTACTATTGTTTATTATTTACCTTTATAATTTAAAATAATTATTGATTCACAAGATGTTGAAAAAACAGTAAAAATTTATTTAAGGAATCTATTACTAAGCGTTTTCCTTTAGTTGTACATTCCAAACTATAGTGCATTCTCAGAATATGGAAATTAAATCTGCACAAAACATGCAGAATTAGATTTTCACCTTTCTAAAAATTAAAAAAAAATATATGATGCTTCAAACACTATGACTAGTTTGTACATTTCATATCTATTCTTTCATGATTATCTACTTTTATCATTAAACTGCCAACTGATAATTTTTAAACTGATAAAATGGCTTATTTAACCCCATCATGGTTAAACTATTTCAAAATTCATTATATGAATAACATTTTACAGTTCTTTTATTCTGTTAAGTTTTTTAACTTTCTCATACCGTTATTTTTTCATTATTATCTTTACTTTATTTCCCTCACCCCAAGTAATATTTCATTTTCGCATTGTGTATCTACTTTTCTATTTCATCAGCAAGAAAGCACTATTAGAAACATTGAAAGTTTGCTGAGTTAGAACAAAATAGATTAAGAACTCATCAATCATATTAGCAATGTTTGTCTTATGTATGAGAGTGAAGTTGTAAAAGATAATGTAATGCATATTCTCCACTGGTTTATAGGACAAACAAAATAATATTTTTAGCAGATATTGTAAGGATGGCCAAATAGCTTATATGGAAGTACATAATAATAAAATATTCATTGCCTGTGGAAATTAATAATGAGGTGACAGAGTGATTATATGAAGATTTAGTCACCCTGATTACGACAGTGTGTGTTTCTTTGCATTGCCCAATGATTGTCATTGCTTTACTTTAATATGTAATTTCATACAGGTATCCCAAAGCTGAGCTCAGTTTAAAATTATATTTCTCTCCATACATCCCACCTTCTACTGTGTAGTTACCAAGCCTTTTGAGAATTAATAAATTCCAGCCATCAGTTTGTATGTAATATTTACATTGGATATAAATACCTAATGTGATAGGTTACCTCTGCTTTCCTCTCAAGCCTAGATTATAGAACTTTGAGTCTACTAAATTAGAATTTTATGTCTAAATAAGAAAACATCCTTTTTCATAATGTTAAGTATGTAAGTATATACTGTACATGTTTGTTTTTCCTCTCATTTAAATCACTTGAGAAACATTCACTTTGTTAGGTAAGCAACATTAATTACCATATGTTAGCATGCATTAAGTTATAAGAATCTTAATAATAACTAAAAAATCAGAATAAAACTTTTAAAAGACTGTTTTAAAATTCTACTCCATCTCCCATTCCTACTAGACATTTTTAAAAATAAACTATTGGCAATACCTAGAATGTAGTATCAGTTTTTCTTTGGATTCTTCATTAGGTTAGTTAAGAATCTTCTGTTAATATATAAATTCCACCTTGCATGTAGACACTTTTAGTCATCACAGGAATCAGAGTCCCCTTATTTGTAAAAGTCACATATCATGAAGCTATCCAAAGTGACATGGTATTATTAGCTGCAGAAATTTCCTCATAGGAAGAAAACATTAGAAGTAATTACTCATCATTTAGAAAATGTAGACTTCTGCAAAAGACGACCATCTCCTTCTGCTGAGCATGGGGAAAAGTAATTTTAATAATCAGTGGATACTACAAGCTATCAAAATTTATGTTAAAATCCTAACCCACCATGTATTAAGAGGTGGGGCTTTTGGGAGGCAATTAAGACATAAGAGTGGAGACCTTATTAAAGATATTAGTGACCTTGTAACAGAGACATGATCTTGTGCTTTCTGGCTCTTCTGTTTCTTCTCCCCTTACCTCACTCTCTCTCCTTTCTCTCTCTTCACTATGCAAGGATATAATGAGACGACAGCAATCTGCAAACCAGGAAGAAGGCCTTCATCAAGAACCCAACCATACTGGTTCCCTGATCTCAGACTTTCAGCCTTTGGAATCATGAGACATAAGTGTTTTTGTTTAAAGTACTCAGTATATGATCATTTGTGATAGCAGAATGAACCAGAACAAAGGGTCACATGGGACTCTGATAATCCACACCCTAGCTGTCATATCAGAGAAGGCAGTGGCACCCCACTCCAGTACTCTTGCCTGGAAAATCCCATGGATGGAGGAGCCTGGTGGGCTGCAGTCCATGGGGTTGCTAAGAGTCAGACACAACTGAGCGACTTCACTTTGACTTTTCACTTTCATGCATTGGAGAAGGAAATGGCAACCCACTCCAGTGTTCTTGCCTGGAGAATCCCAGGGACGGGGGAGCATGGTGGGCTGCCGTCTATGGGGTCGCACAGAGTTGGACATGACTGAAGCGACTTAGCAGCAGCAGCACCTGTCATATGGACTTTCATACACAGAATTTCAATTTTAAGAACACCAAACATTCCAAAGTTGCCTTGAATTCCAAGACACCACAGTTGCTAGAAAAAGGGTTCTAGTTACAACACAAACATCACCATTTTCTAGTTGTAATAACTCTGGCCCTGGAACAAATATTTAATATGGATAACTTGAAATAGGCCCAGGCCATATGTGACAAATGGCTCTCAGTTTTGAATATATTCAAAGCAGTTATATCTATAGACGTCTAAGAGAGTAAAATGTATACTCCTAATTCTTAGATGTTGAGGCAAATGGTTTACATCTAATATTCTTGATTAGAAACCCAGAAGCAAATTCCCTTCTAAGTTTGTTTCCAGTAAATACTCCTACACAGCCTGAAACACATGGTCATTTTTTCTTATAGTTCAATGTACTTAATTCAAATCTCAGTGGGAGAAACCACAAAAGAGAAAATAGTTAAAAATGAATATGTAGGTCAGTTATTCTATTTTAATTTCCGTTTAAATGATCTCTGAATAAACAAAAATATGACTCTGAAAGAACAAATCTACAACTGATTTAGCAGACTGAAAGATTGACTTACACTTCCTTTACTTGTGAGCTCAGTCATGTTAGACTCTTAACGACCCCATGGACTGTAGCCTGCAAGCCTCTTCTGTCCGTGGAATTTTCCAGGCAAGACTATTGAAGCAATTTGCCATTTCCTACTAAAGTGAAATCTTCCTGACCCAGGGATTGAAACTGTCCCCTGCAGGTGGATTCTTTTACCACTGAGCCACCTGGGAAACCCAACTTGCACTTAAAAAATTTCAAAAATCTCCTTTTCTGCATCTTTATAAATTGAGGGTATTCAAATTTAAAATGTATTAAAGAGCTAAATATAAAACTGGAAGCCATATCCTAGAGGGTGACATAGGTGGGACACTCTTAGACATAAACCCTAGCAGTTTTTTTTTTTTTTTTTCCCTTTGTCTCCAATTTACATTGATTTATGGACCTAACATTCAAGGTTCCCAGGCAATATTGTTTTTTACAGCATCGGACTTTACTTCCATTGTCAGTCTCATCCACAACTAGGCATTGTTTTTGCTTTGGCTCAGCCTCTTCATTCTTCCTGGAGCTATTTCTCCCCTCTTCTCCAGGAGAATATTGGGCACCTATCCAACCTGGGGAGTTCATCTTTCAGTATCATATCGTTTTTGCCTTTTCATACTGTTTGTGGGGTAGTAAAGGCAAGAATACTGAAGTGGTTTGGCATTCCCTTCTCCAGTTGATCAGATTTTGTCAGAACCCTCCACCATGACCTGGCATATTGGGTTGCCCTACATGGCATGGCTCATAGTTTCATTGAGTTAGAATGTCTCTGCGAGACAGAGAATGAAAGAGCTGGTTTATAACTCAGCACTCAAAAAACAAAGATCATGGCATCCAGTCCCATTACTTCCTGGCAAATACATGGGGAAACAAGGGAAATAGGGACAGATTTTACATTCTTGGGCTCCAAAATTGCTGCAGATGGTGACTGAAGCCATGAAATTGGAAGATGCTTGCTCTTTGGAAGACAAGCTATTACAAACCTAGACAGAGTATTAAAAAGCAGAGACATTACTTTGCTGACAAATGTCCATCTAGTCAAAGCTATGTTTTTTCCTGTAGTCATGTATGGATATAAGAGTTGGACCATAAAGAAAGCTGAGTGCTGAAGAATTGATGCTTTTGAACTATGGTATTAGAGAAGTACCCTTGAGTGTCCCTTGGGCTGCAAGGAGATCAAACCAGTCAATCCTAAAGGAAATCAATCCTGAATATTCATTGGAAGGACTGATGCTAAAGCTGAAGCTCAATGTTTTGGCTACCTGATGCAAAGAACTGACTCATTAGAAAAGACCCTGATGCTAGGAAATTTGAAGGTGGGAGGAGAAGGGAATGGCAGAGGATGAGGTGGTTGGATGGCATCACATACTCAACGGACATGAGTTTGAGCAAATTCCAGAGGTTGGGAAGCCTGCAGTGCTGCAGTCCATGGTGTCACAAAGAGTCAGACATGACTGAGTGACTGAACTGAACCGAAAGCAAAGGACATAATAGCAAAAATAAACAAATGAAGCCTAATTAAATTTTAGGCTTCATGAAAAAGGAAAACAATGACAAAAACAAAAAGACAACCTACTGAATAGGATAAAATATTTGCAAATATGACTGATAAGAAGTTAATATCCAATATACATAAATAGCTCCTACAACTCACATCAAAAACAAAAGCACTCTGATTAAAAAGTGGGCAGAGGACCTAATTAGACCTTTTTTTTTTTTTTTCCCAAAGAGGAAATGTGGATAGCCAACAGCAGGTGGAAAGATGCTCAGCATTGCTAATCATCAGGGAAATGAAAATTAAAACCACAATGAGCTATCATCTCATACTTGTCAGGATGGCTATCATCAAAAAGAACACAAATAACAAATATTGGCCAGGATTTGCAGAAAAGGGAACACTTGTACACTGCTGGTGGTTATAAATTGGTGCAGCCATAGTGGAAAACAGTATGGAGGTTTCTCAAAAACTACAAATATGATCCAGCAATTCCACTTTTGGGTATATATCCAAAAAAAGCAAAACACTAATTCAAAACATATGTCTTCCACATTGTTCATAACAATATTATTTACAATTGCCAAAATATGGAAGCAACCTAAGTTTCCATCAACAGATGAATAAAGAAGTGGTATATGTATATATGTGTGTGTGCATATATACATATGTACACACATACACATATATACATATGTGCACATACATATACATATATGCACACATACATACCCAATAGAATACTACTCAGCCATAAATAATGAAATTTTTCCACATGTCACAACATGTTTAGAGTTGGAAGGCGTTATGTAGGTGAAATAAGTCAGAGAAAGATAAATACTTAGATGTGGAAGATAAATACTTAGATGATATCACTTAGATGTGGAATCTAGAAAACACAACAAACTACTGAATATAGCAAAATGATGTAAATTCACAGCTATACAGAACAAACGAGTGGTTACCAGTGAGGAGAGGGAAGGAGCGAGGGGAAACACAGGAGTAAAGGATAAGAGGTACAAAGAATTAGGCATAAAATAAGCTACAAGGATATATTGTACATCACAGGGAATAAAGCCAATATTGTATAATAACTATAAATGGAGTATATAACCTTTAAAAATGTTCAAATCACCATAATGTACACCTGTAACATATAATATTGTGTAACAACTATACTTCAATTAAAAACTATCCATTTGACTTAAGACAGAATTCACTCGCTCCTTGGAAGAAAAGCAATGACAAGCCTAAGACAGTATATTAAAAAGCAGAGACATTACTTTGTCGACAAAGGTCTATAGAATCAAAGCTATGTTTTTTCTAGTAGTCATGTATGGATGTTGTTTAATTGCCCAGTTTTGTCCAACAATTTGCAATCCCATGGTCTGCAGCACACCAGGCTTTCCTGTCCTTCACCATTTCCCGAACCTTGCTAAAACTCACATCCATTGAGTCAGTGATGTCATCCAACTATCTCATCTGTTCCCCTTCTCCTTCTTTCAATCTTTCTGAGTATCAGGGTCTTTTGTAATGGCTCTTCACATAGGTGGCCAAAGTATTGGAGCTTCAGCTTCAGCATCTGTCCCTCCAATGAATATTCAGAGTTGATTTCCTTTAGGATTGATTGGTTTGATCTCCTTGCAGTCCAAGGGACTCTCAAGAGTCTTCTCCAACACCACAGTTCAAAAGCATCAGTTCCTCAGTGTTCAGGCTCTTTATAGTCCAAACAACTCCTATTAGGATGAGCAAAGGCATTGTTCCTTTTTCTCAGGAAGGTGGATTTCCATAGTTATAGGAGGAGAGAAGTTAGTTCCTCCCATGCCATCTGTTAGCTGTGTGAGTTTTCAGAATTTATTGAGACAACTAATATATAGGATTGTGCAAGGCATTGTGCTATGTATTCTTTATAATATTGAATTCTATTCTATTAGCTATGCACAATTATTTTGCAAGCAGATAGGTATATACACACACATGTATATCATATATATATATATGTGTGTGTGTGTGTGTGTGTGTGTGTGTGTGTGTGTGTGTGTGTGTATGATTTTCTTTTATTTCAAGTTAACTGAGGCTGAGGGTAGTAGTTTTGCCCAGGTCACCGATTAAGACTCAGGACTCTTACTTCTAGATCCATTTCCTAAACAATTAATAGGATTGTCTCTCATATGGACTATGGCATCTTAGATTTTGCTTTTCTAATTGAAAAGTTAAAGGAGGAGTTTTTAACATGAATAAATTTTTGGTAGTGGAGAATTAAAGAAGAATTTTTTTGGAGGGCAGTAGAGTCTAGAATTATATATAATAACTGAAGACTTTGAAAAGATCTTTCAAAAAGAAAAAAAAATAGGCAAAGGTCTTGTTTAATCTTTTAGAAAGGAATAAGATTGAAATCACTGTTATACATAAAGTAGGAAAATACCCATATTCAGAGTATCTTAGGTCTGATAGAATGTCATCAAGAAGATAAAATTATACATAGTGAGTATGAGGTAATAGTGAACTTACAATTTATGATAGGTTGTAGGATTTAAGAACTAATAATTAGAGGTCAGGAAAATAATCTTTTCTAAGTATAGGAATGTATGAACAATTTTAAAATTTTTCTGAGGAAATGGAATGAAAAGCTTACAAAAGAGTTTGCTTAAACAAGATCTTTTAAAAAACAACTTACATGAATGGTAGAAAATAAAACAACTGAGTTGATGAAAGAAAATAGGAAACATTTCATTTCCCTATAAAGGAAGTTTATTTCCCAGGATAGTCTGTCATTTAGCAGCTATGTTCATAATGAGTACAATATAGCGTATTTTCATATTCTATTGAACTCTGCACAGCTTCCCCCGAACACAAAACAAATGAACAAGAGCAGCACTCTAGGATTTTACTTATTTCAGTACTGTATAAATATTAAATGCAGGCAGGTAATTGTAAATGGCAAAAGGAGACTCTGCTGAATCTAAATTGTGATGAAAATACCATGGGGAAATTGTGGTCCCAGTTTGCTACTTAGGAAAAAAATATTGTGTGAATAACAATCCCAAGCCCCTTCAAAAACCTCCACACCATATTATGTTGTTAGGGATGTTTTGTTGTGCAGTCTTTTACTTTTTGTAAGACGGGTCACGTAGATATAGCTCCTGACATAAGCCTTATTCTATCCCCCCCCCAAAATGATACATTCACTCAGTAGACTGGTGTTTTTAAGGCCATATTCTGTTCTGTGATTAGCACAATGCCAGGACTCAATAAACATTAAGTTAGATAATTAACGAGCAATAATAATCAACATTCTGGTTTTAAGAGGCTCCCTCAAACACAGGTTCTGTCTAAAGTGAGTTCTGAATGTGTCATTATTTCCAGATTCAAAACAGCTTTTACACAAATCACTGAGCATTGGGTTTGAAGTACCCTCTCGAATTGATTCCTTTGTTCAAAAGAAATCATCCATACCTCACTGTCTCTCTAATTGTTAAATGTTAATATTCCATTTCACTCAGCCTGCCATTTTACTCTATAAAATAATTTAAATTCAGATTAAAAGTGTTGCTTTAAAACCTGTGTAATCTTTGATATATGTGTGAACCTTAAAATATAGCATTATCTGATGACCCTGTATGCAAGACAATAAGGAGACACAGATGTGTAGAGCGGACTTTTGGACTCTGTGGGAGAGGAAGAGGGTGGGATGATTTGGGAAAATGGCATTGAAACATGTACACTATCATGTAAGAAACGAATCGCCAGTCTATGTTTGATGCAGGATACAGGATGCTTGGGGCTGGTGCACGGGGATGATCCAGAGGGATGGTGTGGGGTGGGAGGTGGGAGGGGGCTTCATGTTTGGGAACTCATGTACACCCATGGTGGGTTCGTGATGTATGGCAAAACCAATACAGTATTGTAAAGTAAAATAAAGTAAAAGTAAAAATTAAAAATAAAAAAAGAGGGAGGGGCCATATGTAGGCTTATGGCTGATTCATGTTGATATATGGCAGAAACTAACACAATATTGTAAAGCAATTATCCTCCAATTAAAAATTTTAAAAAAGAAAAAAAATATTTATTTGTAAAAGATCATTAACAATTAAATGTGTACAAAATGAGAATATTCTGATCACTTGCCCTCAGTTCTTTTTAGAGACATGTGAGCCACAAAATATAATGTGTCCAGAATATCACAGAGACAGTCCAACATGAAGTAGAATGCTACCTTCCATTCCCTGGTCAAAGTGCCTTTAGTACCTCCCATTATAAAGGTTGCAAATTTCTCTTTCTTGCTTGCCATGATCCCCTTTTCTCTTAAGATCATTACTTGATAGATTCTTTAGATTTTTTCGCAGAATGAATGGCATGCCACTCTCTTCAGCATTTTAAGCTTATATATTAACATGCTGCGTCTGCTGCTGCTGCTAATTTGCTTCAGTCCTGTCCGACTCTGTGCGACCCCAGAGACGGCAGCCCACCAGGCTCCCTAGTCCCTGGGATTCTCCAGGCAAGAGCACTGTAGTGGGTTGCCATTTCCTTCTCCAATGCATGAAAGTGGAAAGTGAAAGTGAAGTCGCTCAGTCGTGTCCGACTTTTCGCAACCCCATGGACTGCTCTTCTGTCCATGCGATTTTTCAGGCAAGAGTACTGGAGTGGGGTGCCACTGCCTTCTCCGATATATTAACATGAAAGGACCTCTAATATTATAGACAGAAGTAAACAATTACCGTTCCACACTGGTTCAAAGTTCTCAGTACGTGTTCTATACATTATTGGGAAACTGGTTAAACACAGAATCTGCATCTCTGGGAAAGAAACAAGAAAATATGCCATTTTCCAAGTTTTCTGTGTTATTCTTTCTGCAATAACTGAAAGAAAACCAAAAAATTTTACCACCATCCACCTGTGGTATGGTAAAATTTATCATAAATAGTTAGAAACAACTAAAATATATTTGTTAAAATCTAATCATGATCTTCCAGTGGAATTCACTGTCCTAATAAACATTAATGTCAGAATGAGTGAACCTATTAATTACCAATGGGAAAATTATTTTTCAGGATGCATAGAAATGTGACTGTATAAGTCAGGCAGCCATTTCAATGAAAAAGTCTAAAAGAAATAGCACTTTAGATGGCATGGCAAATCGAATTTCTGCCCTAGACAAAACATCTTTCTTAGTGTCACCTTATTTTTGGCCCCATTACTGTTTTCTTAAATAAATGATACAAATTTTCATTGTGTCTTCTACTCTGCAGTTTCCCCTATTTTTGAAGTGTTACACTTCTTTGAAATCTGGCAGGTTTTGGCAAGTCACTCAAGCAAGAGATGAAAATCGATGTAGTTTTGCATGAGTTTAAAGCACAAAACTGGCCTTCAAAAAAATCAGTCAATCATTAGAGTGTAATTTGATGTGCAAACATAAAAGTTATCACTGTTTTAGCTCTGTTTTTTAGGAGAAGAAAACAGGAATTTCAAGATAAATTATCTTCACTGGTCTCCATCTAGACTATATGCTCATGCTTTGAAACTTAGGATCTTCAGAAGAATTTAAGAGTGGACCACTGATATAAATTTGGAAGAGTTATGGGAAATGCAAAGCAAAACAAAAATAACACAAGAAGTGGGGGAAAAAAAAACCTCAAAGCATCTTATATTACTGTGTCATTGTATTCATAATTACAGTTGAACTATTCAAATCGTATTTAAAGGTTATATGCATATTTCCATATATTGATTTTCACTCAGAGGAAATATACATTTTCCAAACCAGATTAAATTTCAAAATACCAAGAGTTCCAGTCATTGATCTAGTTACTGATCTCATTCATGAAGTCTCCACCCTCATAACCTGAAAATCACCTCCTAAAGGCTCCGTCTCCGAATATCATCACATCAAAGGTCAGGATTTCAACATATGAATTTTAGAAGATGCAAACATTTAGTCCATAATACTAGGTGGGATTCCCAGGTGACACTAGCGGTAAAGAACCACCTGCCAATGCAGGAGCCTTAAGAGATGCAGGATTGATCCTTGGGTCAGGAAGATCCCTTGCAGAAGGGCATGGCAACCCACGTCAGTATTCTTGCCTGGAAAATCACATAGCTCGAGAAGTCTGGTGGGCTATAGGGTCAAAGAGTCAAACAGGACTCAAGTGATTTAGCATGCACACACTTACTATGTGACTCATAGATCATCATTTCTTATATTTACATTTAAAAATCTATTATGTTTTTTAAATCTGGAATATTACTCAAAGAGAAAGAAAGGCTCTAGTAATTGCTTAATTTATCTGAGTGTGTAAATTGTCTAATATCTCAGGACAAATTTCAGAAGGGATGGCACCCAAGTAATATGATCAACGCTATAAGATCCATAGTGTGAGTGAGTGATAGTCACTAAGTCATAGACAACTCTTTGCAATCCCATGGACTATAGCCTTCCAGGCTCCTCTGTCCATGGAATACTCAAGGCAAGAATACTGGAGCGGGTTGCCATTTCCTTCTCCATAACCTGGTTATAATATTTTCCCCCAGAATTCCTCAATGTGTACCATAAAAAAAATTTGTGAATATTAGTTTTCACTTCTTAAAAACACTTTTAACCAGAGAAGACAGTCAGTTTCTACTTAATGTTCAGAGAACTAAACAGGAAAGAATTCTATGCTGTCAACCGTGCTTAGAAAGCTGACCTCAGGCTGACCTATGCAGTTAGCAATCAGTGCTCTGCAAAATTATCCAGTTTCTGTTACCATGATAATGCCAATATCCTACACAGAGCAGCATCTGGAAAATCAATAAAGAAACTCAAAGTCTGCATCAATGGCAGAAAAATAAGTATTTTACTAGCAGTTTATCGTTCCAGCAGGAAGTAATCCACGGTGCCTTTTTTGATTAAGAGATAAGAGTTAGGACAAATGAACATTTTAGAAGTCTCACAGTATCAGCCTGTGGATAAATACCACAATAATTGAAACTGTAATTGCATGTCATTTCCTTCCCACATCTAAATCTAGCCCTTCTTCCACAGTGCTCTCAGTGATATCCAATCAGACATATGTGATGTATTAAATATTGCTATTCTGGGGATGAAAGACAATGGAAATATGAGTTATCTCTGTTGAGCAATATACACAAGACTGAGTTTGAATAATTGCTATTTTCTCAGATAATTTTCTAGCACCCAACTGAAGAAGAGATGCTCCAATTACAGAAGAATAATGTGAAACAAGAAAACACTCAAATTCAAATTAAAATGCTCTCAGTTTTAAGAATTCTTTGATTTATTCCCTAAATGGAAAAGCAGTCCAGTTTAGAAAGTTGATGTTTCTAGCTGGCTTTCAGTAAGAAAAGGGATTATTATTGGATCAAATCAGGGAAGTTGGGGAGCCACTGCCCCTGCTCTAATATACATTCTCCTGTGTATCAGAAGTTACGATGGTTACACATCATTTTGCAATAACAAGCTAATATTTGCTGCACAGGCCAATAAATTTTCTGTTAGAGAGACCTAGAAGTTTTGTGTGTTTTTTTTTTTCTTTTTAGTTATGATAATTTTTCAAATTTAGAGTAATATTGTATTTTTTCTATAAAATGTTAAGCCACAAATAGGAATATAACATCATCAACAATAACAACACAAAACGCACTCTTTTGTCAAAAATCCCAGACCTTTTTCTGCCCCAGAATAAATTATTACTGCTCACTTGATGTGTAAACCTCTGGTCCTTTTTATATACTTTGATTGACTCTATAAGTGAATGGACAAGTACAAACATATATTAACTTACATGTTCAAAGAGATTCACACATTGTCTCAAAGACAGGTGAGATTCTGTTTTAGAGTTATTGTTCTATCTTTGATCAATTGACACTGAATCTTGGAGTTTGCTCATCTCAGTTAAGGAGAGTCTATCTTATTCTTTTAAATTGCTGCAATGCATTCTATAGCATAGATTTTCAATATTTCATTTAAATACCCATATTGGTCAGCCTACTGGTAGTTCCTATTCTCATAACAGCAAACACTGTTGTAGAAATCCTGTATCCATATACTTATGTAAACTAAGAATATTTCTTCAAGATGAATTCAAAGAAGAAAATGGCCTAGTAAAAGAGAACATGTTCATTTTCAATTTGAAAGACAACCAAATTTACATCTCAAAAATTCACCAGTTTATACTCCAGAAAGAATATAAGAGAGTGTTAACCAGGATAATACTTGAGAACTATTGTTTTTTGTTTGTTTTTTTTTACATTTTTGTGAAACTGATGACTAAATAAGAGCAACCTAGCTCTTTATATATTTATGGCCATTAAAAATCTAGTTGAAAATATGGGGAGCACTTAAAACTTTTATTATTTTCTTATTAATAACTGGAATTTTCACTTTTTCTAATTGGTTATTATGGCCTTTATAAATACTCAGAGTAACCAAACACACTCATTTCATTATAACTATATATACACATTTACATTTGTATATTATATAAAGCAAAATATACCTAACTATATTATATATAGGTATGTTTACATATATATTTTCCTATATAAATATTAGCTATTTAAGTTTTTCACTTGTATTTAAAAGTTTCTTATCAACCAGTTTTATTTTTTTAATAGTTTAATTAAATCTATCAATTTTTTTAAAAAGCTTTGGTATTTTATGTCTGTTTTAGAAATACTTCAAATATTTTAGACATATTTGCTTATGATTTATTTCTGAAACTTGTTTTGCATAAATCTGTTTAATCAATTTGTAATGTATTACAGGGAATGATGTAAAAAAAAAAAAAGGAAGTATACATGGGACTTAAAAGGGATAAGAGTCTGATAGACATGGAAAGATTTACTATTGCGAAAATGTCATTTTTCTCCAAAGCAGTCTCTACATTTAAAGCAACCCCATTCAAAATGTCAAAAGTTTTATTTGAGGACCCTGACAACTTGCAACTAAAATTAATATTGATAAAGGAGAGTCTAGTAGAACCAAAACACATATAAAGATATATAACATGGAATGAGCACAGGACTTATAAAAAAATTATAAATTTATGAAAAGTAAGACAATGTTTAGAAGTAGGCACATTGTTAAAGGATAAATTAGGAGATACAGACCTCCATACACATGAGAGTTTATTATAATAGGGGTGGATAAAATAGATCCTCAGAAGAAAACAATATTTTTTTCCAACAAATGGAGCTAGAAAATTTAGTTATCTGTATAAATAATAAATGAAATAAAATGAGCCATCTCTTTACATGATATCAATCAACTCCAAAAGGATTCAGAACTTGTATATTCAAAGTCAAATTGTAGATGCTCACAAGAAAATACAGATTAATATTATTCTGACCTTGATGTTGGAATGTATAACTGAAATAAGAGCATACAAGCATTAAACAGAAAGAAAAATACTGTCTACATTAAACTAAAACTTTTGTTCATTATTTGTTACTTTAAGGAAAGACAAGTTGAAAAGAGATATCTGCAATACATAAACCAGGGCTTTCCAGGTGGCACTTTTGGTAAAGAACACACCTACCAATGCAGGAGATGTAAGAGATTAGGGTTTGATCCCTGGGTTGGAAAGATTCCCTGGAAGAGAGCACAGCAACCCATTCTAGTACTCTTCCCATGGATAGATGAGTCTGGCAGGCTATGGTACATAGGGTCGCAAAGAGTTAGACACGACTGAAGCAACTTAGCATGCATGCATAATATACAAGCTAACAAAGAATTAATTAATAAGATATTCGCAAAAAAATAAATTTAAACATCAGGGATTCTCTGATAGCTCAGATGGTAAAGAGTCTGCCTGAAGTGCTGGAGAACCAGGTTTGATCCCTGGGTCAGGAAGATCCCCTGGAGAAGGAAATGGCAACCCACTCCAGTATTCTTGCCTGGAAAATCCCATGGATGGAGAAACCTAACAGGCTTCTCCATGGGGTTGCAAAGAGTCAGGCACGACTGAGCAACTTCACTTCACTTCACTTCACTTCACTTCTTCAAATGTAAACATCAAAAATACCCTCAGAAACTTAAGGAAATTCATACTAGTAATATTCTGCTATATGATGCTTAAGCCTATCAGAAATTCCATGAAACTGTCAATGTTACAATATATAGTGCTCACTAGGCCAAACTTCTCTCCCAATAGTTTAAAATTATCTTACTTAGATTTGTTTTGTTGAGATAGTTGACGATACACATGTAGTTGTAAGGAATATTCATAATATAGAGATATCCTGCATACTCTTTCCAGTTTTTCCCAGTGATAGAAACTTGTAAATATTATAGTACAATATCACAAACAGGATATTGACATTGATACAACCCAAAGTTGTTTTTCAAATTTATGCAGTTTTATTGGAAAATTGATAGAATTAGTAATTCATTACAGGACTTCCCTGGTGGCTCAGCTGGTAAAGAATCTGCCTGCAATGTGGGAGACCTGGGTTCAATCTCTGGTTTGGGAAGATTCCCCTGGAGAAGGGAATGGCTAACCACTCCAGTATTCTGGCCTTGAGAATTCCATGGACTGCATAGTCCAAGGGGTTGCAAAGAGTCGGACATGACTGAATGACTTTCACTATCACTTTACAGGCAAATGGGGTGTGGGGTGTCCTATCTTCCAAGACTAACTTGCCTAAACAGAAAGAAGTATGCTACCAGCTTTCAAACCTTTCACCCAGAAAGGACCTGATATATTTCTGCTCATATACATTGAAAAAAGCAACAGGGAAGTTCCTAAGACAGTATTCTTAAATAGTAATAATAATTCATAGGAAACAGACTTCAGAAAATTATTCAGACTTATCTGTTCGATTTTTTCATTGGATGTTTCTGGCATTATCCGTATGATATTTGTTCCAAAAAGAGAAACAGTAAATGCTTGGTGGCATTTCCTCTCTTGTGATTTGTGAGACCATTAAAATTACCAGTGAAATCTTCAATATATTCTGATCCTGATAGATGTATTTTGTTGGGCAAGTGCCTTTATACACTACCAAAAAAAGTGCACATAAAAAGTACTAGCACATCTGAACAATTTTCAATTCAACTAATCAACACCTACTACCATCTCTCTGGCCTAAATTTACTTCTACCTTTGGAAAAAATGATTGGTTAAAAAATATTCATTGACTTCTTTGTCTCATTTAAAATATTTAATTTGTATTTATATTACTTTCCCAAAGTTATAAAATGTTGGAACCAGTAGCAGGACTTACAGTTCTATAGCTTTTCTCTTTCATTATAATTCTAAATTTTTTTCTGTAGTGAAGAGGAATTTTTCAAAAATATAATAAAATATTTAATTCAGAAAAGTGGACATTAATTAGCTATCAAATATACCATGAAGGAAACTAAAATATCACTCAAGTTATAGTAAAATTAAGAGCCCAGAAAGGTAAAGTTTTAAGAATCTATGGCAATTTAGCATCAAAATTTGAGGGGGGAATTTTTCAGTATATCCTCAAAAAAAGTAAAACTCATCAAAAAAGAGGAATGATTTAAAGTACATACAAGCACACAAATATTCCAATACATACATACACAGCTATAAATTAGCAAACTATTTCATGTCATTCACTAAAAGAATCCTCTAAAATGTATTATAAAATTAATCAATTCATGTAAACTGAATTTATTAGGAAATTAAGAATTCTATATAATGAAGTCAGAATATCTAATAATATGAAATTTTCAACAAGTATACATAATATCAACATTCAGTAAAGTGGGAAAGAAGCTTATTAAAACACAATGGATTTTTGCCAAATTGTGCTTAGTTAGAACAGAAAGGGAAGGAGAGGTATAATGACATTTTTTTAATAAGGCAAGATTTAAGTATAAATATTACAGACCATGATAGTTGTTTCATTTTTCAACCATCAGGAAGTTTCCATTACTTGAAGACTCTCAAGTTGCATCTAAATGGGTTATAAACAATTCAACTGAGGGGAGACAAAGAAGCAGAAGGAATCGGGAGAAAATAAGGTATGGGAATAGGGATGGAGATTAAGGGAGAGAGGAAGAATTTAATTAGAATTCAATTGAGTCAATAATTTAGTGAAAATAAATTATTCCCTATTGACCCAAACAGCAGAACTGGGTAACACCTATCTTATCTTGCCATTCCTCTCAGCTACATATTGACTATGTAGGTTTTGGAACTTGTTCACATCTATACTTTTCACTTGCATTGAATTACCCATTGCTACCATAGCTTAATAACTCTTAAGCAAATACTGGAATTGCTGAGATTTATTGACAATATAACTTTACCAGTAAAGTATGAGATAACAAAATGGCACTGTGAATTTTAAGTGAAGCACAATATGGAATTTCTTTTGGCTAGGAGAGTTTGCAGCTAAATTCCAGAAACATATAAAGCTATTCTTGTAACTATATGGCTCATTCAGCACTGCACATAAAACTGAAACACTAAAGTATGCTGATTGATCAATAAAGTTTGTGGCTCCATTTGTAAAATGTGTAAAAACTAAACCATTTCACTATTTGGTTCAGTGAATTAAGTATATAATGGTTCAAACAGTATATTATGCATTTGAAGTCAAGCAAATTACACACTGCAATCTAGTCAACCACAAAAACATGATATTTCAGTGATTAGGCTAAGAATATTAAGTTTGAAATAAAACTAGTAAGTGGATGGAAAATTACACAAAATGCTAACTAGGCAGTGAATTTCTTTTATCTGGCATCCTTTTCTAAGCACTTTCAATATCTAAGAATTTATTTAACACATGGCTTTTGTTAAGAAAGCATCCTTCTTAATAATAATAGTATGTGTGAAAATGCATTTATCACATTTAAAAATTGTATAATTTATATGACAGAAATGCATTAATCCAGTACATGAGAATGTTTTGTTAACTGAACTCAAGTTCTAAAAATCTAGTTACTTTTAGGTGGGTCCAAGACCAGTAGTTATTTCCCATACAAAGGAATGTAAGTATGGAGCATTATAGGCTATGTTTTCCAAGAAGGTTCAACTCTTTCAGTTGATTTTATATGTGGTAATGGTTATAAAATAAACGTCTCTCTTAAGTGAGGGTTTTGGAAGATGCTATTTCCTAGGAACTATGATTCAGAGAGTTCAAAGCTCCAATTAGAGCTGCATATGGAAGCCTTGCTTCACAGCACCATTTGGAAATATTTGTAATAGGGCCAAGGTGTCTCATCTAGTAACAAGTTTTTTGTCAGAATGGTAAGTGACACATTTAAAGCAAAGAGGATTCAGTTCAATGGACAAAAGTTTATAATCCTCTGACTTGGTAAGTTTAAGCATAGAAGACAAGTAGAAAATAAAATCTCCTTTCTCAAGGAAACTACAACCTTTTGGAGAAACAAGCTTATGTACAGAAGATAAAACAATATGAGGAAATAACTGTAATAACATATGATGAAGATAACAGGTTCTGTGACTTTTTATAAATAGGGAAAGCTTGTGTAATTTGCGGGACTTGAAATATTGGTAGGATTGTGCCAAAAGAAATGAACATGACATTTCTGTATTTCAACCTCGCTACATCAAGAACACTGAATAATTAGCTTCAAGATCAGCTTGGTTTAGAAAGAGTCTAGGCTATTCCATACACCTCATGCCACTGGAATTGATGAGTAATTCAGCTACAGAGCTTTAAGCATCCCAATTCATCATGTTGCATGTAATATGTTGCAGAAAATTAGCAGCTAATTTTGGATAGAGAAAATATGCTCAGATTTTGGAATAACTGGAGGATAGGATATCTTGGATTTAATCTGCTTGCAGTCAGAATTTACTATAACTCATTAGGAAGAATAAAACTATGATAATTGCAGTATTTTAGAAAAATTAGATTTGGTTCTAAATAGGCCTTAAGGAAGACAGAGATTATGAGAGGAGATAAATTAATTTGTTAGCCAGGCATAAGCTTTTGAAAGCTAGAATCAGATAACTAAAAATGGAAATGAGAGCTGAGTTTTAATTTAAAGAGACTATTGACAGGACTTGATGATGGGAAAACAAGGATGGAAGTATGCAAAGTGTCTAATATGATTCTTGACTTTGAAATAATTTTTATATGTGTGCAGGGCAGAAAAGAAGTGTCTTGAGAAATATAGGACAAGGGTATAAGAAATAGAGAGGGATGAAATTTATTAGAGGTATCTATAAAGAGTTAAGTCATATGGCTTTGGCTAGTATACATGAAAGCAAAGGGCAGATGTCTGAGAACTGAAATTCGAGTGAGTTTTACCTTTGTTAAACGTAAGGAGGAGTTTAGGAGAGAAATAAAATTAATAAAACTGAAAGATGTTAGGCATAGAGGAAAAGAAGAGCTAGAAGGATGAGATGTCATAAACACCGAGATAAATTATTTTCTAAAAAATCAGTACATTTGAAATTTACCAAGAAATCAAGAATAGAAAAAATGGAAAAATCAGGTCACAGGACTTGGAGAGAAAAATTAGAGAGTGTAACTAAATTGATGAAGGCCAAAGAATTTTGTTTAATAATTGGGAAACCTGTAAAAGTTTTTAAATGATAGGAAAAGGACCATCAATAAAATTGTGTAACATATTGATTGAATATGTATTATGTGTCCTGAATAATTATAGTTGATGAGGAGCACAGTGGTGAGTAAGACAGGCACAGGAATTGCTCTAATGAATTTTATACTCTAGTAGAGATAATCAGTACATAACCAGGCAAATAAATATAATTTCATGTAGAAATAGGGGTCTCTCCTGGCGCCTCAGTGGAAAGAATCTGCCTGCAATATAGGAGATGAAGGAGAGGCAGGTTCAATCCCTGTGTTGGGAAGATCCCTTGGTATATGGCATGGCAACCCTGCCCCAGTATTCTTGCCTGGAAAATTCCATGGATAGAGGAGGCTGGCAAGTTAACATTCATGGGGTCAAAAAAGAGCTGGACACTACTGAGCGACCGAGCATGCATGCACACACACAGGCAGAAATAAGAATATGGAAAAAGTATATTATTAGATGGGAATGGTATTTTTAATTATATAGTCACAAAAAGTCTCATGAAGGTAATTATATAATTTTTTCAGCAAGTTTGTTGAATAGTGAATGAGGGAAAATATGTCATGAAATAAGATCAAGGTGGGTAAGTAAAATCCACATTATGTGGGATCATGTGGACTTTGTAAACCATTTGATCTAAATGTTACTGCAGCCATTCTTTGGTTTTACATATACTTCTAATAAAATATTTTTGTTTGTTTGTATTTAAAAGCTCACCTTTGCTATTTTACAGACCATTTTTATGGGGTAGAAATGGAAATAGAGGAAGTTATTGAAATACACTATGTGAAAGATGCTGGTGGCTTGAAATCAACATTGCTGGGTACAACCTGTGAGATAGTATGCAATGCCTCTGGTTAGATGGGCACAATAAAGGACAGAAATGGTGTGGACCTAACAGAAGCAGAATATATCAAGGAGAGGTGGCAAGAATACGCAGAAGAATTATACAAAAAAGATCTTAATGACCCAGATAACCATGATGGTATGATCGCCGACCTAGAGCCAGACATCCTGGTGTACAAAATCAAATGGACTTAGTAAGCATCACTACAAACAAAGTTAGTGGAGGTGATGGAATTCCAGCTGAGCTATTTCAACTCCTAAAAGATGATGTAGTTAAAGTGCTGCACTCAATACGCCAGCAAATTTGTAAAACTCAGCCATGGTCACAGGACTGCAAAAAGTCAGTTTTCATTCCAGTACCAGATTGGCAATGCTAAAGAATGTACTAACGACTGCACAATTATACTCATCTCTGCTGCTGCTGCTAAGTCTCTTCAGTCGTGTCCGACTCTGTGCGACCCCATAGACGGCAGCCCACCAGGCTCCCCCATCCCTGGGATTCTCTAGGCAAGAATACTGGAGTGGGTTGCCATTTCCTTCTCCAATGCATGAAAGTGAAAAGTCAAAGTGAAGTCACTCAGTCGTGTCCGACTCTTCACGACCCCATGGACTGCAGCCTACCAGGCTCCTCCGTCCATGGGATTTTCCAGGCAAGAGTACTGGAGTGGGGTGCCATTGCCTTCTCCTTGTACTCCTCTCACATGCTATCAAAGTAATGCTCAAAGTTCTCCAAGCGAGGCTTCAACGGTATGTGAACCAAGAACTTCCAGATGCTTAAGTTGAATTTAGAAAAGGCAGAGGAACCAGAGATCAAATTGCTGACATCCATTTGATCACCGAAAAAGCAAGATAATTCCAGATAAAAAAAAAAAAAGAAAAAAACATCTAATTCTGCTTTATTGACTATGCCAAAGGCTTTGACTGAGTGGATCACAGCAAACTGTGGAAAATTCTGAAAGAGATGGGAATGCTAGACCACTTGACCTGCCTTTTGAGAAACCTGTATGTAGGTCAAGAAGCAACAGTTATTACTGACCATGGAACAACAGACTGGTTCCAAATAGGAAATGGAGTACGTCAAGGCTGTACATTGTCACACTGCTTAATTAAACTGTATGCATAGTACATCATACGAAATACCAGGTTAGATGAAGCACAAGCTGAAATCAAGATTGCTGGGAGAAATATCAATAACCTCAGATATACAAATGACACCACTCTTATGGCAGAAAGTGAAGAGGAACTAAATAGCCTCTTGATGAAAGTGAAAGACGAAAGTGAAAATGCTGGCTTATAACAATTTTCAAAAAACAAAGATCATGACATACGGTCCCATCACTTTATAGCAAATAGATGGGGGCAACAATGGAAACAGGGACACAGTTTATTTTATTGGGCTCCAAAATTACTGAAGATGGTGACTGCAGGCATGAGATTAAAAGACTCCTGCTCCTTGGAATAAAAGCTATGACACTCAGAATATTAAAAACCAGGGACATTACTTTGCTGATATAGGTCCATCTAGTCAAAGCTATAGTTTTTCTAGTAGTCATATATGGATGTGAGAGCTGGACCATAAAGAAAGCTGAGCGCCAAAGAACTGATGCTTTTGAACTTTTGTGTTGGAGAAGACTCTTGAGAGTCCTGTTGGACTGCAAGGAGATCCAACCACTTCATCCTAAAGGAAATCAGTCCTGCATATTCATTGGAAAGACTGATCCTGAAGCTTAAGCTCCAATATTTCAGCCACCTGATGTGAAGAACTGACTCATAGGAAATGACTCTGATGCTGGGAAAGATTGATATCAGGAGGAGAAGGGAATGACAGAGGATGAGTTGATTTGATGGCATGAGTTTGAGCAAGCTCTGGGAGTTGGTGATGGACAGGGAAGTTGGGTGCTCTGTAGTCCATGGGGTCACAGAGAATTGAACACAACTGAGTGACTGATATTAGGGATTGGGGGCAGGAGGAGAAGGGGATGACCCAGGATGAGATGGCTGGATGGCATCACGGACTTGATGGACGTGAGTCTGAGTGAACTCTGGGAGTTGGTGATGAACAGGGAGGCCTGGCATGCTGCAATTCATGGGGTCGCAAAGAGTCGGACATGACTGAGCGACTGAACTGAACTGAACTGAGTGACTGAACTGAACTGACTTTGGTTACACTTACACAGTTTAGAAGAGAAAGAAAAAAAAAAAAAGAACAATGGCCACATTTTCGATGGTGGGGCGGAAGATTCAATATGGACCTGGTAGATTAATAGGATGTGAGAATGGGAATAAACAGAAGGATTGAAGATGATTTTAAGCCCTTGGCATATGGTAGAATGGAGGGAATTATGCAGCTATTAGCTTAGGTTTGGCAAGACTTGGTTTGGTGAGGCTTGGTTTGAGCAGGAAAGTAAAAGGTAGCATAATAGTATAAGTTAAGTTTGATACAGCTATTGAATGAATATTGAAGAGAAGATATCAGCTAAGAAAATCACATGTGAGTCTGAATCTCAGAAGACCTATCAGTGTTTGAAATGTAAACATGGAGGTAATCAACATATAAAAGCTATTTAATGCGTAGGACAAATACATATCATAGAAAGAAATTAGAAAATAGATAATTCAAGGGCCGAATTTTAGAGCTCAGAGGTGAAATGAAAAGGAGAGTAAAAAGGTGTATCAGAAGCTAAGTAACAAAAGTATTTCAGAGACAGGAATCAGGCAGTTGTGCCGGAGTCCAGCTCCAGCATTCAGGGATTCAACCTGAAGAGAGGGACGGTGTCGGCGATGATGATGTAGCCTCTGACTCAAAGTACAGGACTACACGTTTATTTCAAGCTTCAGGTTCTCTTTTATACTTTGACAAAAGCATTAGGTTGGAGGTTTTTAGTTTCCCCCACCCAGATTTACTGTACTTAACTTGTGATTACATTGTAACTCATGCTACATTCCTTAGCTTATTTCTTATCTTTCTAAATCCTGTTTGCCCCTAGCATCTTAAGATCATTGTCTTCTAAAAAGGCTTCTAGCTATTCTTAATTAATCCTAAAACCTAAACTCAGCAAACTTCTTTTGCCATAAACATTCCCCTCACAAACAGGTTTCAGATAATAATCCTTCCTATGGCCTCAAGCTGCGGCCTACATGCTCATCCTGGGACATTCTTTGTAAAGATCCTTGAACAAATGTCAGTGGTTATTTTATAGATTATTTTCTGGGCACAACTGTAGAAGGCTTTGTGCTTTCTCATGCTTCTCTCAAGCACCTTAACATTCTATCCAGCCAACTCAGTGGAAGAAAGGAAAGAACAAGTCAAAATCACAAGGCCTAACTCCTTCATCCCAGGGCCCTGCCTGCAAGATGAGGAGAGGGGGTTGGGACTGTGCCTCCATTTTGTCACTAATGCTTAACATGGCTCCCGACACAGTTGCATAAGATGATAACTGAAAAGCAATCACCTAACTGAAGTTAATTAGGGCTACAAAGAGACTTTAAGACATTGAGACAGCAAGTATACACTTTTTTTTAAGGTGCTAAAAGAGGCAAAAGAAAGCATAAGAGAGAGGGGTATAATAATATTTTGAAAGATAGTTAATAGTATAACTTGCCTTTTTAGGCCATTGCAAATAATCCAATAGAATGAAAAATGGGTAGTACTGGAAAGCTATACCAGACCACCTTCCCTGCCTCTTGAGAAACCGATATGCAGGAAGCAACAGTTAGAACTGTACATGGAACAACAGACTGGTTCCAAATAGGAAAAGGAGTATGGCAAGGCTGTATATTGTCACCCTGCTTATTTAACTTATATGCAGAGTACATCATGAGAAACACAAGCTGGAATCAAGATTGCCGGGAGAAATATCAATAACCTCAGATACGCAGATGACATCACTCTTATGGCAGAAAGTGAAAAGGAACTAAAAAGCCTCTTGATGAAAGTGAAACAGGAGAGTGAAAAAGTTGGCTTAAAGCTCAACATTCAGAAAATGAAGTTCATGGCTTCCGGTCCCATCACTTCATGGGAAATAGATGGGGAAACAGTGGAAACAGAGTCAGACTTTACTTTTTTGGGCTCCAACATCACTGCCGATGGTGATTGCAGCCATGATATTAAAAGACACTTACTCCCTGGAAGGAAAGTTATGACCAACCTAGATAGCATATTCAAAAGCAGAGACATTACTTTGCCAACAAAGTTCCATCTAGTCAAGGCTATGGTTTTTCCAGTGGTCATGTATGGATGTGAGAGTTGGACTGTGAAGAAAGCTGAGCACCAAAGAATGGATGCTTTTGACCTGTGGTGTTGGAGAAGACTCTTGAGAGTCCCTTGGACTGCAAGGGGATTCAACCAGTCCATCCTAAAGGAGATCAGTCCTGGGTGTTCATTGGAAGGACTGATGCTGAAGCTGAAACTCCAATACTCTGGCCATCTCATGCGAAGAGTTGACTCATTTGAAAAGACCCTGATGCTGGGAGGGACTGGGGGCAAGAGGAGAAGGTGACGACAGGATGAGATGGTTGGATGGCATCATCGACTCGATGGACATGAATTTGGATGAACTCCGGGAGTTGGTGATGGACAGGGAGGCCTGGCATACTGTGATTCATGGGGTCACAAAGAGTCAGACACGACTGAGGGACTGAACTGAACTGAAGAAGTCCTGACAGGAGGAAAGCATGTGAATGGGACACCTTGGGATGCAATGCATAAATGGAAAGATGCCTGCCCTTAAAGGTAGGATCAAGGAATGTTTCTTCTTCTGAAGAGAAGTCAAGGGATACTATAGTATAAATATTAAAGGAATTGTCATTCAATACTGGCAAAATAAAATAGTTCCAATTTGATTATTTCTATTTTCTCACTGAAAATGAAAAGGCAGCAAAGAAAGGAATAAACAGGGAGGAGCAGAAGCTAGAAAGTGATTAAAGAGATGCTGGTAAGAAACGAAGGCATTGCCTAGTGGACAGAGAAATGATTTCCATATTATTCTGGAGAAGAAATAAAAGTGAACAATATGTTGACTTAAAACAGATTTTTAACATATTAATCAGTCAGACACACAAAATTTCACTTTTCTCATTCTAAAATTAATGTTTCTGTAGAGTTCAAGCATTAAGCCTTTTTATACATTTTGAAAAAAAAAAAAGATTAGTTTTACTTATAGTTGACTTTTCATACCCATTTGGAAGGCAAACCTCTAGGTAATATTACAGGATGTTAAAGTCATTTAAATACAAATGACATATTCCATATTTGCATTTAACAATTTAGCTCAGGTCCATTCTACCTTTAGGGCTTTTAAAATATTATAGAAAGGACAGATAAGCAAAATCTTTCAAAGTATTGGGCTCTAAGTCTCAAAATGTAAAGTGAAATGTAGAAAGTCAAATGCTTCTGCTTTGATCTCTGTAGGAATTTGGGCTGAAATCCACATTTTAACTCATCTGTGAACTGTACGTTGTCTAATGAACAGATTCGTAGTAAAATCCTTTGGGCGTGTTAGTTTATTTCCTTGATAGGAATGGCTCAGGGGTAACTTGATGGTCCACAAACATCTAAAGATTAAGTCTTTAGATGATTAAGAAACAAAAAGAACAATGAAATAGTATACCTGCCTATGCTATGCCTTTTATTCAACTAAACAAAATTCCTCAGGCTTTAATTAAGTAGCATGAGGCTGCCCAATTAATTCAACATATGCCATAATAAGGCTTTGCCAAATTCATGGTTATGACACATGAAATTCAACTGTAACCAATTGAAATTCCTTTTTCCATCTTTCTAATAATCCTACTGTTTTAATTCTAACCTTTCCCATAATGATATCCTACTGAAGAGTGAAGTTATAGACATGGAGATAAATGACTATAATTCTGGGCGAAGTCTACATATGTCACCATTCTTGCACTGGTGTTGGTGGGATGATTAAAGTTCAATCTATCATGAAAATATTTGATATCCTAGCTTGATAACTGCTGCTGCTATGCCTAGAATTATCATTATATTACACAAACCTATGCTTTAGTAAGGTTTTTTCATTGCATTTGCAGACAATCACTATTAAAATATTAGCATCTTCATCAGCAACACAACACTGCTCATGAATACACAAATAGATAATTAGCTAAAGTTGGAAGAAATAAGATAGTGAGATTCAAGTTTGATCCTAAGAGATAATTATTCCTAGAATGTTCCCCAAACAGCTACTTATAATTTCAAAATTTTAACAAGTTTAGAAACATCTGTCCTTGAAAGACTAACTGAGATGGATTACAAATTTTTGTAAATTATATTTAAAAAAATAAATACTAAACCGATATCCAAAAACCATGTGTGTCCTGTCTTACTACTTGATATATTTCTGTTTTCTGCTAGGAGTTGTAATTAATGGTCAATATTTGTTGCATTAGCAACCAAGGAAAATTTCATCTGCAGAAAGTAAAAAATAAATGCAGATTGCTGCTGTTTTCTTCATAGCCTCCTCAACAAATTCAATCTCATTATTGGGATACATAGAAAGAGATTTAAGGTTTAAGATTTATATAATAATCCAAACTTTAAGCAATTTCTTAAAATTGCTAATATAGAAAGAAGAAATCTTCATGATTTGTCCAAGATATTAGAAAAAAATGTATTTCTACCCTGAAAAAACCTAAATATGAATTGCCTTATGCTATTTCCTGGCAACAAATGTCACTCCTTAAATATTTCATCCTACCCAGGACTGATACACTGAAACCAAACTGAATAAAGAAGAAAACATTTATAAAAACCTCATGACTTTCCTCTATAAATTCCATAAGCATGTGACTATGTCTTTTTTGTTATTGTATTTTCAATATGCATGATGGGAACTATAACTCACCATATTTACTATACATTGTGAACAGTTCTTTATTGAATATATGAATGAATGATGCCTTTGTTTTGCACTTAATACTCACAATAAGTTTCCCTATAATGGAAAATTTTATATCACTATAAAAACCTAGGTTCAGAAATGTTTAAAGTCCTGATCAAAGGTATAAAACTAGTAATTGGCAGGTACTCAATTCCAATTCAAGCCCACTGTTTGCATCATGCTATAGCTACATGTGATTCCTAAGTAACTAGAAACGTAAATCCTTACATTAACTGAGAACTTACTCTGTCCCAAGAACTCTTGTAAGGACTTTCCATGAACTGATGTATTCAGGTAGTATTAAAACCTATACATTTACAATATTCTGAAACCATTTTAAAAATGATCAGGCAGAATCACATAGAAAACACATAAGTTGGAAAAAAAAAAAAAGCATGCAGTTTTTCATGATTCAAGCCTAGACAACATGACATCAATTATTTTCCTGTAAGCCCTACATCATACATCTACATGTCTAGTTGATAAATCAAGTCACTAAACAAACAATTGTTGAGTTAGAGGGAGAGCATCACACTGCATTTACCCTTCAAAATTCGAGAGGAATTCCCTTTGGCAGGTGGGCAATTAAAGAAAGAAAAAAAGCAGATGGATGGACAAAAAATTTAAAGGATATGTACTACTATTCTGGAAAGTTACTTTCATTAGATTCAGGATTTTAGCTTTGTACACTGCCCTATAGAATGAGAAAGACTACAGACCTCTTCAAGAAAATTACAGATACCAAGGGACCATTTCATGCAAAGATGGGCTCAATAAAGGACAGAAATGGTATTGACCTAAAAAGAAGCAGAGAATAGTAAGAAGAGGTGGCAAGAATACCCAGAAGAACTATACAAAAAAGATTTTACTGACTCAGATAACCATGATGGTGTGATCACTCACCTAGAGCCAGATACCCTGGAATGTAAAGACAAGTGGGTCTTAACGAAGCATCACTACAAACAAGGTTAGTGGAGGTGATGGAATTCCTGCTGAGCTATTTTGAATCCTAAAACATAGTGCTGTTGAGGTGTTGCACACAATATGCCAGCCAATTTGGAAAACTCAGAAATGGCCATAGGACTGGAAAAGGCCAGTTTTCATTCTAGTCCAAAAGAAAGGCAATGCCAAAGACTATTCAAAGTACCTCACAATTGCACGATTTTCACATGCTAGCTCAAAATTCTCCAAGTGAGGCTTCAATAGTACATGAACTGAGAACTTCCAGATGTACAAGCAAATTGAGAAAAGGCAGAGGAACCAGAGATCAAATTGCCAACATCATTGGATCATAGAAAAAGCAAGAAAGTTCCAGAAAAGCATCTACTTCTCCTTCACTAACTATGTTAAGCCTTTGACTCTGTGGATCACAACAAACTGTGGAAAATTCTTAAAGAGATGAGAATGCTAGAAAACCTTACCTACCTCCTGAGAAACCTGCATGCAGGTGAAGACGTGACACTTAGAACCGGACATGGAACAACGGACTGGTTCCAAATTGGGAAAGGAGTATGTCAAGGCTGTATATTGTCACCCTGCTTATTTATTTGCTATATGACACCACCCTTCTGGCAGAAAGTAAAGAAGAACTAAAGAGCCTCTTGATGAATGTGAAAGAGAAGAATGAAAAAGCTGGTTTATAACTCAACATTCAAAAAACTAAGATCATGGCATCTGGTCCCATCACTTAATGGCAAATAGATGGGGAAACAACGGAAAGAGTGACAGACTTTATTTTCTTGGCTCTGAAATCACTGCAATTTGTGACTGCAGCCATGAAATTAAGAGTTATTTGCTCATTGGAAGAAAAAACTATGACAAACCTAGACAGAGTATTAAAAAGCAAAGAGTTTGCCAATAAAGGTCCATACAGTCAAAGCTATGGTTTTTCCAGTAGTCATATATGGCTATGAGAGTTGGGCCATAAAAAAGGCTGAGCATTGGAAAGACTGATGCTTTTGAACTGTGGTGTTGGGAGAGACTCTTGAGAGTCCCTTGGACTGCAAGGGGATCAAACAAGTCAATCCTAAAGGAAATCAATCCTGAATATTCACTGGAAGGATTGATGCTGAAGCTGAAGCTTCAATACTTGACTACCTGATATAAAGAACTGACTCATTGGAAAAGACCCTGGTGCTGGGCAAAATTGAAGGCAGGAGGAGAAGGGGACAAAAGAGGATGAGATTGTTGGATGGCATCAGTGACTCAATGGACATGAGTTTGAGTAAGCTCCAGGAGATGGCAATGAATAGGGAGGCCTGGAATGCTGCAGTCCATGGGATCGCAAAGAGATGGACATGACTGAACTGAAATGATGTATATTTTTCAGTTTTGAAGATATTCTATTTGGCCTCATAATTTTCTGACTATGTGTTACTTAGAGATGCAAACTTAAATAAGCAAAATTTCAAATCTTTTTCTTATTCTTCCTTATAACTCAAAGTAGTCAGAGTGTGAAATCAGTTGAATATCAATCTTTGGCTATCAGTTGAGTCTAGGCTTATAACCTAATAAGGGACTGGATTTCCTAAATATCCTTTGATCACTTGAAAACTTTTGGAAAAGGCATATATAATAAAGTTTCCCACAGTTATTTCTTATATTACTTTAAATTTTTGGTTGATATTTTTGAGACTATGCTAATAGTGTATTATATTCATACAAATTCAGAATTGCTATATAAGTGTTACAATATAAATGATTTGTTGGGTGGACTTAAGTATGAAATTCCAATACTTTGGCCACCTCATGCAAAGAGTTGACTCATTGGAAAAGACCCTGATGTTGGGAGGGATTAGGGGCAGGAGGAGAAGGTGATGACAGAGGATGAGGTAGCTGGATGGCATCACTGACTCGATGGACATGAGTCTGAATAGACTCTGGGAGTTGGTGATGGACAGGGAGGCCTGGTTGTGCTACGATTCATGCGGTCACAAAGAGTCAGGCATGACTGAGCTCCTGAACTGAACTGAACTGAAGTATGTATCTTTCAAATTTTCAGAAAAAAATTGGTATTTTAATATTGCCTCTTTCTCAAATGATTTTGTGTAGTTTGACTGACAGACACTGTCTTGATCTAAGGTTGACCATCAATGAGAAAGAGATCCCAAAACTCCAATATAAGTTTCTTTGCAACTCAGTGAGTCTTTATTCAGATAGGTTATAATCTGTTAGTATAAAATACCTGTGGCTAGCTGCATTAGAACAATTCCTTTTAAAATAGCCTGTGAATGTGGATCAGAACATGAATTTATATCCACATTTTTCAGTTTGGCAGTTAGATATTTTGCATACTAGGCACAATGATATTCTGGTAAATAGTTGCACATACCTCTTGTTTTTTCTAGATATTCATTCATTGTGAAATATCTCACAGAGGGGGATCAAGAAGTGGTAAAAGAACCTGTACAATACTGTGATAACTTGACTGGTTTTGTTGGAAGCATAAAAAGCCAGTACAATGACAGATTGCTAAAAACAGTTAATGATGTTAGGATTCTCCCCACCCCAAGATGTGCTGCAATGTGGAGCTTGTCACAGGGTATTTCTGAGATGATTTTTTCTGCTTTACTCAAGAACCAGAGTAATTATCTCCTGACTTCAATTCTGCCTATAAGCACCATCTCCACTATGCTGCTACCATTAACAGACTAATTAGGAAAGCTATCATGATCTCAAAGTCTGCTAAGTGATAAGACTCTGCCTCATAAAATGTTCATTAAAGGACAAATTACCATTTTTAAAATAGAGAAAATATCTCCTCAAAATATGTCTCTTCTGATCTTCTTTGCCAACATCTCAGGTTTGTTTACTACTGCTATTCATTATTACAGCCATTAGGACTAGTTAAGTCTGAAATTGATCTCATTCTAATATAATTTTTTTAAGCATTAAATCAACATTCACAAAATTCCTTTGTGGTATTGTTTGAACAGAGGAGAAAGGAAACACCATAAACTGCCTGTCAATACACTCAGTGGATATGGGTAGAATTGTTAATATGCTGTTGAGATTGCACTTAACAAGCATAATTATCTATGGCTGTGTAGAGTTTTGCTACTTCTTCACTAGATTGGAACAAAATACATTTATTTCTATGCCTTTTTTTGAGGGGGGTGGGGCATGGATAAGCCCACATCACTGCATGAATTTAAAAGCATACAAACAAATTCCCCTAGTTAAAAAATCTACAGAAGCCCAAGTTTTGGCCAGAAAGTCTATAGTTATGTTTTTATTATGTTAATTAACAATTACCCTATTCTTTATTATTTTACTGTCTTTCACATCTGATCTTAACTTCCAATTTAAGTGAGTCTGATGTATTCAAATATGACAGTGACCATTCTGCCCATATTAAGAATATGATTACCTTCAATAAATAAAGAACTGAATATCAAGTAAGGTAACTAGTTTAGGCAGATCAAAGAGAATTTCTAAGTTGGATGTTTTCTTATTTGAAATATATATTTGCAAATTTTTGAAGAACAATTACTAATAAACTGCCAGGACAAATTCAAAGTACTATTGAATCAGAGGGCTAGGATGTTTTGAGGGTCCCAGTTTCTCTATTTTCTTTTACGTTAATGTGTCCCAGACTGGACTGTGCAATTCCTGTCAAACTGTGAAGTACTTGGAGTCTGAGCTCTCCTGAAAGTGCACAGAGCCTGAGGCAAGCCCATGCTCCAAAACAGGCTGCTTCAATTTTATACTCCATTTAACAGTACGTTTTTATGCTCAAACTTCATTTTAGTTTGCAGTGTTAAATTTCTAGCATCTACCTGATTAGGGTCATGGGGTTGCATGAAACAGTTACAAAAGACAGTTTGAGTAAATCTTGGCTTTGATGCTGAAGAGGGGCCAAAGCCCTTCTGTTTATAACTGAGAAAATCTTGAGTTTTAAAACTAAGGACAATGAAACTACACAAAAGGAGCCCTACTTCAAAAGAAGTTATAAAATATACTTTGAATATAGTGGGAATTTCAGAGCAGATGGTCCATAGATTATTTAATTGATAGGCAATGCCAACAGGAGCTGTTGGGGGAAATTATATATATATATATATATATATATATATGGTATATAATTATATATATATGTGTGTGTGTGTGTGGTAGATGTGCAGGGAAATTGTATAAATATTCAAATTCAGGGAAGTGTAGCAAAGAAAAGAACTGACTACTTCTTTTAGGTTTTGAGAGATAAATATGAAAGTCTTGTATTAGATTTCCTTTGGAATGGATTTTTAGATGCTGGCTTAGTTTTTTCAGGATTGTTTACATGCCTTATTATATGGCTGATATCATTCACAACTTGTGCAGTTACACAGGGTTCATACTTAAAGAGCCCCATGCTTAGTTTAATGTTCTGCTGTGGTCTTTCTTTAAAAGTTTTGATTAAGAGTTTCCAGACTGTCACTTTTGTACTGGGTGCGCCAAATTATTTAAAAAGCTTTGCTTCTTCCTGGATATTTGTTTTTTAATAAAACAATATATAAAACATCATCAAGGTGAGGCATCCTTTCACCTAAATTGTTGGTTGAAAGACAAATAACAGGAGTAAGGACAGAACCTTTGAGTAACCATGCCGTGAATCTCAAGGTATTTGAGGCTATCAAAACAAAGTGATATGCAAGTACTTTTAAAAATTTATAACATTTTTTGTTTTCTGTAATAAACCCACAATATGGTTAGAGAAGATAACATTATCTATTGTTAGGTGCTTTTAAGATTTTGCCTTCTAAAAATACTAAGCACAATAAATATACACTGGCATATTGTGGTTCCACAAAAAATGACCAGACACCTTACTGCCAGGCATTTGTTTTCCCAAAGACAGCAAATAGAATCTCTTTGCTATAAAGTCAAGTAAAATGAATAGAATAGAGGTAGTCCACTTGACAACAATTGTGAGGTTTCTTCATGTGGGTAGATCTTTTCAATCTCATGTATATATCAGCATCTCTCAAATGTATTGATAAACACAGGGGCTAGGATGTGTGCAAAAAAACATAGAATTTGTTAATTCTTCATGGGCCACACTGATTGAATGTATTGAACAGGGAGATGTTGATTATTCTCCCTCATAGTGATAAAGATGTTCTACTTTTAATTAAATATGATTCTTAAGTAGATAGAGTCTAGTAAGCCTCATTCACCTAGAGGAACTAAAACTAAGATTTATTTTATCATCCCCTGGTTAAATTCACATTTATAAATTGTCCTTTTCATGACCACCTCAGGGTTCTGCTTCAATTCAATATTAAACCATGTACCATCAAATATTAATGAGAAAAGTCAGAGCCATTTACTTTTTATGCTGAAATGTAGCCAATTCTTCCAGAGTGATAATACAATTATAGAACCAATTTTGAAGTGCATAATAGATTTTTAAAAGTTAACTTATCCATAATAGACTGCAGCCAGATGTTAAGTAAGATACTGGGTGAGGGAAGACCCTGATAGTGTAGCATATTAACAATTTAGCACAATGAAACCTGAACTGGTATAATCGTACGGGACTACTAAATACATAGGAAATATTTTCTCCAACATTTTAGTTTTTTCCAAACATCTTCAACAAAGTCTCCTCTTTTAGACAAAATAAGAAGTGCTTCATAAATTTAGAGGCTATATTTAGTGAGGGTCCTGGTAGGATGGAATAGCATCAACAGAAGAGAAAACCTTAACACACCACATGTCTCTCTGTTCAAGTCTTCCGCCTACACCACTCTATTCACTTCCCCTAATTCCATCATAAGAATGCTTCCTAAGCTCTTTAGTGATGTCTATATTGTTCATTTAATGTTTTTTTTTTCCTATCTTACCACTCCTTAGCAATGGATTTCTGACAATACTTTTCTCCATGTTACCTTCTCAGACACTGCGATCTTTTCCTTCTTGTTTCTCTGATCCTCACTATTCATTTTCTTCTGAAAGTTCATCATATGCTTTTTATTAAATAAAATATTATTTCTGGTCTTGCTTCAATTTGTTCACAGGAAATCTCATCTGTGCCCAAAACTTCAGGTGGTATGACAATGGCTCACACATGTGTATCTATATATTACTCAACATCTTGGTGGATCAAAGACACTGATTTAACCAGCTTCTTGAAATATAGATTTTTCAAAGACAACGAAAACATATGTGAAACAAAATTATAATCATTTCTCACTCACTATTAAACACACACACACATAAAAGAAAAAATCTTGCTCTAGAATTTTCTCTTTCAACCAATGCCATGACTATGTATTCAATTAAACATACTCAAAATTTTAGATTCATTCCTAAACTTTTCTCTCTTGTACTTGCCATTTCTAAAATTTTACCAATACAGCTTTGCTTCCTAAATATTTATAGAAATTATTCACTTATCTCTATCTCAGAAATAAACATTCTAGTCCAAATAGTCATCATTTCTCACCTGGACTAATGGAATAGCTCTATAAAAAATTATGTTTATATTGATTTTTACTGACCCTATTCTCTAATCTGCAGGAAGAGACATAATTTAAAAGTTAAAATTCAATAATTAAATTCCCCTATTTAAGTTATCAGGAGCTACCCCATTACTCTGGGATCAAACCAAGATCCTTAACATGATTACCAACGAGGCTCTGCACATTATTTTCTTATCTTCAGCCATGCTGCCTATTTTCAGAGCCATTTAAATACCAGAGTTCCTACATTTTGAGGCTTTCCACATGCTCTTTCTGTGTCATACATACCCTGCCTCCCCATCTCTGTTTTTCACCTAATTAAATCCTCTTAATCTCCAGATCTCAACTCAAAAGCCAGTCTTTCATTAAAGACTTTCCTTCCTCATTTGCTATACTCCTGACTAGATTAAGTCCAACTATTTTACCCTGTGGTTGCACTCATTGATTTTTAATGATTTTGTGATATTTACCTACTGACCTATTTTAATACACCAGTTCCCTGAGAGTAAATACTATAATCTTGATTACAAAGACTATTCAGTAGCTGAATACATCAAAACTTATTAGCAAGAATAAACTAACTGATTCATTTCCTAGTGTATTTATTTTTTAATTTTAAATTAATTTATTTTAATTGAAGGATAATTACTGTACAATATTGTGACGGTTTTTGCCATACATTAACATGATTTTGAGGTAGGTATACACGTGACCCCATCCTGAACCCCTTCCCACCTTCCTCCCCACCCTATCTCTAGGTTGTCCCAGAGCACTGACTTTGGGTACTGTGCTTCGTGCATTGAACTCACACTGGTCAACTATTTTACTTATGGTAATGTATATGTTTCTATGCTATTCTCCCAAATAATGCCACCCTCTCCTCCCACTGAGTCCAAAAGTCTATTATGTTTGTGTCTCCTTTGCTGCTCGTATGTAGGATCATTGGTACAATCTTTCTAAATTTCATATATATGCGTTTATATACAGTATTTGTCTTTCTCTTTCTGACTTCATTCTGTAAAATAGGCTCTAGGTTCATCTACTGCACTAGTACTGACTCAAAAGTTTTCCCTTTTATAGCTGTGTAATATTTCATTGCATATACGTACCATAACTTCCTTATCCATTCATCTCCTGGTGCATATCTAGGTTGGTTTCTGTCCTAGCCATTGGAAACAGTGCTACAATGAACATTGGGGTACATGCGTCTCTTTCAATTCTGGTTTTCTTGCGGTAAATGCCCAGTAGTGGGATCGCTGTGTCATGTGGCAGTTCTATTCCCAGCTTTTTAAGGAATCTCCACACTGGTCTCCATAGTGGCTGTGCCAGTTTGCATTCCCACCAACAATGTAAAAGTTTAAAGGCAATTTACCCAAACCATTGAGAAACATTTTAGAAAGCTGAATCAAGAACTCTAGATAGTTTCAACAATATATCAGGCTTCTTTCCTTTCTGTCTCCCTTCCTTCTTTTTCTTCCTTCCCTTGTGCATTTCTGACTGCCTGTTCTTGTTTTTTTCCAGTCACAGTTGAGTACTTAGAATGGAGTTTTGTGCATTTTAGATGCTCAATAAAATTTGTTGAATTAATGAATCAGAATATCCAAAAGGTGCAAATCAAAATCAAGCCTTATGTAAGAAATGACTTTGAATATTTTTAAAATTAAACTAAATCTTGACTTTAATGCCATCTCCATGGAGTTCTCTTCTGAAACCCAGAGAAATATCAGTGGATGCACTTGTCATCAGCAAAGTCCACACAACTCTCTCACAACATTGAATGTTCTCTATAGTTTTCTAATCAAAATGTTTGGTTCTTTTATGAGTAATGTGTACTTTTGAACTTTTAGAGAGCTTGCTCAGGGCACTATTAAGGTTAAAGGGCTTAAGAGATTGCTTTCAACCATTCCTAGGGGGCAGTTAACAAAGGCAGCTACCCCAGTAACTCAGGATGGACCACAGACTGACAGCACACTCAATTTCCCTTTGCTCTCAACTACACTGAAAGTAAATTCTCAACAGGAAATAAAGGTAACTTTCATGGTAAGAAGCCATTCCCCTGTTTTCTCAAAGATATTTTTAAAAACGAGGGAGTTTATCACTCAGAATCTGTGCAGGTTTCCTCAAAAGAGTGAGTTACAGTCATACAGAGAGAGTTTATGCAGAAACTCTAATATAAAATGATTCTACAACCCTGACCCCTACACTTGGCTCCCACTTTTTTTTTTTTTTTTTTACTGTTTCTCACTGGAAATACTGATAATTGTCTTCAATCTGTCAGTTCATCTGCTTTTATCATGACAAAATATTTAAGGCATATCTCCTGTACTATTCCGGCATTTTAATTCCTAACCTGTCTTTAGATCTGAGCCTTCAATATTTCTATTTTTTCATGCCACATGTAACTAGACTGCTATTTGGCCAGGGAAGCACTACAGACAATTATCATGGGGCAGCTACAACAGCATCAAAATGAATGCCAAAGCCAAAGTCTCAGTGCACTCCTTTGGAGACACTGTTTGGTTCATGTGTTGCTAATTTTTGGCTTCTTCTAAATGCTCATTGAAAACAGAGTTTAGATAAAGAGAAGAAATGGTCAACAGATGGTATAAACAGCAGGAAGATCCTAGATTTGGAGGGAGAAAATGAAGAAAATGTGATCCCTCAAATTCTAATACAGAGTAAATTAAATGCTAACTAGAGTTCAAGAGTTATCTTAATCTCTCCAAATATACTGAGCTTCCAATGTACATTTTCTATAATTCTCTTGTATTCTACATACAAATTTGCAGTGGGCTATATGTTCTCTGCAGATATATATACATTTTTTATATATGTCAAAAATTAAATTAAATTCTCTTCTATCACCAGAGATAAAAAAGCTAATCCTTTGGTATATATTTAAATAGTACATAAAATATATGTTATTACGACTGTACACTACAAACTGTCTTTTTAGCATGCATTTTTATTTAAGGAAGAACCATGACCATGCTATATTAATGAGTATTATTTTACAACATCATTTTCAAGAGATAATGGCATCTAACTTAAAATGTACCTTTAAAATTAATTCACATTTTTTGAACCATAGAATTTTCAGTTTCTTCTTTTTTACATTATATAGACCCCTTGGGTTAAGTCTTTGTTTTTATTCAATATATATATATTTTCTATAAATTCCTATAGCAAATATGCCTGGGTAAAGTGAGGTAGAACATTAAGCACATAGCATTCAATAAAAATTTCTTAATAATTTTAAATAAGCCAATAAACGATTGTGAGAGCTGACACCTCCTTGGATATCATTCACTCTTTAAAGAATTGAAAGGTTCTGTGAAGAAAGCTGAGCGCTGAAGAAATGATGCTTTTGAACTGTGGTGTTGGAGTAGACTCTTCAGAGTCCCTTGGACTGCAGGGAAATCCAACCAGTCCATTCTGAAGGAGATCAGCCCTGGGTGTTCTTTGGAAGGAATGATGCTAAAACTGAAACTCCAGTACTTTGGCCACCTCGTGCAAAGAGTTAACTCATTGGAAAAAACTCTGATGCTGGGAGGGATTGGGGGCAGGAGGAGAAGAGGACGACCGAGGATGAGATGGCTGGATGGCATCGCCAACTCGATGGACGTGAGTCTGAGTGAACTCCGGGAGATGGTGATGGACAGGGAGGCCTGGTGTGCTGCGATTCATGGGGTCGCAAAGAGTCGGACACGACTGAGCGACTGAACTGAACTGAACTGAAGAAGTAGACAGTGGGAACATTTCAGAATGTCAGACCACAGTTGGCAGGCTATTTTTTTTTTTAAATATACCACTTATGAAAAACCCAGATGTGCCTAGCAGCTTATCTTAATAAAACTGCTTTACTGAAGTATATCTTGGTATTTAACTCAAAGTGGAGTACAGGTACACTTATGAGGAAAGATGTTCTTTCTTTTATTCATTTTTTTATGCACAATGAAAAAATTTAAACTGTGAGGATTAATTCTGAAATGTTATAGAATAGAAACTTTAAGATTTACATGGTAATGACCAAATAATAAACTCTCATATAACATCTATTGATACATGTTTTGTTTCCATTAAAGTTATCCAAATCATAAACTAAGAGCTACATTTTGAAGCTTCACTGGTGGGCTAATATTGTGCTACAGTTATTTCTCTCATAGAAAATTGCTACATTAAAACAATACTCTGCAATAATTTGTTTCCAAAACAACACACTCTAGTTTGTTTTAGCTAATCACTAAGTCATGCAAATGTTATTATTGCCATCCCTCTTACTAAATACTTGAATATTAGAACCTTTGAAAATGATGTTATATATATATATGTCTTTATATAAATTACTTATAATATATAACTTTATAATGGAAAACACCAGCAGATTTGGTTATGTCTGTAGCAGTGGTCTGTTTCTTTGCTTAATGTTTTCATTCATTCAACAAATATTCATTGAATACCACCTAAATGGTCATGGCTCTATGCACTAAGAATGCAACAACGAATAAAAAAGATAAAACCCCAAACTCACTGTTCACGACATTCTCTGTGGCCTACACTGATACCAAAATGAGTTTCTAATTTGCCCCCACTGAACTTAATTTATCTATTTGCAACCTGTCTATATTTTGTATAATCATTTTCTAAATTGAGACCTCAGACTTTTCCCATTTCTGAATGCTCATGATGAAGGTTATTTCCCTTAGCATCTTTACACTTTTCTTAAGTTTTATTACGCACTTCTTCCCATGCATTTGTATGAACCAAGTACTGATTTAAGGGACTTGCTATTTTAGGATCCATTTATTAAACCTTCAATTTTCTTTTAAAGTCTCAAATCAGTTCCATGATTTAAAACTAGCACATCATTACACCTCTATTTTTTTTTTTTTTTTTTGCCTAAAATAGGGCATTATTTTATATAATATTTAAAACTCAAAATTGTTCTTCATTAATACAGATGTCTGGAACTAATACATAAGACCTATTGATTAGAATATGTTAACATTCACACACACAAAAAAAGAGCAGCAATTTGCAGTTTTCATGCATGAAATATAAAAAGGAATCTAGTATTGAGAAGGGGGTTCTACTCAAAAATTCCAAGTTTAAGATTTGATGAGGCTGTGATCATTTTGCTTAAAAGTCAACCAATCAACAACTCAAGTTTTATTATGAATTGAGCTATAACCACATCCCATGACACTTTCTATCATTATTCTTATTAAATGCTAAATATTTGATTAATGAGTGAACCACTAATAGTGGTTGGTAACTTTGCTGATACTATCATGTAATGACTCAAAATCAATGATCTGCAAAATGTTGTCCTTGGAAAACTACTTTAGTCAAGCTAACTTTCCTGTTTAACCATCACCGAAAATAAAGGAGATCATTTTGGCAAATGGGTGGACAACTGGGACTCCTTCAGTTGGCTTCAGAATGAGCTAAGATAGTGACCCTAAACATGGAACACCACGCCAGAAGCTGCTCTGTGACTAGGTCAAAATGGCAAACATAGTTCCACTACATATAACTCAGCCTGGTTACTCTGTCCCCATGTATTTTGTTCTTTCTTTTTTTGAGGGGTGTATTGGTGAAGGGAAAATATACTGTAAGGGAAAATTAAGAAATTGAGGCAAGAAACTTAATTGTGCCACAGTATTTCCATCGGTAAAATGGGGATGATAGCAATATATATCTCATAGGGTTGTTCTGAAGATTAAGTTAATTTATATGTATCAAGCTCTTAGACCAATGCCTGACATATAATAGGTCCTACATATGCAATTTATTATATTTAGTATGCATTCAGTTTATCAGATAAATAAATGTATGTATTATATTTATTATGTGTTAATTTTATTATTGGATAGATGAATAAATACAAATATTTATTATATTTATTATCTATTCAATGTATTAGATAGATTAATAAATACATATGCAAATAAAATATTCTTCTGTTTAGAAATATTCTGTTTCTCACTTTGTAAAGTGCTATTGAATATATATCTTCTGTTTTTATATCTCAATGTGCAGAGTATCTGGCAATACAAGCTTATCTGAAAAAAGGAAGCTCAAAACAATGCTTGAAAGCATAAGTTTGCCTAAAATCAAGAGCAAATGTCCATGTTCAAAATGAATATTGTAGAAAGTAAGCTTTTGGTTTTGACCACATTTTGCAGCCAATCAAAGTCTTATCAATGAAAGTAAACCCATATTTAGCCCACAGGAATAAACCGAAAGAAACTCAAAAAGAAAAAAAAAAAGCATAAAAAAAACCAAATGGAAGAGACAGGCAAGCTAAAAAGAGGAAACCGTTACTCCTGGACTTCTCACCATGACATCTTATGGGCCTCTAACATTCTATGCATGTTATTATGTGAGTCAAAATTTTTTCTAAACTTATATGCAAGCTATATTAATGTAGTCACCTTAAAACTGATCAATAAATAGATATTTACATTAATTTTAGAGATGCTATATATGCATATGTACACACATCCAAACATGAGTTCATAGGTGAATGAATAAAGAAAATGTGTATCCACACACACATGAAATATTACTCAACTATAAAAAAGAAGGAAATTTTTCCATTTTGACAACAGGGATAAAACAGCAGGATATTATGGTTAGTGAAATAAGTCAGGGAGGAAAGGAAAGGACAAATACTACGGGTTCTCATGTGTGGAAGCTAAAAAAATTGAATGCCCAGAAGCAGAACTTAAAATGAAGATTACTAAGGGCTGAAGGACTGGGGGAAATAAGGAGATGTTGGACAAAAGGTACAAACTTTCAGGTATAAGATGAATAAATTCTTTGAGATTAATATGCAACATGGTGACTATAGTTAATGATGCTATATTGTATACTTGAAATTTGTTAATAGGGTAAATCACACACATAAAAAAGTAACTGCGTGAGGTAATTGATCTGTTACTTAGCTCACTGTGGTAATCATTCTGCAGTGTATATGCATATCAAAACACCATGTACATTTTAAAAATGTCACTGTCATTTATACCTCAATAAGCTTGGGGCAGGGAGAGCAGGAAACAGAAAGAAAGTGAAAATTCTGGCTGAAAAGTGAAGATGAATCAGTGAAAATAACTCACTATTATGGAAAACACTTTCCGTTCATGAGTCAGTAATACCTTCCTTATATAATTGTGACACTTTATTGCTCAATGTTCTGCTCATTATATCCCATTCATAACAATCTGTTGCTGAATCTCTGTGGTCATGCTTTGAAATATGTCTGTAGTTCATAATAAGCCTCTGAACATACTGAAGGCAGTTATATAAGCACTTTAACTCAGCAACAGCTTACTTTAAGATATGATGTGTATTCTGGGCCATGGTTGATGACACTTATGCTTGTCAAGATGCTTGAAAATTTTCTGAAATAAAAATAGCTTAGAGCTTTAAGTGGCAGACACAACACATCAAGATGACTCTTCTTCTGTATTACATACAATGTTTTTCTGGTCTTGTTAAAAGGTAAAGTGTGACTTTTCTTACACTGTTTTTACTAAACATTAATATCAAATATTCCCCCCTTTTTTAAATAATGCTTTCTCTAAAAGATTATATTTTGTATCGGCTGCTTTAAGGACTGAAAATGTTATAAAACCCTTCTCTCTGGCAACATTCATTAGATAAATATGAGAATGATATTTTTTTGTCAACACTTAATATAAGAAAAAAAATTTAACTTCCAATATACAAGCCTTTTATACATGTACAAAAATCTTCTTAATTATCCTTTCTCCTTTTATTTCTACTTCCTACTTTCCTCAATCTCTAAAACTATTTTAAATTTAAATATACATCAAAAGCAAAGCTGGTTTAAAACTATAGTTACAGTATTAACCTTCACATAGCACAGCAAACATTCCTTTTCCATGCTTTCAGCATTATACACTTCTACAAACCCAAGAACACAAAGTCAGACTCAGACCAAGGATTTGTTTCAATGTATGTATATATCATATTAATAGAAAAGCCTAATTTATCCCCACCACCATCCCCTTTACCCTTTGGTAACCATAAGTTTGTTTTCCAGGTCTATGAATTTCTGTTTATATTTCATATTTGTATGTAATGATTTCACTTTTTAAAAAGATTTATACAAATACTATATTTTCAACAAGTATTAAGTAACTACTACATACCACACATTATATCAGGCATTTGACACATGAGTAAAATAAAAAAAAAAAAAAATCTGCCTCATATTGTTCATACATTTCAATGGGAGGGTGGGATAGGGCATTGACTAGTAAACAATAGCATAATAAATAAGAATATAATATGTTAGAAAAATGCCCTATAGAAACAAAAATCAAAAGAGAAATTGGAAGTGATGAGCTGCAGATGGATGATTGCAAATTTAAATAGGGTAATCATTGAGTAACTCATTCCGTGGTTATGAAGACTGCTCAAAATTTAAAATCCTTATGTTACACATATTCTGAAATTTTCATCTATTTTTAGTGAATTTAATATTGAAATGTGTTTTTCTTAATGTCCCAATTAAGTTTATAGAATCATATCTTTGATTGTGGTTTTCTCTATATTGCATTGTTTTTATTTCTAATTAGTTACTCTCTTCCACAAATTTGAAAATTACACAGGCAGGAAATGCCTTAATATACATTTGTGTAAATAAAGCTCTTTTAAAAATTTGGGAATATATTGAATAATAATTTAAACATGTAATATTATCCTCCCGACACTCAGTTAGCATGGCTTTAAATGATTTAGAAAGTTATTAACCTATATGTATGAGTGATGTCAACATATCAAGCTAAAAAAATGAATTCTAAGGCAGATGCCCAACTGAACCAAAACCAGCCAATCTGAGTTCAAATATTGTAACTGTACAATCACCAGGTCCCATGAAACAAACAAAAGAGGCAATCTAAAATAAAGTCATAAAATCATAAAGACTATAACATATGCCCAAACACTCACCTATGTGTACACTCTGCAGGTCTTTTGTTATGTAGAAAAATTAAAGAGCTTAAGAGTCAGGGACACAAAGTATAGAAAAGAATGGAATTGAATATGGGTATAGAGCATGACCAGAAAACATAAATACATTAATTAAGTAGACAAATTATGCAATTATCTAACTTCCAATGGGTCCCCATCCACCAGCAACTACAGATGTTAAATCTCAAGCAAGAGGCTAAAGGATTCTCTCCTGGGGAACCTACCTGGTCTACTGGCAAAGTCCTCCAAAATATTAACATTTGGAGTATTCCAAAGAAGTGAATGAGTTTGCTCTTTTTTTTTGCTCTAAAACCCATCAGTCCAAAGCACTGCTTATCCGCACAGAACTTCCTAGCAGATTTTAATGTTTTACTTTTAAGAAAGGATGGCCAGGAATCACCAGAATTGAGGAAATTCTCAAGAGTAAAAGAAAGAACCCAAAACACATACATGAAGGAAAGGAGGAAATATAACAAAGTAGATTTAAGTCCCCTCCATTATATACTAAAGATTAAATTATTTTCTTTATTCTCAGAAATTTGGCATCACATTTAATATGTAGTACTTGCTCAGTAAATTTTTGTGGGACAAAAACAATATTATTTATATTTATAACAAATATAATTTTATTATTTATAATAAACTTGAGTGCACACATTAAATATGTATATACTTATGTGTGTGTGTGTCTATCTATCTATCTATCTATCTATCTATATATGCACCTACATTTTAATACTGGTATATTAGGTGGGCCAAAAACTTTGATGAGTTTTTCCACAAAATGTTATGGAAAAACTTGAATAAACTTTTTGGCCAATTTAATATAAAATATTGTATACCAGTTTAGAAATGTATGTTTGTATTATTTTTTTATATAATAATTTAAATTAGAATAAAAATGCTTTTTGAGAAAAATGCACATGTGCTTAATAAGAAATAATAGCTGATAATTATTAAGGTTCACAAAATGATGCATATAGTTTGATATTCTTCATGTAAATCAAATCACACAATCATTAGATCATTTTCAAACTGACATAGAGAGAAGTTAAGTGATTTATCCGTATACAGGGAGTAGGAAATGATGGAGCCAGTATTTAAATTTAGGATTTTTAACAAAGCACAAAAAAAAAAGGAAAATAATTAGAAAACTGTTCTGAGAACTTCCTGGGTTCATTTTTAAAGATTATAAGTATAGGGTCTTATAATATATGTATAAGTACAGGCCCACCTCCGGGGGTTCTTCCAAACCCAGGGATAAAATTCACATCTCCTGCACTGGCAGGTGGAATCTTCCCTGATGAGCCAACAGGGAAGCCCATGACTTCACTGTATTTCTGATCTAAAATTTGGCTTTAATTTAAATGATTAAATGAATAGTCTATGTTCAGTCCTGCATTAGTCCTTGTTATGATTTCTTTCTGATTCTACAAAAGATAGCACCTCCTTCTTGGTGAGTTGAGATCTGTGGTAACCCTGTCACCTCAGCAGTAATAGAAATAAGATGTAAACCCTCAACCTGCTAGCTGATTATTAAAATGACAGTTTAAAGCACAGAAAAGTCATTGTGTTATGCCTCTCTTAATTAAAGGTGTTACTTATCAAACCTTAGATAAGTGATGCTATGCTATTACTTCCCTTGCAAATTAAAGAAAACTCAGGGTCTACTTAATGACACTACTTCCATAAATTAGATGAGTAAGAAAATTATGTCCTAAGAATTGAATCGCTAGTCTATGTCTGACGCAGGATACAGCATGCTTGGGGCTGGTGCATGGGGATGACCCACAGAGATGTTATGGGGAGGGAGGTGGGAGGGGGGTTCATGTTTGGGAACACATGTAAGAATTAAAGATTTTAAAATTAAAAAAAATAATAATAATAATAAAAAAAAAATAAAATAAAAATAAATAAATAAATAAATAGGCCTATTGACTGAGAAAAAAAAAAAAAAAAGAAAAAAAAAAAGAAAATTATGTCCTAAATGCACAGCAAAGTTTGAACTCTTCCTGCCTAGCAAGACAATAAATAAACAATTAGGGAAGTTCTGAAATCAGAGGTAAGAGATAAGAAGGCTTTCTTCTAAGAACAATGCAAAGAAATAGAGGGAAACAACAGAATGGGAAAGACTAGTGATCTCTTTAAGAAAATTGGAGATATCTAGGGAACATTTCATGCAAGGATGGGCATCATAAAGGACAGAACTGTAAGAACTTAACCAGAAGAGATTAAGAAGTGGCATGAATACATGAATACTATACGAAAATAATCTTAGTGATGCAGATAGCCATGATGATGTGATCACTCACCTAAAGACAGACATCTTGGACTGTGAGGGCAAATGGGACTTAGGAAACAGTACTATGAACAAAGCTAGTGGAGGTGATAGAATTCCAGCTGAGCTATTTCAAATTCTAAAAGATGATGCTGTTAATGTGCTGTACTCAGTATGCCAGCAAATTTGGAAAAGTTAGCAGCGGCCACAAGACTGAAAAACATGTTTTTATTCCAATCTCAAAGAAGGGTAATGCCAAAGAATGTTCAGAGCACCATACAATTACATTCATTTCTCATGAAAGCGAAAGAGAAAGTCGCTCACTCAGTCATGTACAACTCTGTGAACCCATACAGTCCATGGAAATTACCAGGCCAGAATACTGGAGTTGGTAGCCTTTTCCTTCTCCAGGAGATCTTTCCAACGCAGAGATTGAACCCAGGTCTCCCTCATTGCAGGCAGATTCTTTACCATCTGAGCCACAAGGGAAGACAAAAGGTAATTCTCAAAATCTTCAAGCTAGGCTTCAGCAGTGGGTGAACCAAGAACTTCCAGATATAAAAAATAGGTTTCAAAGAGGCAGGGAAACCAGAGATCAAAGTACCAATATTCATTTAGATCATGGAGAAATCAAGTGAAGTAAAAGTCAGTCATGTCTGACTCTTGTGATCCCATGGGCTGTAGCCCGCCAAGCTCCTCTGTCTATGTGATTCTCCAGGCAAGAATACTGAGTGGGTTGCCATTTCCTTCTCCAGGGGATCTTCCCGACTTAGGAATTAAATCCAATTCTCCTACATTGAAAGCAGATTCTTTACCAACTGAGCTATGAAGGAAGCCTGCAGAGAAATCAAAGGAGTTCCAGAAAAGCATCTACTTCTGCTTCATAGACTACACTAAAGCCTTTGACTGTGTGGATCACAACAAGGTGGAAAATTCTTAAAGAGATAGGAACACCAGACTACTTACTTGCCTCCTAAGAAATCTATATGTGGGTCGAGAAGCAACAGTTAGAATCTTACATGGCACAGTTGATTGGTGAAAAATATGGAAAAGAGTATGACAAGGCTGTATATTGTCACCCTGCTTATTTCACTTCTATGCAGAGTACATCATGAGAAACGCTGGGCTGGAAGAAGCACAAGCTGGAATCAAGATTGCCAGGAGAAATATCAATAACCTCAGATATGCAGATGATACCCCTTTAATGGTAGAAAGTGAAGAGAAACTAAAGAGCCTCTTGATGAGGGTGAAAGAGTGAACAAGTTGTCTTAAAACTCAACATTCAAAACATTAAGATCATGGCATCTGGTCCCATCACTTCATGGCAAACAGAAGGTAGAAAAGTGGAAGTAATGACAGATTTTATTTTCTTGGCTTACAAAATTACTGTGGATAGTGACTGCAGTCATGACAAATCTAGGCAGTGTATTAAAAAGCAGAAACTTCACTTTACCAATAAAGGTCCATATAGTCAAAGTTATGATTTTTCCAATAATCATGTACAAATGTGAGAGTTGGACCATGAAGAAGACTGAGCACTGAAGAATTGATACTTTCAAATGGTGGTGCTGGGCAAGACTCTTGAGAGTCCCTTGGACAGCAAGGAGATCAAACCAGTCAATTCTAAAGGAAATCAACATTGAGAGGACTGATGATTAGGCCACTTGATGGGAAGAAACCACTCACTGGAAAAGACCCTGATACTGGGAAAGACTGAAAGCAAAAGGAGAAGCGGACAGTGGAGGATAAGATGGTTAGACAGCATCATCTACTCAATGGACATGAATTTGAACAAACTGCAGGAGAGAGTGGAGGACAGGGGAGCCTGGTGTTCTGCAGTCCATGGGGTCACAAAGAGTTGGACACAAGTTATTGACTGATCAACAATTGAAATCAGAGGGTTCTGTTTCTAAGCTTTGGTAAAATTTTATTTGGCTATAATTGGATTTTAATTAAAAATTTTATATGCTTTACAATTTAATGTCTTTAAGATTCCCTTACTACTTTCAGTGAAAAAGCTTCCAGTCATGAAGGTCAGTCTCCACCCTCACGCTAATATTCAGAACTGCACTGAATTTAATCAGGAGATAGTCACTTGCTTTATTTTACTCAACACCGATGCCAGTGTTAATTATGTTTGGACCATTTGACACCTGGTCAGGATAGTTCAGAGTTCTTTGTAAGGCAGAATTCTCTCCAAGAAACCCACTACTTACACTGCATATATAATATATGAAGTTAGGTTCACACTGAAAAATTATAGGTGAGATGAATACCTATATTTTGACATGTCACTTGCAAAATATGGAAGTACATAATTACATTCTTGCTCTATCAGTCTCATACTAATAAATACTATAGCATATATTGCTAGCAAATTTGATTAGACAACGATCTCATACTAATACATACACTAGCATATGTTGCTAGTAAATTTGATTAGACAACTATAAAATTCTTACATTAACTTTTATTGAAGTATGATTGACATATAGTGTTAGTTGTATTAGTTTCAGATATATGCATTACTTGACAAATGCTTCTTACAGTCTCTATATAAAACTGAGACTGTATTTTTACCATTTTCACTTGGAAATAAGAGTGTAGTCTCCATTAGCCTCTGAAATACCTACTGTGTCCACAGAAATCAAAACCCAAATTTAACCTACTTTCACCACTGATATTTTTCTTTTAAGGCCACTTCTCAAGAGAAGGTACTTCCTTTCAACAGATACAAACATCGTCTAAACTGCCTGCCAGATAATTTTAGCCTTCACCAGACAGTAACATGTTGACATGCATGCCAAGCAGAGATACATTATACAAGATGCACCCATCAAAGAGACACAGACTGCAAGCATAGTGCAAATCCTAGACACAGAAAAAGAAAGATTCTGAAAATCCTGTGTCATGTTTTGTGTCAGGCAATATGCCCCTCTGAGTTACAGGGTTACTTATACAAGCACATTCCCATAAACAATAAGTATATACTCACAAAACTAGATTACTTTCTAACGCACACAAAAATAAACTCAAAGTGGATTAAAGATCTAAATGTACGACCAGAAACTATAAAACTCCTAGAGGAGAACATAGGCAAAACACTCTCCGACATAAATCACAGCAGGATCCTCTATGATCCACCTCCCAGAATTCTGGAAATAAAAGCAAAAATAAACAAATGGGATCTAATTAAAATTAAAAGCTTCTGCACAACAAAGGAAAATATCAGCAAGGTGAAAAGACAGCCTTCTGAATGGGAGAAAATAATAGCAAATGAAGCAACTGACAAACAACTAATCTCAAAAATATACAAGCAACTTAGGCAGCTCAATTCCAGAAAAATAAACGACCCAATCAAAAAATGGGCCAAAGAACTAAATAGACATTTCTCCAAAGAAGACATACGGATGGCTAACAAACACATGAAAAGATGCTCAACATCACTCATTATCAGAGAAATGCAAATCAAAACCACAATGAGGTACCACTTCACACCAGTCAGAATGGCTGCGATCCAAAAATCTGCAAGCAATAAATGCTGGAGAGGGTGTGGAGAAAAGGGAACCCTCTTACACTGTTGGTGGGAATGCAAACTAGTACAGCCACTATGGAGAACAGTGTGGAGATTCCTTAAAAAATTGCAAATAGAACTCCCTTATGACCCAGCAATCCCACTGCTGGGCATACACACCGAGGAAACCAGAACTGAAAGAGACACATGCACCCCAATGTTCATCACAGCACTGTTTATAATAGCCAGGACATGGAAACAACCTAGATGTCCATCAGCAGATGAATGGATAAGAAAGCTGTGGTACATATACACAATGGAGTATTACTCAGCCGTTAAAAAGAATTCATTTGAATCAGTTCTGATGAGATGGATGAAACTGGAGCTGATTATACAGAGTGAAGTAAGCCAGAAAGAAAAACACCAATACAGTATACTAACACATATATATGGAATTTAGAAAGATGGCAATGACGACCCTGTATGCAAGACAGGAAAAAGGACGCAGCTGTGTATAACGGACTTTTGGACTCAGAGGGAGAGGGAGAGGGTGGGATGATATGGGAGAATGGCATTCTATCATGTATACTATCATGTAAGAATTGAATCACTAGTCTATGTCTGATGCAGGATACCGCATGCTTGGGGCTGGTGCATGGGGATGACCCACAGAGATGTTATGGGGAGGGAGGTGGGAGGGGGGTTCATGTTTGGGAACACATGTAAGAATTAAAGATTTTAAAATTAAAAAAATAAAAAAGAAAAAAAAATAAAATCAGGACTTGCATGTTTTTGTCTAACAAGGATTACTTTATGCTTTTATAAAAATTGAACTCAAGGATTATATTTAAACTTTATTTGGTTTAGAAAAAAATATTTATAGGAATCTGAGGCATTTTCATATAACATATTATAATAACAGTAGTCATTTGTGACACCCTGATTTTTTCCAATGTGCTAAGTGCGTATATTTTTAAATTTTTGAGATAATTGAAGCTTTACATATCATTTAAAAATGGTAAGAAATGTCTCATGTGCCTTTTGCCTTGTTGCTAGCAATGGTAATGTCTTGGAAAATTATAGAACATCATCACAACTAAGATACTGACATAAACAGTCAAGATTTGAAATATTTTCATCAGGACTAAGATCCTTCATGTTGTCCTTTTATATTCATACTTACTTCATTCCCACTCCTGTCCCTTCATTTACTGCTGGCTACTGTTAATCTGTTTTCCATTTTAAAAGTTTTATCACACCAAGACCATTCTATTACAGCAGTCATACTATGTGTTGCCTATAGTGTTAGGTTTTTTCCTCTCGGTATCATTCTCTGGAGATGGATCCAGGTTGTTGCATTCACCAATAGTTCATTCCTTTCCATGCTGAGTAGTAATGGTATGAACGTACTATCATTTGTGTAACCATTAACTCATTAAAAAACATTCACATGGTTTCCAGGTTTATAGTTTATCTATAAAGCTGATATAAAGATTTGTGAACACGTTTTTGTATTAACATAAATTTTCATTTCTCTGGGATAAATTCCAGGATGAAAATTGTGAGTCATATTATAGTTGCATGTTTAGCTTTGTAACAAACTATCAAAGTGTTTTCCAGAGTGGCTGCATAATTTTATATTCATACCAGCAATGTATGATTTAAAAAGTTTCTCTGTTTCCTTATTAACAGTTGGTGTAATAACTTAATTATTTTAAGAAGTTTATTTTATTTTATTATAAATAAGAACTGTACAAAAAAGATCTACATAATCCAGATAATCATGATGGTGTGATCACTTACACTAACATAGAGACAGACATCCTGGAATGTGAAGTCAAGTGGGCCTTAGGAAGCATCACTATGAACAAAGTTAGTGGAAGTGATGGAATTCCAGTGGAGCTATTTCAAATCCTGAAAGATGGTGCTGTGAAAATGCTGCACTCAATACGCCAGCAAATTTGGAAAACTCAGCAATGGCCACAGGACTGGAAAAGGTCTGTTTTCATTACGATCCCAAAGAAAAATGACACCAAAGAAAGCTCAAAATACTGCACAATTGCACTCATCCCACACACTAGTAAACTAATGCTCAAAATTCCCAAAGCCAGGCTTCAGCAATATGTGAACTGTGAACTTCCAGATGTTCAAGCTGGATTTAGAAAAGGCAGAGGAACCAGAGATCAAATTGCCAACATCGGCTGGATCATGGAAAAAGCAAAAGAGTTCCAGAAAAGCATCTATTTCTACTTTATTGAATATGCCAAAGCCTTTGACTGTGTGGATCACAATAAACTGTGGAAAATTCTAAAAGAGATGGGAATACCAGACCACCTGACCTGCCTCTTGAGAAAGCTATATGCAGGTCAGGAAGCAACAGTTAGAACTGGACATGGAACAACAGACTGGTTCCAAATAGGAAAAGGAGTACATCAAGGCTGTATCCTGTCACCCTGCTTATTTAACTTCTATGCAGAGTACATCATGAGAAACGCTGGGCTGGAAGAAGCACAAGCTGGAATCAAGATTGCCGGGAAAAGTATCAATAACCTCAGATATGCAGATGACACCACCCTTATGGCAGAAAGTGAAGAACTAAAGAGCCTCTTGATGAAAGTGAAAGAGGAGAGTGAAAAAGTTGGCTTAAAGCTCAACAGTCAGAAAACGAAGATCATGGCATCCAGCCCCATTACTTCATGGCAAATAGATGGAGAAACACTGGAAACAGTGACAGACTTTATTTTGGGGGGCTCCAAAGCCACTGAACATGGTGACCACAGCCATGAAATTAAAAGACGCTTACTCCTTGGAAGGCAAGTTATGACCAAACTAGGCAGCATATTCAAAAGCAGAGACATTACTTTGCCAACAAAGTTCCATCTAGTCAAGGCTATGGTTTTTCCAGTAGGTATGTATGGATATGAGAGTTGGACTATGAAGAAAGCTGAGTGCCAAAGAATTGATGCTTTTGAACTGTGGTGTTGGAGAAGATTCTTGAGAGTCCCTTGCACTGCAAGGAGATCCAGCCTGTAATTCCTAAAGGAGATCAGTCCTAAGTGTTCATTGGGAGGACTGATTTTGAAGCTAAAACTCTAATATTTCGACCACCTGATGCAAAGAGCTGACTCATTTATAAAGACCCTGATGCTGGGAAAGATTGAGAGAAGGAAAAAAAGGGGATGACAAAGGATGAGATGGTTGGATGGCATCACTAACTCAATGGAGATAAGTTTGAGTAAACTCTGGAAGTTGACGATGGGCAGGGAGGCTTGGTGTGCTGCAGTCCATGGGGTGGCAGAGTCGGACACCAGTGAGCAGCTGAACTGAACTGAATAGGTATGTGTCAAATAGTTGGGCAGCGATGCCTTATCTTAATTTTAACTTGCATCTATTTACTGGCTAATGTTGTTGAAAATCTTTTCATGCATCTATGTCTTTGACAAAATATCTATTCCTGTCTCTTGTCCATTTTTACCTGATTGTTTTCCACTCTTGTGTATTGAATGTTCTTTTTATGTTCTTAATACTAGCCTCTTTTTATGTATGTGGTTTGCAAATACTTTCTCCCAATCTGTAGCTTCTCTTTTATTCTCTTACCAGGATATTTTACAGAGCAAATTTTTCATCTTGATTAAACCAAATAATGTTTTCATTTCCTAGATCATATATTTTGATGTCAAGTCTAAGAAATCTTCGCCTAACTCTAGATCCTGAAGAGTTTTCCTCAGTTTTCATTCTAAAAGCTTTATAATTTTATTCTTTACACTTTACCACATGATCCAGTTTTTTGTTGTTGTTGTTATTGTTTGTTTGGTTTTGTTTTTAATAAGATGTGGGGCTTGAAACTTATCTTTTTAGTGTGTGGCTGTTCAATTGCTTCTGCACAATTTGCTGAAATGTCTATCTCATCTACATTTAATTGCTTTTATCGCTTTGTCAAAGAGCAGTAGGGAGTTATCTGAGTAGTAGGGCTATTTTCAAGTTCTCTATTTAGTTCTATTGATCTTTATGTCTATCCCTCTGCCAAAACTGCACCGTATTGACTATTGTAGTCATATAGTTATCCTTGAGGCAGTGTTTACAGCTTTCCCCCATTTTATTATTCTTCCTCAAAATTGTTTAGCTCTTCCAGTTCCATTGCCTTCATATATTAATTTTAGAATAATAATGTCTCAAAAGTTCATTGAATAGACATTTTGTTAATCTATATATCAATTTAAGGAGAAACAACATGATTTACTGTGTCAAAGCTTCCAATCCATGACCACAGTTCAGCTGTCCACTGATGAAGGTCTTCTTTCATTTCTTTCATCATTACCTTGCAGTTTTACTGAAAAAGTCTTATATGTTTCAATAGATTTAAGTTTTTCACTTTATTTTACGAGATTCTAAATAGTAATATAATTTTAATGTGGTATGCATGTGTTCATTTTTAATATGTAGAGACACAATTGATTTATGTGTATTTATCTTGGATTTTGTGATATGCAGTACCTGTGATATTGATAAACTTACTTATTAATTCTAGGGGTTCTTTTTCTGTAGATCCCTCAGGATTTTTTATATGCCCAGCCATGCCATCTGTTTTATTTCTTTCTGATTCTCTTTCTTTTCATAACTTTTTCATTTCCCTCACAGTGTTGAATAAGAATGGGGACAAACTTGTGTTGTTCATAATCTTAGGAGATACATATTCAGTCTTTCAACATTAATTAAGGTATTAGCTGTAGTGCTTTTTTCGATGTTCCTTATGAAATTGACTAAGTTCCCTTATGTATTAATCAAGACTCTCCAGAAGAAATAGATAGATACTGTGCTCAGTCAGGTCAGACTCTTTGAGACCCCATTAATCGTAGCCTGCCAGGTTCCTCTGTCCATGGAATTGTCCAGGCAAGAATACTGGAATGAGTTGCCATTTCCTACTCCAGGGGATCTTCCCAACCCATAGATTGAACATGCATGTCTTGTGTCTCCTACATTGACAGGTAGATTCTTTCCTACTGAGCTACCTGGGAAGCCCAGAAAGATATTGAGAGAAATATGTTTTAAGGAATTGACTCATAACATTGTAGGAGCTGGCCAAGTTTAAATTCTGCAAACAGTCAGGAAAACGTTAAGCTGATTTTGCATCTGGAGCCCAAAAGCAAACAGCAGGCAGAATTCCCTTTCCTTCAGAGGGAGTTAGCCTTTTATCTCTTTAGATCTTTACTAGATTGGAAAGATGAGCACAATAAAGGACAGAGATGGTATGGACATAACAGAAACCGGAGATATTAAGAAGAGGTGGCAAGAATACACAGAAGAACTATACAAAAAATATCTTCATGATCCAGATAACCACAGTGGTGTGATTACTCTCCTAGAGCCAGACATCCTGGAATGTGAAGTCAAGTTGGCCTTAGAAAGCATCTCTATGAACAAAGCTAGTGGAGGTGATGGAATTCCAGTTGAGCTATTTTAAATCCTAAAAGATGATGCCATGAAAGTGCTGCACTCAGTATGCCAGCAACTTTGGAAAACTCAGCAGTGGCCACAGGACTGGAAAATGTCAGTTTTCATTTCAATTCCAAAGAAAGGCAATGCCAAAGAAAGCTCAAACTAGCGCACAATTGCACTCATCTTACACAATAGCAAAGCAATTCTCAAACTTCTCCAAGCCAGATTTCAACAGTGTGTGAACCACGGACTTCCAGATGTTCAAGCTGGATTTAGAAAAGGCAGAGGAATCAGAGATCAAATTGCCGACATCTGTTGGATAATCAAAAAAGCAAGAGAGTTCCAGAAAGATATCTTCTTTTGCTTTATTGACTACACCAAAGCATTTGACTCTGTGGATCACAACAAACTGAGGAAAATTCTTCAAGAGATGGGAATACCAGACCACCTGACCTGCCTCTTGAGAAATCTGTATGAAGGTCAATAAGCAACAGTTAGAACTGGACATGGGACAAGAGACTACTTGCAAATAGGGAAAGGAGTATGTCAAGGCTGTATATTATCACTTTCCTTATTTAACTTATATACAGAATACATCATGCAAAATGCCAGGCTGGAAGAAACACAAGCTTCAATCAAGATTTCTGGTAGAAATATTAATAACCCCAGATACAGAGATGATATCACCCTTAAGGGCAGTAAGTGAAGAAGAACTAAAGAGCCTCTTGATGAAAGTGAAAGAGGAGAGTGAAAATGCTGGCTTAGAACTCAACATTCAGAAAACTAAGATCATGGCATCTGGTTCCATCTCTTCAAGGCAAATAGATGGGGAAACAATGGAAACAGTGAGAAACTTTAGTTTTGGGGTCTCCCAAATCACTGCAGATGGTGACTGTAGCCATGAAATTAAAAGACCCTTGCTCTTTGGAAGAAAAGTTATGATCAAGGAAGACAGCATATTAAAAAACAGAGACATTATTTTGCCAACAAAGGTCCATCTAGTCAAAGCTGTGGTTTCCAGTAGTCATATATGGATGTGAGAGTTGGACCATAAAGAAAGCTGAGCTCTGAAGAATTGATACTTTTGAACTGTGGTGATGGAGAAGACTCTTGAGAGTCTCTTTGACTGCTAGGAGAGCCAACCAGTCCATCCTAAAAGAAATAAGTCCTGAATATTCATTGGAAGAACTGATGCTGAAGCTGAAACTCCAATACTTTGGGCACCTGATATGAAGAACTGATTCATTGGAAAAGACCCTGATGCTCAGAAGGTAGAAGGTGGGAGGAGAAGAGGACAACAGAGGATGAGATGGTTGGATGGCATCACTGATGCGATGGACATGAGTTTGAGTAGACATTGGGATTTGGTGATGGACAGGGAAGCTTGTGCTGCAGTCCATGGTGTCAGGAAGAGTTAGACAATGAGTGGCTGAACTGAGATTGGATGAGGCACACCCACACTATGGAAGGCAATCTGCTTTACTCAAAGGCTACTTATTCAAATGTTACTCTTGTCTAAAGTATATCTTCACAGCAACATCTAGGTCAGTATTTACACAAAAACCTGGATACCATGGCCTAACCAAGGTAACCTTCAGAACTCCATCCTTTATAACTATGGTATTCATAGACATCTCATTAAACCATAATTTACCTTCTGTGGTCATAGCTGATATTTTAACTACCTCCTTCTATGACCTTTTCCATATTCCTGATGCCCTAAAGTAAATACCTCCAATAGTCATGGTTCTTTCCTTGGTGGGGATATCCAAACCTTCATTCCTGAAGAGTCTGAGCTATTCTTAATAGTAAATCCATCTAGATTATGTTCTTGTAGTTTTCTATTAACTTTAATCACAGAGAATGATGGTACTAAGACATATCCTTAATGTTGGGGCTTCCCTGGTGGCTCAGACAGTAAAGAATCTGCCTGCAATGCTGGTGGTATATGTTTAATCCCTGGGTCAGGAAGATACCCTGGAGAAGAGAATGGCAACTCAATACAGTATTGGCTGGAGAATTCCATGTACAGAGGAGCCTGGCAGGCTACATTCCTCCTGGTGGGGCTACAACCCATGTGGTCACAAAGAGTCAGACATGATTGAGCTAAGAGACACCCTAAAAAGATCCTCTATATTTCAGATATACTCTTTATTATATCCATCCATTGTGGAATAGCAGTCTACTGTTCTCATGCTAATCAGGATGAATCACCACAGGGGCACATAATTACATTTTTTGTCTGGTGATACAAGCAAAGAACGTTTGCTGTGGAATCCAAAGTGGCAGTGTGGTAGTCTTAAACTCCTGTTCAATATGTTTACCAGTTATGGAGCTATTCAAATGACCTATTTCACACTGGAAGATTTTTTTGATAGTTGGCTTTTTTTGAGAAATCAGTCCATTTGGTCTGAGTTGTCTAAGTTATCAAAGTTATTTGTACTTTTGCCTTATTATCCTTTTGATTTCTATAGAGACTGCAGTAATATCTCTGAACTGTGCCCATCTGTATATGTGGTTTTTGTGTGTGTGTGTCAGTCTGCCTAGAAGTTTGTCAATATTATTGATCTTTTCAAAGAAGCAGCATCTTATTGAACGTGTTTATCTCAATGGATTTCTTTTTGTTCTCCATTTCATTGATTTCTGATCCTAACTTTATTAGTTCCTCCCTTCTTTGAGTTTATTTTTCTCTTCATTTCCTATGTTCTTAAAGAAGGAGCTTATACTATTAATTTGAGAGTTTTCCTTTTTTCTAATATATGCATTTAATGATCTCATTAAAAATTTTCCTCTCAGAATTGCTTTACAATGTCTCACCAGTGTTGGTATGTTTGAGGTATCTTGCTGGAGAGTATGGTATTGGCCTTTGCTGGTATATTATAGCAGGAGAACATGGACACAAGTGATAAATTTTATTCTCGTTAAGGTGTCATAGCACTTTAAAATTCACAAAATATATTTATAAGCATTACCAAAGTTTATCTGTATAAACATATCTTAAGGTTTATTTCTATCCTTATTTAGCAAAGGCGAAAACTGATATTTCTGTTGATCTAATACCTTCTTCAGTGCTGGACAGCAGGGAAACAATTTGAAATCAGGTCATTTCATTCCCACTGAATAGTTTTGCATTGCCTGTTTGTACCAGACATGATGATATGTTCCAAGGCAACAAATAAACCACATGTAGTTCTTTCACCTTTCCTTCATTGTGTTTTGCTGTGCACAATTGCAAGGGTAGCCCTTGCCATGAAAGACTATAATGCCAGGAAACCACAGCTGTCTGCAGGTCTTTACATGGGTAGCAAGGTTATGCCATGATGCCCCTCTCAGCCTCTGCCCCAACAGATGTTTCTGCCTAGCAGGAATATATTAGTTGGTGGTGATTCTAAAACTTTTATCTTTGCCTTTGGGTGATATTCCTCTCCAATGCATATGCTTTGTTTGAGACAAAGGTCACATTTAAATTAAATAATGAAGACAGGCAGACCTAATTCAACTGATGGGTCATGAGCAAGCCACCTAACCACAAGTCTGGGCTCATTCTTTCCCTTCTGGAAATTGCCAAGACAGTGAATTTTATGCAGTTGCACTCATTGAATGAAAAAAGGGATGGCTCAGAGTGGCCATTTGAGAGATCAGCCAATTTAACAATTAGTTACCTCTTTGTTCCAGACTGGAGAAGGGAACGGTTACCTACTCCAGTATTCTCGCCTAGAGAATTCCATGGACTATGGTGCCTGGGATGATGAAGAGTCAGACATGGCTGAGCAGCTTTCACTTGTTCCAGATGGATTGGTAAAGCAGTGGCATATTATAGATACCTTTATCACTGAAGCTTTACTTATTTGAGAAATATTGTGGGCTCAAACCCTCTGGTTTTATGAGTTTTCAAAACTACCAACATATAAGCTACTATGAAAATACTTTCTATATGTGAGAAATAGTCCAATGTCTGTGTCACACTAAATAAAAGAATTTGATATTACTCTCCTATAATAAAGTAAGGTATAAGAGAGGCTTGCAATGTATAAATACAAAGAATTGTGATGTATTGCCATGCAGATTAGTACATGAGGCTACAACACATATTGAAAATTAACCCTACTTTATAGATGAACACTGAAGCCAGGTCACACAAAATAGCAGAAACTAGCTGAAACAGCTAAGTGCAAGTAAGAACTCCAATCTTTTACTAACTACTTAAGAACTCTTACATCATTATATATATATAATTATATAATATATATTTATATAATATATATTATATATTATAACTTTTATTATATATTAAACTTTTATTATATATTATATTATATTATACATATTATTATTTTATAAATAAACATATAATATATATTATATTATATTATATTATATATATTATATATATAATTGGTTAAATTATATACATATTGGTTAATATTATATATATATTATATATAATTATATTATACAATTATAATATATAATATATATGATGTAAGGCTGTCAGACTTTATTCTTTGGGGCTCCAAAATCACTGCAGATGGTGATTGCAGCCATGACATTAAAAGACGCTTACTCCTTGGAAGGAAAGTTATGACCAATCCAGATAGCATATTGAAAAGCAGAGACATTACTTTGCCAACAAAGGTCTGTCTAGTCAAGGCTATGGTTTTTCCAGTAGTCATGTATGGATGTGAAATTTGGACGGTGAAGAAAGCTGAGCACCAAAGAATTGATGCTTTTGAACTGTGGTGTGGGAGAAGACTCTTGAAAGTCCTTTGGACTGCAAGGAGATCCAACCAGTCCATTCTGAAGGAGACAGTCCTGAGTGTTCATTGGAAGGACTGATGCTAAAGCTGAAACCAGTACTTTGGACACCTCATGGGAAGAGTTGACTCATTTGAAAAGACTCTGATGCTGGGAGGGATTGGGGGCAGGAGGAGAAGGGGACGACAAAGGATGAGACGGCTTGATGGCATCACCGACTTGATGGACATAAGTTTGAGAAAACTCTGGGAGATGGTGATGGACAGGGAGGCCTGGCGTGCTGTGACTCATGGGATCGCAAGGAGTCAGACACAACTGAGTGACTGAACTGAACAGAACATATATGTGTGTATGTTTGTGTGTAATTATAGTATACTGATAATATGTATAACCAAGGTTAACTTGATATATGTTTGTGTGTGTGTATATATATATGTAATTATATATATGAAATACTGAGTTGGTCAAAAAGTCCATTTGGGTTTTTCCATAACACTTTATGAAAAACCCAAACAAACACTGGCCAACCCAATATATACTGTATATAGTGTTGAAAGTGATACTTTTAAAAATGTTTTGGTCTGAAACATTTGTAGAAGAAGGTTTGGAGTCAGCCAAAACCAGGTTGGAAGGGAGGTATATTAAATTAGATGAAAAGTATCAAATTTTGATTGTTCAATCTATTAGTATTGAGTTGCCCACTTGAAAGTTTAGAAAAACTCACTCAAGCTTTGTTTTTTACTTACAGTCCAATTTCATAGGATAGAGATACAAGTTTTGTACCAACCAAAGTATTTTATCGCCCTAGTAGGTTTTGAGGTAAAATATGTTACCCTCTATATTTTGAATATTAAACTTTAGGTAACAAGGGGATGTGCTTGGTAGGGGCATAAGTTATGTCATATTTCCTCTCTAAAAGTGTAATTCTCAGGAAACATGTCTTAAATACAAAGTCCATGGCAGTAAAAACTATACTAATAGAGCATTCTCTGTATGCCAGAGCTTTGGGTATTCTACAAATTCAAAGTGTCAAGAGAGCCTGGAAGTGAGTAAGGAAATAAGTAAGGGTAAGAGAAGTTGCCGTTTAATAGAGACATCACAGATTTAATAAAATCTTAAGATACTCAGCTTTGGAACTCTTGTAGGGTATGATGGCACTGATGGCCTAATTAATATGATAGAATTTAAAATGAAATGAGCAGTGAGATTCTCTCATGGGTCCTTGATTTTGAGATGCGTGTCCTTGTAAATGACTCTTGTACAAGACAGGCATCAGGAATGGAAAAACCAAATTAAATAGTGTTTAACATGGGTGTACCAAAGGAGAAAAGGGGAGGGAGAGATAAATTGGGAATTTGGGATTCATATATACACACTACTATATATAAACTAGAAAAACAAAAGACTACTATATATGTTACTATAAGATATATTTAATATTTAATATATTTAATATTTATATAAGATATATTTAATATTTAACAACCTATAATGAAAAATAACTTTAAAAATAGTATATATGTATACAACTGAATTACTTTCTTGTATACCTGAGATATTATGAATCAACTATTTTGTTGCTGTTCAGTTGCTGTGTCCAACTCTTTGTGATCCGATGGACTGCAGCAGGCCAGGCCCCCCTGTCCTAAAAGGGCAGATGAACTATACTTAAAATTAAAAAACAAAACAAAACAGGTATTCTGTAGGAAACATTAAACTCCATTCTCTTCAGATGATACACTGAAACCATTTCTACTCCTCTATCATCTAGATTGGAAAAGATCTAGGGAATAACAGCTGTTGGACAGAGACTCCAGGAAGTCACTGAACTTTATTGTGAATTCCATTATTATAAGTGGGAGAGTGCCTTACTTATAAAATATGATATCTGGGAGGATGTTTCCCAGTTTGGAGATCAGAATATCAAACTGTGAGGCCAGGAAAATAATTTGTCTAAAATTATAGTATAAATATATACATGTATGAATATGTATTACTGAATCACTTTGCTGTATAACTGAAATTAACACAATATTGTGAATCAATTCTACCTCAATTAAATAAATATAATGAAAGAAAATTAGATGCTTCAAATCTACTTTTATCTTCATGTTTGCACTGGCTCTACCTCCCTCTCCCCTTGCCTCAGATAGACTGCTGCCAAGTCGCTTCAGTCGTGTCTGACTCTGTGCGACCCCGTGGACTGCAGCCTACAAGGCTCCTCTGTCCATGGGATTTTCCAGGCAAGAGTACTGGAGTGGATTGCCACTGCCTTTATTTCTACTTCCCTTAGTGATAGCAAAAACCAGCTATTCCCAAACTATAATGAGGTATCACCTCACACCTAAAAGAATGGTCATCATTAAAAAGTCTTCAAATAATATATGCTGGAGAAGGTGTGGAGAAAAGGGAACCCTCATATATTTTTGGTGAGAACATAAAACGGTACAATCATTACAAAAAACAGATGGTGGATCCTTAAAAAACTGAATATGGAACTACCATGTGATCCAACAATCCTATTCTTGAGCATATATCCAAAAAAAAAAAAGTTCAAAAAGACATGCACTTCAGTGTTCACTGCAGCATTATTTACAATAGCCAGGACATGGAAGCAACATAAATGTCCACTCACAGAGGAATGGGTTAAGATGTGCCACGCAGATATAATAGAATATTACTCAGCCATAAGAAGAATGAAATAATGCCTCTTGCAGCAACATGAATAGACCTGGAGATTGTCGTACTGAGTGAAGTCCACAGAGACAGACAAACAGCATATGGTATACTTATAGCTGGAACTTTTTAAAAACAGGTACAAATGAACTTATTTATAAAAACAGAAATGGAGTCACACATGTAGAAAACAAACAGTTTCCACACCCCCTCCCCTATCACCCCAGGAACATGGTAACATGCAGTTACCAGGGGGGAGAGGAAGAGGGATAAACTGGAAAATTGGGTTGACATATATACACTACTACAAAAAATAGATAACTAATAAAGACTCACGCACAGCATAAGGAAATCTACTTGATATTCTGTAATGACCCAAATGGAAAAAGAATAAGAGAAGAGTGGATGTGTGTATGTGTATAACTGATTTACTTTGCTGTACATTTGAAACAAACACAACATTGCAAATTAGCTATACATCAATTTTATATATATATATATATTTTTTTTAATTTGCCATAGGGAAAAAACAAAAATAAGCTGCAATTCTCTCTAATGTTCTATTAAAAAGTAACCTCCCATCTCAGAGTTTTGCCAAAGCAAAATTACATTGCTAAAGACATCTATGGATATTTATATAGGGTTGTAATAAAGCTATAAAGATAAGCAAAATATGAAAATATCAGTTCCAGCTATTTTGAACTTGTGGCCATGCTTTATCTTGAAGTCACTTTAGGTGGAAAACAATATATTTTCTCTCTTTTATCCTAGCAACTTGACTGTGAGTCACAAAGCAATACAGATGGGAACATAAACAATAGTCTAAGACAAAAACTGCTTAGCTTGAAGAAAGAAGCTAAAAGAATCAATGTATTTTAATGCTATAAGAACACTACAACTCAAGCCTACTTCAACTTTCTGGGTTAAATACAGGAATCATAATTTAAACATCTCTTAAAATGGCTTCTCTTTTAACTATTGCTTTGCAAATCTCAATTTTAATATCTTCAAGCTATATAATATTCCCTATCCATGATGAGAAAGTTAAAAGACGTATCATTTGACACAGTGCTTGTATTTAACACCCTGTTTTTCATGAACCTAAAAAAGGAAATAACTAAACAAGTCTTCTAACCTACCATTCACTCAACTTCCTCCATTCCTTTCTTACCTTAAATATTTGTTCACATTTCTTGCCATGCCTGAAATGTTTTCTTACTCCCCACGACCACTCTTGCCCCCTCCCTGGGTACATTCATTTTCCCTCTCAGGGTTTAGCTTAAATACGTTCTAAGAGATCTCAGTACCCTACAAAATTCACCTCTCTTTGTTTACATTAAAAATCTCTATTTACTGTCACATGAGCAATCTGTAATTTTTCCACTTATTCATTTCTTATAAGTCAGCCTTCTTGCACAGCAGGTTAACAGGAAGCATATCTATCTTGTTTACCGTTATATGCCCTGCATGAGTCTGGCACATAAGAGGTTCTAATAAATTTTTGTAATTGTCCCATTCACTTAGGGGTATTTTTGAATATACATAGTGAAAATGAAATGAATTCAATTACCCAGGGAAAAAGGAACTATTGAATCCCTTTTTTTCATATAAAATGTCTTTGTTAATTTTAATCTATTTGTAATCTAACCCAGATTAGTTTCAAATTGAGGAATTTTGAACCAGTTAAATTTAAAAAAAAGAAAAAAGTTAGCTTTCATCATATGAAAGAATTAAAAATATGCATCCACAGCACCCCCCTACACACAACACATACACACACAATTTTATATACCTGTTCTTATAGCATGTACTGGAAAGTTGGGAATTAATCAGTGAATCTGAAATGGGTAAAACAGTTCTGTTAGGTTTCATAATATGTTCCTTAGTAGCATAAAATTTAGTAATTCATGTTGAAATCTATCTTGCATTTAAAATTTCTATGAGAAATTCTCATTATCTATACACTTACACGTGGATCTGTGAGTATACAGATGGGACAAAGTAAAAAGATGGGAGAGCTTTTCTCAATTTTTTCTATCTAAAGAATGGAAGACTGTATAAATGAGTTATTCAGTCTGAATCCATCAGCTGGATAATGACGGAGTCCCTTAATACAGGAGGTTCTAGAATTCTGCATTCAGAGAAGCTCCTATATAGCAATAATTACAAAACCATGGGGTCACAAAGAGTAGTACGGAATTTACCAAATAACACCAGCAATAATGAATCTTGAGTATATCCAGTACAGTAATTATATTTATTTTTCTATCCTTCCTGCCTGTCACAGGGATTAACATATATTAGCATTCCATATATATTTGCTAAATTCATTTAATCAAATAACCAGATTAGTTAGAATCTATCCAGCATTCCTGAATGTTTATGAAAAGGATACATTCTCACTTTATTAGAATGTTCATGTACACAATGGAGTATTACTCAGCCATTAAAAAGAATACATTTGAATCAGTTTTAATGAGATGGATGAAATTGGAGCCAATTATACAGAGTGAAGTAACCCAGAAAGAAAAACACCAATACAGTATACTAACACATATATATGGAATTTAGAAAGATGGTAATGATAACCCTGTATGCAAGACAGCAAAAGAGACACAGGTGTTTAGAATGGACTTTTGGACTCTGAGGGAGGGGGAGAGGGTGGGATGATTTGGGAGAATGGCACTGAAACATTTATACTATCATGTAAGAAATGAATCACCAGTCTATGTTCGATACAGGATACAGGATGCTTAGGGCTGGTGCACGGGGATGATCCAGAGAGATGATATAGGGTGGGAGGTGGGAGGGGGGTTCAGGATTAGGAACTCATGTACACCCATGGCAGATTCATGTCAATCTATGGCAAAACCAATACAGTATTGTAAAGTAAAATAAAGTAAAAAAAAAAAAAAAAAAAGAATGTTCATGAAATAGAACTTTTTGGAAATATTGGGAGATTGAGTAAATTTTTGAAGATTATTAGGTGGCCTGATAAATTATAGGGTCTCAAAGAAAGACTCAGAAGATGTGTCTTTTGGATCATCATCTGATGTGTGTTTTGGATCATCATCATCACCCTCTGTTCCTTTATGTAGCAAAAAGATGAGATAGAGCATGACTCAAAAATCTAAACTTTAGCCCAAGCCAGAACTAACTCTCTGTGGGTCCCTGAAATGAGAAGTGGGGACTAGATGACTGCCAATATTGTTCCAACAGCGAAAAAAAAAAAAGTTATAATTCTCAAATGTTCACAGTTATACATGAGAATTGTCTGTTTTAATATTCAGGTACTCAAATATTAGGTGACAATTTGTGATACACCAGTAAATCATTCTATTCTACTAAACCAGGTCTCTTCACAAATACAAAGCACTTCTGATTTTATACGCTGTGAATCAGGGGAGCAACTCTATTAAGAGAGGTTGTAAATATGTGAATAGTGAATTTCTTCTGCTGTGAGTCACTATTATGGCAAACTTTTGTATTAATTGTGTTTTCATGCTGCTCCAGGGCAAGCTGCTGAAAAGAGATTATTGTAAATAAGCCTTTGGTATAAACACCCATTTGTGCCATATTCAAAGGAAAAAAAAATCAAAGAAGCTATTAATTTTGCTTTGCCAGCCAGCTATTTAACTCATGCATCCTGGTGTTTTTCTGTTGTAGTTAAAGGTAAGAAATGCCACATGAACCCAGTGTAAAAGGGTACCAGCAAGCAAAATCATTCTATGATAAAAAGAAAATATTTTGCATTGCCTAAGACATGCTAAAATCTTAAAGAATGTGAGAAGAAGAGATCCACCTGTGCATATACAGATAATGAGATGATTTACTATGTCGAAGATAGCAACCGGCAAGATGGCATGCACTAATAACAGATGTAGTCGACTGTGGGACCTTTTTTTTTAAGAAGGCAAAAATATCAGTTTCCCTTGATACATTTATTGTGATTCTTTATTATGAATTTTGACTGTTCTGACAATTGTAAAATGGAAATATTTAAAAGTTTAATTATGGGCCCCTATGCTGTATTTAGGCTTCCCTGGTGGCTCAGAGGATAAAGCGTCTGCCTGCAATGCAGGAGACCTGGGTTCGATCCCTGGGTTGGGAAGATCCCCTGGAGAAGGAAATGGCAATCCACTGCAGTATTCTTGCCTGGAGGGTCCCATGGACAGAGGAGCCTGGCGGACTACAGTCCATGGGGTTGCAAAGAGTCGGACATGACTGAGCTAATTACTATGCTGTACTTAATACAGAACGATAATCCAACATCTAGAAACTAGATTTCTTAAATTCACTATAACTTTTCTTGGCATAAAAATAATAGTGGAATAATGGAAAGATGGAGGTATATACTTGACTCCACAAAAAAGTAAGGATAATTAAAACATATTCATACAAATAATTTATAAAATAATTCAACAGATGTTTCCTGACTCGTGCCAGGGGCTGCATTTGAGAATAAAAGAGATAGAAGTCCTGCCTTTACAGAACTTAATATCAAAACATTAAAAATCATTAATTTTTAATGTTATGAAAACAGCCTCCCTTCCACTACAGAGGTTCCCTTCTTTACTGCAGCTCTGAGTTGAGGGACTTGACAAGGTGGAAATTAACCCTTTCCTCAAAACAAAAAGAAAAAAAGTTGCTCTTAGGCTTTTTTTTTCTTTTTCTTTTTTAAAGATATCTAAGAGTTTAATTTAATCTGTCAGAAAATTATTTGAAAATGAAACTATGGAGAACTGACAATAGATGATTTTGTCAAAAGGTTTCCCTTTGGGGTGACATAATAGATGCCTAAAACACAGAACAGTGAAAACACAAGCTTCTATTTTTTTTAAGTTTATGAGTTGATCTCATCATTTTCCAGCATGTGCAGCAATTAGACTGTGAATCAGTAGGTAGATACAAACTTCCAAGTGGTTTTGGCTAAGCTATAAATTGACTTCTGTTCATAGATTTCTTTAGGTTATTTACTATATATTGATTTATTACACTGTACATTCAAAGTGCTACATGTGAGACTATTGTATTAATATAGGAAAGTTATATGGACTCATTTACACTGGCTAATTAAATTTAAGGGGTTTGGATAAAATTGCTGGACCAATTATGTTGAAAAATAAATCATCTAATTGAATTTGAGTAAAATAAAATACACCCATAAAAGTTCACCACTTGTTTTTTATATACAAAGAAATGATTTTCAGTGCTTGAGGTAGACAGTGTATGGGAACAGGGAAAGGGGAAATCAGAATCACTTGTGGATTTTCTTTTCTTTTTTCTTTTTTTTTTACAATACACCCAAACTGTTGGTAATTACATTTAATCTTGTCTAAATATTGTTTCCAGCAACAGATAATTGCTGCTGCTACTGCTGCTAAGTCGTTTCAGTTGTGTCAGACTCTGTGCGACCCCAATAATTAGATAATTAAAAACTCTGTGTCAAGTATTAGGCTAAGTGCATGGCACATACTTATCTCATGTTATCCTAACATCATTTTCATAAATTTGGAATATCTTCCTTTAAAAGCTGAGGCTTATTGAATTTAAATTATTGAATTAATGATGTACAACCAGTTCATGGCAGATGTATCTGGTTGGCCAAAAAGTTCATTTGGATTTTTCCATAACATCTTATAGAAAACTCTGAACAAACTTTCTGGCCAATGCAATAAATGTAAAATCAGATTTATTCTGTCTCCAAATCAAATTCTATGCTCTTAACCATCTGGTTGTATGTAATGGCAGAAAGTTAAGAGGAACTAAAGGACTTCTTGATGAGGGTGAAAGAGGAGATTGTAAGGGCTGGCTTAAACCTCAACATTCAAAAAACTAAGATCATGGCATCTGATCCCATCATTTTATGGAAAATAGATGGGGAAGAAGTGAAAGCTTTGACAGATTTTGTTTTCTTGGGATCCAAATTCACTGCAGATGCTGACTACAGCCATGAAATTCAAACATGCTTGCTCCTTGAAGGAAAGCTATGACAAGCCTAGACAGCATATTAAAAAGCAGAGACATCACTTTGCTGACAAAGGTCTATATAGAAAAGCTGTGGCTTTTCTAGTGGTCATGTATGGATGTGAGTTGGACCATTAAAAGGGCTGAGCACCAAGAATTGATTCTTTCAAACTGTGGTGCTGGAGAGGACTCTTGAGAGTCCTTTGGACAGAGAGGAGATCAAACCAGTCAATCCTAAAGGAAATCAACTCTGAATATTCATTGGAAGGACAGATACTGAAGTTGAAACTTCAATACTTTGGCCAACTGATGCAAAGAACTGACTCATTAGAAAAGACCCTGATGCTAGGAAAGATTGAGGGTAGGAAGAGAAGGGAGTGACAGAGGATGAGATTGTTGGGTGGCATCACCAACTCAATGGACATGAGTCTAAGAAAACTCTGGGAGATAGTGAATAACAGGGAAGCCTTGTGTGCTACAGTCCATGGGGGTCACAGATTTGGACACAAATTTGTGACTGAGCAAAAACAACATTCTGATATAACTGACAGTATATTTCATCCATGCTCTCCCCAGGAAACTCCTCTTTCTGAGATCTTATGTATTACAGCTTCCTTTCCTTTTATACATTTTTGTCTATTATAGATCTAATTTAGCATTTTCTGGTGGGATAGAGGACAAACTGGTGAGGAAGAAGGAAACAACAATTGGCAAGAGAAGATACCTGAGATATAGACAGAATATCCCTTAAACTCTAGCCCTCACTACAATATGAAAAATTCCAGGTAACTGATTTTTGGGTTAATAGAGTAAATAGTTATTCTTTCCTTTCATTTGTTTCCTGGCTTTGCCATTATGACTTCAGTCATTTTCTGTACTTAAGTGTCCCCCAAGGGAAGGAGAAAGTCTCAAATATCTATAATTTTTTATTATAGATAGTCACTACAAACAGATTAAAACCTCAATGTTACATTTATTGAAAACTGTTTAGCTTTTTTTAAAAACACTACAGGAAGTTTAATCTCACTGTCCCCTCATGGAATCTTATCTTAAATAGCTCAGTTATGTTTTTCCACATTCGAGTTTATTGAGTTTCCATAATGTGCCTCCTGAAAATTTTCAGAAAATTTGGAAGTGAATTTCTATATTAAAATTATTCTTTAGCCTTTTCCACAATGATGACATTCAGAGTAAAGTTATTGTACTGCTAAATATTGTTTTCCAATTAATTAAAGCCATTGGCTAAAATATCAAGAATCAAGAAACTTCCTCTATGAATACCCAGTGATTCATTAAATTGATGCACCAATATATTTTGTTTATTTATAATCACATCAGATGTCTTCTATTTAAAGACCAGAAAGAAATAGGAGTCTAATTTTTAGGCTAAGACTACATAATATTAATATGCATCATTATTTGTAAAATGCATAATATTTTCCTATAAGAGTAGATAATAATGTAGGGTAATATATGATTATTCCTGGATTTCTAAAGCTAGCCAACCCACAACTAGGACTTGCCATTTTCTTAGATTATGTTATAAAATAGTCTATTTATGGAGAAGTTCAAGAGTTTTGCAAAATTTTTATAAATGTGTTTAACATGATAAAATCAGGACAAGTAGTAAAATTTATTAGAATTTCAAACTGTTCTTTTTGTTCAGTTGCTAAGTCATGTCCAAGCCTTTGGGACTTCATATACTATAGCCTGCTAGGCTTCGCTATCCATGGGATATCCCAGACAAGATCTTCTTGACCCAGAGATCAATCCTGAACCTCCTGCTTGGCAGGAGAATTACTATTATTATTATTATTTTTAACCACTGAACCACCAGGAAGCAATTTAAAAGCTGTTAGATATTAATTCACAGGCTATACCAGAGGAAACCTTAGTAAAAAGTATTTTCAAAGATTTCTGCTTTATTGACTATGCCAAAGACTTTGACTGTGTGGGTCACAATAAACTGTGGAAAATTCTGAAGGAGATGGGAATACCAGACCACCTGACCTGCCTCTTGAGAAATCTGTATGCAGGTCAGGAAGCAACAGTTAGAACTGGGCATGGAACAACAGACTGGTTCCAAATAGGAAAAGGAGTATGTCAAGGCTATATATTGTCACCCTGCTTATTTAACTTATGTACAGAATGCAGATGGTGACTGCAGCCATGAAATTAAAAGACGCTTACTCCTTGGAAGAAAAGTTATGACCAACCTAGATAGCATATTCAAAAGCAGAGACATTACTTTGCCAACAAAGATCGGTCTAGTCAAGGATATGGTTTTTCCAGTGGCCATGTATGGATGTGAGAGTTGGACTGTGAAGAAGGCTGAGCGCCGAAGAATGGATGCTTTTGAACTGTAGTGTTGGAGAAGACTCTTGAAAGTCCCTTGGACTGCAAGGAGACCCAACCGATCCATTCTGAAGGAGATCAGCCCTGGGATTTCTTTGGAAGGAATAATGCTAAAGCTGAAACTCCAGTACTTTGGCCACCTTATGCGAAGAGTTGACTCATTGGAGAAGACTCTGATGCTGGGAGGGATTGGGGGCAGGAGGAGAAGGGGACGACCGAGGATGAGATAGCTGGATGGCATCACGGACTCGATGGACGTGAGTCTGAGTAAACTCTGGGAGTTGGTGATGGACAGGGAGGCCTGGCGTGCTGCGATTCATGGGGTCGCAAAGAGTCGGACAAGACTGAGCGACTGAACTGAACTGAACTGAACTGAAAGTGTCTGTCTACAATGCGTGAGACCCGGGTTCGATCCCTGGGTTGGGAAGATCCCCTTGAGAAGGAAATGGCAATCCACTCTAGGACTATTGCCTGGAAAATCCCATGGACAGAGGAGCCTGGTAGGGTACAGTCCATGGGGTCGCAAAGAGTCGGACACGACTGAGCAATTTCACTTTCACTTTCTTTCTATGTTTCTGATTACATTCATCTGTGCAAAGGTAAAAAGTCTAGACTCACATATTCAGTACTTCACAGTAGTAATGAACTCTGCAGTCTTTCTACAGAAATACTAAATGATCCATTCAATAGGAGTCACACAAAAATTAGATCTAAACGTGTTCTCTGTAACAATACATGCTTGACAGAGAATTCCACTTTCTGTATTTTTAAACAGTTAGATCTAATACACAAAGAAATATGCAACTCTAAATAATAATATTGTTTCAGGTGATTAGCAAAACCTTAAAACTAAATACCAACCAGAGTATCTGTTCTCAAACCCACTGGAATTACTTGTTGAAGTGAACTTACAGCTGCAGAAAATGAAGAACATTTATCAAAATTCTTATTGCTTCCTATTAACTTTTTAAAAAGTCTATCATTTATAAACTTTTTACAGGCTTTCCTGAGTCTACTTGTAGTCTGAGTCTATGCTTGTTTTGATCTATATAAATGGAGGAAGATTAGATGAAGGGACTAAAAGCATACTTTGGAATCTAGTACAGATTATTATAACTCCCTTTTCTAATTCTTGGCCCTGTTCTTTGAGCAAATTACACCTCTCTCTAAGGTTCAGTTTCCTTTTCTCTAATATAGGGACAATAATATGCTCTTCATAATGTCATTTGTAAATTTAAAATAAGAACATGTTGGCATTAAATTTCTTTGCAAAGCATCTGCAATATAATCAATAAATTTGTGGCTTATATTTTTCTGATTATTATTCATATAATTATAGTTCTCATACCAAGCTTTTCCCCAAGCACTGGACTCAACCTTATAAATCCCACTAACATTTAAGTCTCCATTTCTAAATATTATGGATCCTCTTTACCTATATAAGCCAATCCTTCTTCAAAACTAACCTAGTTTAGCCCATGGCATGAATATCTACTCACAATCACTGCTACCAAGAACTTAATTCCACCCCTCCCCCCACAAACTAGCTGGGAACCTGGGCAGGTGGAAGGAGAGAAGGGAACTGAATTGTAATTTAATTATGGGTAAATTAGGAACATTTTAAACTCTCTGTGAGGGTTTGCCTCATAATTAAATATGTTAATATACAGAAATCATTTAAGTTTACCAGCCACAAAGCAATGATTCAAAAATCTTAAATACTGTAATAGTACATTCTTATTGTCTTTTAAAAATGTTCTTTTTTCCATCTTCCCCTTTCAATTCTTCAAGTCCACTGTGTTCTTAGGCTATTCTGTTCTACAAACTCAATACTACATCTATAACCAAATCCCATGGCAATATACATTTGAAAATATTATTTTGGTATTAGACTATCTAATTTTCAAGTAAATCCTTGGAATAAAAATATGTCACAGAACTTCACAGTTTAGTTCAGCTAATGTTTCCCATCAACCACAGATGTATTATTATTTTCCATATCAAAGAAATGAATATAGGTATTTTCCCCCTGTAGTAGCAATTTTCTTCCCTATGTGTATTAAAACCTTACCGTTTTGAATATTTTAACGGCCTAGGATATACAAGATTCAGTAGTGTTTGTTTGCTCTCCTTAAGATTATTTCTTATCAATGAGACTTTAATCAATAATGAACTTTTAAGAAAGTTTTCAGTAATTGCATCTTTAAGCTCTTCACAATTTAAAACTCTATTGCTCCAACATGAAAAGCTGAACAAGCTGCTTAGACAGACCTCTCTCCTAGTACAACCACCCAGAAAGGGTAGTTAAAATATAGCAATAAGAAATTTTTCGTATGTAAAGTCCAGCTTAAAAGAACAGAAAATTCTGTTGTTAAAAGTAGAAAGTGTAATCAAAGAAAGGAGGAAAGGGGTAGAGAAACCTTTATATCAGAGTGAAAGCAGAAGGAGTTGATCTCCAGAACCCATGAGGAAACTGAAGAGATGTCTTCTGGATTATAAAAAGCAAGGTAACTGGAACTAGGCTAGCGACTTCTAAAAATTATTCTTTCTGTGAAAATAAGAGAGGTGAAGATCTGACTCACTAGCTGATAATGGTAGGAAATAATTTTAGTATATATAAAGTCTTGAGTGAAGAATCAGAAGCACTGACCTGTAGTAAGTATACATATAGAGTAGTAACAGGAGCTTCAAATTGAGAACATAAAATAACAATTGGACAAGGACAATTGAATTCCCTGCCCTGATGGAGTAAAATAAAAACCACTCTGTTGGACATTTTTATAATGTAGTCATTCACCTATACAAGAAAAATTGCTCTTGAAGAATTGCAGGTTCACAATTAAAACACATATGGGGCAATATCAATGAGCCTAAACTGTAAAAGGAGGAACATCCTAGTAACTAGAAACAATAATCTGATAGAGAAAACAAATTAAATGTGTTCAAATAAGAAAAAAAACATAGAAGATTGAATAAAATGTAGTTCATTTTGGAAACAGAAAAAATAAGATTTTAAAGAAAAGAATGCTTAGAAATCTGGAAATGGTGATAAAAATGAAAATCTGCATGGATAAGCCAAAGAACAGATTAGAAATGAGGAAGACACCCAGGATAAGCCAAAGAACAGATTAGAAATGAGGCAGACACCCAGAATTCAATGCCAAATATATATTTATACACACACACACACACACACACACACATATACACATACAATATAAAAGAGTAAAGAAAAGGGAAATTTATTTTTTATTATTTTTTTTGGGAAAGGCAAATTTAGAAAACCTAAGTAAATTATATTTTAAAAATGAGGAAAGAAAATATCTGAAACTATAATATTTTATAAAATTGCTTAAGCAAATGTATGAGCTTCCGGACTCAAGACACTTGAGTCCTGGTAAAGAGAAATAAAAGCAAAATACGCAACTAGATGTATTTTGGCAAAATTGCAGAATAACAAATATCAAGAAAACTTTTAAGGTTGCTTTCATCAAACTGAGCACGTGTAAGAGGAGAAATAGTTTCTTCACTGAGAAACAACCATTGGATCCTGACAATCACATAGGTTCTAAGTGAATTTCTTATTATCAGTATTGTCTGAGCATTTTTAAGAAGATAAACTAAGCTGTAGTGGCTAGGAGTCATTATGCCCATGTGCACCTTGCAAAAAGAATCACAATTCCTCTCTGGAGTGGGATAACTTTAATACTGGTGAAGGAGTTCAAGTTCTAAGAAAAGTTAGCAATTCATGGTTAAACAATCTCTAAGGACACGAGGACCAAAACACTATAGTGAGAGCCAGAACAACAACATAAGAAAAAACAAAACAAAACAAAAACTCAGACTTCCAGAGACTTCAAATACTGGAATTATAAAAAACATAATTTAGAAAATAATGTTTTATATTACACATCAAATCATACGGGGGCTTCTCAGGTTGCACTAGTGGTAAAGAAAGCACCTGCTAATGCAGGAGATATAAGAATAATCGGTTCAATAAATGGGTTGGAAAGATCCCTTGGAGAATGAAATGGCAACCCAATCTAGTATACTTGAGTGGGAAATCCCATGGTGAGGAGCCTGGCAAGCTGCAGTCCATGTCCATGGGGTAGCAAAAAGTCAGATGTGACAGACCATACACAAACATACAGTAAATTATATACCATGATATTATATATACATATCAATATCAAAAGAAAGTAAGAAATTATAAAGAAATTTCATTTGAAAATTGAACATTTCTAGAAATAAAAAGTAATAAATTTAACACATCTTATATGACATATTTTAATTAAAGAAATAGTTAATTGGAGAATAAATCTGGACTTATTATACAGAATGCAACATGATATAAAGGTCTGGCCAATAAAATGAGAAAACCTACCACATTTCTAACAGAGATCAAGAGAGATATATTATAAAAATTAGGAAAGAGAAATTTTAAAGAGATTAGAGCAAAATAAGCTTTTGGTTGGACTCAAGGTAAAGAAAAGAAGCACATTTTTACCACAACTGAAAGTGAGACTATCACTACAGAAATAACAGGTTTAAAGATAAGAACTTATGAGGAAATTTTTGCTAGTTAATTTAAAACTTTAAATGACAGAGAAATTCATAGAAATATAATCTCAAATTGAAAAAAAAACCCCTATTTTAACTATTAAAAACCTTAAGTATAGAAATCTTCTCCCCTCAAAGTAATTTGAAGTCTATATACTAATATGGTTGAATTATAACAAAAAATTAAGTAAAAAAATACACAATTAAGTAAAAAAAAACACTAATCATATACAATTCTTTCGGCATACTTTAAAAAGAAGTACTCCTACCTTTATTAAGCCAGTATAAACTTGATACTAAGAGTTAATGGAAATTAGGTTATCTGCCAGTTGATCTTTCTCATGAACAAAGATGCAAAGATTATAAACAAAAAGTATCAAACCAATTCCACTGAGTCAGATGCATATGCATCGTATATCTCAAGCAAGGTGACTGTAGTCAGGAGTTTAAGTTTAGGATTTTAATACAGATTAACAGTTTTACCATAATGACAAAAAAAAAAAAAAGGAAATAATCCAAACATTTAGAGAAAACAAAAAGATTTGATACAATTAATTACTACTTGAATTTTTAAAAATATTACAAACTAGATTTAGGAGGAAACAATTTTAATCTTATACAGGTATTTACAAAATTACTAGCATACATGATAAAATGTTGAATAGTTTCTCTTTTGCATTGGGATTGCAGAAAATCTCTGTTATCATTACTTTTAGTCAACATTGACTGGGGATCCTACCTTGTGAAGGAAGGAAGGACAATAATTAAGGAATGCAAAATTGGTAGAAAAAGAAAATTATTGGTTGTATGTAATCTGTTGATACATACAGAAAACCCAAAATAATCTACTGAAAAGTAAATTTAGAAAGTTGGTTATAGCAATAGACAAAAATTATAATCCTATCAGGACAACAGTTATAAACAAAAATATTGAAAGACACTGTTTACTATCGTATATTTCAAATGTGTGGGAACAATTCTAGTAAGAGATGATCAAAGTCCATGATCCAGTTTTCCATTTATAAAACTAAAAATCCTTATTGATGGAAAGTAAAGAAGACCTGAATAAATACAAAGATCTATCATTCTTACAGATTTGGAACATGCAGCATTATAGTTATATCATATATAATGATATTTGGATTTAAAAAAACCTCAATAATATTTCCAACACAACAGTTTGTGGAAATAGACAATACTAAAGTTTATGAAAATGTAATGGGACAAGAATAGTCAAGAAACTCTTTAAAAATAATGTAGGATGTTTGCTTTATCAAGTATACAAGTATTCTGCATATATATAAAACAATTAAATGCTAACAATACATATATAAATGCCTCAGTTATCTAGAAATAGACATCATGAAAAGATTGAAGAAACCAGAGTTCTCCAAATCAGAGCCACATCACAAAAGGACATTTATATAGGGAAGGTTTGTCCTATAGACAAATAGATTATAATTTTTAAAAGGTATGTTAAGTCAATAGCATATCCAAAGTGGTAAAAAATGAGATAACCCCTATTAAAACTATGAACAAAACTCTAAATAGATTTTACATTTGAATGTAAAGTGCAAAGCAAAAAAGATTTTAGAAGTTACACTAAGATAGTGTATTTTTCACCTTAGGGCAGGAAAATAATCTTTAAACAGTTCAAGAAAAAAATACTAACCATAAAGAATTCTGTTAAATTTAAGAATCCTATTCTTTTAATGACACATAAGAGACTTAAAAAGCAACCCATGAAGTTCAAGATCTGTAAAACATGTAACTGGAAAATATCTTGTTTCAAGAGAACATTTAAAATTCTTGAAATCATTAAAAAAGAAGAAGAAGAAAATAATCAGGCTGATTGAAAAAGCACAATACAGTTATAATGTCTGAATTTTCAAAAGCTACATGAAAATGCTCTGACTTATTAATAACAAAATAAAAGCCATTATTAAGTATTACTACACACACACTAGGACTTCCCTGGTGTCTCAGATGGTAAAGTGTCTGTCTACAATGCGGGAGACCTGGGTTCAATCCCTGGGTTGGGAAGATCCCCTGGAGAAGGAAATGGCAATCCACTCCAGTACTACTGCCTGGAAAATCCCATGGACAGAGGAGCCTGGTAGGCTACAGGCCATGAGGTTACAAAGAGTTGGACACGACTGAGTGACTTGACTTTCACTTTCACACACACACTAGAAGAGCTAAAATTGTTTTTTAGTACCAATTTTGACAGTTATATGGAGCAACTCAAGGTTTCATTTGAGATCCATGGGTACTTTATTGCAACTACTGCAGGAAACAGTCTATCATTACTCAGAAAATTTGGATATATGCATTATCTATGACTCAGTAATTCTACTCCAAAGTATATATATCCTACATGACATGTTCACGGACACCTTGAAAAATATAGCAGAATGATCATGGCAGTACAATTCATAATAATCCCGAATTGAAACAAACCCAAATGATCACTAGAAATAGAATGGATATAACTGAAAGATACATATCAATATAAATTTAAGAACCTGAATAATTCACAACAAGTGAATTCACAAATTCACAAATATGTGAGCATTACAGAAAAATCAGAACAAAATGATATTTTCTCTGCACTTATATTATGGAAAGTTAAAAACAAAAATTTAAAACAATCTTAAACTGTATTTTTAGGGTTCCATATTTAGCTTGTAAATGAAAAAAACAAAAGAACTGATTTCCATAGAAATCAGGAAAGCTGTTAGTTTTATGGGAAAAAGAGGAAGCACCAAGAGGCAGGCATTAAAGTGGTTCCTGGTGTGTTGAACATCACATTGTTACAGGAGTATTCCCCCAATGAAAAATCACTAAATTGTAAATATTGAATTTGTGCACTTTTTAGATACATGGTATATGTAAAAAAATGAAGAAAGGATAAAAATAAACTGTACTGTTCAATTTCATCTTTTAGGTTAAACTTAATCATATTCCCTGGATTAAAGCAGGCTTTTGAGTGTCAACTTTTCTCACTTCAAGACTGTTTTACTCCCTAGTAAATTATAAGGATTGCTAACAAACTAATTCAGGGTTTGCTAACAACAATAACAAAAAAGATGTCCTTTTCATTATAGGGGACTGGAATGCAAAAGTAGGAAGTCAAGAAACACCTGGAGTAACAGGCAAATTTGGCCTTGGAATGAAGCAGGGCAAAGACTTAACAGAGTTTTGTCAAGAGAACGCACTGGTCATAGAAAACACCCTCTTCCAAAACATAAAAGAAGATTCTACACATGGACATCTCCAGATGGTCAACACCGAAATCAGATTGATTATATTCTTTGCAGCCAAAGATGGAGAAGCTCTATACAGTTAACAAAAACAGGACCAGGAGCTGACTGTGGCTCAGATCATGAATTCCTTATTGCCAAAATCAGACTTAAATTGAAGAAAGTAGGGAAAACCACTAGACCATTCACGTATGGCCTAAATCAAATTACTTATGATTATACAGTGAAAGTGAGAAATAGATTTAAGGGTCTAGATCTGATAGATAGAGTGCCTGATAAACTATGGACAGAGGTTCATGACATTGTACAGGAGACAGGGATCAAGACCATCCCCATGAAAAAGAAATGCAAAAAAGCAAAATGGCTGTCCGGGGAGGCCTTACAAATAGCTGTGAAAAGAAGAGAAGTGAAAAGCAAAGGAGGAAAAGGAAAGATATAAGCATCTAAATGCAGAGTTCCAAAGAATAGCAAGGAGAGATAAGAAAGCCTTCCTCAGGGATCAATGCAAAGAATTAGAGGAAAGCAGCAGAATGGGAAAGACTAGAGATCTCAAGATAATTAGAGATACCAAGAGAACATTTTATGCAAAGATGGGCTCGAAAAAGGACAGAAATGGTATGGACCTAACAGAAGCAGAAGATATTAAGAAGAGGTGGCAAGAATACACAGAAGAACTGTAAAAAAATGATCTTTATGACCCAGGTAATCACGATGGTGTTATCACTCACCTAGAGCCAGACATCCTTGAATGTGAAGTCAAGTAGGCCTTAGGAAGCATCACTATGAACAAAGCTAGTGGAGGTGATGGAATTTCACTTGAGCTATTTGAAATCCTCAAAGATGATGCTGTGAAAGAGCTGCATTCAATATGCCAGCAAATTTGGAAAACTCAGCAGTGGCCACAGGACTGGAAAAGGTCAGTTTTCATTACAATCCCAAAGAAAGGCAATGCCAAAGAATGCTCAAACTACTGCACAATTGCACTCATCACACATGCTAGTAAAGTAATGCTCAAAATTCTCCAAGCCAGACTTCAGCAATACGTGAACCATGAAATTCCAGATGTTCAAACTGGTTTTAGAAAAGGCAGAGGAACCAGAGATCAAATTGCAAACATCCACTGGATCATGGAAAAAGCAAGAGAGTTCCAGAAAAACATCTATTTCTGCTTTGTTGACTATTCCAAAGCCTTTGACTGTGTGGATCACAATAAACTTTGGAAAATTCTGAAAGAGATGGAAATACCTGACCTGCCCATTGAGAAACCTGTAGGCATTTCAGGAAGCAACAGTTAGAATTAGACATGGAACAACAGACTGGTTCCAAATAGGAAAAGGAGTATGTCAAGACTGTATAGTGTCATCCTGCTAACTTATATGCAGAACATATCATGAGAAACACTGGGCTAGAAGAAGCACAACCTGGGAGAAAGCAGGGAAAGCCTACTTTCTCAGATTGCTGGGAGAAATATCAATAACCTCAGATATGCAGATGACACCACCCTTATGGCAGAAAGTGAAGAGGAACTAAAAAGCCTCCTGATGAAAGTGAAAGAGGAGAGTGAAAAAGTTGGCTTAAAGCTCAACATTCAGAAAATGAAGATCATGGCATCCAGTCCCATCACTTCATGGGAAATAGATGGGGAAACAGTGGAAACAGTGTCAGACTTTATTTTGGGGGGCTCCATCAATCGCAGATGGTGACTGAAGCCATGAAATTAAAAGACATTTACTCCTTGGAAGGAAAGTTATGACCAAGCTAGACAGCATATTCAAAAGCAGAGACATTACTTTGCCAACAAAGGTCCATCTAGTCAAGGCTATTGTTTTTCCAGTAGTCATGTATGGATGTGAGATTTGGACTGTGAAGAAAGCTGAGCGCTGAAGAATTGATGCTTTTGAACTGTGATGTTGGAGAAGACTCTTGAGAGTCTCTGGACTGCAAGGAGATCCAACCAGTCCATTCTGAAGGAGATCAGCTCTGGATGTTCTTTGGAGGGAATGATGCTGCAGCTGAAACTCTAGTACTTTGGCCACCTCATGCGAAGAGGTGACTCATTGGAAAAGACTCTGATGCTGGGAGAGATTGGGGGCAGGAGGAGAAGGGGACGACAGAGGATGAGATGGCTGGATGGCATCACACACTCGATGGACGTGAGTTTGAGTGAACTCCGGGAGTTGGTGATGGACAGGGAAGCCTGGTGTGCTGCTATTCATGGGATCGCAGAGTCAGACATGACTGAGTGACTGATCTGAACCGAACACAACTACGGTGGGAAATAAGGTGGCAATTACTATTTTATTTGACATTTCATGTCAAGATTGAAACAAAGTAATGACTGGAAAATTTTTCCTAAGAGGAAACTTTACCGCCTTTATTAAATTTGTGTCAAATTTGTTTTATGCTCAGACATCACTACAATATGGATTGCATAGAACATGTCTAATTCTCACAGATCAACTGTTTTTCTTTGCAGTTCTTCAAGGTAACATCTAAGAATAGTTTATATTGAAGGATGTCCTAATGACAATCACAGACATGGAAGAGATAGGAAATAAATACTAGGGATAAAGTAGAGGACGTGACTGAGTTAGGGGAGAACTTTGCCTTTCTTCACGGTCCTGGTAGAAAACTAATGTTTACAGGACATGACTACAACATAAGCCAATTAGACTAGGCCTGGAAGAAGCTAGGATTCAGTTCAGTTCAGTCGCTCAGTCGTGTCTGTCTCTTTGCGACCCTATGAATCGCAGCACGCCAGGCCTCCCTGTCCATCACCAACTCCCGGAGTTCACTCAGACTCACGTCCATCGAGTCAGTGATGCCATCCAGCCATCTCAACCTCTGTCTTTCCCTTCTCCTCCTGCCCCCAATCCCTCTCAGCATCAAAGTCTTTTCCAATGAGTCAACTCTTCACATGAGGTGGCCAAAATACTGGAGTTTCAGCTTTAGCATCATTCTTTCCAAATCCCAGGGCTGATCTCCTTCAGAATGGACTGGTTGGATCTCCTTGCAGTCCAAGGGACTCTCAGGAGTCTTCTCCAACACTACAGTTCCAAAGCATCAATTCTTCAGTGCTCATCCTTCTTCACAGTCCAACTCTCACATCCATACATGACTACTGGAAAAACCATAGCCTTGACTAGACAGACCTTAGTCGGCAAGGTAATGTCTCTGCTTTTGAATATGCTATCTAGTTTGGTCATAACTTTTCTTCCAAGGAGTAAGCGTCTTTTAATTTCATGGCTGCAGTCACCATCTGCAGTGATTTTGGAGCCCCCCAAAATAAAGTCTGACACTGTTTCCACTGTTTGTCCATCTATTTCCCATGAAGTGATGGGACCGGATGCCATGATCTTCATTTTCTGAATGTTGAGCTTTAAGCCAACTTTTTCACTCTCCTCTTTCACTTTCATCAAGAGGCTTTTTTAGCTCCTCTTCACTTTCTGCCATAAGGGTGGTGTCATCTGCATATCTGAGGTTATTGATATTTCTCCCGGCAACCTTGATTCCAGCTTGTGTTTCTTCCAGTCCAGTGTTTCTCATGATGTACTCTGCATAGAAGTTAAATAAGTGGGGTGACAATATACAGCCTTGATGCACTCGTTTTCCTATTTGGAACCAGTCTGTTGTTCCATGTCCAGTTCTAATGGTTGCTTCCTGACCTGCATACAGATTTCTCAAGAGGCAGGTCAGGTGGTCTGGTATTCCCATCTCTCAGTATTTTCCAAAGTTTATTGTGATCCACACAGTCAAAGGCTAATTAAAGCCTCATTAAACAAACAAACAAACAAAAAATTCGTGTTCCCCAAGCATTGCAGAGAAATAGCTGCTATGCTCATTCCTGAAAGGCTCTGCCTCTTGAGGTGATGGTAATCAGGGATCTCCAAAACCACCTGAACTTAGACAACCATAGATCTCTGTGGACAAAATTACAGCTATCTATATATGCATATATACACAACTATATATATAGTAGAGAACTGTTATTCATATATATATATACAGAGAAATATATTTTAAAAATTTAGCTATATAGTTATCCTAAGAAATAAGCTGTGAAATTTTTTGCAATTGACTCATATGGAAAATTCATTTATTAATCCAAAAAAATAATTGATTAAGCATGTATCATGAATAAGTCCTTTGACTACGTTCTGTAAATGTAAATTTAAAAATACATGCTCTATGGAAACAATAATCGTTGAACAGAGGAGAGACAAGTAAAATAAATATGGCATGAATAGTTCTTAAAACGTGGTATAGGGACCCCTGAAGTCTACCAGACATTTCATGTAAATTGAGATTACACCTATTCCATTAATATTATTATATTTTCCTCTCATTTTCTGATGCTTACCATGAAATATGGTAGAGACTTCTGCATATTTCCTAGAGACTACACATGCTGTGATGATACTCTTGATTCTTAAAACTAGTGAAATATGTATTTGTACATTCTTCTGTTAAAAATTTACGTTTTAGTTTCTAATAGGATCAATCCTAAAGGAAATCAACCATAAATATTCATTGGAAGGACTGATGCTGAAACTGAAGCTCCAATACTTTGCCCACCCAATGCAAAGAGCTGACTCATTGGAAAAGATCCTGATGCTGGGAAAGATTGAGTGTAGGAGGAGAAGGGGATGAGAGACGATGAGATGGTCAAATGGCATTACTCAATGGACATGAGTTTGAGCAAACTCCAGGTGATGGTAAAGGACAGGGAAGCCTGGCATGCTGCAGTCCATGGGGTCGCAAAGAGTCAAACGTGACTGAGTGACTGAACAACAGCTAGGGTGATAGCAATAGATATAATCCACATAAGCAAAGGCTCTTTTGGACCCTCAATAATTTTCTGTGTAAGGGGGTTTTGGAATCAAAAAAATATGAAAGCCATTTGTATACACAGAGCATTAATTCTATGAAAAAATAACAAGGTGTTTGGGGAAATAAGAAACAATTATTAAGAAAATATCAGCATGTCAAGGGATCAAACTGAGAGATTACTACGTTAGACTCGGGTTATCCCCCAAAATGTACTCATGTTTATTCAACTTTATCTCTCAGTGACAAGGAAGCTATAAACAAAGTAAAGATCACAACAGAAAGGAGGGATTTGCACACAATAATAGGATACAACATAAATTTCTTAAATACAAAATTAAATTTAAAATATGGAATATTTTATAGACTTTAAGCTTCAAGGCCACCCAAGAATTAATGTTTTTCTATACAAAATGCAGATAGGTAAATGGTTGTCTAATATCTTTCCAACATTTATTATTGTGCAATTATCTGTTTTATTATAACAACACAGACTCTGATGTGGGTACTTCATAATACACATTATTAACTGCTATTTCACTGATTCATATTGCTTTTCTTTTCATTGTATATCAGATATCTCAAATGTTCTAAATAGAATTTAGAACTCTTGATTAAAAACATCAAACCTTCTTAGAAATTTACAAATGTACTATTTCAGCGATTAAGCATTTCCTAATAGTATATTATATCCAACTGGATGCAGAATTCCAGAGAATAGCAGAAAACCTTCAAAGTGAACAATGCAATGAAATAGAGGAAAACAATAGAATGAGAAAGACTAGAGATTTCTTCAAGAAAACTGGAGAAATCAAGGAACCATTTCATGCATGATGGGCACAACAAAGGATAGAAGCAGTAAGGACCTAACAGAAGCAGAAGAGATTAAGAAGAGGAGGCATGAATACACAGAAGAATCATACAAAAAAGGTCTTAATGACCCAGATAACCATGACGGTGTTACCACTTACCTAAAGCTAGGCATTCTGGAGTGTGAAGTCAAGTGGGCTAAGCATTACTATGAACAAAGCTAGTGGAGGTGATGGCATTCACCTGAACTATTTCAAATCCTAGAAGATGATGCTATTGAAGTGCTGCAGTCAATATGCCAGCAAATTTGAAAAACACAGCAGTGGCCAAAGGACTGGACAAGGTCAGCTTTTATTCCAATCTCAAAGAAGGGCAATGTCAAAGAATGTTTAAACTACATACAATTGCACTTATTTCATATGCTAGCAAGGTAGCTCAGACAGTATAGAATCTGCCTGCAATGAGTTACACCTGAGTTTGGCTACCCACTCCAGTATTTTTGGGCTTCCCTGGTGGCTCAGATGGTAAAGAATCCACCTGCAATGCTAGAAACCTGGGTTGGATCCCTGGGTTGGGAGGATCACTTGGAGGAGGGCATGGCAACCCACTCAGTATTCTTGCCTGAAGAATCCTCATGGACAGAGGACCCTGGAGGGCTACAGTTCATGGAGTCACAAAGTGTTGGACACAACTGAGTGACTAAGCATACACAGCAAGGTAAAGCTCAAAATCCTTCAACCTAAGCTTCAGCAGTACATGAAACAAGAACTTCTAGTTGTACAAGCTGAGTTTAGAAAAGGCAGAGAAACCGGAGATCAAATTGCCAATATCCAATAGATCATAGAAAAAGCAAAGAAATTCCAAAAAACCACCTACTTATGTTTCCTTGACTATGCTGAAGTCTTTTACTGTGTGGATCACACAAACTATGGAAAATTCTTAAAGAGATGGGATTAGCAGGCAACCTTACCTTCTTCCTGAGAAACATGTATGCAGGTCAAGAAGCAAGAGTTATATCCAGACATGGACCAACAGACTGGTTCAAAATCGGAAAAGGAGTACATCAAGGCTGTATATTGTCACCCTATTTATTTAATTTATATGCAGAGTACATCATGTGAAATGCCAGGCTGGATAACTCACAAGCTGGAATCAAGATTGCTGGGAGAAGCATCAACAACCTCAGATATGCAGATAGTACCATTCTAATGGCAGAAAGAGATGAACTAAAGAGCCTCTTGATAAGGGTGAAAGAAGAGAGTGAAAAAGCTGCCTTTAAAACTCAATGTGCAAAGAACTATGATCATGGCATTCAATCCCACCACATCATGGCAAATAGAAGGGGAAAAAATAGAAACAGCGATAGATTTTATTTTCTTGGGCTCCAAAATTAATGTGAACAGTGTCTGCAGCCATGAAATTAACATATCCTTACCCCTTGAAAGAAAACCTATGAGAAATAGCATATTAAAATGCAGAGACATCACTGCTGACAAAGGTCCATATCATCAAAATTATGGCTCTTCCAGGCATCATATATAGACATGTGAGTTGGACCATAAAGAATATTGAGCATTGAATAGACTCTTGAGAGTTTTTTGGCCAGCAAGTAGATCAAACCAGTTAATCTTAAAGGGAATCAATCCTGAATATATTCATTGGAAGGACTGATGCTGAAGCTGAAGCTCCAATACTTTGGCTATCTGATGCAAAGTGCTGACTCACTAGAAAAGATCCTCTGGCTAGGAAAGACCCAAGGGCAGGAGGAGAAGTGGATGATAAAGGATGAGATGGTTGGATAGCATCATTGACTCAATGGACATGAGTTCGAGCAAACTCTGGGAGATAGTGAAGGACAGGGAAGCCAGGTGAGCTGCAGTCCATGGGGTCACAAAGAGGCAGACACAACTTATCAACTGAACAGCAATAGAAGAGTTCAAAATATTTTCTCTCATATTTTTAATACCTAGTTATTTGAAGGTTTCATACATGATTCTAAGTTTTTCAGATCTCAATGAGCTAAAAATAAGCTTTATTTACCTGAAAATCAATTATTTGACTGTCTCATATTTGACCACCTTATAAAAGGCACTGATAACACTTCCACATACACATAGACCCAATTTACCAATTTAACAAATGAAACATTGATTCAAAAAAAAACTACCATCATTAGGTATTATTTAAAGCATTTTAAATGGCACTGGTGATTGAATTTTCTTTTCCTAAAGAATAAAATGTTCTTTTAAATTGTCTTCTATGGTTTTTACATGCATTTCCATTCAAGACTGTAAATGTATAGGGCTGTCAAGTCCTAATAGATTATTTGAATGTTAGAGCTGTTATTTTAAAACAAATTAAGCGATTTCCTATATTTTACATGACAGGCTTACAATTGTTCACTGAGGACAATCGCACAGACCCTTTATAATAATTGTCTATGAGTGTGACTCATTATCATGTTATTACAGTGTTTATGTCAAATGAACACCAGAACAGCTTAGCATTTTGTTTCTAATGCCAAAAAATTCTATCTTATGAATGAAAATAAGTGAGGCAGATTTATTTTTCTATGTATAATATCTGAGTGAATATTCTCATCTTTAGTCTTGTTCACGTGTTAATTTTGAACTGTCACAAATACTATGTGGACTCAGGAAACTCTGAAGGATGAATAATTTCCAATACCCTATCCAAGGTCATTGAGTGTAATTACTCCTGATATTTTGTCCATCATACTTAGTACTACTTAGGAAATCCTCTTTTCTAGAGGAAAACAATTCTGAAAGCAATACCCTTTCTCTTTCATCTCTTAATTTTTCCCACAAATATTTTTAAAACTTCCCTTCCCAGGAATAATAATTTGTGTCACTATCTGAGTAGTATGTATTCTTCCACAATATAGTTTACACAGTTCAGAAGTATAATTTTGGTATTTCTTAGTGATAGTTTTAAGAACCATTAGTACCACTGTTTGGAACGTGCTATCAGTTCAGTTCAGTTCAGTCACTCAGTTGTGTCCAAATCTTTGCAACTGTATGAACCACAACATGCCAAGTCTCACTGTCCATCACCAACACCTGGAGTCCACCTAAACCCATGACCACTGATTCAGTGATGCCATCCAACCATCTCAACCTCTGTTGTCCCCTTCTCCTCCTGCCCTCAATCTTTCCCAGCATCAGGGTCTTTTCAAACTAGTCAGTTCTTCCCATCAGGTGGCCAAAGCATTGGAGTTTCAGCTTCAACATCAGTCCTTCCAACGAACACCTAGGACTGATCTCCTTTAGGTTGGACTGGTTGGATCTCCTTGCAGTCCAAGGGACTCTCAAGAGTCTTCTCCGACACCACAGTTCAAAAGCATCAATTCTTCAGTGCTCAACTTTCTTTATAGTCCAACTCTCACATTCCATACATGACCACTGGAAAACCATAGCTTTGACTAGACAGACCTTTGTTAGCAAAGTAATGTCTCTGTTTTATAATATGCTGTCTAGGTTGGTCATAACTTTCCTTCCAAGGAGTAAGTGTTTTTTAATTTCATGGCAGCAGTCACCATCTGCAGTGATTTTGGAGCCCGGCGGGGGGGGGGGGGGGGGGGGAGTCAGTAACTGTTTCCATTGTTTCCCTATCTATTTGCCATGAAGTGATGGGACTGGATGCTATGATCTTAGCTGATGAATGTCCAGCTTTAAGCCAACTTTTTCACTCTTCTCTTTTACTTTCATCACGAGACTCTTTAGTTCTTCTTCACTTTCTGCCATTAGGGTGGTGTCATCTGCATATCTGAGGTTATTGATATTTCTCCCGGCAGTCTTGATTCCAGCTTGTGCTTCTTCCAGCCCAGTGTTTCTCATGATGTACTCTGCATAGAAGTTAAATAAGTAGGGTGACAATATACAGCCTTGACATACTCCTTTTCCTATTTGGAACCATTCTATTGTTCCATGTCCAGATCTAACTGTTGCTTCCTGACCTGCATACAGATTTCTCAAGAGGCAGGTCAGGTGGTCTGGTATTCCCATCTCTTTCAGCATTTTCCACAGTTTATTGTGATCCACACAGTCAAAGTCTTTGACATAGTCAATAAAGCAGAAATAGATGTTTTTCTGGAACTCTGTTGCTTGTGACATGCTATATGTTATACTATTTCATCAATAATGATTTGTACAGGCAGTTTAGATCCACTTTTATCCTCTTCTAATAGTTATTAATATATCTCATGTTTCAGAAGTTTCTACAAGTTTTACTTTGGGAATGATAAAGAGAATATTTTTTTCAGGGAAGGAAATTTATGTGTATCCATTCCAAGAATTTAAATACTTTCTACTGAGAATGTATTGAAAACCTAAGCAAGAAGCTCTGAGAATCCTTCTGAGAGAAGTGTAGAGGAGAGAGTCCACAATATTACACAAGGATCCACTTTGATATAAAATACAGTCATGCAGCTTTCACTGAGGAAACCAGCAAGGTAGGTCTCTAGAAAAAAGTTGGGACTGAATAGTAGCTCTTCAACTACTCACATAGTATAGGAAAGAGTGTTCTCTTTTAAGAATAAGGAGAACACTTAATAAACATATTGAAACTCTTTGTTTGAAAGTGTGTAAAGGAATAGTGACAGGTAATGGGATTTAAGAGGTGGTAAAACACATCTAAGGCAGTCAATTGCACTTACCTGTATAATTTACACATTCAACATGACAGCATTCTATGACAGTGGAAAATGAATCCAAGAAGAAGAAACTGATGATGATACAGAAAATAAACAATCACATGTGTTGATAACATGGGAGTTAACATCAAAACTGGCTGTCATTTACAATCGCTATAAGGGAACTTAACTTTTAAAAAACTGACATGCAAGAATAAATAAAATCAAGTAACATGATATTTCTTTCTCTACCTGATTGTCAATTATTTGTAAAGAACAGTATGTTTTGCAGATTATTTAAGAAGCTTAATTCTGTTACTCTCACAAGTATTTGACAACAAAGATAGCCAAAAGTGGTAGAGGTATGCATCTTTTATTTTAAAATTATGACACTTTTCACATATGAGAATATTTTCTAGGCCTCACATATTACGGGAGATAATGGGCAGTTGATACTATTTAAGATTCAAACCAAATGCCAGATATCAAAGGAAATTACCTGAATCAAGTGGGAATAGGGAGAATCCTACCCTTCCTGACGCCACTGGCCAAAGATGGGCAACTTGTGCACCTTTAGTAACAACTGAAATAGATTAAAGTAATTGAAATTCATGAATTCAAACTAACACTAAAAACATACCTCAATGTTCGTATATGGAGGGTTCTAGAAAACCAAATCATTAATCACAAAAAAAGTAAACATAGATAATGAATAAAACTTATCTTGGTTTGCCTATGTAAAATGCATCAAAGGATAATAATCAAGGATGGAAATTATTTTTTTGAAAAATATACACTCTCAGTAATTTATAAAGAAGAAATAAAGTAGTTAGAATATCAATTTTAGTCTATAATGAAATAAAAGAGCTAAAAATATAATATTAAAATGTTGAACTTCATAATTAGAACCCACTAACCAAAACTGAACCCAGCCATAATTTTAACATCCCAGTGGGGGATAACTTATAATTTAAGGAATTTCCAATGCAAGGAACCAATATCACAAAAGAAAAGATTCCTGCAAATAAATGAAAATCCAATCAATCTGAATAAGAAAAATAGTAATTTAGATGAAATACAGGGGTGTGCTGATTATATTGTGTTGTGCTGTGCTTAGTCGCTTAGTCATGTCTGACTCTTTGCAACCCCATGGACTGTAGCCCACCAGGCTCCTCTGTCCATGGGGATTTTCCAGGCAAGAATATTGGAGTGGGTTGCCATGCCCTCCTCCTGGGGATCTTCCCAACATAGTGATCGAACCCAGACCAATCCCATTTCAGGCAGAGTCTTTCCTGCCTGAGCCACCAGGGAAGCTGATTGTATTAGCAAAACTCAAAAGGCAGGAAACTCTTTAGAACAAATAACTCAGCACCCTCCCCCACGTGACATGGCAGTGAAAGACAACTAAGTAAATGCGACTTATTTTTAACAAACAAGCTGATCAATGAAAATGAAGATGCATCTGAGAGGAACTGAGCCCTGGTTCGTTTGGTTGAAATTTCATGGTATTAAGAAAGCCTTCAGATATACCATTGCATGAACATGGATACTACTTTGAGTTATTATTCCTCTTAAATGTTCAGAAAGCTGCCCCTATTTGCTAATGGACACTTTTAAAGATAGAAACCCATGTATTAAAAAAAAAAAACAAAAAAAACAATGTTTTAATGTGATATAATCATGGCTATTCTTTAAACAATTCTTATCTTTTAGCTATTTACGAAAGATATTATATGACATCTGGAATATGCTTGAAAATAACATAGTTGAGTAAGTAACAAGATTTGCCATGAGATAATAATTGTTAAGTTGTTGAGGTGTAGGACATGTGCACTGGGTTTCCTTATTCTACTTTTTCTGTGTATGTAATTTTTCACCATAAAGATGTCAAGAAACAAAACTAAAGTGAAACCATAAAATGTGACTTAATGGCATTTTTCTTCTATTGTTTTTAAATGAATCATTCCTAAATGTAAATGACTATAAACCTTGGGAGTCTTATGTGTGCAATAGGGAGACAATAAACAGTCTATGTAAACTGGAAAATCTATATCATGCCTTATTTATTCTAAAATAAATCATGAAGGCTTTTTTTATGTTGCTTTCATTTATCATCCTTTAAAAAATAATGATTTTATTCTCCCTGAGTGGCATTTATATTTGTGGCTCATATAGCATGCTAACCTCAGGCCCCTGGGTGTATACATATTCAGTGTGCACACACTAGTAGTTGGATTGACAGATATGTGACTTTGGAAACTATTCAGTTTCCTGCTTCCTTGATGTGCAAAATTAGATTTCTCTAAATTCACGATTAGTCTATCTGCATTTTATTTCACTAGTTCCATTTCTGGAAGGAGTTTGAATTCTTAGCCTGAGATTCTGTCTAGTTTCCTAAAAATATTTGAAAAATATGGTACTCAAATACCAAAAAAAAAAGTAAATTATTTATTTTGCAATAATTTTAATTTGGCATGAAGGTATTTCCAAAAGAAGTTCTACAGAGAAGATAATATCTTTGGTGCTAAATTATAGAGGTAATTTATGTGCAGTACCCTGAATACTTTAAAATTAATTATTACATCATTATATACTGTCAGTGTATCATGGTATTGTCTACATTTTTATGAATTGCTTTTAATAAAAGTCTTAAATAGCTGATTGAAAAAAGTTAATTTCTATTTAGGCTATCTAAACCTTCAGAAGTTGTGAACTTCAATCTATTACTAGGTCTCAGATTTAGTTGCTCTAATGCCTGCAAATCATAACGACTCATTCCTTGTGATGGAACAACTGAAGACTGTGTGCCCTAGAGCCTGTGTCACCACAATGGGAAACCACCACAATGAGAAGCCCATGCACCACAACTAGAGAAAACTCATGTGTAGGAACAAAGACACAATATGGCCAACAATAAACAAAATAAAAGAGAAAAAAAAAAGAAAAAAGGGAGGACTTGAGAAAATTAGAAATGAAAAAGAAGATACAACTGGCACTACAGAAATATCAAGTATCATAAGAGACTTCTACAAGCAACTGTGTATCAATAAAATGGATATAGAGATGGTAAACAAACACATGAAAATGTGCTCAATATCACTATTAGAGAAATGCAAATCAAAACTACAATGAGGTATCACCACACATGGGTCAGAATGACCATCATCCAGAAATTTACAAGCAATAAATGCTGGAGATGGTGTGGAGGAAAGGGAACTTTCTTACTGTTGGTAGGGATTTAAATTAGTTTAGCTATTATGGAGAACAGTATGGAGGTTCTTTTAAAGACTAAAAACAGAACTACCATATGACCCAGCAATCCCACTCCTAGGCATTTACCAGAGAAAACCATAATTCAAAAAGATACATGCACCCCAATGTTCACTACAGCATTATTTACAAGAGCCAGGACATGGAAGCAACCTAAATGACCCTCAACAGAGGAATGGATAAAGAAGTTGCAGTACAGATATACAATGGAATGTTACTCAGGTATATAAAAGAACAAAATTGGGTTATTTGCAGCGATGTAGATGGACCTAGACACTATCATACAGAGTGGAGTAAGTCAGAAAGAGACAAACAACTATCATATATTAACACATATATGTAAAGTGAAGAAATAGAGACAGACATAGAGAACATACACATGGATATCAAGGGGGAAAGGGGGAGGTGCAGTGAATTGGGAGGTTGGGAGTGACATGTATAAACTACATATGAAGTAGGTAACTAATGAGAACCTACTGCATGGTTCAGGAAACTCTACTTGTTGCTCTGTGGTGACCTAAATGGAAAGGAAATCCAAAAGAGAGGAGATACATGTGTATGTATGAGCAGAAATTGATGCAGCAGTATAAAGCAACTATATCCTAATTAAAAAATAAGTAAATTAAAAAAATTAAAAAGCAAGTTCTCAGGCATCCATACCTACCTTAATTTTATGATTCAATGACTGTGAGGTGGGTTTATTTTTGTTGATTTGTGCACCAAAATTTGAGAAGCATTTTTACATTTTAGAGAACAAGTTTTCTCAAGCTGAGCACTTTTGATACTTTGGTCCAGATTACTGTTATGAGGAACTGGCCTATCAGTTCTAACAGCATCACTGAACTCCACGTGCTAAATGCTAGTGGCAACCTCCCACTCCTGCCCCACTCCTACCCCCTCTACCCCACAACTTCCCCACTCCCACTAGTTGTAACAGCTAAAAATCTCTCCACATATTGCCAAAATCATCCATTATTCCATGAGGTGGAATTACTTCCAGTATAGAATTTTTAAAATATCAGAACTTTTAAGACAGCATATATTTTATAGACAAAATAAGGAACATAATCTCAAAGATGAACAATAAAAAGTTAAGATAAAATGACAAATAAAATAATCCTAAGAGTGCAGTAGACTGGGGAGAAGTGGAGTGATAGCTCCACTAGAACAAGATGACAAACATGAATCTTTTCACAGAGAGAAGTATTTAGACATGAAAAGGTGTCTACAACCCCACAGAACATTGCTGAGCCCAGAGGAATCACATCCAGGGTCAAGAATATAAAACTGTTTGCTAGTCTCAGATTTTGTAGAATGCCTGCTATGCTCTCCCTTTTCCTGCTGGCAAAGCCCAGCTTGATTTAACTAGGGTAGTACTTTCCCCATATCAGCACACTTTTCACATTTTCTTTATCTTCCTTTCTCCCTCCCCTCCTTCCTACTCTGCTTCCTTGCTTCCCTCTCACCTCTTCACTGGCTGGGAGAAAAGAAAAAAAAATCTTCTCCTATAGTGAAAACAGTAGGATATGAAATTAACAAGTTTAAGCTGTAGGCACTCTTCTCTCTCATAGTCAGGAAAAAGCCTTTCTCCAATGAAAGAGAATAAAGCTCACAAGAATATAAAAGGAAACAATATAGGATTTAGAGAGGCAGAGAGCCAGTATATTATTAAAGTCTTGGCACCAGTTGATTCTGAGGTCAAGCTATAAGCCTGAGATTTTGGTCTGTATCCTCACCTTGCAGTCTGTGACACAATTATTCCAGTTTTTCAATCTAGTTCAATATACAATGACTCCAATAAAGAAAAGGTGAAACATAGCACTTCTGAAGACAAAGTGTACACTGTATAACAAGTATTATACAATGTTCGGTTTTTAAGAGCAGATGCTATATGTTATTTAAAAAGAAAACAATAAAAGTTCCCTACAATAAAATCTGGTACTCATGTAGGTAGAAAGGAGTGAGTTTTGATACTTACTGACTTGTTGTTTGGCAATTTAAAAACACAGCTTTGGAAATAATGCCTCCCTGAGCACAGAACTGATGAATACTGGAGTACTCAGGATACATTCCTTCCTTCTTCAAATTTGTAATGATAATGTGGGAAAGATAGTCTAAGATGACTGGATATTAATTACTACAATAGAGCAGAATAATTGGTCCTTAGCAAGAGATACATTTACACGCCTTATATTAGTTTTTCTAATTTGATAGAGCATACTTTAAATAGGGTGAAATATGTATCAAAAGGAATTTATTAATAGCTTGACAAATGCCTAAGTGTATGTCTCTAGCTATATAAGTTCCTGTCTTACAATTTTATTTTTTAGCATCTATCAATGACTTTTATAAATAAATATGTAGAGGGTGCATTAATTCATATCTTTGGGGACATGAATTTGAAGAGATAACAATGACAATAAAAATACTTTAAGAAGCTAGAAAAAAGAATGCAATGAGGACTATACATTTTTTTTCATCTGGGCCAAGGAGCCAGACAAAGGAATGCTGAATGGCAAATTCTAGTTCTATAAATTGAGTGTGTATAAACAAGATTTAAGGGTTTACTTAACCAGAAAAAATGTATTTCAGTAGCATAATAAGAATATGAAAATGTTAATGAAATGTTCAGTTTCATTAATCAATGTGTAACCAAAGGCAATGAAAGTTCTTTCCATACCACATTAATCAGATGACATCAAGAGTTTTATAAATAGTTCTAGCTCACAATGCAAAAACAACATTGATAAGCTAGAACTCATCTAGAACACTACTATAAACAAGATCACAAACTGTTCTGAAGCCATTTTACATGAAGGATGGTTGAAAGTTGGGACCAAAAAGTACACATTTTGGTGTTGTCAGCTTCTAAATAATTCATAAAATGATTTGTCCACTTGTATTGATTTAACTTAGAGATATATGGAAGAAACTTTAGTACATAGTTATGTCTGATTCTGTGTGACCCCATGGATGGAGGAGCATGGTAGGCTACAGTTCGTGGGGTTGTAAACAGTCAGACATGACTGAGTGACTTCACTTTTCACTTTTAGTACATAGAATGGAACATGAAAAGAATACACAATGAGTATAATATAACTACTTTTTCCCTGCAGTTTGGCTATGGAGGGAGTCTTTTCTACCTGTGAAAACTTACTTGGAAACAACTAAGAAAACAAATATAGTGGTTTTATAAAAGGGAAAAATAAAAGAATTGCCTGTATCCACCTAATTCAATGCAGCACTGTATAAAAGAAACTCATACCTTGAATTATATAGTACTTTTTTCTTTTATTCAGCATTAAATGAACATTTAAATAGCAAAAATATACATATTATGTATATATAGATATACATATATAATATACATTTAATATTATATATTTGTTTATACTACATAATATGAATTTGCCAGTAAGATGTGTGTGTATATACTAACATAGGGGATTCACTGGTAGCTCAGCTGGTAAAGCATCCACCTGTAATGCAGGAGACCTGTGTTCAACCCCTGGGTTGGGAAGATCCCCTGGAGAAGGGAACGGCTACCCACTCCAGTATTCTGGCCTGGAGAATTCCATGGACTATACAGTCCATGGGGTCGTAAAGAGTTGGACACGACTGAGCGACTTTCACTTTCACACTATGCTAAAATAATATACCTATTTTTATGTACTCAATGAGGCAATATCTGTTTATACCCTTAATACTGTTGAAATTGTTTTTACATCATGCACACTCTTAAAATTACACCAGTTTAGATGATAAAGACTATGGTCACTTACAATGGGAAGCTAATTATCTCATATTAGTCTCTTCTCACTCGGCATTTGTTATGTTCTAGGGTACATGCAATTATCATATGAAACTTCATGGTTCTACATGGTACTAATGCCTTACAGAATAATTAGCAAAAAGAAAATCATGATAAAAATAATATAATACATCTCTTTACCACAAACTTCAAGAGTTATTCCCAAGGAAAAAAATGTTACTTAAACAATTGTTAAATCATAATATCAAGAATCTTACTCTCCCAAATAGGAAAATATAAGTGGGGAGATTTTTATAGTCATCACTCTTAGCTCACTCAGTAAAGAATCTGCCTGCAATGCAGGATACCTGGGTTCAATTTCTGGGTTGGGACGATCCCCTGGAGAAGGAAAAGGCAACCCACTCCAGTATGCTCACCTGGAGAATCCCATGGACAGAGGAGCCTGGCAGACTACAGTCCATGGGGGTCACAAGAGTCCCATACTACTTAGTAACTAAATCACCACCACCATGGATAACATGAAATATGATGATGAATCCGTAGAATTCTGTTATGTTTCAGGCAAATGTTAAAGACCTGTATTTCTCAGGATTAAAAAAGAAAATAGAGGAGTTCTCTGAGCCTAATAATTAGGGGTTGATTTGATAAGTTCAATGAATCACTCATTTCAAATACAAGACTGCAGTTCATCAAAATACACCAGTATTCCAAAATATATGCAATCTGTGATCTCATTTTCTTCCTTTTTTTCCTTTGCTGTAGGACCTTTATGAATATAAAATCCTTATATTCATCTTTAATTCTTTTTATTACAACAAATATTTTAATAGTAATTTTGATTAGTCAAATAGTGAAGTTTTTTTTAACGTTTTTAATTAATCATTTTTTTTAAATGGAGGATAATTACTTTACAATATTGTGGTTTTTTCTATACATCAACATGAATCAGCCATGGGTGCACATGTGTCTCCCTACCCTGAATCCCCCTCCCACATCCCTCCCCACCACATTCCTCCGTGTTGTCCTAGAGTACCAGCTTTGAGTGCCCTGCTTCATGTATAGAATTTGCACTGGTCATCTGTTTCACATATGGTAATATATATGTTTCAATGCTATTCTCTCAAATCATCCAACCCTTGCCTTCTCCCACATAGTCCAAAAGTCTTTTCTTCACATCTGTGTCACTTTTGCTGCCTTTCGTATAGTATCATTGTTATTGTCTTTCTAAATTCCATATTTATATGTTAATATACTGTGTTGGTATTTTTCTCTTTCTGACTTATTTCACTCTGTATAATAGGCTCCAGTAATATACCATATTTGTGGATTGGAAGAATCAATATAGTGAAAATGAGTATGCTACCCAAAGCAATCTATATATTCAACAGAATTCCTATCAAGCTACCAATGGTATTTTTCACAGAATTAGAACAAATAATTTCATAATCTGGATGGAAACACACAAAAAACTTGAATAGCCAAAGCAATCTTGAGAAAGAAGAATGGAACTGGAGGAATCAACCTTCCTGACTTTAGACTATATTACAAAGCCACTGTCATCAAGAGAGCATGGTTCTAGCACAAAGACAGAAATATAGATCAATGGAAAAAAACAGTCCAGAGATAGATAAATCCAGGCACCTATGGAAACCTTATCTTTGACAAAGGAGGCAAGAATATACAATGGAGAAAAGGCAACCTCTTTAACAAGTGGTGCTGGGAAAGAAAACTGGTCAACCACATGTTAAAGAATGAAACTAGAACACTTTCTAACACCATATACAAAAAAATAGACTCAAAATGGATTAAAGATCTAAATGTAAGACCAGTAACATTAAAACTCTTAGAGGAAATCATAGGCAGAGCACTCTCTCACATAAATCACAGTAAGATCCTCTATGACCCACCTCCCAGAGTAACAGAAATAAAAACAATAATGAACAAATGGGACTTAACTAAACTTGAAAGCTTCTGCACAACAAAGGAAACTGTAAGCAAGGTTAAAAGGCAGCCTTCATAATGGGAGAAAATAATGGCAAATGAAACAACTGACAAAGAATTAATCTCCAAAATATATAAGCAGCTCATGCACCTCAATACCAGAAAAATTAACAACCCAATCAAAAAGTGGGCCAAAGAATGAAACAGACATTTCTCCAAAGAAGACATACAGATGACTAACAAACGCATGAAAAGATGCTCAACATCGCTCATTATTAGAGAAATGCAAATCAAAACCACAATGAGGTATTATCTCACACTGGTGAGAATGGCTCCCATTAAAAAGTCTATAAACAATAAATGCTGAAGAGGGTATGGAGAAAAGGGAACGCTCTTACACTGTTGGTGGGAATACAAACTGGTACAGTCACTATGGATACCAGTGTGAAGATTCCTTAAAGACCTGGGAATAGAACTGCCATGTGACCCAGCAATCCCACTGTTGGGCATACAACCAAGGAAATCAGAATTGAAAGAGACACATGTACCACAATGTTCATTGTAGCACTGTTTACAATAACTAGGACATGGAAGCAACCTAGATGTCCACTGGCAGATAAATGGATAAGGAAGAGGTATATATACACAATGAAATATTACTCAGCTATGAAAAGGAACACATTTGAGTCAGTTCTAATGAGGTGGATGAAACTGGAGCCTATTATACAAAATGAAGTAAGTCAGAAAGAGAAACATCAATACAGTGTATTAACACATATATACGGAATTTAGAAAGACAGTAACAACTATCCTATATGCAAGGCAGCAAAAGAGTTCTTGCTTTAATAATACACACTGAGATATCATGTGCTTCCCTTATTGCTCAGATGGTAAAGAATCTGCCTGCAATACAGGAAACCTGGGTTTGATCCTTGTACTTTGGTATAAAATCAAGTTTTTATATTTTTACAGGTCTTATCTTCCATTTTTAAAGGCCACCATAATTCTATACCTCTCCTGTGATCTATAGTATCTATGTAACATATAAATTTACCCTATATAAAATAATTTTAAAATCCACTATGAAAAAATTGGCTTCATCTACAGTATGTATGAGAGTAAGTCACTGTTATACTGTAACAAATTAGTATGATGTGAAGTAGCGCTTTTGTCAAACCAAGAAAAGCATTCATTATATATTTTCCATTTTATTAAATAACTCTAGGTGCTTTAAATGTATCAAGTTGCATAATTTTCACAACTGTCTCATGAGATTTGTAATTATTTCTATTTTATGTGATCAATTTGTTTTATATTGACTAAAGTAATGTATTATAATTTAGATTTGAATGGGATTAGAAGGTTAATAGTTTCAGCCAAGTCAGAAAATAAATACATCAAGTCAGTCCACCTTGCCCCTTTACTTGAATATGTCAGGATAACATCAAAGGTAACATATTTAATATGGAATTAATTTGAATTATTTTTTTTTCAGTGGCTTATTTCAACTATACACTCTTTCATTTTCTGAATGTCCTAAAAGACTATATCTATCTTTTCATAATGATAGTGTTTATAATATTAATAAAATTAATACTTAAATTATCTTACTAAAATATATATTATGTAAGAAAATATAAAGTGTCATAAAGCATTTGCTTTTTAAAATAGTTGGTCTTCACTTTGTTTTTCCTCATATTCTAGGAAATGGCTAAGTTCTAGGAAATGTACCATAGAATCTACTGAAAATATGTCACTATGACAAAGTCCATAGACTGCATAAGTCAGACTCATTTGATTTGCATAACAATATTAATTTGTGTGAGTTTCAAATAGATAGCCAGGCTTTGTAACTTCTTTCTACAGTGATTTTGGCAGGACTGAAAACAGAAGCAGCCTTTCTCCTTGTCTTGTAATTCAATGAGCTCAACAGAATGATTATGCCAGTGAAATGAGACTGAAAAGACATTAAAAGAGACTCTAAAAATAAGTAAGCTAAAGAGAACATATTTCTGGACATTAGAAAGAGAAAAGGGTGGGGGTAGGTTCTGTCCTAGATGCTGCAGGTCCTCCCCAAGGAAGCAATAGGCTCTAGAGCTTAGGGAGGGCTGTGAGCTGCTTCTAGGAAAGAAGACCCAGCTCTTAGAGAATGCTGGCTTTCTCATTGACATTTCCTATGCTCCAAATGTAGAATGGGAAGACCTAATACACAAAAGTGTAAAGAGCCAGGCAGGATGGAACAGATTGCTTTTCAACAGCACAGTCTAGGCAGGCAAAGTTGAGTGAGAGCGAAAGAGAAAAACAAGCAAATAACTTTGAGTTACAGTCAGCTTGGAAGGAAAGTTTCCTGAAGGCAAAATCAAGGTATTTACTATAATGAAGAAATAAAGGATATCCTTAGCTGAATCAGACTGAAATGAGTGTCCTCCACAGCTCTGAGGAACAGATATATCTAGGGTATCTCAGACAAAGTTTTACTGTATTGTTAAATGGGGATAGAAATTGGAATTAAAATGGAAACACCTTTTGTGACTAGATTGTCTCTCCTTGTGCCTTACTCTTTTTGTTTCATTCTCCTTTTACCAAGTATCTTTTTCTCTTTTCTCAAGGCTTCTTTTTTCTTCTGATCCATTATCTCTTTCTACACCATTTCCAGAATTTTTTCTAAGAAAATTAACTTCATACTTTTGTTCCTAAGTATAACTTACAAGATTCCTGTAGTTCTCAATTTAAATTGCTTAAAAATAGATTTTGCTTGATTCAGCTCATCTTCTAAAAAATCACATCCCTATGATTCTTGCTCACTAAACAATACATGAATTGGCTGGTAATGTGGTGTGTGCTCAACCCTCATAAATTTGCAGTTGTAGAAGACAGAAGTAAAGAATTTATATGGTTAAAACATACATTCATTCAAGCAAGCAAGCAACTAAGCAAATAATCAATCCTTGAACATGTATTATGAATCAGGCATGTTCTATGAACAGTCAATAAAACAGTTAGCAAAACAGATAAAACTCCCTGTGCTCACAAAAGTTTTATGGGAAACAAAATATAATCATATTTAATAAGTTAAATACATTGACTATTACATGATATGAGCTGCAGAGAAAAATAAAGCACTGACAGGTAATGAAGAAGAGGTATTCTGGTTTTACATAGAGTGGACAAGGAGCTATCTATTGAGAAGGTAACATGTGAGTTAATACTTGAAGTGAGTCAACAAGCCATAAAAACATCAGGTCAAAAAGATTTCCAAGAAGAGGAACTAGTAAGCATATAAGAACTCAGATGAAGTATTCTTGAAAATGTTCAAGGAATAGGAATACCATTGTGTGTGGAATGGAATGATTCTGAGAATTTTAATCAAAGTGATATAAGCAAGACACTGTAGGTTTTTGATCTAAGAAATAACACAAGTTTTTTTTTTTTCTTTTTAACAGGTTTTTATCCTAGATACTGTGCTGTGAGCAAAATGTAGCAGTTTGAGGCAAAGCAGAAAGATGAATTAAGAATTTTTGCTGCTGCTGTTTTGCAATAATTTAATTGAGAGAAGACAATGATGAGGACCAGACCAATGAGACAAGGACAAACATGTTTTACAGACAGAAATTTTGCATATAATTGATAAGATTTTCTAAAGGATAGTACATGATGTATGGATGAAGAAGTGACTAGTCAAGGATTCCCCCAAGTGGGGGTTTGACCTATGCATTTGGTAAGAGAGAGTAGCCAAAAACTGTGGTGGAAAAAAAAAATGAGAAAGCAGCTTTAAAGGAAAAATCACTAGAAGCTCAGTTTTGGTCAGTTTGCTTCAGATATCCAAGCAGGAATGTCTAACAAGTAATGGGATATAGACTTCCAGTAATAGGTCTGAGCAGAAAGAAAATACTATAATGATTACCGTGTAGATTGGGTTTAAAATTACGTGACTGAAAGAGAGCATCAAAAAAGACACAAAGAGTAAAGAAAAAGTGTCTAACAACTACATTCTGGAGCTTTCTGAGCAGAGAGGATAGGATGGTGAAGTCCCATTTAGGAAATAGTGAGGACATGGTGATGTCACATGGGTGACATAATGCATGACATTAGAGAAATAGTCTATTTACCTTCTTTTTCTATTTTTTAAGGATTTTGCATAAATCCTTTCTGATCACCACTTACCTCAAGAAAATAATCTGGGAATAGAGTTTATTAAGAATTAAACTAATATATCTGCCCAGTGTCTTATTCAGCTAACATGAATATTTCATTAACTTTTTCCCCAAATGACTCATCTCCAGCCATGATTTATCTGACTCTTAATAATACCTATTGGAATTTCATTTACCAGTTCTCATTCTTCCTGAAAGGTTATTGACAAGTCACCTCTCTGAGTCTGTTTTATCTTTCATCCCCACTGTATTCATCATTACTACAACATCCTTTCTAATTATCCTCAATTGTTTCATGAGCAGGACTTGCTGATTTGCCCTTATCTTCATGACAAGTAATCCATTCAAATAACTACACTTCTCTATCATCTTTTTTTTTAAAAAGATGTCCCCCTTTCTCCTTTTTCATCCTCAAGAAATGGGGAATCAGTCATGATTTCCTGAGAAACTTCCCTCCTCCTCTGTTTGCTTCTATTTCTTCCCTTCTAATAGATTCCTCCACACTCCCTTCTGATATCTTCATTCCTGTTGGTCTTCACATCTGAACTTGCCAGTCGCTTGTGTAAGCAGCTGAATAAACTGCTCACCTGCAGGTTATATGTTACACCATGCTGCTTTAATTCTATTACAATCTCTATCCTCTCTCAAAACAGAAAATGTTCCCAATAGTAGTTCCATTTGCTACAACTTCCTCAGGCTGTAACTTCTATTAGCTCACAATGTGTCTGTCTTGACTTTCATACATGAATTCCCTGAGTATTATTTTAATTTCTGAAATACTTGGGGTATTTTGAAAGATAAATAAAGAAATCTTATAAATCAGAGAAAATGCATGTCCTAAATCTTTGTCATAGACAAATTTTAATTTGCATGGTTTTAGATAATGCTTTGGTTCCATCTAATCACTTAATATTTCCATCATAGACTACAGAATGTCAACATAAATATTTCCTGAATATTTTTCAGGAAACAGAGCATATTATATTCTAGAATACAGAAATTAACATTTGTGATAATGGCTTTAATAATATACTAAACCCTTAAGATTTTTTTCACAAAGATTGTATTTGCATCTGCTTTGCTAAATATTGAATTATAAATGGAAAAATTTCAAAGCAGGATTTTCCAGGTTGTGCTTTTGAGACAATAGTGTTGCAAAATACTCTTGCAGTAAATGTGGGCAGATTACATGGTCAAATAAGCTTGAGAAACACATTATCTTTTCAGAAAATGAAATTATCCATTGCACATCACAACTTAAGGACTGTCAAGGGTTATGCTAGAGAAACCTAGTTAACAAAGTTTAGCTCATGTTCCAAGCAATTTAAAATAAATCATTACCTACCAGCATTCTCTAGGACCTGCAGGGCTATCTCTACCACTTGCCAGTTAAAATAAAGTAGCAAATAGCTATCTAAACTGTGCTTTACTTATATGATTTTTGTGAATTTTGAAGTATGATAGCACCATAACTGGCACATTCTATGTATCCAACACAGTTTAGTCATTGGTATCATTCTCTGAGGTAAAAATGCCTTTTGGAATCTTTAAAACTAGAAAATCATCTAAATGAGAAAAAGTTTCAGTTCTGATTTGAATTCTTATACATTAAAATAATATTTTCACTTATTTTGGGCTTCCCTGATGGCCCAATGGTAAAGAATCTGCTTGCAATGCGGGAGACCTCAGTTCAATCCCTGGGTTGGGAAGATCCCCTGGAGAAGGGAACAGTTATCCACTTCAGTATTCTAGCCTAGAGAATTTCATGGACAGAGAAGTCTGGCAGGCTACAGTCCATGGGGTTGCAAAGAGTCGGACACGACTGAGCGACTTTCACTCACTCACTCACATTATATACTTTATAAGAATAACAGGACATATTCTATTAACTGGCCAATTAGTGATTAACAAAAAAAATGAACAGTGTAAATGTAAATTACATCATATTCATTATTATTGCTAAGAAGTTAGCTTTGAATTCAGACATTCAGATTTTACTGGTTTTCACTAAAAAGTGGCAAGTATGAATATATAAAGTCACAACATTTCAACAGCCAATTTCTTTAGTAAACTTGTTTTAATAAATCATAATAATTAATAATATAATTTTAAAATTAAAGTACTTGCTTACATACATCAGGATAAACTATCCATGCCCTAAAGAAACATACAAATATGCTGGGTGTGTGTGTGTTGGGGGGTGGAGTCCAACATATAAATAGATTATCATTGAATTTCAGATGTACAAGAATAGACGTATAATTTCCCACAGGAGAAAGTACATGAGAAAGATGCTAAAGTATGAATTATTTAGGTGGATAAGAAGATAAAGACTGTCCAGACAAAGGAAACAGCATTTGAAAAGCTACAGAGGCATGAAACTGAACAGCAAGTATGTTCAGGAAATCAAATTTCATTTCATTTTGCTGATACTGGGGAGGTCCTCATACCTGCCTCATTTTCAGGGCCTCAGTTGGCATGTATGGGCGTCAGCAGATGGTGAAGTTACATGAGTCTTATTAAAGATCTCACTGCTTTGTAGGTATGAGAAGATATGAGTGCGGTACAGGCATGTGGGAATTGTGTTTAAGACCTAGCAATCTACCTCTGTACCATGGTCAGGAGGCAGAAATACAAGGTAGAAGCTAATATTGTTGTAGTTTACATTAAGGCTATGCATACAGGTTCAGAGGAGATAGAATTAACTACATGTACATTCAGTTCAGTTCAGTCGCTCAGTCATGTCCGACTCTTTGCGACCCCATGAATCGCAGCACGCCAGGCCTCCCTGTCCATCACCATCTCTCGGAGTTCACCCAGACACAAGTCCATCGAGTCTGTGATGCCATCCAGCCATCTCATCCTCGGTCGTCCCCTTCTCCTCCTGCCCCCAATCCCTCCCAGCATCACAGTCTTTTCCAATGAGTCAACTCTTCGCATGAGGTGGCCAAAGGACTGGACTTTCAGCTTTAGCATCATTCCTTCCAAAGAAATCCCAGGGTTGATCTCCTTCAGAATGGACTGGTTGGATCACCTTGCAGTCCAAGGGACTCTCAAGAGTCTTCTCCAACACCACAGTTCAGAAGCATCAATTCTTCGACGCTCAGCCTTCTTCACAGTCCAACTCTCACATCCATACATGGCCACTGGAAAAACCATAGCCTTGACTAGACGGACCTTAGTCAGCAAAGTAATGTCTCTGCTTTTGAATATACTATCTAGGTTGCTCATAAATTAGATAAAATAGATAGGATTTAATTGTTATTTGGATACAAGAGGTTTTAACCAGCTGTAAGATTCTTAAACAAGATTCCAGATTTCCAGTTTACTTGCTCTGATGGTGGTTTTTACTTAGATGCTAGTTTTGTTCATTAGGAATGATGTGGGAGTTGAGCAAATGGAAGGTACATGACTGAATTCAATCATGGATCCTTGGCAAATGGTTCCCTGTGTGGGTGCTTGGGTGCTGGATCATGAATGGAAATTGGTGCTGGAAAAATCAGGAGTGTATATCGAAATGGGCATCACTGAACTTGAATAAAATTGACCACAGAGATGGGATTAAAAAAAAAAAAAAACAAGCAAAGGGTAGAGGGTCAAAGATACAAACTTACAGAAAAACAAAAATAGAGCTTAAGGTTCAAATGATTTGAAAAGACATCAAGAAAAAGACCAGAAAAGGATAATGGAGCAAAATCAACAGAGATAATTTTGCCCATGTCATCTCATTTTTAGTTAACAATAAATAATGATAAAAAATAAAGCAGGTAACTGTGTCCTCATTTTGGAAAAAAAAAAAAAAAGTAAGCCTCAGAGAGGTTAAATTATTTAGTTATCTTTTGAAGGCAATACAGGTAAGGTCTTAAATGCAATATAGTTCCACAGGCCAGCAATGCTATTTCTTCATATAATTTTTATTAAACAATCTTTCCACTAATCTATGTGACAATATTAAAATATGGTAATGCTATATTAATAGATAAATTTACTTTTGATAAAGTCAGTTAATCTTCCTAGGAAAATTTCATTTGCTGCTCATGACATAATTAAATCATGCCAAAAGCAAGCATATTCATCTGCAGTGCCCAGTGGTCAATTGCTGTTTAAACACGGGATGTATATCTCAGTGTTTGGGGCTGCCACATATCACTTCAAGGTTCCCAAAGTGCCATCCATCATCATGCTCTATAAAACGAAAGGTGAACCATTTTACTGTGAAAATAACTATATAACACCACTTCAAAGCCCTAAGCCAGAGTTGAACTATGGCAATTCCTACACCTTCTTGTCAGTTCTCCACTCTATAAATCAGACTCAAATCATTTCAGAGAACATCAAATTATAATTTACACTACCTTTAGCACTTGTAGGTGGAAAATCATTTTTTTTTCTAATTCTTATTTTATTTTCTATAGTGTATTATGTATGACCCACCTGTCTTGTTTCATGATGCTATTTTTATGTTAAAGATACTAATGTTTTCTATAATAGCTTAACTTGCCTTTATGAGGTATTTTATCTCTTTACAATCTTTTTATGTAGCCTAGTGAAAAAACATCCAAACATTTAGAGTAGACGTTTGTGTTTTTTTCAAGCTATACAAATACATGTAATAATAAATATATTTCTGTTACATTGTCTTTTGTTATAGTAACAGGAATAGTTTATAATGATGTGTATTCTATCTACTGTGGATGATATAAATGGGAATTAGAGAGCTTACCATCATTAACTCATGATAATTATGAAATAAGATCTAAGACTGTTTCACAAAGAAGCTCTGCTGCTGCTGCTGCTGCTGCAGCTAAGTCGCTTCAGTTGTGTCTAACTCTGTGTGACCCCATAGAAGGCAGCCCACCAGGCTCCCCTGTCCCTGGCATTCTCCAGGCAAGAACACTGGAGTGGGTTGCCATTTCCTTCTCCAATGCATGAGAGTGAAAAGTGAAAGTGAAGTCGCTCAGTTGTGTCCGACTCTTAGCGACCCCATGGACTGCAGCCTACCAGGCTCCTCTGTCCATGGGAGTTTCCAGGCCAACAGAAAAGAAATGTGATGCCAGATTAATAAGCCTTAGCTAAATAACAAATAACCTGATCTTATTTGACGCTTAATGCTACACTCCGGTTCATTTGTCATTTCTAACCCACACAAATGAAACCTATGAATACTTATGTAAAAGAGGTAAATAACGGCCCTAATCAAAGAGTGAAACATTTGTGATCATTGAAAAGTATCAAAGGAAAATGAGCAGATGTGGTGGCTTCAGATAAGGAAGTATTATAGTTTATGCACTACAATGAAGACTAAACTCATCTTATCACCAATCTGTGTCTACATAATTTTCTTATAGCAGGGGAGTCTGTTGAGGTCAGGAATATAGAAAGTAGGACTCTAACTCTGTAGTTTTTGTTCTTAAGATAAACTTTTCTTTTTTCCTGTCTAATGGATTCAAGTTTTAAAGTGAGGTGTGTGAAGATCCAGAAAAGACCTCATCCCTATCACCCCTTACTCCAAAGTAAAATAGTTCAGTAGACTTTAACCAGGTATAATGAATCCACTCAAAGATTCAGTGTTGGGAAAGTGAAAGCATTGAATCCCAGGAACTTTTCAGTCAATGCAGAAAGAAGAGAAAAACAAGCATATACTTTGGAATCAAGTGGCATGCATTAATCCAAGTTCAGTTATCCCCACCTTTGAACTTTTGAACTCTGGAGTCAATAAATTAATATTAAAACTCAAGTCAATGCAAGTGAGTGAAAGTCACTTAGTTTTGTCCCACTCTTTGCAATCCCATGGACTATTTAGCCCATGAAATTCCCCAGGCTAGAATACTGAAGTGGGTAGCCTTAGCCTTCTCCAGAGGATCTTCCCAACCCAGGGATCAAACGCAGGTCTCCCACATTGCAGGCGGATTCTTTACCAGCTGAGCCACAATTACAAGTAGTACATTATCTTTCTTGCAAACAGCAGCATCTTAACTGACTTATTGGTCTACTCTGGCTAATTATGATTTCTCCAAGTTAAAGATGCATGTGATAGAGAACAGACTGAAGGAGAGGTTGGTAAATTAGAGTGATAACTTGAACAGGTAATTAGAATCTAGGAGGATGAAAGAAGTATTGTGGAATTTTTTTCTTGGTAAGCTTAAAGAGCTTTACCTAAGAAAATGCAGTTATATAATATGCTTACTTAGAAGGCCAAGGACTAACGAATTGTTAGTTTTTACTCCAGTGATAATTATTAATCTTAGCCAGTTCAGTTATTGCCATTAGTCTCCTGAAACATATAAATTAATGAATAAAAGTATTTATTTATGGCTTATGCAATCAAATTATAAACATATTAATACATACCCAAAATATATATTATTCTCTTTTTTGGAAAAAAAAATTAGTGGCTCAATCCCACATAAATAGTTCAACAACAGGTTGTAATATATTTGTATTAATGCAAATCCATTATCTTTGGATGTTAAAGATATGATTTCATTGTTATAAATGCTAGCTTCATTGAAACTTGTTGTATACCAACTACATTTAACCTGTATCTAATCATTTCATGGGCAAATATGTATACAGTTATCCCTCAGCGTCCATGGTTGTATAACCCCTGCACATGCTCAGAACAATCACCTCTCCATGTCCTTAGCTTCCTTCATCCATGGACTGTGATCACCAGCCAAACATGAAATTGAATGGACAAAATATTTAATTGTAAATCCTTTACATAAATCCATTCAGATTTTTGCAACACTAGAAATAACTGTTTAATAGATACTTTGAAAATCTGAAAATTAAAATTCTCATTTCTATTTATTTTCATTTTGTTCTCAGTAGTTAAAAAATAATGTTTACTTATAGACTTACATGTTCCAGTAGCACATAACTGAACTACAAGAATAAGTCAAATGAGGTTTTTGGAGTGAAAATTGAAACTTTTAATGATGTAGTAACACCAGGACACTCATTTCAAATATAGCAGTTTCAATGGGACATTTAAAAAATGTTAATTGCACAATAATATTTTGCTCAATATGTTATGCTAATAGGCTAAGTTATTCACCTGTCTCTGTTACTGTCCCATGTTACCTGTCCAATACAATTGAAATGTGGTATTTCAAATTTAATTTAATTAAAGAAAGTAAATACAACCCAGTTTAACTAGCCACATTTTAGATGCTTAATAGGCTCATTTTTCTAGAGGCTATTGTATTACATAGCACAATATAGAATGGAAATAGGTAGAAATATAGAATGTTTCCATCATTACAGAAAGATGACTGGCAATACTATACTAGTTATTTGTGTTTGAAAAACAGTTCTCTATATTTTTGCTTCCCATTCATTCTTTCATTCATGCAAGAAAAATTAAGATTCTATGAATTCTAGACAATGAATTTAGTAACGAACCAAACAAACATCTGCATCCGTATACTTTTCATTTAATGAAGGATAAATTAAATACATAAGTGTTTTGAAGAAACCAAAACAATAAGGTGATAATAAATGATACTAGATCAGGTTGGTGATGAATGAGATGACTGTCCTGACAGAAGATCTGAATGAAGGGCTGGAGAAAACTAAGGACATTTATGCACAGAATATTCCTCATGAAGAGAACAATAATTACAAAGGTGCTGAGACAGGGTATTCCTTAATGTAGGTCGAGGAAGAGCAATAAGCACATAGAGTAAGATATAATAAGATTAACTTTTAAACAGCGTCACTTTGTGCTGTGGAGAACAGAACATGTGCGCATATGCAGAAATGGATAGGGAAGCTCAAGAGCTGGCTGAATAGGGCTCTAGAAGGGAGATGGTAGTGACCTGGAACAATACAGTAGCACAGAAGTCAAAAGAAATATAAGATTTCTTGAGAATAATCCACTTTTTGCTTTAGCATCTACTCTAGTTTTGAACCACCAAGACACTGTTTGGAGACTTACATTACACTAGATCATTATTTCTGTTGAGTTATAAAGCTCCAGTATCCCCTAACATGACTAATGTCTAGTATTAGAAGACCCTGTCAGCTCTCATAGGCACTGGGTTACGTAAAAGTAATTTCGAAACCTATGTTCACAGTTTAACAGTTTCCAGAACAGGATGGTTTTCTCATGAAGTATCCTTCTAGTCACATTGATATATATCTCTTCACATCTTTTATCTCAATGAACAACTTTCTTTTGCTAATTACAAAATGACTGCTTCCTGGTGCTCTCATTTTTTCAGATAATGGTTTCCTCAGATGCATCAATGTATACAAGATGTTACAGAGAAAGCCAAAAGGACTTTTTGGCCAACCCATTATATTCTATGCTTCAGTTTTCTTCTAATTCCCTCTTTTCATAATGCACCACAATTGTTTAGTAACAATAAATAAGAAATCAATAAAGATACTATGAAATATTTCATTAATAGAACATGCTACTGCTGCTGCTAAGTCACTTCAGTCTTGTCCGACCCTGTGTGACCCCATAGACGGCAGCCCACGAGGCTCCCACGTCCCTGGGATTCTCCAGGCAAGAACACTGGAGTGGACTGCCATTTCCTTCTCCAATGCATGAAAGTGAAAAGTGAAAGTGAAGTCGCTCAGCCATGTCCAACTCTTTGCTACCCCGTGGACTGGCTTCTCCGTTCCTGGGATTTTCCAGGCAAGAGTACTGAAGTGGGGTGCCATATGAATAGATAATTAATTTAATTTAAATCTCAAAAGATCTTAATTCTTTGTTGGTAATATTAGAAAATGATATAACTTAATAGCTGGAGTCTATTAATTGGTTGTTTACCAATTGCTTAAAAATAAATCATAGCATATATGAATATTATGTGGACCACATGGTATTTATTTGTTCTTATTTTTCTATCAAATATCAAACAATATCAGTTTATCAAAATAGTAACTTTTCTTGAGTTTCCTAATGGTTTTTCTGTACTCTTCCAAACTGTTTCTTCATTTTCAGCTCTTATTTTAAATTTATATTTCCCCTCCTTTACCTGTGACTCCTATATGCCTAGTTTTCAATGACAATTTTTTTTTTTTTTTTTTTAGTTTGGCTTCAGAAGGAGGAGAAAAAAAATAATTGGCTTATTATCTCATAATTCTCAATGGTATTCAGTACTAACCTGATGCCTTTTATCTATGGATTCTATTCTTACTAATCATTTTAGAGGGACATAAACTATATTTTATACAATGTGCTTTATATTGTTGCCACTAAAATAACCCAGGACATAAGACAATAATATATAACTTCTCTCTAGAATTCAACATATATCCTCTTTCTTCTTCATTATGTTAAATTTTGTCTCTAAAATTCTTTTGCCTCAAATTCAAACCCAGCCACTCTGTCTTCCCACTGTCACCACTTACTCTCTCCATTGAACACCAGCTGTTTATCTATCTCTTTGTCTGAGAAACAGACAGATATATATCCTCTTGCCTTCTGTACATTCTTTTCACACTGACCATTTTGTCATATGCTGCTCCCAAATTTATACTATTGGTTTGGCCAAAAAGTTCATCTGGTATTTTCTGCAAGGTATGATGGAAAAACCCAAATGAAGCTTTTGGCCAACTCAATATTTAGATTGATCTTTCAAGGAATAAATATTCTCAAACAACATTAAAATTTTCAAACAACATTAAAGTTGGTCTCCTCAGGAATTTAATATTTACCTATGAAGTCCCCACCATTCAAATATTTTTACAAGTTCCTGAATGTCAAATCTCACTGCTCTCCCTTCAAATTTTTCCATTATTTTATAAATATTAATTGTACTCATCTCACATGCTAGCAAAGTAATGCTCAAAATTCTCCAAGCCAGGCTTCAATAGTATGTGTACCATGAACTTCCAGATATTCAAGCTAGATTTAGACAAGGCAGAGGAACCAGAGATTAAATTGCCAACATTTGTTGGGTCATCAAAAAAGCAAGAGAGTTCCAGAAAAAAACATCTACTTCTACTTTACTGACCATGCCACAGCCTTTGACTGTGTAGATCACAAAAATCTGTGGAAAATTCTTCAAGAGATGGGAATACCAGGCCACTTTACCTGCCTGCTGAGAAATATGTATGCAGGTCAAGAAGCAACAGTCAGAACTGGAGCAACAGGCTGTTTCCAAATCAGGAAAGCTGTACATTGTCACTCTGTTTATTCAACTTACATGCAGAGTATATCATGAAAAATGCCAGGCAGGATGAAGCCTAAACTGGAATTAAGATTGCTAGGAGAAATATCAATAATCTCAGATTTGCAGGTGACACCACTTTTATGGCAGAAAGTGAAGAGGAACCAAAGAACCTCTTGATGAAAGTGAAAGAGGAGAGTGAAAAACCTGGCTTAAAACTTAGCATTTAAAAAACTAAGATCTCGGCATCCAGTCCCATCACTTCATGGCAAATAGATGGGGAAACAATGGAAACAGTGACAGACTTTATTTTTTAGCTCCCAAAATCACTGTAGATGGTGACTGCAGCCATGAAACTGAAAGATGTTTTCTCCTTGGAAGAAAAGTTATGACCAACCTAGACAGCATATTAAAAAGTAGAGAAATTACTTTGCTGACAAAGGCCTACCTAGTTCAACCCATGGTTTGTCCAATAGTCATGTATGGATATGAGAGTTGGACTATAAAGAAAGCTGGACACTGAAGAATTGATGCTTTTGAACTCTGGTGTTAGAGAAGACTCTTGAGAGTCCCTTAGACTGCAAGGAGATCCACCCCATCAATCCTAAAGGAAATCAGTCCTGAATACTGATTGGAAGGACTGAAAGAAAGGCAATGCAAAAGAATGCTCAAACTGCCACACAATTGCACTCATCTCACACGCTAGTAAAGTCATGCTCAAAATTCTCCAAGCCAGACTTCAGCAATACGTGAACTGTGAACTCCCTGATGTTCAAGCTGGTTTTAGAAAAGGCAGAGGAACCAGATATCAAATTGCCAACAACCGCTGGATCGTGGAAAAAGCAAGAGAGTTTCAGAAAACATCTATTTCTGCTTTATTGACTATGCCAAAGCCTTTGACTGTGTGGATCACAATAAACTGTGGAAAATGCTGAAAGAGATGGGAATACCAGACCACCTAACCTGCCTCTTGAGAAATCTGTATACAGGTTAGGAAGCAACAGTTAGAATTGGACATGGAACAACAGACTGGTTCCAAATAGGAAAAGGAGTACGGCAAAGCTGTATATTGTCACCCTGCTTATTTAACTTCTATGCATAGTCCCATCATGAGAAACGCTGGACTGGAAGAAACACAAGCTGGAATCAAGATTGCCAGGAGAAATATCAATAACCTCAGAAATGCAGATGACACCACCCTTATGGCAGAAAGTGAAGAGGAGCTAAAAAGCATCTTGATGAAAGTGAAAGAGGAGAGGAAAAAGTTGCTTAAAGCTCAACATTCAGGAAATGAAGATAATGGCATCTGGTCCCATCACTTCATGGCAAATAGATGGGAAACAGTGGAAACAGTGTCAGACTTTATTTTTTTGGGCTGCAAAATCACTGCAGATGGTGACTGCAACCATGAAATTAAAAGACGCTTACTCCTTGGGAAGAAAAGTTATGACCAACCTAGATTGTATATACAAAAGCAGAGACATTACTTTGCCGACTAAGGTCCACCTAGTGAAGGCTATGGTTTTTCCAGTGGTCATGTATGGATGTGAGAGTTGGACTGTGAAGAAAGCTGAGCACCAAAGAATTGATGCGTTTGAACTGTGGTGTTGGAGAAAACTCTTGAGGGTCCCTTGGACTGCAAGGAGATCCACCCAATCCATTCTGAAGGGGATCAGCCCTGGGATTTCTTTGGAAGGAATGATGCTAAAGCTGAAGCTCCAGTACTTTGGCCACCTCATGTGAAGAGTTGACTCATTGAAAAGACTCTGATCCTGGGGAGGGATTGAGGGCAGGAGGAGAAGGGGACAACCGAGGATGAGATAGCTGGATGGCATCACGGACTCGATGGACGTGAGTCTGAGTGAACTCCGGGAGATGGTGATGGATAGGGAGGCCTGGTGTGCTGCGATTCATGGGGTCGCAAAGAGTCGGACACGACTGAACGACTGAAATGAACTGAACTGACTGAATGATGCTGAAGCTGAAACTCCGATACTTTGGCCACCTCTGAGAAGACCTGACTTCTTGGAAGAGATTCTGATGCTGGAACAGATTGAAGGCAGGAGGAGAAGGGGATGAGAGAGGATGAAAGAGTTGTATGGCATTGCTGACTTGATGGACATGAGTTGAGCAAGCTCTAGGACTTGGTGATGGACAGGGAAGCCTGGCATGCTGCAGTCCATGGGGTCACAGAAAGTCAGACACAACTGAGAGACTGCACTGAACTGAATTAGAAGTATAATACTACTTATAAATTATGTACTTATATGCCAAGCATGCTGTTAGTACTTATTTTAATGTTAATACATATATTAACATTGTATGCATATATTAATAATATATGTATACACACAATAATAATACATTATCAATTCTCATATACCCTGGAAATCTTTGATTCCTCTCTTTACTGTTAGGAGAAAAGTGAAACTGAAAATTTTTAATTACTCAAGTTTAGAGAGAAACAAAGTCACAGAGCTGAGATTTGAACTTAGCTAGTGGATACTTCCTGTAAAGAGCAGGTCTGGGTTATTAAAAAACAGATTCTGCTTCTAAATCAGACTTTTGATCCTGCAGCACAATAAAACTATACATTTGGTTTTAGAAGACCAAACAGAAATACATTTTGCATTACAGGCAGGTATGCAAGAGTAGGTCAGTTCATGAGGTATCTATTTCTTTAGCAACTTAAGATCTTCTTGGCCTCATCTGTCTCTTGTTCCATTTATTATGATACCCAATCTTGCACAGGCACTAAAGAAGTTCAGTGAGATTCAATTGAGTCTTGTTTCATAAGCTTGTTACTCATTACAGACACAGTACTTCCTACAGCAAGGGCCTCTCCACTGATTACAAATCACCAAAACATAACAAAACCCTCCTTGATGCCCAAGTATGTAGAAATACAAGTTATTGCCCTGTGGTTGAATATTTGTCCAGGGGGATATTAATCAATGGTTAAATTCTCCTTTTTCCTTGTAACATGATAGTTCTAAGATGCTTATTTGACTTGTGTTCCTGTAAGACTGTCCTGAAAAGCTGAGGCAATGCTTACATTCAACAGTTGCCAGCTCACTAATACCTCCTTACAAGCTGATCTCTGTATTCCCCCTAATCAACATCTTTTCTCCCTCACCTCCTGCTACCTTGGATGCATACGTCCTAATATAACTTTGTCTCTAGACTCTGCTTTCTGGGTACCATCAAGAATACAGTTGGAGTTGCATATGATATTTTATCACAGAGTGAGTAAAACAACAGGAAATATAATAGTAGTTAAGTTTCATAGTAAGCGAGATTACATTCAGGGATTGATCTTACTATCTTTATTTATATAGTAATCATGCCCCAGTAAGTTGGTAATTGCAACCAGGCTTCTACCTTGGATTCCTAAAAATAATCATTTTGTAAGTACTGAATGAGGAGTAAGATCAAGTGTCCATTCTGTGGCACATACCAAGCTCAATGATAAGCAATCAAATGGAATAGGTCACAGTCTCTGAAGCAAGACAGTTCAGGACTGGATAGAGAAATGGGCACATCTATGAATACTTGAACTTTCCTGATGCTCAGATGATAAATAGTCTGCCTGTAATGCAAGAGACATGGACTCAATCCCTGGGTTGGGAAGATCTGGAGAAGGGAATGGCTAACCACTCCAGTATTCTTGCCTAAGCCTGGTGGGCTATAGTACCTGGGGTCACAGAGTTGCACACAACTAGATGACTAATATTAGACATATACATGCAAATATAGTGGACATTGATCATCTCATAATTTTTCAGATAAGTATTTTTACTGTAATCATCTTCTACAATTCTACCAGCTGAGCTTCAGTGGGATATCCCTTTTACTGATATAAACCATAGAGAAGTTATTGAAATATATAAATTAATGATATAAATATTGGGGGTGTATCCCTTACTCACTGATTTAGAATAGTCAGTGAAAATGGGACCATTCAAAGTACTGGTTCTAAATCCTTGCTCTGATTTAGACCCACTTAGGGAACATTTGCTGTTGTTGCTGATATCCATTTAATGTTAGTATTTAAATCAACACAAAACTCTTTTTGTGATATAAACAGTTCTGTATATTTTAACATATATATATATATATACACAGGTTTATGAAATCCACACAACCAAAATTAAGATACAGAACAATTTATCACCACAGAAAATCTTTCATGCTTACCCCATCCTTAAACTTTAGCAATTATTGCTCTCTAATCTCTCAAAACAGACTTAACATTTTGACAGTGCAGTGTGAATCTTATAGCAGTTGACTTTGAGACTGCCTTATTTCACTTAGCATAATGCCTTTGGATTTGTCCAATATGTTGTATTTATTGCTAGCTCCCTTTTATCCTGAACCAATTCAGTTCAGTTGCTCAGTCATGTCCAACTCTTTATGACTCCATGGAATGCACCACGCCAGGCCTACCTGTCCATCACCAACTTCCAAAGTTTACTCAAACTTATGTCTACTGAGGCGGTGATTCCATCCAACCATCTCATCCTCTGTCATCCTCTTCTCTCCTTGCCTTCAATCTTTCCCAGCATAAGGGTCTTTTCAAATGAGTCAATTCTTTGCATCAGGTGGCCAAAGTACTGGAGCTTCAGCTTCAGCATTTGTCCTTCAAATGAATATTCAGGACTGATTTCCTTTAGGATGATGTGGTTGGACTCCTTGCAGTCCAAGGGACTCTCAAGAGTCATCTCCAGCACCACAGTTCAAAAGAATCAATTCTTCAGTGATCAGCTTTCTTTCTAGTCCAGGTCTCACATCCATATGTGACTACTGGAAAAACCATAGCTTTGACTAGATGGACCTTTGTTGGCAAAGTAACGTGCCTGCTTTTTAATACACTGTCAAAGTTGGTCATAACTTTCCATCCAAGGAGTAAGCGTCTTTTTATTTCATGGTTGCAATCAATATCTGCAGTGATTTTGGAGGCCAGAAAAATAAAGTCAGACACTATTTCCACTGTTCCCCATCTATTTGCCATGAAGTGATGGGACTGGATGTCATGATCTTAGTTTTCTGAATGTTCAGCTTTAAGCAGACTTTTTCACTCTCCTCTTTCACTTTCATTATGAGGCTCTTTTGTCCTTCTCTTTCTGCCACAAGAATGGTGTCATCTGAATATCTGAGGTTATTGAATCAAGCAATCTTGATTCAAGCTTGTGCTTCATCTAGCCCAGCATTTCTCATGATATAATCTGCATATAAATTAAATAAGCAGGGTGACAATATATAGCATTGACATACTTCTTTCCCGATTTGGAACCAGTCTGTTATTCCATGTCAAGTTCTAACTGTTGCTTCCTGACCTGTATACAGATTTCTCAAGAGACAGATCAAGTGGTCTGGTATTCCCATCTCTTTCAGAATTTTCCACAGTTTGTTGTGATCCACACAGTCATAGGCTGTGGCATGGTCAGTGAAGTAGATGTTTTTCTGGAAATCTCTTGCTTTTTTGATGACCCAACGGATGTTGGCAATTTGATCTCTGGTTCTTCTGCCTTTTCTAAATCCAGCTTTAACATCTGGAAGTTCACAGATCACGTAATGTTGAAGCCTGGCTTGGAGAATTTTGAGCATTACTTTACTAGGCGTGTGAGATGAGTGCAATTGTGAGGTAGTCTGAGTATTCTTTGGCATTGCCTTTCTTAGGGAATGGAATGAAAACTGACCTTTTCAAGTACTGTAGCCATAGCTGAGATTTCCAAAGTTGCTGGCATATTGAGTGCAGCATTTTCACTGTATCATTTTTTAGGATTTGAAAGAGCTCAACTGGAATTCCATCACCTCCACTAGCTTTGTTCAAAGTAATGCTTCCTAAGCCCCATTTGACTGCACATTCTTTGATGTCTGGCTCTAGGTGAGTGATCACACCATCGTGGTGACTTGGGTCATGAAGATCTTTTTTGTGCAGTTCTTCTGTGTATTCTTGCCACCTCTTCTTAATAGCTTCTGCTTTTTTTAGGTCATTACCATTTCTGGGCTTTATTGTGCCCATCTTTGCATGAAATATTCCCTTGGTATCTCTAATTTTCATGAAGAGATCTCTAGTCTTTCCCATTCTATTGTTTTCCTCTATTTCTTTGCATTGATCACTGAGGAAGACTTTCTTGTCTCTCCATGTTATTCTTTGGAACTCTGCATTCAGATGGTTATATCTCTCCTTTTCTCCTTTGCTTTTCACGTCTCTTCTTTTCACAGCTATTTGTAAGGCTTCCTCAGACAGCCATTTTGCTTTTTTGCATTTCTTTTTCTTGGGGATGGTCTTGATTCCTGTCCCACGTACAATGTCATGAACCTCAGTTCATAGTTCTTCAGGCACTCTGTCTATCAGATCTAGTCCCTTGAATCTATTTGCTACTTCCACTATAAAATCATAGAGATTTGATTTAGGTTATACCTGAATGACTTTGTGGTTTTCACTACTTTCTTAAATTTCACTCTGAGTTTGGCAATAGGAGTTCATGATCTGAGCCACAGTCAGCTCCTGGTCTTGTTTTTATTGACTGTATAGAGCTTCTCCATCTTTGGCTGCAAGGAATATAATCAATCTGATTTTGGTATTGACCATCTGGAGATGTCCATATGTAGAGTGTTCTCTTGTGTTGTGGAAGAGGGTGTTTGCTATGACCAGTGCCTTCTCTTGGCAAAACTCTATTAGGCTTTGCCCTGCTTCATTCCTTACTCCAAGGGCAAATTTGCCTGTTATTCCAGGTATCTCTTGACTTCCTACTTTTCCATTCCAGTCCCCTATAAAGAAAAAGACATCTTTTGGGGATGTTATTTCTAGAAGGTCTTGAAAAGGTCTTCCTAGAACTGTTCAACTTCTGTTTCTTCAGCATTACTGGTTGGGGCATAGAGTTGGATTTCCACGATATTGAATGGTTTGCCTTGGAACCAAATAGAGGTCATTCTGTCATTTTTGAGACTCCATCCAAGTAGTGCATTTCAGATTCTTTTTTGACTATAATGGCTACTCCATTACTTCTAAGGGATTCTTGCCCGCAGAAGTAGATTTAATGGTCATCTGAGTTAAATTCACTTATTCCAATCCATTTTAGTTCGCTGATTCCTAAAATGTCAATGTTCACTCTTGCCATCTCCTTTTTGACCACTGCCAATTTGCCTTGATTCATGGACCTAACATTCCAGGTTCCTATGCCATTTGCTCTTTATAGCTTCAGACTTTGCTTCTATTATCAGTAACATACACAATTGGGTATTGTTTTTGCTTTGTCTTGGTCTCTTTAGTCTTTCTGGAGTTATTTCTCCACTGATCTCCATTAGCATATTGGGCACCTACCGACCTGGGGAATTCATCTTTCAGTGTCCTATCTTTTTGCCTTTTCATACTGTTCATGGGGTTCTCATGGCAATACTACTGAAGTGGTTTGCCATTCCCTTCTCCAGTGGCCCACATTTTGTCAGAACTCTCCACCATGACCCATTGATGTGGGGTGGCCCTACATGGCATGGCTCATAGTTTCATTGAGGTAGACAAGGTTGTGGTCCGTGTGATCAGTTTGGTTAGTTTTCTGTGAAAGTGATTTCAGTCTGTCTGAAGAGGCTTATGGAAGCTTCCTTATGGGAGGGTCTGACTGAGAGGTAAACTGGGTCTTATTCTGATGGGCGGGGCTGTGCTCAGTAAATATTTTAATCCAATTTTCTGTCGATGGGTGGAACTGTATCCTCTCCCTGTTATTTACCCAGCAAGGTGGTAGGTGCTGGAGCAATGGCTGTGTGACTCTGGAGCGTCTTTAAGGCGATACCTCATGTCCAAGGGCAAAGGAGAAGCCCCAGCAAGATGGCAGGAGGGGCAAATTCACATTTAGAATCAAACTCCATTCCCGCCAGAAATGCTCAGAAGGCTCAAACAAACTTTGTCCATACCAGGACCCAGCGACCCCACAGAGACTGACACAGAACTGTGTTTGAGTGTCTCCTGTGGAGGTACGTTCAGCAGTAGACTACAGCAGGGGCAGGGACTCTGGGTACAGCACACTTGGGTATGGAAGAGCCCTCTTGGAGGAGGTTGCCATTAACTCCACCATAGAACGGCCAGAACTCACACAGGACTGGGAAATAGACTCTTGGAGAGCACAAACAGAACCTTGTGTGCACCAGGACCCAGAAGAAAGGAGCAGTGATCCCACAAGAGACTGACACAGATTTGGCCGGGAGTGTCCAAGAGTCACTGGCAGAGGCGTGGGTCGGTGGTGGCAAGCTGCCAGGTTGAGAGTATTGAGTGTAGCAGCACATGCATGGAAACTTTTGAAGGAGGTTGCAATTATCTTTATTCTGAATAGTATTCAATTATATGGATGTATTGCACACCATTTATCCATTCAACTGGTCCAAGACACTTGGGTTGTGTTGATATTTTTGGTAATTCTGACTAGAATTGCTAGAAACATTTTCATACAGCATTTGTCTGAATGTAAGTGTTTGTTACTCAAGGTAAGGCAAATCACCAGGTGCTAGCTTGATGAATCGTGCAAGTTCAGTTCCTCAGTCATGTCCAACTCTTTGGGACCCCATGGACTGCAGCACACCAGGCTTTCCTGTCCATCATCATCTCCTGGCACTTGCTCAAACTCATGTCCATAAAGTCAATGATGCCATCCAACTATCTTATCCTCTGATGTACATTCTCCTCCTGCCTTCAATCTTTCCCAGCATCAGGGTCTTTTCAAAAGAGTCTGTCCTTTACATCAGGTAGCTAAAATATCAGTGCTTCAGCATCAGTATTTCCAATGAATATTCAGGACTGCTCCCTTTTAGAATTGACTGGTCGGATCTCCTTGCAGTCCAAGGGACTCTCAAGAGGCTTCTCCAACACCACATTTCAAAAGAATCAATTCTTTGGCTCTCAGATTTTTTTATATTCCAGCTCTCACATCCATACATGACTACTGGAAAAACCATAGCTTTGACTCGATGGACCTTTGTTGGCAAAGTAATGTCTCTGCTTTTAAATATGTCATCTAAGTTTGTCATAGCTTTTCTACCAAGGAGCTCAGTTCAGTTCAGTTCAGTCACTCAGTCGTGTCCAACTCTTTGAGACCCCATGAATTGCAGCACACCAGGCCTCCCTGTCCATCACCAACTCCCGGAGTTCACTCAAATTCACGTCCATCGAGTCAATGAGGCCATCAAGCCATCTAATCCTCTGACATCCCCTTTTCCTCCTGCTTCCAATCCCTCCCAGAATCAGAGTCTTTTCTAATGAGCCAATTCTTTGCATGAGGTGGTCAAAGTACTGGAGTTTCAGCTTTAGCATCATTCCTTCCAAAGAACACCCAGGGCTGATCTCCTTCAGAATGGACTGGTTGGATCTCCTTGCAGTCCAAGGGACTCTCAAGAGTCTTCTCTAACACCACAGTTCAAAAGCATCAGTTCTTCAGCGCTCAGCCTTCTTCACAGTCCAACTCTCACATCCATACATGACCAGTGGAAAAACCATAGCCTTGACTAGACAGACCTTTGTTGGCAAAGTAGTGTCTCTGCTTTTCAATATGCTGTCTAGGTTGGTCATAACTTTCCTCCCAAGGAGTGTCTTTTAATTTCATGGGTGCAATCACCATCTGCAGTGATTTTGGAGCCCCCCAAAATAAAGGCTGACACTGTTTCCACTGTTTGCCCATCTATTTGCCATGAAGTGATGGGACCAGATGCCATGATCTTAATTTTCTGAATGTTGAGCTTTAAGCCAACTTTTTCACTCTCCTCTTTCACTTTCATCAAGGAGCTAGTGACTTTCAATTTAATGGCTGCAGTCACCATCTACAGTAATTTTAGAGACCAAGAAAATAAACTCTGTCACTGTTTCCATTTTTTCCCCATTTATGTGCCATGAAGTAATGGGACCAGAAGCGTCTGCCTGCAATGTGGGAGACCTGGGTTTGATCCCTGGGTCGGGAAGATCCCCTGGAGAAGGAAATGGCAACCCACTCCAGTATTCCTGCCTGGAGAATCCCATGGACGGAGGAGCTTTGTGGGCTACAGTCCACATGTTGCAAAGAATCGGACATGACTGAACGACTTCACTTTCACTTTCAATGGGACCGGATACCATGATCTTCATTTTTTAAATGCTGAGTTTTAAGCAAACTTTTTCACTGTCCTCTTTCACCTTCATCAAAAGGCTCTTTAGTTTCTCTTCACTTTCTGCCTAAAGTGTGATGACATCTGCATATCCGAGGTTATTGATCTCTCTCCTGGCAATCTTGACTCCAGCTTGTGCTTCATCCAGCCCAGAATTTCACATATAGAAAGTATTAAGTTTATAAGAAATTATTAGGTCTTTCAGTGTCCTCACAGAAATATACAGTGCTGTACACCCTCATCAGTATTATGTATTATTAGATATATTTTACAAAGGCATTTTCATGAGTACGTAGTGGTGTCACAACATGGTTTTAATTAATTTCCTGAATACCTTTTCAGAGGACTGTTTATCATGTTTATATTATTTTCATTACAGAGTCTGAAAGTTTTCATTTATTTGTTAAAAGATGACAAATTTTTATTTTATTATCAAGATCTTCTAGAACTAACACCTTCAAAAGATGTCATTTTCATCATAGAGGACTGGAATGAAAATGTATGAAGTCAAGAGATACCTGGGGTAACAGGCAAGTTTGGCCTTGGAATACAAAATTATACCCACAGGCATTTGAATAGATATAAAGTTATATGTAATACACACAGAATAACTATAAAAAGGATCTCAATGGCCCAGATAACCAAGTTGGTGTCTAGAGCAAGATATCCTGGAGTGTGAAGTAAATTGGGCCTTAGGAAGCATCAATGCAAACCAAGCCAGTGGAGGTGATGGAATTCCAGTTGAGCTATTTCAAATCCTAAAAGATGATCCTGTGAAAGTGCTGCATGCAATACGCCAGCAAATTTGGAAAACTTGGCAGTGACCCCAGGACTTGAAAAGGTCTGTTTTCATTCCAATCTCAAAGAAGGGCAATACCAAAGAATTTTCAAACTACCACACAATTGTACTTATTTCACATACAAGCAAGATCATGCTCAAAATCCTTCAAGCTAGGCTTCAACATTACATGAACTGTGAAATTCCAGATGCACAAGCTGGATATAGAAAAGGCAAAGGAACCAAGATCAAATTCCAAACATCTGTTTTTCTATAGAAAAAGCTAGAGAATCCAGAAAAAAAAAAAAAAAAAAGCAAACTTCTGCTTCATTGACAATGCTAAAGCCTTTGACTGTGTGAATCAAACAAACTGGAAAATTATTAAAGAGATGGGAATACCAGATCACCTTAGCTGCCTCCTAAGAAACCTGCCTTCTTGCAGATCAAGAAGCAAAAGTTAGAATTGGACATGGAGCAATGGACTCATTCCAAATTGGGAAAGGAGTACATTAAGGCTGTATATTGTCACCGTGCTTATTTAACTTATATGCAGTGTACATCATGTGAAATACTAGGCTGGATTTATTACAACCTGGAATTAAGATTGCTGACAGAAATACAAATAACCTCAAATATGCAGATGACACCACCCTTATGGCAGAAAGCAAAGAGGAACTAAACTAAAGAGTGTCTTGAAGGTGAAAGAGGAGAGTGAAAAAACTTGCTTAAAATTCAACATTCAAAAAATGAAGATCATGGAATCCAGTCCTAACACTTCATGGCAAATAGACGGGGAAACAATGGAAACAGTGACAGACTTTATTTTCTTGGGCTCCAAAATCACTGTAGATGGTGACTGCAGCCATGAAATTAAGAGACGCTTTGCTCCTTGGAAAAAAAGCTATCACAAACCTAGGCAGCATATTTAAAAGCAGAGACATCACTTTGCCAACAAAGGTCCATTGAGTCAAAGCTATGGTTTTTCCAATTGTCATGTATGGTTGAGAGAGTTGGAGCATAAAAAAAGCAGAGCACATAAGAATTGATGCTTTTGAACTGTGGTGTTGGAGAAAACTCTTGACTGTCCCTTGGACTACAAGGAGATCAAACCAGCCAATCCTAAAGGAAATTGGACCTGAATATTCATTGGAAATACTGATGCTGAAGCTGATGTGGCCAATATTTTGGCCACCTGATGCAAAGGATTGACTCATTGTAAAAGACCCTGATGCTGGGAAAGACTGAAGGCAGGAGGAGAAGGGGATGACAGAGGATGAGATGGTTGGGTGGCATCACTGGTTCAGTGGCCGTTGGTTTGAGCAAGTTCTGGGAGTTGGTGAAGGACAGGGAACCCTGGTGTGTTACAATCTATGGGGATCACAAAAAGTTGGATGCAACTGAATGACTAAACAATGACAACAATTTGTTTATTTCCTATTGTGAAATGCTGGGAGTTCTTTATATATCACATCCTTTTTCTAGATATGTGACTTGCAAATAATTTTGCTTTTTCTTTTTTATGATGATCAGGGAAAAACAAAATTATTCAGATTCTAAACTTTCATTCTCATTTGCAGTTTTGACTTACTAAATCATAATACCTAGATGTGACACTAAAGAATCTTCACTTAAAACATAAAAAAGTCTTCAGTTGATTCTCAACCTAGCTTAAGATCCTCTGTTCTTGAGTAAGTTCAGCAAGAAATGAACCAAGGGATTTTTTCTAAATAGCGCCTTGGCTATCTAATAGACTGTAACAATAAACTCTGCTGATAATTGAAATATCATTCTTCATATCTCTGAAAAAAATATTAGATACATTGTTTCCACTACACTCTTGATACTAATACACCAAATTCAATGTTTAGTCTGAATTCATTTTCATCTAGCAAACTGCTGCTCTGTTTACATCTCTTATTTTCGTTAAATTCTCAAAATTCATATTACGAGGAAAAGGAAGAAAAAAGAGTGGTTTGATAGGTAGAGAGAGGGTTAGAGGGAAAAGGAGAGTATTGAGTGATGGAAGGAAGAAAAAAGAAAAACGAGGGAAGAAGAATAAAAAATTAAAATATAGTTTATGAGCCTCTTTGATTCTTTATATGTTTGTATGGCACACAGTTGTTATATCATGGCACTGAGAGGCTAAATGGAGAAGGAAATGGCAACCAATTCTAGTATTCTTGCCTGGAGAATCCCAGGGACAGAAGAGCCTGGTGGGCTGCTCTCTATGGAGTAGCACAGAGTCAGACATGAAAGAAGCGACTTTGCATGCATGCACTGGAGAAGGAAATGGCAACACCGCTCCAATATTCTTGCCCGGAGAATCCTAGGGACAGAGGAGCCTGGCAGGCTGCCATCTGTGGGGTCACACACAGTCAGACATGACTAAAGCAACTTAGCAGCAGCAGCAGAAAAAAGGCTAAAATCTGGAGTGGGATAGACATGGAAAACAGTCTGATCCATTTTTTGCTAATTTAACCAGCCTGAATCAGAAGGATAATGAAGTAGCAAAATAATGTGTATAAGGATAAACTGAGCAAAGGAAGAATAAACTTCTTGTATTTATTTATCCCTTCAAAAACAAAAGCAGTTCTATGAAATTGAATTTTCTAGTAGATAATATTCTTCACTATGCATCTGGCACTGTTTAAGTATTATTCACACACTATTCAATTTAGCTTTTATAATTATCTTGTAACCTAGTCTCACTGCATTCAGTTGTAAGGCAGGTAAACTGAGATATCTACAGTAACATCCCAAGATCATATCATTAGTCCTAGAACACTAAGAATTGAAACCAGTTTTCTCTTTACATCCAAGGCAGTGTGCTTAACCATTAACTTTGTTTGCCTCTGTTATGTATATGTTTTGCATTTAGGGTAAACATATACCTATGTTTTAATACTCTGCAATTTTAAGGAAGCCTCCACATTTAATCTGAAAATAAGAAAACTGTGTTCTCTAACAAAAGTAAGTAAAGAATAAGAAAAAAAAAGTGTGAAAAAAAGAAAAAACAGTTTATATGTCAACAGGAACAGATAGATAGACTAACTCAAGGACACATCTAAATTTAAAATTATTTTGATCAGAAATGTAATTGGACAATCATGAGATAATAAAAAAACATAATTATCCTTTTATTGCATGGAACAATGAATAAACACTAAACAAAAGAGAAAAAATTCAGACAAAAACCTTTAACTGTAACTAACGAATATATATATCTGGCTATTTTCAAAACAGATTTCTCAATTCTGAATGAAATTATTTTATTTGCAAGGTATTTAATCTGTATCACAGTGATTGAAAAATAATACTTATGTCTGGCATTGTGCCAGACAGTAATCTGGCTAAATATCTACATTATTATTATCAATATTTAATGGTATACAATGGGATATTTTTAATTTTTGAGTACTTGACAATATAAAAGTATTTTAAAAAGTTGTCTAAACACCTTGAAAGATGTTTTAAAATGTAAATTTTCACATGCAAAAAAGGAAATGTATGTTGACAATGTAGAAAAAAAGAAATATGCTTTCCAAATGTCTGAATTTCTTCATTACTGAATTAAATAGGATTAATTCAACAGATAAAGAGGAAATGAGTAATGTACTAGTTTTTATGTTTATTTATGTTTTTAAGCAGGAATGGGTTACAATTTGTAAGAAGGCAATAGAATCAATTGGTGAGGAAATGGATAAATTTGTCTATTAAAATGTATGTTACTAAATCAATAATTATTCTAAAGTATCTACTAAACTCTTGTTTCAAAAATGAAAGGAAATATTTAAAAATAATGAAGCAGTAAAGGATAGATCTATGTAGATATGAAGAAATAAGAATGAGACCAACACTTAATTTTCTGTGTCATAGAGAAAAAACATGAACTAATAGTGATATTGTCTCATCTGAGAGTCAATTAAAGTCTTGATCCAAAAAAACAGGAATACATATGCATAAATGTATAAGAACAAAAGAATGCCTCGGACTCTGTGGGAGAGGGAGAGGGTGGGATGATATGGGAGAATGGCATTGAAACATGTATAATATCATATAAGAAACGAATCTCCAGTCTAGGTTCGATGCAGGATACAGGATGCTTGGGGCTGGTGCACTGGGATGACCCAGAGCGATGGTATGAGGAGGGAGGTGGGAGGGGGGTTCAGGATTGGGAACACATGTACACCCGTGGTGGATTCATGTTGATGTATGGCAAAACCAGTACAGTATTGTAAAGTAAAATAAAATAAAATCTGAAAAAAAAAGAAAAATGGTATAAATAAATCAAAAGGATAATACTTTAAGAAATAAAACTATCTTAGAAAATATCAAAATTGTATGAATAAACCTGTTTTATTAATTTTACCTAGGAAATGTAAAAATATAACAAAAGTATTTAGTAGTATTTAAGTCTGGCACACAGTTCTAATTAATAATAGTATTATTGATTCTGTGTATATGTTTATGCCAGATGGAGCAATCATACACAGATATATAGCTCATGCTGGGCTATAAGGATTGTGAACAAACACACTTTTGGTGGTATTTATCTGAGTTTCATTAACTTTAAGTAAAAAGTGCTTTAACTCACAAAAACTCCAGCTTCTATGTCTCTCTGTCCCACACATCCCATTGTTTACCCAAAGATAAACAAAATGAATATTATGATAACCATTTAGTAGCCAACAATTGTTTGCAAAGCCAACAACAGGAAACATTTGGTGCCAGAACAATTGCCCTGGTTGGGTGGATTTCCTTTCCAGGCGATTGAGCAGAACATTAGCACTTAGCAGACCAAACAAGAGTAAATAATACTTTCACTCTCTCAAAAGGAGGTGCAGGCCTCTTAAATTCAGTATTGGATTTGTTAATAATTATTGTTATTGGTCCTACAGATTGTAAATTAATGACAAAAGGAATATATCTGAAGTCTGAATTTTTTTTTTTTTTTTTTCATTCCTGAAAAGGCACTTTGAAGATACTGTGGAATCTCAATTAAGACAAAAATTTTTGCATGTCAGGCAGTAGGCTGATTTGCTTTTAGCAGGCTTAGGAATAATGTTGAGTATGCAAGGATAATCAGACAGAAGATATGTAAGTTAATTCAGCCAAGAATATAAATAACCTTAGACATTCTTTTCCTGCAAAAAATCTGCCAGTCCATTTCATTTTATTCTTCATCTGCATGGTGCTTCCTATTTTTCTTTGGTATCAGATGGAACATATTCAAAAGACTTAATTATATGTAATTCTGTCTTTTGCCACTAAATTTTGAGAGCATATACGGCATCTCATTTGCAAGTACCTGTGATAGTACTAACAGCTGCCACCAAAGTTGAAAGAAACCTACATACCATATTTAACCATTATTTTGGCTAATCATAGTAAATTTAAAATATCCCTGTCTTGCAGTAGAGGAAATTGTGGCTCACAGAAGAAATGTAATTCCCATGATTTTGAACTTAAATTTGAATTGCTATTGTAGTTGAAAAGGTTACTCATACCCAAACTGCATAACACTGATATATTTACAGATCACATTAACCAGCACAGTTCTGAGAAAAGAGAACTCCTACATGTTTTAAAGAGCCACGCTTGCTAAAGGTCTCAATTCAGTTCAGTCGCTCAGTCGCGTCTGACTCTTTGTGACCCCATGAATCACAGCACACCACGCCTCCCTGTCCATCACCAACTCCCCGAGTTCACTCAGACTCACATCCATCGAGTCAGTGATGCCATCCAGTCATCTCATCCTCTGTCATTCCCTTCTCCTCCTGCCCACAATCCCTCCCAGCATCAGAGTCTTTTCCAATGAGTCAACCCTTCGCATGAGGTGGCCAAAGTACTGGAGTTTCAGCTTTAGCATTAGTCCTCCCAAAGAAATCCCAGGGCTGATCTCCTTCAGAATGGACTGACTGGATCTCCTTGTAGTCCAAGAGACTCTCAAGAGTCTTCTCCAACACCACAGTTCAAAAGCACCAATTCTTCGGCACTCAGCTTTCTTCACAGTCCAACTCTCACATCCATACATGACTACTGGAAAAACCATAGCCTTGACTAGACAAACCTTTGTTGGCAAAATAATGTCTTTGCTTTTCAATATACTATCTAGGTTGGTCATAACTTTCCTTCCAAGGAGTAAGCGTCTTTTAATTTCTTGGCTGCAATCACCACCTGCAGTGATTTTGGAGCCAAAAAAATAAAGTCTGACACTGTTTCCACTGTTTCCCCATCTATTTCCCATGAAGCGATGGGACCAGATGCCATGATCTTCATTTTCTGAATGTTGAGCTTTAAGCCAACTGTTTCACTCTCCTCTTTCACTTTCATCAGAGGCTTTTTAGTTCCTCTTCACTTTCTGCCATAAGGGTGGTGTCATCTGCATATCTGAGGTTGTTGATATTTCTCCCGGCAATCTTGATTCCAGCTTGTGCTTCTTCCAGCCCAGCGTTTCTCATGATGTACTCTGCATAGAAGTTAAATAAGCAGGGTGACAATATACATCCTTGATGTACTCCTTTTCCTATTTGGAACCAGTCTGTTGTTCCATGTCCAGTTCTAACTGTTGCTTCTTGACCTGCATACGGATTTCTCAAGAGGCAGGTCAGGTGGTCTGGCATTCCCGTCTCTTTCAGAATTTATTTTGACTGGCAGGTGAGTTTTGAAGAGTTGATCTTTTCTGCAAACCTCAGTAAAAAACTCTGAATTGAAGAATGCTTAAATTCATAATTTTATATCAGTCATCACTGCTAAGAATTACTGCCCTTAGAAGAGACAAATAATATGACCCATAAACCATTATTATTTTAAAAAAATATAAACAGCTCATACTACTCAAAAAAAAAAAATTAAGAAACTGGCATTAAATTTGAATAGACATTTTTCCAAAGGAGAAATACAAATGATAAGCAGGTATATGAAAGAATGCTTGGCCTTGCTAATCAGTGAAATTAAAATCATAACCACAGTGAAATGACAAGCCACGTCTTTCAAAATAGCTATTATCAAAAATTAACAAATAACAAATATTGTTGAGGGTATGAAGCAAAAGAAACCCTCTTACACTGTTGGTGAGAATATAAATTCACATAGCCACCATAGAAAACTGTATGAAAATTTCCCAAAATCCCGATAATAAAACTACCATGCTGCTAATGCTGCTGGTAGTTAGGTGTGCAGGGCAAAAACAAACAAACAAACAAGACAACAAATCTAAGTCACGTCAGTTGTGTCCGACTCTGTGTGACCCCATAGATGGCAGCCCAACAGGGTCCTCCATCCCTGGGATTCTCCAGGCAAGAATACTGGAGCGGCCGGCCACTTCCTTCTCCAATGCATGAAAGTGAAAAGTGAAAGTGAAGTTGCTCCATAACACCTAGCAATTCTATTCCTGGGTATACAGCCAAAGAAAATATAAACACTAACTTGAACAGAAACATGCACCCTAAGGTCTGTAGCAGCATTACTTAACAATAGTCAAGATATTAAAGCAAAAAAAATAAATAAATAAATAAAAAGATATTAAAGCAACCTAAGTGTCCATCAACAGATGAATGATTAAAAGAGATGTGATATGTATATACAATGAAGTTATACTCAGTCATAAATAAGAATGAAGTTCTGCCATTTGTAACAACATGGATGGACCTACAGGATATTATGTCTAGTGAAATAAGTCAAGCAGAGAAAAACAAATATGGTATTTTGACACATATGTAGAATCTAATAATTTGAAAAAGGATACACGTATATGTATAACTGAGTCACATTTTTGTATACCAGAAACGTTGTTAATCAAGTATACTCCATGTAAAATAAAAGTTAAAAACATTCCGTACAGCACAGAGAAACGTAAGCATTACTCTGTAATAAATTTAAATGGAGTGGCTACACCCTCCATGGGATTCTCCAGGCAAGAGTACTGGAGTGGGGTGCCATTTCCTTCTCCAGCGAATCTTCCCGACCCAGGGACTCAATCCAGGTCTCCTGCATTCCAGGCAGACACTTTAACCTCTGAGCCACCAGGGAAGCCCTAATGGGGTATAATCTACAAAAATATTGAATTACTCTGTTGTACATCTGAAGCTAATGTTGTAAATAGACTATACTTCAATATATAAAAATAGAAATGGCAATGCATCAACTAAAACATTTTTAAAAAATCTTAGTCATTGCAATTTTATATGCACTGATGCATACTAGTCAAACCTATTCAATAATTTTTTATGTTGTTAGTACAACAAAACAAAACCTGAGCCTATAATAAATACAAGCACTAAAGCAATAAATATTCAAATAAGTGCCACAAGCAGAATTTAAAATCCATGATATGTACCTAATTGGTCAATAAAGTTTATGAATAATACAATTTACATCAGTGGGAAAGTCACTTACTTTAATAAAGATTCACCTTTACTAGAAAATTCAGAAACCAAAAGTTTCTTTTATAGATCAAAAAGAAATTTATATTAAAAATAGTTATTTTTATATAAATAGTAATAAATTTAAAAATCCATTTGTAAGAATAAAACACATTATTTAGGAATAAATTCAACAAAAACATAAGATATCTATACTAAAACCCACTCAATATTGTGAAAAAATTAAAGAACTAAACAAAGAGAGAAATACACCAATTTCATAGATAAGAAAATTAATATTAATTTGACAATTCTACCCAATTTGATTGAAAGATCTAATGTAATTCCAATCATAACTTTAATGGAATTTTTTAGAAATTGATATGTTAATTCTAAAATTTATATGGAAATTAAAAAGACCTAAAATAGACAAAACAGTATTTTAAACAACAAAAAAATAAGTTGAAGGACATATATGGTGAATCGCTTTTGTGATAGCAGTGTTCTGGAGTCTCCTCAGAAAAGGGTATTGTGAACGTATGGGTTAGGTTGCAGGGCAAAACAAACAAACAAACAAGACAACAAATCTCAGAAGTGAACATAAAACATAACTGTTTTAAGATTCTAAAAGAAAATGTAGGAGAATTTCATCATGATTTATGTAAACATAAAAGGAAAAAGTGACAAATCTGACTTGTAAGATAAACTACCCTCCCTAAGACTAGTCTAATTTAACACTGAAATTACTACATTCCAGGAAACTATTTAATCCTACCCATGTCTGCCCAGCAGACAAGATTAAAAATTGGAAAATAAACTCACAAGATGACTTGAACCTAGAATATTAAACAAATTTCATAAATTAATAATAAGAACTGAAAAAATTAAATTAAACATGGACAATATACTTGCATGTTCCTTAGGAATGAATAAATGCTCAAGGCCTTAGTTATCAGGGACAGAGGACACCCTTGATTCTTGGCAGTGAAACAGATATGTAAGTTAATATAAATGTATTCATTGTAGGTTACCATTTCCTTCTCCGGGGGATCTTCCTGACCAGAGATTGAACCCAGGTCTTCTACATTGCAGGTGGATTCTTTACTGTCTGAGCTACTGGGGAAGCCAATTAACTGTATGTTTTAAATCTCTGCATTTCACAGCATTTTAATTTTATCTAATAAGAAATATTATATGTACTATTTTATTCACTTAATCCAGTTGACCTTTTTAGTACTTAATATTGACAATAAAAATAAATTATTCTAGTTAGACCATAACTCTAACAATAATCAAGTAAGCATGATATTCAGTTCAGTTCAGTTGCTCAGTCTGTCCGACACTTTGTGACCCCATCAATCACAGCACGCCAGGCCTCCCTGTAGCCATCACCAACTCCTGGAGTTCACTCAGACACACATCCATCAAGTCTGTGATGCCATTCAGACATCTCATTCTCGGTCGTCCCCTTATCCTTCTGCCCCCAATCCCTCCCAGCATCAGAGTCTTTTCCAATGAGTCAACTCTTCACATGAGGTGTCCAAAGTGCTGGAGCTTCAGCTTTAGCATCATTCCTTCCAAAGAAATCCCAGGGTTGATCTCCTTCAGAATGGACTGGGTGGATCTCCTTGCAGTCCAAGGGACTGTCAAGAGTCCTCTCCAACACCACAGTTCAAAAGCATCAATTCTTTGGTGCTCAGCTTTCTTCACAGTCCAACTCTCACATCCGTATATGACCACAGGAAAAACCATAGCCTTGACTAGATGGACCTTAGTGGGCAAAGTAATTTCTCTGCTTTTGAATATACTATCTAGGTTGGTCATAACTTTTCTTCCCAGGAGTAAGTGTCTTTTAATTTCATGGCTGCACTCACCATCTGCAGTGATTTTGGAGCCCCCAAAAATAAAAAGTCTGACACTGTTTCCACTGTTTGCCCATCTATTTGCCATGAAGTGATGGGACCGGATGCCATGATCTTCGTTTTCTGAATGTTGAACTTTAAGTCAACTTTTTCACTCTCCTCTTTCACTTTCATCAAGAGGCTTTTTAGTTCCTCTTCACTTTCTGCCATAAGGGTGGTGTCATCTGCATGTCTGAGGTTCTTGATATTTCTCCCAGCAATCTTGATTCCAGCTTGTGTTTCTTCCAATCCAGCATTTCTCATGATGTACTCTGCATAGAAGTTAAATAGGCAGGGTGACAATATACAGCCTTGACGTACTCCTTCCCAACTTGGAACCAGTCTGTTGTTCCATGTCCAGTTCTAACTGTTGCTTCCTGACCTGCATACAGATTTCTCAAGAGGCAGGTTAGGTGGTCTGGTATTCCCATCTCTCTCAGAATTTTCCACAGTTTATTGTGATCCACACAGGCATTGGCATAGTCAATAAAGTAGAAATAGATGCTTTTCTGGATTTCTCTTGCTTTTTCCATGAACCAGCAGATGTTGGCAATTTGATCTCTGGTTCCTCTGCCTTTTCTAAAACCAGCTTGAACATCAGGGAGTTCACGGTTCACTTATTGCTGAAGCCTGGCTTCGAGAATTTTGAGTCTTACTTTACTAGCATGTGAGATGAGTGCAATTGTGTGGTAAAATGAGCATTCTTTGGCATTGCCATTCTTTGGAATTGGAATGAAAACTGACCTTTTCCAGTCCTGTGGCCACTGCTGAGTTTTCCAAACTTGCTGGCATACTGAGTGCAGCACTTTCACAGCATCATCTTTCAGGATTTGAAACAGCTCACCTGGAATTCCTTCACCTCCACTAGCTTTGTTCATAGTGATGCTTTCTAAAGCCCACTTGACTTCACATTCCAAGATGTCTGGCTCTAGATTAGTGATCACATCATCTTGATTATCTGGGTCGTGAAGATCTTTATTGTACAGTTCTTCCGTGTATTCTTGCCACCTCTTCTTAATATCTTCTGCTTCTGTTAGGTCCAGATCATTTCTGTTCCTTTATTGAGCCCATCTTTGCATGAAATGGTCCCTTGGTATCTCTAATTTTCTTGAAGAGATCTCTAGTCTTTCCCATTCTGCTGCTTTCCTCTGTTTCTTTGCACTGATCACTGAAGAAGGCTTTCTTATCTCTTCTTGCTATTTTTGGAACTCTGCATTCAGATGCTTATATCTTTCCTTTTCTCCTTGGCTTTTCACCTCTCTTCTTTTCACAGCTATTTGTAAGGCCTCCCCAGACAGCCATTTTACTTTTTTGCATTTCTTTTCCATGGGGATGGTCTTGATCCCTGTCTCCTGTACAATTCATTCCATAGTTCATCAGGCACTCTATCTATCAGATCTAGGCCCTTAAATCTATTTCTCACTTCCACTGTATAATCGTAAGGGATTTGATTGAGGTCATACCTGAATGGTCTAGCAGTTTTCCCTACTTTCTTCAATTTAAGTCTGAATTTGGCAATAAGGAGTTCATGATCTGAGCCACAGTCAGCTCCTGGTCTTGTTTTTGTTGACTGTATAGAGCTTCTCCATCTTTGGCTGCAAAGAATATAATCAATCTGATTTCGGTGTTGACCATCTGGTGATGTCCATGTGTAAAGTCTCCTCTTGTGTTGTTGGAAGAGGGTGTTTGCTATGACCAGTGAATTTTCTTGGGAAAACTCTGTTAGTCTTTGCCCTGCTTCATTCCGTACTCCAAGGCCAAATTTGCCTGTTACTCCAGGTGTTTCTTGACTTCCTACTTTTGCATTCCAGTCCCCTATAATGAGGAGGACATCTTTTTTGGGTGTTAGATCTAAAAGATCTTGTAGGTCTTCATAAAACCATTCAACTTCAGTTTCTTCGGCATTACTGGTTGGGGCATAGACTTGGATAACTGTGATATTGAATGATATATTATCAAAGAACATAAGTCTTTCTTACCTCAAGTTGAATGTATTTCAAACTGAAGAAAGAGTAAGTGGAAATCAAAACACATCCCTTAATCTTTAGCATTTCTGTGGCATATTTTTGTAACAATGCTAGTTTGAAGAGTTTTTGCTTATCTTTATTTACCAGAAAATTATTAAACTTGCCAAAAGTTGCAGGAACTCAGTCTGACATTTCAAAAAGCATCCTTTATGAATTTACTTTTATAATATTAATTTGTTAATTTGTGCTAGGTTTAAGTAAATATTTTCATTAATTATGAACATTTCTTCCAAACCTCATTTCCAATGTATTGAAAGCATCTGATTCTCCCTTCAAAGTATTGTTCAAGCAGAAGTTTCATAATAGAAAATTAGAGAACAAATCTGAATAAAATTCTACCAGTACCAGTACAGAATACTGTACTTACTCCTGGGAAGGAAAGTTATGACCAACCTAGACAGCATATTTAAAAGCAGAGACATCACTCTGTCAACAAAGGTCTGTCTCATGTATGGATGTGAGAGTTGGACTATAAAGAAAGCTGAGCACTGAAGAACTGATGCTTTTGAACTGTTGTGTTGAAGAAGACTCTTGAGAGTCCCCTGTACTTCAAGGAGATCCAACCAGTCCATCCTAAAGGAGATCAGTCCTGGGTGTTCATTGGAAGAACTGATGTTGAAGCTGAAACTCCAATACTTTGGCCACCTGATGCAAAGAGCTGACTCATTTGAAAAGACTCTGATGCTGGGAAAGATTGAGGGCAGGAGGAGAAGGGGATGACAGAGGATGAGATGGTTGGATGGCATCACCGACTCATGTACACGGGTTTGGGTGGACTCTGGGAGTTGGTGATGGACAGGGAGGCCTGGTGTGCTGTGGTTCATGGGGTCGCAAAGAGTCGGACATGACTGAGTGACTGAATTGAACTAAGTACAGAACACTAGAAAGATAAGCTTAAACTTGTGATAATCTATGAGCAACATCCCCAACTTCGTATCTTTATATGTGACTATTTATTAGATGTATATATAGCAAATAAATTCAATTATATTTTAATATTTTATAATTAAAGTATAATAGGCAAACACATAGAAAGCATAATGACTCAATATTATGGCAAACTGTCTCAGTTTAATACTGTTACATCATTCAAATAAATCCTACAAATAGTAAAATTCTAAGACAAATATCTGTTTAAAATAATGGAACCAATTCACATTTCTGCTTTTGTTTGTCAATATCTGTTTGACTTTATGCATTTTAGTTTTAGTGACTTTTTCAGTGAATTCTATAGTCTGAAGCACATGAAACTGAATTCTAACACTTCTTTTAAATGTAGAGTACACATTTCAGTGGTATGATTCAGTCAACCTGAAAGTCATATATTTCTTGATTTGTGTATTTGTCTGAAAGTAATTAGATGACCTCATATATTTTCCTCTAAACAGAATGTAGCTTCCTAATCTCAGTCAGCAAATTAAGTAACTGTTTAGAGCTATTTATACTGACTTCTATTTTTTATAAGAGTTGATGCAAAGACAACACCATTTCTGAGTCAGGATAAATCTACATATCAAATATTCTTGTTTCCTATTATTTAGCCATCAGTTATACAGGATTAGACTTACCTGGTGGCTCAGATGGTAAAGCATCTACCTACAATGTGGGAGACCTGGGTTCAATCCCTGGGTTGGCAAGATCTCCTGGAGAAGGAAATGGCAACCCACTCCAGTAGTCTTGCCTGGAAAATCCCATGGACAGAGAAACCTGGTAGGCTACAGTCCATGGGGTTGCAAAGAGTTGGACATGACTGAGGAGCGACTTCACTTTGACTTTATACAGGATTATGCAACCAAGATGTGAATCAAGTGTAATCCCAAAGCTAGTGGCTTAGGTTTCCATTACAAGTCAAAGAGTCTGAAGGACCTGTATGACACCATTAGTAAGACTGACATATGTGTTGTGGGAGTGTCCAAAGAAAAAGAGGGAAAAGGATGATAGAATACTTGAAAAAAAATGGCTAAAAATTTCCCAAGTTTGATAAAATACATAAATATAAATATCCAAGAAGTTTAATCAACAAAATGAACTAAGAGACCCACACTGAAACATTCTCAAACTTTCAAAAGTCAAGGGAAAAGAGAGTCTTGAGAGCATCAAGATAAATGTAATCACACAGAAGACATCGTTAATAATATCACCATAAGATTTCTTTCTCATCAGAAAGTTTAGAGGCCAGAAGGCAGTGAGCAAGTAGTTTCAAAGGTCCAAAAGTAAACAAAAACAAACAAACAAACAAAAAATTATCAAAGAAACCTCTTTCTAGCAAAAGTGTCCTCCCAAAGTGAGGGAGATATTAAAACATTCCCAGATAAACAGAGCATAGGTAAGAATTACACAGTAAGAATTATCTAAGGGAGTCCTCCAGGTTGAAATAAAAGGCCACAAGATAGTAATTCAAAGTCACATGAAGAAACAAATATTTCTATGAAAGTGAATATTATGGGCAAATACAAATGCTATGTTAATAGTTTCTAACTCTACATTTTGCTTTCTACATGATTTAAAAGATTAACATTTAAAAGTAGTATTAATCTGCTGTTAAGTTGCTTCAGTCGTGTCCGACTCTGTGCAACCCCACAGATGGCAGCTGACCAGGCTCCCCCGTCCCTGGGATTCTTCAGGCAAGAACACTGGAGTGGGTTGCCATTTCCTTCTCCAATGCATGAAAGTGAAAAGTGAAAGCGAAGTCGCTCAGTCGTGTCCGACTCTTATCGACCCCAAGGACTGCAGCCTACCAGGCTCCTCCACCCATGGGATTTTCCAGGCAAGAGTACTGGAGTGGGGTGCCACTGCCTTCTCCAAGTATTAGTCTAAAACCTAATATTTTTGTCGCACTGATTTTTAACTCCACAATGTGTTTTCTACATAATTTCAGAGACTAGAAAGAATTCTTCAGCCGTGTTTTGGAGCATAAAGTATATACAATGTAGTTTTGTGATATCACCACTAAAACCTACTGATAGACCTGTAAAAGAACAGAGATTTTTATATTGATGAAGTTAAGCTGGTATATGAAAGTGAAAATGAAATTCGTTCAGTAGTGTCCGACTCTTTGCGACCCAGTGGACTATATGCTCCACTGAATTCTCCAGGTCAGAATACTGGAGTGGGTAGCTGTTCCCTTCTCCAGGGATCTCCCAACCCAGGGATCAAATCCAAGTCTCCTGCATTGCAGGAGGATTCTTTACCAGCTGAGCCACAAGGGAAGCCCAATTATAAGCTGGTATAAATTCACATTATAACCATTGATTATTGAATGTAATCTCCATTGTAACCATAACAAATAGAGCTATATAGTTTATGAAAAAAGGAAATCAGAAAGAAATTTCAATATTCTACTACAAAAATCAAATACAAAAGAATGCATTAATTCAGAAAATGAGACAAAGCAAACTATAAAAATAAAGAACAAAGAGAAAAACAACAGGAGTCACTTCTTGTTAGTGATTGTGTTAAATGTAAATATATTTAACTCTCCAATCAAAATAAAGGGACAGGGCAAATGGGGGGAAAATGATATAATAAAACTATATGCTGTCTGCCAAACACTCAAATTGGGTCCAGACACAAACAGGTCAAAAGTGAAAGAATAGAGGTATTCCACACCAATAATAACAAAAAAAGAACAGAGGCAGCTATACTAATATCAGTCAAAAGAGACTTTAAAAAGGTTATCAGATTTGAGTAAGCTCCAGGAGCTGGTGATGGACAAGGAAGCCTGGCATGCTGGAGCCCATGGGGTCACAAAGAGTTGGACATGACTGACTGACTGAACTGAATTGAACTTAGTGTGTAGGGGGGAGCAAATAGGGATTCTACAGGAAATAAATGAGATTTTAAGGGAATAAATGGGGTGGGGAAAAAAAGGTTATCAGAGGCAAAGAATTAAATTACCTCTTAATAGAAGGCTCAATAAAGCAAGAAGAATATAACAATTATAAACATTTACTACCTAATAACAGACCATTAAAACATATGAAGCAAAAATTAACAGAATTGAAGAGTGAAATAGTTCTATAGTAACAGTTGTAAACTTTATTAGTCCACTTTCAGTAATGGATAGAACCAGATAAAAGATAAATAAAGAAATACAGGACTAGAATAATGTGATAAACCAACTAAATTTAACAGTCATATACAGAACACTGTAAACCAAAACAAAATCCAAATTTCTAAAGTGCACATAGAATATTTTCCAGGTTATATCATACGTTAGGCCAAAAATGGTCTCAATTGAGTAAAAAGATAAACACAAAAAATATCAAGTAAATTCACAATATGGATGAAGCTTGAGGACAATATGCTAAATGAAATAAGCTAGTCACAAAAATTATAACACTTTATGGTTCCACTTACAGGAGGTATGTAGAATAATCAAAATCATAGAAACAGAAAATAGAATGGTGGCTAACAGGGCCTGTGGAGAAGGGAGAAAGGGAGAAAAGGAAGTTTAATGCGTATAAAGTTGTAGTTATACAAGATGAAGAGTTCTGGAGATGGCTAATGATAGCATGATAATAGTAACATATTATGGATGTATTTGCACCACTGAACTGTACACTTAATGGTTAAGAGAGTCTACTTCATGCTTATATATTTTACCACATAAGATTTGAGAAAAACTCAATTATAACAATGAAACAATGAAAACTAGAGTTGTCTTCATCTTTGGTTTGACTATCATGTGGAATCCATTTTAAATGGGAAAAATTGAGTTATTTTTCACTTACTGCATGGTGAGTTTTCAGTAGTAAGTGTGGATGAATGAAGATGATACAGATTCTAATTACCTATTCATTGCTATACAGCTCATGTCTAATGAGCTTCATAAACTCTGTGAGAATTGGTACAGTATAGGAATTGAGAGTGTAGTCACTATAATCTATATAATCTTACTCTGAATCCCATTCCCAATTTACTGAATGAGGTTAAACAAGTTAGTTAATTTACAGGTTGTTATTTTACCTCAGATATAAAATGAGGAGAAATCAGCACAACGTGGAAGACAGACAGAGATCCTAAAATGTATTCATAAAAATAGTGAGAATTTTCTTAGGTTTTATCACATCAAATTCCACATGCATGATGACAGAATTTAAGAAATGACTTTTGTATCAATTTCAGAAAAAGATTGTTCATTTTTCAAGAATTGATTCAATAAGGTATTACCTATTGAACTCTGAAAAGGTAACACAAACTTCAGACATTCTTCCCTCCCTTGTCTACTCCCTTGACTCATAAATCGCGTGCTTTGATGCCCTCCCAACAGATCCTGACACTATCTCCACAATCCTATATGCTATATTTTCCCTCTTACCCCACATACTGTATGTATTGATATACGTACATATATATGTATATAGCAAAATTAATATCTAATACAATGTCATATATAAACATAGAATTTATAAATATTCATATATAACATTTATATAATACATGAAATATTTACACATAATAAGTTTTTGAAAATATAAACGTATCTTTATGACTCACGATATCAGAATGGGCAAATGTTTCTTAAAACACACAAATGCTAACGAACAAAAGGAAGATTGATTAATAATTTTACTCTATAATTAAAACACCACTAAACAGTGAAAAGATGAGCCACAGGATGGGAAAAGATACTTGAAGCATCCAGAAAGTATATGCAACAACAAAAGTAGAAGGATAACCCAACAGAAAAATAGGGAAATTTGGAACGAGCACTTTAAAAAAGGATATCTAAATGGCCAATAAACATATATAATGGTGCTCAACTTGATTAATCATCACAGCAGTGTAAATTAGAATCATAATAGGTTATCTCTACGTGCTCACCTCAAAGGCTAAAGAAAGGAAGCAAGAATATTTGATGACTAGATCTGGTACAATCAAGCGTGGTAAATTCTGGCAGTTTGCTAATACAGAAGCTCCCCCTTATATGTGGCGGGATGTGTTCCAAGACCTCCAGTGGACGCTGCAACTGTTGATAGTACCTAGCTCTATATATGTTTTTTTTCCCTATACATACTTATAAGTTTTAATTTTGAATTAGACACAGTGAGAGATTACCTATAATAAAATGGAATAATTATAACAATATACTATAATGCAAGTTATAAGAATGTGGTCTCTCACCTTAATCAATCTCAACTACTGCCATAAATGTGGGAGTAGTTTCTTCATTGGCAGACTCCTCAGTAATTTTTATATTTTTCAGTCCAAACTTATTCCTGAATTTGTGTAACCATCCCTGACTGGCAGTAAATGGCTTGGTGTCAGATTTTCAGGGGGCCATTTGTTGAAGTCTTTGTGCAGGCTAAGTGCTTTATGGCACAAGTTGCTACCAATTCAGAACACATTTTCTGTTCATGTATTCCACCCACAATTTTAATGTCTTTTTCATCTTAACTGAGCACTTAGAATGCACTGTAGCTGTAACTTTGCAGGCTGTATAAGCGTGAGGTATGACAGCAAAATAGCATGAATTTCTTTCCTCCTTCATAATATCATAGATAGAAAATCTGTTTTTACTGTAAATCTTAGCAACCTCAGTGTATGATTTTGTTTTCTTTCCTTATTAAGTCAGGCACTTTTCCATTTTCACTTAAAGGAAGAATTTTATGGCTACTTTTTGCCATATCTGAATAACCAGCATTATAACTCTCACACTTTGGGGTCATTATTAAGCAGAATAAGGAGTATTTGCACATGAACACTGTGATACTGCAACCAATTATCAATCTGACAGTGATGAAGGGTGGTAAGTGACTAAGGAGTGTTAGTGAGTGTGTACAGCCTGGATAAGTGGACAATGGGATGATTCATGTCCCTAGAGGAAAGGGCAGGAAGGTGTAAGATTATACCACTACACGGAAGTTAGCAGTTCAAAATATATGAGTTGCTTATTTCTACAATTTTCCTTTTAATATTTCCAGACCACGGTTGACCACAGGTAACTAAAACCACAGAAGATGAAACCCTGGATAATAAAGAATATACATTGTACTGAACACATATGCTCTTTATGAACCACAATTCCATCCTACTATATAAAATATACAAATGCATAGATAAAGTCATGAGAAGACATCAGTAAGGATGTTCTTTTCAAAATATCTCAAACTAGAAACAACCAAAATAAGTACTCAGAGTGGATGGATGAATATATTGTGGAACTCATAGAAGTTAGCTCATAGAACTCATAGAAGATAACACTATATAGTGATAAAAAGAATGAGGTATAAAAAAACATGAATGCATTCTAAAAATCATGTTGAGTGAAATAAACCATTCACAAAATAGGACACATTGTATGATTCCATTAACATAAATTTCAAAAAAACCCAGTTATTCTAGACTGCTGGAAAGTAGAATAGTGGTCACCCTTGGTGTGGTAAAATGATCTAAGACTAAATATGACCTGAGGGTGCCCTTGGATAATGTTCTGTTTCTTTTATCTGCTGCTGGTAACAGATGTTTACTTTATAAAATTTAATTGGCATACCTTATTAATTCTGTTTTAAAAAGTGACAGAAGAATAAATAATCAAACATTCATTTTCTCTAGAATTTCATAAAAATTCATAGTCTATAATATTCCTGTTCTAAGTAAAAAGTTCATAAATTGGCTAAGCCTCTTCTTATACCATTTTTTCATTATATACAATCTTAAATTGTTTCTGTGCTATAATTTAGCCAAAAAATTCAGATTAAGCTAAAAAAAGGGATATTTGATAGTTGCCAACCACAGAAAATAGTTTCAAATATATAGGCAATAATGTATCTGTAAGTGAAGTGATATAACAGATAAAAAATACATGAAATATGTGCAATTCATTATAATACCATTTTTCAAACTATTGAATATGAAGAGCATTTTTATTTTTTGAACCATGAAGCCTTCATATTGGTCCAACAGGAGTAGAAGAAATTACACTATCCCAGATATACAGCATTATACCAAATGCATACATCTTTTTCTTATTCTTAAAATGAACACATAAGGCCATGGAATATAATTCACTTTTAATATGGGAGTGACCTTCATCATTCATATATTACATTCACCATGGACCTCTTCTAGTCTGGCTCTGAAAGTAAATCTCTGTTTTTAGATGAGAAATTAAGTTAGAAACAACAGTGGCACAGCAAGAGCTGTGTCCTGTGTCTGATTAACTCTGCACACCTTAATAGAAGTTAGATGGTCATATTGGCTATAGCTATTAAAGAGTGTTGTCCATTTTTCCACTGGACATATTTCTTTGTATTATGGAGAGATAGACTCTTGACATAATAAGAATAAACTACATTGCCTGATATTCTAACCCATTCAATTTAGCAATTCTCTTTAAAATAATTGTTTTCAATACATCTAAATATCTAGAGGCCTGAGAAATTCCTCAGATTACATTTTCATTTAGTGGAATTTCTTTCATGTATTAATTCACTGAAGAAATATTTATCAACCACCTAAAATGTACCAGGTACAATACTAGGTTCTGCGAATACAAAAGTGGATAGGATACTATACCTCAGTAATAGGATGGAAAACCATGCCAATTATTAGGGAGAATTATTTTGGTCTCCTCTGTGCATGATCTAGGTAAACTTGAATGGAGAAAATGATGCCTGAACTGATTCAAATATATTTTCATCTAGTTTCCCTCAATAGGAATATCTTGTATAAATATACACAATATCACAACCAGAAAACTAACAGATATAATCCATTGACCATATTCAAAATTCAGTTTTGCATGCTTTTTGTGAAAATTTGTGTGTGTGTGTGTTCAGGTCTGTGCAATTTTCCCACACATATAAGTTCATGTGATCATTACAACAGTTAAGACATAAAAGAATTTCATCACAGGGACTCCTCACAATACCCTTTTATAGGCACAGTTATTTCTATGCTCCAACTCCTCCTCCTCCTAATATCTGGAAACCACTATTTGCCATCTGTTCTCTTTCATTTTGTCATTTCAAAATTTGTATGTAAACGGAATTGAATGCCATGTAATTATTTCTGATAGGTTTTCTTTTCACACAAGCATAATTCTCGGGAGATCTTTCTTATATGTATCAGTGTATCAGAAACTTATTTCTTTTCATTACTGAGTAGTATTTCATAGCATGGATGTACCACAATTTGTTTAACTGTTCACCCATTGAAAAATATGTGGGTTATTTCCATTTTTTAATGTTACAAATAAAGTTGCTATAAACATTTATGTACAGATATCTGTGTGCATTAAAATTTTCATTTTCTGGTATAAATGTCCAAGAATGCAATTGTTGAATTACGTGGTACATGCATGTATTGTTTCATTAGAAATTGAAAGATACTTTTCAAGAGTTACTGTGCCATTTTATATTTCTATTAGCAAGTATGTGTTCCAATTTCTATTATCCTCAACACTCTTGGTGTTATCATTATACATTTTTTCTCATTTAGGCATGTTGAAGGCATGTTGAAGGTATGTTGAAGTCAGATCAAGTTTCTCCCTTGCTGTGATTGTGTATATCTAACATCCAATAACAGCCAATCTTCATCTCTTGTAACAGATGTGTTTAAACCATTTATATTTAATGATATTTTTGACATGTTTTGATTTGAGTTCTTCATTTCTGGAAGTCCATTTTTACCTGTGGCATCATTTTCTTTCTGTCTGAGGACTGTCTTTTAGTATTTATTTAGAGCAGTTCTGCTGACAACAGATTCTTTTAGTTTGCTTTCATCTGAAGATGTATTTAATTTACTTTCATTTCAGAAGGATATCTTGATTAGAAAAGGAATTATAAACTATTAGCCTCTGAAAAATGCCTTCTGGTTTCCAACTAGAGTCATCTGAATCATTATTCTCCCATGTATAATATATTATTTTTCTCTGAATGCTTAGAAGATTTTTAATCCCTTATCTTTGGCGTTTTGCAGTTTTATTCTGATGGACTAGACATAGTTTCTTTAAAACTAACTTGTTTGAGGCACTTGATTACATAAGTTTGCATATTCTCTTCCTAATTTAGAAAGTTTTCACTATTAGATATTCTTTTTGTCTGAGCCATTTTTTTTTAATCTTTCTCCCAAAACAAAGGAAATAAAAGCAAAACTAAATGAGACCTAATTAAACTTAAAAGATTATGCACAGCAAATGAAATCATTATCAAAAAGACAATGGACTGAATGAGAGAAAATATTTGCAAATGTGACCCATAACAGGTTAATATACAAAATATGTCAACAGCTCTTACAACTCAATGCCAAAAAAACAAAAACAAAAACAAAACTTAATTAGAAAATGGACCAAGGACCTGAATAGACATTTTTCCAAAGACATACAGATGACCAATAAGCACATAAAAAGATGCTTAACATTGTTAATCATCAGAAAAATGCAAATTAAAACCCCAATATCACCTCATACCTGTCATAATGGTTATCATCAAAAAGACAAATAACAAGTGTTGCTGAGGATGTGGAGCAAACAGAACCCTTAAACACTGTTGGTTCAAGTGTAAATTGGTGCAGCTACTGTAGGAAAGAATATGGAGATTCTTCAAAAACACTAAAAATAGAATACTATATGATCCAGTAATCCACTCTTGGAAAATATGAGAAAAAAGCAAGAACACTAATTCAAACGGATAAATGCATCCCAATGTTTATAGCAGTATTATTTACAATAGCAAAATTTGAAAATAAATTATGTGTTCATCAACAAGTGAATGGATAAAGGAGTGATATATATACATACCATATATATCCATATGTATCAATACACACACATGGATTACTACTATTCAGTCACAAGAGAGAAATTTTACCACTTCCAACAACATGGATGGACCTGGAGGTTATTATGCCTAGTGATATGTCACATAGGAAATGGCAAAAACTGTATGTTATCACATATATAGGAATATGAAAAATAAAACAAATGAACGTACATTACAAAGCAGAAACAGACTTACAGGTATGGAGAACAAACTAATGGTTACCAGTGGGAAGAGGGAAAGGGAGAGAGAGACAAGACATGAGCTCAAGAGGTATAAACTATTATGTACAAAATGATTAAGCTACAATGATCTACTGTATAATACAGGGAATATACCAATTATCATATAATAACTTTATTGGCCATTCTAGACAGTAATTGTTATTTGATATAATGCAAAATACATTAGAAATCATACCCTAAAGCAACAAATAAGAGAATATAAAACACTTCTGCTCTTTCACTGAATAGACATAATTTTTGTCAATAATGCTATGTAATCAACAATGGAAAGGAATACACTTTGAGAGGTCAAGGCATATCATTTTAAGTTTTTAAAAAATTAACTTCCATAGCAATATCCTAGCATTTATATGTATGTGCATCCACATAAGCCGCACAACACACAGTCCCTCAAGTAGGTAGATGTGCAAATTATATATGACCACATTTAAGAAATTCTGTTCTGGATTTCCTTAGAAGCCACTTTCAGTAGCTCTGAACATCAAGGAATCACTGAAAATCTGGCTAATCATAAAATATGTTTGCTTTTAGTAGTGATTGCTCTACCTGCAGAATAGAAAAATCTTAGAATCACTCAGAAATGTCTATGTGTGTAGAGCATACAGTCTGAATTCTAAAAGATATTTGCCATTATTTATAATTTGTGGAATGGATAGCTAATAATATCTATAAACTTGATAGTCTTAAAAATAATATTATAGTCTACACTGTATGATGACAATGAGTATTGGCTGAAAGCCCTGTAAGGGTAATTTCTATTGCTATGAATAGCTCCCAAGAAAATGTCACTATTTCACATCTGAATCAGCTATAATTCCCACTGAATGCTTTCCTGAAACCATGATAATGTATTATTTATACGCAGGCAACTACAGGTGTCTTAAGTAGAATATGTGTTGAGATCATTAACTGAGAAAGCAGACAGATGTATTTATCCTTGGTACTTTATAAAAGCACAAGTTATTACTTATGGTACAGGTTGAATAGGTCCAAATTTCATCTTTGAGAGAAAAAAAAAAAGCAAAACCACAGCAGGAACCTCAGAACCATGCCAGTGGTCAGAAGCCCGATCCCTTTCTGATTCCCAGTGTCATCTTCTATTCATATATCTCATAGTGCCAGATATTTTCGTATCCACTGTGCTGTTCGATAAGAATTATTGATGTAACTTTATCTACTAAATCAAGTTTAGAATATTGACACAGAGGCTTCTCCCTGACTGCATACTCCCCAATAGGAAATCCAGCATTTCAGCTATCACACAAAGTTGTTCATTATTCTAAATAAATTGTTCTCTACTCACTTTGTAAAAGTAATTTCACCGTTATCAAGCACCTGACCCTCTAAACTAACTGATTCAAATAAAACTGAAAGATGTTCTGAATCTCTGTATGTAGGGGTCACTTAACAAATGGCAATAGATAAATACATATTGAATACAATGGACAAGACTAAATGATATTAATAAGTACAATGGGGATAAAAGTACATTTGATGATGCTGGCAAAAAAAAAGCATTTCTCTAAGCATGACAATAATACATATTAAATAGTGTTCCACTATGCACTAATTGGAGAAGGCAATGGCACCCCACTCCAGTACTCTTGCCTGGAAAATCCCATGGGTGGAGGAGCCTGGTAGGCTGCAGTCCATGGGGTCGCTGAGTCGGACACGACTGAGCAACTTCACTTTCACTTTTCACTTTCATGCACTGGAGAAGGAAATGGCAACCCACTCCAGTGTTCTTGTCTGGAGAATCCCAGAGATGGGGAGCCTGGTGGGCTGCCGTCTCTGGGGTCTCACAGAGTCGGACACGACTGAAGCGACTTAGTAGCAGCATGAACTAATACTAAATAACCTAAAATGAACCAGATGATGCATAAACTATAAACATAAAATATATGAGAAATGTGCTATAATGTATAGCATTTTAAAGAGTAAATTAATTCTAAAGCTTTCCGTTTTGATTCCTACAAATTTAAAAGTGAGCAGGCACTTTACAAAGACTTCTTCCAGAGCAGTGGGAAATCGTATCATCCGATCTCTCACTTTACTGATTCAACAGTTATACCTCATTATCTAGGGTGACATATGTTTGATCATCCAAATGTGTACAATTTTGAGGGAAGGGACATCAATAATTACATAAGGATAAGAGGTATAAATAGGGACTGTTCCTGGACTGAGACTTGTGATTATCCCAACGGATCAGATTTATCTTTGGATAACAAGCAAGATGGTCAAGTACTGGCAACAGCTTGAAAAATCCAGGGACCATGCATCAATGTACATGAGCTAAATTAGAATGACCATAGAGAATAATTTAACAGACTTTAAATGTTTAAGATTTTATAAAGATTTGATACCCACTTGAAAGGAAAGACTGCAAATAACCAAATAAATCTCAGAAATCAACACTCTTCCTTAAATCTCATGAAAATAAAGCTTTTAAAATAAACAAGGAGGACAGAGAGGCCTTCACAAAATCACTAAATTGCAAAGAACAGATGTGGACCATTCTGGGATAAATGTGCTTGCTGGTAAAAAGGAAAATACAATAAAACAGCATGCACAGAACCAAACCAGATTGGCGTTTTAATGACTCATACCTGTGTGATTACTAAATACAACAACAGAAATAAAACTGTTCACTTGACTAGGGCTAACCCACTTTAGCTACTTTAACAGCAAATTGTGTCATTTGCTTGTGTATTCTTTTTTGACAACCAAATATAATGAGTTTTTTCTGATCTTATAAGTACAGAGACAACCCTGATTTGTCTATGTCAGGTCATTATTGGTTTGGGGACTAATTGCTCCCCTGAATAAGCACATTCTTGCTTATACTATAACATTTCTATTCAGAAACAAGTAATGTCATATTTAGTGATATTTACAAATCATTTATGTGAGTATTTATATTTTAAAATAAATTAGGGATTTTACCTTTAAAGTACATCAGAAGTAAAATCTAGAGTTGCTAACTAAGCCAACTCTGTTTTCCCCCATTATTTTCCATACCTACCCCTATTCTAGTTCAGATTATCCATAACATACAATGCAATTGACTGCACTCTTAAGTATCTTACCTGTTATTTTTCATTTTGTCTATTTGAAAAATGGGTCTGGATTTCTAATTATGGTGTTACTTCTTGCAGTAAAAACAGGCACAAACACAGGGGGTGTAGCTAAAATTTGAGGGTACATTTACATTTGGATGTGTGCCAACAGAGAAGAAACAGCTCAATGATTTCACTGGGGGTAGGGGAAAAGTCAAATCACTTCACTAGTATTTACCTTTTATGGCATCATGGTTTTTACATTTCTTTAAATTTCACATCATAATAGGGCAAAATATAAAAATATGGAATAATGTGAGGGAATAATATTTTTAAGACAGAATAGCAATAGGTTCAATTCAGTTGCTCAGTTGTGTCTGACTCTTTGTGACTCCATGAATCGCAGCATGGTAAAACTCTCTGTCCATCACCAACTCCCGGAGTTCACGCAAACTCACGTCCATTGAGTCTGTGATGCCATACAGCAATTTCATCCTCTGTTGTCCCCTTCTCCTCCTGCCCCCAATCCCTCCCAGCATCAGGGTCTTTTCCAGTGAATCAACTCTTTGCATGAGTTGGCCAAAGTACTGGAAACTCAGCTTTAGCATCATTCCTTCCAAAGGAATCCCAGGGCTGATCTCCTTTAGAATGGACTGGTTGGATCTCCTTGCAGTCCAAGGGACTCTCAAGAGTCTTCTCCAACACCACAGTTCAAAAGCATCAATTTTTTTGGCACTCAGCTTTCTTCACAGCCCAACTCTTACATCCATACATGACGACTGGAAAAACCATAGCCTTGACTAGACAAACCTTTGTTGGCAAAGTAATGTCTCTGCTTTTCAATATGCTATCTAGGTTGGTCATAACTTTCCTTCCAAGGAGTAAGTGTCTTTTAATTTCATGGCTGCAGTCACCATCTGCAGTGATTTTGGAGCCCAGAAAAATAAAGTCTGACACTGTTTCCCCATCTATTTCCCATGAAGTGATGGGACCAGATGCCATTATCTTCGTTTTCTGAATGTTGAGCATTAAGCCAACTTTTTCACTCTCCTCTTTCACTTTCATCAAGACGCTTTTTAGCTCCTCTTCACTTTCTGCCATAAGGGTGGTGTCATCTGCATATCTGAGGTTATTGATATTTCTCCCGGCAATCTTGATTCCAGCTTGTGCTTCTTCCGGTCCAGCGTTTCTCATGATGTACTCTGCATAGAAGTTAAATAGTCAGGGTGACAGTATACATCCTTGATGTACTCCTTTTCCTTTTTGGAACCAGTCTGTTTTTTGATGTCCAGTTCTAACTACTGCTTCCTGACCTGCATATAGGTTTCTCAAGAGGCAGATCAGGTGGTCTGGTATTCCCATCTCTTCAAGAATTTTCCACAGTTTATTGTGATCCACACAGTCAAAGGCTTTGGCATAGTCAATAAAACAGAAATAGATATTTTTCTGGAACTCTCTTGCTTTTTCCATGTTCCAGCAGATGTTGGCAATTTGACCTCTGGTTCCTCTGCCTTTTCTAAAACCACCTTGAACATCTGGAAATTCACGGTTCACGTATTTCTGAAGTCTGGCTTAGAGAATTTTGAGCATTACTTTACTAGCATATGAGATGAGTGCAACTGCGTGGTAGAATGAGCATTCTTTGGCATTGCCTTTCTTTGGGATTGGAATGAAAAGTGACCTTTTCCAGTCCTGTGGCCACTGCTGAGTTTTCCAAATTTGCTGGCATAGTGAGTGTAGCACTTTCAAAGCATCATCTTTGAGGATTTGAAATAGCCCAACTGGAATTCCATCACCTCCACTAGCTTTGTTCATAGTGATACTTTCTAAGGCCCACCTGACTTCACATTCCAGGATGTCTGGCTCTAGGTGAGTGATCACACCATCATGATTATCTTGATCATGAAGATCTTTTTTGTACAGTTCTTCCATGTATTCTTGCCACCTTTTCTTAATATCTTCTGCTTCTGTTAGGTCCATACCATTTCTGTCCTTTATTGAGCCCATTTTTGCATGAAATATTCCCTTGTTATCTCTAATTTTCTTGAAGAGATCTCTAGTCTTTCCCACTCTGTTGTTTTCCTATATTTCTTTGTGTTGATCACCGAGGCAGGCTTTTTTTTCTCTCTTCTTGCTATTCTTTGGAACTCTGCATTCAGATGCTTATATCTTTCCTTTTCTCCTTTGCTTTTCACTTCCCTTCTTTTCACAGCTATTTGTAAGGCCTTCCCAGACAGCCATTTGGCTTTTTTGCATTTCTTTTCCATGGGGATTTTCTTGATCCCTGTCTCCTGTACAGTGTCATGAACCTCATTCCATAGTTCATCAGGCACTCTATCAGGTCTAGGCCCTTAAATCTATTTCTCACTTCCACTGTATAATCATAAGGGATTTGATGTAGGTCATACCTGAATGGTCTAGTGGTTTTCTCTACTTTCTTCAATTTAAGTCTGAATTTGGCAATAAGGAGCTCTTGATCTGAGCCACAATCAGCTCCTGGTCTTGTTTTTGCTGACTGTATAGAGCTTCTCCATCTTTGGCTGCAGAGAATATAATCAATCTGATTTCAGTGTTGACCATCTGATGATGTCCATGTGTAAAGTCTTCTCTTGTGTTGTTGGGAGCGGGTGTTTGCTATGACCAGTGTGTTCTCTTGGCAAAACTCTGTTAGCCTTTGCCCTGCTTCATTTCGTATTCCAAGGCCAAATTTGCCTGTTACTCCAGGTGTTTCTTGACTTCCTACTTTTGCATTCTAGTCCTCTATAATGAAAAGAACATCTTTTGGGGTGTTAGTTCTAAAAGGTCCTGTTAGGTCTTCATAGAACCATTCAACTTCAGTTTCTTCAGTGTTACTGGTTGGGGCATAAACTTGGATTACTGTGATATTGAATGGTTTGCCTTGGAAACGAATAGAGATCATTCTGTTGTTTTTGAGATTGCATCCAAGTACTGCATTTTGGGCTCTTTTGTTGACCATGATGGCTACTCCATTTCTTCTAAGGGATTGCTGCCCACAATAGTAGATATAATGGTCATCTGAGTTAAATTCACTCATTCCAGTGCATTTTAGTTTGCTGATTCCTGAAATTTTGATGTTCACTCTTGCCATCTCCTGTTTGACCACTTCCAATTTGCCTTGATTCATGGACCTAACATTCCAGGTTCTTATGCAATATTGCTCTTTACAGCATCGGACCTTGCTTCTATCACAAGTCACATCCACAACTGGGTATTGTTTTTGCTTTGGCTCCATCCCTTCATTCTTTCTGGAGTTATTTCTCCACTGATCTCCAGCAGCTTATTGGTCACCTACTGACCTAGGGAGTTCCTCTTTCAGTATCCTATCATTTTTCTTTTTCATACTGTTCATGGGGTTCTCAAGGCAAGAATACTGAAGTCATTTGCCATTCCCTTCTCCAGTGGACCACATTCTGTCAGACCTCTCCACCATGACCTTCCCATCTTGGGTGGCCCCACAGGGCATGGCTTGGTTTCATTGAGTTAGAAAAGGCTGTGGTCCTAGTGTGATTAGATTGACTAGTTTTCTGTGGTTATGGTTTCAGTGTGTCTGCTGTCTTGCAACACCTACCATCTTACTTTTGTTTTTCTTATCTTGGACGTGGGGTATCTCTTCGCGGCTGCTCCACCAATAGGTAGGACATGGATTGAAATGAGTGAGAATTAAAGTCAACCTAAATTAAGTTATATATTGATTCAGAGAGAAAACTATAGATCAATGGTTCTCAAAATGTGGTTCCCAAACAGCACCTACCAGCACCACTTGGAAATTTGCTAGTTTTAAATTTTTGGACCTCACCTGAGATCTACTGACTGAGATATTTTGGTGGAAGAACACTGCAAACATTTTTAAAAGCATGCCAGGTGATTCTGATACGTGGTAAAATGTTTAAGAACCAGTGTTACAGATATGGAGTCCCCATTAAAAATAGTTGGGAGAAAAGAGTTTTCCTAAGATATAGAAAGATGTGGAATATAAAAATCAAAATTAAAATCATATTAACTAACAAAACAAAACCAAAACCGAGTTATGTAATTCAAAGAACAGAGTACAGATTGCCAGAAGAGAAAAGGTAATGGGAGTGAAGGAGATCAATTGTATGGTGACAGATGGAAAGTACAGTTTTGGTGCTGGGGTCACTGAAGACTATGCAGAAGTAGAAATATAATGTTGTACACATGAAATTTATATAATGTTATAAGCTAATATTATCTCAACCAAAATGTTTAAAAAGTTTAAATATATATATATATTTCACTTACTGAGTTTTTAAAATATCTCAGGGGAATATATAAGTAAAGTTGGCAAAAAGGAAAAAAAACACAAAACTGAATTTGCTTAAAAATTTAAGAAAATCTACAATAACATCCCTAAATATAAAGTTGTATTATTTAACGTCAAAGACCTCAGGCAAGCTGGCAGGAGAAATACCATCTTTGGTGAAAACATGATAATTAAATCAATCCTTAAAAATCACTGAAGTTAAATAAATTCATAATAATCTCATTTTCTCCTTACAGAATCATGAGAAATACATAAGGCCCATATTCTTAATCTTTTATATTTGTAGAGAAATAGATAGATTAATTCCAGATTATACAACTCTTAAATGACAGAGCTCAAAAACTACTCATTTCTCATTTTAATTAAAATAATCTGACTCTCCTTGCTACTCTGACCCCAACCCTAATGGCAGGCATCAACTCAAGAATTTCAATTTCTGAGTATGTGAAATAAGGGAAATTATGTCTTTCTTGTGTAGAGTGTTAAACACAGAGAATAATAATCTACCAAAATGAGAAATTAATAAAACAATTTCATGTACAATTGCACCACAAAAGAATAAAATATCTAGGAAAAAGTTCAACCAAGGAGGTAAAAGACCTGTACTCTGAAAATTATAGGATGTTAATGAAAGAAATTTAAGACAACACAAATATAAAATATCTTGTGTCCATAGACTAGAAGAATTAATATTGTTAAAATGTCCCTACTATCCAAAGCAGTGTATAGATTCAATTCAATCCTTCTCAAAGTATCAAAGACATTTTTCACATAACTAGAACAAGGAATTTTAAAATTTATATGGAACCACAAAGCACCCCAAATTATCAAAGCAATCTGAGAAAGAAGAAAAAAGCTAGAGGTACCAGGCTCCCTGATTTCAAACTATACTATAAAGCCAGAGTAATGAAAACAATATGGTATTGGCACAAAAGCAGACACAAAGATCAATAGAACAGAACAATGAGTCTGGAAACAAATCCTTGCTTTCATGCTCAGTTAATCTATGATAAAGTAAATAATACTAAGAAAAAGACTGCCTTTTCAATAAACCATGTAGAAAAACTGGATAGCTACATGTAAAAAAAAGAAAGAAAGAAACTGGACCACTTTCTTATACCATATACAAAAAAACTTCAAAATAGAATAAAGGCTTAAATGTAACAACTATAACCATAAAATTCTTAGAAGAAAACATAGGCAGTAAACTCTTTGACATTGGTCTTGGTAATATTTTTTGGATCCATTTTCTCAGGCAAAGGCAACAAAAGCTAAAATAAACCAGTAACATTACATCAAATGAAAAACTTTTGTGCAATAAAGGAAAACATCAAGAAAATGAAAAGGCATAATACTGAATGGGAGAATATATTTGTAAATGATATATCCAATAAGGGGTTAATATCCAAAGCATATAAACAGCACATACAACTCAATAGCAAAAGTATAATCTTATTAAAAAGAATTAGGCAGATAATCTGAATAGTTTTCCAAGAGAAACACACTGATGGTCAACAGCAGGGGGAACACATGTAAATCCATGGCTGATTCATATCAAAGTATGGCAAAACCCACTACGATACGGTAACGTAATTAGCCTCCAACTAAAATAAATAAATTAAGAAAAACATGATAGACACAACTATTTGGAGAATGCAAATCAAAACCAAAATGAGATATCACCACACACCTGTCAGAAATACTATCATCAAAAATATAACAAAAAACAAATGTTGGTGAGGATGTGAAGCAAGGGGAATCTTCCTGCACTGTCAGTGGAAATGTACATTGGTACTGCCACTATGGAAGTATTTCCAAGGACTAAAAGAAGAATTACCTACAATTTGCTAGTTTCACTAAGTATTTAGCTGAAGGAATCAAAAACATTAATTTATAAAGATACATGTACACCCCCTTTTTCAGTGCAGTATTATTTGCAGTAGCCAAGGTGTGAATGCAACCTGTGTCCACCAACATATGAATGGAAAAAGAAGTAGTGTATATATATATAAGTGTATACAATAAAATATTGCTTGGTCATTAAAGAAAAAGGAAAGAAATCTTGCCATTTGTGATACAGATGGACCTAGAAGGTATTTTGCTAAAGTGAAATAAGTCAGACAGAAAAGACAAATACTATACAGTTTAACTTACGCTGGAATTTAAAAATAACAAAATAAATGAGAAAACAAGACATAAACAGACTCATAGATAAAGAGGGGAAGGAATGTGCAGGGAGAAGTTGAGTAAAATAGGTGAAGGGTATTAAGAGGTACAAAATTTCATTTATAAAATAACTTACAGGTATATACTATGTAGCATGAGGTCAACACTACTGTGATAACTTTGTATAGTGACTAATGGTTGCTAGAATTATTGTGGTGATTATTTCATAATGCATTTAAATGTTGAACCACTGTGTTATTCACCTGAAATGAACATAATATTGTATATCAACTATACTTCAATAATTTTTTTTAAAAAGTACTGCTTGAAATTGCAACAATAAATGAAGAACTGACTTTTCAACTAGGAAAGCAAAATTTACTAGAACAAAGATATGTGGTAAACAGAGTCTTATTACCTTTCTACATGTGAGATATATATATAGTCAACTGAAGACTTATAAGAATGTATAATGGTCACGAATCAGACTCTCAATGGGCCATTACTAGAATGTTGGGTAGAGTGATTCTTCTTGGTATGCAACCCTAGTTCCTGACTACTTAAGTGCAAAACTTTCCTTATTTACATTAATAATCAAAATATAAAAACAAACATAAATCTTCCCCTCATACTTTCAAACATTCTCTAGAGAGAAAGAACTGTACCACAGTAACCAACACCACCAATGCTCAAAGAAATGTGAACATGACTCACTTGGAAAGCAGAAAAGAATCCATACAAAATGTATTCCTTCAGTCATCAAAAGCTCTTTAAAATGCTATATTATTACATTACACTACTGTTAATATATCTATTTGTGATGGTGCCTCAGAATGTTAAGAATCTGACTGCAATGCAAGAGTCTGGGGTTCAATCCCTGAGTCAGCAAGATGCCCTGGAGAAGGAAATGCAAGCCACTCCAGTGTTCTTGCCTGGAGAACTCCAAGGACAGAGAAGCCTGGTGGGCTACATACAGTGCATGGAGTCGCAAAGAGTCAGATATGACTGAGCAACTAACACACCTATACTGTTATTAGAGTAGTCCTCTTGCCTTCAACGTATCAAAACTCTCAAATTGCTTTCTTCCCATACAGAACACTTCATATACCTTCCCTTCCTGGCAGTTAATAGACACGAAAAACATGCAATTCTCCATTCAAGAGTTTTGAAATGCTATGCATGTTTAATTAAGGGAAAATGTTTTAAGGATAGTTTATCTACATGTTATTAGTTTTTGTATGCAGTATTTATTAACAGCATTTATAAAGGTTAATGTAAATAAAATTGAAACAACCTGAGAGAGGGCTACAACTCTATAAGGAAGAATTTCTGTGAATTTGCAAAATGGGAGGTTCTCTAGGTGCTTATCAATGTTTCAGCAAGAACCAGAGATAACAGAGATGGCAGCAAGCCTACAGGACATGTGTACCAAGACCTAGACAAGTGTTTTGAGAATTCCAAAAAGGAAAACATTCCTTTGTGCTTTCAGAGAATAAAGTGCCAAACCTGAGAGGTGATGGGCTGGCCTTTTAGTGATTTGTATAGACAAAAAGATCATTCCAGACAAGAGTCATGATTTTCAAAGAAGAATGCCTTGGTTTCTTTGACAGCAATAGGGTTAATTAGTTAGCTGGAACAGGGTCTTTATATAGGGGAAAATATATATCAAGGAGTCCTGTGCTAGAATGAGAACATGATGATTCCTTCCATAAAAACATATGTATATAAGTAGCAATATGGACTGAAAACAGAAGCATGTACTGTTTATTTGTAGTTACGTAAAAGAAAGCTGAGTGTTACCACATCTACAACTCTTTAAAATATAAAAACTAAATACCCAGTGCTCAAGAAAATAAGAATCCAAAATAGAGAATCACATGCAGTAACCATATTGGTAAGAGATTAGAGAGGATTTTAGTTTATAACATAGAATGACTATGCAGGTGACAAATAAGGAATGCCAGCTTCAAATCAACATGGATTTTATCTCAAATGTATAAATAAATATAGTACTCATTTGTATATGAAATAATAAAAAGATTGCATTCAGCCACTATTATAAATACAAAAATGAATGAAGTGACTACAATATTTTTATTTCAAACATTATTTTCAAGATATTTGAGAATGTCATTGTCAGTGATTACAAGGCGTAAGGCCAGTACATGGCACATAATTGCCTTTCCATATGCACATGTAAGCTTAATTAACAAAAATAAATAAAGTGATAACTGAACTAACCAACAGAATTTGCCTGTCAACATAGGAGATGTAAGTTCCATCACTGTTTCTAGGAGATCCCTTGGAGAATGAAATGTCAACCAGTATTCTTGTCTGGAACACCCCATGGAAGGGGAGCCAGGTGGGATATAGTCCATGGGGTTGCAAAGAGTTGGACATGACTTAGTGATTAAAATAACAACAAGCCTGACCAATAATATAAAAAATATCATAGAAGGGGAATCCTATAAAAGATGGTTTTACTAAATTCTGTAAAAATAGTTTTACTAAAATATAATTTTACTGTCATTTACTGTGATGAACCATGTTAAATTTTATAAGAAACATCAACTTCAATTTCCTTCCATTTTTTCATCCATGACTTGTTACACCCTTTTTTTTTTCTTTCAAAACATCTCCACATATGACAGTTATGCAGAGGTCATGTGAAGCAAACAAATGACTTCCCTTGGTATTGACTTTGGTGGCAATGCCAACTCTGAGCTTGCCACTAGAAGGAAGAACAAAAGCTTTTGATTTTCCTTTGTCAAAAGCATTGACTACTACTTTTATAGTGAGCATGCTTGAAAGGTGACAAGTCTCATTAAGAATGAATTAAAAAAAAATAGATGGAATGGAAGTAATATTTCAATTGATTTTTAAGTGAGGTATTCCATGGTCAAAGTTAGTCAAAATTAGTGACTTTTGTTATGTTGAGTCATTATTTCTTAGCAATAGTTAGATAACTCACCACTGAGCCCACTTTTAGTCATGAAAAAGTGAAAAGTGTTAGTTGATCAGTCTGACTCTACAAACCATGAACTATGTAGCCCACCAGGCTCCTCTGTCCATGGGACTTTCCAGGTGAGAATACTAGAGTGGGTTGCCATTCCCTTCTCCAGTGGATCTTTCTACCCCAGGGATCAAACCTGGGTCTCCTGCATTGCAGGCAGATTCTTTACCATCTGAACCACAAGGGAAGCTCAACTTTCAATCATACTTTACAGTAACTCCTGTTTAACTCACATTTGTCTGAAATTTTAAACCCCATGACAAAGCCTTTTGTCAACATAATACAACCTAAACATGGGAAATTGTTGTCAAAACATCTAACATCTTTGTTCTGTTGTAAACTTTTCATCCAAAGGGGTGATTATGTTCTCTATATCTCCTTTCTGAGTATTCAAATCAAAGCTATCATACTCCCTTCCCCAAATTGCTTGCATTTTGTAGTTTAGAGCACCTGCACTTGCTTTCCCACCACAGCCAGAATAAAAAGGACAATGCTCTTTGTTAGCTCCTCCAACCCCTTGTAATGCTACTTCACTTAATTAGCATGGTGATTTTTTTCTTCCCACCTAACTAACACATTTGGCTTTGGAATTCCCTCTTGGAAATTACAGGAAAATTAGTGGAATAGAAATTTAACCAGGATTAGAAGCATTGTTATTCTTTTTTTTACTACAGTACTCTATATAGACATTTAGAAAAATATGTAACTATCAAGATTTACATGGAAATAAAAAAAATTAAAAGAAAATATTACGGTCATTTAACTGTGCTAAGTTGCTTCTACTAGACCATTCAGGTATTTCTTAAATCAAATCCCTTACAATATACAGTGGAAGTAAGAAATAGATTTAAGGGACTAGATCTGATAGATAGAGTGCCTGATGAACTATGGATGGAGGTTTGTGACATTGTACAGAAGACAGGGATCAAGACCATCCCCAAGAAAGAGAAATGCAAAAAAGCAAAATGGCTATCTGAGGAGGCCTTACAAATAGCTGTGAAGAGAAGAGAAGCAAAAAGCAAAGGAGAAAAGGAAAGATATACCCATTTGAATGCAGAGTTCCAAAGAAGAGCAAGGAGAGATCAGAAAGCCTTCCTCAGTGATCAGTGCAAAGAAATAGAGGAAAACAGCAGAGTGGGAGATTAGATATCTAGACTAGAGTTCTCAAGAAAGTCAGAGACACCAAGGGAAGACTTCATGCAAAGACGGGCTCAGTGAAGGACAGAAATGATATGGGTCTAACAGAAGCAGAAGATATTCAGAAGCAGTGGCAAGAATAGAATACACAGAATAACTGTAGAAAAAAATCTTCATGATCCAGACAGTCATGGTGGTGTGATCACTCACCTAGAGCTAGACATGACTGAGCAACTGAACTGAACTGAACTCCTGCATTGCAGGCAGATACTTCACTGCTAAGCCACCAGGGAAGCCCCACATTAGATGATAGCTATTTCTTAACAGTTGGAATTTTCATATTTTCTTTTCACCTGGATGCTTAACTCAAGATTAAATCTGACAGTGTATAAAATTCTGCAGACAAGTTTACACATAAAAAATATTTACTTATTATTTTTATAGATGAATCCAGTTTTTATTTAATTTAGGCAAATTACAGGTATGTTACCCTTCAAGATTTACATTACTTTAAGCTATGATACTATAAGAAAATTAGACCTCAAAAGAATTTTTTTTTTTTTTGCATTTAACTCTTTGTTATAATTTGTTAGATAATAAGTACATACTCTTTTAGCAATGTTAAGTAACAACCATGTTTTTATGTATATGGATACTTGTTTTATCACATTTTCAAATTATTAAAAATGAATACAATAGCAATTTCAGTGGCATTAAATATACAAACAATCTTTTCCATTAGCTCTGTATTATAGGTTCCATTAAGATCATGTTCCTTTTTGCATTTGTGCTTTCTTTTTTTTTTTATTTTATAGTTTTTTATTTTTTTAATTTTAAAATCTTTAATTCTTACATGTGTTCCCAAACATGAACCCCCCTCCCACCTCCCTCCCCATAACATCTCTGTGGGTCATCCCCATGCACCAGCCCCAAGCATGCTGTATCCTCAGCTTTCATCACAAAAAGGCACTATTTATGGAAGAAAATTCTCTTTAGCTTTTATTTAAGCTCATTCTCTGTCCTTATTTTTTAAAGAAATGTTTTCTTTCTGCAAGGGGCAGAAGTGTTATATTCTGACTTAGAGTATCTGAATCATGTTCTGTTTTTATTTGCCAGAGATTCTCCCAGTTATAGCTTTAATTACTCAGAGAAGAAGGTAGGCCATATTCTTGCATGACCTTTTAGTAGTGAGCATTTTGATCTTATTGACTTCTCTTAACTATTCTACAGACTAATGATTACAAACTAAGTCAAAACAAAGATTTTAATTTTATTCTTGGGGAAGCAATATCTTCATTAATGAATTCTTCAAATAAAATTGGAAACAACACTAAAAAATCGAGGCCCCATTTAAAATGGATTAAATATTTCAAATATGTTAATAATAAAAAAAATAGTAGCTTCTGATTAGTAAGCAGGACAAAATGTAGTATTAATACTTTAATGGAATATAAATAATAAAATCTTCAAAGCAACAAAGTTAAATGTTTGTTTCTTAGCCTAAAATTATTTGTCTATTTCTTAAACAAAGCTAGGTCTTCAGTTGTATTTTAAAAAAAACATGTTTTTTTTCCAATGGTAAGCAAGGTATTTAAGTTTTTAAATGCTGAGGAAACACTGGTAAGAATACTTGGTTCATATGTGAGCAGTTGTGTCAGAGCTTTAAAGTGTTTCTTGGCTCTTAACACTGTAGCAAACTTTCCTTCTTAAAAGACAAACAAAATATAGGTTAGACGTAGTATTACAAGACAGCACAGTACCCAGACTCGGGATGGTGTATTCCAAGGCAAATTTTACTTGTTATAATAGAGGGAAACTTTTATTTTATTATCTACAATAATTTTATCTTGCTGTACATTATAAAGATGTTATTTTCTACCTTGTATTGCCTCCATATAAGAATAGATATGGTCTTTCCAATTCTGCCTTTTTAAGATAAATTATTCATTAATCTGTAACATAGAAAAGATAACAGGTTTCCCTGATGCTTACCTTTAAAACAAGGGTCATTTTGGTTTGCATAAATTTTCCTATGCAAAATATTAATAGATTTCTATTGCTATATGTTTCAAATTTTCCGTAAAAACAATTGTATAGAACTAGGTATTATCTTTACATGAGCTCTTCGTGGTTCGTACAACTTGGTATATCATGTACCAACCATTTTTTAGTGCAATTAACAAGTAAGATTTATTTCACATGAACTCTGAGCTACTATTATATAACCTACTATGCTGCTAGCTATTATTCAATGTACTTGGACTTTAAAACACATGAGTAACTACCAAAGAAAGAAGAAAGATTACTTAAAGTGTAATACACAAAGTGCCCTGGGAATTTAAAAGAAAGACCTCTGTTGGAAATTATACATTTGAAAAATTACTTCACTTAGCAAAATAGTTAAAGGGACATGCTTAACTTTCCATGGATTAATTTTTCCCTATTTTTGATAAAGATTGAAATACAAACATCAAGAAGGGACCTGATTTACAACAATCAGGTCTAATACATATGTAGCTTTCATATATACTTTATGTAGCTAATAATTTTAAATTAATATAAAAAGCCCTCCACACCTAATCATCTCTTCACTAGCAAAAGACTACACATTTTTTTTTTAAATTTGCCATCTTTCAGGATTTTGTTAACAGATACTGACATTATGACAAAATCATTGACTTATTAAGTATATTTATACATTCTAATTTTTATGTTAAAGAAGAAAGTTTTACTTAGGGAAAACCCATAATATTAATGATCATGATAATTAACAGCTAAACTAGGATATCCTAAAAATCAATACAACAAAAATTATGAATACTTTAGAAAAGGAATTAAAGAAAATATGTAACTATTGTTTCCAGAAAAATTAAACTTATGAATTAATCAATTAAACAATTTTGGACAGCATTTTAAATAAATACATGTATCAGTAAAAGAATTACATTTCATAAACTTGATCAAATGAGGCACGAGCACATATTAAATGTTTAACTTATGTAAATCCATCTCATCTCTCTCTATTGTCCATCTATTATCTACTTATCTGTCTTCAGGTTTGGGTCATAATTTCTTATGAAGAGAATCAAAAGTGTAGTATTTACTGAGGACTTGGTAATCCACCCTTCCAAGCACTCTCCTAGGTATGACTTAAGATGATGCTAAGATCATTTTCTTATTAAATGCAATACTGCACATTATGAGACTTTTGTAGCTGTGTTATGGATGATTCTTTTTCCTAACTTCATCCTTCTTAGATGGATTGGTCTTGAACTGAACCGTTGATGCCATTCTTACTGGTTTCTAAAACCTTCTTCTTGTATTCAGTTTCCCTTTCCTGTCACTTGATTTTTGTTTCTGAACAAAATATGCATTAAATACAATGTATTGAATGTAATAATAAAAATGTGTCCTCTCACATTTTTCTTGCTTTCTTAAGCCTTTCAGGATATTTATTCCAGTAACAGGTGAGTAATCTCATTCATAAAACTGCATCATATTTAGTCCTAGCCTAGTAACATGAGCAGTGAACTATGGAGGCTGTAATTCCCTAGTGAATTATTCACTGCTCAGAGCAGCTGGAAGTCTTAAGCACAAGAGAATCAGTCTCCCAGCCCCTGTCTCTTTCTCTATTTTTCTATCTTCCTTTCTCTTGTCATTCTCAATCTGTCTGTCTCAATCTGCTCTAAAATGTGTACTGAAAAAGAAAAAAAAAATCAATTGCTAATCTCTCCTCATTGCAATAAAAATTACTTATATTCTTATTGATCTAATCAGTTGTTTTCACATTCTGAAAAGAGAGTCACTTGGACCTACTTTTAAAAGCCAAATTTTAATGAACAGTGTTCTAGAAACATGTATGAGAAAGTAGGGAAAATATCAATTAATAGGTTTTATCAGGGAAACAAATTTCCATTTGCTGATTGGACATTTTTTGGTCTCACATTAAGAACCTACATTTCCTCTATAGACGCAACTATGAATAATCATTTCCCTTGGTACCCTTCACTGTCTAACCCCTTTTGTAAGCACAAATGCTTTTAAAATATGATTCTCCTGATGTCCCCTTGTCAATGTATTAATAGTCCAGAAGACTAGAAACAAAGGTGAGAAAAAATTTATTTGAAAGGTGAAAAAGAAAAATAGTGAGGAAAAATGTGAATATATAGGTGAATGTATTTATGAAATATCATGCATATTGATTCAATTTGGTAAATAATACATAGGCATTTATTTCATATTTTATAAACTTTTGTAAAACAGTAAGATTTTTAGTGCATAGTACATTGTGCATAACAAATGTCAATTCATTTAATCCTTTCAAAAATACTACTTGGTTTATGAGCAAATGGAAACAGAAATAATTTGTCTAATACTGTACAGCTAAATATTAGAGCTAACATTCAAATTTAGGCAATCTGGCTCCAGATCTTACCTCAATGCTTTGTCTACATGTGCATAGCTCTTTACTGCTTAAAATCAAGGTGTGTGGCTTCCTGGAAAGCTAGTTTACATGTGTAAACAGCTTCAAGGCACATCAGTACTACCTCAAGTTTAGTATATAAAAAAAATGGGAACATGACGTGAAAAAACATAGCCATAATTTTGTGTCCTTTGTTGGTGAACATCAGATTTCCCAAATTGTTTCTACCAGAGAAGTTAGTCATTCTAGAAACGCTGAAGGTATTAGACAACAAAGTAAAATAAAGCAATAATTATCTAAGAATAAAGTGGAAGAAGTGACAGATTTTATTTTCTTAGGCTCCAAAATCACTGCGGATAGTGATTGCAGCTAAAAAATTCAGAGATACTTGCTCCTTGGATGAAAAGCTATGACAAACTTAGACAGTGTGTTACAAAGTAGAGACATTACTTGGCTGACAAACGTCCATATAGTAAAAGCTATGGTTTTTTCCAGTCATCATGTATAATGTGAGAGTTGGACCATGAAGGAGGCAGAGCACTGAAGAACTGATTTTTTCAAACTGTAGTGCTGGAGAAGACTGAGAGTCCCTTGGACTGCAAGGAGATCAGACCAGTCAATCCTAAAGGAAATCAACCCTGAATATTCGTTAGAAGGCCTGATGACGAAGCTGTAGCTCCAATACTTTGGCCACGTGATTTGAAGGCCAACTCATTGAAAAACACTATGATGCTGGGAAAGATTGAAGGCAGCAGGAGAAGTGGCCAGCAGAATATGAGATCGTTAGGTAGCATCACTGGCTCAATGTACATAAATTTGAGCAGATTCCAGGAGACAGCAGAGGACAGAGGCATCTAGCATGCTGTGACCCACATGGTCACAAAAAGTCAGACACAACTTAGTGACTGAACAACAATTTCAGAATAAAGCACTAGAAATGTAGGCCAAGAAACCAATGTAAGTCAGGAGCCTACTGTCAAAAGAGACGGATAAAAGTGAGACAATCAGGCCAGCACCAACGTTGAGATAAAAATGACTATATCAGAGCTTATTTTACACGAGAGAAACAGATGCAACTCTATCGCCCTAAATGTATAAGCTTATGAAGTGACAGGTATGGTGTAGAGGCAGGAAGGATTGGAAAAAATATTTGGTGCGGCAGCTATCCAAAGAATTTTCAGTGGCTAATAATAGGTAAAACATAAAAAATCCTTAAGGGGAAAATTAAGAAATATGTGAGCTAATTGGTTTTAGGATGCTGTTTGAAGACTAAGAATTATCTTATACTACAAGCTAGATGATTAATGATAGAAGAGGTACATATGAGTATTTTCTGTGGGTCTCTCCAGCTTCCATACATCTTATGAGCAAAGGCAGTGATAGCTAATGTTTTCAACTTCCTTTCAAGAATGTTGGCGTTGAAAACAGCTTTGGAGAGGAGATAGTACTGCCCTTGGCGTGAAAAGCCAAAAAAAAAAAAAAAAGGAAGCCACTTGCCACAAATGAGCTTATCCTCTGTCCAGCAGTTCCCTCCCAGTTCGGTTCAGTTCAATTAGTCTCTCAGTGGTGTCCGACTCTTTGCAACCCCATGAACTGCAGCACGCCAGGCCTCCCTGTCCATCACCAGTTCCTGGAGTTCACTCAGACTCACGTCCATTGAGTCGGTGATGCCATCCAGCCATCTCATCCTCTGTCGTCCCCTTCTCCTCCTGCCCCCAATCCCTCCCAACATCAGAGTCTTTTCCAGTGAGTCAACTCTTCGCATGAGGTGGCCAAACCAGTACTCCTCTTGTTAGTTCGCTGGGGCAAAACAATCTGCAAATTTCAAAGAAAGCTTTTCTAAAAAAGGAGACAGTGCTAGGGAAGTAGAGGTTAGAGACAAAGGAGAAACCTGATCATGAAGTATATAGCTTGAATTCCTTTATTCAGTTGTAGCTATAGTCATCCTCCACTTGAAAACTTAGATAGGGAAGCTAAGAAATTCTATTTTTTTGAGCCTGTCTGAGTCATTTTCAATCATGGCTATACAAAACAATTTTTAATTGTACTGGTCACAAACCAGTCTGGTAATTTGGCACTGTGATATCTCTCTATCTCTCTCTTTTTTTTTTCCCCTACGGTTCTGAACTCCTCTACATGGTAGACAGAATAATGGTTCCCCAAAATGCCCATATCCTAATTCCTGAAACCTGCAAATGCGTTCTATGAAGCAAGAGAATTAAGGGCTGCTTATCAGCTGATTTTAAGATAGTGAAATTATCGGTGGTGGGCCCAGTGTAATTGGAGGAGCCATAAACAGTATAAGAGTGGGCCAGATGAATGTCAAAACCAATACAGTATTGTAAAGCAAAATAAGGTAAAAATTAAAATAAAAAAAAAAATGAGTGGGTCAGAGAAGAGATCAAAGTATTGCAATGTGAGAAGGACTTGCTGGCTTTGAAGATGAAGGAAGGAATTCCCATAAGGCAAGGATACGGATACTCAGCTAGTCTCTCCAGAAAGGTACAAGAGCCCCACTGACATTTTGATTTTAGCCCAATGGGACTCATACTGCACTCTTTCCTATAGAATTCTGAAATAATAAATCTATTTTTAAGCTGCTAAGTTTCTGGAAATTTGTAGAAAATTAATACAGCTACCTAAATTTAGTCTTGGTGGCCATGAATCTCTGTGAAGGAATTTCATCTTAGCACTGTTACTGACACTTGTTCAATGCGAGTTTTCATGGCACAGTGACTTAGGTCTGTTTCAGAGGAAAAGATGAGCTCCTTTGCAGCTGTTAATACTTTGGACTCTGAGGCAGCTAATTAAATCTTTGCTATCTCAATGATGCTTATAGAGACATTAATTATGATACCCATCTCTGGTTGGTCTGAACAATTTCTTATCCTTTGTAAACACACCTAATATCCTGAAGGGAATTAGAGCCCATACTATACCTTCTAAAGCTCTAGAAAATTTACCTCTTATACCTGCAGAAACCAACTATTTATGTTGATAGAGAACTGTACAGTGAATATGCCTGAGTTACCATACAAAAGCACATAAAAAGATGTGCCTTTAGGTTTTAACCACATGTGTGTGTTTGCTAAATTACCTCAGTTGTGTCCAATTCTTTGTTATCCTCTGGACTGTAGCTGGCTCAGCTCTTCTGTTTATGGGATTCTTAAGGCAAGAATACTGGAGTGGGTTGCCATGCCCTCCTCCAGGAGATCTTCCTGACCCAGGGATCAAACCCACCCCCCTTACATTGGCAAGTGGATTCTTTACCACTATTGCCACCTGGGAAGCCCTTAACCACATGAAATAATAGCAAATACAATGTGCAAAATACATCTGTTTTTATGCAAAAAGTACATTACATAGAAATACAGCCTTTCACATGAATTCAATAAAGTGCATACCCAAAATGGCTGTCTTAATAGTATCAAATAATTATCACTGGCTTATTCATATTCTCTTCTACTAAGTGCATCTGGCATGGAATTCCAGGCCAGTCTCAAACTATTTGCTTTATTTACCAACTAGGAAATACTTGAGAATCCTTTGAGAATATTCCCTGTGAGTTGCATGAAGATTTAGGGAAGATCTGAACTTTTCAAATAATTGCCTCAAATTAAAACTTGGACACAGAAAATTTCATATACCAGTGTATAATTTAATAAATTCATGTTTTATTTCACTTTTATTGAATTTAATAAATTTATATTTTAAAATTAAATTTCAAAGGAAGACTGTGAAATATTCAAGATGAAAGTGAAAAGTATTCAGTAGTGTCCAACCCTTTGTGTCCCCATGGACTGTAATCCACCAGGCTCCTCTGTTCATGGAATTTTCCAGACAGAATACTGGAGTGGGTGCCATTCCCTTCTCCAGGGCATCTTCTTGACCCAGGATAGAATCTGGGTATCTTGCATTATAGGCAGATTCTTTACCATCTGAGTCGCCAGGGAACCCTCAAACAGAAACACTCCTAATTTGTGGCTAGTAAGAAATCTTAAATACCAACATTCTAATGGAGAAATGAAACATCATTATGTTACTGACTCAGCTCATTTTTTTGTAGCCTGTTTAAAAAAAAACAAAAAACTCTTCCTCTTTTTACTCCTTGATCATCTCTTTTCTGTTTATCTAATTGACCATGATGCCTAAGAAAATATTATTCCATTTTTAAGAGTAAAAATATTTGTGATATTATGTTAAAAGATAAATGGAGTTAAGATTGAAACAGAGAAGATTTTGAAATTCCCTATTATGTTGGTAATTCAGTACACCAACTGTGGATCAAAGACATTTGTAAAGATACACATTCACAGACTTTATAAACAACTATCTTAAATCTTGAGTAAAAATAATCTTTACTGAAAAATTCTGCAGTACTTCCTATTACAATAAAGTTCAAGTGAGTCAAATAATGTAATTATAGGGAAAATTCTATACAGTTAAGTAGAGCAAATATATGTTTAGTCAATTCAGCATCAAATATATAAAATAAAGATACTTGAGAAAGATTATATGTTATAATCTTGAGAAGCATTTTTTGTAGTATTGAACTTTCTTAAACTCAAAGGGCCTTATTTTGCTTAAAGATAATTATTTTCAACTCAAATATATAAAGTTTCAAATTTGACAACTATATAATAGTTTAAATTAAAAATGAATTTCTTGAATTATAGTGTCTACTAGTTATTTACCTTTAGGTCTAAAGTCTTAAGGCTTAAAAATCCTTGAGATTATTTTATTGGCTGCTGCTAAGTTGCTTCAGTCATGTCCAACTCTGTGCGATTCCATAGACGGCAGCCCACCAGTCTCCCCAGTCCCTGGGATTCTCCAGGCAAGAACACTGGAGTGGGTTGCCATTGCCTTCTCCAATGCATGAAAGTGAAAAGTGAAAGTGAAGTTGTTCAGTCGTGTCTGACTCCTAGCGACCCCATGGACTGCGGTCTACTAGGCTCCTCCGTCCATGGGATTTTCCAGGCAAGAGTACAGGAGTGGGGTGCCATTGCCTTCTCCCATTTTATTGGCAGCTCTTAATAAATATTTTATTTCCAAATTGTTGTCAGAGAATGAAGGTGTTGATATCCTAATTAGATTATCAATCCAGGATAATTGAAATGATGTATTTAATCATTCAACAGAACAAGGAGAATTGATAGAAAATGTTACTAGTTTCTTGCCAAAGAACTAGATCCTATACTTTAGGAGTTTCTTCAAGCCCCATGTTAAGGGAACTATGGGTGCTCTATTTCATTCAGTCTTTAAAGAGGTTTCACTGATTAACTGGAGCTGAGATAGCCACTTATTCACAAATCCAGTCTATTGCTAATTCTTGCACAAATCAGTTCTCAGAAAGATGATTTTTTATTATCTTAGCACCCATATATATGACAAAGGTACTTTGGCTTGTGAAGAATGAATATAGCTTCTATTCTGGTAAGACTTTTGAAAAGATGAAAATCAGCATCATCCTTACAGGAAATAATTCCTAATATTCTCTGTTCTATTTGAAGAACAGTTACAAATCATTTTAAAGCCATGGCTCCCAGTGGTGAATTCTTGCAGTGTCCTAGGCTTTTCACCTTACAGGATTTGAAAAATCAATGAGGTAATTTTCAGAATAAAAAATGAGCACCTTGAACTTGAGAAAGAGCAAACGACACCCTCACATATTGATATATAACATTTGGTAGCACTTTGCATGGTGGTTAAAAAAAAATGGAGGGAAAGAGAGATGGGAAATTGAGATTTACATAGATAATACTTAAGCAAATCAATATAGGTAAATTCTTTGATCTTAGTTCAATAACAGTTTAGTAAACTTTTATAAATACTAGGGACTGGCATCCACATAACATACTAAGAAAGTTTAAGAAGTGGAAAGGAAAGATCATTTATTATAGATGCAGATAAACTTCAGTTTAATTGTCCATTTTTAAAGTCATTTACCCTGAATCTTGCCATCTGAAAAATGAGGCTAATAATGTTTACTTTAGAAGGTTCTTTTGAAGAGTTTATGAAGTCACAGATTATGAGTGTCAAGCCTATAAAGTTTGCTGTTATGGGAAAAGAACCAATGGAATTAGAAGTCAGAACACTCAGATTCCAATTTTAGTTCAGTGACACCTAGTTGCATGATTTGTTTATGTGATGTAAATACTTAGAATGTCATTAATTCTATCTGAAAAAAGGAAACTGTATCTATTTATAAATTGGAAAAGAGAAAATACTATTTTTGTGACAATATTAATCACGGCAGAAAAGCAGTCTGAAAATACCTTTCTGAGGATCCCTCATATTCCTTAGCAGAAAAAATTACATAGAAAAAATTACCTCACATTTATATTCTGTTCATTACTCTAGAAAATGTTTCAGTTTGTGTTTACCGAAATGAATTATCTTTACTTGTATTAGCTAACTTCATAAAAGATATTAGAAACAAAGTGCTTATATAATATTTGTCTTGAAATCTTACATTCTATGTTCTCATTTTTTTTCCATGTAAAGAGAGGGATTTAGTAATAATAGTATTTTCCACTGAGAAGGAAGTATTTTCAAAAAATATCTTATTGCCCAATAACATAGCATGTTATTGTGAAGTCTCACACATTTATACTTCAAGCAAAGTAACCCACTCTGTTTTCCACATTAACTGCAAAGCGCAAATATAGTCCTTTATTATGAGGTATTGGAATTCATAGATGTTTTTCACAAATTATTCTGACTCTTTAAACAAATATATTAAAAGAAAATACACCACAGCATTACAGGAAAACTTCAGAAGTTATATTAGGATTGGTGACATTCTTAAACCTAATACAAGTTCCTTGACATTGGGCCAAGAGGTTCACTTTCACTTTCCCTCTTGGAAGATACTATTAACATTTTTCAAAAAGTTCTTAGGTTATGTCGTATTTGATATATCTCAGTAATGTTTAAAATTCACAGAAAGGAATGATGTGTTGTCTGGTAGATTTTCTTTTCTCAAAGTTGGGGAGGGTATGTTCTCTTTGCAATATACGTTTAAGCAAAAGAAAACTAGTCAAAAAGCAGTCGAATTAAGCAAGTTTTGCTAATCTAGATTTACAAGATAATTGTAGTTAATGCTCAGCTGCTTGTGCCACTCTGTTGCTGTGGAATTGGGCTTTGAAACAGGTGAAATAAACATTCATTCATGCACCCTTTCAAACTACACATACTGAACACCTATCATGTATCATTTGGATTCTAGTCCCTGGGCAGAGGAGGAAGGAAAACAAAGTTACTATTCCCATAAAGATTACATTCTAGAAGTAAAGGACAATAAAGGAAACATTTATGTTAAGTGGTGGTATATATTGTACTCAAGAGAACAATAAAGAGAGGAGAGGAGCTAGGGGTGGTAATAGAGGAGGCAGGAGTCCAAAATTAAATTACTTTAACTTTGAAGCAGAATTTCAAACACAGATAAACCAGAGCTATTCTCTGGAGGAAAAAATAATATAAAACTGTATCATATAACCTGATTATAAACTCAAACTCAATTTGTCAATAACTAATTGTTGAGAAGTCCTCAAAAGTAACAATACTGCCAGAGAAGATTAAAGTTTTTTGCTGAAAATTAATTATATGTGTGTATACATATGTACCAATATATATGCATATACATATATACATACACACACACTCACGTGCATGTTTAGTTGTGTCCAACTCTTTGTGACCCTATGGACTGCAACCTGCTGCCAGGATCCTCAGTTCATAGGATTTTCCAGGTAAGAATAAAGTAGTCTGCCATTTCTTCCTCCAGGGGAATCTTCCTGACCCAGGGATTCAACCCATGTCTCTGGAGTCTCCTACACTGGCAGGTGGATTCTTTACCACTGCGCCCCCTGGGAAGCCCTATATATGTATTCTGTTACAAGACATCTTTCAGTTTGTTCTGTTTTAGAGACTGCAGTCAATGAACTACAGCTCTATATTACTTGCAGCTCCTGCCATCAATAAGTGGATGGCAGCTCACCTTGAATCTGCTCCAGCCTTGTGAGTTGCTTCTATCAGCAAAAAGAGGCAGAAGTAACATCCTGTGAGTTCCAAAGCTTGGAACTCAACAGAACTGCAGTTTCTACCGTTGCACCTATGGGGATGCTGCCCTGTGATTGCCAAAGAATGAGTTTTGCCATGAAAGACCACTTGTGGAAAGATTCCTGATGATTCAGCTGCCCCAGTCGAGCTTAGACTCAGTAAAACAAGCATTTCTTGAGCAAACTCAAGATTGGCAGAAAAACATTCCAGGTAACCTTCATAGTCCATAGATACAATAAATGCCTGCTGTTTGAAGACTGTAATCTTTGTGGCAGTTTGCTATGCTGCAGCAGATAGATTATGACATACATACGTGGAGAAACCGAAAGTGACAGTGTCCGGAGGTTCCACAGTAGGTGAAGACAGAGGTAGGACTGCCATTCAGGTCTATCAGATTACAACCACTATCCATACTTTTTACATTTTCTGAAAATTCACTTCTGTATCATGAAAGACTGAGGTGAAAAAAGATAATCCCTAAAATTCTGCCAAGCTCAACATTTCCAACTTTCTATGAACATTTAGATACATTCCCTGCCGAGCCCTGTGCTCTAGATAATCACACCGTCCTAGCAGTTTCTATGGAACAGGCAACGGCAACCCACTCCAGTACTCTTGCCTGGAAAATCCCATGGACAGAGGAGCCTGGTAGACTGCAGCCCATGGGGTCGCGAAGAGTCGGACACGACTGAGCGACTTCACTTTCATGCATTGGAGAAGGCAATGGCAACCCACTCCAGTGTTCTTGCCTGGAGAATCCCAGGGACTGGGGAGCCTGGCGGGCTGCCATCTATGTGGTCGCACAGAGTCGGACACGACTGAAGTGACTTAGCAGCAGCAGCCGCAGTTTCCAGGATAAAAATTATTATGTCACTAGATTCAAATTCAACTTACATCACTAATGTTTAACAACCTAGCCTAAAATAAATTTTCTGTATCTATACCTGAAAAAGAGATTTATAATAGCTGCCTGGTAGGGCTGTGAGGAAGAGACGAAGGAGAATAAAACACTTTAGTAAGTAGAACCTGTGCAGGATTATATCTAGTATAGTACAAAATGCATACAAGTATGTGTGATATACATGTATATGTATAATAAACATATATTCATAAATAGCATAACTGGGATAAGTTACTTATGAACGTATAAGTAACTCAAGCCCAGGTCTCCTGCATTGCAGGCAGATTCCTTACCATCTGAGCCACCAGGGAAGCTTTTATTACATGACACCTCAGATTAAAGATGGTCACAAATCCTTTGATGGTCCTACCATTGAGCATCAAGATCTACATTTTCTCTCCTTGAATCTCTTGGAGTTCTCAATCATAATGCATGACATCAAACTTTTCTGAGCCTCTCAGGTTATGAGGGAAGCCTAGTTAACCACATAAAGAGGTTCACAGAGAGAGAGAGAGAGAGAGAGAGAGAGAGATGGCCAATTTCCCTTTTAGCTCAGCCTTCACACTTTAAGTGAAAGAGGATGAAAAGTCTCCTTATGACCTCAGCTTCTGCTGCCCTCTAATTGAAACTGTATGAGGGACTCCAAATGGCAACCACTTAGTTCAGTCAATCAGTCCTGAATATCACAAAAGATAAGATATTTTTAATCTATTAAGTTTTTAGGAAGTTTATTTTGTAGAAATAGATGACCAGAGCATGTGTGGGTCTCATTGCAAAAAAATATATAACATTTTGGAAATGTCTGGTCTAGCTTAATAACTTTATGCCTGCTTGGAACAGATTCTGTCTCTGTCTCTTTTTACACACACACACACACACACACACACACATCCCAAAATACATACCTAAATGAACATGAAAGTGAAAGTCACTCAGTGGTGTCCAACTCCGGGACCCCATGGATTGTATGTTCATAGAATTCTCCAGGCCGGAATACTGGAGTGAACATACAGAGGAAGTAAACATACAGTCTTTCAGTAAATATTACTGTTGCCCTGAGTCTCTGTGGCTCACTGGCGAGCAATCTTCAGTAACTCTTAGCATTTTCACCTCTAGGGCTCCATCCTCCGTCCTACAGGTATCCTTTCCTGTCTCCAGTGGATCTTCCCAACCCAGAGATCGAGCCCAGGTCTCCCACACTGCAGGCGGATTCTTTACCAGCTGAGCCACAGGGACGTCCAAGAACACTAGAGTGGGTAGCCTACCCCTTCTCCAGTGGATCTTCCTGACCGAGGAATAGAACTGGGGTCGCCTGCATTGCAGGTGGATGCTTTACCAACTGAGCTATGAGGAAAACCCTGTATCTATCATGCACACATAACAATATCATTGTTTTCAGATTGCCCAATAAAATACAGATGTAAATTGAAAACCAAATTGTAAAATGGAAGAAAAATATACTAAAAATGACAGCAAGTAAAAATTTAATTGACTATCAAACTTGACTAAAATTTCCAGCAACCATGATTCATACAGGAAAAATACAATGCATTTCTCATAATTGAAATGAAACACACTAATTACTCAAGACATGTATCATTTTCCAATAAATGAATGTAAATTATGTTGTAATGGTGCATTTTATACACATCACTAGAGAATATAAAAGAGGAGTTTGACACTGATTCACAATTAGCTTTTATAACAAATCCAGAGCCCTAAAACAAAATAACATTAAAGCAATTCATAAGTAAAACTTAAAAATACAGAAGTTTGACCATGTTTTTCAAAAAACAAAAAGAGTTAGTTTTATCAATATTAGAAGGGTTCTTATAAATTAATTAGAAAACAGGATACTGATATAAGAAATTTATGGAAAAGAAATGGCTTTCAACTGTATAAAAATATGCCCAATCTACTAGCTATTAAAGAAAGCAATGAAAATTGTAAATGACAATCTTTTCAAAGATAAAATAGATTTTATGATGTACCACATGGCAGAGGAAGTAAACATAGTCTTTCAGTAAACATTACTGTTGACCTGAGTCTCTGTGGCTCACTGGAGAGCAATCTTCAGTAACCCTTAGCATTTTCACCTCTAGGGCTCCATCCTACACAAATGTTTGCACATATTTGCAAATACTTCTATAAAGTTGATCAGTAAATAAATGTAATTAATAAGACACTCTAGTCTAAAAATCACAATCTATTAATTAGTGGTAAAATAAATATTGCCTTAGCCAAATATTGTATATTATTAAACAATACATAGAATTTAAATTATACCCTCAAATAAGGAAAGCAGGTTAATATTCCTTAGGTTCATAAAGTACAACTCAGTGATTTTTTATTTTCTCACCTGTATAAAAAAGAAATATGTTGGGGTCTGCATATGTACATGCATGTGCAGGCCACAGGCAAGTGCGTGGGATACTTTTGGAAAGAGAAGAAATTAAAACAAATATATACCTGGAAAATATGATAGAAAAATAAAAATTAGAAGCTGATTCATCTATAAAACATGTTTTTCAATATTTAAATTTCTTTTCACCAAGTGTCATTATTTCTCACTAAAATTAGTGAGGTTGGAGGAAGTGAAATGACTTTTCAATGGCTTACCAATGACTTGCAAGAAACCCACTACTGTGATCCAAGTGTATTACATTATAGTGGCTGAAATTTATACAGTCGACAGCTGTGGTTTTAAACTACATTTCAGAGACCCCTAGAATTCCCCAGAGATATGTGGTATCACTGGGGAAGACTGATGGGGAGACAAAGTGATCAAGATTATGCTGGAAATCTCTCACTTTCACTAATTGTGTCTAAATTATTCTTTTATTTACTTTATACATTGAAGCTACACAGAATACTTTGTTTTTTTTAATTTAAATTTATTTATTTTAATTGGAGGGTAATTACTTTACAATATTGTATTGGTTTTGGCATACATCAACATGAATCTGCCATGGGTGTACACGTGTTCTCAATCCTGAACCCCCCTCCCACCTCCCTTCCCATACCATCCCTCTGGGTCATCCCAGTGCACCAGCCCCAAGCATCCTGTATCCTGCATCGAACCTGTACTGGCGATTCGTTTCTTATATGATATTATACATGTTTCAATGCCATTCTCCCAAATCATCCCACCCTCACCCTCTCCCGCAGAGTCCAAAAGACTGTTCTATACATCTGTGTCTCTCTTGCTGTCTCACATATTGGGTTATCATTACCATCTTCCCAAATTCCATATATATGCATTAGTATACTGTATTGGTGTTTTTCTTTCTGGGTTACTTCACTCTGTAAAATCGGCTCCAGTTTCATCCACCTCATTAGAACTGATTCAAATGTATTCTTTTTAATGGCTGAGTAATACTCCATTGTGTATATGTACCACACCTTATCCATTCATCTGCTGATGGACATCTAGGTTGTTTCCATGTCCTGGCTATTATAAACAGTGCTGTGGTGAACATTGGGGTACATGTGTCTCTTTCAATTCTGGTTTCCTCAGTGTGTATGCCCAGCAGTGGGATTGCTGGGTCATATGGCAGTTCTATTTCCAGTTTTTTAAGGAATCTCCACACTGTTCTCCACAGTGGCTGTACTAGTTTGCATTCCCACCAACAGTGTAAGAGGGTTCCCTTTTCTCCACACCCTCTCCAGCATTTATTGCTTGCAGACTTTTGGATCACAGCCATTCTGACTGGCGTGAAATGTTACCTCACTGTGGTTTTGATTTGAATTTCTCTGATAATGGGTGATGTTGAGTATCTTTTCATGTGTTTGTTAGCCATCTGTATGACTTCTTTGGAGAAATGTCTATTTAGCTCTTTGGCCCATTTTTTTGATTGGGTCATTTATTTTTCTGGAATTGAGCTGCAGGAGTTGCTTGTATGTTTTTGAGATTAACGGTTTGTCAGTTGCTTCATTTGCTATTATTTTCTCCCACACAGAATACTTTGAATGGGAAAATTCCAGTTAGAAAAGATTGAAAATTCTCAACATATAGGAGTACATAAATAACACATCTACTGTTAACTGTTGCACATGAGGCAATTAAAGAGTTTGATTTTAACCTATATTATTCTGTAATATTTGAAAGACCTTTTGTGGTATGTGGCAATGGCATGTGTAAGTAAAGCCACCTACACCTGTCTTATTGGAATGTATTCAAACTATGGCACAATATCTAGGAAAGTCAGTGGCAACTTATGGGCCAAAGTTCCAAACTGAAAAAAAAACAACACCCAAATGTTTTCTACTTAATACTGCAAGTTTTACTCTAAGAAAAAAGTGGTGTGGTTTTTTTTGTTGTTGTTGTTGTTTTTTAGTTTACAAGAGTAATTTCACATCAGCCTTAAGAACTTTGTCATACTTATTGAGGAACCAATTTTCAGAATCTATAACTTCATAGAATACAACTCAATATTTTCTTTAATAAGCAGAGGTTTCAGATTTCAAGTTTTGGCTTACTTTCTAATGGTTATACTTAGGTTATTAATTTCCTTTTCTAACTGCAAGTAGCTATGTCTTATATCTCACTTCAGTTCTGGCTATTATTTAAAGTGCATTTGGCTCTGATATTCTATTGCAAAATGAACAGTCTGCTTAGGTGTGTCAGCCTATGTCTGCCTTCTATCACACAGAAAGAGTGCACTATGCAATAGAGAACATTGTGACACTTGGGCAGGAGATTTTTCTCCTGATGCTCTTGCTTAGCTTCAACTTAAACCTCAGTCTCTTCTTCCAGGAACAATTCCTATAAATTGTAACTGCTTCCACATGTGCTTAATCTCTATTTTTATCTATGCTTCTGTACTGGATTTTCCACTGGATTCCTCCCACATCTCTATTAACTCATAGGAAATTACCCTTTCCAAATGACTCATCTTCATTTCTGGACCTAATTTTCATCAATTTTACTCTCTCTCCCTGATTCCTTCCATTTACTACCCCCACGCCATTTCCTTGGACTTTCCTATCTCTAAGCCTGCTGACAGCTTCACTTTTTCTATGTTCCACTGAGACCCCAAATAGAAATTGATCCTCTCTCTGCACAAGATTTTCAAACAAAATTAAAGCAGTTTTGAGATTCTTTCAGGTTTAAACAATAAGAAATGTTTTAAATCCAGAATGCTATTCTATATGGACAGTCACAGAGAGTATATTAGAACGTGAATGGGACAGGGAAGCCTGGCCTGCTGCAGTCCATGGGGTCAAAAAGAGTGGAAAAAGACTGAGTGACTGAATGACAAAGATACTAATAAGGAATTTAACACTGATTTTCAAAAGTCCATAACCAGCGAAACCAACTTTGGCTCAAAAATAAAGGAATGGGAAGGAGTTTTCTGCATCATAAACTATGGCATAGAATATTTTTACAGTAATATCAACCTGTTCCTAATCTAAACTTAACCAATATATTGGGTAAAACAATGACAAATAGTTTGTGAGAATTTAATAAACTTCTAAAACTTCTCCATCATTGAGAACTGAACCACTAGAAATTTGTAAGCCATAGCGGTTTAGGGGCTTTTGGAGATGAAAAAAAGATTACCAGAAATAATCAGTTCCTTCTCTGAATGATAATTGGGAGAGATTGTTTAAGTAGATTATGAAAGAAGGCAACTAACAAAAATGACTTCATTACGTTTCTATAATTGTTTTAATATAATTGCATATGTATATCCAGACAATATAGTGAAGAATGGAATGAAGGCAAAATGAACTCCCGATGATGAATCAATCTTTTCCAGAGTCAAAAGCTGACATTTCAGTTTCCCTGAGGGAGAGTTTAGAGAAAGTGAATGGGGTGAGGAGACTCAGACATGTCAGCATGCTGTCTGAGAAGAGGGAAGGTGAAGTGAATAGCTGTCAATTGAGATGGGAAAATAGAAGGGGTGTAGAAAATATTCTGACAAACCAATCACTCTCCTAGTCTTTTAGACAAGCCAGCAAACTTCCTATTTTTTCCCCTCTTAAAACATAGCTCATCCTCAGAATCAAATAGTTTTACTTAATCCTAAATGATCTCTGTTACAGTCAATATTAGCAGCTAATCTTTGCCATTGCTAATTTGCAACAATGTCATTCCTCTGAGGCACAAAAACATGGTTAACAAAATAAAACCCAAATTGAATGATAAGGAAGATAGTCAGCAGTGAAGCTATAAATAGAAATATGTGATGTCCTTACAGGACATCCACAAAATTCATAAGTATCTCCTATTAAACCAGATTTTCCAATATTTCTGCAACATTAGAGAGAAAAATCTTATCACTCTGGAAACGTCTATTTTTGTTATTTTGCTGAGAGGAATATTAAGACACTTACAAAAGCCTCTTGAATATTGAACTCTAGTTTTCAGCCAATTCACTCATGTATCATCAAGCTAGCATTTGAAATAGTATCAAAGCTCTATTTTGAAGTCTAGGGAGAAATTTTAAAATTTAAGAAGTACTGTTTTCATGGAAATTAAAAAAATAAACATCCCTCAAAGCTTGGATATCTTGCAAAATGCTAAATAAATAATAAATTCTGGTTTAAAAGACAAATTTAAAAAGTGACATTATTTTAAGAAAGCTTTACTTCTAGAGTATTTTTAGATTCATAGAAAAACTGAGGATAGATTACAGGGAGTTTTTAGATACCCAACACCCAGTTCCCCGTATTATAAACATCTTACATTAGTGTAGTGCATTTTTCACAATTAGTGAGATAAATATTGATATACTATTTTCAATTTCTTACTTTGTTATAATTTCTTAGTTAATAACTAATGTCTTTTTTTTTTTTCTCTTTTATCATTTCAGTATGCCATCCAGAACATTTTGTTATTGATGTCAACCTTGATCACTGGCTGAGGGATGTTTTTAAGGTTTCCCATTATAAACTTACTTCCCATTCCCCTTTCCATAGAGCTCTTTGAAAGGAAGTATATATATATAGCCCACACTTAAGGAATGGATAATTACTTCCCTCTTGAGAACTGAATATCTAAATATTGAATTGGCCAAAAAGTTTGTACAGGTTTTTCCCATAACATCTTACAGAAAAACCTAAATGAACTTTTGGGCCAAACTAATATTCTATTACTTGTAATTTTTCTAATAAAGTTTGTCCTTCTTTGCCAGTTAGTTACTTCGCCATTTATTTATATCAGGATGGCCTCAAAGGTATTTATTTTGGATTATAATACAGTATTATTTTATTGCTCAAATTGTTCCATCTTTGGCCATCATGGGTTATTTCAGGTAGCTGTGGAGTCCCTTTGACAGAATTGCATGAATGTGGATTTTGTTTGTTTTGAAAACTTCCTTACTTTCTGACCAAATAATATATTCCAGGCTTGTCATGTACATCCTTTGCCTGAGTTCTAGAACTAGTCATTTCTCCAAGAGACTCTGTGGCTTTAATTTTATTGGAGAATGGCATGAGAAACCAAGATGTGGCCACCAGATGCGTTCATTGTTACTAGAGTTTTATTGCTTCTAATCCCTATCAGCTGCCTGAACAAATTAATCTATGTGTTTACTAATGTATATGGGCTCTTTAGGTGGCACAGTGGTAAAGAATCCTGCCAATGCAGGAGGTGCAAGAGATGTGGGTTTGATCCCTGTGTCAAGGAGATCCCCTGGAGAACGAAATAGCAACCTGCTCCAGTATTCTTCCCTGGAAAATTTCATGGACACAGGAGCCTGGTCCATGTGTTTGCAAAGAGTTGGTTATGACTGAGCACACACACACACACTAATGTATATACATATATTTGTACATTTTTCTCCATGTGTGTGTGCACTAAGTTGCTTCAGTTGTGTTCAACTTTTGTGACCCTAGTTTGCCAGGTTCCTCTGTCTATGGGACTCTCCCAGCAAGAATACTGGAGTGGGTTGACATGTCCTGCTGCTGCTAAGTCACTTCAGTCGTGTCCGACTCTGTGCAACCGTATGGCAGCAGCCCACCAGGCTCCTCTCTCCATGGGATTCTCTAGGCAAGAATACTGGAGTAGGTTGCCATTTCCTTCTTCTTGCCATATCCTACTCCAGGTCATTACCCCAATCTAGGGATCAAACCCATGTCTCTAGTATTTCCTTCACTGGCAGGTGAATTCTTTACCACTAGCACCACCTGGGAAACCCCTTTCTGTTTGGAGCCACCTCTGTATCAAGCTAAACATGAGTTCATACAAACATCATTCTAGACTTGTCTCCTTGCTTACCTTAAACCCCCTACTCCAGTGATGAGAAACTTGGCTCCTTTCAACTATCATCCATTTTTGATGTACAAATATATTCTGTACCTTACTGTCAAAATCTGTTTGCTAGAGAGACATAGATTCACAGACACATTGATCACAATCTATCACACACACAGTCTAAAAATGCATCAGAGATCATATGGCCCATCTTCTCTTTTGTATATGTGCAATTTCAGAAATCAGATTAAATGACTTATCTAAGGGAATGAAACTAATAATTGACATATTTAGAATTAAAGATACTAAGTGTCTTCTCTATTAACTTGCTTTTAGAATGACTCATCCAAATACTCATATTGCAGATGAAGAAATTTATACCCATAGAATTTAATATTTTATAGCTGGTCAACTGGAAGATTACCTAAAATAAAGCCATCTAAAATTAGAAAAAAACAAAAACCAAATCCCTATATTTTTTGCTTTCAAAAATTATCAAAACTTTATCAAAATGGAGTCTCGTAAGTTCACATATTTCTATGTTAAAGACAACCTCAATAAATTTGAGGATTACAGCTAAAGTGTTTTGGAATAGATAATATTCCATGAGCTTAGTACTAAAGAAAATTGGGTCCATTTAGATCATTACAGAATTGTATATTGAAACAATGAAGTCTACTTATATTCTGCTCTTTTCTACCCAGCAGCAAATCATGTTCCAATGGTCTTGACACTCTTCCCAATAAACTATGCAATTATGGAGGAAGGAAATATTGACTTTCAGTTAATCAAAATAAGTTGATAAAATAAATGTTGCTATTTGATTTACATAGAAGATAATACTCATGGTAAATTTTCTTATATTTCACTAAGGTAAAAATATGTTTCAGTTATTGATATAATACAGAAAAACACACTAGAAAATGTGTAAAATAAAATTTATCTAAAATTTTTACAACTTTTTCATGGTAAAATCTGTAAAGATATATGCGGGGTAACTTATTAATATATAGATGAGCAACAGAATGGAGAAGGCAATGGCGACCCACTCCAGTAGTCTTGCCTGGAAAATCCCATGGGCGGAGGAGCCTGGTAGGTTGCAGTAAATGGGGTCGCGAAGAGTCAGACACGACAGAGTGATTTCACTTTCACTTGCATGCATTGGAGAAGGAAATGGCAACCCACTCCAGTGTTCTTGCCTGGAGAATCCCAGGGACGGGGGAGCGTGGTGGGCTGCCTTCTATGGGGTCACACAGAGCCGGACATGACGGAAGAAACTTAACAGCAGCAGCAAAGCAACAGAAACTAAGACGACAAAAATTAAAATAATTCTTAACTGTTCTTATAAGTCAGGTATTAGTTTAGTGTTTATATGTTTTAGTTTAATCTTCTCAACAACAAAGAGTGCTATTTTAGTTTTCTAAGGATCCTCCATACTCTTCTCCATAGTGGCTGTACCAATTTACATTCTCACCAATAGTGTAGGAGAAGGTTTCTCTCTGATCCAGGAATCACTCTCCTGGGCATATACCCAGAGAAAACTGTAATTTGAAAAGATACATGCACCCTGGTGTTCACTGCAGTGCTATATGCAATAGACAGGACATGGAAGCAACATAAACGTCCACCTACACAGGAATGGATAAAGAAGATGTGGCATATATATCTGTGTAATATTATTCAGTCATTAAAATAAAGTAAGATAATGCCATCGCACTGACATGGATGGATCCAGAGATTGTCATACTGAGTGAAGTGAGACAGATAAATATCACATGACATCACTTATAAGTGGAATCTAGAAAAGCGATACAAATGGACTTACTTACAAAACAGAAATAGAGTCATACATGTAGAAAAGAAACTCATCGCTACCAAGAAGGGAATGAGAGGGGGAGAAATAGGAGATTGAGAGTCACACATACACACTGCTATATATAAGATAGATAATAAGAACCTATGTATAGCAGAAGGAACTCTACTGAATACTCTAATGATGTATATGGGCAAAGAATCTTAAGAGTGGATATTTGTAATCTAAATCTAGATTTAGATTTCAATCAAGTAATCCAAAAACGAGTGGGTAACTGATTCACTTTGCTGCTCAACATAAACTAACACAGCATTTTAAATCAGCTGTACTCCAATAAATAAATAAATAAATATATATATATATATATATATATATACATAAAAGATGAAAGGTGAAAGGACAGAGAGTGATACATTTCTTTACAACAATCTTTACCAAAAGCAGCAACTGCAGTATTTAGGTACATGTGACTTGTTACTTATAAATTTATAAGTTACAATTCTCTGTTTGACTTGGAGGACTCAATCTTCAAAATTAATTAATTTTTACACAGATGTATAAAAATATATAAAAATGAAAACTTTAACTTTATGAAAAATGTGTCAACTTACTTATTTTTATATGAGGAATCTGTACCACATTGTAAAACAAATCCAAGAGGTGAAGTGTATATGAATGTGTATATATGAATATGAATAAGTTTATGAATGTGTGTTCTTATATTTTTTGAAATTTGCTTTTTTAAATAAACCTTTAGAGGACTCTTTGACCTCAGATATCTTTTTATCCAGTGGCTCTTAGTGCTACCTAATAGTAGAATAACCTAGATCACTAAATATAACATCAATATAGAACCTCACATAGATATGGTTCTTAAATTTACAAATCAAAATCACAGGGATTGTTTTGTGATGTAGTAGTTCATGGGTGGATCCCAAACATCTCTATTTTAAACAAATACAGGATTTCTGATTTAATTGTTCATAGGTAGATCCAAATAATCTGTATTTTAAACTAACGAACAAGTAATGACATTGTTCTGGGCACCATAATCTGGGAAGTAGTAATTCAAAGAATTAAATTAAAATCTCTAGAACTGGTAAAACTAGAGCCTGAGAAAAAAATGTAGATTTTTGTTGTTGTTGTTGTTGATTTTGACTTTGCAACCGCACACAAAAATGAAGGGAGAACGAAGCCTTCTGCATCAACCAACCAACCTCAATACTTAATAGACAGTATTGTTTCATCTATTACCCAGAGCTTAATTTTTTTTTTTTTGTTCCATTGCAGTCCCTTTGCTTTTCTTTCCCCTTCTACTTGCCTTTATTATTGTTCATTTCTTTCTGTCCTTTATTTTTCCTTCTGAAGTCTATTTGAAAGCAAATTCCAGATGCAATTTCCCTCATAAAAAATCCACATGCAGTTCTAAATGGTAAGACTTAAAAAAAAAATAGCAACCATACCATTATTAAATAAGTAGCTTTTAAAGTGTTGCGGATATCAATACATAGTCAGGACAGGGAATTATAACTCCTTGCTTTAGATCATTAGGAATATAGGGCGGAAGGCTGGAATTAAATGTTTCATCTCTTAACCCTCAATCTTAAACAAATGCCTCCATAGATGTGCTCATTTATGACTATCAATATCTGTGGAGTACTGGGAAGTTTATTTAAATTCTAAACACATAGTTTTTGTTTCTAACTCAACTATATATTTATTGTCAGTCCTAAGTCCTAGGATAAATTATTTCTTTACAGTTCAGTCTCTTAACCTTGTGCAACATCAATAATAGTAACAAGAATAGTAATAATAACAACAATAATAATAACCAACTAAAGCAGCATGTAAAAGGTCTATATAAAACAGCAATAACAAATATAAATTAAATGGACAACTTTTTAAACATGACTTATTTGATCACACATTTTGGAGACCAAAAAATTGAATATATTGACTTAAAAGTGTGTACCTATGTGTTTTTAATTACAGATTATATGGACCCTTTAAGTATTCTAAATCTGTTTTAAGGACTTGCTTGTTATGTCTTACTTAAGCTATTCTATTGACCAAAAAGTTCCTTCAGATTTTTCCCTAACATAAAACTTTATGGAAAAGCCCAGATGAACCTTTTGGTCAATCTAATATTAAAATTACCAGTTACTAGCAAGGAGATCCAACCAGGCTGTTCTGAAAGAGATCAGCCCTGGGATTTCTTTGGAAGGAATGATGCTAAAGCTGAAACTCCAGTATTTTGGCCACCTGATGTGAAGAGCTGACTCATTGGAAAAGACTCTGATGCTGGAAGGGATTGGGGACAGGAGGAGAAGGGGACGACAGAGGATGAGATGGCTGGATGGCATCACCGACTTGATGGGTATGAGTTTGGGTGAACTCCAGGAGTTGGTGATGGACAGGGGGCATGGCGAGCTGCAATTCATGGGGTCACAAAGAGTCGGACACGACTGAGTGACTGAAATGAACTGAACTGAACAGAATAAAGGCAAGTATGAATCTGTACCAGCACAAAGTATGAAGGAAATTATCCTTTCTCAGGTTTTCTTTATACTTCAAACTAAAGTTCTATATCCTGTAATATCACAAAAAGACTCCACAATGTTCTGCAACACACAATTGTAAATTTGAGGAATGTTTAAATTTAACATAAATTCTATCAGAACAACATATGCCCGCCACAACTAATCTTACAAATGCTCCATTAGCCAGCATTGTGATGGAATTTTACATTAAAATATATTTTAGTATTATCTGAATTCATGAGACTTAAAAAATACTGAGGAAATATGTCCATACCTTTGGTACATAGCACAGTTAATTTATTGCTTTCTGGAAAACTTTCTTTCTCAGGTGAAATGTTACATGAACACCAGAATTAAAGGCAGTGTCGAAGTATCTCCCTATCACTCATTTCAACACTTTAGAGACACTTCCCCATTTCCTGATTAACCTTGTCCAGGAAAGATAAATGTTGGCTTAGGTTATTCTGGGGAAATAAAACATCAGATGGCCTTTTGCTGTTGGAAGTCTAGTATCTACATAAACCAAATCTCATGTCAGTTTGTCAATACATGAGTCAAAGTACAGCTGAATGGATTTTCATCAAGTGTGGGCTTTTGTTGTAATAACTTGACCACAAATATAGCATAAGAGGTGTCTTCAAGATGTCATTATGGTGGAATCCTTCAGAGGTGCCAAAATTGATATCTAATCTGAGACTTGGTGTTGGAGAGACATTAGGGTAACTCAATCTCCCTGTTAAAAGAATGAAAAGAAAAATTTCTTTCCTATAAGTGATTGAACTCATAGGCATTCTGGCTCTGGCAATATGTCACACAACATGGGTATCCTCAGAACAGCAATGTCCCAGTATCAGGGGATTAAGTTCAGCCCACTTGAGACTATTTAATACTTTGAACCAGTTATTTTAAAATGGGATACACACATACACACACACACACACACACACATACACATACATAAATTAGTTAACAATGACTGGGGGAGATACAGGTTCAATAGCTAAAACAATTTTAAATGATCAAAGACCAGTGTGGTTATTGTTCATAATATTAATTCTTAAGCTTGAGGACAATTGAACAGTAAACAAAACACGTACATCCCCACATTTATTCTACATTGAGAATTGTCACCGTTTTCATTTTAGTTAAGAATCCTGAAATTAATATATCTGTGTTTAATTGGACATGTTGAAAAATAATTTCAGCTCTGAACATGGTATTACTATCACTTTTCAAATATATAATTACTTAGTCAATGGGTGTTACTCTTCCATAAAGCTTTTAGTTCTAAGTTCAAGCCATTCTTTTATTACATTTATCATACTGCATTTGATTTTTGTTTCTTACTACTTCTCTAGCAGTCTACCTTCTTCATAGCAAGTTATTTAAGAAAAAAAAAACCTATTTATTCTCTTCATTTTATTAATGTTTGTGTGCTTCATTTTGACTGGCTGTCCTGTATACTGCCTTTCATTTTGTGTAGGCCCAGTGAGGACATATGCTAAAGAGGTAACTAATCTCCCAAAAGGACTGAAGAGAAGGACTGATTTTTATTTCTAGTTCTAATGCTCTCAATGGTAAAATCATTTTTGTTTAATGTAGTAAGTCTATATGCTAGAACAAATACCCTGTGAAGTAGACCTCTGATCCACACCCTAATCCAAGGGTTTATAATTTTGAATATCAAGAATTTCATGTTTTAAAATTATTCAGTTACAAACAATAACAACAAAAAGTTCCCTACAAGTTTATCTTTCATATTGTTAACACTTAAAAAATGAGTGGCTGGAGCTCAGCATGAAAAACCTTTATCCTGCTAGATAAAGCCAAGAGAGGGAAAAAAATGAATAGAAGTGAGGAAGATTTAAAATATTCAGTTTTATCACTTCTCTAGAGGAGGGCTGCACAGATGTTGGATTAGGTCAACAAAGAAGTGCTCTGATACTTTCTGATCAGTTACACATGATAGGTGCACTGCCAAAAATTTTAAGTTCTATGTGGATGAGACATTTGTTATGTTATTGCGTGTAGTGTTTCTTTCTTGAAAATTCTCTTTTCTCCTCTGTCCTTCTCTCTCAATATATTTTAAACTACAAAATAAAAGTATTCTGAACAAGTATATAAGTCTGTAAGTATAATTTACTGATTCAAAAATACGGACTGAGTCATAGAATTAGAAATGGGGATGGTCCTGTTATTCCCCTTCATTGCACTCCTCACCATCTGGCATATTACATATAGACTTGACTCATTTAATTGTTAACTGTTTGTCTCACCACACTAAAATGAACATTTGATGAGTTTAGGATAATTTTATATGGGTCATATATGTCAGTTATATAATATGCTGCATGCTAAGTCACTTCAGTCATGTCCAGCTTTTTGTGACCCCATGGACTGTAGCCTGCCAGGCTACTGACTCTGTCCTTGGGATTCTCTAGAATACTGGAGTTGGTTGTCATGTCCTCCTCCAGGGGATCTTCCCAACCCACAGGTCGAACCCCAGTCTCTACATCGCCCGCACTGTCAGGTAAGTTCTTTACCACTAGCATTACCTGGGAAGCCCAGTTACATAGTAGGTGCTCAATAAGTAGCCAATAAATATTTGCTCAAGGTCTAAACAAAGAGATAAATTAATTAGATAAAAGAAACAATGTTACTACAATTATTCATTCTGTCAAAAAATCAGGTTGATATGTGTATATGCTGCTACTGGCTTCCCTGTCCCTGGGATTCTCCATGCAAGAAGACTGGAGTGGGTTGCCATTTCCTTCTCCAATGCATAATATATGTATATAGAATCAGTATTTTTTTTAGAAATATTAGATTTGTAAACTATCATTCACATATAATAGTAAATAGGTAAAGTCAGTACTGTGTATATTTTTTGATGGATTTTGTCTTTACCTATTGTTAAATTCTTGGGATTTTTAAACTGTCAATAAATAAAAAAAGATAAGATTTTAAAGGATCTGAAACCAAATTTTAAGTATTTACCTCTATTTCAATATTAGAAAAAAATGTCCTCTAATTGAACAGTAAAATTTGCGCTATAAAAAATATAAACTCAGCATATACAATTTTTAAATATAAAACAATTATGAGCATTTTCTACCCATTAAGTGGAAATAGTTTCTTCTATAATGAACAGAAAATATGTATTTTTGGAAAAAGATCAGATATGAAACTTTGTGATTTATAAGCACTAAGATGGGAATACCAGACCACCTGACCTGCCTCTTGAGAAATCTGTATGCAGGTCAGGAAGAAACAGTTAGAACTGGACATGGAACAACACACTGGTTCCAAATAGGAAAAGGAGTACGTCAAGGCTGTATATTGTCACCCTGCTTATTTAACTTCTATGCAGAGTACATCATGAGAAACGCTGGACAGGAAGAAACAAAAGCTGGAATGAAGATTGCCGGGAGAAATATCAAGAACCTCAGACATGCAGATGACACCACCCTCATGGCAGAAATTGAAGAGGAACTCAAAAGCCTCTTGATGAAAGTGAAAGAGGAGAGTGAAGAAGTTGACTTAAAGTTCAACATTCAGAAAACGAAGATCATGGCATCCAGTCCCATCACTTCATGGGAAATACATGGGGAAACAGTGGAAACAGTGCCAGACTTTTATTTTTGGGGGCTCCAAAAATGACTGCAGATGGTGATTGCAGCCATGAAATTAAAAGACGCTTACTCCTTGGAAGGAAAGTTATGACCAACCTAGATAGCATATTCAAAAGCAGAGATGTTACTTTGCTGACTAAGGTCCATCTAGTAAAGGCTATGGTTTTTCCTGTGGTCATGTATGGATGTGAGAGTTGGACTGTGAAGAAGGCTGAGCACCGAAGAATTGATGCTTTTGAACTGTGTTGTTGAAGAAGACTCTTGAGAGTCCGTTGGACTGCAAGGAGATCCAACCACTCCATTCTGAAGGAGATCAGCCCTGAGATTGCTTTGGAGGGAATAATGCTAAAGCTGAAACTCCAGTACTTTGGCCACCTCATGGGAAGAGTTGACTCATTGGAAAAGACTCTGATGCTGGGAGGGATTGGGGGCAGGAGTAGAAGGGGACGACAGAGGTTAAGATGGCTGGATGGCATCACTGACTGGATAGACGTGAGTCCGAGTAAACTCCGGGAGTTGGTGATAGACAGGGAGGCCTGGCGTGCTGTGATTCATGGGGTTGCAAAGAGTCAGACACGACTGAGCAACTGAACTGAACTGAACTGAAGTGCTCTCTGCCTGATGAATCTTATTTTAAGCCCTGCTGCTGCTGCTGCTGCTGCAAAGGTGCTTCTGTCATGTCTGACTCTGTGTGACCCCATAAACGGCAGCCCACCAGGCTCCCCAGTCCCTGGGATTCTCCAGGCAAGAACACTGGAGTGGGTTGCCATTTCCTTCTCCAATGCATGAAAGTGAAAAGTGAAAGTGAAGTAGCTCAGCCACGTCTGACTCCTAGCGACCCCATAGACTGCAGCCTACCAGGCTCCTCCATCCATGGGATTTTCCAGGCAAGAGTACTGGAGTGGGTTACCACTGCCTTCTTCAACTTTAAGCCCTAGAAGGTCTAAGTTCAGATGAACAGGAGATTTAGAACACTCTGACTATAATAAATCCCAGGTTACTCACTTCACAATGCATGTTTGATTTAGTGGAAGAAGAGAAATGAATTAAGGGTCCCTGAAGAAGATCTGATATGAGAGGGGCCTGTTGTGTTATTCAAGGACAAAAACAGAATTATGAACTTAATTTTTCATCATATTGGCAGGAGAAGACATCAATAAAGTCCTTCAGTTCAAGTATATTTTTTGTTTGAGAAAAACTCATTGTTTGGTTTTAGGAGATTATATATATATAGTCTATACCATGCTGCCATGCTAAGTTGCTTCAGTCGTGTCTTACTCTGTGTAACCCCACGAGGTCAGGGGGCTCCTGACCTAGTTCAAAACACTCCTCTGTCCATGAAATTCTCCAGGGAAGAATATTGGAGTGGGTTGCCATTCTCTTCTTCAGGGATCTTCCTGGTCCAGGGATGGAACCCATGTCTCTTATGTCTCTTGTGTTGGCAGGTGGGTTCTTTACCATTAGCACCACCTAGGAAGCCTATATAGTTCTATAATGTAGGTGAAAATACCCCATATAAACACATTCAGAACCAAATTTTAATATTTGCTATTTTGGTATTTGTTTCCAATCCTTGCTTAATATCATTCTTCTAGGACTAATTGTATCTGACATCTTCAAAACTGGTAGTGGGAATCTGCAAGATAATTATTCAATATCACTTGGGTATAGCTTGCTAATCTATGTGTGGCAGTCTAAATATTTCAACAAATGTTTCCAGTTTTCTTCCTGCATTTGTACCTCACCCTGCTTCCAGATAGCTGGTAGAACTATGCCCCATGTTCTCTTGTGTTTGGGTGAAGAGATGAGATTAGTCTGTAATGATAAGATACAGGCCATTCCAGGTCAAAGAGTTTAACTGTCAAAAGTGCATCCTTCTGAGGCCTTTTTTTCCCCCTATGATGAAGAGAAACTATTGTGATATTGGCTATCTATTAAGATGGGTTTCTGTGTGATTACTCTGACCACAAACTTTAAAACTCTAGGCACCAAAATGTGTTGGATATGTAATATGAGTTGGAAAGAAAACTTATTTTAACCCATTAAGGATTGGATGGTTGTTACACAACACAACTCATATTTTCCTAAGTATAAAATTTTTCTGAATCAATACTAGGGGGCTCCTATGGTCCTTTCTTGGCATGTGTAGAGCAGCTAGCAATTTGAATCACCTGATGCACACTTCCCAACTGAGTTCACACAAGCGGTCTGATATTGTAGCAAATGTCCTTTACAGAATCTATTTAGCGCCATGTTGTTTTGTGCTGGCAATTCTCCACACGCCTGTCTCTAAGCTTCCATATTTAGAGTTTCCTAATCATCCATTTCCCCTGCATCTCATCCAGGATGAAGCCCAGATGAACTAACTCAGTGAGACCACAACCAGATGCACAAGATTGTCCTATTTCTTCACTCTCAAAATCCAGATATTGAGACACTGGGACATGCTTATACATATGCCTGGAGGTTGGGGTGGGAGACAAAAAGTAGAACTCTAAGTTTGGTAAAAATATATTCCTATTGAAATCAACAAATCAAGTCCAGTTAAGCAACTTGGTTAAGTTTTAGAATTAATGTTTACTGCTGATTATTTAGGCATGTTTTAGATTGTCCTAATCTATCATTTTTAATATTGTTTCTTTGGGAAAATGTATTTCAAGTTCCAGACAATTGATTCACAAATTAACTTCTGGAACACTGCCAGCTTTTATAATGTGGCTCTCACATGGCAAAATGATTAAGGCATAGAAACAAAGAGATAATACCCAGGTTTCCTATCTTCTGCATCGAAAGATGGTAGCTTAATAATGATAAGACTATCTGCCTGAGCAGCCTATAAAAATATGTATTTACTAAGCATTCACTATTGAGATTAAAATTTCTGTCAATTTCTGCTACATAATTCACAGTCATGCGGGAAGAATTTAGCCCAAGAAGTGAAGAAAAAGTGATAGAACACATGATGTCATGACTCTGTCCACAGTACATCAGTGTATTTCTAATCCAAAGGTCTATGACCTGGCAATTATTTCCATTAGATTGATTCTGGAGCAGAAGGGAAATCACAGCTGGACAGAACTTTCTACCTCTTTAGTGTACTTCTCACACTGACATTTTACAGTTCATGGTATAGTGACTATCCATTATTTTGCATAAATCTGCCTGAGTATGTTACAATATGAACATTATAATCCTAAATTATAGGGTGAGGAAGACCAAAGGTAAAGTCAGGATTTCTATTAGGAGACCAAGTATACATTTGATATGCTCTATATGTTTAGGCAAAAGAGTTCAATATTTGGCTATTCATCTTCCTTGATATGAAATTTCTGCCACTGTGCAGAAATCCCATGAATTGAGAGGAATTAGGGGCCAGAGGTCTTATAAAAATATACTTAGTTTTAAACCAGGCAATACTGGCATATTTACAGAATGGAAGCAACCCTGAAAAATAATTGCATCAATTACAGGTTGTAAAGAGAAGCCAGGACTCCACTGTTCACTGAACATGCTAATTGAATCCAATCTTGCAAAAAGATGAAGCAAAGAATGTTTTCTCTAATTGCAAAGGTCTCTGGCTGGGTACATTTTGCTATTTATCACTTCACACTTGGATAATTCGTGGTGTTTCATGCAGATCCTCTTTCTTAGGAAAGGATTCTTAATTTGCAAAATAAGCCCGTTGCTTTTTTATTGATGCCTCGTAGAGCATTTTGGCATGAACCCTTGGGGAAGAAATCCCAATTTATTTCAAGGGGACTTTTAAACTTCCAGGTTACAGATAACCTCCTCAAATAAGTTTTCAGAGCCAGTAATAACTACTCAAGTACATTTCCAGATTAAATACCAATTGGAAGAAGTGCATCCTTTTCATGCTGACAGTCACTTTCTATGAGTTGTCTTGCTAATAGCAGTTTGGACAGACAAATATCTACTATAAAGAGTTAGAGTTGAGGATGGGCAAGCCACACTAGAACCTATACATTGTATAAGCAATGTAACTACTAAGTTATGAATGCAGCCAAATTGTACTATATTCTTATTAGACTGATACAAATATCTAATTTACATTTTGGAGTATTGTTTTATCTAGAAAAAATATGGGAGTTCTGAATCACTGAGAGGGGTAAAGCTTAGAAAAAAATACCAGTAAGCCCACAGTAGGAGTCTTATGAGCAAACCACTGAAGAAGCCCATGTAGGTAAAGATAAAGAACATTCTACATTAAGAGAGTGATCACAGTTATTGGAACTCATGAGATAGACATGCTTGATTAATTCTATGACTGGCTCCCTGGGACAAACAAATAAGGTTGTACATTAGTGCTTTTGGAGATTAAGAGTATGAATATTACTATGGCAATTTTATTTTTCATTATCTGATGACTAAAAGACATGCTATCAGCTAGCTTCATTTTTTTCTCAAAAAAGAGAAAAGAAAAGAAAGTTTTAGGTGGAAACCTTTCCACCTAAAAGCCCCAAATCAGAATTTGAGTGAAGGGGTATGGCTCTAAAGTAATATGAATCTCTTAGATATATGAATGAGAATATGAACCAAATAATCTGATATATCTACAAAGAAGACAACTGGATATCGTGTTTTTATCCTATTTCTAATAGTAAACATCATTAGATCTTTATTAGGAATGTATAAAAATGAATACATTTAAAATTGAGATTAAAAAAAAAAAAGAGTGTTTCTGTTTTGTATATTTTAGCCCTGGAAGATAATTTTATACCATGGCATCTAGAACATAAAATAATATCAGACTTACATAGATTAAAAAGCCTGGAAATAGTTTACATGTAGATAGTCAGGAATCACACCTGTGTACACAAGCATGTAAGTGAAGTTAACTATATATTATATAATTCAAATTTATATAACACAGATATAAGAAAATATAAAATTTCTATAGAGTCATATGAAGTCAGTTATAAGCTAAAACTTTTTTCCCTCTGATCAGCTTGCTATTGACCTTCAGAAAGTTATATTTAATGAAACAGAAAAGTGCTATGTTGAGAGTTTCAATTTAGCATACGTTTAAAAAAAAAAAAACAACACACAGCCAAATAACAAACTTCATTTTGGGGCACTATTTTGCTATTCAGGACCTAAAATATAAATCATAAGGATAGAAAAATGATGTTTTGGAATTACTCTGTAAATTCTGTAGTAAACCAATAGCTTCTTTTAGATTTGTATGTCAGTTCAGTTCAGTCGCTCAGTCATGTCCGACTCTTTGCAGCCCCAAGAACCACAGCACGCCAGGCCTCCCTGTCCATCACCAACTCCCAGAGTTCACCCAAACTCATGTCCATTGAGTTGGTAATGCCATCCAACCATCTCATCTTCTGTTGTCCCCTTCTCCTCCTGTCCTCAATCTTTCCCAGCATCAGGGTCTTTTTAATGAGTCAGCTCTTCGCATCAGGTGGCCAAAGACTTGTATCTCAGTTATACAAACAACAGAATGGGAAAGACTAGAGATCTCTTCAAGAAAATTAGAGATACCAAGGGAACATTTTATGCAAAGATGGGCTCGATAAAGGACAGAAATGGTATGGACCTAACAGAAGCAGAAGATATTAAGAAGAGGTGGCAAGAATACACGGAAGAACTGTACAAAAAAGATCTTCATGACCCAGATAATCATGATGATGTGATCACTAATCTAGAGCCAGACATCTTGGAATGTGAAGTCAAGTGGGCCTTAGAAAGCATCACTATGAACAAAGCTAGTGGAGATGATGGAATTCCAGTTGAGCTGTTTCAAATCCTGAAAGATGATGCTGTGACAGTGCTGCACTCAATATGCCAGCAAGTTTGGAAAACTCAGCAGTGGCCACAGGACTGGAAAAGGTCAGTTTTCATTCCAATCCCAAAGAAAGACAATGCAAAAGAATGCTCAAACTACCACACAATTGCACTCATCTCACATGCTAGTAAAGTAATGCTCAAAATTCTCTAAGCCAGGCTTCAGCAATACATGAACTGTGAACTTCCTGATGTTCAAGCTGGTTTTAGAAAAGGCAGAGGAACCAGAGATCAAATTGCCAACATCCACTGGATCATGGAAAAAGCAAGAGAATTCCAGAAAAATATCTATTTCTGCTTTATTGACTATGCCAAAGCCTTTGACTGTGTGGATCACAATAAACTGTGGAAAATTATGAAAGAGATGGGAATACCAGACCACCTGACCTGCCTCTTGAGAAATCTGTATGCAGCTCAGGAAGCAACAGTTAGAATTGGACATGGAACAACAGACTGGTTCCAAATAGGAAAAGGAGTACATCAAGGCTGTATATTGTCACCCTGCTTATTTAACTTCTATGCAGAGTACATCATGAGAAACGCTGGGCTGGAAGAAACAAAAGCTGGAATCAAGATTGCCGGGAGAAATATCAATAACCTCAGATATGCAGATGACACTATCCTTATGGCAGAAAGTGAAGAGGAGCTAAAAAGCCTCTTGATGAAAGTGAAAGAGGAGAGTGAAACAGTTGGCTTAAAGTTCAACATTCAGAAAACAAAGATCATGGCATCCGGTCCCATCACTCCATGGGAAATAGATGGAGAAACAGTGGAAACAGTGTCAGACTTTATTTTGGGGGGCTCCAAAATCACTGCAGATGGTGACTGCAGCCAGGAAATTAAAAGACGCTTACTCCTTGGAAGGAAAGTTATGACCAATCTAGATAGTATATTCAAAAGCAGAGACATTACTTTGCTGACTAAGGTCCATCTAGTCAAGGCTATGGTTTTTCCTGTGGTCATGTATGGATGTGAGAGTTGGGCTGTGAAGAAGGCTGAGCAACGAAGAATTGATGCTTTTGAACTGTGGTGTTGGAGAAGACTCTTGAGAGTCCCTTAGACTGCAAGGAGATCCAACCAGTCCATTCTGAAGGAGATCAACCCTGGGATTTCTTTGGAAGGAATGATGCTAAAGCTGAAACTCCAGTACTTTGGCCACCTCATGGGAAGAGTTGACTCATTGGAAAAGACTCTGATGCTGGGAGGGATTGGTGGCAGGAGGAGAAGGGGACGACCGAGGATTAGATGGCTGGATGGCATCATGGACTTGATGGACGTGAGTCTGAGTGAACTCCGGGGGATGGTGATGGACAGGGAGGCCTGGTGTGCTGCGATTCATGGGGTCACAAAGAGTCGGACACAACTGAGCGACTGAACTGAACTGAACTATGTATAAACATGTATCTATACACAGAAACATTCTGACATATACATACATGTATGGTTGTGCTTATAATTCTAAATGACATATAAACATGATATTCCATGTTCTATCATATTATAGTAGAGTATTCTTTATCTAAAAAAAAAAAATGTCTGCTTCAGTTTGAATACCTCTCTTCGTCATCATGGTTATACATATCACTTTTTGAGCCTTTGTTTTTTCTAACTTATAACACTTACCTGTTTCCCTATAGTTTAAATAAGTTTCCTTTGTGTTATTTTGGCAGTTACTCAAAGATCAATAAAATACAGAAATCTATATGGGATTAACATGCAACAAATTAGAAAAAAATTGAGTTTTAAGTGGAATTTATATTTCTATTCCAATATACACATCAAAGTAAGAGTACCACTTTTGAATGTGGAAACTTTAATAAAATGCCTTAACTAATAGATATTTATTGTGTACCTACTATAAGTCAAGAACTGTTCTACACGATTAGGATATATGGTGGAAAAAACAAACAGAATCTCTACTTTTACAGAGTTTATGATTCTAGCAGCGGGATCTACACAATACAAATGTATACAATAAGTAAAATATTTAGTATATTAAAGCTTATAAATATTATGAGAAAAACTTACCCAAGTAATTGGAATAGGGAATATAAGTGGTAGAAGGAAGATATGATTTTAAATAGAGAAATTAGAGTCTGTCTTAATAAGAAAGTAACATCTAAGCTCAAACATGAAGGAAGTGATGGTGTGAGCTATATGTCCATTTAGGGGAAGCACCATTTTTGTGTTAGTCGCTCAGTTATGCCTGACTCTTTGTGATCCCATGGACTGTAGCCCACCAGGTTCCTCTGTCCATGGGATTCTCCGCACAAGAATAGTGGAGTGGGTTGCCACTCCTTTCTCCAGGAGATCTTCCCAGCCTAAGGATAGAACCTGGGTCTCTTGCATTGCAGGCAGATTCTTTACCATCTGAGCCACCAGGGAAACAGAAGAGTTTGTGAAAGTATTAGTTGCCTAGTTGTGTCTGGGCTCTTGTGTCCAACTCTTTGTGACCCAACAGACTGTAGTCCGCTAGGCTCCTTTGTCCATGGAATTTTCCAGGTAAGAATACTGGAGTGAGTTGCCATTTTTCCCTCCATGAGACCTTCCCCACACAGGGATTGAAAATGGGCCTCCTGCATTGCAGGCGAACTCTTTACTAAGCCACCAACAGTTTGAGGGGGGAAATAATGCAAAGTTCTACAGTTTTAGCATGCCAGATGTGCTCAACTAATGGGAAGGAGGTCAGTACACCTGTAAGACTTGGGCTAAAAAAAAAGTTGCAGATGAATTCAGCAAAGTAATAGAGGCCTAAATTATATAAAATACTATAGGCCTCAGAGGGCTTTGGCTGATGCTAAACGAGAAATGGAGACACATATTGGACTTTGAAGAGAAAAGTAACATGAACAGATAATACTTGCATAAAGTGTAATTCTTGTTATTATGCTGAATAGAATGAAATCAAGAAAATCTCTTAAAAGCCTATAGCAATAATCCAGTTGTAAGATGATTATCATTTGAACCCTGTTGATTACATTGAAAATGGTAAAAATTAGTCAGAATCTGAATGTATTTTGAGAAATTTTCTGATGGATGAATTGCAAGATGAGAAACAATGACAGGAGTTAGACATGACACCAAGGTTTCAAAAACGAGCAAACAAAGAATGGAAATGCCATCAAGCGCAACAGAGGATTACACACACAACAGATTTCATGAGAATACTGAGAATACAGGTTGGACATGTTAAGTTTGAGACATTTATTAGATATAAAGCTAGATATGAAGATAAGTGCTCAGTTGGATATTCAACAGAGGAGTTCAGGAAAGAGGTATAAGAGGGAGATAGAACTCTCGGAGTCACTATCTACAGAAAATACTCAAAGCCTGAAGGAGATGATCTAGGAGTATGAACCATTTTAGATAACTGAAATATACAAAGACTGACAATTCTGGGGTGCTTTAACATTAAGACATGGTAGAAAGCAAGAGGCACCCGTAAGAGTGACAAGTACAGAATATACACAAAAATGCCAAGGAAAGGAAAAAAAAAAAAAAGGTAAGTTGTGCTTAACTTCGCCACATGTTTGTTGTTTAGCTGAAAATTGACCATGGATGTGACAGTGTGGATCATTCATGACCTTGACAAGAGGGTCTTTAATGAAGTAATAGAGATGAAATCATTCAGTATGCAAAAGGTAACAAAAGGTAAAAAACTAAGATGAGTTCATTGGTTTTGCATAACATGTGCACAGAAACATGGGAAGGTAACTAACAGGTAAGTTGGGTTGAGAGAAGTTTTTACCATTGACTCCTGAGAAACAAAGGGGTGAATGGGAACTGACCCACATGCAGTCAAAAAACCATGTATAATTCTAGTGATCCTTTTGCATTCAATATTCTACATTCCTGGTTCAAATAACTATGTAGCAATTGTAGTATGTATTTGCATCATTATAGAGGACTAGAATGCAAAAGCAGGAAGTCAAGAGATATCTGGAATAACAGGTAAATTTGGCCTTAGATTGCAAAACGAGGCAGGGCAAAGGCTAACAGAGTTTGGAAAAAGAATACACTGGTCATAGCTAACACCCTCTTCTAACAACACAAGAGAAGACTCTGCACATGAACATCACCAGAGAGTCAATAGTGAAATCAGACTGATTATATTCTATGCAGCCAAAGATGGAGAAGCTCTATACAGTCAGCAAAAACAAGACTGGGAGCTGACGGTGGCTCAGATCATGAACTTCTTATTGCCAAATTCAGACTTCAATTGAAGAAAGTAGGAAAAACCACTAGACCATTCAGGTCTGACCTACCTGAATGGTAGGATACAGAGGAAGTAACAAATAGATTCAAGGGATTAGATCTGATAGACAGAATACCTGAAGAATTATGGTGGAGGCTTATGACATTGTACAGGAGGCAGTGATCAAGAAAAATAAATGCAAAAAGGCAAGATGGTGGTCTGAGGAGGCCTTAAAAATACCTGAGAAAAGAAAAGATGCGAAAGGCAAAGTTGAGTATTCTTTGAATGCAGAGTTTCAAAGGATAGCAAGGAGAGATAAGAAACCCTTCCTCAGTGCAAAGAAATACAGGAAAACAACAGAATGGGAAAGACTAGAGATCTCTTCAAGAAAATTAGAGATACCAAGGGAACGTTTTATGCAAAGATGGGCACAATAGAGGACAGCAATGGTATGGACCTAACAGAAGCAGAAGATATTAAGAGGTGGCAAAAATACACAGAAGTATATAAAAAAGATATTCATGACCCAGATCACCATGATGGTGTGATCACTCACCTAGAGCCAGACATTCTGGAGTGCGAAGTCAAGTGAGCCTTAAGAACATCATAATGAACAAAGCTAGTGGAGGTGATGGAATTCCAGTTGAGCTGTTTCAAATCCTAGATGTTGCTGTGAAACTGATGAACTGATCCCAGCAAACTTGGAAAACTTAGCAGTGGCCACAAGAGTGGAAAAGGTCAGTTTTCATTCTAGTCCCAAACAAAGGCTAATGCCTAAGAATGCTCAAACTACTGCACAATTGCACTTATCTCACATGCTAGTAAAGTAATGCTCAAAATTCTCCAAGCCAGTCTTCAACAATACATGAACTGTGAACTTCCAGATGTTCAAGCTGGATTTAGAAAAGTCAGAGGAACCAGAGATCAAATTGCCAACATCTGTTGGAACGTCGAAAAAGAAAGGGAGTTCCAGAAAAACATCTACTTCTGCTTTATTAACTACACTAAACCCTTTGACCATGTGGATCACAACTGTGGAAAATTCAAGAGATGGGAATATCAGACCACTTGACCTTCCTCCCAGTAAATCTGTATGGAGGTCAAGAAGCAACAGTTAGAACTGGACATGGAACAACAGACTGGTTCCAAATTAGGAAAGGAGGATGTCAAGGCTGTATATTATCATCCTGCTGATTTAACTTCTATGCAGAGTACATCATGAGAAATGCCAGACTTGATGAAGCACAAGCTGGAATCAAGATTGCTGGGAGAAATATCAATAACCCCAGATATTCAGATAACACAACCCTTATGGCAGAAAGTGAAGAAGGACTAAAGAGCCTCTAGATAAAAGTGAAAGAGGATAACGAAAAAGTTGGCTTAAAGCTCAACATTCAGAAAACGAAGATCATGGCATCTGGTCCTATCACTTCATGGCAAATAGATGAGGATACTATAGAAAAGTGACACATTTTATTTTTTGGGCTCCAAAATCACTGCAGATGGTGACTGCAGCCATGAAATTAAAAGATGCTTCCTCCTTGGAAGAAAAGTTATGACCAATCTAGACAGAATATTAAAAAGGAGAGACATTACTTTGCTAACAAAGGTCCATTTAGTCAAAGCTTTGGTTTTTCCAGTAGTCATGTATGGATATGAGTTGCACTATAAAGAAAGCTGAGGGCGAAAGAATTGATACTTTTGAACTTTGTGTTTGAGAAGACTCTTAGAGTCCCTTGGACTGCAAGGAGATCCAACCAGTCCATCCTAAATGAAATCAGCCCTGAATATTCATTGGAAGGACTAATGGTAAAGCTGAAACTCCAGTACTTTGGCCACCTGATGCAAAGAACTGACTCATTTGAAAAGACCCTGATGCTGGAAAGATTGAACTCAGGAGGAAAAGGAAACGGCAGAGGATTAGATGCTTATGGCATCACTGACTCGATGGACATGAATTTGTGTAAGCCCTGGGAATTGGTGATAGACAGGGAAGCCTGGCGTACTGCAGTCCATCTAGTTGCAAAAAGTCGGACATAACTGAGTAACTGAACTGACTGAATGAGTATGTATTTATTGAAAAACATCTTCATATAAGTGGACCCACAGAGTTTAAACCCATGTTGTTCATGGGTCAGCTGTACTTGGTTTTTTGTTTTGTTTTGTTTTAAATTTAGGGGAAAAAAACTGCATATTTGTATATTGTTCAGACTATTTTATTGCTGGGAAAAACTAATGAGATACAAGATACTCTCTGAAGAAATATTTTACTGGTGGTCAGAGGAAAAAATTATACAGTAAAATGGAAAGATATGGCCCAGTTTCCCCTAAAAAAATGGTGATGTAGACTCTTCTCTTCTTACCCCAAGAAAAGTAGTCTCCATAGAAATTTTGTATGAAAAGCTATTTTCCAACTTATTTAGTCTATTAGACATCTTGTTCATCATTCTTAAACCTAAGACTTTATCAACAAAGGTTATTAATGTGAATCTTGGGGGAATATTAAACTATGTTCTAGAAAGGCCAAAGCTAATGCAGCAAGGAAGGAGTAGGATTACAGTGTCTGGCTCCAGTCAGTGAGCCTTGCTAATCAACTCCCATGAATTATTTCCACACACAAACACAGGCACAAACACACATGTGCACTGGAACTGGGTTGAAAAGAGAAAGATATTTCTTAGAAAAGAGAAGACAACTATGAATAAGTTTCTGGAAAGGTAACCTTGAATTAATACCTGAAGAAATAAGAATCTGAATAGACTGAAGTCTTGAGTCTTACAGATGGTTTTTTTGGCAAAGGCAACTATCTTGCATTCTCAATTCTAGGCAGGTGGTGGTGGTAGTTTAGTCGCTAAGTCATGTCTGACTCTTTCCAACCCCACGGACTGTAGCCCATCAGGTTCCTCCATCCATGGAATTTTCCAGGCAAGAATATTGGAGTGGGTGCCATTTCCTTCTCTGGGGTATCTTCCTGACTCAGGTGTCAAAACTGTTATCTCCTGCTTGGCAGGCAGATTCTTTACCACTGAGCCACCTGGGAAGACCTCTGTAGGCAGTCTGTAGTAGTTAATACAGAAGTGGATGGGATGGATACAGAGCTTGGTAAAAGTCATCCAAGCAGATCTCAAAGTAGTACAAGAAGTATGTTCTATGAAAACTAATTATTAAGGATTCCAAAATCATAACAATAAATTTTCCTCAAAGAAATCATGTTCCAGTGATTTCACAGTCACGTTCTACTAATTCTTCAATCTGGTCAGAAAATTGGAAGAATGGAAAACCACTAACTCATGTTATGGTTCTAAAATAAGCTTGATTCTAAAACTGGTAAAGCATAAAAATAATACAAAAGAATCTATAGGCCCAGTTTAGTTATGAACATAGACTTGAAACATCGTCTGTGAACATTGTCTATCTAAGGAAGACACCAACATGGTGATGAAAAATTACTGTGGTTTCCTGCAGGGTGCTAGTTCTAGTGCCAGCAGAACAGAGATCTGTTAACACCCGGGGTTGAGAGTTCCTGCTCTGCTAAAGCTGATCAATCAGTGTCTGATATACTGGCTGGTGAGTCTCAGACTGGCTGTCTAGTCCTGCCTCCCTCTGTTGATAAAAGAGGCTTGCTTGTTAAAGCAACATGGATGTTACTGTGGTGGTTTTTCCACCACAGGAGAAGCTAGTAACCAGAGATAACCAACACCTTGCATCTTGAAACTTTGATCTTTCAGCAGTTTGGTTCAAAGTAGTAACAGGGCATGGTTATATGGAATCATGGAGCAGGAAATGGCAACCCACTCCAGCATTCTTGCCTGGAGAAGCCCAGGGACTGAGGAGCCTGGTGGGGTTGCAAAAGAGTCCATGGGGTTGCAAAGAGTCGGGCACGACTGAGCAACTAAGCACATATGGATTCAATCCCTGTTGGAAATCCTTTCCTGTGTACTATTTCTTAGAGTACACATACTCAGTGCTTTCTCTTTAGTTTAACCATTAAAGTACTATCCAGACAGCGCTTCAAGCACCTGAACTAACCATGTAGCAATGTGGGGAAACATACTTCTTTTCTAAAAGGTGGAGAATTCCAGGAGTTCAACTGCCAAACACAGAATCTGACTCACTGTAGAGGGTCAGGAAATGCCTATTAGCAGTCTTTACAATCTCTCTTTGGAAACACCAATCTGCCCTGAGGTTTTTCCTTGAGAACCAGGCTGTCTCTGATCTGGAGGTGGAGACTCTTGACTAGATTTTAAGGAGGCTGCAAACGGGGAGGGAGAGTAAAAGTCTTATCTCAAGAGCCCAAGGATTTAGTCCATCACATCCTTTTTCAGGATGCCTGGATGTTTTCTGAGGGTATCTGGACCTGAAATGGGCATTTCATGTGGAGAATATATACAGTGCTGTCAGTTTTAAATATTCTGTTACACCATAACTATTATAGGTAGGAAAATCTAATGTTACACATGTCTTCAATATAAAACCTTTGTGAACTGAAGTTCTAAATGAAACTGCTGGGTATATGTGTGTGTATACACATAAAATAATTAAAAAGTAGTCTTATTGCCAATAAAAGTTTTGAAAATTTAAAAGAAAAACCTCATATGATCTCACCTGATTCAATAATATTCAGAGGGATTCATCCTAGATATATAAAGATAATAATCAGCATATCTATTAAAATAATTCATATTAGTGAAAAATGGAGATGTTCACATTTTAGCAATAGGTGCAGAAAAGAATTTGATCTACATAGAAGTGTTTTAGAGGAATTTGTTTTCTGTTAGATATGCAAGACAGTGAAAGACTTAGTGCTACTCTACAACATGGTGCTAGTGATCAAACAAAAGATGAATAGGTAAATATGTAGAAAGGAAAGGTAAGAAATAATTTTTTCTTGTATATGATATGGACCTACATAAAATGCAACACAATCAAGTAACATAATTAATATAGTTAGTATATTTGCTGAGTAAATATCAACTTTGAAAAAAAAATGTATTACCCCTTAGTACTAATACAACTACTGAACTGGAATATGTAATGAGGGGGTCAGGGAAGAAAAGAGAACAAACCAGTATTTTGCCTCAAGATACCTTGACAAATAATGCAGAGTACCATTCATTACTCTTAGTTTTGTTTCTAAAATACTCATGCAGGTATATAAACATGATTGCATAAATACAGATCCACACATCTATTAATAGAAACTTGGCATGTGATAAATAAGCCCACAAAAATCTATTAATAAGAAAAGGAAGTTTTAAATTTCATGTCTTGTCTCCTTGATTTTGCCAGTCCATAGCATACCACACAATATTTCCATGCCTGCATTATCTCTAACAGAGCTTTCTGTGAGGGCAAGTTCACTCTGTCCATGATGTACCCTAGAAATGACCAAGAATCTAACATTGCCTCAGTGGAAATAACCACCAGAGTCGTGCTTCACAACAGATCTCATATTTCTGCCATGGTCTTAAGCTCCAGTTATACACCTTAGTAGCTCGCTGGAACATTCTTCTTTCATTGGCACTGTTCCCTTCCTTTCTTACTTAACCATTCCTCTGATTCCCCTCCCACCCACCACGGGATAATATCTCACAGATCAGGGGTTCTCTGGTGGCTCAGAGGGTAAAGCATCTGCCTGCAATGCAGGAGACCTGGGTTCGATCCCTGGGTGGGGAAGATCCCCTGGAGAAGGAAATGGCAACCCTCTCCAGTATCCTGGCCTGGAAAACCCCATGAATGGAGAAGCCTGGTAGACTACAGTCTGTAGGGTTGCAAAGAGTCAGACACGACCGAGTGACTTCACTTTCACTTTCATCTCATAGATCATGTACTTTCTAGTACTTTCTAATTCTTAGCTAAGGATTCTTGTCTGCTTTGGGAGAAACCCAAACCAAGACAGTGTTCTATTTCATTCTTCAAAGAGGAAATTCAGTTGGATTTATACCCAAATGTCAAAATTAAAATTTAATGCAAAAGAAATTCATGGAAGAGTATATCCCTATAGCACTGGCATAAGCAAAAATGGTTAAATAGAATACCAAAAAGTTGAACTTGACTATGACAAAATTAAAGATTACTACTTACAATGTTCAAAATTAAGTTCATGATATGGTGACTGACCAGGGAAAAATAAGTAAATGTCTAAAAGCTAAAAACCGATTGGTATCTAGATGCATTAATAAATGAATTTCTGGAAAAATAAGAAAAAGAATGTTTAGTACAAAAATAGGCATGCAGGGTGACTAGGCAATTTACAGAAAAGCTAATAGAAAAAGATGCTCTTAAACACCACTTATCGGAGAAATATAAATTAGAAACAGCAAGGTGTCATCTATAAACATGATGATAGTTCAAGAATTATAGATATTGATAATACTCTTTGATAGACTGCAGGAAATGGTGGCCCTCAAATACTACTGACTTGAGAGAACACATTTTGATAAGGATCTATGAAACTAATTTTGTGTAACCAATGGCCCTTCAAACAAAATTCTGCATATAAGGTGGTTTCTTACAAAACCAAACATACTCTTACCATACAATCCAGCAATTACAATTCTTGGTATTAATCAAAGATTTGAGAACTATTTCCACACAAAAACCTGCACACAGATGTTGTTATCAAGCTTCATTCCTAACTGACAAAACTTAGAAAAAACCAAGATGCCCTTTAGTAGGTGAATGGATAAATGAACTGTGATATAGCTACACAATCTAACATTTAGTACTAGAAAACAAATTAACTGTAAAGCCAATAAAAGACAAAGGAAACCATGTTTACTGCTATGTGGAAGAATCAAATCTGAAAAGATTAATTACTGTATGATTCCAACTACATAACATTCTGGAAAAGGAAAAAAATCTTAGAGTAAAAGGATAAGTTGTTGACACGGAATGAGGATAGGGAGGGATGAATAGGCAAAGTAGCTTTTCTTTTTTGTCTTTATTTATTTATGTATTTATTTTAGGGCAGTGAAATTAATCTGTAAGATACTCTAATAGTAGATAAAAGTCATTACCAAGTTTGCCAAACCTGTAGAACGTACAATGTCAAGAGTCAGTCAATGCTAATGTAAATTATGGATTTTTGAGTGATAATGACGTGTCTATGTAGATGTAGGTTTTCAACTGTAACAAATTTACTACTCTGGTTGGAGAGGTTGGTAATGGGGAAAGTTATGCACATGTGGAACAGGGGATATATAGATAATCTCTGTATGCTCCTCTTAATTTTGCTGTGTACTTGAAACTGCTTTAAAAATAGTCTTTTACAAAGTCTGCAAATATGACCTAGAAAATATCTTATTTGGTTAGAACACATCTTAATTAAAATAGCAATAAACTATAATAGTTGATCTAAAAATGATGATTGCCCAGAATGTTCATCACACTGAAGTTTTGATAGTGTAAAGTATAATAACACACATCACTAAGGAAATGGTAGGTAAAATGTAAATAACAATATTTTTTAGTAGTTAGAAACAATAATATACATTCAGCATCAGATGTAGAACTTTCAAACATAATGCTGAACAAGTCTGTACTCAAGAGTATCAGGAAAGGCACAATAAGAAAAAACATAGATTATGTTGAAAGTGAAAAAGTCAGTCATTCAGTCATGTCCAACTCTTTGCGACCCCACAGACCATACAGTCCCCGGAATTCTCCAGGCCAGAATACTGGAGTGGGTTGCCTTTTGCTTCTCCAAGGAATCTTCCCAACCCAGGGATCAAACCCAGGTCTCCTGCATTGCAGGTGGGATTCTTTACCAGCTGAGCCACCAGGGAAGACCATATTTAGCAAACATATATAAAATCCTAATCCAGGAACCATATTAACATGGTAAAGTGTTAATTGATTTGTGAGGAGGAGAATGGGCATGGAGACGAGGAATAAAGGAACAAACTATTAAATAACCCATGCCTAGTAAAAAGAAGAGATTTGTGGACATAGGTCGATCATGGTAGTGCACCAAGAACTGAAGACTCTCATTAACACAAATTTCTGACTCTAGGGTCAAAACAAAAACAAAAAGGATATTTCCTACCATTTAATCTGTGAATTAATTTAGAAAGTGTGTTTAAAGAGCTTAACACAACTTAGTATTTAATGAATATTAAATAAGTGTGAACTATCATGGTGTTATAAGTATTTTCATTAATATAGATGGGGTGTGTGTGTGTGTGTTTTACTCTTTAATGGGCATTTTCATCAAAGCCATTTTTCTCCACAATAAGTCCTTATAAAATTAAATATTATATGAAACAGTTAATATAAAGCTATGCTTTACTTTTAGAAATATATAATATGCAATTTAACTTAACATTATATTGGCTTGCCTAGGACCAAGAAGGAGGGGCATTGGAAAAAATTCACTTTTATAATGAAACAGGAGTTAATCTTTATTAGTGTGTTTGTTTGCTTTTTAATATCTTCAGACATTTTGGAATCTGGAAGGAAGGCAATGTGGCTTGATCTTACTGGATTTAACTCTGCAGTTCCTGAGACCAGAAAATAAGATGAGAAATAAACAACTTCGTAAATTCAACCCATAATCAAAGGTGATTTGCTTCAGGTTGATTTTCAGAAAAGCAAAACCTGCAGTCTTACCCCAGTCAGTCAGAAATAACACAATGAGGCAATTCTGTCCGATAGGATCCAGGCTGGATGAAATCCCAAATAATACAATGAAGCATTTCCCAGAGCAGAAAGCTTGGTTCATCGTGCCAAACAATGGCACTATCGGCGGCTCTTGTTCAGAGGCAGCTCTGCCAGTTTTGCTTTTGGGAGGCTCTCTGCTGAGTACAGAAAACACCTGCTGTTCAATAATTAACTCCTCCCAAACATCAGGCAAGGCAGCAGCAACAGTGACCTCTTCTGCCACTCCCAGTCCCATTTTCCCAATGTGTTTTCAAGCCTGTGTTTGTTTTTTCTAGGGCAATTACTGTCTAGTATGCATCATTATTGCTTGTCCTGCAGGTTCTTCCACAGGCATTTTCCAGTGTTCAGTGGTTACTCTGGATATACCTCACACCTTTTCTGCATAGAATACCAAGCACTGAACAAGATGCATACTGATATTTTCTAAATGACTCTAATAAAACCCATCATGAAGAAGGTAGAGCTGAAGGAAGGGAAATAATATTAAATAAGTGAAGAAAAAAGTACCAGCATCTTTGGCCTGGTGATTTTAGGTGGTAAAACACACAGGATTTAATCTTAGAGACACAAACTGGAATCTTGGCTTTACTCCCTTCTTCCTAGTTGACCTGACATAATTAACTTAAAATCTCTACATCTCAGTTTACTCGTTATACAATTGTACCCAATGCTGCTAGAATAAAAGTAAATGATGTCATCTATGTAGACTGATGATCATAAAACCTAGAACGGAAGAATCAAACAGGTATTGTATTTATAAACCAAAAGAACAAATATCACTAATTATATACAATATACCCTTTTATTTAAGTAATTGGAGAAGGAAATGGCAACCCACTTCGGTATTCTTGCCTAAAGAATCCTGTGGACAGAGGAGCCTGGTGAGCTGCTGTCCATAGGGTCACACAGAGGCAGACACAACTGAAGTGACTTGGCATGCATGCATTTAAGTAATAAATAATAGAACAACCACTATTATGTCCATTACTATCTCTTGGTTACTTTGATTTTGCTACACTTTCTCACAAGGCATAGTTTATAACTCTGCCCCCAATATATCATCTGGCTTTTTGGCACAATATCAGTCAAGGAATATCTTTAGGTGCCCATGAAATTCATTAATATGCCATTAATATGGAATTTGTTCTCAGTTGCATGGCCCCCTTTCAGTCTATTTGCCCTTAGTTTTTAATATTTCTAGGTAAATTCACTAGGAAGAAACAGATATTCCCTGGTTCTCCACTGAGTCAGTCAGTCCTGATGGCTTAGTCAAAGAGATATTATACAAATACTGCAAGTTATTAACGGATCTAATATGTTAGGTATACCTTGCTCAGTTCAGTCGCTCAGTTGTGTCCTACTCTTTGCGACCACATGAATCACAGCACGCTAGGTCTCCCTGTCCATCACCAACTCCCGGAGTTCACTCAAACTCACGTCCATCGAGTCAGTGATGCCATCCAGCCATCTCATCCTCGGTCATCCCCCTCTCCTCCTGCCCCCAATCCCTCCCAGCATCAGAGTCTTTTTCAATGAGCCAACTCTTTTCATGAGGTGGCCAAAGTACTGGAGTTTCAGCTTTAGCATCATTCCTTCCAAAGAAATCCCAGGTTTGATCTCCTTCAGAATGGACTGGTTGGATCTCCTTGCAGTCCAAGGGACTCTCAAGAGTCTTCTCTAACACCACAGTTCAAAAGCATCAACTCTTCGGCGCTCAGCCTTCTTCACAGTCCAACTCTCACATCCATACATGACCACAGGAAAAACCATAGCCTTGACTAGATGGACCTTAGTCGGCAAAGTAATGTCTCTGCTTTTGAATATACTATCTAGGCTGGTCATAACTTTTCTTCCAAGGAGTAAACATCTTTTATTTCATGGCTGCAATCACCATCTGCAGTGATTTTGGAGCCCGAAAAAATAAAGGCTGACACTGTTTCCACTGTTTGCCCATCGATTTCCCATGAAGTGATGGGACCGGATGCCATGATCTTTGTTTTCTGAATGTTGAGCTTTAAGCCAACTTTTTCACTCTCCTCTTTCACTTTCATTAAGAGGCTTTTGAGTTCCTCTTCTCTTTCTGCCATAAGGGTGGTGTCATCTGCATATCTGAGGTTATTGATATTTCTCTCAGAAATCTTGATTCCAGCTTGTGTTTCTTCCAGTCCAGCGTTTCTCATGATGTACTCTGCATATAAGTTAAATAAGCAGGTTGACAATATACAGCCTTGATGCACTCCTTTTGCTATTTGGAACCAATCTGTTGTTCCATGTCCAGTTCTAACTGCTGCTTAATAATCTCACACTCAAGTGAGTTGAAAGTATTGCAAATTAATAATTAAAGGATAATAAAATAAAGATATGCATAAAGAGCAATGGAATCCTAAAGAGAATGGTAGGCTGCTTGAGGAATACAAAGAACTTCACATAACCTATGATATTCAAGATTAGAGGAGAAGGACATTTATACAATATGGCAGAGATGAAGAAAGCTATCATCACAGAGGAAAATATGCAATCATTAGAGCAGCATGGAAAACTAAGACAGACATGAGCATTATAACATCATCTGGACTAATTTCTTTCATTCTACATGTCTCATCCCCCATCAAGTAGCCATTAAATTGCATCCACTTCCCTCATTGGATTTATGTATTTCTGTAAGAGATCTGAGTTGCAGTTATGAGTTGACATAGCAATGCATCTTGTGGATATTTATGTAAACAAATATTGATTTTCATGTTTCTTCTCTCCATTGCCAATAGTTTGACAATTGAGAATTTTTAAACTCTGGACAATTTAGTAGTTGTTTAAAGTGATACTCTAATAGAAAACAGCATTATTGCACATGTGTAATAATGAGTAGAGGCTTCCCTGGTGGCTCAGATGGTAAAGTGTCTGCCTACAATGCAGGAGACCCAGGTTTGATCCCTGGTTCAGGAAGATCCTCTGGAGAAGGAAATGGTAACCCACTCCAGTACTCTTGCTTGGAAAATCCCATGGACAGAGGAACCTGGTGGGCTACAGTCCGTGCGGTCACAGAGGAGAGTGTGGTTAGGTTTTAGGAACTGTGGAAGGAAATGTAAACAGAAATCTTAAAAAGGAGGTTGGAATAAAAAATGAATGGTATAATAGCATATTAAGGAAATAAGACACATGGAATATAGGGCCATAATAAAGAATGGCTTTGTGTATCGGGTAGATGGATTGATAACATGGAACAATAATTGGAGTATAAAAGAGTGGGAAGCTGTCTGGCACTCTGTGACAACCTACACAGCTGGGATGGGAGAAAGGAAGCAAGTTCAAGAGGGAGGGGATATATATATACAATTGTGACTTTTTGCATTATTGTATGGAAGAAACCAACACAACACTGTGAAACAACTATTCACCAATTAAAAATAAATAAAAATAAAAGATCACTTAAGAGATAAACATAAAAATCTAAGAATCTAAGAAATATTTCACCATTGCTGAACTACTTCCATGTCTATAAGGATAAAAAAAAAAATCATTAGATCCAGAGTAATGTGAGACTTCAAACTTTCACTACTAGTCAAAGAAATGTCAACTCTATTTACTTAGGGAATAAATGTTGCATATAACTATCTAAATTTTCTTTCCTCGGATAAAACTGGACACTAGCTGAAAGATTTATTCAATAATAATAAGCACACACAGATTTAACTCAGCTAGTCAAGCCCATAATTAAAATGCAAAAACCTAGTTACCCTGAAGCTACAGGAGGTGGATCCATACATTATAAATGATGACCATCAGGTAGCAAGTACATCATTAATGGATAAACTAAACCTTTTCGGAAAAAAGAATTTTAGGTTGTTAAACACATCAGTATGTATCTTAACACGTTTATGCTTATAATTTTAAACATCATAAGATTTAAAATCTTATTAATTTGATCAGTGCTATGGTCTGAATGTTTTTGTCCCCTCAGATTCCTTTGTTGAAATCCTAACCCCAGGTGATGGTAGTAGAAGGTAGGGCCTTAGGGAAGTGATTAGCTCCTGAGGGTGGAATCCTCATGAATAGGATTATAGCTCTTATAAAAAAGATCCCACAGAGCTCTCTAGTTCCTTCTATCATGTATGAAGAATTCTGCAATCTGGAGAAGGACCCTCGTTCAATCACTGTCATCCTGCTCTCTGAGTTCCAGACCCCAGAATTATAAGAAATGAATTTTCAATATTTATAAGCCACCCCTCTGTGGTATTTTGTTATAGCAGCCTAAACAGACTAATACAAAGGCTTTATATAATTATCAACTCATCTGGCAGGAATTAAATTTACATTCAATCATTCAACATTTGTTGGGTAATTATTATTTGTCTTAACATCATTGCTAGCCCCAGAAATATAGCAATGAACAACATAAATAAATGTCCCTACCATTCTAGACCTTATGTTCTATAATTATATGTAGTATACACAAAAGTGAAATAGCACTTCAGTGCTCTTTAAAAGGATGGCTACATGTTAATAGTTTAGACTTTTAAAAGAAGTACTATGATACCCAAATTTTACATTTCCAGTGAATAGATGAAGTCTGCTCCTAAGTGGGAAAGGAGGAATTTTCAAATGTTTCTAGGACTATTGAACTTTTAAGGTGCAGTCAAAGGCTTCTGTAAGCAGATATCTCCACACTGTTCATAAATCCATGGACTCCGAGTACTTCTTCATCAGTCTTTACACTTAATATATTGGTTTAGCTATTATAACAGAAAGCATACTGCTTCAGTGTGATTTTGAGTACAGGTCTAGTCTTTAACAGGCTCCCAAAACTACATTATTATTACATACTTTTCTAATTTCAACTGAAGTAGAGTTGATAAGGAAATAGAAGATTTTAGATCTACCTGCAAATACACCCTACAGGTAATTCCAGAGACTGTATTAAAAACATTCCAAATTAAAAAGAGTGTCTGGTATTTTGAACATAGATGATACTGTCTACTATCATTAGTCAGGTACAAAATGAAGTTTGAGTAGGAGAGTGGGGAGTTAATTCAAAGTCGTCTCTTTCATCTTGCATCCATTATTACTGACTCAGATTAAAATATTGCATAAACCATACTTTGACCTCCTAATTTTATACATTTTACCAAGTGATTTGAAATTATCTTCGGTGTATGTGAGCTCCAAAAGTATAATTTTTGTATATCTGCATTTATGTATATTTATACATATATATTTTTCAGATAAAAATACCACTTTCTAAAACAACATGTTTTTATAATACTTCCTGTTCCTCACATGCAATGGACTAATTCAGTTTTGATACTAAATTACAATGGAACATTTTTCATGTTACAAACTCTGATAAGAAATGCTGTAATTATACTGTGAACAGATTTCTGAGACTAAAGTGTTAATCCTAAATGAAAGTTAGGCCTGAAAAATTATCCTATTAGATCAATACAAATGGAATGAATTAAGCTCAGTGAAAAGGTAGTCAGATTTATATCCAGCTTGAACTCACATTATAAAACTATTAATAAAAACTACATGCATATGTAATAATTGCTCAAGAAACATAATTGTAATATGCTGCACAAATTTCAGAGTAGAAATTATAACAAATCTCAAGGGGCAGATAGATATTTCAGGGCTTGCAGCACTAGGGAATTCTCAGAAAGTATGGCACTCAAGATAGTGTGACCTGACAGATTAAAATAATTATTTTCCTCTCCTAAAAACCGTAGTTATAACAAAATGCGGTAACTGACAAGAACTGTGTGTGTAGCCAATTTTAAAAACACGTTTATGCTTTTCTTAACAGAATTTTTGCCTCTTTAAAAGGAATATCTATTTACACATGATTTGTCATTAAGGACAGACAATATATTAAACTGAAAAACCCAGCTTACTGCTGGCGGGTATGCAAAATGGTACTGTTACTTTGGAAGATAGTTGGCTGGATGATTTTGAACAAAACTAAGTGCAGGCGGTGGCGGCAGCGCCCGGAGCACTAAGCATGGCCAAGAGCTACCCCACGTCCGAGGTCAGGGGCAGCGGCCTAGAGTGCCAGGCTGTGACACCGCAGGAATGGCAAGAGGAGCTACCCTGCATCCGAGGTCAGGGGGGCCGGCCGAGAGGAGCCACCCCGCGTCCGAAGCCAGGGGCGGCACCCGAGGCCAGGGGTGGTGGCCGGGAGGAGCAACCCCACCCAAGAAGTCATGGCTGTGCGGGTGCAGGAGGGCATAGAGGAGCCATCCCACATTGAAGGTCAGGAAGGGTGGTGGGAGGAGATACCCCTCGTCCAAGGTAAGAAAAACCCAAGTAAGATGGTAGGTGTTGTAAGAAGGCATCAGAGGGCAGACACATTGAAACCATACTCACAGAAAACTAATCAATCTAATCACACTAGGACCACAACGGTTGTCTAACTCAATGAAACTAAGCCATGCCTGTAGGGCAACCCAAGATGGGCGGGTCATGGTGGAGAGGTCTGACAGAATGTGGTCCCACTGGAGAAGGGAATGGCAAACCACTTCAGTATTCTTGCCTTGAGAACCCCATGATCAGTATGAAAAGGCAAAATGATAGGATACTGAAAGAGGAACTCCCCAGGTTAGTAGGTGCCCAATATGCTACTGGAGATCAGTGGAGAAATAACTCCAGAAAGAATGAAGGGATGGGGCCAAAGCAAAAACAATACCCAGCTGTGGATGTGACTGGTGATAGAAGCAAGGTCCGATGCTGTAAAAAGCAATATTGCATAGGAACCTGGAATGTCAGGTCCATGAATCAAGGCAAATTGGAAGTGGTCAAACAGGAGATGGCAAGAGTGAACATCGACATTCTAGGAATCAGCAAACTAAAACGGACTGGTATGGGTGAATTTAACTCACATGACCATTATATCTATGCCAAAGCCTTTGACTGTGTGGATCACAATAAACTGTGGAAAATTCTGAGAGATGGGAATACCAGACCATCTGACCTGCCTCTCGAGAAATCTGTATGCAGCTCAGGAAGCAACAGTTAGAACTGGACATGGAACAACAGACTGGTTCCAAATAGGAAAAGGAGTACGACAAGGCTGTATATTGTCACCCTGCTTATTTAACTTATATGCAGAGTACATCATGAGAAACGCTGGACTGGAAGAAACAAGCTGGAATCAAGATTGCCGGGAGAAATATCAAGAACCTCAGATATGCAGATGACACCACCCTCATGGCAGAAAGTGAAGAGGAACTAAAAAGCCTCTTGATGAAAGTGAAAGAGGAGAGCGAAAAAGTTGGCTTAAAGCTCAACATTCAGAAAACAAAGATCACGGCATCTGGTCCCATCACTTCATGGGAAATCGATGGGGAAACAGTGGAAACAGTATCAGACTTTATTTTTTGGGGCTCCAAAATCACTGCAGATGTTGATTGCAGCCATGAAATTAAAAGACACTTACTCCTTGGAAGAAAAGTTATGACCAACCTAGATAGCATATTCAAAAGCAGAGACATTACTTTGCTGACTAAGGTCCATCTAGTCAAGGCTATGGTTTTTCCAGTGGTCATGTATGGATGTGAGAGTTGGACTGTGAAGAAGGCTGAACACCGAGGAGTTGATGCTTTTGAACTGTGGTGTTGGAGAAGACTCTTGAGAGTCCCTTGGACTGCAAGGAGATCCAACCAGTCCATTCTGAAGGAGATCAACCCTGGGATTTCTTTGGAAGGAATGATGCTAAAGCTGAAACTCCAGTACTTTGACCACATCATGTGAAGAGTTGACTCATTGGAAAAGACTTTGAAGCTGGGAGGTATTAGGGGCAGGAGAAGAAGGGGACGACAAAGGATGAGATGGCTGGATGGCATCACTGACTCGATGGATGCAAGTATGAGTGAACTCCGGGAGTTGGTGATGATGTACAGGGAGGCCTGGCGTGCTGCGATTCATGGGGTCGCAAAGAGTTGGACACGACTGAGCAACTGAACTGAACTGAACTGAAACTTACTGTATATGATCCAGCAATCATGCTCCTTGGTATTTACCCAAATCAACTGAAAACACATCCACACAAGAGCCTGCACAAAGATGCTTTTTTTTTTTTTTTTTGTCCTGTATTGGCTTTATTTTTTTTTTATTTGCACAAAGATGCTTACAGCAGCTTCATACATAACTGCAAACATTCAGAAACAACCAAGATTTCATCAGGGAAATTATTAAATAATTTGTCGATAGAATATAATTCAGTGCTAAATATAAATGAACTGTTGCCCATGGAAAGAGAAAATTTAAATGCATATTACTAAAGGGAAATAAGTCAATTTGCAAAGGCTACATGCTATATAATTTTAACTATATGACATTCTGAAAAACTCGAAAATTTGAAGACCATAAAGAGATTAGTTGTTACCAGAGGATGGGAGAAAGGAGTGATGAATAGGTAGAGCAAAGAGTTTATTTAAGGGAGTTAAACTCATCTGTATGTTATAATAGTGGATACATGCCATTTTGAATTTCTCCAAACCCATAGGATGTTAAACACCAAGTGTAAATGATAATGTAAGCTATGGATTTTGGAGGATAATGACATATCAGTGTATGTTCCCCAGTTGTGCCAGTGATATTGGGGGATGTTGATAATGGGGGAGGCCATGCATTTGTGTGTGTGTGTGGAAGGGCGGGGGGGTTCACGTGGGAAATCTCAGTAACTTCTACTCCGTCTTACTGTGAATCTAAAACTATTCTAAAAAGCCCTAATTCTAAAAAACAATGCCTATTAAAAAAAAAAAAAAAACTATAACAGTAAGAGAACAGATCAGAATATAGCAATGAAAAGCATACTTATGGTCCCTACTCTTCATGCTATCTTCTATATGAAACAAACAGCAAGCTGGAAGAAATCTCGTATCTATTTTGAACCATCTATAAAGGCAAAATTATAAGAATGCAAGCAATTAGCAAATAAAGAGACATCTACAAAATCAAGGATATACTTCTTTTCACTATGAGAGTGAATTATAAGAATTCTAAAGTTTAATAATCAAACAAATTGCTCAACTATAAAAAAAAGTGTTTACAGAAATCTGGTTTACACTTATTTAAATGCTAAACTAAGCACATTAACATAGAAAGATGGTGTTTGTGTACTCATATCTTTGTTTTCATATGAGTCTCTTTTCAAATCCTACTAATCATTAAGCAGCTATGAACATGGCTGATAATGGGGAGGGAGGAAAGTATAGATTCCTATAGAAGATAAAATAAATTTAATGTACTATGAACTCACTTAATTGGAGATTAAAAGTTGAATTGTAGTCCAGCTCTGCTGTATTCTGGTTATGTGATTTGAACATGACTTGTCCCCATTGTGATCAAGAAAGAAATTTGAGGTTCAGGCCTTAGCTATTGCTGCATTGATCTATGATATTTTAGGTTCAAGGTCAGGGAGACAGTAATTTTCTATAGTTATTCCCTAATTCCAACACCCAGCAGAGATAATGAAGCTCCAAAATGACAGGAAAGCTGAGTACCTTTGCTGATCTGTAGCAGAAAATTGAATCAGTCAGAGTCTACCTCAAAACTGCTTTGCTGAAGCTGATTTCCAGAGGTAATGTGAGACACGACAACTTGAGAATGCCTAGCAATCATTTGATAACGCATTAATAAAGGCACTGAAGCTTTGTATTATAGTTACCTGGAAGAGGGCTATAAGGCAAGGCTCCTTGTAGGTTATTTTATTTTTATCTCCAGATTGGACAGGTCTAATGATATTTCTTATGTATGCATTATTCCTGATCTATTTTGAACTCTGAAGAATTAGTCAAATTTCCAATTACATATGGACACAGTACTTGTAAGCATTTTTACCTTCAAGGTCATACAAGCTGGAAGGGTTATATTCATGCTTTGATCCTATTGGATCAAAAAATCAAGGATAGAACCCCTGTGGGTAAACTGATTGCATATACATGTGTGTGTGTGTGTATAATATGGGAATGCTTCTTTTCTCAGATACTATACTTTCTATTATCAATGAAAATTTCATAATTGGTGGTAGAGTCACAGTCCTGATACAGCAAATGTAATTGTCACTTTAATTCTTCATAGTGATTAATTAACTAAGGAAAGAATCAGCATCCTATACTTGCCAAATTCAAGTTATTTATTCTGAATGGTTTTATTATTTACCATTTAATGTGGATTTATTGTTCACAGTAGTTGTGTTTTACAAACTTGCTTTAAAAACAAACAAACAAACACTTGAAAGGAGAAAAACAACTTTACAAACTTAGTAGAATTAATTTTCTCTGTAGATACTATAGGTGGACCATCTTCTTACCCTATTCAACTTTGCATTTTCATGAGAGATTTTGGGAGATTTGTTAGGAAAAATATTAAAAAGATTTTTTGCTAAATTTTTCACCTAGTATTAAATAAATGATTTTACCCTTTCTAAGTATCAAAGTAACTATTCCATCATTTTAGAGGAAGAGATACCTTGAATATGGAATAAAATGGTTAGATATCTGGAGATCATTTAATTTTCCATGTCCTCAAAAATTAAAGTCATCTGACATTGGAACTGAAATTTACTTTAACAATGATGCTCTAGACTATGGAAAAGAGGGAAAGCAATCATTTGCAAGGTCCACAGACTTCAGAAGAATTGCAATGGCGGATATAGAGGCTACATTATCTCCTGAGAGTTTCCTACTGCCAGAGTTAACTCATAGGAATTTGTTTCTCCACAGAAGCAGCTTGAAAGGATTTGAACAAAATAATTCCATAGAGTATCCTTTCAGCTATGCTGCAGTGCACAAGTTCTAAGAAGGAAAAAAAAAAAAACAACAACTCACTGTGGGGTGTTGACACTGTTAAACTATTCAATGTATTTCTTTTAAGCAGGACTTTACTCTGTTCCCGTCAACTGTACGTAATACAATTACCTACAATTTATTGAACATTCATGGCTAAATTTACTTTGGAGATAAAGTAACACAGGATAAGCAGGACCCAGCAACATGATCAAGTGACAGAGTGAGCTTCAGGGTTCATATTCAAACCAGTCTGATAAAAATTCAGATCATTCTGAGGTACGATCAATATTTTCTCCTTATCTATGTCTGTCTTTGTGCTGTCAGCAAAAGTATAGTTATTCCCTCACTGGAATACTTACTTATAAAATGTATCTTTTCTTTAAACAACCACTTAACTTGGAAAAGTGATTTTTTTCTGTGTGAAAGCATTTCGTGTTTCTGCATTAAAAAGACACTTTAAGGCAAGTTACCTCACCACTCTGCAGTTTCACACTAATAATACAAGAATAATGCAGAATATTTATTTATTGACTATGCCAAAGCCTTTGACTGTGTGGATCACAAGAAACTGTGGAAAATTCTGAGAGATGGGAATACCAGACCACCTGACCTGCCTCTTGAGAAATCTGTATGCAGCTCAGGAAGAAACAGTTAGAACTGGACATGGAACAACAGACTGGTTCCAAATAGGAAAAGGAGTACATCAAGGCTGTATATTGTCAACCTGCTTATTTAACTTATATGCAGAGTACATCATGAGAAATGCTGGACTGGAAGAAACACAAGCTGGAACCAAGACTGCTGGGAGAAATATCAATAACCTCAGATATGCAGATGACACCACCCTTATGGCAGAAAGAGAAGAGGAACTCAAAAGCCTCTTGATGAAAGTGAAAGAGGAGAGTGAAAAAGTTGGCTTAAAGCTCAACATTCAGAAAACGAAGATCATGGCATCTGGTCCCATCATTTGATCAGAAATAGATGGGCAAACAGTGGAAACAGTGTCAGACTTTATTTTTTGGGGCTCCAAAATCACTGCAGATGGTGATTGCAGCCATGAAATTAAAAGACGCTTACTCCTTGGAAGAAAAGTTATGGCCAAACTAGATAGCATATTCAAAAGCAGAGACATTACTTTGCTGACTAAGGTCCATCTAGTCAAGGCTATGGTTTTTCCAGTGGTCATGTATGGATGTGAGAGTTGGACTGTGAAGAAGGCTGAGCACCAAAGAATTGATGCTTTTGAACTGTGGTGTTGGAGAAGACTCTTGAGAGTCCCTTGGACTTCAAGGAGATCCAACCAGTCCATTCTGAAGGAGATCAACCCTGGGATTTCTTTGGAAGAAATGATGCTAAAGCTGAAACTCCAGTACTTTGACCACCTCATGCGAAGAGTTGACTCATTGGAAAAGACTTTGAGGCTGGGAGGGATTGGGGGCAGGAGGAGAAGGGGATGACAGAGGATGAGATGGCTGGATGGCATCACTGACTCGATGGACGTGAGTCTGAGTGATCTTCGGGAGTTGGTGATGTACAGGGAGGCCTGGCGTGCTGCAATTCATGGGGTTGCAAAGAGTCGGACACGACTGAGCGACTGAACTGAACTGAATACATAAAATAATATTATTTCACAATAATAATAATAATAATTTCACAAGAATAATTCTCCTTACAGTTTTTGAGTGTGTCAAAGCATCAAGAAAGTTTAAAATAATCACCACATATATATGCTTTCTATGCTGAACCTCCAAAAACCTCACAGCATGAATTTTCTGTCAACAAAATGTATCCTCAGACACTGCATTTCACTTTTTACAGACAAGGTAAATTCAGAAATAAGATATCTGTATCAGTGCCAGAAAAATTACCTTCTATCCTATAAACAAATGTATTTAATTGAGAATTGTATTTGTCACTAAATTTTTAAGGATGACCATATGAACTATTAAACATCACATCTTACAGGAGAAATGAAAATTCTCTGTGTCATGTAAGCATATTTATAAACTTATTACATAAACTACATAGCAATGATTTAGCCAATTTTTTGGGAACTCTCAAAGAATATTCAAACCACCTCACAGCTGTACTCCTTTCACACACTAGCAAGGTAATGCTCAAAATCCTTCAAGCTAGGCTTCAACAGTATGTGAACCGAGAACTTTCAGATGTATAAACTGGATTTAGGAAAGGCAGAGGAACCAGAGATCAAATTGCCAACATCTGCTGGATCACAGAAAACACAAAAGAATTCCAGAAAAAACAGCTACTTCTGCTTAATTGGCTACACTAAAGCCATTGACTGTGTGGATCACAACAAACTGTGGAAAATTCTGAAAGTGTTCAGAATATCAGAACACCTTACCTGCCTCCTGAGACATCTGTATACAGGTCAAGAAACAACACTTAGAACAGGACATGGAACAACAGACTGGTTCCAAGTTAGGAAAGGAGTACATTAAGACTGTATATTGTCACCCTGCTTATTTAACTTTCATGCAGAGTACATCATGCAAAATGCTTGAAGGCAGGAGGACAAGGGGATGACAGGGGAAGAGATGGTTGGATGGCATCACCGACTCAATGGACTGAGTTTGAGTAAACTCCGGGAGTTGGTGATGGACAGGGAGGACTGGCGTGCTGTAGTCCATGGGGTCGCAAAGAGTCAGACATGATTGAGCTACTGAACTGTACTGAAACAATCTTCTAAATAGTCCCTTCTGTTTTGGGATTCACTTAAATTACATATACTTTACATTTCCTCTATGAAGATTTAAAACTAGAGAAGATCAAATCAAGTTCTGGCATTGATCTTTATGCTCAATCCATATTAAGATTTTGAAAAGTGGAAGTTTGAGAAATGAGATTAAGTATAAGAAACAAGAATCATCAATTGCATGTGATAAATAAAGGTAGTTAACTACTGATTGACATCTGTCAAGCCAGGGAATGAGAAGACTGGGTGAAATACAAATATTTCTATCAAAGTGAGCTATTTTAAATGCCAAGTATTATTAGAGCTAGAACTTCAAGATTTTTTAATTGTCATATATACTCTCAAGAATTACACTGAAGAAAATAGAAACCACTTCCTGCTAGGACATTGATTTAATATCCCATGGGAAGATTGATCTTCACATTCATGGATGCATTGATAATTATATAAATTGAATAATAAAGGGCATTGGGGCACTCTGAGGGGTTTCTGTCAAGAGTTTGTTTTAGAAATATTTGTAAAAACATACCTACTATTTCCTCATATCAGTAGCAGAACTCAAGTATCAAAAAAGGGCCCAATATTCCACAGTTGGGAGAATCCACAGTTAAATGTTTTAAAAATATCTTGATAACCTTAGACCCCAAAGAGACATGTATAATATACAGATAACACTAAAATATAATTGTCAACGGTTTTCCATTAGAATTAGTAAAATAGATCTCATGCAAGACTTTCCATCCTTGTTCTTCCCTCTGGTAACAACTTCTCCAACACCAATGAAACAATAAAATACTCAGATTTGCTTATGGAATTTGAACCATACTACCTTCATTTGGATGAATAAACAATTATAACCACTTTAATCAAGCCTGATACTACATTATCATGTAAGGATAAATCTAATTTAACTTGAAATGTGTTGGTTTTTATTCAAGATGTCTGTGTAGTTACATAGATGTGTCTTCTATCCTGTCTATAATGCTGCTGAAATAAAATTCTAAAAGCACAAAAAGGAAAAGTCAATACTGAAGCGAAGAAAACAGTGTTCTTTTATCAGTAGAATAGAAATTCAACAAATTAAGATAAAAAGTGGGTGGAGCAAGTTAGTGAATCAAGTCTGTAGAAAAGTTAAACTCAGAGATTAATCAGAAGATCCAGTGAATGTGGACCACAGGACCCTCCTGAAAGCTCTGCCGCTGAGTAAAATGGACACTTGCTACAGAGTGGTTAAATTCTGGTTTTAATTGAAAGTTTGATACTTAGTTTTGAAGATAAGGTATCTATATCAGTGTCCTTCCTCAGTCACTTTACCACAAAATGAATGGTTCTGTATTTTCCCAGGTTTTCACTTATGGGTTTAATAATGCCTTTGGGATAAAAAGAGGCAGTGAAAAGACATGTGGATTTGATATCATAAAATTTACTAAAGATGGACTAAAAATAAAAAGATATAAAAAGCTTCAAAGTAAAGGTCTCTATATTACTTCAAATGAGTCAAATCCAGTTGTTATGCTGAAGTTTTTTTCAGATTAAACCTTTTAGTCAGTTTTTACTTCCTTTCAAGGTATAGTTTATACACAGTAAAGGTGCACAATTCTTAAGTTCATAGTTCGATGAATGTTTTATTCCAGTGAACCCATGCTGATGGTTTGTAAGTCCTAACATCTAAGAACTTTTTGGAAAATTACTGAAAAACGAAAAGATATTCAAGAAACTTAGAAATTATATGAAATTCAAATTCATTCTCTGTTAATCATTTGCCTGGAACACAGTCATACCAATTGTTTATTTAGCATCTATGGCCACATTATCACTACAACAGAAAGAGATAGGCACTCTATGGCCTACAAGTCTTAAAGTATTTACTTATAAAAAAACATTCTTTCATGCCTTCCTCACAAGGCATTAAGATTAAGATACCATTAAGATTGAAAAGAAAAAGCCATAGAATGAAATATATTTTTCATATTTTGTCAGGAATATCTCACAAGAGATTCATTCCTAGACAGCATAATAAAATCTGACAAATAAAAAATGAAGACAACTTTCCACGTGCAAAAATTTCAAAGCAGTAGTCTACAAAAGAAGATATATAAATGAAATGTATAGAAAGTCTCTAGATATCTTTACTCCTTGAGAACGGGAAAAAAATAGCAGAATGGTTAATATACAAAAAACTATGAACAAAGCAAATCCCCTCTGAAGAATATATCCAGATTTCTTGGCTTATGAGATACATACTCTTAACCTATCTGCATACTACCAGAGAACATAAACAAATGGATTTTCATCTGTATTCATAGTTAAGTACCATAGTTCCATGGTAAATTTGAATAATAGTTACCTGATTACTATTTTTCTCAGTTTCTTATAAGATATACTTTTCCCCTTTTTCATCTGAGATCTAACCCATTACTGGCTATCATTCTAATTCAGTGCTCATGTGGAAGCATAACTTACAGGTTAAGTATTTGCCATAATTTCCATTGCTGGAGTAGGTACTGAACAGAAGCACTTGTAGTCAACTAGTGGCCATGTACGCTGGGTTTAATGCTGATTTTTCTGAATATATTCTGAGACTATATATATATATATATTCTGAATGTATATGATTATAGTCCATGGGGCTGCAAAGAGGCAGACATGACTGAGTGACTAACACTTTCACTTTTCACCTTCACTTTCTGAATATATTATCTAACTAGAACTGTAGAGTAAAACATAGCACATATGATGAGAATCAAAACCATCACCTATTAACTAGCTATTGTGTTGACTCTATGCCTAAATAAAATAACTCCTTTTAATCCTAATGACAATATCATGACTCTTGTCATTTGGGTCACTAAGTCATATCCAACTCTTTTGTGACATCATGGAGTGTAGCCTACCAGACTCCTCTATCCATGGAATTTTCCAGGCAAGAATACTGGAGTGGGTTGCCATCTCCTTCTCCAGGGAATGTTCCCAACCCAGGGATCAAACTTGAGACTCTTGCATTAGAAGGTATGTTCTTTACTACTGAGCTACCTGGGGAACCCATTATAACTCTATTCCTGTTTTAAAAACAAAGAATCTAATGCTTTGGATATGGTAGAGTGTATAGGTTAAGAGTATGAACTTGACCAAATTTCTTGGGTTCCAAACATGGCTCTGGTATTTTCTTACTATGTGATTTTGATAAATTAACAAAACTAGTGAGAGAAATAACCATGTTTCAACAATTTTCATATTCTTATATTAAAAATATTAACAAAACAAATATTGCTTATTTAGTATTCATGAAAATTTGGATGTTATTCTCCACATATGCCTTAACTTAGTGTTAAATATATTTAATCACCTCTTCCATTACTCAATTTGAAAAAAAATTGAAATTTGAAACATATTTTGTTCTTTGTTGATTTTATATATTTTTGCTGAAATATATTACAGATGAGTGAAACTTCATCCTCCCTCTAAATGTTGTACACAGCTAATTTTAGTAAGGCTTGGCATAGAATCTGTGTTGCAAGACTCTTCAAATGTTCTTTCTTTTGGGCTCTATATGATTCCTTTATTTAATAGATAGTTTGTCTAAAATAATCATCATATGTATCTTTCTGAAAAGTCATAAATCTATTTTTTTTTTTAGTAAATTATTATGTCCTTTTAAAAATATCCTTAACTAACAGACACAAATTCAGGAACCAAAACGAAGAAACTATGAATTCTGAAAACAGCAGTAAAGGCTTGTTAAAGACCATTGAACTGTAGGGAAAGAGTTTCATATATTGGTTTGGTAATGTTAACTTTTTAATAGATTATGTGCCTGTAAAGTAGAGACATTATTTAAATGTAGTCACAGTCTAATATCAAAATTAAAATTAAGATCTGGGAAACAAGATGATTATCACATTTAATTAATTAATTGTTTTAAATAATATTTTTAATTTTATTGCCTAATTCTTTCTTGGTAAATTATATCTGTACTTCTACCTTCTAATATCAATACTATATGAGATTTATTTTATAAATTAGAATGCTGAAAGCAAAGAGCTTACATAATTTAAATAAATTTGTCAGTATATCGATCTGGAACTGAAAATCCATTCTTCTATCATTGAATCACTATAATATAATTGGATACTGAATTTTGTTACACAAGGGGGGAGATAAGATGTTTCTGGGAACACTTGGATGATTATAATGTATACTTTAATTAAAAATACTGAAAATGAGTAAGATTATATCTTTAAAAGTCACAATAAACCTTAATTTGATTCTTTGCTAAATAATAACATAAATAATTATATAGTAAATTGTTTTAATATTGGTAAAAGATTTTGACAGAAAATTATTAGCCTCCAGCACATTATGGAAGAGAACTTTGTTTAAAAGAGTCAGACAAGTAGTAGAAAAGGGTAAAATTTGCAATAGAACAGAAGATTAGCTGGTAGATTTTGCAGTTATTTTCTCCTTCAAAAGATAATATAGATTTATTTGGGTCAACTATTCACAGTATGCTGAATGTCACTCATATATTGTGGCAGATCAAAAAAAGAAGAACTGATAACATTTTATTAAGTCTGATTATTAATAAAGAAAATAGAAAGCATGTGAGAAATATAACAGTTTTACAAAAAGAAAGTGTAATACAATAAAAAATCTGTTGAGGGTTAAAATTGGTGCATGAGAGTGATTACAAATAGAAAATATGAGTTACTATATCTAGTAATTATAGCCTAGGGAGTAGATACTCTCTTAGTGAGAAGAAACTCATAACTAGAATTATTCAAGGACATCATAAAGAATAGTAAGCAAACACATTACAAAAGAGGACACAATGTGATGCTAACATAAAAATATGGGAAAGTAGCATATTTTGTTTTGCATGAAAAATCAAGTTTTATTCCTAGAGATTCCAGTTGTAATAAAAAAATGAATTTTCCATATAGGTCTGGGTCATATTAGTGGGGAATGTTTAATATAGACAAGTAGTCTCCCCTGGGACATAATTTGTAGGTCAAATGTAATAGTCTTCTCCTAACCTGGAAAAGATGTCTTATTTCTCCCTAGCTGAAACTGTATCTACGTATAAATGTGATACCTAAAAGATGACTCCTTACATTTCCAAAAGACGTGACCATTTAATACCTCAGAATTATAGCTCATAATCCTATTCTGTACAAATATCTTGTATAAGTCCCATCCACTATCTGCTCTAGATTAATAAAAGGTGCATTATTAAATAATAATTTATGTAAAGATCCATTTCACATCGATTTTTTAACTTGACTCCTCTAACTAGCACCTCACAATAGTAATTAAGACTACCAATAAAACTTAAAAAAAAACAACTTGGAAATGAAGTAAAAATTTTCGTGATTTATTTGAAAGACTAATGGACTTCTAGGCAGGAGTTATAATTTACATAAGATTTTTGACCTTTGAACAGACATTAATATTAATATAATTTTCTCCTCAGTGTTTTGGTCTATGAAATAAAAATCCAGTAACTATTGTGTTTAAATTTATGTAACCATCCACCCACCCAAACTTATGTTAAAAGTTGATCACATATCTAAACATACCCAAGTAGTAACTCATTCTGAGTTATACTTTTCTATAAGATGAATTTCTTTGATCATTTTTTAGATATTTAGATATGTATTTATGAATAGACATATATAGATGTATTTCTCTATACCTATCTTGAATATATATTCAGTTCCATATTATATTTTATTTTTTGTATTTATCTACCTTTTTAAATAAAATAGTTGAAACAAAGTTATGTCATATTGCCTTTCAATCAAGTCAAAGTATTTAAAGAGATTGTTTTTGAAAATTCAATCAACTTCACTGTCGATTTTGTTAATCCTACCATACTCAAAACAAATAAACAAACAAAATCAATATAATTATATATTAGTTAGCTTCTGTTGAATTCTTTGCTTAAGTAGGTATGAAGGATATTTAGACATAACATATAAGGGAATAGTAAGTTTAGCTAATTGTATAATCAAAATTACATTAAAATCCATAGAAAGCACTAAAATGTTAGGATACATTTTCAAAAATGCAGTCCTGTTTAATGCAGAAAGCAAAATCTCTTAGTACAAACTTTGTTATTGTTTTTGTCATTTTGTTCTTCTAAGTAAAACATATTTAATAAATGAGGCATTTACATCTGTACTCCAAAACTGTATTTTTCTTTCAGTGGGATATCCCAAGTAAACAAAAAGAATGATAAAATACTAGGTACTCAAATGCTATTCTCAGTTAAGAAAAAAGTTCATATATATTATTAAAAATTCTTATCTAAACTCTAAAATTCCACTCCTCCCTCTTCATCCCAGAAGTAACCACTATCCTAAGTTTGACGATTCCTATGCATATTATTCAAACACTCTTCTAAATTCCAGGCAGACTATAATGAATAATAAGTTTTTGTGGATATATGTTTTGTCAGATTGTGATAGGTGAAACATAAAACAAGAGTAATTGGGATAAAGAGAGCTATCAAATAAATGGCTTCATTGGTCAAGTACTGTTTGAACAGGGACTCTAAGAAGTTGAAGGATAAACTATGTGGTTATTTGGAGAATAGCATAACAGGTAAAGTAAAGTCAAAGACCTAAACCAGAGCATTCTTGTTTTGTGTGAAAAATAGAGAGGCCAGTGTGTCTGAGAAATAAATGATGAATAGGAGATATGAAACTATGGACACATTGGGGGCTTGCAGATCAGTATGTTTTCTAAATTTACTTAGATTTCATTCTAAACAATATGGAAGGTATTGTACGATTCTAAACAGAGGATTGCCATCATCCAACTTACATTTCAGGAAACTACTCTAGATCTGTTTGAGAATGGACTACAGAGAGGCAGAAATAAACATGTAGAGACTTGTTTAGAGATGACTGATGATGACTTAAATCAAGTGGTAAAAGTGGAAGAACATGAAGGATATGAATTGGACAGACTCTGGATATAATATCAGGGAATATTTCACAGACATTTTTCTATATGAGATGCCTTTAAAATATATATATTTCCCATGTCTTATGGAGTCATATGATGGAAAAATTTTAATTTTATGAAAATATATCTTTATTAGGATTTTCAATTTTTGCATCCTCTTTCTTCCAAAAACATAATGACAGTACCCTAAATATTCATATAAAGATTTAAATGTTTTGTTATTTAAGATTGAATTCAATTTAGGTTGATCTCTGTGTCTTATTTGAGACAGGAATCTTAATTTTGTTCCTATATACAAGCACTTATCCCTAAACAATTTACTGATCAATCTACCTTTTCCCTACTAAAAAGCAATGCTTTCTCTGTCATATACGAAGCTTATATATGTGTGTGGATAGTTTATTTCTGGTCTCTATAATTTCTTCCAATGGCCTTTACCTATACTTTTACAAGATGGGCACAATAAAGGACAGAAAGCGTATGGACTTAATAGAAACAGAAGATATTAAAAGGAGGTGCAGAATACATAGAACTATACAAAAAAGATCTTAGTGACCCAAATAACCATGATAAGTTGATCACTCACCTGGAGTGGAAAGTCAAGTGGGCCATAGGAAACATCATTACAAACAAAGCTAGCGGAGGTGATGGAATTCCGGTTGAGCTATTTCAAATCCTAAATGATACTGTGAAAGTGCTGCACTCAATATGCCAGCAATTTGGAAAACTCAGCAGTGGCCACAGGACTGGAAAATATCAGTTTCATTCCAATCCCAAAGAAAGGCAATGCCAAAGAATGCTGAAACTATTGCACGATTGTATTCATTTCACATGCTAGTGAAGTAATGCTCAAAATTCTCCAAGGTAGGCTTCAATAGTATGTGAACCGTAAACTTCAAGATGTTCAAGCTGGATTTAGAAAAGGCAGAGGAATCAGAGATCAAATAGCCAACATTTGTTGGATCATAGAAAAAACAAAATAATTCCAGAAAAACATCTACTTCTGTTTCATTGACTACGCTAAAGCCTTTGACTGTGGGGATCACAACAAACTGGAAAATTCCTCAAGAGATGGGAATACCAGACCATCTTACCTGCCTCCTGGAAGCAGATCAAGAAGCAACAGTTAGAACAGGACATGGAAAAATGTACTGGTTCCAAATTGGGAAAGGAGTACGTCAAGGTTGTATATTGTTAATCTGCTTATTTAATTTGTATGCAGAGTAAATCATGTGAAATGCTGGGCTGGATGAAGCATAAGCTGGAATCAAGATTACCAGGAGAAATATCAATGGCCTCAGATATGCAAATGACACCACCCTTATGGCTGAAATCGAAGAGGAACTAAAGAGCCTCTTGATGAAAGTGAAAAAGGAGAGTGAAAAGGCTGACTTAAAACGCAATATTCAAAAAACTAAGATCATGTCATCCAGTCCCATCACTTCTTGGCAAAGAGATGTGGAACAATGAAAATAGTGACAGAATTTATTTTCTTGGACTTCAAAATCACTTCAGATGGTGACTGCAGCCATGGAATTAAAGGGTGCTTGCTCCTTGGGAGAAAAGTTATGACCAACCCAGACAACATATTAAAAAGCAGAGACATTACTTTGCCGAAAAAGGTCCATCTAGTCAAGGCTATGGTTTTTCCAGTAGTCATGTATGGATGTGAGAGTTGGGCTATAAAGAAAGCTGAGCACCAAAGAATTGATGCTTTTGGACTACGGTGTTAGAGAAGACTCTTGAGAATCCCTTGGACTGCAAGGAGATCAATCCAGTCCATCCTAAAGGAAATCAACCCTGAATATTCTTTGGAAGGACTGATGTTAAAACGCCAATACTTTGGCCACCTGATGTGAAGAACTGACTCATTGGTAAAGACCTTGATGCAGGGAAAGATTTAAGGCAAGAAGAGGAGATGACATGACAGAGGATGAAATGATTGGATGGCATCACCCACACGATGGACATGAGCTTGAGCAAGCTCCATGAGTTGATGGACAAGGAAACCTGGAGTGCTACAGTCCAGGGGGTTGCAAAGAATTGGACAGAACTGAATGAATGAGCTGATACTTTTACCATATTACTCAGAATTATTTACTGTAGCTTGATAATTTTGAATACATAGAGAACTCTCCTCTCTTTTCTCTTTCAAGTGGCATGTTTTGTTCTAAGATATTTATTCATTTCCACATTCATTTTTCAAATAAGATTCATAATTTGCCAAGCAACCTTAATGTAACTTTTCCAATGAGTTTATCAGTTAGAATATGGAGATTACTGACATCATGATGTAAAATTTATCCATTCACTGCAATAGTATTTCTTTGTAGGTATTCGTTAATGTCTCTCAATAGCATGTTTTAATTTTTCAATTATCTTTATAAAGTAACATATTTGTAATATTTCAACCCAATATTTTCAAAAGTTAAAGATCCTATTGAAGATTTATTTCATATAAACCAATAATCATACTTGGACATTTTTGTAATATTTCAACCCAATATTTTCAAAAGTTAAGGATCTTATTTAGGATTTATTTCATACAAACCAATAATCATACTTGTAGAATAGCAACACATAAGTTTGTATATTATGTGGAAAGCTGGAATGAAGCCAGTTTTGGTCAGAAAGGGGAAGTGCTTAATTGTCATGTAGGAAATTAAAAAAAAAAAAGATCAGTAAGTCAAAGGACACAGTTACAAAAAAAAAAAAAATAAGCTCAGTGTAATGCTTTTGCAGGCAATATAAATTATTGAATAAGATGGAAGTCTTCCTAATTATAGTATAAATACTATATAGATATATACTTATTTGATATGAACTCAGACAAAGATATAAAAGTACTGTCACAAATGATCAACATTTGTTACCTGAGAATGTGCGACTACTAAGGTATTGAGAAAAAGGTAGCGATCATTATTCCTAATATAAGATTAATGTATTTTGCCTGCATTTTTATCATATGTTATTTGCTATTTAGAAAATTTTCAAAAAATTAAATCATGAGTGCATCTGGTAGTAGTTGACCATTATTCCTTGGGAATCATCACATGAATGTCATCTACTTTATCTAATCCATACTATCCCTAATGTTGAAAACAGATTAGATTGGCTGGGGTTTGTTGCTTTAACCCTCATATCCTCCTACTCTGGGAAATAGTTCTTCAATTAAATTACAAAAGTAAAATATGAAGAATGGGAGGAAATGGAAAACAATTCAACCAAGGTCAACTGAAATGAAAAAGTAGAGAAAAACAAGTGGGAAATAGAAAATTTGTAAAGCTTAGAATTAAAAAAGAAAAAATACATTTGAATCAGTTCGAATGAGGTGTATGAAACTGGAGCCTATTATAAAGAGTGAAGTAAACCAGAAAGAAAAACACCAATACAGTATACTAACGTATGTATATGGAATTTAGAAAGATGGTAATGATAACCTTGTATGCAAGACAGCAAAGAGACACAGATGTATAGAACAGTCTTTTGGACTCTGTGGGAGAGGGAGAGGGTGGGATGATTTGGGAGAATGGCATTGCAACAGGTATAATATCATTTAAGAAATGAATCACCAGTCCAGGTTCGATGCATGATACTGAATGCTTGGGCCTGGTGTCACTGGGACGACCCAGAGGGATGGTACGGGGAGGGAGGAGGGAAGGGTTCAGGATGGGGAACATGTGTATACCTGTGGTGGATTCATGTTGATGTATGGGAAAACCAATACAATATTGTAAAGTAATTAACCTCCAATTAAAATAAATAAATTTATATTTAAAATAAGTTAAAATTTAAAAAAGTTACTGTATGGAAAAAAAAAGAGTACATTGGCAGAAAATCTGTATATATTTACATTTAAAAAGAGAGAGGGATTAATAAAGGAAAAACAATTTGTAAACATTTCCTGTAATTCAGAATTATTTTTCCTAATGTGGTATGAAATAGATGAGTGTATAGCAAACATACTTCTTGTCAACTTGTATCAATCAACTTATGTATAATTAATATATTAAAATATCCCTTAAGCACAAATATAGGGGATGACAGAGGATGAGATGGTTGGATGGCATCACAGACTCAATGGACATGGGTTTCGTTGGACTCCAGGATTTGGTGATGGACAGGGAGGCCTGGCGTGCTGCAGTTCATGGGGTCACAAAAAGTCAAACACGACTGAGCGACTGAACTGAACTGAAGCACAAATATTTGTCCTTAATCCAAGGGTGAAAATTTCTAATTATGAAAATTAATGAATCAAATTAACTTATAGTCGATCAAGTTAAGGAGTACAGTGATAGTGCTGCAAAATGAGGACTGAGTCTCTCAACTCAAACACACATACTTTGTTTGCAAGGTGTTAGATTTCTAATACCTTATTTTAAAATTCATTTAGACAAATCATTAAACTATACATTGAAGAATATAAACAAACAACTCCTCTAAACATACATGGAAAATGAAATGGTAAGAGTCAATGTTTTTAAAATATAGACTTAAAATTTAGTTTGGCCATATTAAAAAAGAGAGAAAGGAAAAGAATTAAAACCTATTTTAATTTCAGTGAAACAGCAATCTCAGTGCTGCATTTAAATATTTTGGCATTACATATATGTAACATCTTGTGTAAAATCTAATAGGCTGTGGGTTTGTTTCTGTGTTTGTTTTGTTTAGTTTTGTTCTCTATAAGCCTATAGGTCATTTTCAGAGAGTCCTCTATTGATTATTCGAGAAGATGAAGATATGTTACTCTAGGGGATCCTAACTACCATTAATGGGAAATCTTCAGTTCACAAAAAATACATGCTACTAAATAAGAGTGTCAGTCTGTACAAGAAAGTAAATCTCCACTTATTGTCTGAGTTTGCATGTAGAACATTTATTATGCAATGATGGAAAGTTCAACATACTTAAAGAATTGGCAGTTTTGTGGAGATAAGTAAATCATGGAACTGGTAACTGTGGGGATAGGTAACTAATAAGCAGGGTTATCTGTTGTGCTGGGAAAATTCCATAGCATCCTTAAAAAAGAAAGAGACCTTTGCCTTTATTGTAGTAAATCAAGATTATGAAGGATCTGCCAATGTGAAAGTTGTTTAATTCCCATTAAATCTTATTTTCTAAATTATATGTGTAATTATATTATATTATACATTATATTGCCTGTGTGCTCAGTCATGTTGGACTCTTTGCAACTCCATGGACTGTCACCCAACAGGCTCCTCTGTCCATTCAATTTTGTAGTCAAAAATACTTCAGTGGGTCGCTATTTCCCACTCCAGGCAGTCTTCCTGACCCAGGGATTGAACCCACATCTCCTGTGTCGGCAGGCAGATTCTTTACCACTGAGCCACGTGGGAAGCATACATTATATTGGGTTGGTCAAAAAGTTTGTTTGTGAAGCTGTTACAGAAAAATTTGAATGAACTTTCTGGCCAAACCAATATTTTAGCCCAGGAGAGTTACTTTATCAGAATAATCTGTTACTTGGTTATTGGAACATACGATTTTGTTCAAGTTTGGAATTTACAACATAAAAAACATAATGAGGATAAAGGTGGTCATCTTGAATATCTCCATCTACTTTTTAAAAACCATACATATCGCTGAGGAAATCAAGTTATATCACTCATATCTCAAGCTTATAGAGTGAATAAGAGAAAAGAGTACTCCAAACTTCAATACTCCTCTCCCTGAAGGAAAAAAAAAAAAAAAAAAACGCAAGTTGACTCAGACCCTTAGCAGAGTACTAGGCACAGCTTACCCAGAGTGTGGTGTATCTCTACTACTGGCTAAACCCTGACATTATAACTGTGGTCTATTACCAGAAAGTTATCTCCCACATCTGGGTGGGAAATACTAAGAGCACATGTATGTTCTGGAGATCCAGAATTACAGTTATTAAGAAGCTACAAGAATTGGACTTGTAAAGTATATAGACTTGAGATGACAATTTTGTGAAGAAGACAGTTTGGATGGTTATGTCCCTAGTTTACATGATAAAAAGTAACAAAGAAATAAAGGGCTCTACTATTACAAGTATTAACTATTTAGAAGATGGCATACAGAAAGTACTAATTATTATAGAAACTACGCTTTTCCATAGGGGCATAAAAAATAGTAATGGACCCAAGAAAATGAACTAAGTATGGCATATATTCCTTTTCTGATAGTATCTCTCATTACGGCTGATTCAGAAAAAGAAAACACAAGTAAACAGAAAGAGCAAAAATGGAGTCAAGCACCATTGAAAGACACTATAAGACAACAGACAGTAAACAGACCAAATTATCTATTTGCATCTATAAGCAGTTATATTTTTAAAAATGACTTGCACACACACCACATACACACACACACACAAATACTCAAGAATTTATTAAATACAATTTTGTCATGCCAGCTAAGCATATGTTGCAACTATTAACTTATGTAGGATATGCAACATCTTTCTCCTAGTTTAAAAATCATTAGAAATACCAATATATAAAAACAGAAATGTTAAGAAAAAAATAAAGTATAAACATCAGTTATCAGTTTAAAACCTACATTGTTTTATCTTTATAGGAATACTTGCTAATTAGTCTAAAGTACAATTGCTAGAGTAATATATATATACATATATATATATGTATATATATATATTTTTTTTTCTTCATGGCATTGTGGCAAGTGACTGCAGAAAGTTACTGCAGGCTTATTCTTAACAAATTAGTCAACAATAGGAAGAGGTAAAATGTAGCTGATTCAACACAGGAAAAACATTACAAAATGCCTAAACACAAATAGATAAAATTAAGAGTACAGGAAGGGACTTTGAGTATAAAAATAGAAAGTGCCAAAAAATCTTAATAGAAACAATACTCAGGTTTTAGCTCATCACAGAAAAAATAATGATGTATATTGAAGATGGTATAATGATGATATTAAACAAATATTTAAAACAATTAATTCAAAATCTTCATGCAATGAGGTGATGACTTAAATTTATATAATGAAAGTGTCTACCACATGCCAGGGAAAATTTTCTTGGAACAGTCAAAAACATAAGGACCTCTAAGCAGAAAATATATTGACCAAGTCACAAACAAAGTAAATAACATATGTATCAGTATTCTGGACAGCAAAATACAGGGTATGCCAGTAGTGGAATAACAAGAATAAATCTAATGAAAGGAATATCAGGTAAGTATATATTCACCCAAGCTGATCTTTATTTTTTTCTATTTTTTGAAATTTATTTAATTGGAGGCTACTTTACAATATGTACAATTTCTGCCATACATTGACATGAATCATCCATGGATGTACATGTGATTCCCATTGTGACCCCCCCTCCCACCTCCCTCCCCATCCCATCCCTCTGGGTCATCCCAGTGCACCAACCCTGAGCACTCTCTTATGTATGGAACCTGGACTGGCAATCTGTTTCACATATGATAATATACATGTTTCAATGCTATTCTCTCAAATCATTCCACCCTTGCCTTCTCCTACAGAGTCCAAAAGACTGTTCTATACATCTGTGTCTCTTCTGCTATCTCACATATAGGGTTATCATTACCATCTTTCTAAATTCCATATATATGCATTAGTATACTGTATTGGTGTTTTTCCTTCTGACTTACTTCACTCTGTATAATAGGTTCCAGTTTCATCCACCTCATTAGAAGTGATTCAAATGTGTTCTTTTTAATGGCTGAGTAATATTCCATTGTCAATATGTACACCTTTTTTATCCATTCATCTGCTGATGGACATCTAGGTTGCTTCCATGTCCTGGCTATTATAAATAGTGCTGTGATGAACATTGGGGTACATGTGTCTCTTTCAATTCTGGTTTCCTCAGTGTGTATGCCCAGCAGTGGGATTTCTGGTCATATGGCAGTTATATTTCCAGTTTTTTAAGGTATCTCCACACTGTTCTCCATAGTGGCTGTACTAGTTTGCATTCCCACCAACAGTGTAAGAGTGTTCCCTTTTCTTCACACCCTCTCCAGCATTTATTGTTGGATAGCAGGCATTCTGACCAGCATGAGATGGTTCCTCATTGTGGTTTTGACTTGCGTTTCTCTGAGAATGAGTGATGTTGAGCATCTTTTCATGTGTTTGTTAGCCATCTGTATGTCTTTTTTGGACAAATGTCTGTTTAATTCTTTGGCCCATTTTTTTACTGGGTCATTTATTTTTCTGGAATCGAGCTGCAGAAGTTGCCAAGCTGATCTTTAAAATTAAGGCTACAGAAATACCAATTTAAATTGCTACCATTCAATGAATATTATGCCCAAGAGGGTCTACTAAGAATGACCTTCATTCTATAAAGTATTATTAAAGGAAGCACAGGCAAAAATCAATTTGAATAAATGCATCAGAAGATTCAAGATGTAAACAAAGGTGAAGGGAAGAGTCAATATGTAAGCGACAACCTAGAAAGACATAACTAAAACATGAATGAAGGAAAAGTGATAACAATAGAAAAATAGCTCATTGACTACTTGTTAGGTAATAAGTGGAAGATAAGGACCTCATTCAAAGCTGACAAGCAAGGTAGCAGAATGAGATCAAGAAAAGGGAAATAGAGGGGCGGTCCTAAGATGGCAGAGGAATAGGACGGGGAGACCACTTTCTCCCTCACAAATTCCTCAAAAGAACATTTCAACGCTAAGCAAACTCCACAAAACAACTTCTGAATGCTGGCAGAGGACATCAGGCACCCAGAAAAGCAGATCATTGTCTTCAAAAACAGGTAGGAAAAAATATAAAAGATGAAAAAAGAGACAAAGGAGGTGGGGAGGGAGCTCCATCCCGGGAAGGGAATTTTAAGACAGGTTTCCAAACACCAGAAAACACTCTCCCTGCCGAGTCTGTGGTGAGCCTTGGAAGCACGGAGGGCAACATAACAGGAAGGAAAAATAAATAAATAATTAAAACCAACAGATTACAAGCCCAACAGTAACTCCCCCAGCGGAAAAGCAGCACAGACCCCTGCATCTGCCACTAACAAGTGGGGGCAGGGCAGGGAGGCGCGGGAGGCACGGGCTGCAGTGCTTTGTAAGAATAGGGCAGGAATGCCCCATCTGTAACCAGAACGAACTAACTTGGGCTAGCAAACCAGACTATGGGATAGCTACCATGCAAAAAGCTCGAACATAAGATACCGCCAGGACCACACACAGAACAAAGGATGGAATGGAAATAGCCGGCTGCAGACCATCCCCCGCCGGGGACAGGCAGCCAGAACCGTAAGGGCTGGAAAGGGGCAATCGCAGCCCCAGAGAGACTTTACCTACCAAACTGCAAGCAGGCTTCTTTGCTAAGACTTCTGAGGGTGCTGGACAGTCACCATCTGCCTCAGAAGGGGCACCAGTGGTACACCCAGAAAACTGAGGAGCAGAGACAGGAAAGGCAACAAGTCGCAGCGACCGCGCTTGCCAAACACCTGAGCTACTCGGACCTGGGAAGGGCACAAATGCAGTCCCAACCGAATCTCCGCCTCTGAGGGCAACCTGAGTGCTGAACCTGAGCGGCTTAGACCAGGGAAGTGCATGCAGCCTAGGGCCGGCCTCAGACAGTTCCTGGTTGAGTAACGTAGAGACGGAGCAGTTTGTGCGCCGTGAACAGGGACAGGCCCAGCGGGGCTGAGACACTGCGTGCACATGACAGTGTTATTTGTTTGCAGCATCCCAACCTCCCCACAGCGCGACTGAACAAGTGAGTCTGAAAAAAAAAAAAAGTGTCCACCACCACCCCACCCCGTGTCAGGATGGAAATCAGACACTGAAGAGACCAGCAAACAGAAGAAATTAAACAGGGGGAACTGTCTTGGAAGTGACCCCACACTGCCCACAACCCCAGAGAAAGGGCCAGATATAAATTTACTATTTTTACAATCATTCCTTTTTTTTTTTTCTTTTCTCTTTTTTTTTTTTGTTGTTGTTGATGCTGTTGTGAGGTTGTTTTTTTTCTTCTTTTCTTTTTCTTCTTTTTGTTCTAACTTTTTTAAATTATTAAGTCCTCTATTTCTCATCTAATTTTTATTTCTATAACCTACTATTACTTAAAAAAAAAGACTATTTTTAAAGCAAACACCATATATAGTCTTTGTGTGGTTGTTGGTGGTGCTTTTTAATAATTCCTGTGGCTTTTTTTTTCTTTTTTCCTTCTTCTTCTTTTCTTTAATATTGTATTTTTGATAATCCAACCTCTACTCTAGATATTTAATCCTTGCTTTTTGTTTTTTGTTGTCAATTTTGTACATTTAAAAACCCAAACTTCACTACCCAATTTTACCTGAAAGCGAGATTACTGGCTTGACCACTCTCTCCTCCTTTGGACTCTCCTTTTTCTCCACCAGGTGGCCTCTGTCTCTTCCCTGCCCCTTCTCTTCTCTATCCAACTCTGTGAATCTCTGTGTGTTCCAGACGGTGGAGAACACCAAAGGAACTGGTTACTGGCTGGCTTTGTCTCTCTCCTTTTCATTTCCCTCTTTTATCCTCCTGGCCACCTCTGTCTACTTCCTCCCTCTCCTCTTCCCTGTATAACTCCGTAAATACCTCTGAGCGGTCCAGACTGTGGAGCGCACATAAGGAAGTGATTACTGGCTAGCTTGCTCTCTCCTCTTTTGATCCCATTGCATCTCATTCCTGTCACCTCTAACTACCCCCTCCCTCTTCTCTTCTCCATGTAACTCAGTGAACCTCTCTTGGGGTCCCTCCATGTGGAGAAACTTTTCATCTTTAACCTAGATGTTTTATCATCAATGCTGTATAGATGGAGAAGTCTAGAGGCTACTGTAAAAATAAAACTGAAAACCAGAAGCAGGAGGCTTAAGTCCAAAGCCTGAGAACATAAAAGAACTCCTGAATTCAAGGAACATTAATCAATAGGAGCTCATCAAATGCCTCCATACCTACACTGAAACCAAGCTCCACCCAAAGGCCAACAAGTTCCAGAGCAAGACATACCATGCAAATTCCCCAGCAACACAGGAACACACCCCTGAGCTTCAATATACAGGCAGCTCAAAGTTACTCCAAAACCACAGATGTCTCATAACCCATTACTGGTCACTCCACTGCACTCCAGAGAGAAGAAACCCAGCTCCACCCACCAGAACTCCAACACAAGCCTCCCTAACCAGGAAACCTTGACAAGCCACTGATACAACCCCACCCACAGCGAGGAAGCTCCATAATAAACAGAACTCCACAAATTACCAGAATATAAAAAGGCCACCCCAAACACAGCAATATAACCAAGATGAAGAGAGAGAGGAATACTCAGTAGGGAAAGGAACAGGACAAATGCCCACCAAACCAAACAAAAGAGGAAGAGATAGGGAATCTACCCAAGAAAGAATTCCAAATATTGATAGTGAAAATGATCCAAAATATTGAAATCAAAATGGAATCACAGATAAATAGCCTGGAGACAAGGATTGAGAAGATGCAAGAAAGGTTTAACAAGGACCTAGAAGGAATAAAGAGTCAATATATAATGAATAATGCAATAAATGAGATCAGAAACACTCTGGAGGCAAATAGTAGAACAAATAGTAGAACAACGGAGGCAGAAGATAGGATTAGTGAAATAGAAGATAGAATGGTAGAAATAAATGAATCAGAGAGGAAAAAAGAAAAACGAATTAAAAGAAGTGAGGACAATCTCAGAGACCTTCAGGATAATATGAAACGCTCCAACATTCAAATTATAGGAGTCCCAGAAGAAGAAGACAAAAAGAAAGACCATGAGAAAATCCTTGAGAATAATTGAAAACTTCCCTAAAATGCGGAAGGAAATAATCACCCAAGTCCAAGAAACCCAGAGAGTTCCAAATAGAATAAACCCAAGATGAAACTCCCCAAGACACATATTAATCAAATTAACAAAGATCAAACACAAAGAACAAATATTAACAGCAGCAAGGGAAAAAACAAATAACACACAAGGGGAATCCCATAAGGATAACAGCTGATCTTTCAATAGAAACTCTTCAGGCCAGGAGGGAATGGCAAGACATGTTTAAAGTGATGAAAGAAAATAACCTACAGCCCAGATTACTGTACCCAGCAAGGATCTCATTCAAATATGAAGGAGAAATCAAAAGCTTTACAGACAAGCAAAAGCTGAGAGAATTCAGCACCACCAAACCAGCTCTCCAACAAATGCTAAAGGATATTCTCTAGACAGGAAACACAAAAAGGGTGTATAAACCCGAACCCCAAACAATAAAGTAAATGGCAACGGGATCATACTTATCAATAATTACCTTAAACGTAAATGGATTGAATGCCCCAACCAAAAGGCAAAGACTGGCTGAATGGATACAAAAACAAGACCCTTCTTTGCGCTGCCTACAAGAGACCCACCTCAAAACAAGGGACACATACAGACTGCAAGTGAAGGGCTGGAAAAAGATATTCCACGCAAATAGAGACCAAAAGAAACCAGGAGTGGCAATACTCATATCCAATAAAATAGACTTTAAAACAAAGGCTGTGAAAAGCGACAAAGAAGGCCACTACATAATGATCAATGGATCAATCCAAGAAGAAGATATAACAATTATAAATATATATGCACCCAACATAGGAGCACTGCAATATGTAAGACAAATGCTAACAAGTATGAAATGGGAAATTAATAATAACACAATAATAGCAGGAGACTAATACCCCACTCACACCTATGGACAGATCAACTAAACAGAAAATTAACAAAGAAACGCAAACTTTAAATGATACATTAGACCAGTTAGACCTAATTGATATCTATAGGACATTTCACCCCCAAACAATGAATTTCACCTTTTTCTCAAGTGCTCACGGAACCTTCTCCAGGATAGATCACATCCTGGGCCACAAATCTAACCTTTATAAATTGAAATCATTCCAAGCATCTTTTCTGACCATAATGCGTTAAGATTAGATCTCAATTACAGGAGAAAAACTATTAAAAATTCCAACATATGGAGGCTGACCAACACACTTCTGAATAACCAACAAATCACAGAAGAAATCAAAAAAGAAATAAAAATATGCATAGAAACTAATGAAAATGAAAACACAAGCCAAAACCTGTGGGACACTATAAAAGCAGTGCTAAGAGGAAAGTTCATAGCAATACAGGCATACCTCAAGAAACAAGAAAAAAAATCAAATAAATAACCTCACTCTACACCTAAAGCAACTAGAAAAGGAAGAAATGGAGAACCCCAGAGTTAGTAGAAGGAAAGAAACCTTAAAAATTAGGGCAGAATAAATGCAAAAGAAACAAAAGAGACCATAGCAAAAATCAACAAAGCCAAAAGCTGGTTCTTTGAAAGGATAAATAAAATTGACAAACCATTAGCCAGACTCATCAAGAAACAAAGAGAGAAAAATCAAATCAATAAAATTAGAAATGAAAATGGAGAGATCACAACGGACAGCACAGAAATACAAAGGATCATAAGAGACTACTATCAGCAATTAAATGCCAATAAAATGGACAGTGTGGAAGAAATGAACAAATTCTTAGAAAAGTACAACTTTCCAAAACTGAACCAGGAAGAAATAGAAAATCTTAACAGACCCATCACAAGCACGGTAATTGAAACTATAATCAGAAATCTTCCAGCAAACAAAAGCCCAGGTCCAGACGGCTTCACAGCTGAATTCTACCAAAAATTTCAAGAAGAGCTAACACCTATCCTACTCAAACTCTTCCAGAAAATGGCAGAGCAAGGTAAACTTCCAAACTCATTCTATGAGGCCACCATCACCCTAATACCAAAACCTGACAAAGATGTCACAAAAAAAGAAAACTACAGGCCAATATCACTGATGAACATAGATGCAAAAATCCTCAACAAAATTCTAGCAAGCAGAATCCAACAACACATGAAAAAGATCATGCACCATGACCAAGTGGGCTTTATCCCAGGGATGCAAGGATTCTTCAATATCTGCAAATCAATCAATGTAATTCACCACATTAACAAATTGAAAAATAAAAGCCATATGATTATCTCAATAGATGCAGAGAAGGCCTTTGACAAAATTCAACACCCATTTATGATAAAAACTCTCCAGAAAGCAGGAATAGAAGGAACATACCTCAACATAATGAAAGCTATCTATGACAAACCCACAGCAAACATTATCCTCAATGGTGAAAAGTTGAAAGCATTTCCCCTAAAGTCAGGAACAAGACCAGCGTACCCACTTTCACTGCTACTATTCAACATAGTTCTGGAAGTTTTGGCCACAGCAATCAGAGCAGAAAAAGAAATAAAAGGAATCCAAATTGGAAAAGAAGAAGTAAAACTCTCACTGTTTACAGATGACATGATCCTCTACATAGAAAACCCTAAAGTCTCCACTAGAAAATTACTAGAGCTAATCAATGAATATAATAAAGTTGCAGGATATAACATCAACACACAGAAATCCCTTGCATTCCTATACACTAATAATGAGAAAGTAGAAAGAGAAATAAAGGAAACAATTCCATTCACCATTGTAACGAAAAGAATAAAATACTTAGGAATATATCTACCTAAAGAATCTAAAGACCTATATATAGAAAACTATAAAACACTGCTGAAAGAAATCAGAGGACACTAATAGATGGAGAAATATACCATGTTCATGGATCTGAAGAATCAATATAGTGAAAATGACTATACTACCCAAAGCAATCTACAAATTCAATGCAATCCCTATCAAGCTACCAGCCATATTTTTCACAGAACTAGAACAAATAATTTCAAGATTTGTATGGAAATACAAAAAACCTTGAATAGCCAAAGCAATCTTGAGAAAGAAGAATGGAACTGGAGGAATCAACCTGCCTGACTTCAGGCTCTACTACAAAGCCACAGTCATCAAGACAGTATGGTACTGGCACAAAGACAGAAACTTAGATCAATGGAACAAAATAGAAAGCCCAGAGATAAATCCACACACCTATCGACACCTTATCTTCGACAAAGGAGGCAAAAATATACAATGGGGTAAAGACAATCTCTTTAACAAGTGGTGCTGGGAAACTGGTCAACCGCTTGTAAAAGAATGAAACTAGATCACTTTCTAACACCGCACACAAAAATAAACTCAAAATGGATTAAAGATCTAAATGTAAGACCAGAAACTATAAAACTCCTAGAGGAGAACATAGGCAAAACATTCTCCGACATAAATCACAGCAGGATCCTCTATGATCCACCCCCCCAGAATTCTGGAAATAAAAGCAAAAATAAACAAATGGGATCTAATTAAAATTAAAAGCTTCTGCACAACAAAGAAAAACATAAGCAAGGTGAAAAGACAGCCTTCTGAATGGGAGAAAATAATAGCAAATGAGGCAACTGACAAACAACTAATCTCAAAAATATATAAGCAACTCCTGCAGCTCAATTCCAGAAAAATAAAGGACCCAATCAAAAAATGGGCCAAAGAACTAAATAGACATTTCTCCAAAGAAGACACACAGATGGCTAACAAACACATGAAAAGATGCTCAACATCACTCATTATTAGAGAAATGCAAATCAAAACCACAATGAGGTACCACTTCATACCAGTCAGAATGTCTGCGATCCAAAAGTCTGCAAGCAATAAATGCTGGAGAGGGTGTGGAGAAAAGGGAACCCTCCTACACTGTTGGTGGGAATGCAAACTAGTACAGCCACTATGGAGAATAGTGTGGAGATTCCTTAAAAGTTTGCAAATAGAACTGCCTTATGACCCAGCAATCTCACTCCTGGGCATACACACCGAGGAAACCAGAATTGAAAGAGACACATGTACCCCAGTGTTCATTACAGCACTGTTGATAATAGCCAGGACATGGAAGCAACCTAGATGTCCATCAGCAGATGAATGGATAAGAAAGCTGTGATACATATACACAGTGGAGTATTACTCAGCCATTAAAAAGAATACATTAGAATCAGTTCTAATGAGATGGATGAAACTGGAGCCGATTATACAGAGTGAAGTAAGCCAGAAAGAAAAACACCAATACAGTATACTAACACATATATATGGAATTTAGAAAGATGGCAATGATGACCCTGTATGCGAGACAGCAAAAGAGACACAGATGTGTATAGCGGACTTTTGGACTCTGAGGGTGAGGGAGAGGGTGAGATGCTTTGGGAGAATGGCACTGAAGCATGTCTACTATCATGTAAGAAATGAATCGCCAATCTCTGTCCAATGCAGCTTACAGGATGCTTGGGGCTGGTGCACGGGGATGACCCAGAGAAATGTTATGGGGAGGGAAGTGGGAGGAAGGTTCATGTTTGGGAATGCATGTACACCTGTTGTGGATTCATGTCAACGTATGGCAAAACCAATACAGTATTGTAAAGTAAAATAAAGTAAAAATAACAATTAAAAATAAATGAATAAATAAATCACACAGGGAAACTTCAAAAAAAAAAAAAAAGAATAAAGAAAAGGGAAATAGGGCACTCTATAAAGCTGTTAGTAGAAATGTAATAAAAATAAAACAGACCTTATAAGAATAAAAGTTCAATAAATTTGAATATTTTTAATTGTAATATAGATAACTGTTAATAGTACAAACAATATAAACTACAACATGCAGAGTAACAGTTGTTAAAGAATGGACTGAAGTTTACTTGTACACACGAATGCTGACAGGTTTAACTCACCTATTAAAAAGGTTTTCTATTAACATATAGAAGAAAACAATTCTACAGATCTATTTTATTAACAATCAGAATGTTAATAGAAATGAATAATTAACAACATGCAGACAAAGAAGACAAAAAAGAAATTAAGGTGGTAATATGGATATCTGATATATTAGAATTCACAGAAAAGAATAAACTGAAGCAAAGTAGAGTAACAAACTATACAACAATGAGCAACAATGTTCATAACATGATACATTATAATGGATAAAAGGACATATGATGTAAAGATAAAAAAGAAAATGTAGCAAATATTGGCAACTTGTATATACCTCTGTGAAAAACAATGCCTGTGGATAAAAATGCATAAAGATAGAGAGGAGCCTAAAATCAATTAATAAGATTGTTCTTGTCAATATTTTATTGACCACTTACCTCAAAATTTTGAAAAGGAATGATAAGTAAATCAATAAAACAGAAGGAAGAAGTTAAGATATGAGCAGAAATAATGTATAACCTCAGATATGCAGGTAATACTACCCTTATAGCAGAAAGTGAAGAGGAACTAAAGAGCATCTTGATGAAAGTGAAGGGAGAGTGAAAAAGCTGGCTTAAAAGTCAACATTGAAAAAAACTAAGATAACGGCATCTGGTCCCATCACTTCATGGCAAATAGATGGGAAACAATGAAAACAGTAACAGACTTTATTTTCTTGGGCTCCAAAATTACTGCAGTTGGTGACTGCAGCCATGAAATTAAAAGATGTTCACTCCTTGGAAGAAAGCTATGACCAACACAGACAGCATATTAAAATACAGAGATATTCCTTTGCCTACAAAAGTCCATATAATCAAAGCTATGGTTTTTCCAATAGTCATGCACGGATGTGAGAGCAGGTCAATAAAAAAGGCAGAGCACAGAAGAATTGATGCTGTTGAACTGTGGTGCTGGAGAAGACTCTTGAGAATCCCCTTGGACTGCAAGGAGATCAAACCAGTCAATCTAAAGAAATCAAACCTGGTTATTCATTGGAAGGACTGATGCTAAAACTCCAATATTTTGACCACCTGATGCAAACAGCTGATTCACTACAAAATACCCTAATGCAGGGAAAGATCGAAGGGAGGAAGAGAAGGGGACAACAGAGGACAAGATGATTGGATGGGATCACCGACTCAATGGACATGAGTTTGAGCAAAGTCTGGGAGATGATGAAGGACAGGGAAGCCTGGTATGCTGCAGTCCATGGGGTCACAAAGAGTCGAATACGACTGAGCGACTGAACAACAACAAAATGTATTTTAATAGAGAAATAAAGCTGTTAGGTCATTATGGTGCTTCTTTTAAAAATCTATTTTTAGAAGACAAAGCAGAAAAGCAAGTGTAAATACTGATATACTGGAAATTTTAAAAGATAAATTTAGAAATATCAAAACTAAGAAAGGAATGGAGGTAGGAATTAAAAACAAAAAAAAGACAAAAGGGAGGGAACAGGAGCAGTAACGAAGAAGGGTCTAATTAAACTGACTTCTAAGAAAATATAATTTGCAAAAATTGAATCAAAAGAAATATAAACTTTAAATTTCAAATTTCTTAGAAGAAAGGGTAGAATTTATGTGGGAACAGCTATATCTTAGCCACACACAAAAAAGACAGTCCCATTTTCACAAGGGAGTTCTATCATACCTTCCAGAACTAAAGAATCCTAATGCTACATTAATAAGCATGGCAATGGTGAAAACAAAGGACCTTTATTTTCATAGGCTAAATCAGCTTGAATGGCGATTCAAGGAAAGTATGTGCATGTCTTAATCCTATGACCTATAAATGTGACCTGCATTTGGAAAAGGGGTCTTTGCAGAAGTAATTAAGTTAAAAAAATTTCAGATGAGAATTTAATGGAATTTCAAGGCAGATCCTAAATGTCATCCCAAATATGAGACAGACAGAAAGAAATTAGAAACATACACAGGACAAATTGATGTGAAGATGGAGATGCAACTGGAAAAGAAAGAATGCTGACAGTCACCATCTAGTGGGAAAGGCAAGGACTAGCTTATCAGATTCTCTAAGAGGAATGTGGCTCTGCTGACAGTTTGATTTTGGAATTCTGGCCTTGAGGCCTGTGAGCAAATAAGTGCCTGTTGTAGCCAAATTAGTGGTAATATCAAGTACAGGAAACTAATATTGTACCAACCATGATAAAGATGGTAAGAAAAAGGGAGAGATACAGAACAGTATCCATGTAGAAACTTAAAAGCACATGTTAAAAAGAACCATATAGAACTTCCCATATGGTCTAGTGGTTAAGAATCTGTCTGTCAAGGCAGGTTTGATTCCTGATCTAGGAAGATCCCACATGCCATGGAGCAACTAAGCCTATGGACAACTAGTGAGCCTGCGCTTCTCAACAAGAAAAACCACTGAAATGAAAAGCCCACACACTGCAACTTAGAGAAGCCCCCACTGACCATAACTAGAGAAATCTTGCAGGCAGCAACAAAGACCCAACCCAGGGAAAAATAAATAAATCTTTAAAAAAAAAAATTAAAATTAAAAAAAGAAACATGTATCAGCAGATTAAAAATAGATATATAATGATCAAATGAGATTTATTCTAGGATTGCATAAATGACTCATATTAGAAAATCCATTAATATGTTTATGAGGTATACAAAAAGTTCTGTCTAGCCATATGTTCCTTTCCCTGAGTTGCTGAAAAAGACATAAATTTCTGGAATAACAAAAAAAAAAAAAAAAAACAGAAACAGATGTCTTCATAATTTGAAAACATATTTCAACCTTCAAATCAGTATATCTAAACTCATGCCAAAGAACTGATGCTTTTGAACTGTCGTGTTGGAGAAGACTCTTGAGAGTCCCTTGGACTGCAAGGCGATCCAACCAGTCCATCCTAAAGGAAATCAGTCCTGAATATCCATTGGAAGGACTGATGCTGTAGCTGAAACTACAGTACTTTGGCCACCTGATGCAAAGAGCTGACTCATTTGAAAAGACCCTGTTGCTGGGAAAGGTTGAAGGCAGGAGAAGGGGATGACAGAGGATGAGATGGTTGGATGATATCACTGACTCAATGGACATGAGTTTGAGTAAACTCTGGGAGTTGGTGATGGACAGGGAGGCCTGATGTGCTGCAGTCCATGGGGTCTCAAAGAGCTGGACACGACTGAGCAACTGAACTGAACTGAACTGAAAGTCACGTTAAAGAAAAGGATTAAAAAATTGCAGTCTTTATTTTTACTTATTTTGGGGAATAATTCAATTCAATCTGTAAAGAGAAAACTTATAAGAATGAGTAATGCATAAGAAGTTAAAAATACTATCATTTAGAATGATTTGATAAATTTGGAAAAACAAATCAAATGAAAAACAAATTCAGAAAATAAAATGTTTCAGTATAGTAGCTGAATAATATATGAAAGTAAAAAACTAGCACATATACAAAAAACTCAAGAAGATAATATATTTGAAAAAGATATTCAATTTATAATTATAAAAAATTCTAGGGAAAAAACTTTAATATATGAGAACTGTTATCTTAATAAACGATTTTTACAAACCTGATTATACTTCATTGAAGGTAAAATTATTTATTTTTATATCACAAATAGAATAAACCTCAAATGATTTATCTTTTATGTGTGCTTTAAAAATCAATATTAAAATTAAAAAGTATGGAACTTCCTTGGTGGTCCAGTGACTAAGACTGTTAACAATGCAGGGGGACTGGGTTCAATCCCTCTTCAAGGAACTAGATCCCACATGCTGCAACTAAGAGCTACAAATAAGAGCTTGCATGCTGCAACAAAGATTAAAGATCCCAGATCGCACATTCCCCAACTAAGAACTGGTGTAGCCAAATAAGAAAACATTTAAAATTAAAAACTAAAATTTATGAGGTTTTGGTATCATTGAAAGTATAATGATAATCTTATATCACACTTTCATCCTCTGTTGCCACCTTGTTTTCATGTCCTCAGTCTTTCCTAGCATCAGGGTCTTTTCCAGTGAATTGTCTTTTCCCATCAGGTGGCCAAAGTACTGGAGCTTCAGCTTCAACATCAGTCCTTCCAGTGAATATTCAGGGTTGATTAACTGTGATAGCCTCTTAATTTACGGTTAGTCATATTTTACATGGAATATAAATTTAGAAACAGCCAATCACATACAGTTAATATACTGATAGAGAAATCTTTAAAAAATCACTACTGATATTTAATTCAAGTAAAATTTTAAAAAATAAAACATTTCCTTTGGGCTGGTTGAAAGAAAACACAGAATCAACCAAAGTTCATTGAAATTAGATTCTCCTCCCCAAAGAGAAAGAAGAAATCTAAAATCCAGCACTGCTGTCATGAGGAAAATGGAATGTTCTGAATATTTCCACAATTTGTCTCTCATTTGACTGGAATTTAAACATTAAATGGGGCAGTGCTCTTCTATCAATTTGTTTAAAACTGACAAGCTGATAAATAACATCAGTTGGAAGGTTATTGAAGATATTAAGAAATGCTCATATCTATGCCAAATGATGTTTAAATGCCTATTCATTCTATGGTTGATAAAAAGAAGAAATAGTTAAGTTGGAGATGTTTAAGATGTAAAATATTCTATACTTGTATATAGGCAAGAATGCATAACATTTAGTGGAGACAGAAAAGTGAGAGTGAAAAAAAGATTAATTTTTCCACTTTTATTTTTAATGGTTTTATTCATATTTAAAGTCTCAATCACATCCATTGGAATGACTGAATTGGAAAACATAGATGTTGTGAATATAGAAAGACATCGGTCCCAATGGCTTGTTTTTTCTCTATTTTTCTTTCTTCAATATTTGCTTAATGAGGCAGAAAAGTCTGTTGAAGTTTCTAGATTGGATTCTGAACACCTTGATTTTCTTGCTTCTTTTCTGCATCCCTGAAGAATTACCTAAATTACAGTAACTAAAAGGGATGAAGATTCCCAACAGGAGGGAGAAAAAAATTTAATTCCTTTTTATCACAAGAAAGTGAAATGTGAATTAGTTTCATCCTTGCTTAAGATACGGGGCAAGTTACTCAACCTTTCTGAATCTCAGTTGATTCAATTTTAAAACCGCTATTAATAGTACTTATTTATATAACAACGTATGTAATGACATAAACCAATGCCATAATTGCATAACTAGATATAAAAAATAAAACTACAGAACAGTTGAAATAAATTGTATTCTTGTGATTTTCTTTATATACAATAGGAATTGTGTGGGGCCTCAAGTAAATATGATGAAAAAAGAAAACATGCATTTCTCTTTCCCCACCAAGCTCTACAAAAACATTAAATATTAATACTAAAAATATACTAAAGTGGCCAAGGACTTCATAAATGGAGATGTGATATATTCCTAATTACAGGATGTGGAGCTGGGCCTGAAAACAGGAGAGTCTGTTGCAACTTTATATTTGGGACTTCATAATCATTTGATCCACTCGGAGTACTTACAAAACTAACCTCCCAAGACACAAACACCTTAAAATCTGGGTAGTTAATTTTTGAAAAAACCTGAACCAGAGAATACTTGAAAACTGCCAATTTCAAAAAAGGGGATGTATTAGGAGAGGTTTAACTGAAATTTTCATAGTTAACAATGGGTTGCCACACACACCCATTCCATACCACCTAGAATGCTAGTAGCTAGCCTTTATCTGGAAAAGGTGAATTAAAGGATTCATCACTGTTATACATGCAACTCAGTAGTGGCCACAGGACTGGAAAAGGTCTGTTTTCATTCCAATCACAAAGAATGCTAAAACTAATGCACAATTGTACTCATCTCACATGCCAGTAAAGTAATGCTCAAAATTCTCCAAGCCAGGTTTCAGCAATACGTGAACAGTGAACTTCCAGGGATTCAAGCTGGTTTTAGAAAAGGCAGAGGAACCAGAGATCAAATTGCCAACATCCACTGGATCATCAAAACATCAGGAGAGTTCCAGAAAAACATCTATTTCTGCTTTATTGACTATGCCAAAGCCTTTGACTGTGTGGATCACAAGAAACTGTGGAAAATTCTGAAAGAGATGGGAATGCCAGACCACCTGACCTGCCTCTTGAGAAATCTGTATGCAAGTCAGGAAGCAACAGTTAGAACTGGACATGGAACAAAAGACTGGTTCCAAATAGGAAGAGGAGGAGGTCAAGGCTGTATATTGTCACCAAGCTTATTTAACTTATATGCAGAGTACATCATGAGAAATGCCAGTCTGGATGAAGCACAAGCTGGAATCAAGGTTGCTGGGAAAAATATCAATAACCTCAGATATGCAGATGACACCACTCTTATGGCAGAAAGCAAAGAAGAACTAAAGAGCCTCTTGATAAAAGTGAAAGAGGAGTGAAAAAGTTGGCTTAAAGCTCAACATTCAGAAAACTAAGATCATGACATCTGGTCCCATCACTTCATGGCAGATAGATGGGGAAACAGTGGGAACATTGGCAGACTATTTTTTGGGCTCCAAAATCACTTCAGATGGTGACTTCAGCCATGAAATTAAAAGATGCTTGCTCTTTGGAAGAAAAGTTATGACCAACCTAGATAGCATATTAAAAAGCAGAGAGATTACTTTGCCAACAAAGGTCCATCTACTCAAGGCTATGTGTTTTTCAGTTGTCATGTATGGATAACTTCCCTGGTGGCTCAGATGGTTAAGCATCTGCCTACAATGCAGGAGACCTGGGTTCGATCCCTGGGTTGGGAAGATCCCCTGGAGAAGGAAATGGCAACCCATGCCAGTACTCTTGCCTGGAAAATCTCACATGTATGGATGTGAGAGTTGGACTATAAAGAAACTGAGCCCCAAAGAATTGATGATTTTGAACTGTGGTGTTGGAGGAGACTCTTGAAAGTCCCTTGGACTGCAAAGAGATCCAACCAGTCCATCCTAAAGGAAATCAGTCCTGATATTCATTGAAACGATTGATGCTGAAGCTGAAACTCCAATACTTTGGCCATCTGATGCAAAGAAGTGACTCATTTGAAAATACCCTGATGCTGGGAAAGATGGCAGGCAGATGAAGAAGGGGATGACAGATCATGAATGGCTGGATGGCATCATCATCTCAATGGACATGAGTTTCAGTAAATTTCGGCAGTTGGTGATGGACAGGGAGGCCTGGGCGTGCTGCAGTCCATGGGGTCACAAAGAATCAGACATGACTGAGTGACTGAACTGAACACTTCACCATTTTGCTACCATACCTATATGGAGGGTTTACATCAATATTTCATTTTTCAGTCTTAAATGCAAATGAATATTAATGACAATCAGATGCTTAAAATCTTTTACACTAAACCCTGAAGAATGTCATGTTCCTGAACAAGAATACCTCAAAAAATATATATGTTATACACACATGTGTACCTCAAAATATATATGTTTACATACAGATACAATTATCAGTTACATACACAATATTTCATAAAATAAAAACAAAATCCCATAAGAATAACATTCACAGAAAAAAGCATTCTTGAGGATTTTTTTTTTTAATGATAGAGAAACTCAACTGAAGGGTTAAAAGAGAAAAGCAAAAGAATCTCCCAAAAGGTAGCATAAGGAAAAAAGGTGGGGGAGGGATAAACATAGTCAAGGGAGAGATACAAGGTCCCATGGTTATGAGTTCCAAAGGAAGTGCGGGTCACGTTATTGGCTGTGATTATTTAGTCCTCCACATGCACAGACCGGCTATGGTCTCATCATGGGCAAAGTTCACTTTCCTGTCAGTGTTTTATGATGAAAATGACAGTGAGCTGGTTTTAAGCCTGCTTGTTTATCTGCCACTGATACATGAGGAACACACACCTAGCTAGTTCACTACTTAGACACAGGAAGCAGAGTCATACTAGCTGACTCACAGGTCTGTAGTATAAAGCACAGTCATTCAGCTAAACCATGTCAAGTCAGTCAAGTCACAGCAAGAAAGCAGAGCGGTGAGAAAAAATAAATGAACATTGCTGTAAAATGTCATTTGAGGCTGGTCTGTTACATAGCAACTGCTAACTGAAAGAAAAAATGGACGTCTTAAAATTATCAAATAAATAATAAAGAAAAGTTTCTCAAATAGCAGGTGCAATATTTCTGTTGAAAGAGCATCAATTAGTGTCAAGTATAACAAATAATATTAACATATAGTATAATTATGATATTAAACAAAATGGATAAGTTATTATATTACATCTCCTTAGAGCACTGGAAGGGTAAAATCAGTAAGGTTTTCAATCAAAGTATAAAGGCCAGAAATCCTTAAGAATTAAATTTGTTAATCATAAGAAGCACCTATGAGACAATAAAATGATTTCAAAATTTGAAGGGAAAATTATTTTACCTCAGAATTTTATTATAGGCAATCTACACTCAAGGGTGAACATGGCATCAAGACATTTTAGATGGGCCTTCTGAGATATTAATTCCTAAACATGCTTCCTTGGTGAACTCCCTAAGAAAGACATCCAACAAAAGAGAATTTTTTTTTTTTAAGACAATGGTTTAACAGGAAATATAGCCAATATTTTATACTAACTGTAAATGGAGTGTAACCTTTAAAAATGCTGTAAAATTGTTTTTTAAAATGCAGTCACAAAGTACAAAAACCTTCCCTTACCTTGACACCAGCAGATGGTATGTTACTACCTTACTTCATGCTAACAAAGAATAATGAGGTTTATAGGTATTGAGGACAGAAAATGCCACTAATAAGATCTTCATGTAAGGATCTGCAAATCAACCATGACCATATTAACTGTGAGGAATTTGCCTCAAATCATTTTTTTTTTTTACAAATTACTCACAAATAAACTTTTCATAACTTTATCAACTGTGACAAGAACTAACTGCTTCACATTGCTTTGTCTCAGTCCCCTTTCCTCCTGTAACTTATTGGCTGCACATTTTCTTCCAAATGTTTTTTGACTTAGCTCACTTATAAAACATGTTATTGTAACACTGTTAAATATATCACAGAAGTAAAAATAGAACTATTTAATTTAAGAATTGTTTCTACCTAAACAGAGAGAGATACATAATTCCATAGGTGACATTAAGGATCTAGCTAAGCTGGCCTTACCATTTTCATTCACCAGGAAACAAACATAAGTTGCCTTACTCACAGAAACTGAGCTCAACAAGAATCGGAGTCACAGTTTCTTGTATATTAATATTACCTTTCAATGAATTTCTCACCTATATAAGATAAATCTAGATTTATGTATTTTCAAGCTGCAAATTCATTCTTTAAAAAATATTTTTCTTCCATGTCCAGGGAATATTTGTGTTAAATAACCAGTTTGAACTTACAAAATAATTGTTTATTAACAAAAAAAAAATGAGGCTGACACATAAGCACTGCAATAAAAAGATTTCCCTTTGTTCTTTGTGGAAAATTCGATAATTTCAGGCTAAGTAAACCTTTCCAAGTTTAGCAGTGCTTTGGTATTCCTGATGAAATTTGAAATGTGAAAGAACAGTGATGATGTACAGCAGCTTGCCTATATCCTCAGTTTCTCTCTGATGCAAATCTGTCAAAACACATTATTGCTTCAATAATCACTCTTCTTAATACAAGACCTATTTCTAAAGATCCCAGAAGACTTGGGAAAATTAAAAAGCAGTATATTAAGATATCTTCATTGTACGTTAAAGAGAGCAAATTCAGAAATTCAAAGCAATCAGTTCACTAGCTTATATGCTTTTTAATTTGCCATTCTAGTCATACAAAGAAGTCATTCAATTCAGGAGTTAATAAATGAAAATAGTTGTGAAACAGGATGGTAATTTATTCAACAGATTTAATTGCATAATCTTATGCAGTTGCATTCTAGATTCCACATTTTACATTTAACCCCAATGTGTATCAATAAATATGATTAACATATTTATAATTAAATACATATCATATTGATAAACCCAGGATTATAATTTACTTTAAATATTAGCTAAGTGATAAAATAATTCTAAATACTTTTAAATACAAAGAAAATCACAAATGTGACTAGTCGCATTTCAATTATAACACCTTGTTTTAAATCCAAACCTCTGCTTACTTCATATTCTCTCAATGTTTCCATATAGATGGCATCAATGCCTATTATTTCAGTGCTTCAGGATTATCTTTATTATTCTGTACAATCTTGGCTGCCTTTCAAACAAATGCTGATTATTAATTATTCAAGGAAACAAGGCAATGCAGAGTTTAACATGCTAAATCATATGAAACTTATGACGTCTTAAGAGTATACCTACAGTTCAGTGTCTATCCACATGTATTAAAGATAACACAAAGACTGTCTTGTCTAAAATGAGAAATATAAAAAGAGTGGAAAAGAAATGCACAAACTGAAATCAATATGGATTACTTTTAAAAAGGTATTAGTATCTATAAGAAAAATAATAAGCAGCTAAAAAACTAAACAGTTTGCACAACAATGCATATGCTATAGAAAAGGAAACAAATGAACTATACCAGGTTACTACTGAGAATAAAGGACAGTGCATTTCTATTTAAAACAGCAGAGTCCCCATCACTCTACAATGGCATATGTACCTTTTACTGTCAAGATGCATGTGCTTTCAAAAAGCAAAAAAAAAAAAAAAAAAAAAAGATGCCACGAAAATCACCATGAAGAAAGTATATAGCGGTTAGAAGATACGTACCAAATATACAGGAATGCAATTTTTAAAGAGAACAATAATTGGATATAAACCTGGACATGTGGGAAAGATAGAAAACCCCAGAAAAAAAATGTTCTTCACACAGAATATATAATAGAATGAAGAGATTTATTGATTTCTGTTTTAATTTTAAAGACCTCAGAAATCTCTTAGGACTATCAGTACATCCTTCTAATTATTCTTACTTGATTCCATTATTTATGTCTCTCAGGCTTCTCATTTTAAGAAAAGTTGCAACCAGTTAACTTTGGTTCATAAATTGTGCTTGTCCCAATTTTTCCACAAGGGAGTAAAGTATCTGTGGTAGGTAACTTTCTCAGTAATATTTGTAACCCCAAACTTCCAGTATATAGATGAGAATTGATAGCAATTACTGCTGTTGCTGCTGCTAAGTCGCTGCGACCCAATAGACAGCAGCCCACCAGGCTCCCCAGTCCCTGGGATTCTCCAGGTGAGAACACTGGAATGGGTTGCCATTTCCTTCTCCAATGCATGAAGGTGAAAAGTGAACGTGAAGTCTCAGTCGTGTCCAACTCTTTCTGACCCCACAGACTGCAGCCTACCAGGCTCTTCTGTCCATGGGATTTTCCAGGCAAGAGTACTGGAGTGGGGTGCCATTGCCTTCTCCAGATAGCATTACTAAATATGCTCAAAAAGATTGGCTTAGGTATTTCTGAGAAGTCTGGGAAGATATAAAATGGAAAAAACATGCATGGCCCAGACCTGGCTTAAAAATGTTTCCCCCCTATTTTAGCATTTTTTTATCATATAGAAATGATATCTATCGTTTTTAGGAAGCTAAGGGGAGATACAGTAGTGCTCCATAATATCAAACTGAATGCATAATAGGGCTTTCCAGGTAGCTCAGTGGTAAAGAATGCTCTTGCCATTGCAGGAGATTCAGATTTCTATCCCTGGGTTTGGAAGATCCAATGGAGGAGGAAATGGCAACTCTCTCCAGTATTCTTGCCTGGAAAATTCCATGGACAGTGGAGCTTGACGGACTATAGTCAATGGAGTCATAGAGAGTCAGACATGACTTAGTGGCTGAGCACAATGTAGGTGATGTTATCGAATGCTGTCTGGAAAATCTAGTTTGGCTGCCAGAAGCTAAGGAAATTAATCTCCCTACAGTAATGAAACTTGAGACAATCTAGGAATGAATGGACAGTTCAGCTCCATGCCATCATGAAACATAATTATTTCTCAGGCTAACTTATATGGGGGAAAAGATTATCTTATTCTCAAATAATCTGAAGAAATAAAAAATTTGTCAGTGATGAGAGGCACTGACACTTTGGATAACAGATAACATGCAATCCCAGGAGATGATTTAAGAAAACAAGTGGAGCAAAATTAGAAACAGCCTACAGGTACCTGATGTGTGGTAACAGCTATGAAACTGTCGGAAAGCTAGTAATAGTTGAACTTCAATTCAGTCAGGCTCTCTTGGGCATCTACCACAGGAAGCAAGTGGCCAGAACTATTTTGAAACTTAAAAATAATCTAAGACAGCAATGTTTTAAAATTGTCTTCTTCACATTGGTCAACTGTTCAACATCACCGGAATTTTCAGAAATTACTTATTCTTGTATAGAAACCAGTCTTACAATGCTCCTTTAGGAGTTCAAATTTTACACTCCAAAGTGTTCAAATCCAGAGGCCTCCTTGATTGTTGAGAAAATGTATACTTTTGACAATGGACTCTATTTTTGCTTTCTGTAAGCTTACTTCAATTGTAAAAACACTAAATGATTGTAAAAAACACAAATAGGCAAATTGATCTTATGTGTATGTGTGTTCTAAGTAGCTTCAGTCATGTAAAAACACTTCAGTTCAGTTCAGTCGCTCAGTCGTGTCCAACTCTTTGCAACCCCATGAATCCCAGCACACCAGGCCTCCCTGTCCATCACCAAATCCTGGAGTTCACTCAGACTCACGTCCATCAAGTCAGCGATGCCATCCAGCCATCTCCTCCTCGGTCGTCCCCTTCTCCTCCTGCCCCCAATCCCTCCCAGCATCAGAATCTTTTTCAATGAGTCAACTCTTCACATGAGGTGGCCAAAGTACTGGAGTTTCAGCTTTAGCATCATTCCTTCCAAAGAAATCCCAGGATGCATCTCCTTCAGAATGGACTGGTTGGATATCATTGCAGTCGAAGGGACTCTCAAGAGTCTTCGTCAACACCAAAGTTCAAACTCATCAGTTCTTTGGTGCTCAGCCTTCTTCACAGTCCAACCCTCACATCCATACATGATTACTGGAAAAACCATACCCTTGACTAGACAGACCTTTGTTGGCAAAGTAATGTCTCTGCTTTTGAATATGCTATCTAGGTTGCTCATAACTTTTCTTCCAAGGAGTAAGCATCTTTTAATTTCATGGCTGCAGTCACCATCTGCAGTGATTTTGGAGCCCAAAAAAATAAAGTCTGACAGTTTCCACTGTTTCCCCATCTATTTCCCATGAAGTGATGGGACCGGATGCCATGATCTTCATTTTCTGAATGTTGACCTTTAGGCCAACTTTTTCACTCTCCACTTTCACATTCATCAAGAGGCTTTTTAGTTCCTCTTCACTTTCTGCCATAAGGATGGTGTCATCTGCATATCTGAGGTCATTGATATTTCTCCCGGCAATCTTGATTCCAGCTTGTGCTTCTTCCAGCACAGCGTTTCTCATGATGTACTCTGCATAGAAGTCAAATAAGCAGGGTGACAATATACAGCCTTGACGTACTCCTTTTCCTATTTGGAACCAGTCTGTTGTTCCATGTCCAGTTCTAAATGTTGCTTCCTGACCTGCATACAGATTTCTGAAGAGGCAGCTCAGGTGGTCTGACATTCCCATCTCTCTCAGAATTTTCCACAGTTTATTGTCAGTTTAATTACAGTCAAAGGCTTTGATATAGTCAATAAAGCAGAAATAGATGTTTTTCTGGAACTCTCTTGCTTTTTCCATGATCCAGTGAATGCTGGCAATTTGATCTCTGGTTCCTCTGCCTTTTCTAAAACCAGCTTGAACATCAGGAAGTTCATGGTTCACGTATTGCTGAAGCCTGGCTTGGAGAATTTTGAGCATTACTTTACTAGCATGTGAGATGAGTGCCATTGTGCAGTAGTTTGAGCATTCTTTGGCATTGCCTTTCTTTGGGATTGGAATGAAAACTGACCTTTTCCAGTCCTGTGGCCACTGCTGAGTTTTCCAAACTTGCTGGCATATTGAGTGCAGCACTTTCACAGCATCATCTTTCAGGATTTGAAATAGCTCAACTGGAATTCCATCACCTCCACTAGCTTTGTTCCTAGTGATGCTTTCTAAGGCCCACTTGACTTCACATTCTAGGATGTCTGGCTCTAGGTAAGTGAGCACACCATTGTGATTATCTGGGTCATGAAGATCTTTTTTGTCCAGTTCTTCTGTGTATTCTTGCACTTCAGTTATTGTAAAAACACTTCAGTCATTGTAAAAACACTAAATGATTGTAAAAAACACAAATAGGCAAATTGATCTTATATGTACATGTTCTAAGTAGCTTCAATCATGTCCAACTGTTTGAGACCATATGGATTGTAGCCCTCCAGACTCCTCTGTCCATGGGATTGTCCAGGCAAGAATACTGGAATGGGTAGCTATTCCCTTCTCCAGAGGATCTTCTGAATGCAGGGATTGAACCAGCATCTCTTATATCTCCTACCTGACAGGCAGGTTCTTTACCACTAGCACCATCTAGGAATCCCCAGATTCTGACTGTTGTGCTTTGTCAGTGTCTGGTGTCTGACTCTTTGTGACCCCATGGACTGCAGCATGCCAGGCTCCTTGGTCCATGGGGATTTCCAGGCAAGAATACTGGAATGGGTTTCCATGCACTCCTCTAGGGGATCTTCCCAACCCAGAGATGCACCCCTTGTGTGTCTGCACTGGCAGGCAATTTTTTTTTTTTTTCTTTTTTACCACTAGTGCCACCTAGGAACGTCCAGTCTCACATATCCCATCAATTTCTCTGACATACAATTGTTTTTCTATGTTTCTAAAACATCAAAAAGAATAGTGAAAATATTTGAAAGAAGAAGGTAGATGGAATAAGGGGCATCTGCTATATACCTGCTATGATCCAAACATAGCCTGCTACATAAACTGTCTCTAACATTTAAGTGCCTCTGTGTGTGTGTGCTCAGTTGTGCCCAACTCTTTGTGACCCCATGGACTGTAGCCTGCCAGGCTCCTTTGTCCATGGAATTTTCCAGGCAAAAATGCTGGAGTGGGTTGCCATTTCTTACTCCAGGGATCTTCCTGAGCCAGGGATCAAATCTATGTCTCTTATAGCTCCTAAATTGGCCAGCAGTTTGTTTACCATTGGGCCACCTAGCTTAAGCAGAGTCTCAAAGATGGCAGAGAGGTAAAGTGGAACAATAAGTCATTAAGCTGATAGCCATCAGCTCAAGTGATATTCAGGTATAGGTCTTCTGAATCCAGAGCTCCTATTTCTTTCATTATACTATACTGCTCTGTCCTAAGTGTTGCTTCCAATCCACTCTCCCTGTAAAAGAAAACAGTCTGTGTTTATACTGTGACATATAAAGATCTGACCATACACTACAAAAGTGTACTCCTTCAAAACCATGAATCATGCAACTCTGTTCAAAATGACTATGGCAGAGAAAACATAATTTCTAACTCTGCTGCTGATTCTGCGTACCAGCACCATGTGAAGATACAAACAAAAAATGCATGTTTATATGTAGCTATGTATTTATGTTTATTGGTTGTGATCTGCTTATTTCTGAACACTTAGAATTATACAGTTAAAATTTCTTCCCAGTCTCTATTTCTTTATTCAATAAAGGCAAGATACCACATTCTTTGGTATCTAAGAATAAGGCTCTATCTGTAAAGTTATATGCATACGTGCTCAGTCATATCCAACTCTCTGTGACGCTGTGGACTGTAGCCCGCCAGACTCTGTGGTTCATGGGATTTTTCTGGCAAGAACATTGGAGTGGGTTGCCATTTTCTCCTCCAGGGATCTTCCCAACCCAGGAATGAACACACATGACCTGAGTTACCTGTATTGCAGGTGGTGTCTTTACCACTGAGCCACCAGGAAAGCACTAAAGTTATATGAAATGTGAGGAAATACATTAAAATAGTACTACATAGATCTTAACCATTTTAAGAAACATTTATATTATGAATGATGAGATAATTCTTGTCATTTTATTCTGTATCAGTCAGTTCAGTTCAGTTACTCAGTCGTGTCCAACTATTTGAGACCCCATGAATCGCAGCACGCCAGGCCTCCCTGTCCATCACCAACTCCCGGAGTTCACTCAGACTCACGTCCATCGAGTCACCGATGCCATCCAGCCATCTCATCCTCGGTGGTCCCCTTCTCCTCCTGCCCCCAATCCCTCCCACATCAGAGTCTTTTCCAATGAGTCAACTCTTTGCAGGAGGTGGCCAAAGTACTGGAGCTTCAGCTTTAGCATCATTCCTTCCAAAGAAACCCCAGGGCGGATCTCCTTCAAAATGGACTGGTTGGATCTCCTTGCAGCCCAAGGGACTCTCAAGAGTCTTCTCCAACACCACAGTTCAAAAGCATCAATTCTTCAGTGCTCAGCCTTCTTCACAGTCCAAACCTCACATCCATACATGACCACAGGAAAAACCATAGCCTTGACTAGACGGACCTTAGTCAGTAAAGTAATGTCTCTGCTTTTGAACATACTATCTAGGTTGGTCATAAGTTTTCTTCCAAGGAGTAAGAGTCTTTTAATTTCATGGCTGCAGTCACCATCTGCAGTGATTTTGGAGCCCCCAAAAATAAAGTCTGACACTGTTTCTACTGTTTGCCCATCTATTTCCCATGAAGTAATGGTACCAGATGCCATGATCTTCGTTTTCTGAATGTTGAGCTTTAAGCCAACTTTTTCGCTCTCCACTTTCACTTTCATCAAGAGGCTTTTTAGCTCCTCTTCACTTTCTGCCATAAGGGTGGTGTCATCTGCATATCTAAGGTCATTGATATTTCTCCCGGCAATCTTGATTCCAGCTTATGTTTCTTCCAGCCCAGTGTTTCTCATGATGTACTCTGCATATAAGTTAAATAAGCAGGTTGACAATATACAGCCTTGACGTACTCCTTTTCCTATTTGGAACCAGTCTGTTGTTCCGTGTCCAGTTCTAACTGTTGCTTCCTGACCTGCATACACGTTTCTCAAGAGGCAGGTTAGGTGGTCTGGTATTCCCATCTCTTTCAGCATTTTCCACAGTTTATTGCAATCCACACAGTCAAAGGCTTTGGCATAGTCAATAAAACAGAAATAGATGTTTTCCTGGAACTCTCTTTCTTTTTTCATGATCCAGCAGATGTTGGCAATTTGATCTCTGGTTCCTCTGCCTTTTCTAAAACCAGCTTGAACATCAGGGGGTTCACGGTTCGCGTATTGCTGAAGTCTGGCTTGGAGAATTTTGAGCATTACTTTACTAGCATGTGAGATGAGTGCAATTGTGCGGTAGTTTGAGCATTCTTTTGCATTGTCTTTCTTTGGAATTGGAATGAAAACTGACCTTTTCCAGTCCTGTGGCCACTGCTGAGTTTTCCAAACTTGCTGGCATATTGAGTGCAGCACTTTCACAGCATCATCTTTCAGGATTTGAAACAGCTCAACTGGAATTCCATCACCTCCACTAGCTTTGTTCCTAGTGATGCTTTCTAAGGCCCACTTGACCTCACATTCCAAGATGTCTGGCTCTAGATTAATGATCACATCATCATGATTATAGTATAAAACACTGATTTAGATATATTCAAGGATGTCTTTGAAAAAGGGTACATTTTAAAAAATGATTTACAAATGCCTATTTCAAATGCCTTTGGAACTGCCTTTTATCAGTGGCTCATAATACCCAAAGACTAGAGCGTAACTCACCATTGTGTTAGGTTGTCTCTGAAGTAAACTTAATTATCTACTTGGTTGTCCTGCATGGCAATGTTGACCCATACCTGGAAGTCAACTCAGGAAAATGCCAAATAACAGGATTCCATAAGGCATACAGAGGCCAAGATTAGAGTATTTGCCCCATCTTGAATTCACCTAAAGAGGTTTGTTTTAATACACAACTACATTCCATTTTTTTAAAAGGAATCTGAATTTTAGTTTCCTTCTTTTAACCTGACACCAGCCTACAGTTGAATAATTTAATAGTGAATACTTTATTCTTGTGTTCAGAAAATAATTGAAATGAATTTTGCTTATCAATGTAGTGCATCCCTTTGTGGTATATAAAGCAGAAACTGAAATATTAAAACCCAAATTCTTATTTAACTTTTGTTTGATACACAAATGCTGACTTAAAAGTAAAACAAACCAGAGAAAAACTCCAACAAAATATTCCAATGACATCATGTTAATAGTATATTCTATCACCATAAAAACTAGAATTTATGTGCTGTGAATCAGCTTGCTATTGAAATAGAGCAGAAATGAGAAACTTTAGGGATAAAGAAATGTCAGGTCAACCTCAATATCTCCAAATGTATCCCCACACAAAGACTATGCATTTGTAAATATCAAACACATCAGAGGATTTGCCTGGGAGGGGACTTAGAACACAGAACAGTAATGATAAGCAATGGGCAGAGATTCCAAGAAACTTAAACCACTATCTCTGCATTTGTTGAATTTATAGTTTGATTCAAAACACTATGCAAATCCAAATAAAAATAAATAAGCGCCTGATAATTATCTCCATGCACAAAAAATTATCACCTAGAGTTGTTTTGGGCTTAAACTAGCTGACATGTTACTGCATGTAAACTATTTAGTACAATACTAGGCCTTTGGTTTTCTTTTCCAGATCTCTGCATTGTAAATGTGACTGTTGGGACATCTCACATGAAAATATGTTATCAGCCAATGAAAAAATGGCACCTCACAGTGTAACATATTCTGACTTGTAAAGTACACATAAAAATAAGTTTCCTTGCTGTAGAGATTTGACAGGACACCTAAACATGCATAAAGACATTTTTTCCCCTAGAAGTGTTAAAATAAAAGAAATCGAAAAAGAGGTTACTTTTACCCATGAAATGTAATCAGAAGCCAACCTCCTCACTGAAGCCTTGTGGCTCATTTAAGTCACCCTGCCCACCTGCTTCTTGACTCTCTCTACTTTCTTGACCACATTTACTAAATCAGGCATCTGATTTTTCCATTGTATGCTGACTTGGTTTGTGTTTTGGCTGGGAGTCAACTAGTCATTGCATTGTGTTTTCACTCCCATTTACCTGGCTTTGACATCAGCCTCTTTTGACAATAGCACTAGACATTCAGCCAGGCTATAGGGCACTTGCCACAAAGAACAAGCCAACCTCTAAGCTCTATCCAACCTCTATATCTTAGGCCAATATGTTCAACAGACTCACTCCTGTGTTAAAATATCTTGCTTTACATGTTCAGTTTTATTGAAAAATAGGAATTGTATATATTTAAGGTGCACAGATTGATGTTTGATGTATACACTGTAATCACAACAATTAAGCCAATTAACATACCCATTACCTCACATAGTAATTATCTTTTTTGTGGTGAGAACATTTAAGATTTAGTCTCAGCAAATTTCAAGTGTATAATACAGTGTGATTAATTGTAGTCACCATGTAGTACATCAGATCTCCAGAACCTTTTCATCTTGTGTAACTGTAAGGAAGAATAGAATATGACATCCCCCAAATATGCCACTTTGGCATGTGGTTCTTTTGAGCTAAAGGCAATTAAGAGACAATGGACTCAGGGAAAGTATTTTACCTCTCCATTAACTGCCTAAAAGAGTTTGGATGGGGGGTGGTTTAGAACTCAGAAAGCCTTATCTGCATGGCATGTAAACATTTGTTTACCAAACACTTGCTTTTCTCATCTTCTTGTGAATTGTCTTCCTTCCCTTAGAAGGCCGAAATCCCTCTCCCTTTCTCCTTAGCACAGGATGGAATATAAGTCTCAACTGTCTGTCTCTGAGTCTTAATTTTATAGGACTCCTGAATGTAAAAAAATTAAATGTTTTCCTCCTGCTACTGCTTTATGTCAACTGAATTATTAGGCCAAAGAACCTAGACAAGGGAAGAGCCGAAAACATTTCCTCCCCTACAACTGAAACTTTATACTCTTGACTAAGTCTCCATTTACCTCCCATTTCCACTTTCCCCTGGCAATTGCCATTCTGTCAATTTGACTACTTTAGATTCCACATATAAGTGAGATCATGCAGCATTTGTTTTTTATGTCTGACATTTCATTTAGCATGTCTTTCAGTTACATCCATGTTGTCACAATGAAGTATTTTCTTAAGGCTGAATAATATTCCAATGTATGCATTACATTTTCTTCATTCATCTATTGAAGGACATTGAGGTTGCTTCCATATCTTGGCTATTGTGAATAGTGCTACAATGAACATGGTCATGCAGACATTCAAGATACTGATTTTATTTCCTTTGCATAAACACTTAGAAATTAGATTGATGAACCATGTAATTCTATTTTTAATTTGTTGATGAACACTGTTTTCCCATAATACCTATACCCTCTCTTCGCATCTTGAAAGAAAAAATTCACTGAGAATATCCCTTTGAGATTCTATCAGATCTGGGGAATTTAAGTGTTTAAATTATGGATTATTGCAATTTTATCTTCTCACAGCAGAGTAATTTCCCATATCACAATAGCCAAATTCATTTGATATTCAAAATAAATCTGCATGCTACTTTGATAATCCAAACCTAAGAGGAACACTATGTTCTTTTGTGATAAAGAATACACACAAAACAATTTAGTTCAGTTAGGAAATGCTTAGTATTTCTTTTAAAATCAAACTTAAATACTGCTAAGTCAGACTTTAAATACAAAGTAAATGCAATAAATATTCAACTTTCCCACCAATTTAAATAGTTTTATGTTATTGTAACTAACAAAAGCAAATGGAAACAAAATTATAGGTCATTTTCCGTGTTAAGGTCAAACAAACATACATACTTTTAATTATTCATTTGTAAAACAAAGATAACAAGCCAAAGCTAGTAAGGTTTTGGTGAGACTCAGATAAACTTTTGTGACACATGTGTATATCATAGATTGTCAGTCACTGACAATTCACTAAGTAGAAGGCTAAATCTCTACAAAAGATGGACTACCTTCTGTTCATTCAGACTATTTATACATAAACTTAATTTACTGTTACTGTTCAGCTCCTGCATTACATTAAGTAAATTCAGGCATTCAGATCCTCAATATACACTGGAAAAAGTTTAGGAAGTTACTATATCATATTAATATTTACCACTTATTGAAATCATAGCATAATCATGATATTAAAAATCATTATCCGAGCTAATATACAACTTTAGAAAGATCATTATATTCTTTCCTCATTGCCATGATAGGCATCGATTAAAAAAAAAAAGTGAATTAGTACCTTTGCTTACTTTCTGTTCAGTATCAAATTAAAAACAATATATTCATTGCTGGTGAGCATATAAATGAGTATAAGTCTTTGAGGACTATATGACTATATCAAACATGTATACTTACTAGTGACCTACGAATTCCAAATTAATCTGTGGATTTATTTATTGATAAAAGTGATAGGGACTAACTATCAATATCAGGGTATGATGTATATAAAGAAAAATGTCATGATAAGTGTATGCACGTAAGTATGCTTATTATAGATTTTTCTTTGAATATGCATTGTGATATAAGACAGGAAAATATTGTGTTGACCAAAAGTCTGTTTGAATTCTTCCATAACATCTTATGGAACAACCTGAGGGCACTTTTGGCCAACTCAGCATTAATAGTGAAGCACACACACCCACGTATCAATGGAGAAAAGGCCAAGCAAGGTAAGCAAGAAAAAATTAGTTTTGTCTGTGCCTGTGGCTTGAATTTTTAAACTATTTTCTGTTTTAATTGTTAAAAGATTAAAAAAAAACATTTAATTTGCCCATATTCTGTTTTAAAAATGTTATTAGTAATAGTATTAAATGACCAAACTCTTTATCCTATACTTATGGTAGAATGTGTCATCCTCAAGATGCATGAACTAGTCAGTGGAATGGGATGATTCTACTTAAATAGGTTGGAAGAATGCCTTCTTGAATTTTCAATCCATAACACCAATCAGACAATGTTTTTAAAAACACATTTCGGATGAAAATAGAATTACTTGATATTTTCATTTAAAAACACCTGAATTACGAGAGATCTGGAAAGCGTCTGCCTGCAGTGTGGGAGACCTGGGTTCAATCCCTGGGTTGGGAAGATCTTCTGGAGAAGGAAATGGCAACCCTACTCCAGTACTCTTGCCTGGAAAATTCCGTGGACTGAGGAGCCTAGTAGGCTACAGTCCACGGGGTAGCAAAGAGTCGGACATGACTGAGTGACTTCACTTCACGGCTTTGCCCTATTCTGACCACAATTTGCTCTAACTCATTTTTGGATTTTATGGAACCACTGATGATAATGCTGTCAAGTCTAGTTCTGTTAACACTTCATCTTGTTAGAGACCTGAAAAATAAATTAGTAATTAGCATTTTAGGCTTTATCATTCTTCCTGAGCAAAATACCAGAAAGAATGGTAATTTTTCAGAATGGTATTACAAATTAGTCATGCTGCTGGATTTATGTGGATCTCTGGTGAAGATTAAAAAAAAAAAAGATGCAGGAAAAGTCTCTTTTAAAAAGTCCCTTTAATACATTATTGGAGACCAAATCTAGAAATATACAAACATATAAAGTGATAGTAAAAAAAGCATGAGAAGGCATATCACACAATGCTACTCAAAGAAGGCTTGGGGGTGAGGGTAGGAGTATTCACACTTAGATATCCTATGAAAAGCAAGCATTATCAATATAATTAGATAAAATTGAAGTTATTTACTCTGAACAATCCAAGATCATTAGGAATCAATAATTATCCCATGCTTGGTGTCAGTTGAAACAATCAACTAAAATTTAATATGTTGAAGTAACTTGTACTCATCTGCACTAATATATATCTGAACACAATAAGTAATAATCCACAATGTTATATATATTTGTGTGTGTTTATTCAGTTATATACTCAGTTATGTTCATGTGTGATACATATGAAAAGTGTTAATTCAAAGCAGCAGAACTTTTTCACTAGGAGACAGCTATCAGAAAAGACAGTTTTTAGAATTAAAACTTTCTACTTCTTCTTCCCTGGAGACTGCCCCAGTTCTCCAAGAAAGGTTATGCCTTTCTCATGTTATAAGGAGAGAGACAGCAATTAACTTAGTAAGCTCCAGCAGGTATTAATAACAAAAGTACTGGTAGGGTGAATGACCTGCTACCAGAATTCTCCTCAAGCCTGATGCTTTCTGTCTACAAGCCTAGTGGGTTTCATTGATTCTTACAGAAAGCCATTAGCCCTTTCCAAGCTAGACTGCACAGGCTGACCAACCCATCTATCCTCTCTCATTCTCTTTCAAAATATCAGTAGTCTTAAGTCAAATACAACCTTAATCCCTAAATTGAAATTACTATGCTGTAAGGTGACATATCACCAACACTATCTAATTTAGAGAAGAATCAGAGGCTTAACAAGGAAAAATTTTACCTTAAAAATGCAGTTTATTAAATAGCCTAGAATCTTTTAAAGAAGAATTTTTCCAGAAATTCCTACCTTTACAAAAATATAGACATTATTCAACAGTGGATTCAGTAGAGAATACAAATCCAAAACTCATGTGCCCCAAAATCACAATGGTAATAAGAAACATGGTCAGCCCTTGAAGCTAAGACACATTGTTTTAAATGCTAGAGTCTTCCTGGAATCTGGTTATTTATTACGGTTTTTATAGACCAAGTTGGTGCCTACCTGACACCTGGATAAGTTAGTCAAAAACACCACCAATCAGTTAAGAAAGCTTGTTACTCATCAACTCTGCAAGCCTGCTATTTTGATTGACTTCATCACTTAACAAGTTATCTACTTTAACTACATGAAATTGTGTTCTTTAGTCATTAAGTCCTGTCTGACTCTTTTGCAAACCCATGGACTATACTCTGCCAGGCTCTGCTTCCATTCTAGTTTTGGATTGGATTGCCATTTCCTTCTCCAAGGGATCTTCCTGACCCAGGCATCAAACCCATGTCTCCTGAGTCTCCAACATTGGCAGGCAGATTCTTTCCCATCAGGGAAACCCCACATGGAATCTTAGTTCCACATAAGGTTATGACACCTCAAGCTAACAGTGGATTTTAGATATAATACTTAACATCCAACTTCTTGTTTAAAAAAAAAAAAAAAAAAAAAAAAAAACCTCTATAACTTTGTCATGCCAGCAGTTGGAGATGAAACCTTATTACCTTCCAGACAGTTCTTTCATTTCTCAAAGGGTCCTTAGGAAACCATATGATTCTTAAACAACTTTGGTTCTTATGAAAAATGTTGGTTAATAGAACCTTCCCTAGAACTATTAAAAAGTTCCCTGAAGTGGATTTTATATACTCAAAAATTTGAGTCGCCTCTCAGCAATTGAACGATCCAGAAAGATGACTACTTATGTTCCATAAGGAAACATAACTCCTTATGTTGAGTTAAAATGTGTTTCTGGGTGGTGGTGCTTTCTGTGAAAAATCTTAAAATGTGTGAAACTTATCTACTTCCCAGGCTAACAATTTGTATCTTTCAGTGACCCCTATCTCATAAAAATATTATCTGCCAGGACTATTTAGCTCAACTTACTCATTTTACTGAAAAATATGGAGCACAGCAGTGATTCTCAATCTTGAGTGTGTATCAGAATCACCTGGAGGGCTCTTGTTAACCAAAAATAGCTGGGTCTCCCTCATAATGTTTCATTCTCTGGTAGTGCAGAGAGGAGGGGGGTGGCAATTCTTATCTGAAGTAATTTCTCAAATCTTACTGAGGCTGCTGATCTGAGAAATGAACTTTGAGACCACCAAACTGGATTAGAGAATAATTCTGAACTTCCCCTTGTTCTTTCATCAAATCAGCCTTACAGCATGGTCATTTTTTTTTTTTTTAAATCACAATCCTGACACTGAGTCAAAGCAAGCTGTCAGTAAACTGAATCTCCAAGTGTCTTCTATATGCTTTGTTTTTTAACTCACAAAGTCTCCAAATTGTAATGACTTGGAATTTCATGTGTGTTTACAAATTTATATGGTGTTTTTCAACTGATTTTTTGATTGACTGATTGATGTCAATTTTCTCTTTTTACTTTAACTCAATTGCTGGTTTCAATAGTTTTCATTACACTGTGCTAGATTTCATCCATCAACTGATATGTGTCAAGATATTTATGGAAATGGATTTGCTTAATTTTAGCTACATCTCTCATTTTTCTCTTCGGAATTTAGTTGTCTTTAAAACATGTTCCCAATTGGTAACTTTATCATAGTTGGGTCTTTGCCCAGTTTGCCAGTATTACCAAATATGTTAACATTTGTCAGTACTTGCTAATACAGTGAGAGAAAGAAATATCTGGCTTTAGAAGTCTTTCCCAGCCTAAAATGGACTCTATTCACACATGTGCAAAATTAAGAATTAAATCTAATATCTGCAAAACACAGCCATGATAATATATATGGGGCTGATTTACATAACACTAACATTCATCCTTTTTGAGTTTCAGTTTTCTACAGTTTCAGTAACGGGGCATAGTTTTAAAATACCCATGTAAGCACTCCTACATGCACTGTTAAAACATTCCAGGGTCAAATATTTGAACCAAATGCTATGGTCCTTGTCTAATTTATCTGCCCTCTGTAACCTAGCTTCAGTTCAGTTCAGTTCAGTCACTCAGTCGTGTCCGACTCTTTGCGACCCCATGAATCGCAGCATGCCAGGCCTCCCTGTCCATCACCAACTCCCAGAGTTCACTCATATTCACGTCCATTGAGTCAGTGATGCCGTCCAGCCATCTCATCCTTTGTCGTCTCCTTCTCCTCCTGCCCCCAATCCCTCCCAGCATCAAAGTCTTTTCCAATGAGTCAACTCTTCTCATGAGGTGGCCAAAGTACTGGAGTTTCAGCTTTAGCATCATTCCTTCCAAAGAAATCCCAGGGCTGATCTCCTTTAGAATGGACTGGTTGGATCTCCTTACAGTCCAAGGGACTCTCAAGAGTCTTCTCCAACACCACAGTTCAAAAGCATCAATTCTTTGGCTCTCAGCCTTCTTCAGAGTCCAACTCTCACATCCATACATGACTACTGGAAAAACCATAGCCTTGACTAGATGGACCTTAGTCGGCAAAGTAAGGTCTCTGCTTTTGAATATGCTATCTAGGTTGGTCATAACTTTTCTTCCTATGTTACTGTAAATTTGGGTTATGAGCTTAACTCTGAATATTCAATACTTCATAGGCAAAAAAAAAAAAAAAAAAAAAAAAAATTCATCCAGTAAGTTACATTACTCTATAAAGTCAAAATATTTTTCTTTCAAGGTAGTAAGGCTGGGGTGCAGGTGGTGGGGGGAGAAGTAAAATTCTGTATTTGCCATGTGATTATATTCTGCATTCAATTAACGTAAGCTTACTTGATTTTGGGCCACTGAAATCCCTGCACTAGACTGACACTGGCAAATCATGGGAAAACAAAGTTGCAAAATAAACCAAAGGTTAAATAGCAGTTTGTGCTAGACCGGTGTTGCATTGCAATGTTTAATAGAAATCTAACTATACAGGCTTAGCCAAATGGACATTTGTTTATTTACCTAATAAAAAGCCTGGAGGGAAACACTATATTTGTAGTGGTTTATTGGCAACCCACTTCAGTGTTCTTGCCTGGAAAATCCCAGGGATGGGGAGCCTGGTGGGCTGCCGTCTGTGTGATCGCACAGAGTCAGACACGACTGAAGTGACTTAGCAGCATTGATGTTCCTTGTGCTAAGCAAAGATATACGCATAAGATTTTCAATCTTATAGTTGCCTCATGGTAAGAAAAAAAATTTCATCTACTGCCTCAGCTGATTTATTTTTCTTTTTTAATCTTGATTACCTAGGATCTGCAGAAAACTTCTCCTCCACAGAAAACTCCATTTTTGAGCCCAACTTTTGCTATGCATCTGCCTGGAATAACAATGATGGCTGCAATATAGATTTAACAAAATGCATTTCATCCCCAAACAAAATCCATGTTCTATTAATTCCAAATAGGAAAAGAAGTATGTCAAGGCTGTATATTGTCACCCTGCTTATTTAACTTATATGCAGAATATATCATGAGAAATGCTGGACTGGAGGAAGCACAAGATGGAATCAAGATTGCCGGGAGAAATATCAATAACCTCAGATATGCAGATGACACCACCCTTATGGCAAAAAGTGAAGAACTAAAGAGCCTCTTGATGAAAGTGAAAGAGGAGAGTGAAAAAGTTGGCCTAAAGCTCAACATTCAGAAAACTAAGATCATGGCATCCAGTCCCATCACCTCATGGCAAATAGCTCGGGAAACAGTAGAACAGTGGCTCACTTTATTTTTAGGGGGGCTCCAAAATCACTGCAGATGGTGATTGCAGCCATGGAATTAAAAGATGCTTACTCCTTGGAAGGAAAGTTATGACCAACCTAGATAGCATATTCAAAAGCAGAGACATTACTTTGCCAATAAAGGTCCATCTAGTCAAGGGTATGGTTTTTTCAGTAGTCATGTATGGATGTGAGAGTTGGACTATAAAGAAAGTTGAGCAGCAAAGAATTGATGCTTTTGAACTGTGGTGTTGGAGAAGACTCTTGAGAGTCCTTGGACTGCAAGGAGTTCCAACCAGTCCCTCCTAAAGGAGATCAGTCCTGAGTGTTCATTAGTAGGACTAATGAACTGATGTTGAAACTGAAACTCCAATACTTTGGCCACCTGATGCAAAGAGCTGAGTCATTTGAAAAGACCCTGATGCTGGGAAAGATTGAGGGCAGGAGGAAAAGGGGGCGACAAGAGGATGAGATGGTTGGATGGCATCACCGAGTCAATGGACATGAGTTTGAGTAAATTCTGGGAGTTGGTGATCGACAGGGAGGCCTGGCATGCAGCAGTTCATGGGGTCGCAAAGAGTCAGACATGACTGAGCGACTGAACTTAACTGAATCTTTGATAATCAACAAAATAAAAATATGAGGAAACTGGAGCAAAGCAAGACTGGAAATAGAGGATAATTAAAAATTAACCATTTTGATACTTTTAGGACTTGGTATTAAAATTTCATAGGTAGGACCTATGCAGGGCTTACCTAGTTTTAATTATTTGCCACAGCTGAGGCAAGAGCCTTCCATGTAAGGCTGCGAGTACATTGGATTTGAAAAGTCACCATACTCAGCACTGTGTGAGAAGTAGTCACCATCATCTCACATATTTTGCGTTGTTTGTTCTCAGCTTCAGAGAGTTCTGCAATATACACATTCATCAATTCTCAAGTGGATACTTGAGGTCTTTCTCTGAAGACACCTGGAGTTCTCTCTGCATGTCTTTTCTTCAATACTCTGTCCTATGAAATCTATCTTAGACTCCTCAGTTTCTCAATATCAACTTCTTCAACACAGACAGTCTGTTCAGCTTTGCCTGAGTTGCTCTTCCTTGCACCTCTATGGTTACTCTCAGGGAAGTAACCAGCTCCAGGAAGTCCAGTAAACCAAGTACCCATTACTCTGTGTTAGCCAAGAAAGCTTACACATCAAAGTACTTTAAAATAGTTATATCCCCTGTGATCATTTATATTATGGTGAGGTCCAGGGACTTCATAAAATTTAATTCTTTTAATTTCCTAATACATGCCATTAGAAGGCACATAATGTTGATTTTATTTATAACTGCCTTCTTGGACTCACTTTAAAATCATATGATTAACATTTATACAGAGGCATCTTTCACAAAATTTGTCAATCAGTTCAGCCACTCAGTCATGTCTGACTCTGCAGCCCCTTGGACTGAAGCATTCCGGGCTTCCCTGTCCATCACCAACTCCTGGAGCTTACTTAAACTCATGTCCATCAAGTCAGTGATGCCGTCCAACCATCTCATCCTTTGTCATCCCCTTCTTCTCCTGCTTTCAATTTTTCCCATCTTCAGGGTCTTTTCCAATGATAAAATACTCCAAATATAAAATTCTCAGTTACTTATTTACTTTATAGAATGACAGTAGAGGTAAAAATAGCCAAGGTTTTGATAGTTAATTTGATAACACTTCATAGCTCAGATGGTAAAGAATCCGCCTGCAATGCAGGAGACCCCTGTTTGATTCCTGGGTCAGGAAGGGCAGCTAGAGAAGGGATAGGCTACCCACTCCAGTATTCTTGGGCTTCCCTTGTGCTTTCCCTTGTGGCTCAGCTGGTAAAGAATTTGCTTGCAATGCGGGAGATCTGGGTTCAGTCCCTGGGTTGGGAAGATCCCCTGGAGAAGGGAAAGGCTACCCACTCCAGTATTCTGGCCTGGAGAATTCCATGGACTGCATAGTCCATGGCGTTGCTAAGAGTTGGACATGACTGAGTGACTTTCATTTGGTAACACAACACTTGTACTTAGTTTGAAAGACTCCTAGCACTTATTTTTTAGTATATTTTAGTTCTCACTTATGAATATAACAAAACAGACTTTACCAAAAATATTATATTCTTAATACATCCTCTCAGGTGAATTGTTGTCTCTAATGAAGTAGTCACCCTCTTACCATGGAAACAGCACTATGCCACTGCCAACCCTAGAAAATTCAGTCACACTCATTAATGGCCAAGCCGACCATTGTTATGTCACTGAGGAAGATATTTTTTTTTTTTATTCAATCCATGAGACTAAGATAAACAATGATCTCAACATAATTTCACTATCTCAAGTAGAAGCATTTTACTAATGAAAGACTGGATGAATATAACGAATTTTCACGGATATAAAATATATATTGTATTACATAGTTTTATATATTTCCAAATGTAACAGACTTATAATTTGTGAGACACGTGTTCATATTCTTGGCATGTGAATTTTTATGCCAGAACTAAGATACGGAGCACACTCTACTCTCACCTCAAGGAGGTGTTAGCCCATATACCACAGGTCCTGTGGTATTTTTCCCATGATACCTCACACACATACAAAGCACAAGTGAAAACATAAATTTCAGTCACTCATTCTAGAAAATAACAACTTAAAGGTAGAGTAAAATAATTTTTACTGGGCAGGGATTTCTAGATATTCCTCCACCTATGGCAAGGAATGTCAGTATTCCCACTGTTGCTTTAAAGTAGGGATCCCCCAATATCTGGGCTATGGACCAGTCTGTGGTCTTTTAGGAACTGGGCCACACAGCAGGGGGTAAGCAGCAGGTAAGAGAGCAAAGCTTTATCTGCTTTTCCCATCACTCGCATTACCACCTGAACCTTCTCCAACCCGTTCCGTGGAAAAATTGTCTTCCATGAAACCAGGTCCCTGGTGCTAAAAGGTTGGAGACTGCTGCTTTATAGCATTCATAACTGGTTTCAACCAGTAATATTGTCATCTCAGATTGCTAACCAGTATGCAACAAAAGGTACCTAACATCATGAAGTTAAAATTCCTTAAGAAAGCCACGCTGCTAAGTATATTGTACCTACTCAGTCTGCACTCCAGCATGATGTTTTTACATTAGGTCAGGCTCAATCTCATTGGCAATCTTCCGTGATCATTACACAGCCTAGTTTCACCAATATATTTGTTCTTTTCCTTAGGCTTTGATAAATTTAATAAGCCTTGAAGGTTGCTGAGTCTGCCAACTGTAGTAAATGCAAGGAAAGTAGACTATACTAAATCCATAAGATTTCTAGAATCACAAATGATACAAAGCATATAATTCTTTTCAAGATGAGCTTGTTTTAAATTAAGAGAAACACATAGATGACTGTTCTTTTCTAGATGTCCAAGGATGTTTTGTGGAATATATTTTGATCTGAGGCAAAATCCTGACTACACAGTTGCTATCTTCATCTGTCTAAATGTGAGCAGAGATGAGCTAAACAAGTGGGAAAATGAGATTGAAAAGAAAAAAAGAAGGGTCAGGACTTGGCAGCATAAAACCAGAAAGTGGAAAACTGACAATAACACCAACTACAATTCAATCCCTTTTGACTGACTGAGATCAGCCCAATTTTCTAGCACTGTGAACAAAGCAAGTTACTCAAACTTAACTTCATTTACGAGAGTTGCACTGATAGGAAATCTATTAGGTTGATCATCCTGTAGATATTTATTCCCCCCAAAATATATATTCTGGTCTATTTGGGGAAAGGAAGAGTGGGAGAACTGGGATAAATAGAAGACTCTTGAAGTTTGGATCAATCAATGTTGCATTGCTTAAACATCATTGTTCTCAGAAAAATACAGAGAAAAATGAAAGCCATTGGTGTGTGAGTAAACAAATATGTTTAACGCACTCAAAAATCCATAATAAGTCAAAGACCAGAATACAAATATTGTAATTCTTTTGTCACCCTCACTTTATCAACTTGGTTTTAATAGAGGTAGCAATTTTTTTAAAAAGTTTTTTTAAAAAGGAACAGGGAATGGGCCTGCAGTCAATAGCTTCAACCTGGAGACTCTAGTAGCTTTCTAACTAATTACAAAGAAGTATGCATTCATAAACAAACCCAAAACAATGATGTTTAGAAACCTCACAAGGACGCATAAAGACTGTACAATACTGTTATGATTAACTGTTTTTCCCTCTAAGGGGCTGTTTAGTTTTTTATTGTTATTTTTCAGCTTAATAAAAATGTAAATGTCATTCTGAATGAGAACAATGGGGAAACTATTGAGGAAAAAAATAAAGATAGGTACCCCAGAGCACCTGAGTAACAGATGGCAAAAAAGATGGCCTGGGTCTACCTCAGGAATTTTAGGGCTCACCACGCATATCATGGAGGTTCGAATAAGGTAATTAACACCTCTGCTCCACAAGGCAACTAAAAACCAGGCTGGTTCATGGTGGTTAAAAGCTTTCAAAATGACATAACACAGCAAGTAGGGACAAAAATTATATAAGCAAGCATATATTGAGAAACTGTGCTTGTGTAAATCCCATTCGTTCCGAGGTAGTCCTTTGTACTTAAGCACTTTATTTTATTTTAATCCTTATATCCAACCCTTCCATTTTTCAGTTTACAAGATAGAAAACAGTAGATAATATTTTGCCATCAAAATAAAACCATTGTAAAGTGTTTATCAAGAAAACTGATATATTGAAAGATCAGTTTCTCTAAACAAGTCACTGGGGTAAATTCAAACTCTGTGGAATGACTGAGCATCAAAGGCCACAAGGACTTTAATCATATTTTCAAAACACTACAAAGCTATTTAATTTATACCAGATCAAGCATTGCTTTCCAAGTGTTTTCAGGGGCTATAAAGGGATATGAACAAAACCCAGTCTAGAATCCTCAAGAATAACAAAAGAATGTCCAAGAAATGTGAAAACCAGGAACATGGAATCCTGTTACAGGGTCTGTGATTTACTTTGAAATATGTCGGCATATCACATAACTATTATGTTTGCATCAGTCAAGTTTTAATTCAGAGTCAGACAGACTTAAGTTTAAACAACCTACCATCTCTAATTACTGTGATAACCTTACAAGACATTTCATCTTTCCAGGTTTTACTTGGTTCAACTGTAAACTGGTTTCTAAGGTTGAAAGAAGCACAAGCTGGAATCAAGATGGCTGGGAGGAATATCAATAACCTCAGATATGCAGATGACACCACCCTTATGGCAGAAAGTGAAGAAGAAATAAAGAGCCTCTTGATGAAAGTGAAAGAAGAGTGAAAAAGTTGGCTTAAAAGCCAACATTCAGAAAACTAAGATCATGACATCCAGTCCCATCACTTCATGGCAAATAGATGGAGAAACAATGGAAACAGTGACAGACTTTATCTTTTTGGGCTCCAAAGTCACTGCAGATGGTGACTGCAGCCATGAAATTAAAAGATATTTGCTCTTTGGAAGAAAAACTGACAAACCTAGACAGCATATTAGAAAGCAGAGAGATTACTTTGCCAACAAAGGTCCGTCTAGTCAAGGCTATGGTTTTTCCAGTAGTCATGTATGGATGTGAGAGTTGGACTATAAAGAAAGCTGAGCACTGAAGAATTGATGCTTTTGAACTGTGGTGTTGGAGAAGACTCTTGAGAGTCCCTTGGAAACAGCAAGGAGATCCAACCAGCCAATTCTAAAGGAAATCAGTCCTGAGTATTCATTCAAAGGACTGATGCTGAAGCTGAAGCTCCGATAATTTGGCCACCTGATGCAAAGAACTAAGTCATTGGAAAAGACCCTGATGTTGGGAAAGATTGAAAGCAGGAGGAGAAGGGAAAGACAGAGGATGAGATGGTTGGATGACATCACCGACTAGATGGACATAAATCTGAGTAAGTTCCAGGAGTTGGTGGTGGACGGGGAGGCCTGGTGTGCTGCAGTCCATGAGGTCACAAAGAGTCAGACTGAGTGACTGAACTAAATTGAAGGTTTAAAGATAAAGCCCATGTCAGGCTAGAGCTTAGCTTCTCTGGAGAAAAAGTTTGTGAGAGAGAGAAATTTATTATAAGGAACTGACTCACCCTTTTGTAGGGCTGATAAATCCAAAATCTGCAAGGCAGGCCAGGAGATTGGAGACCCAGGGTAGAGTAGACTTGCAGTCTTGATTCAAACGGCAATAAAGGGAGAAAAAGACTCCTCCCTCTTAGAATTTATTTCCTGCAGGGCCTATTTAAGCACTTAGTGGAGATCCCAGGTGCTTTGTATTAGGGTTTGGAACTGAGGATACTGGCTTGTAGGGTAGCGATTCTCAGGCCTATAGCAACTAAGATCACCTCCAGAGATTTTAAAACCTACTAATACAAACCCCTCATAAACTCAGTTGGTAAAGAACCTGCCTGCAATGCAGGAGACATGGATTCAATTCCTGGTCAGGAAGATCCCTTGGAGAAGGAAATGGCAACCCATACCAGTATTCTTGTCTGGAGAATTCCATGGACAGAGGAGCTTAGCAGACTACAGTCCACGGGGTCGTAAGAGTCTGAGACGACTTAGTGACTAGATCACTATTGATACAAGCCCCTCCCCTCCACATTCTTAATTTGAATGCTCCCCAGGTGATTCTAATGTGTACCCAATGTTAGAAACCACTTTTGTAAGAAGAAGAGATTATTCTAGAAATAATTAGAAAAATATGCCATCCCCTATACAACAGAAATATAAACTAAAGCACTGTTCCAGCTCAGGAATTGACTCTACAGTACCACATTGCCTTCAATATTGACCTGGGGCCACCAGAGCATCCCTAGCCATAGGTGGCAAATCACCCAAATCCCCTTTCTGACATTGATTTGTTACTGGATACACAGTGAAGTTTGCAGAAACTATTTGTTAAGTGCAAGAAATTTAAAACCATGAAAAATCCACGATATTCATTTAAAAAATATTTAGAGTAATGTAGTCCAAGGAAATTACAACTGCAAATAAAATGATGAAAAATAACTTGAAAAATATGGGCTTCCTTGGTGGCTTAGATGGTAAGGAATCTGCCTGGAACCAGGTGACCTGGGTTGATCCCTGGGTCAGGGAGATCCCCTGGAGGAGGGAATGGCTACACCCACTCCAGTATTCTTGACTGGAGAATTCCACGGATGGAGGAACCTGGCAGGCTATAGTCCATGGGATCGCAAAGAATGAGACAGGAAAATCAAACTTTACTAATCACAACATAAAATAAACATCAATCATTCATTAAAACTCTATTTCCACCTAGCTTTTATATTAAAACCTGTGAATGATATAGATATAAGCCATGTTTTGAAAGAGGTACTACCTCAATAGAGATGACTGAAGTATCATGTGATGGACTTGATAAAGAGTGACAACGATCATTTGTTTAGCACTGTATGTTAACACTGTTTAAGCACTTACATCTATGAAGTCAGTTCTCATAAAACGCATGAATGGTAATTGCCATTTTTCTGACAAAGAGACAGGTATATATTATTAAATACATTATCTCTCATATATCTAATTGCTTGTGGAATTAGAACAACAACAAAAAGGAAACAGGGAAAGTTGGAATTGGGAAAAATCGGTCAAGAAGTATCTAATGAGGAAATGTTGATCATTCACATAAATATAACCCTGGAAAGTTATAGGGTAGAATTGAAGTAACCTAGAAAATAATATAATGGAGGAAATAACAAAATGGTTCCCACTCTTTCCAGACTCTCCATTCTTATTTTTATTAATTCATCTCTAGTATTTTATACTGAAAGAAATCTTCATCAATCATGTTATCTAAGTAAAGCTTACCCACTCATAACTGTCTGGAGTCTTACCATAATTCCTAGAGAGAAAATAATCTGTTTTCCCAGCTGTACTCTTTGCCCCTTTCTTGTCCATGCTGAATGTTTCTTTTTCTCCACTGGGAGGCTTCTTCAGGCTCTTTGCCAGTCAGTGCTCTATCTGCTGGATCTCATAGCATTTTTCACATGTCAATCCATGTCCCTGGAGTTTAATTATATATTGGCAAACCTCTCTCAGGGACTCCGTGTACCCTCAAAGATGGAGTTCCAGTCTTATAGAGATATATGTCCTAAGTTGCTCAGTAAAAAAATGAATCTCCAGCTAAGACAATGTCCGAGGTTTTTTTTTTTTTAAACTAAACAGAATAAACAAACAAAACAGAAAAAGAAGGGAAAGAAGGAATGGAGCTAGTGAAGCAAGATAGTAGGATTTCCAGAGTTGGCTGCAGGTTTGGAACAGAGAGAAGGTAGACTGACCTCCAGCTGTCATGGAAAGAGGTTGGAAGGAAATGAGGGAGAAAAAACCCCACAAAAACCTTCTAAATCTAGGAAGCCAGTCTCCTCAATCTTCACAGAGTTACAGAGACTCCAAACACTGAGATTTCTAAATTAAGTATAAATCTTGCCTGAAATATAAACCCTTCACAAATCTAGAGTGTGATGAAATTTGAAATCTAAAAATATGGCAGAATTATAAAATTTTGTCTTATGATAAAACATTTATCTAAATTTTTGACATTTTTCTAAATACATATTTTAGAAATGTACATTTATATACACATTTACAGATATAAACTCACATTAGACAAAAGAAAATTCTTAAGTGTACTCTTTAAAGAAATACACATGCTTCCCATGACATTTAATGGTCCATATACCTCTATCTGTTCTAATCCTGCTACCAGTCCCAGAAGTACTGTTTCCTTAGTATTAGTCTGCTTTTTACCTTTTCTTATTTGAAAACAAAACCAAAGAATCAGAGATTTTCTATCCACCCAACAGTACTTTCTAACTGAAAAATTTTGCCCTGAAACTATAAATGAAGACTTTTTTTGATCGTCAAATATCAGTTATTAAAGAAAGTGTTTTCTAAGAATTAAAAAAAAAATCATTAATAGAATAAGTATAAACAGCTTGATCCTTAAGGATCAAGTTCTCAAGAAAACACTGAGATCAATTGCTGAAACTTTTCAAACATAGACTCCAGACCAATTCTGCTGAGTGAAATTTTTCTCAAAGGAATCAGGCCACAAGGAAGGAAGAGGGAAATGGAATTGAGGATATCTTGATTTTCTTTCCATCATAATCTAAATTTCATTGGAATTTTATGTTAAAAGGTAATCCTGAGCAGTGCTTAAACTTCCACCTCCTTCTTGAAAAAAGTGACTATATACATTTTGTCTTCTGTATCACAAACTGAGGGCTTCTTTGGTGACTCAGATGGTAAAGAATCTGCCTGCAATATAGGAGACCCAGGCTTGATCCCTGGTTCAGGAAGATCCCCTGGAGAAGGGGTAGTCACCCACTCCAGTATTCTTGCCGGGAGAATTTCATGGACAGAGGAGCCTGGCAGGCTAAAGTCCGTGGGGTTGCAGAGTTGTACACAACTGAGTGACTAACACTACCAGAAACTGGAAAGTGAAAATTGCTTCAAGATATGGTCCCTGTTATGAAACATAAGTTGTGGAATTTATCTTAATTTTAAAAGGAAAATACATGTTACTGACCTAATAAAATACAATTAAGCAACTATTTATATAAAGAAAGTAAAGCATTTTTCATAATTTGCTAATTTTCATCTGCAACAGATTTTATCTAGGGTTTACTCTATAATGGCAAAATAATAAAGCATCTCATTTAAAAAAGTATTTGGATTTCATTTGAGATTTTATAGATGGGGAATAAGCCAATGACTGTATTTATACTTTTAAAGGGCTGTTTCACTTTCCAGAACTTAAGCAAAAAACTCTAACCTGAACAATTTCCAGCTTTGAAGCATGAGAAAAAAAGCATATTATCTTTTATTTTCACACACTGTCACCTAATTAATTTCTTCAAAACCTTGGGGAATTGTGCTTTGATTCTCTTCTTAAATCATCAAAATTAGCTTTCTGTTCACCAACTACAAGCTGCTAAAATACCAACTGTCACTGTGAATCAAAGAAAACAGTTTTGAACTGAAAAAAAAAAAGAAAACACCTTGAGAAATAGGAACCAAATTAAGTTTTCATGCTATCATCTTTAGAACCAAAGAAAAAGAAACATGCATACAGAAAATTTGCATTTTTTGGTTTGTCACATTTAGGCATTATAATATATATAATTTTTATATTCTAGTGTATCAACTTGCAACAGCTTGTTCCATGGTTATTTTCCCACATACACATACATGTGTTTACATATATCCTTATATAGTGATACTCATGACTACATAAACACAATTTTTTATGGAAATATTCTACTTTTTCCCTTGCCTATATGTTAGAATTTTCTTCATTACAACACACATAGATATACTTTATGATTTTATATTGATATTTACTATTTGTTAACATTGCTGTGTTATATATAATTATTATATAGTGAGGAAAGCATCTTAATTTTTTCCCTAACAATACTGCTTAAAATTGTATCATCTTTGTACAGATTTTTTTGTGAAATTGAAAGTCTTCAAGCTTTCTTTCTTTACATCCAAGGCTGTTTTCAAGGTTTTTTCCTTACATGCAAGGTTTATATTTGTACTGTTTAATTTGTAGGAATAGTATACTTATTATGAATATTGGCTTTTTGTCTTATTGAAACAACTATTTTCCTCCAAGTTGTTAATAGTATGCTATTTTGATTACTATACTTTAACAATAAGTTTCAATAGCTCGTAATCTAAGTTTTATTTCACTACTCATTTTTACTGCAAAAATTTATATTTGAGTTTATAAGTTCACATGTTGAGACCAATTTTCATTTTAATGATTATAAAAGTATTTTTGTTTTGTTAGAATGTCATGAGCATAATTTACCGGTACCAACATTTTCAAATGAAGAGACTAGATCATGCAAAATTTGACAGAATCATATTATTAAACATTTGCTGCTGCTGCTAACTCGCTTCAGTCATGTCCTACTCGGTGCAACCCCAGAGATGCCAGCCCACCAGGCTCCTCCGTCCCGGGGATTTTCCAGGCAATAACTGGAGTGTGTTGCCATTTCCTTCTCCAATGCATGCATGCATGCTAAGTGGCCTTGGTCGTGTCCGACTCTGTGCTACCCAATGGACAGCAGCCCGCCAGGCTCCTCCATCCACAGGATTCTCCAGACAAGAATACTGGAGTGGGCTGCCAGTTCCTTCTCCATCTTAAACATTTAGGTGTAGGTATATCACTATATAAGGCTTCCCTGGTGGCTCAGAAGTTAAAGCGTCTGCCTGTAGTGTGGGAGACCTGGGTTCGATCCCTGGGTTGGAAAGATCCCCTGGAGAAGGAAATGGCAACCCACTCCAGTATTCTTGCCTGGAGAAGCCCATGGATGGAGGAGCCTGGTGGGTTACAGTACGCAGTGGCACGAAGAGTCGGACACAACTGAGAGACTTCAAACATGGCTGATTACATTTACACAGACATAGTTTATATTAATATTAATACTTTTAAAGGTTTTTGATCATATTTCTAATGTGTTATACTTTGTAAATTAAAGTTACTCATTTTATTTGTAAATAACATTGCCAGTGAAATTAAATTTTAAAGACATTTTAATTGTTTACTACATTTAAGATATGCAATCATGTTATACTCATATTAAAAGAATATCTTCTCTTTTTAAAAATATATATTCTTTTTAACATGCAGTTTTTTTACTTTAACTTGAAGAAAAGTGAAATAAAAGCTGAGATAGAGCTATCTTTCTTTTCCATTGAAAAGCTTATTTTTCACTCTGAAAAATTTTAGTGATATATATATATTTGGCAAGATGACAACATAATAAATTTCAGATTGGTTTTCCTCCTATATTCTAGGAGTTTTAATTATTACAATATTCTCAAAATAAAAATTACTGTAATTCACTTAATTTAAGTAATGATGTGTCTTTATACAAATTAAGGAATGTTATGTAAAAAAGCATAAGCAGTAATGAAATGTCACCCTCTCAAACAGGATTGGAAATCCTCACTCTAGCGATCTGTTGCCTCTTAATTTTCATTGTTAGGTTCAAGTCAGGGTTGGAAGTCATATGCTCCAAAAGGAGATTTGGAATATATAATTTATTTTTTTATTGAAACATATTAATGATATAATTTAATATTGGTAATCATATTATTGGCCACAACTAATTCATACATAAAACTATTCTAACACATACTGAAGTACAAAATGGTACTTTAAGTTAAAAAACTACCCTTGTTCTTAAATCTTTTCTTCTTTTCATAATGAACCTCAAATCCACTAAGAAATCTTCTTGGTTCTACCTTCAAAATACCCTTTCTCCATACTTGCTTCCTTGAGTTTTTAGCTGTCTGCTCACATGTCACCTTTTCATAGAGGTCATTTTTGGCCATCTTATTAATGCCCTAACATTACATTCTAACCCCTTACCTGCTGGTTCACTCAGCAATAATCTCCAGGTCACATTATCTAGTAAAACCTTGTAATAATAATAAATAAGATTTGAGACTATATTTATTGTTGTTCAATTACTAAGTTCAACTCTTTGTGACCCCACAAATTGTAGCATGCCAGGCTTCCCTATCCTTCACTATTTCCCATGACTCAGAAGGTAAAGAATCTGCCTGCCAATGCAGGAGACCTGGGTTCAATCCCTGGGTTAGGAAGAACCCCTGGAGAAGGGAATGGCTACCCACTCCATTATTCTTGCCTGTAGAATTCCATGAACAGAAGAGTCTGGCTGGCTATAGTCCATGGGGTCACAAAGAGTCAGACATGACTGAGCAAGTAACACTTCCAAGGTTATTAGGAATCATATTATTGTGAAGCTGCTGAAAAACATAATTTTTAGATGTGGTCTATATTATCAGAAATGCATAATGAAATAAAGAATTCTTAGTGACAAGGCAATCAGCTCCTAGTTTATACTCAGCCGTTTCCTACCCCTTAGAAGATCAGAATTTTAGCCAGCCTGTACTGGAGGACAGGAGTGAACAGACTGACAATCAAGTGTCAGTCACTTTATATCTGAATACAAGTTATCTTGGGTGTATTATCTCACATTTTACTTCATTTCACCATTACACTTTTCATTCATTTGTTGACTTTATGTCCCCACTACAATGTAGGCTCTATGAGGACAAGATCATTTAGTTCACTGCTTATTATCCAGTGCAATAATAGCTGGGACTCAATAAACATATGCTGAAACAATTACTGAATGGGTTTTGATTGTTACAGAATATGCCAATGTATGAATCAGGTTTCTAAGAAGGCTTCAGAGTGATCCATTTCCCAGAGTTTTAAATCTACTACCAATAATACTTGCACATTTCAGTGGCTGCCTAGGAAAATGGAAAAATAGACTTCATCTCACACATGGGCAGAATTTAAAACACAGTCATCTGAAGCATATGACAAAGCAGCAAATGAGTCATTTCCAGAAATTCAGTCTCTCACTTCATTATCATACAACTAACTCCCAAACTAGTTGGTAGCTCAGGAACTTCTGAAAGCGTAATAATTTAGCTGACAAAAGTTGGTAATGTTCCAAGAATATTGTCTGACATCTTAAGTTGAAATGGAAGAATAAACGGTTCTATGTATAAAATACAATATAGCTATGGAAAAATGATAGACTGACTTTCCATTAGTATATACTTGGAAAATCTAGTTTCAAAAGGGATAATGAAGAAAGATTAGAAAGAGAAATTTTAGATTGATTGATGTATTATCTGGCTCTCAAAAATTTTAAACATGAAGCAAATCAATTCCATTTTACTTAGTCTGCTTACTTTACTATTTACTTATCTTGGCAATTTAAAACTATATGATTTTTCTTCTAATCTATCTTGTATCAAAAATAAAACTAAAGAAAATGGCAACTGTACTTACTCATGGCAATAAATATTCTATAGATTGTCCCCCTGATTATCTTATTTCCTCAATTATTGAGCTGCCTAACTCTCTTTGCCTTCATAAACTAATAAAAAGAAATCCAATCCTGTCTTCCTGATTTTCACAAAATTTTAACCACATAATAAAATCCTTTCTCAGCAAAAACTGTCAAAACAAGTCATGTATTAAGACAAATGTGAACCAATAAGGTATCTCTGTATATCTGTATGTCCTGACTGCTTGATAAAGAACTGAGATTCACTGAGAAGAGGTATATCTTTCTTTTCATCACAAATCCAAATATTAAAATACAGTTATCATACTTTTTGTTGGGCGTGGATATTTCTTTTACTCCTAGATGGGAGGAAAGCATTGTACACTCTAGATGCAACAGAGGAATGGAAGGCAGAAGGGAAGACTTATATGTACTGTGTGGCTTTTCTTTAATACAGATTCTTGGATTGGGCTTGGACATCTCTGTTTAAATAGAGGAGGGCCAGAACTCAAGTGCAATGTCTACATAAGAGAAAGTATGAGACTATGGACAGAAGTTTGAGAATCAAACCAAAAAACTGTTCAAAAGAGAATTATTCAGTTCAGTTCAGTTCAGTCATTCAGTCATGTCTGACTATTTGCGACCCCATGAACCACAGCACGCCAGGCCTCCCTGTCCATCACCAATTCCCAGAGTCCACCCAAACTCATGTCCATTGACTTAGTGATGTTATCCAACCATCTCACTCTCTGTCATCCCCTTCTCCTCCTGCCCTCAATCTTTCCCAGCATCAGGGTCTTTTCAAATGAGTCAGCTCTTCGCATCAGGTGGCCAAAGTATTGGAGTTTCAGCTTCAAAATCAGTCCTTCCAATGAACACCTAGGATTGGTCTCTTTTAGGATAGACTGGTTGGATCTCCTTGCAGTCCAAGAGACTCTCAAGAGTCTTCTCCAACCACACATTACAAAAGATCAATTCTTTGGTGCTCAGCTTTCTCTATAGTCCAACTCTCACATCCATACATGACCACTGGAAAAACCATAGCCTTGATTCTGATTATAAGCAGATTTGCTTCAGTGCTTAAAGAGTATACTCTGGCAGAGTGGAAAGGGTCATTCTCTCCATGCCAGTCCAAAACTCATCAATGTTCTGGAGCTCTGTGGACTATAGATTTGGGGAACATGGTAAAAACAAAGTGCTTGGAACAAACATGATATCACAAGAGATGACATTAGCATGCCATCATTTAGTGTTTTTGAAATAGCTTGTTTGGTCTTAGATATTGATTAGAATGCCCTCAATATTTGTTGGACAAGCAGAGTTCAGCTCTCTACTCAGACGTCTAGAATTATGTTTTGTACGAAGTAGATACAAAGTAAATACGGATAAAATAAATGAATGAAGTGGAAGACTTAAGAGAGGAAAAAAAATATGGAACATACTATATGAGGACCTTTCCTAGCCAGATGGCTGCTATTTGCTATGGATATAAGGAATAAACCATTGACTCCTATGTTGAGGCAAGTACTCCTTTACCCAAATCAAGACTAAGAGTTCATGTAATTTGTCCATGAACAAAAATATTCTTTCATTATGTATGTATAAAGTGGTGAGATCAGGTGCCATTTGGATTTCATACACACAAAAAGTAAGGTACAAATGTCAACTTGACTAAGAATATGATAAAAGGGAAGTTAGGAAGACTTCCCATTTGTTTTTATTTGCATTTTTTCAAACATACAGTAAAGATAACTTTAAAAGGGTTTTTAAAACTCAGAAAGTGTCTATATTTTAATAACTTAGATCATTACTTTCATCCTTGGTTATGATAAAGAATACTCTTAACAACTCCCCCAAAGTTCAGTTCAGTTCAGTTCAGTTCAGCTGCTCAGTTGTGTCCGACTCTTTGGGACCCCATGAAACACAGCACACCAGGCTTCCCTGTCCATCACCAATTCCCAGAGTTCACTCAGATTCACGCCCATCGAGTCAGTGATGCCATCCAGCCATCTCATCCTTTGTCGTCCCCTTCTCCTCCTGCCCCCAATCCCTTCCAGTATCAGTCTTTTCCAATGAGTCAACTCTTCACATGAGGTAGCCAAAGTACTGGAGTTTCAGCTTTAGCATCATTCCTTCCAAAGAACACCCAGGACTGATCTCCTTTAGAATGGACTGGTTGGATCTCCTTGCAGTCCAAGGGACTCTCAAGAGTCTTCTCCAACACCACAGTTCAAAAGCATCAATTCTTCAGCGCTCAGCCTTCTTCACAGTCCAACTCTCACATTCATACATGACCACTGGAAAAACCATAGCCTTGACTAGATGGACCTTAGTCGGCAAAGTAATGTCTCTGCTTTTGAATATGCTATCTAGATTGGTCATAACTTTTCTTCCAAGGAGTAAGCATCTTTTAGTTTCCTGACTGCAATCATCATCTGCAGTGATTTTGGAGCCCCCAAAAATAAAGTCTGCTACTGTTTCCACTGTTTCCCCATCTATTTCCCATGAAGTGATGGGACTGGATGCCATGATCTTCGTCTTCTGAATGTTGAGCTTTAAGCCAACTTTTTCATTCTCCTCTTTCACTTTCATCAAGAGGCTTTTTAGTTCCTCTTCACTTTCTGCCATACGGATGGTGTCATCTGCATATCTCAGGTTACTGATCTTTCTCCCAGCAATCTTGATTTCAGCTTGTGTTTCTTCTAGCCCAGGGTTTCTCATGATGTACTCTGCATATAAGTTAAATAAGCTGGGTGACAGTAGACAGCCTTGACGTACTCCTTTTCCTATTTGGAATCAGTCTGTTGTTCCATGTCCAGTTTTAACTTTTGCTTCCTGACCTGCACATAGGTTTTTCAAACTGCCTCAAAAACACACATACAAAACGTGGCACAATATTAAAATGATAATTCTCCTGCACTGATCTATAGATTCAATGGGTTCCTAGAAAAATTGCAACAGAACTTTTGAATAAAATGACAAACTGATTCTAAAATTTAAATGGAAAGACAAATAAACTTGAATAGCCAACACAGTTTCAGAAAGAAACTGTTTAAAACACTTACACTCTCTGATTACAAGATTTACTATAAAGCTGCAGTAATCAAAGGCACACTTTGTTTGCATAAGTACAGAGATATAGATCAATAGAACAGAATCAAAATACAGATCCTGAATTATATAGTCTATTGGCTTTTGACAAAACTGTCTTTGTAAATCAATGGAATAAAGATACTATTTTTAATAAATGATGTTGAAGAAACTTGGAAAATGAATGAACCTTGATTTTTACTTCATAATGCATTAAACACAGACACACATGATGGGTTTAATACCTAAAAGCAGGCACTAAAACTACTAAACTCTAAACCAGAATAGGACAAAACCAGCTTTGTGACATTGATTAAAGCAAAGATTTTTTAAAAAATGAAAATAGTTCAATCCATAAAGGAAAAACAATTGTAAAATATACTTATTCAAAATTTAAAAAAAGCAAACAAACAAAACATTTGTTCTTTGGAAGATGCGATTAAAAAAAAAAGTTCAGACACAGACTAGGAGAAAGTATCCATAAACTTCAGAAAATAACTCAAGCATGCTTTACCTCGTAAAGGGATAAGCAAAGTATTAGCTATCCTTACTGCCCACACTCAGTAATAAAAATGAACAGAATATTAATCTACAATGACATGGATAAAGCTTAACAAAAATGCAGAGTGAAAAAAATCAAATACAGAGATAACATACCACATTATTCCACTGACATGACTTTGTACAAGAGGAAATACAAATAATTATTATAAACATTTGAAAAAACTAATATGAATACTTAAAATTTTATAGATGATCATTAATTTTATCTCAAAGTTGATTCTTTTTATCTTTAAAAATGCCTATTTAGAAAGATGCTTATTTTTTTGAACTTCTAATTTCTGATTTGTATATTATTATAACTAAGGTTATAATTATAACCTTAATTAATAAATTTATAATTATAAAGTTAAATTTATAATTTAACTAGATTATATTTAATGGATGTTTTATCCCTCCATTGCCTAAGTTCTCACATATAAACATATATATATTCTTCATTAAACCTGTTTCTGGAAGTCTGTTAATAAATGAGAAATTAAATCATAAAATTTAAATTTGAAAGGGACATAGGAGTCAAACTTGAACTCCCAATGGCCAAATATGGAACAGTTTGACCAACAAGATAAATAATGTAGTAGTACATTATAGCCTAAAATATAAAAGAAATATAGACATATAAATTAAATAAGTGATTGAATAAATAAATATATGGAAGAAGAAAGTCAAATCTTCCTTTCTAAAAAATTCTAAAAAATACACATAGATATGGTCTCCCTCCAGGAGGTAGAACTTAACTCTATATCCACCTCCTACTTGAGAATAGGCTAAACTTAGCACTAACTTCTTCCAGAAGAATAAAGTAAGGAAAGTGAAAAACATTTACTTTACAATGAAGAATGCTGAAAAATACTAGGTTAATGTCTTCAGTGTTAACATCCCTTCTGCTGCTATATGCATATCATGTATCCCTGATATGATATGAAGAAAAAGGCATTTTTTCTTGACAGTACTATTTTTCAAAATCCATTCTAAGTATCAGAAAAACACTAACCAAATCCAGATGTGGGGACATTCTATAAGATACCTATCTGGTACTCCTAAGGTAAGGAAAAACAAGGAAATGCTGAGAGACAGTTTCAGACTAAAGGAGACCAAGAAAACATAAAAACTGAGTACAACGTTGTATTCTAGATTGAATCCTAGAACAAAAAGAAAACATTGTTGGTGAAATACTGTACATACAACATTGGGAGTTTAGTCACTAACCATGTGCCACTGTTAGTATTTTAGTTATGACAAATGTATCATGGTAGCCTAAGATGATAACAGTGGCAGAAAGATAGTGAAAGGTATTTTGAAATTCTCTATACCATCTTTAAAATTTTAAATATTTATACAAACCTATATTTTTTCAAAATAAAAGTTTCTTTGAAAAATAACAGAAAAAAAAAAAAAAAAAAGATCATTTTTGTTACCTACCGAAGTAGAAACTGTCTAATCAGAGATGGCAATTAACTCCATTAAAAGGAGTGACCTTAAAAATACTTGTACTTGCTTTGAAGCAGAGAACAATGTCTTTGAAAGTGCTTTCATGTGATTAACTGTCATGTTATACAAATACGTGACAAACATTTGCATCTTTTCTAGATTTTTTTTTTCCAATAAAGAATCTGCCTGCAATGCAGGAGACCCAGCTTCTATACCTGGGTTGGGAAGATCCCCTGGAGAAGAGAAAGGCTACCCACTCCAGTATTCTGGCTTGGTGAATTCCATAAACAGAGGAACCTAGCAGTCTACAGTTCATGGGTTTGCAAAGAGCTGGACACAACTGAGTGACTAATACTTTTCTAGGACTATAGGTAATTATTTGCTAAATTCTGAGGCTTGCTACAAAGCAGAATTTATGCATTCCTAATAAGTCTCTGAATGATTAGTCTGTTGGACTTTGGGAAAAGGATTAAGTAAGTTAAATTTTAATATTGGGGTGGAGAGAAAAGAAGAAAATAATAAATGTAACATAACTATATGATCATTGTTATTGTTTAGTTGCTAAGTCATGTCTTACTCGTTTTCCACCCCATGGACTGTAGCCCGCCAGGTGCCTCTGGAGTGGATTCCGATTTCCTTCTCCAGAGAAGCATCTTCACCCAGGGATCGAACTCTCATCTCCTGCTTGGCAGGTGGATTATTTATCACTAGGCACCTGGGAGGCCCGTAACTATATGATTAAATTGCCTAATTTAGAGAAAAATAAAGAGTTGGTCTCCATTATTAGTGAATTCTGTATGTATGAGTTTTCCTACTCAGTAAAATTTATTTGAAATCTCAAATTAATGTTCATGATACTTTCACTCATTTGTGGATCTATACAGAGCATTAAAAATTGAGTACCCAATATATGCATGACCATTTGAGTTTGAAAAAGCCTATGCTCTGATTACCCTTTTTACCTCTCATATTGTAAACCATTGTTCTTTACATGGTCTATTTAAGTGTCATGTCTTTGCATTTCTGTGTCTTAATGGCCCCTTGCATAGTACTAATTAATGTGCTGTCTAATGTCCCTAAGCACAAGAAGGTTATATAATGTACCTTGGGGAGAGAATATGTTTGCTAGATAAGCTTCCTTTGGGCATTGAGTTATACTGTTGAGTTCCATGTTAATTGATCAATAATATATTTATAAGGTGTCTTTAAACATAAGTACACATAATATGAGTTTATATATTGATCTATTAACCAAAATATTGTTACCAAAGGCTCACAAGAATCTAACGCTATATTTCCTTTGAGAGCAATGGCTCAGCATTTATTAATTCAGCGATTGTGATAACTTTATATAAACTACCTATCACAAATAATAAGAATCTACTATACAGACCCTTGATGTGAATGTATAGGTTGTTACCATTAAATAACAAAAGTCTTGGTTTGTAAAGTATAATGGTTACATGTGTATAAAATGTTTATTTATTTATTTAATTTGGTTTTGAGCTGATGTTTAATGTTATGGTGACAATTATTTTGTGATACATAACTATCACATGAATGCACTGTATACCTTAAACTTATACAACATTACATGTCAATTATATCTCAATAAATGAGAGTGAAAAAGTTGGCATAAAACAACATTCAAAAAATGAAGATTATGCTATCTGGTCCCATCATGGCAAATAGATGGGGAAACAATGGAAATAGTGAGAAACTTTATTTTCTTGGGCTCCGAAATCACTGCAGATGGTGACTGCAGCCATGAAATTAGAAGATTCATGCTCCTTGGAAGAAAAGCTGTGACCAACCTAGACAGTATATTAAAAAGTAAAGACACAACTTTGCTGACAAAGGTCCATCTAGTCAAAGTTATGTTTTTTTCAATAGTCATGTATGGGTGTGAGAGTTAGAACATGAAGAAAGCTGATTGCCAGAGTTGATGCTTTTGAACTGTGATGTTGGAGAAGACTCTTGAGAGTCCCATGGACAGCAAGGAGATCCAACCAGTCAATCCTAAAGGAAATCAGTCCTGAACATTCATTGGAAGGACTGATGCTGAAGCTGAAGCCCCAATCCTTTGGCCACCTGATGCAAAGAACTGATTCATTAGAAAAGACCCTGATGCAAGGAAAGATTGAAGGCAGGAGGAGAAGGGACGGCAGAGGATGAGATGGTTGGATATATCACATGAGTTGCACATGAGTTTGAGCGAGCTCTGGGAGTTAGGGATGGAGAGGGAAGCTTGACATGCTATAGTCCATGGGGTCTGAAAGATTTGGACATGACTGAGTGACTGAACTGACTGATAGCTCAATAAATCCGGAAAAAAATTATTGGAACAAAAATGTGATCTTTTTAGTTGTGCAATAAAGAAGTAATTGAACAGAACTGAGTTGCTCAAACCTTGAACATTCCTAGGAAGAGTTTGTTTTCATGATTGTCTTTGGGAAACTCATGTGAATTGAAGTTTTGGTATGTTCTAACTCGTAAGAATATTTTGTATATACCAGGCCTTGAATCATACTGAATTATCTCAATCAATTTGTCTAGCTAGTTCATATAAACACTTTGATTTATCTTGGACACTTGTTTTCTTTTTGGAGTCTGGCAATTCAATGATCTTGATCAGTCATGTAAGTATTAATACTATTTGCCCAAAGGACTACCCCCAATAAAAACCCTGGATTCTCAAGCTTAGAAATATTCCCTTGGCAGATATCACTTTACATGTAATAATTTATTGATGGATTAATTAAGTATATTCTGTGAAATTCTACTTAGAGAGGAAATCTGCATTTGGCTCTCTCTAGGCATTGTTCTCTGCATTTTTTTCCCTTTGCTGATCTTGCCATATATCCTTTTACTGTAGTAAGTCAAAACCATGAGTATAATGACCTCTGAGTCCTAAGAGTCATTTTAGGAAATCACTGACCTTTGGGATAACATTGGAGAACCTTTCACAATAATTTTCAAAATAGCAAATAAATGAAGGGATCAAAGAATGAAGAAAAAAATTTCCCAGTTAGTGAAAAGAGTAATCAATCAAACATATTTATTTATAACAGTTTGCATATTAAATATCTAATATATATCAGAAATGCTTAAAACCATAGCAACAGACAAAGATGCAATCATTTACTTCTCTGAATTTTTATATATCATAAATAAGCTATGTAGGCCATTTTTGTAAAAACATACAAATATAAAAATTAAAATTTTCTGAAGAGATAAGTTAATTCATATTACCAAATCATACTATATATAACAAGGGGAGAAGTATATTAAGAAGTCTCATCTAAATATGCTCATATATTTCCCTTGACATTGAGAAAACACCATGCTAAATGTCTGAGTCCTCCAGTGCTCCTTAGGTAATACAAAACTCCAGCTATTAAGCATGTATAAGATGTTCTATGGGCTTCCCTGGTGACTCGGATGTTAAAGCACGTGTCTGCAATGTGGGAGACCCGGGTTCGATCCCTGGGTTGGGAAGATCCCTGGAGAAGAAAATGGCAGCCCACTCCAGTACTCTTGCCTGGAAAATCCCATGGAAGGAAGAGCCTGGTAGGCTACATTCCATGGAGTCACAAAGAGTCAGTACCGAGAAACTTCATTTTCACTTTAAAGATGCCCTAAGGTCTTAACCTTGGTTCAAAACAAGGCCTGTAGGAGGAGGAAATGACAATTGATTCCTCTCCTTTCATCCCAGGATACTATTAACATGGAGTTGCCCAGGCCTATGACCCCACAAGAGACCGACCCAGACTTGCCCAGAAGTGTCCAGGAGTCTCTGGCAGAGGCATGGGTCAGCGGTGGCCAGCTGCAGGGTTGGGGGCACTGAGTGTAGCAGTGCATGCATGGGACTTTTGAAGGAGGTTTCCATTATCTTCATTACCTCCACCATAGTTTGGACTCAGATTAAATAACAGGGAGTGAACACAGCCCCATCTGTCAACAGAAAATTGGATTAAAGATTTACTGATTTTGGCCCTGCCCATGAGAACAAGACCCAGGTTCCCCCTCAGTCAGTGTCTCCCATCAGGAAGCATCCATAAGCCTCTTATCTTTTCCACCAGAGGGCGGGCAGACTGAAAATCACAATACAGAAAACTAACCAGTTTGATCACATGGACCATAGTCTTGTCTAATTCAATGAAACCATAAGCCATGCCCTGTAGGGCCACCCAAGATGGACAGGTCATGGGGGAGAGTTCTGATAAAATGTGGTCCATTGGAAAGGGAATGGCAAACCACTTCAGTATTCTCGCCTTGAGAACCCCATGAACATTATGAAAAGACAAAAAGATAGGACACTGAAAGATGAATTCCCCAGGTCAGTAGGTGCCCAATATGCTACTGGAGATGAGTGGAAAACTAACTCCAGGAAAGAAAGAAGAGATGGAACCAAAGCAAAAACAACACCCAGTTGTGGATGTGACTGGTGATGGAAGCAAAGTCTGATCCTGTAAAGAGCAATATTGCATAGGAACCTGGAATCTTAGGTCCATGAATCAAGGCAAATTGGAAGTGGTCAAACAGGAGATGGCAAGAGAATGTCAACATTCTAGGAATCAGCGAACTGAAATGTATCGTAATGGATGGATTTAACTCAGATGACCATTATATTTACTACTGTGGGCAAGAATCCCTTAGAAGAAATGGAGTAGCCATCATAGTCAACAAAAGAGACTGAAATGCAGTACTTGGATGCAATCTCAAAAACAGCAGAATGATCTCTATTCATTTCCAAGGCAATTCATTCAGTGTCACAGTAATCTAAGTCTATGCCACAACCAGTAATGTTGAATAAGTAGAAGTTGAATGGTTCTATGAAGACTTACAAGATTTTCTAAAACTAATGTGCAAAAAAGATTTCCTTTTCATTATAGGGGACTGGAGTGCAAAAGTAGGAAGTAAAGAAATACCTGGAGTAACAGTAGAATTTGGCCTTGGAGTAGATAATGAAGCAGAGCAAAGGCTAATAGAGCTTTGCCAAGAGAACGCATTGGTCATAGCAAACACCCTCTTCCAACAACACAAGAGAAGACTCTACACATGGACATCACCAGATGGTCAATACTGAAATCAGACTGATTATATTCTCTGCAGCCATAGATGGAGAAGCTCTATACAGTAAGGAAAAACAAGACCGGGAGCTGACTGTGGCTCAGATCATGAACTGGTTATTGCCAAATTCAGACTTAAATTGAAGAAAGGGGGGAAAACCGCTAGACAATTGAGGTATGACCTAAATAATCCCTTATGATTATACAGCAGAAGTAGCAAATAGATTCAAGGCATTAGATCTGATAGAGTGCCTGAAGAACTATGGATGGAGGTTTATGACATTGTACAGGAGGCAGATATCAAGATCATCCCCAACAAAAAGAAATGGAAAAAGTCAAAATGCTTATCTGAGAAGGCCTTACAAATAGCTCTGAAAAGAAGAGGAGTAAAAGGAAAAGAAGGAAAGGAAAGACATACCCATTGGAATGCAGAGTTTTGAAGAATAGCAAGGAGAGTTAAGAAAGGCTTCCTCAGTGATCAAGGCAAAGGAACAGAGGAAAACAATAGAATGGGAAAGACTAGAGATCTCTTCAAGAAAATTAGAGATACCAAGGGAACATTTCATGTAAGAATGGGCACAAAAGGACAGAAATGGTATGGACCTAACAGAAGCAGAAGATATTAAGAAGAGGTGGCAAGAATACATAGAAGAACTATACAAAAGAGATCTTCATGACCCAGACAATCACAATGGTGTGATCACTCACCTAGAACCAGACATCCTGGAATATGAAGTCAAGTGGGCCTTAGAAAGCATCACTATGAACAAAGCTAGTGGAGGTGATGGGATTCCAGCTGAGCTATTTCAAATCCTGAAAGATGACACTGTGAAAGTGCTGCACTCAATATGCCAGCAAATTTGGAAAACTCAGCAGTGGCCACAGGACTGGAAAAGGTCAGTTTTCATTTCAATCCCAAAGAAAGGCAATGCCAAAGAATGCTCAAACTACTGCACAATTGCACTCTCTCACACACTGGCAAAGTAATGCTCAAAATTCTCCAAGCCAGGCTTCAACAGTATGTGAACTGTGAACTTCCAGATCTTCAAGCTGGTTTTAGGAAAGGCAGAGGAACCAGAGATCAAATTGCCAACATACGTTGGGTCATTGAATAAGCAAGAGTGTTCCAGAAAAACATCTATTTCTGCTTTATTGACTATACCAAATCCTTTGACTGTGTGGATTACAACAGACTGTGGAAAATTCTGAAAGAGATGGGAATACCAGACCACCTGACCTGCCACCTGAGAAGTCTGTATGCAGGTTAAAAAGCAACAGTTATTACTGAACATGGAACAATAGACTGGTTCCAAATCAGGAAAGGTGTAGGTCAAGGCTCTATATTGTCACCATGCTTATTTAACTTATATGCAGAGTACATCATGAAAAATGCTGGGCTGGAGGAAGCATAAGCTGGAATCAGGATTGCTGGGAGAAATATCAATAACCTCAGATATGCAGATGACACCACCCTTATGACCTCTTGATGAGCCTCTTGATGAAAGTAAAACAAGAGAGTGAAAAAGTTGGCTTAAAACTCTACATTCAGAAAACTAAGATCGTGGCATCTGGTCCCATCACTTCATGGCAAATAGATGGAGAAACAATGGAAACAGTGACAGACTTTATTTTATTGGGCTCCAAAATCACTGCAGATGGTGAACTGCAGCAATGAAATGAAAAGTTGCTTGCTCCTTGGAAGAAAAATTATGATCAACCTAGATAGCATATTAAAAAGCAGAGACATTATTTTGCCAACAATTGTCCATCTAGTCAAAGGTGTGATTTTCCCAGTAGTCATGTATGGATGTGAGAACTGTACAATAAAGAAAGTTGAGCACCAATGAATTGATGCTTTTGAAGTGTGGGATTGGAGAAGACTCTTGAGAGTCCCTTGGATGGCAGGAGGATCCATCCAGTCCATCCTAAAGTGATTTCCTCAGTCCTGAATGTTCATTGGAAGGACTGATGTTGAAGCTGAAACTGCAATACTTTGGCCACCTGATGCAAAGAACTGACTCAGTTGAAAAGATCCTGATGCTGGGCAAGATTGAAGGCAGGAGGAGAAGTGGAAAGACAGAGGATGAGATGGTTGGATGACTTCAACAACTCAATGGGCATAAGTCTGAGTAAACTCTGTAGCTGGTGATGGACAGGGAGGCCTGGAGTGCTGTAGTCCATGGGGTTGCAGAAAGTTGAACACAACAGAGCAACTGATCTGAACTGAACCTCAGGCCTATATATGTTTTCATATATAGGACCTGATATTTTTATTAGCCTCTACATCCTCTCTGAGGCATCTCCCTTGTAGTGAACTTCCTTTTAAGAAGTTTCACTGTGTCCTTAGAAATAATATTTTACTGGGGAAAAACAAACAAACAAATAAACAAACCTCTCCTATTACCTAAAACCTCAACATTTTCACAAAATAGCTGTCCTTCATGCTTGACTTCAATGAAACATAAAATTTTCCTTTCCTCAAAGAATAAAAGCATTCACCCTAATGCTTATTTTCTTAAGACCATACAAAGTATGAAGACTGCAAAGAAACACAACCTCCTCTTTCTTGCCTACAGTCATTTAAACTATTTATATTCTATTCATAATCTCAAGTCCTTAGGATCACTTTGTTTGATCAATTATTCTGGTATGTATGGATGCTCTTTATGGCTTCAGTGACATTCTGGTGTACTCACTTTGGAACAGAGCATCAAAACTTTGCTCTGAGCCCTTAACTATTCAGCTTTAATATCTTCCACCTTTACCCGCCTATAGGACACAACTGACACAATTCCATAACCACACCAAAGCTTTGTCATTATCAGATGTTTTGCATTTAGCATTTTCTTTCTCACCTTCCCCTTGAGTTTTAAAATGTGCACATCCATTAGTCAAATACACACATACAAACAAAAACAAAAACCTATCCATTTCCTTTTTATGTATCTTTCCTTTCTTTCCTTCTTTCATTTCCTTCCTCTCAGAGTATCTCCCCGAGGCACATCTCTTTAACCACTCTACAACCATAGCTCACAAAATTCTTGCCATTTTGTCTTTTTATCGAATTCTTTCTGTAAACTGGTTAAATCCAGCTATCATACTTACCATTTTCGACTGTGGCTATGAAATTCGATGCCACAATGCATTGACACTAATGCATTCAAGTCAAATTGACTTTTATTATCTAATTATGAAATAATTGATATATTCAATATACTTGACTATATTTATATTATTTGATTTATCCTAACAATAAATCCGTCGTTCAGAGACAGAAAGATATAAGAAACATTTTTAAATAAGGAAAAAGTAATAATGTGTAGCACTAAAAATAGTTTAACCATCAAAATTTTATCTTAAAAGAAAAATAATTCCCTACAAAAACAATTCCATCGATTTAGTTATAAAATGTTAACACATTACTTATCATTTAACAGTCTAAAAATTGCCATTTAAATAGTAATTGCAGAATTTTATTTCTGCCAGTGATAAATGTGGCAGTAATAGATGAGATTAACTTTACAATTTCAGCAGTTAGAAAACTCTCTCTGTCTTGTTATACCATAAAATTTTATTTAAAAGCTATTGAAAAGAAATAAATATGGAATCCTGTAATGTAATTTTCTTATTCACTTTTTCAGAGAATATCTTCACTTTAAAATACAAGTTCTTACACTTGACAGGCTGTAGTTAGCTTCCAAATGTAAAATCCACTGCTCACTTTTACCCCATGAATAATTTTGGTGTAGAAAGTGATCTCAGTAAGTCACATCTCCCAAGTAAGAAACATTTCCATGTCTATCTTCTTATCAAAGAGAGATAACTAGTTAACATTAAATATTCCTTTCAAAATTCAGTTCAGTTCAGGTCAGTTGCTCAGTCGTGTACAACTCTTTGTGACCCCATGGACTGCAGCATGCCAGGCTTCCCTGTCCATCTCCCAACTCACAGAGCTTGCTCAAACTTATGTCCATTCAGTCGGTTATGCCATCCAACCATCTCATCCTCTGTCATCCCCTTCTCGTCCTGCCTTCAATCTCTCCCAGCATCAGGGGCTTTTCCAAATAGTCAGTTCATTGCATCAGGTGGCCAAATATCGTCATTTCAGCTTCAGCATCAGTCCTTACAATTAATATTGATTGATTTCCTTTAGAATTGACTGGTTTGATCCCCTTACAGTCCAAGTGACTCTTAAGAGTCTTCTCTAACACTACAGTTCTAAAGCATCAATTCTTTGGCGCTCAGCTTTCTTTACAGTCTAACTCTCACATCCATACATGACTACTGGAAAAACCATAGCTTTGACTAGAAGGACCTTTTTTGGCAAAGTAATGTCTCTGTTTTTTAATATGCTGTCTAGGTTGGTCATAGCTTTTGACATTACTTTTAAAATTACTAAATCTCATACTTAACCACGGACTGAGCAAAAACATGGTCTTTTATTTTCTTCTGCCATCTCTAAAGCATTGTAATGTGATAGTGGCTTGGGCCGCAAATATTCAATACATGTTTATCCTGATATTAATTTAAAGCTATAAAAATAAGAACTCAAACAACAACATTTTTAAAAATTTTATCTAAAATATTACAAATTGGGCTTCCTTGGTGGTCCAGTGCTTGAGAGTCTGCCTGCCAATGCAGGGGATGTGGGTTCAATCCCTGGTGCAGGAGGATCCCACAATCCGTGGAGCAACTAAGCCTGTGCATCACAACTATTGAGCCTGTGCTCTAGAGCCTGGGAACTCCAACAACTGAGCCTATGTATTGTAGCTACTGAAGACTGCACACATAGAGCCTGCACTCTTCAACAAGAGGAACCACCACAACAAGAAGCCTGGGCACCACAAAAAGAGAGTAGTTCCTACTTGCCACAAATAGAGAAAAGCCTACACAGCAAAGACCCAGCACAGCCACTAATAAATAAATAAATAATTGAAAAATAATAAGGTCTGAAAAATTAAACTTTCAAGTGTAAAACAAATGGAAGCAAAGGAACTTAGTGTTAAAAATGAAAAATAAATAAACTTTGCTAACAGTTATAACAGTTGTTTTTCTGCTTAAAAAACATGTTTTTACTCATGAAATTTTAATTATTATATAACCACCCTTACCAAAAAAAACAGAAAACAAAAAAAGCATGGGGAAAATTACATGAAACCACTCTTTACATAGACTAGGCCATAGAACAGCAGAATTAGAAGAAATATACACTAGGTGAAACTGCTGAGTTCCTAGCATTCTTCCAGGAGGGAATTTAACAACTGCAGTGGAGAAAGGGAACACACACAGAGTCAGAGATTTTGTAACACTGAGGAGAAACAAATCAGAGTTCAGAGATACTAAGACTCCTAGAATCTGCAAGTGAACTGTAAAAGATAAAACTAAAAAGAGAAAGAGCTCTAGAAAGAGCTTCTGACTGAGGGCAAACAGTGAATCTGCAGTTGAATAACAATCTGCATATTAAATTCCATGAGACTGGACAAATAACAAGTGCTAAGGAAAGAAACATTACAGTGGACTTAAAAGCTAAAAAATTTCCAGATCTCACAAAGTGCTAGAAATCTTTTGAGTAACCACTAGCTAGAGTAAAGTGACATCATTGGTTGTACGGGAATTTGCCTGAGAACCAAGAAGCCTACACATTGGGAACAGAGCTGCTTAACCCTATAGTAAAGGCAACTCAGACTTTTCCTAAAATGTCTAAAAATTACAAACAAAAACATCAAGTTGATTTGGATATCAGTCTAACATATGTGTAACTGCTACCCAGAGATGAATGGGTAAGAGACAGAAAAATTATATGAAGAAATAACATTTGATAAAAATATAAGTTATTAAATATTAAACTTCCAAGTGTAAAAGAAATAGAAGTAAAGGGACTTAGTGATAAAAATTAAAATAAATAAATAAGTAAAACTTTGATAACAGGTTTAAAAGTTATTTATCTGCTAAAAACATGTTTTTACCCATGAAGTTTTAATTATTATAAAGCCACCCTTACCAAACACACAAAACAGACAAACAAATATATACAAATATATATATATATATAAATTAATGATCCAAGAAGCTCATTAAAGCCCAAGAAGGAAAACACAAACAAAATTACATAAATGAAGTTTCTATAAGAATTAAAAAAAAAAAAATTGGAAAACTCCCATCATAAACATTCCATGCAGGAGAAGAAAGTTAAAACCCATCACAGAAGAATTGAAATTGCAAGTAAAGAGCTCAGTTGAACCTATCCCCAGTAAAATAACAACTGGTGAAAATTATTTTTAAGAATTATTTAAAATCTTTAGAAATTTTTTTAAGGCTGAACAGAAAATGAAGAGACATTTCTTCAAAAGTCTACCAAATTTCAGTAATAATGAGAATCTGTGGAATCTGAACCCCAGTCTGCTCCCCTATCACCTCCGTCAGATCTGTTTTGGAAGCTCTAAGCTCAATGTTCTATCTCTGGCAGGTGTGACCAAAAAAACCGGGGCCTCCTTTACTCCAGACTCCCAATCTGTGTATGATTTCACCAAGGAAGACCAGACTGCCAGCATTTTTCATTCTGCCTCCAGGCTCAGTTGCAGAAGTTGAACTCTAGGCTGTTCTGGCAGAGAGTACCGGGTCTCACTATACCCATCCAGTCATTCAACAACAGCTTGAGGCTCTACTCCAGGTACCGTTGCTGAAAATATTGGGGTCACTTTTGCCCTTGTCCCAGAAGGGTGAGAGAGAATCAGATGGCTGCATGGCATCACTGACTCAATGGACATGAGTTTGAGTGCAGGACAAGGAAGCCTGGAATGCGACAGTCCATGGGGTCACAAAGACTCTGACATGACATAGTGACTGAACAAAAACAACAACCACTTGCTCATAACGTGAGGTGGGTGTGAAGAGTGAGAATACAGGGGCTGCCACTCTCACTCAGTCTCATGCAGTGGTTCAGGGGATCAGTCAAGAGAGAGACAGCCCAGAAGAATGAAAGAATCTGCAGCTCAATTTGCAGAGACTGCTTTTACTTGAAACAGAATATGGAAAGTTCCATGTTTAGAACCATTGTTAAAAACAGAGGAAATTTTAGTGGAGAGAAATTAAGAGGAAATGTTAGTTCCATAACACAAAAATGGCACAACAGAAGAAAATGAGAGCGCCAAGAATAGGTCTCCTGGTATCAAGTCCAACTCTAGTAGTCAAGTAGGATGTATACATGTGCTAAGCTGCACCCACTTAGGGACAATGACCAAAGGACCTTAAGCTTACATGAAATCATTCCCCAGCAGTATACAAAGCCAATCAATAGAAAGCAAAACCCTTACGGGTTCAAGGAGTTTGAACACTACTTCTGACCACACACTTACTGAACAATAACTCTGGCTTAAGGATGACTCCTAGGAAAAGAAGTTTGAATATAAAATAAGAATAGGCATTACTGGCAATCAGGAAAAATGTGTGCATGATCCAAATTGAAAATTCTCAGAAATTATCACAGATGAAATCTCTAAACTGCTAGTCCCAGACCAAGCATGAGACAAAATCATAAAACTTCACACTGTAAAAGTGGCCCGTCTCCTCAAATCACCCACATATGCAATGGTGAATGATGTTAATCTAACTGGCTACAGGGAGTCAGGTGTAATCTTTGATCGATAAATGGTTTGCATCAATCCAGGGGCTATTTCTAGCTAACTAATATAAAAGATAATAAGGGAAGGCAATATGAACAGGGACATCAGAGGCTGACACTACAGGGGAAACAGACTTTACTGAATTAGTTCCACTAAGTCATTAAACAAATAAATGGCCAATGAGCAACAATAGCAGCTCTCCGGAAGTGTGGATAGAGATGGTATTAGTATTAGGAATTACAATACGTAACCTAAAATTTTTGGTTTCAGCAATAACAACAAATACAAATATAAAAATCAATAAAGTTTGATCAATGCACAGAGGAAAATATGTGATATCTATAACTCATTAACAGTTTTTTATAATTATTTCTTCATTTAATATTACATTCATATGTGGAAAATTTGAAAAAAACAAAGTTGGAAAACTTTTTTTTAATTTTTTTATCTTTTTTTTAAATTTTAATTTTTACTTTATTTTGCCTTACAATACTGTATTGGTTTTGCCATACATTGATATGAATCAGCCACGGGTGAACCCCCTCCCACCTCCCACCCCATATCATCTCTCTGGATAATTTCAAGATGAAACAACTACAATGCTACAGTAACTGATGAAGTAATGTACTGTCATAAATAACTATAGGCATAAAATAATAAATAAATAAAATGTTTTTTAAAAAAAGAAATAGAATAAAGAATTCACAAATAAATCTTTGCACTTATGGTCAATTAATTTTTGACATGCATGCCAAGAATAGTTTTTCAATAAACAATGCTGGTATAACTGAATATCTCCATGTGAAAAAATAATATCAAATCCCTAATCAAACCACAGACAAAAATTAGCTCAAATGGACCAGAACTATAGTTTAGCTAGGAGCTAAACCTATAAAATTCTCATAGGAAAACATAATTGTATATCTTCATGTCCTTGGCTTAGCCAGTAGTTTTTTAGATACAATAGCATAATTATGATTAACAAAAGATAAAATATATAACTTTTATTTCATAAACACTTTTCTGCCATAAATGTTATCAGTAAGTAAAAAGACAAAACAAAGAATGGGAGAAAATACTTGAAAGTCCTATCTCTAATAATAGAGGTCTACCCAGAATTTTAAAGAATGCTCTCAAATTAATAGAAAAAGACATAATCCAGTTAAAACTGGGGAAAGCGTTTTAATAGACATTTTCCCAAAGAAGATATGCAAGTGGCCAAAAGTACATGTAAGAGCACTCAATATCAATAGTCACTAGGAAAATGGAACACAACACCACAATGAAATACAGCTTCACATTCACTAGTGTGACTATATCTAAAAATGTGCAACAACTTGTATTTGTCAATGTGGAGAAATTAGAATACTCAGACAACTTGGTGGGAATTTAGGGTTGCAAATGGCTTAGAAAAAAAGATTTTCATTTCCCCCAAATGTTAAACATTTGGACTAACAATTCTACCCCTACTTATACACCCCCCCAAATGAAAACACACCCTCATAAGAACATGAATATTCATACCATCATTATGAGTAACAGCTAAAAAGTGGAAAAAAGTCATTAGCTGGTTCATGGAAAAATAAAATGTTGATTAGCCATATAATTGAATCTTATTCATTAGGAAAAACAAATGAATTACTGACATATGCTACAACATGGGTGAGTATTGTACTAAGTGTACTAAGTGTTGGACTACATGTACTAAGTGGAAGAAGATAGTCTCAAAAGACCATATTGTATGATTGCTTTTTTTTTTTCTTTAGCTTTTTGAATGCTGAGTTGTGCCTTTTTTTTTTTTTTGTAAACTAAAGGATAATTGCTTTACAGAATTTTGTGGTTTTCTGCCATACATCAATAAAAATCAGCCATAGGTACACCCTTGTCCCCTCCCTCCCAGAGCTCCCTCTCATCTCCCTCACCTCCCTCTCATCTCCCTCCCCATCCTGCCCTTCAGCCTGTTGTAGAGCCCCTGTTTGAGTTCCCTGAGGCATACAGCAAATTCCCATTGGCTATTTTTGCATATGGTACTGTAAATGTCTGTTACTCTCTAATACTCTTACCTGGAAAATCCCATGGATGGAGGAGCCTGGTAGGCTGCAGTCCATGGGGTCAGGAAGAGTTGGACACGACTGAGCAACTTCACTTTCACTTTTCACTTTCATGCATTGGAGAAGGAAATGGCAACTCAACCCAGTGTTCTTGCCTGGAGAATCCCAGGGATGAAGGAGCCTGGTGGGCTGCCGTCTATGGGCTCGCACAAGTTGGACACGACTGAAGCGAATTAGCAGCAGCAGCATGTTAATCTCTCCATACATCTCCCCTTCTCCCTTCTCTCCCCTCACCATGTCCATAGGTCTGTTCTCTATGTCTGTTTCTCCATTGCTGCCCTGAAAAGAAATTCATCAGTGCCATCTCTTTAGATTCCATATGAAACGTCTGCATGCATGCTGTCACTTCAGTCATGTCTATTTGTGACCCTATGGACTGTAGCCTGCCAGGCTCCTCTCTCCGTGGGATTCTCTAGGCAAAAATACTGGAGTGGGTTGCCATGCCCTCATTCAGAAGGTCTTCCCAAACAAGGGATCGAACCAGCATCTCTTAGTCCCCTGTGTTGGCAGGCAGATTCTTTGCCACTAGTGCCACCTGGGAAGCCCATATGAAATGTCTAAAATGAGCAGATATACAGGACAGAAAGTAGATGAATGAATCCCTATAGCTGGGGGTAGTGGTATGTGAGAAAAAGGCAGTGGCTGCTAGAATTGGGTGGTTTTCTGGGGGGAAAGAATGAAAAAATTTAAATCTGGCTATGCTGATTGTTGCACAGTTGTATGAACTACTAAAAACTTTAAGTTGGGCGCTTTAAATGGGTGAAATATATTTAAGTGTAAAATATATATCAAAAAGTTTATATAAAAAAGAAATCAGACTTCAGAAACTTCACAAATCAGAAGGTGATAGAGCAATATCTTTAAAGGACTGCAGCACAAAAAAATAAGATAAAAAACTTCATATATTTATATTTACATACACATACACCCTGCTAACTGCTAAGCTGCTTCAGTCATGTCCGACTCTGTACGACCCCATAGATGGCAGCCCACCAGGCTCCGCCATCCCTGGGATACTCCAGGCAAGAACACTGGAGTAGGTTGCCATTTCCTTCTCCAATGCCTGAAAGTGAAAAGTGAAAGTGAAGTCACTGAGTTGTGTCCAATCCTCAGCGACCTCTTGGACTGCAGCCTACCAGGCTCCTCCATCCATGGGATTTTCCAGGCAAGAGTACTAGAGTGGGGTGCCATTGCCTTTTCCGATACACCCTAGAGTTACATAATTAAATAAGCTGTAGATAAGGACAGCCAAGTTCTAAATGTCAGAGAAAACAATACAAACAAACAAGAGGGGAGCATAAAATTAATCAAGTATTGCTGAATTTAAGTCTAAACTGTTAGTTTGAACACATCTTAATGCTAATATGGAAATATTTATAGATATGTGTACACATGAAAGTGAAAAAAAGTGAAAGTTTTAGTCTCTCAGTTATGTCTGACTCTTAGTGACCCCCATGAACTCTAGCCCACCAGGCCACTCTGTCCATGGAATTCTCCAGGCAAGAATATGGGGAGTGAGTAGTCATTCCCATCTCCGAGGGATCTTCCCAACTCGACTGAACCTGGATCTCCTGCATTGCAGGCAAATTTTTTATCATCTGAACCACTAGATATGTGTTAGTATATATAAACACACTAGTTACATATGTGTGTATATATTATATATGTACACACTATATATTCATATTCATATATAAGTTAATCACACTATAGGAAATAAAAAGAAAAAGCCAAATGAACAAGATCAATAATATCTCTATATTTTTAAAATTAATAATGTTTTAATTATTGTTGATGAATGTTATAGAGGAAATATATCTGATTTCCTAGCTGATTAATTTTTGAAAAGGTCAAGTTAATAAATTAACAATTTCTGCATATTTTCCATTGATTTTAATAAGGTAATTTGCTTTATAAATCTCTGATATTGCACAAAATATGCAGTTTACTGGTATTTATTTGACCATAGAATACTTATTTGAGACATTTTTCCTGGGAAAAATTTGACAGGCTAGAATTAATTAATCCAGATAAATGATGAGATAGAAAATTAAAGGAGGACAAAATATCAACTTACATCTATCAATATAGAAAGAGGTATTATTTTTAAAACATTTTTTAAAATTGGAGTTGACTGTATTTCTTGTAAGTAATAATAACAGAGCTTTGATGAATTGATCACATCAATAATATGACTTCATAAAGTTTCCTTGGACACACATTTTTATATTAAAATGAAACATTTATTTAAAATAACATTTAAACCAATAAAAGCAAACCACAATAAAATAAAAATACTATGTGTAAATGCCTTACCAAAGTTACTTCTGGAAAAATAAAATTTTAAAACTATATATAAGAATCTTAGACTATATATAAGAATCTTGTTCTCTGAATACTGTTTCATCTCCTCTGTGTAAATTCATTTTTCATATAAGCTTACACCAAATATCTGTCAGGAAGATTCTATCTACATGTAGATAAATATAAGTGGAAAGATGTAAAACGAGCAGAGTGAACTTTCTTGAAATCCTATCAGGTCAAAATGTACAAGATTAACTGGAAATTGCTGGAATCTTTTTATTGAAATTCTCTTTTATCTGTGGATAAGTATAAATCTGTTGGGTTTAGCTTATATCTACTCTTAACTGCAGCTTCATTAGTGTTTATAATTTTGGGGTTTCAAAGATTCCATGTTCCATATTCAACTATAAAATGACTAAATGGAGAGTGAAATTATCTCCATTGATGTGTTTTTAAACAGACTTAGACAGGTAGAGTGATTTTATTTTGCAGTCAAGATTACACCTGAGGTTCCTTCTGGATCTCATGACTCATTGGAGATTTGCAAATGAAGCAGATTTCTAAAAAGGCAAGGGTTATTTAATTCTCCATAGAGACAAATACACCTAGATAGCTTCTTAAGAACTAAAGAGACTTTTGAAGAATGGGCAATTAGTGTGTGTTTAAAATGGCATGAAACTCTGCAGTATAGCTGTGTCCAAGGAAAGAAAATCAAGACACTCAGTTTTATAATGCCAGTCCATTTGTCTCAAACTACACAAAAACAAAACCCAAAAACCTCACAGAAGTTCAACATTTACTTTTCATCAAGGCAATTCCAATGAGAACTAAAACATATAATCATGGTGCCAAGTATCTAATATACCCTGAAATGAAAAATGAATTTTGGTTATACATAGTGTCACTGTATCCTAGTACAATGAAAACTGAGTTAGAGTATGCTAAGTCTGGAATACACAGAGTACCACATAAATAGCTGCTACTACAGAAAGTTGCCAAACTTGGAATGAACTGACACTTGAAACTCTTTTTGAATTCTAAGGCAGAAGTTGACAATGACCTTACAGTACATAGATTTCTAAGGTGGCTCCCAGAATTCCAATAGTCTCCCCTTGAATATGGGAAGTTAATCTGATGAGTCCTTTCAAAAAAGAATCTATGACTATCAGAAATAGAACTCAGAGATATTCAAAGATTCAATAGATGACCTTTCTGTTGACCTTAAAGGAGCAAACCACCATAATTAGAAAGGGCAACATTATCCTCCAGGAGTTGACAATGGTCTCCAGTTGACAGCCAGGAAAAAAAAAAAAAAAAAAATGAAGGCCTTGATCCCACAAGCAAAAGAAGAGAACTTTGTCAACAAACAGTGAGTATGGAAGAGGACCAGAGCCTTGTATGAGATTACAGCCTTGGATGATATCTTAATTTCTTCTTGGTAAGACCCTAAACAGAGGATCCAGCACCCATACCCAGACACCTGACACAGGCAAATGAAGAGATTATAAATAAATGTTGTTTTAAAATTCTAGACTTGTGGTAATCTGTTTGGCAGCAATAGGAAACTAATGCAATTTTGACATGATTTTTTCAAATGACCTGGAGAAAAAAATAATACATTTGAATACAAGGAATATGCTATCAATCTTCCTGGAATAATCATAAAAGGGAAATTGAAACTGTCTTCTTTGTTTAGTTTCTCTCCACATGTATAAGTAATATTGCATCTTTCATGTCTTATTATTCCAGGTTTATCTATTCTTAATTGTTTTCTTTACACTTCTTTATACTATAATCTTTTTCAGTTTAATTGTCAAAGTCAAACCTAGGTTCAAATAAAATAGATGAAAGGCTACCCAATTGAAAATGCATTCTCTAGGATTTCTAGGGAGGTAGCCCCAAAATATTCCATGTGGAAATACAGCTTGAAATTGTGTTTAATTTGTAATGCTTTAGAATAGCAAGTTAAAATATAAACCCTGACAAATTTGTTTTTGTGCAATATCAAAATGAATAGTTCAAATGAATAAAACTACATTTGTTTAGTAATAGTTTCTTTTAAGATAAAAGATTTCAATTATCATGCAGCTTGGTGGCTTAGACAGTGAAGCATCTGTCTACAATGTGGAAGACCTGGGTTCGATCCCTAGGTTGGGAAGATCTCCTGGAGAAGGAAATGGCAACCTACTCCAGTACTCTTGCCTGGAAAATCTCGTGGATGGAGAAGCCTGGTATAGGCTACAGTCCACGAGGTCTCAAAGAGTCGGACATGACTGAGTGACTTCACTTTCACTTAGACATGTGAAAGAGGTTTTAAAAATCCAATACACTGTAATAATTGTGTGATTTATCATGTGAGTATAAAAGGCACATATTTTTGCAAATATTGAGATATTTGTGCTAAAATTAAATAAGAAAATGTATTAGAAAATATGTCAGTCACTTTGAGTCATAGTATAACTATGACTATTTTAATAGTCATAAAAGTAACTGTGATAGATGATTATGGGAACAGTCTCTAAAAATTGTATATAAACTATTACATCAAATAAGAGCAATAGAAGAGAAGCAGAATTTTTGTAAATGACTGGGTAAACAATAATTTATACACATTTTACACCCTATACTAAAGTGTATAAAGTTTTAAATTTTCTCATGGTTACACAGAATAGAATAAACTTATTTAAAGCATGTTCAACAGAAGATTGGAATATGTGGGATAATTAAGCTATTGAAACAATAACACAAAACTATTGTTTTCACTTTGTGTAATCTTGATTTATCTTTATTTTTTGATATTTAAATTGATTAGCCTATTAGTATAGGCTTCCAAGGTGGCTCAGAATGGTAAAGAATCTGCCTGCAATGTCAGAGACCTGGGTTTGATCCCTGGGTCAGGAAGATCCCCTGGAGAAGGGAATGGTACCCACTCCAGTATTCTTGCCCGGAGAATCTCATGGACAAAGGAGCCTGGCAGGTTATAGTCCACAGGGTACAAAGAGTTGGACATGAGCGACTAACACACATAAGTCTATTATTATAATTTTTATGTTGAAAGTGAAGTTGCTCAGTTGTGTCTGACTCTTTGTGACACAAGGACTGCAGCCTATCAGGGTCCATGGGATTTTCTAGGCAAGAGTACTGGAAAAGGTACTTTGTTAGAGGCCTTTGTTAGAGGCCAAAGCAGTTATTTAGATTTTTGAGACAGAAGACTGTACATTAAATGATGTAGAAAGTCTGCACAATTCAGATCTGGGGTACAGAGTGGTAGGTCACATGGTCCCTTACAAAATCAAGAAGATGTTATCTTTCAAGGAGTTGTCTTGTTGATGCTGAGAAAATGTTTCTCTTTACAGTTGAGCAGGTCTTTCTGTGGACTGGAGGAGGGTTTGGTCAACATCAAATGTAGATACACAAAGCACAGTACAGGGGAGAGAAAAAAAATAGGTTTAAATTTTTCTTATCTTGCCATGAAACATGAATTTTAACTCAGGGGTTAGAACTGCTGTTAGAATTCCTACATCAAATCACCTAGCTTGTATTAGATAACTGCCGGGCTAGTTTTCAAAGTGCCTCTAGGGGAAAGCCTGTGTTTCTACTCTACTAGAGACAGGCTTCTCTTTCCTCTACTATCTCCTGGAGTTTTCTCAGACTCAAGTCCATTGAGTTGGTGATGCTATTTAACCATCTCATCCTTTGCCATGCTCTTCCAAACCCTATAGGTTAGGGATTTTTAGGAAGGTGTCGCTATGTAGGAATATCTGTGTTTGTGTGTGTGCCTGTGCTCAGTCGCTAAGTTGTATCTGACTCTTTGCAACCCCATGGACTGTAGCCCACCATTCTCCTCTGTCCATGGGATTTTTCTAGGCAAGAATACTGAAGTGGGTTGACCTTTCCTACTCCAGGGGATCTTTCCTACCTGGGGGTGGAAACTGAGTCCCCTGCATTGGCAGGTGAATTCTTTACCACTGAGCCACTCGGGAAGCTCCAATATGTAGGTATAATTGGTTAAATAAATTTATATTAGGTATTGGAAAAAACCAATTATCAGGAGACAAGAAAATTTTGATAATTTTACAGTTAAAAATAAGACAATTCTCATGCTACTTCCACCCTCTCCTTCCCCTGCTGTGTCCACAAGTCTGTTCTCTATGTCTGCATCTCCATTGCTGCTCAGCAGTACCATCTTTTTATATTCCTTTATATATGCATTTATATACAATATTTGTTTTTCTCTGACTTACTTCACTAAGTGTAACAGGCTCTAGGTTCACCCAGCTCATTAGGACTGACTCAAATGTGCCATCCTCCAATTAAAATTTTAAAAAGCAAACAAAACAAAGAAAAAAATAAAGCAGTGGCAAAACTTAAAAAACAAAAGATGTTATTAAAAAAAAAATTCTATCGGGAAGCACTTCCTTATGTTTGATCTGAGTATGGCTTTCTTAAGAATCTCATTAAAATGTAGATACTAATTCAATAGGACTGGAGCAGGGACCTAGATTCTTCATTTCTAATAAGCTTCCAGGTGATGGAAATGCTGCTGGTCTAGTGGCTGCACTTTGTATAGGGAATCATAGATGATTCCTATGGAATCACAGTCAGAGATGGTGCATCGGCACTGCTTCAATCTTCTGAATTTAGGGGCAACCTGTGTGAATTATGAATCACTTGTACAAGAGGTAAAATATCTGAATGTATGTAAATTCAGGATTCTGTTCCTATTATTGCTTCTATGGCTATTTAAAAGATATTTAACAAATATATATTGATTATTTGATGCTATATGAGAAAACGCTTCAATGTATTTCAAAATGAAGCTGATCTTACTATCAAAAAAATTAATTAGTCGGTCATTGTTCTGGATTTAATTGTACCCCACCCAAAGATACACTGAAATGTTAACACTGTGAATGAGACCTTGTTTTAAAATGGGGTCTTTGGAGATGTCACTAATTTAAGATGAGGTCATTAAAGTGGGCTCTAATCAAATATGACTTGTCTCTTTCTAAGAATGGGAGAAGACAGAGACAGGGAAAACACTACCATATGACACCAGAAATAGGAGTTGTAGCTATTTACTTATAAGTCAATAAGTAAAGACCTGGGGCTAAGAGAAAAGGAAAAATTCTCCTCTAGAGACTTTGGATGAAGCATAGCCCTGCAAACACTGATTCCAGACTTCTAATCATCTGATCAGTGAAATAATAATTTCTGTTGTTTTAAGAAACTCAAATTGTGTTATTTTGTTATAGAAGCCCTAGGAAGCTAATGCAATTATTAATCATATTAGGGGGGAGGAGTACTTAAAGGCTCATTTGCTTGTGAATATTGAATAATAATTGGTAATTTATTTTCTTAATTTCCTTTATTCCAACTTATTTATTTATTTTAGCAGTATAAGAAAAATCTTTATTTAGCTAGTGAAGTAAAACAGAAACAAAAACTTGACATATTAAGTGATGATTATATAGTGTAAATACATTAATAATTTCTTCTGAAATCTTACAACTGTTGTGTAACATACCCACCATTCTGGGAAAAAAATTTAAATTAGGAGTCAGAAAGTCTTGGATGTAGTATCTGAATTTCCATGAAAACCTTATTTAATTATGATATATTTCTATATTTTAAAAATTAACAAAATTGCATATGTTCTGCCCAGTCACAAATGTTATATACAAATTGTGTGAGGGAGGGGGGTTCAGGATGGGGAACACGTGTATATCTGTGGCAGATACAGGTTGAGGTATGGCAAAACCAATAAAATATTGTAAAGAAAACAACAACAACAACAATAACTGTGTGGTATTACCTCACACCTGTCAGAATGGCCATCATCAAAAAATCTACAAACAATTAAAAAAAATTCATACTATTTTCTGAAAGCTGATTTACTGAGTGTTGAAAGATTTTCAAAGATCACCACATGAAACAGTATTATAGTGCATAAAAGACATGGAATATGTGTTTAATTAAATTAATATGTGTATACATCACTTTTTAAAAACATGAATTTTTAAACAGTTAACTATAGAATCTATGCAGTTTAACATATCATAACATGAATGTTATCTTGAGGGTTCATAGAATCAAAGTTGCAACAGTTTCTACAAAAAAATCCTAGTTCACCTGTTTACAACAAAGATTAAATGAAAAGAAAAACTCGATGTAAAGCATTTACCATGTGCCACAAAAATTAAAAAAAAACACTAAAAAATAGTAAGTTTCCTCCCAAATGTTATGACCAATAAAGGGTCAATATCCAACATACATAAACAGCTCACACAAATGAAAATCAGAAAATAAATTACATAATTAGAAAATGAGCGGAAGAACTGAATAGACAGTTTCCAAAGAGGAAATGCAATTGGACAACAGACACATTAAAATATACTCAGCATTCCACTAAACCTCAAAGAAAACCACAATGGAATACCACCTCATACTGTCAGAATATGTATCATAAAAAGAACACAAATAACAAATATTTGCAAGGATGTGGAGAAAAGGGAACCCTAGTACACTTAGAGTTAAGAGATTTAAATCTGAACTTGATATTCCCTTTATAACTTTATATATATATGTATAAAACAAGTTATATATACGTGTATAAGGTGGGAACATGAATTGATGCAGTCACTGTGGAAAACAGTATGCAGGTTTCTCAAAAAAAAAACAAACCTATAAATGCTACAGTCCTTAGCGTCTCACATGAGTGCTCAGCCTTTTCAGTCATGTCTGACCCTGTGAGACGCTAAGGACTGTAGTCTGCTAGGCTCCTTTGCTCATGGGATTCTGCAGCAAGAATACTGGAGTGGGTTGCCATGCCCTCCTCCAGGGGATCTTCCCGACCCAAGGATCTAACCTGTGTTTCTTATGTCTCCTGCATTGGTAAGCAGGTTCTTTACCATTAGTGCCACCTGGGAAGCCTAAAGTGTCAAAGTACCAGTCATTCAGTTATGTCTGACTCTTTGCGACCTCATGAACTATAACCCACAAGGCTGCTCTGTCCATGGAGTTGTCCAGGCAAGAATCCTTAAGTGACTAGTCATTTCCTTCTCCAGGAGATCTTCCCAACTCAGAGACTGATCTTCAGTCTCCTGCACTGCAGGCAGAAATTTTACCATCTGAGCCACCAAGGAAGACTGTATGACCCAGGAATTTCACTCTGAGGTATATATCCCCAAAATCCAAAAATCATAATTTGAAAACATACATGCACCCCTAAGTTCACAGGAGCATTATTTATGATAGCTAAGATATAGAAGCAACCTAAGAGTCCATCAACAGATGAATGGTTAAAGAAAATGTAATATACACGCACACACATGCACACACACACACTCACACACACACACAGAGGAATATTACTCAGCCATAGAAAATAATGAAGTTTTGCCATTTGTAACAACATGGATGGACTTAGTATTGTTCTAAGTGAAATGTCAGCAGAAAAAGACAGGTATTGTATAATGTCATTTACACATAAAATCTAAACAAATCAAACTAGTGTCTATAACAAAAAAGGAGACTCACAGATATAGAGAACAAACTAGTGGTCACCAGTGGGGAGAGAGAAGAGGAGAAATTTAGAGATAGTGGAATAATAAGTTAAAAAATGTATAAAATAAGTTATAAAGGTGTACTGTACAGCATGGGGAATATAGCCAATATCTAATAATAAATATTAATGGAATATAACTTAAAAAAATAAATTAAAAACATCTCACACACAAAAAGTAGTTTTCACAGAAATAAAAAATACATGACCATATTTTCAATGCTATAATATGTAATATTTCTCAAGAGATAAACAGCTATCGTTCATATCTATGTGTTGGAATGTATGTGAACACATACACACAAGCTAAGTCCAGGTATTGGAACAACTGACATAGATATCATTCCTCTAAACACTATAAACTAGAAAACTAAAGTAACAAAAATTTTGAAAAGAATAAAGGAACACAAATTATTTGAGCTTTCCATTTGAACATGAACATTGTCATATATTATAGCTGGAAAAATTAATCCAGAGGGTGGCCTGGGTTTTTATGGATTCAAGTTAAATATAAACTGATTATATATTTAAATAATTTAATATTAACAAATACTTAAATACAAAACTGAGTCATAGAAAAGGCAATGTTACTCATATAGAATACTTCATTTCTTTCTTTTTAAAATTTTTTTATTTTTGCTTTTCTTTTTCTTTTTTTAACTTTACAGTATTGTATTGGTTTTGCCATTCATCAGCATGAATCCACCACGGGTAAACACGTGTTCCCCATCCTGAACCTCCCTCCCACCTCCCTCCCCGTACCATCCCTCTAGGTCATCCTAGTGCACCAGCCCCAAGCATCCTGTTCTTAATCGTAATCAAGTTAAGGTATCCAAATTAAAGCTCTTCTACCTACTTAGAAATTCATTGTGACCATTGTACAATTTAAAAATTTTAAAATATCCTAAAAGATTGATGTACAATTTCAGAGCTTTGTTATTTGAATGGCTTGATAATCACAAAGAACAAATGTACTGCTACTCTGTTTAGCATATCATCATGGTATCTTACTCTTTAAAATTTTATTTGTTTTTATATTAAGTTTTTAAAAATTAGATATTATGATGTGGTGGGAAGACTACAATTAAAATGGGTTATATAATTACATCTTGTGGCTGCACCTTGGAAGAAAAGCAATGACAAACCTAGACAGTGAATTAAAAAGCAGAGATATCACCTTGCCTACGAAGGTTCATTTAGTCGAAGTTATGGTTATTGCAGTAGTCAGATACACATAATGAGAGCTAGACAATAAAAAAAAAGGCTGAGCACCAAAGAATTGGTGCCTTCAAACAGTGGTGCTGGAAAAGACTCTTGAGAGTCCCTTGGACTGCAAGGAGATCAAAACAGTCAATCCTAAAGGAAATTAACCCTCAATATTCATTGGAAGGATTGATGCTGAAGTTAAAGCTCCAAGACTTTGGCCACCTTGTGCGAAGGGCTGACTCATCAGAAAAGATCCTGATGCTGGGGAAGATAGAGGGAAGGAGGAGGGGACGATGAGGATGAGATGGTTGGATAGCATCACCGACTCAATGAATTTGAGTTTAAGCAAACTCTGGGAGACAGTGAAGGACAGGAAAGCCTGGCATGCTCCAGTCCATGGGGTCCCAAAGAGCTGAATGTGACTGAGTAACTGAACAACAACATGGCTGCACTATAGTAGGAAATACTTAGAAAATGATATAATGTATGGTTCTATTATGTAAGGACTATGATATTGTTTCATCCAATGAAATTAGCGTAGGCTAATTAAAAAAAAATTCTTCACATATTCTGTCATTAGTTAATGGGGCTTCTCAGGTGGTTCAATAGTAAAGAATCTGCCTGCAATGTAGGAGATGCATGATATGTGGATTTGATAACTAGGTCAGAAAGACCCCCTTCCCAAGGAGAGCATGGCAATCCACTCCAGTATTCTTGCCCGGAGAGTCTGTTGGGCTGAGGAGCCTGGCAAGTTACAGTCCATAGGATCTCAAAGCATCAGATGTGACTGAAGCAACTGAGCATGCATACATGCATACCATTATTTACTGCTTCCTAACCAAGAAACTGAACAAGGCTTCTATGTGATGATCAATTGAAATGACAGCAGATTTCACTTCTGTAAGTTTGGGAAGCACTGACACATTTTTAGAAAAACAGTAAAATTCAAACCAAAAACTACTCAGATGAGGTATTCCTAAGTGAAGTCAGATCAAAGTTTAATTCAAAGTTTTATCTGGCCTTCAATTAGAACTAGAATATACAAACCTGCAGAGGACAGAAATCATATTCATAGCTCTGAGCTACCTTTTTATGACATTTTTCTGTACATAATCAGATTTTATGAGTTGACATGAACATTTCCAAAGCCATGGACTTTCTAAAATGGTTGGGGACATGATATTATTTGGTCTTTATTCAAAAGTTCTATGCATTTAATTCCTTACTTTATTCCAAAATGATATTACACACCTCATTAAACTATATATAATAAAATAAAAGTTAATAATCATAATAAAGAAGCCAGATAAACAGGAAATAAAATTATAAAGAAAGGTCAGGGATAAAAACCATTAAAAAATGCATGTCAAATAATCCTACATAATTAAATACTGCAATTTCATATGTGAGGTCCAAATAACTAAACCAAAGGAAAACAAGACAAAACAAAATATTATTTATAATCTTTAAGCTAAAAGCTTAAAATACATAAAACACAGATACTGTTAGTATGCTACTTTATGAGTAACTCTGCTGCCAAGTGCATGACAAAGAAAAACATATAAACTGATTATTTAGGAAGTTAGAGTAAGGTGAGGAGAAGGAAGTCAACACAGTCTGTCAAAGGATACACACACTTAAAGATTTGGCTCAATTCAGAAATAAAATCAAGCATCAAGATCTGAAACTCAATTGCTTTTAAGATCGATGCATTTGCTGAAGTGTGAAATTTCCTGATGCAACACAGTATTGGAAGGTGAAAGGGTGATCAACTGTTAGAATACATGCTTCCAGTTTAAAAATAATAAGCTTTGGGTGACAAAAACCTAAACCTAAACCCAAATTTCAAAACAAATTCAAACCAACAAGCATATCTAGAAGCCAAACAAGGCAACCAACTTTACAATGTCAACCACTTTAGAGGAATATCTTGAGCACCACTCAAAAAGACTTAAAAGATATAGTAACTGTAATAAAATTCTAGTTTACATACACACTGCTCTAAAATTAAGGGAGAATCCATCATTTAGAAACATAAATTTGATTTTTATGGCTGTCCCATCACAGTAATTGAGAGCAGATTATATAGATGTTTGTTTTCTAGAATCGTCATCAAAATTAGTATGGTAGGGTGTATATTAGCTTTTTTTGTTATCATTATTTCTGTTTCTCCACATTTATTTGATAAGGACTTCAGCAGCAAACATAATTTTAAGCTTGTAGAAAATTTACTCTCTGTTAGTAAGCCATAAGGCAGCAACAAAGCATGATTCATGAGAAATGATTCTATGTCTGAGTCATAAATCATAGAACTACTGAAACTCCTACCTAGAAGACACCAGAAGATAATATAACAGTTTCACAGATGAGGAAATAGCTACATAGAGAGATTAGGAAAATGACAGGTGGTTCTACAGTTTAATAGCGATGGTAGGACTGGAACTTAACTCTCAGGACTCCTGAATGACAACTGTGATACGACCTTCCACTATGAATTATTGCTTCCCATGATATATAACAGTTGAATATCAGACAATTTATTGTATTATGAGCTGTTAGATAGGGAACAAAGGTTCTTCTGAACTAAATGCCTTAACTCTAAGAAATGTAATTTTTAAGGGCAAATAAATCATGTATTTGATCTCTGATAATAAATTATAGCAATGTTATATGTTTATATATTGTGTTTATATAACTACACTATAGTTATATACTATAGATGGTAGGTGTTGCAAGAGGGCATCAGAGGGCAGACACACTTACACCATAATCACAGAAAACTAGTCAATCTAGTCACACTAGGACCACAGCCTTGTCTAACTCAATGAAACTAAGCCATGCCCGTGGGACCACCTAGGATAGGCAGGTCATGGTGGAGAGGTCTGACAGAATGTGGTCGACTGGAGAAGAGAATGGCAAACCACTTCAGTATTCTTGCCTTGAGAACCCCATGAACAGTATGAAAAGGCAAAATGATAGGATACTGAGAGAGGAACTACCCAGGTCACTAGGTGTCCAACATGCTACTGAGATCAGTGGAGAAATAACTCCAGAAAGAATGAAGGGATGGAGACAAAGCAAAAACAATACCCAGTTGTGGATGTGACTGGAGATAGAAGCAAGGTCCAATGCTGTAAAGAGCAATATTGCATAGGAACCTGGAATTTCAGGTCCATGAATCAAGGCAAACTGGAAGTGGTCAGACAGGAGATGGTAAGAGTGAACGTCGACATTCTAGGAATCAGTGAACAAAAATGGACTGGAATGGCTGAATTTAACTCAGATGACCATTATATCTACTACTGCGGGCAGGAATCCCATAGAAGAAATGGAGTAGCCTCATGGTCAACAAAAGAGTCCAAAATGCCGTACTTGGGATGCAATCTCAAAAATGACAGAATGATCTCTGTTCGCTTCCAAGGCAAACCATTAAATATCAGTAATCCAAGTCTATGCCCCAACCAGTAATGCTGCAGAAGCTGAAGTTCAAAGGTTCTATGAATACCTACAAGACCTTTTAGAACTAACACCCAAAACAGATGTCCTTTTCATTATAGGAGACTAGAATGTAAAAGTAGGAAGTCAAGAAACACCTGGAGTAACAGGCAAATTTGGCCTTGGAATGCAGAATGAAGCAGGGCAAAGACTAATAGAGTTCTGCCAAGAAAATGCACTGGTCATAGCAAACACCCTCTTCCAACAACACAAGAGAAGACTCTACACATGGACATCACCAGATGGTCAACACCGAAATCAGATTTATTATATTCTTTGCAGCCAAAGATGGAGAAGCACTATACTGTCAACAAAAACAAGACCAGGAGCTGACTGTGGCTCAGATCATGAGCTCCTTATTGCCAAATTCAGACTTAAATTGAAGAACGTAGGGAAAACCACTAGCCCATTCAGCTATGACCTAAATCAAATCCCTTATGATTATGCAGCGGAAGTGAGAAATAGATTTAAGGGACTAGATCTGATAGAGTGCCTGATGAACTATGGAATGAGGTTCATGACATTGTACAGGAGACAGGGATCAAGACCATCTCCATGGAAAAGAAATGGCTGTCTGGGGAGGCCTTACAAATAGCTGTGAAAAGAAGAGAAGTGAAAAACAAAGGAGAAAAGGAAAGATATAAGCATCTGAATGCAGAGTTCCAAAGAATAGCAAGAGGAGATAAGAAAGCCTTCCTCAGCAATCCATGCAAAGAAATAGAGGAAGAGAACAGAATGGGAAAGACTAGAGATCTCTTCACAAAAATTAGAGAGACCAAGGGAATATTTCATGCAAAGATGCACTTGATAAAGGACAGAAATGGTATGGACCTAACAGAAGCAGAAGATACTAAGAAGAGGTGGCAAGAATACACAGAAGAACTGTACAAAAAAGATCTTCATGACCCAGATAATCATGATGGTGTGATCACTCACCTAGAGCCAGACATCCTGGAATGTGAAGTCAAGTGGGCCTTAGAAAGCATCACTAAGAACAAAGCTAGTGGAGGTATGGAATTCCAGTTGAGCTGTTTCAAATCCTGAAAGATGATCCTGTGAAAGTGCTGCACTCAATATGCCAGCAAAATTGGAAAACTCAGCAATGGACACAGGACTGGAAAAGGTCACTTTCATTCCAATCCCAAAGAAAGGCAATGTAAAAGAATGCTCAAACTACTGCACAATTGCACTCATCTCACATGCTAGTAAAGTCATGCTCAAAATTCTCCAAGCCAGGCTTCAGCAATACATGAACTGTGAACTTCCTGATGTTCAAGCTGGTTTTAGAAAAGGTAGGGGAACCAGAGGTCAAATTGCCAACATCTGCTGGATCATCAAAAAAGCAAGAGAGTTCCAGAAAAACATCTATTTCTGCTTTATTGACTACGGCAAAGCCTTTGACTGTGTGGATCACAATAAACTGTGGAAAATTCTGAAAGAGATGGGATATCAGACCACGTGACCTGACTCTTGAGAAACCTATATGCAGGTCAGGAAGCAACAGTTAGAACTGGACATGGAACAACAGACTGGGTTCAAATAGGAAAAGGAGTACGTCAAGGCTGTCTACTGTCAACCAGCTTATTTAACTTCTCTGCAGAGTACATCATGAGAAACGCTGGGCTGGAAGAAGCACAAGCTGGAATCAAGATTGCTGGGAGAAATATCAATAACCTCAGATATGCAGATGACACCACCCTTATGGCAGAAAGTGAAGAGGAGCGAAAAAGCCTCTTGATGAAAGTGAAAGAGGAGAGTGAAAAAGTTGGCTTTAAGCTCAACATTCAGGAAACGAAGATCATGGCATCTAGTCCCATCACTTCATGGGAAACAGATGGGGAAACAGTGGAAACCGTGTCAGACTTTATTTTTTTGGGCTCCAAAATCACTGCAGATGGTGACTGCAGCCATGAAATTAAAAGATGCTTGCCCCTTGGAAGCAAAGCTATGACAAACCTAAACAGGGTTTTGCTGAGAAACCCAACAAACAGGACCTTTGCCGACAAAGGTCCATGTAGTCAAAGCTATGATTTTTCCACTAGTCATGTAAGAATGTGAAAGTTGGACCATAAAGAATGTTGAGTGCCAAAAAATTGATGCTTTTGAACTGTGATGTTGGAGAAGACTCTTGAGAGTCCCTTGGACTGCAAGGAGATCCAACCAGTCCATCCTAAAGGAGATCAGCCCTGGGATTTCTTTGAAAGGAATGATGCTAAAGCTGAAACTCCAGTACTTTGGCCATCTCATGCAAAGGGTTGACTCATTGGAAAATACTCTGATGCTAGGAAGGAATGGGTGCAGGAGGAGAAGGGGACGACAGAGGATGAGATGGGTAGATGGTATCACTGACTCGATGGACATGAGTCTGAGTGAACTCCGGGAGTTGGTGATGGACAGGGAGGCCTGGAGTGCTGCGATTCATGGGGTTGCAAAGAGTCGGACACGACTGAGTGACTAAACTGAACTGAACTTAACAATAGTATATTTTAGAAAATATGGAAAAGAAAAAGTCAAATATTTTCTTAATATAGTAGACTCATGTATTAATCTAAAATGATATACTCCTGAAGCCCAAACTAAATTATTAGTACTTCCCTCCACCTCCAAATGCAATTTCTTTGAGTCATGATGTTTATGTATTTATAATTCAGATAGACATATGAAATATGGAAATATGGAACTGGTAGAAAAATGCTATAAAATCAGTGGTTTAGAATCAGTCATTAAATATATTTTTCTCCCTTTAATCTTTAAAAAATTTTCTCAACTGTAAACATTTTACTACTACTTATGCCTTAAGTCTAGCATCATGCTACAAGATTTGTTGAGTCAGTTTCTAAAGAGTCTAGATTTGGGGTATTTGCTTATTTATTCTAATCACATAGCTTTTAAAATGTGCTATTCTTATAAAAATTTATTCAAAATACAAAAGCAAAACAAGGCAGAATATTGCACAATAAATTTTCCTTCAATTCAGACCCCATCCTGTTTAATTATCTTTTCTAAGTCAAAAACTTTCAGTTTCTTTATTCTCTTTTTAAAAAGAATTCAAACATTTCAAAGTGTGTGTGTGTGTGTGTGTGTGTGTGTGTGTGTGTGTGTGTGTGTATATAAATATAATTTATATATAGGGATTTAGCTACATTTTCCAAAAATGTTTTTATAGTATGTAAAGATTTGGTGTGGGCTTCCAAGATAATTTTGATCATCTTTAAATAGCAAATAAGCAAATTTGGTATGTTTATGTTCACCTCAGTGCAAAGGTGAGTTATCTTTTTACCAGGCCTAATTCCAAACTTTATTTCAGAGTTATATATTTGCCGATTTTCTGTTCCTGAGGATAATATAGGACCTTTAAAATGCTACTATCATTAGCATCTACAGGACACTAACTGTAAATAATAGTTAAGCTACTCAAGGTAAGTAAATACTAGGTCAAATAAATACCACCCACAATTTTCAATGATAATTGAAATCCCTGAAACAGTGACTAGTCATAAAGATTTGAACAGATCTTACAATACACTAACTCATGGATAGTATAATTTTTTATATCTAATCTCAGAATTCTTTCTGAGAGGAAATATTTTGATCAGGGATGAAAGATGTTATCATTAATGTACTAAAGAATCTTCAAGAAGATGCAGTAAAAGGGGTGCTGAAAATGAAGGGGATTGCCTTTACAAAAAGTGAAAGTTTTCCCTAAGTGGTTTTTAGCCAACACTGGCTAGTGGAATTTTACATGGTTCTTTAATTATAAAGTTAAAGGTTTGAGACCTACTAGTTAAACAATGTTAACTGGTTTCTTTGTGTATATTTTAGATAATTCAATAAACTACTGATGCTCTGTGATGGGGCCATAATACTTAGAATCTTCTAAATTCATATGTGTAAAGAATTATTTTGTCATTCCAGGATATCTTTGGGGATTAATGCTCTGACAACGCACTTCAAAAAAGTGTGACTGTAAGCACTGTTTGGAACCTGGATTATGGTTACAGAATGCTCCCACAGGCAACTAACGTATCTGCGCCTAGTGCTTCTGCTTTGGTTTGAGTGGAGCATCTATCTCTCCCCAAGTCAATGACCAACAGATATTTGAGAATCCCTTCAACGAATTGATGGAGGGGAAAAATCACCAGTTTATCCTTGCTCAGTTACCACAGAGAGTCTTTTATTTCAAGAACCCTGACACCTTGTGTAAATACAATTGGCTGCCTGAAGAATGAAGTGTATTACACTTAAAGATTGTTTTCTAACCACAGGAGTCCAGACCAAGTCACTGGAAGAATTAGTGTATCCTAGTTCTTCAGACTTTTGGTTCAGTGTTTTATCATCCTCAGTCACTTGCTTTCCCAAAGCAGAAAGAACACAGGGAGAAGTAATTAAACAAAATTTCTTCCTTCTCAGCAGGAAACCAAGATGACAATGGCAATTTGTTAAATTTTGGAAATAAGGGAGCAATTAAGAGAGAAATAAATCTTAAAGGATTTTCCTCAATCTTCAACTCCTTTTACAGCAGTCTGTTACCAAGTGTGAGTGTGTATACTGGCTTCATTTGGAACAATATGTTATAACATATTGCTTACCTTAATAAATGTGGTGATTAATTGAGTGGTTTAAATAATCACTGGCAAAGAGTAACTAGGAGTAAAAATCAATAGTTGAGCAAATTTCAAGACAATATTATTGATAGTGTTTTATGTGGAAACAGAGAAGCTAAAAGTCCATGCTCATAAGAGTGTTGTGAGAAACAAGGATACAAGAAAGGTCGAATGTTTGCTGTACATGGTCTGACTCAGTTACATAAAGACTTGGGAGAAGGCAATGGCACCCCACTCCAGTACTCTTGCCTGGAAAATCCCATGGATGGAGGAGCCTGGTGGGCTGCAGTCCATGGGGTCGCTGAGAGTCCGACACGACTGAGCAACTTCACTTTCACTTTTCAGTCTTATGCATTGGAGAAGGAAATGGCAACCCACTCTATTATTCTTGCCTGGAGAATCCCAGGGACTGGGGAGCCTGGTGGGCTGCCGTCTATGGGGTCACACAGAGTCGGACACAACTGAAGCGACAGCAGTAGCAGCAGCAGCAGCAGCAGCAGCAGCAGCATGTGTCTGTCTTATTGGTGACATCAAAAAACTCCATCTTTGTAATCAGTTCAGGTAACTCTCCTCTGTTTTAAATCTTGGTAATCTTTCTAATGTCTTCTAGTATTTCTCATGATTTATACTTGCCTATGCAACTCTGATTTTAATTAAAACTCATGATTATAACATTATATCATATGAAACATAGTAAAAAATAAAAGAAACAAATGTTAGAAGTATTTGGAAACGTATGTTTGTGCTGTATACATGCTAAATCATTTCAGTCATGTCTGACTCTTTGAGACCCTATAGACTGTAGTCAACCAGTCTCCTCTGTCCATGGGGATTCTCCATGCAAGAATACTGGAGTGGGTTGCCTGTGCCCTTCTCCACAGGATCTTCCTAACCCAGGGATCAAAGTCTCTTGCATTGGAAGGAAGGTTCTTTACCACTAGCACTACCTGGGAAGCCTAAGTATTTGGGAATAAATACACACAGTTTTATCCCAGTTTGTAAAATGAAAGGATAAAGTTGAAAAAAAGTAAAGTAGTTTAATATTGGATCTTTGCATTTGATGGCATTTTATGGGATAATTCTATATTACCAAATGTTTTTTCTTAGAACAATATTTTAAAATTCATATAGAGATGTAAAAAGGACAGTAGATATAAATCCTGCTGGAATTTGGCACTTTATGATATGATACTTTTCCTATTTGTTCAGGTAGAAAAGAAATTTAGAAATCAATTTTAGTAAACTCTATCTTAGCCCAAGGCTATTATTACTGAGAATACTTTATGTATAAGGAATCCAACTGAAAATCTATCTTCTCTCTTTTGCAGCCTGAACCCAATCTTCTACCCCTAACTCCACTTTAAAAAACAGTGTGGCAAATCACTGAAATATTTACAGTTCTCATCTCAGATGCAAAATATTTTCTTATTTATTTAAAATTAATTATTTTCAAAAAGTAGTATGAAAATTCTTTGGATTCCTTGTCATCCTTTTGAGGGTTCTTTAAGGGCCCTAATATAATTTCATAATATTAATAAATAATATTTACTTTCCCCACTCCTATTTGTTCAAGAGGATATAGCAACAATTTCCTGAGGACCCATGACATGTAATGCTTCTGTAAAGTGATATATTTCAAGATAATAAATAACTCAAAGACTAATACTTTCTAAGTGACAGATACACAATATTATAAAATGCATTCAAATTATAAGATTAACAAGTGCATTTCACCAAAATGTAATACAAAATGTTGTTTTATATGGTTTCAGATTCTACATTGCAACTACCTTTAATCCATCAACTACCACTTGATGAAATTGGTGAATTATCTATAAATAAAATTCTCTGTTACCCACAAATAATATTCTCTATTATCTAAAAATGCTACTAAATACTCCTTTCTTTTAAACTATGGATTTATGAGAGCTTAATTGTTTTCATATATTTCAAGAAAAAGCACACAATGTGAAAGATTGAATGTAGCAGCAGATAGGAGAATCTGGCTGTCTTCTACTACTGTTTCAAAAATAATCATATTTTATTTAAATGTGTTATTTATATTAATAATAGATTTAGTATGATTTTATTTAAATTAAATGATTATTATACATTTTCACAATTATAATTTTAATCTGATTAGTATTAATAGACATAGACCACATAAACAAAAGTTTTATGAGTATCCAATAACCTTTAGGAATCAAAAAGAGGTCCTGAGATTTAAAAGTTTGAGAACTACTATTTAAAAAGAAGCAAAAAAAAAAAAAAATTAAAATTTAAAAAAAAAAGGGAAAAAAATAAAAAAGAAGCAGATGTCATGCAAATCAAGGAAACTCACATATGCATATCAGCATCATAATATGACTACTTCTGTTAAATTTAATATAACAGAGTTGATTATGTCCCCAAAGTTTGTGAATCATTATTCCTTATAATCATTTGCATAACTTTCAAAAAGATCTTCAAAACATACCTATATTCCCTTTTGAATTGTGGTTTTCTCCATGTATATGGGCTTGTTGGGTTACATGGAGGTCCTATTTTTAGTTTCTTTAAGGAACCTCCATACTGTTCTCCACAGTGACACATGCACCCCAATGTTCACTGAAGCACTACATACAAGAGCCATGACAGGGAAGGAACTTAAATGCCCATAGTCAGATGAATGGATAAAGAAGATGTGATACATATATACAAAGGAATATTACTCAGCCATATAAAGGAATGAAATTGGGTCTTTTGTAGAGACGTGGTTAGACCTAGAGTCTATCATACAGAGTGAAGTAAGTCAGAAATAGATAAACAAGTGTTATATATTAGCATGTATATGTAGAATCTAGCAGACTGATACAGATGAACTTATTTGCAGGGCAAGAGGAGAGATGTAGACATAGAGAATAGATGCGTGGACATGGTAGGGGATGGAGTGGGGCATTGGGACTGACATATATACCCCACCATGTGTGAAACAGGTAGCTAGTCGGGACGCACTGTACAGCACAGGGAACTCAGTTTGGTGCTCTGTGCTGACCTAGATGAGTGGGACAGGATAGGGGTAGGAGGGAGATCCCAACAGACGAGATATATGTATACATGTAGTTGATTCACTTGGTCACATGGCAGAAATCAACACAACACTGTAAACAACTATGTCCCAATAAAAAAGAAAAAGTCTACTTATAGCCCTTATTTATTTTATAGGAAGAAATTTAGGTTTCTAAAACATTGAGCAACCTTCAATTTCAGTTTTAAGATCCACACATATTGATGTCCCTGAAAAGTAGGTTTTTTTTTTTTAATCTCATTCATTGAAATAAAATATACTGTACATATTAATTGGCTTCTGTAGACCTTACCTTGTGTACTCATGTTTAACTACTCACCAGTCAAGAACTAAAGGAAACAATTCCAGGTGGAAACATGCTGCTGCTGCTGCAAAGTTGCTTCAGTCGTGTCCGACTCTGTGCGATCCCATAGACGGCAGCCCATTAGGCTCCCCCGTCCCTGGGATTCTCCAGGCAAGAACACTGGAGTGGGTTGCCATTTCCTTCTCTTCTCCAATGCATGAAAGTGAAAAGTGAAAGTGAAGTCGCTCAGTCGTGTCCTACTCTGTGAGACCCCATGGACTGCAGCCTACCAGGCTCCTCCGCCCATGGGATTTTCCAGGCAAGAGTACCGGAGTGGGTTGCTATTGCCTTCTCCGGTGGAAACACGAGGAACACTATTCAGACCACTGTCTTTTTACATAGCAACAATTTCCTATGTTCGTTAGCATACTGGGGGAAAAGTTAAAGGCTTTTTTTTTTTTTCCTACTAGATTCACAGCATCTGCAAATCATAGTGTTGTTAACTTTGTTTTACCACTTAACTCTTCTCTATAAATTTTAGAATCTATTGGAGATAAGAAGGATTGAAGTAATAAGTTCTTTTATGGGAATATTTGACTAGATGTCTAGAGATTCATAATATTTGATATTTAGTGCTTTGTAACAGCAAGTTAAGCCAAAATGTAACATAATCAACTAGATCATTCATTGTGGGGAATGATGACTTTAGAATTTTTTTATGTGTGAAGTTGACCACATAGACTGTGTTTCAGTAGCTGCTTGCTTGCAATATTATATCAGCTAATGAAGACTTTATGTAAATTATTACCAACTAAAAATACTTAAGTTTAAAATGACACTAAAAACAATGATTGTCACTTGGTGAATATAGAGTAGAAACACAAATCTTGTGAAGACAAATTAAATTTCTAAAAGAAATATTAGAGAAATAAAACTAAATTAACTAACTCAAGAAATACTAGTAGTATTTAAAGGATACAAAGGATATTTAAAAAAATAAAGTTGAGTGAAATGAGTTTCACATGATATGTGGGGGAGGGTGGGTCAGAAAAACGTGAAAAAATCACTAAAATTGGAAAGTCAAATTTAATAGTCAACTACCAGCAAGCTCCTTCAAATAACATTTTACTTGTGAATTGGTCAACATCAATCCTGTTGCTAATGTTTGCTTTACCTGCAGAAGAAAATGGGATAGGAATTAACTAAATATTAAATATTTTGAGCTTTTGAATCCTAGTAGCTTTCATTATCTTAGGATTCAAAACACTTTTAGTGTATTTAACTGGAAATCTCTATAAGTCTCCTTTAGATAGCTGAAACATCTGAGATCAATGTACTCCAAAGTCAATATTTGGGCACCCAGTTTTCACTTGCAGGCATGGTTCATTCTACATCTTATTAAAATTATATCCACTCAGACAAAGATTTATGTGTAGATCATAGATTGGTAGAAGAAATGAATAGATTAAAAAAAGGTCCAAATATACAAAAGAGAGGTGATCATTGTGTGAAAGTGAAAGTTATTCAGTCGTGTCTGACTCCTTGTGACCCAATGGACTATTGAAATCTCCAGGCCAGAATACTGGAGTGGGTAGCCTTTCCCTTCTCCAGGGATCTTCCCAACCCAGGGACTGAACCCAGGTGTCCTGCATTTCAGATGGATTCTTTACCAACTGAACTATCAGGGAACCACTCAACAGTAACAATGACATTTTATCAATTTTCATGGTTATGACAGTTTTATCAAATTGATAAAGATTTATTTGTGGAATTTACCCACAAAAATCCCATATTCACTATTTTAGCATTAATATAATACATTTAATAAATCTTAGAAGATTTTCTATGATAATCTTTTTGTATAAAACTATTATATCCAGAATATATAAAGAATTGTCAAATTTTAATAGTAAAAGTACAAACAATGTAATAGTTAAATGAGCCCACAACAGGAATAGGCATTTCATCTCAGAGAACATACAGAGACAAATAAGCACATGGAGAGATGTTAACATCATCAAACACTAAAGAATTTAGATTTAAATCTATAATGAGATATCACTATAAATTTACTGGAATGGTTAAACTAAAGAAAACCAGTGAAAGCACCAAATGCTGGTGAGGATGCAGAGAAACTCTATTACTTTTATATTGTTGGAGAGAATGTTGAGTAATGTGACTACTCAGGAAGGCAATTTGGCAATCGTTTTTTAACAAAACTAAGCAGGCAACTATGTGACCTCGCAATAGTTTCTTGGAAGTTATTCCATAGAAAGAAAAAAAATTCACAAAAACCCTGCACATAGAGGTTCATTAGCTTTATTACTAATATCAAAAACTGTTAACAGCCTAGATGCCCTTCAACAGACAAATGGTTGCACAAGCGGTGGTAATCCATATCATGGACTATTGAACAACAAAAAGAAATAAACTACTAATACTGAGAAAAACTCTCTCTTTGAGTAAACTCTAGCCAGGCTCCTCTGAGTCCTCTTCTCAACTAAGCCTTAATGGTGGCCCTAAAGACTTGCATTGTAACCAGGCTAGTTAGGTTCATGTATTAAGGTAAATTGGAAGTGGTCAGACAGAAGATGGCAAGAGTGAATATTGACATTTTAGGAATCAGTGAACAGTAATGGTCCCATTATTTCATGACAAATAGACAGGGAAATAATGGAAACAGTGAGAGATTTTATATTCTTGGGCTCCAAAATCATTGCAGATGGTGACTGCTGCTATGAAATTAAAAGACATTTGACCCTTGGAAGAAAAGTTATGACTGACCTAGACAGCATATTAAAAAGCACAGACATTGCTTTGTCAACAAAGGTCCATATAGTAAAAACTAAGATCTTTCCAGTAGTCACGTATGGACGTGAGAGTTGAACTATAAAGAAAGCTGACAACCGAAGAACTGATGCTTTTGAACTGTGGTGTTAGAGAAGACTCTTGAGAGTCCCGTGGACTGCAAGGAGATCAAACCAGTCCATCCTAAAGGAGAGCAGTCCTGAATATTCATTAGAGGGGCTGATGAAAAAGTTGAAACTCCAATACTTTGGCCACGTGACACACAGAACTGACTCGTTTGAAGAGGCCATGATGCTGGGAAGGATTGAAGGCAGGAGGAGATGGGGACAACAGAGGATGAGATGGTTGGATGACATCACCGACTTGACGGACATGAGTTTGAGCCATGAATTGGTGATGGACATGGAAGCCTGGCATGTTGCAGTTCCATGGGGTCACAGAGTCGGACATGACTGAATGATTGAACTAGACTGAACTATAATGCATACGACTGAGCGACTGAACTGAACTGAACTGATAATGAACCAGAATGAGCAGATTTAATTCAGATGACCATTATATCGATTACTGTTGGCAAAAGTCACTTAGAAGAAATGAAATAGCCCTCATAGTCAACAAAATAATCTGAAATGCAGTTCAGTTCAGTTCAGTCACTCAGTCATGTCTGACTCTTTGTGACCCTATGAATCGCAGCAGAGCAGGCCTCCCTATCCATCACCAACTCCGGGAGTGCACTCAAACCCATGTCCATTGAGTCTGTGATGCCATCCAACCATCTCATCCTCTGCTGTCCCCTTCTCTTCCTTCCCTCAATCTTTCCCAGCATCAGGGTCTTTTCAAATGAGTCAGTTCTCATCAGGTGGCCAAAGTATTGGAGTTTCAGCTTCAAAATCAGTCCTTCCAATGAACACCTAGGACTGATCTCTTTTAGGATAGACTGATTGGATCTCCTTGCAGTCCAAGGGACTCTCAAGAGTCTTCTTCAACACCACACTTCAAAAGCATCAATTCTTCGGTGCTCAGCTTTCTTTATAGTCCAACTCTCACATCCGTAAATGACCACTGGAAAAATCATAGCTTGACCAGATGGACCTTTGTTGACAAAATGTCTCTGCTTTTTAATATGCCATCTAGATTGGTCATCGCTTTCCTTCCAAGAAGTAAGCTTCTTTTAATTTCATGGCTGCCATTTGTGATTTCGCCATCTGCAGTGATTTTGGAGCCCAGAAAAATAAAGTCAGCCACTGTTTCCACTGTTTCCCCATCTATTTGTCATGAAGTGATGGGACGACATGACATGATCTTAGTTTTCTGAATGTTGAGCTTTAAGCCAACTTTTTCACTCTCTTCTTTCACTTTTATCAAGAGACTCTTTAGTTTTTCATTTTCTGACATAAGGTTGGTGTCATCTGCATATCTGAGGTTATTGATATTTTTTTCTGGCAATCTTGATTCCAGCTTGTGCTTCTTCCAGCCCAGCACTTCTCATGATGTACTCTGCATATAAGTTAAATAAGCAGGGTTACAATATACAGCCTTGACGTACTCCTTTTCCTGTTTGGAATCAGTCTGTTGTTCCATGTCCAGTTCTAATTCTTACTTCCTGACCTGCATATAGGTTTCTCAAGAGGCAGGTCAGGTGGTCTGGTATTCCCATCTCTCTCAGAATTTTCCACAGTTTATTGTGATCCACACAGTCAAAGGCTTTGGCATAGTCAATAAAGCAGAAATAGATGTTTTTCTGGAACTCTCTTGCTTTTTTGATGATCCAGTGGATCTTGGCAATTTGATCTCTGGTTCCTCTGCGTTTTCTAAAACCAGCTTGAACATCTGGAAGTTCACGGTTCACATATTGCTGCAGCCTGGCTTGAAGAATTTTGAGCATTACTTTACTAGTGTGTGAGATGAATGCAGTTGTGTGGTAGTTTGAGTCTTCTTTGGCATTGCCTTTCTTGGGATTAAAATGAAAATTGAGGTTTTCAAGTCCTGTGGCCACTGCTGAGTTTTCCAAATTTGCTGACATATTGAGTGCAGCACTTTCACAGCATCATCTCTTAGGATTTGAAATAGCTTAACTGGAATTCCATCACCTTCACTAGCTTTGATTTTAGTGATGCTTCCCAAGGCCCACCTGACTTCACATTCCAGGATGAGAGTGATCACACCACTGTGACTATCTGGGTCATGAAGATTTTTTTGTACAGTTTTTCTGTGTATTCTTGCCTCTTCTTGTTAATATCTTTGGCGTCTGTTAGGTCCATACCATTTCTGTCCTTTGTCGAGCCCATCTTTGCATGAAATGTTTCCTTGCTATCTCTAATTTTCTTGAAGAGATCGCTAGTCTTTCCCATTCTATTGTTTTCCTCTTACAGCTTTTAAAAATTTTTCACTTCTCTGATGCTGTCAACATCCACTCATCCTGCTCCTTATTCCTTCATGGTCCCATAAAATGCCCAGTGTTCTCTGTACAAAGAGAAGTTCACTTCTCACTAAACTGCATTGCAATAATATTGTTGTTGTTCAGTCGCTAAGTCATGCCCAACTCTTTTCAACCCCATGAACTGCAGCACACCAAGCTTCCTTGTCCTCCATTATCTCATCGAGTTTGTTTAAGCTCATGTCTATTGAATCAGTGATGCCATCCAACCATCTCATCCTCTGTTGCCCTCTTCTCCTCTTGTCCTCAATCTTTCCCAGCATCAGGATTTTTTCCAATGTGTTGGCTCCTCGCATTTGATGGTCAAAGTATTGGAGCTTCAGCTTCAACACCAATCCTTCCAATGAATATTCAGGGTGGAGTTCCTTTAGGATACTTTAGGATTGACTGGTCCAATCTTCTTGCTACTGAGGGACTCTCAAGAGTCTTCTCTAGCACCACAGTTTGAAACCATCAGTTCTTTGACACTCAACCTACTTTATGGTCTAACTCTCACATCCATACATAACTAATGGAAAAACTATAGCTTTGACAATATGAGGGATGACCGAGGATGACATGGTTAGATAGCATCACCGACTTGATGGACAGGAGTTGGAGCAAGCTCCAGGAGTTCATGATGGACAGGGAAGCCTGATGTGCTTCAGTCCTTGGAGTTGTAAAGAGCTGGACACGACTGAGTGACTGAACTGAACTGACAGTATGAACCCTGTGTTAGCAAAGTGATGTCTCTGCTTTTAATGCACCAAGTTTTTCATAGCTATTATTCCAGGAAGCAAGCGTCTTTTAATTTTGTGGTTATTCCAATAGTATATTACTGATTAAAATCTGTATTTAATTCTTTAACTAATGTCTGTGTTTATTTATCTTTGACAATACATACAACAGCCTGGGTCAATCTCCAGAGAATTATGCTGAGTGAAAAAAAAAAAAAAACTTCAGTCCCAATTTTACTGTATAATTGTATATGTATAACATTCTCAAGTACCAACATTAGAAATGGAGAACAGACTAGGGGCTTCCAGGGACTGAGCTGAGGATGTGTAGGAATTTTGTGGGAGGGAAATGGGCAATGTAAGAGACCCTTGTGGTGAAGAAATTGTCATGCATTTTGACTATGTCAATGTCAGTATCCTGGCTCTGATATTGTGCAACAGTTTTGCAAGACATTCGTACAAAGTGGGCAAAGGGTTCACCAGACACTTTGCATTATTTTTTATAGCTTGAAATCAATTTGCAATTAACTCACATTGTTAATATATTAAAATACATTTATGGTAATTAGAAATCTTATAGGGCTGTATGTTTAAAAATTACAACGTCTTCTCTAAAACTTAAACATTTTTGACATTTAAGGGTATTTCTATAAAACCAAAGAGATGATTTCATTAAATCTAGTTATATATCTCCACAATTTCCTTATATTTTGGTGTGAAATTATTTTTAAAAAACTGCTGTTATACTCAAAATGTTTTACTGTAAATGTCAAGGAGCTTGTTTTTTGGTCACTTAGGACATGATGTATAGTAGCCTCTCTTGAAGATATTATATAGCATGAAAATGTTTACCAACTGTATAATATTGACTATGTTACTTGCATTCTCTGAAACTCGTTAATTAAATCTGTAATATATGAGACATCTGAACCTAGATTATAAGGTAGTTCTTTGAGGATAAAATGACAATTTTTATAAGCATATACACTACCACATGATAAAATAAAAATTAGGGGTTATAAGTAATATTTATAAATGAGTTTTATTCATTTGAAAATGGTTCAGACTATGATGCAACTAATTAACTGTATTATGTTTAAATTCATACAGTTCAGTTCAGTAGCTCAGTCGTGTCTGACTCTTTGCAACCCCATGAATCGTAGCACGCCAGGCCTCCCTGTTCATCACCATCTCCCAGAGTTCACTCAGACTCACATCCATCAAGTCAGCGATGCCATCCAGCCATCTAATCCTCGGTCGTCCCCTTCTCCTCCTGCCCCCAATCCCTCCCAGCATCAGAGTCTTTTCCAATGAGTCAACCCTTCGCATGAGGTGGCCAAAGTACTGGAGTTTCTGTTTTAGCATCATTCCTTCCAAAGAAATCCCAGGGTTGATCTCCTTCAGAATGGACTGGTTGGATCCCCTTTCAGTCCAAGGGACTGTCAAGAGTCTTCTCCAACATCACAGTTCAAAAGCATCAGTTCTTCGGTGCTCAGCCTTCTTCACAGTCCAACTCTCACATCCATACATGACCACAGGAAAAACCATAGCCTTGACTAGATGGACCTTAGTCAGCAAAGTAATGTTCTCTGCTTTTGAATATGCTATCTAGGTTGGTCATAACTTTTCTTCCAAGGAGTAAGCAGCTTTTAATTTCCTGGCTGCAATCAACATCTGCAGTGATTCTGGAGCCTCCAAAAATAAAGTCTGACACTGTTTCCACTGTTTCCCCATCTATTTCCCATGAAGTGATGGGACCAGATGCCATGATCTTCGTTTCCTGAATGTTGAGCTTTAAGCCAACTTTTTCACTCTCCTCTTTCACTTTCATCAAGAGGCTTTTTAGTTATTGTTCACTTTCTGCCATAAGGGTGGTGTCATCTGGGTATCTGAGGTTATTGATATTTCTCCCAGCAGTCTTGATTCCAGCTTGTGTTTCTTCCAGTCCAGCGTTTCTCATGATGTACTCTGCATAGAAGTTAAATAAGCAGGGTGACAATATACAGCCTTGACGTACTCCTTTTCCTATTTGGAACCAGTCTGTTGGTCCATGCCCAGTTCTAACTGTTGCTTCCTGACCTGCATACAGATTTCTCAAGAAGCAGGCCAGGTGGTCTGGTATTCCCATTTCTTTCAGAATTTTCCATAGTTTATTGTGATCCACACAGTCAAAGGCTTTGGCATAGTCAATAAAGCAGAAATAGATGTTTTTCTGGAACTCTCTTGCTTTTTTGATGATCCAGCGGATGTTGGAAATTTGGTCTCTGGTTCCACTGCCTTTTCTAAAACCAGTTTGAACATAGGAAGTTCACAGTTCATGTATTGCTGAAGCCTGGCTTGGAGAATTTTGAGCATGACTTTACTAGCATGTGAGATGAGTGCCATTGTGCGGTAGTTTGAGCATTCTTTGGCATTGCCTTTCTTTGGAATTGGAATGAAAACTGACTTTTTCCAGTCTTGTGGACATTAGAAAATATAAAATTACATGCATGTTTTGCAAACTGTTTATATTGAAACATCCTATCATAGTGTTTTATCCATATTCCTTATAAATATGCATCTTATTGCATGATGGTGAATTGTATGTGTGTCGTCTAATAACTCATCAAGCAATGAGCTCTTTGGAGTCATTGATCATAGCTTCCTTATCATTATCAACGCATAGTCATATGCCTGGCACACATTGGACTATCAAAAAGGGATGTTAAAGTAGTTTCTGATTATCTTCACTTATAAAAAACACAGTTGGTCCCAAAACCCAGTAATCAGGTAGGTTCCGTAAAACAAGTTTTAAAATGTCTTTAAACAGTTAAGTTTAACAATTAAAACTCATTTTTTAATTTAATTATAGAGTTCAATCAAGTAATTATCTCCTGTTGAACGACCCTATGTTAGCTGGATTGTGCATTTAACTTCCACCACTACCTAAATATGATTCAGGTATGACCTAAATTAAACCACTTACAACTATACAGTGGAATTGAAAAATAGATTCAGGGGATTAGATCTGATAGAACTGTAGAGTGACTGAAGAACTATGGATGGAGGTCTGTAACATTATATAGGAGGTGTTGATCAAAACCATCCCCAAGAAAAGAAATGGAAAAAGCCAAAATGATTGTCTGATAAGGCCTTACAAATAGCTGAGAAAAGAAGAGAAGCAAAAGTCAAAGGAGCAAAAGAAAGATATACACATCTGCATGCAGAGTTCCAAAGAACAGCAGGAGAGATAATAAAACATTCCTCAGTGATCAGTGCAAAGAAATAGGGGGAAACAATAGAATAGGAAATACTAGAAACCTCTTCAAGAAAATTAGAAATACCAAGGGAAAATTTCATGCAAAGATGAGCACAATAAAGGACAGAAATGTTATGGACTTTACAGAAGCAGAAGATATTAAGAAGAGGTGGCAAGATTACACAGAAGAATTGTGCAAAAGAGATCTTAATGACCCAGATAACCACTTGGTATGATCATTCACGTAGAGCCAGATATTTTGGAGTGTGAAGTCAAGTGGTCTTTAGGAAGTATCACTGTAAACAAAGTTTGTGTAGGTATGGAATTCCAGTTGAGCTATTTCAAATCCTAAAAGATGATGCTGTGAAAGTGCTGCACTCAATATGCCAGCACATTTGGAAAACTCAGCAATGGCCACAGGACTGGAAAAGGTCAATTTTCATTCCAATCCCAAAGAAAGGCCATGCCAAAGAATGCTCAAACTACTGCACAGTTGCATTCATTTCACATGCTAGCAAAGCAATGCTTAAAATTCTCTAAGTGAGGCTTCAACCATATGTGAACCAAGAACTTCCAGATGTTCAGGTTAGGTTTAGAAAAAGCAGAACCAGAGATCAAATTGCCAATATCCATTGGGTCATAGAAAAAGCAAAAGAATTCCAGAAACAAACATCTACTTCTGCTTCATTGACGACACTAAAGCCTTTGACTGTGTGCATGACAATAAACCAAGAAATTCTTAAAGAGATGGGAAAACTAGACCACCATAAAAGCAACAGTTAAAACTGGACATGGAGCAATGGTTGGTTCCAAAATGGGAAAGGAGTACATCAAGGCTATACATTGTCAGCTTGCTTATTTAACTTATATGCAGAGTATATCATGGGAAATGCCAGTCTGGATGAAGGACAAGCTGGCATCAAGACTGCAAGAAAAAATATCAATAACCTCAGATATGCAGATGACAGCACCCTTATGGCAGAAAGTGAACAGGAGCTAAAAAGCCTCTTGATGAAAGTGAAAGAGGAGAGTGAAAAAGCTAGCTTGAAACTCAATATTCAAAAAACTAAAATAATGGCATCTGGTCCCATCACTTCATGGCAAGTAGATGGGGAAACAATGGAAATAGTGACAAAGTTTATTTTTTTGGACTCTAAAATCACTGCAGATGGTGACTGCAGCCATGAAATTAAAAGATGCTTGCTCCTTGGAAGCAAAGCTATCACAAACCTAAACAGGGTTTTGCCAACAAACCCGACAAACAGGACCTTTGCCGACAAATGTCCATGTAGTCAAAGTTGTGATTTTTCCACTAGTCATGTAAGAATGTGAGAGTTGGACCATAAAGAAGGTTGAGTGCCAAAGAATTGATGCTTTTGAACGATGGTGTCGTCGAAGACTCTTGAGAGTCTCTTGGAGTTCAAGGAGATCAAACTACTCAGTCCAAAAGGAAATCAATTCTGAATATTCATTGGAAGGACTGATGCTAAAGCTGAAGCCCCATTACTTTGGCCACCTGATGAAAAGGGCTGACACTCATTAGAAAAAACCCCGATGCTGGGAACAATTGAAGGCAGGAGGAGAAGGGGATGACAGAGGACAAGAATGTTGGATATCACTGACAATGGACATGAGTTTGAGCAAGCTCTGGGAGATGTTGCATGGCAGGGAAGACTGCTGTGCCATCCAAGGGGCCTCAAAGAATAGTATACAACTGTGTGACTGAACAACAACACCTAAAAATACCACATTGCCCTAATATTTTAAAATGTTTTGGCCTATATTTGGAGTAACTGTCACTCAAAAAGAGAATAAGAACACACTGTAGGACTCTTAAATCTATAAGCTGATTGTACAGAGATATTTAGAATGAAATACATAGATATAGACTACAGTAAATCATGTTTGGATTTTGGCAGTATGCGTTTATGCAAGGAAAATAGAATTTTACTTTTTATTGGCTATTATAAATATCTCAGAATTCTGAGAGACAAGTGTCTTGCTTAAAATGTTTTCAATAGAAATCTTACAATCAACTCGCTTAGCTATGAACAATATGTTGAGATATGGTTTACTTCTTAGATAAGTTTTTCTCAACATAATTTTTATGGCAGTAAAGAATCACTAGGTAGATAAAAACAATTTGACTATAAGCACTTATTCAAATTGAGGCTTTTGTATATTAAAACACTAAACTGTTCACTTATAACAAAACCATTTGTTAACAAGATATACATTGCAATGTTTCTCAATTTAAAAAATATTTTGCCTCATAAGGAATTCTACCTTCAGTTTCCTACATTTCTTTTGTAAATTGAAAGGGTTTTTTCAAATTTATGGGATATTAAACAATGTCAAAACTTATCTTAACTGCCCTAATTCCCAAAAATACAACTTTGTAATTTGGTATACAATATAAGTTTTTTTGAAATGAAATGCATTCAGAAATAAAGCAGGCTCTTTTAGAGTAGTTTAATATTATGGAATCAAAGTAGCTCCTAAATCTCTCTTCATAATTCCACTATTCACCATTGCCAAAATAAGGTGAAATCAATATTGTGGTGGCAGGAAACAGCACAGGAAATCAGATACAAGCAAACAGAAGCTGAGACCTTCAGCACTTATGTGATTGACAGCATCCTGCAAAATAGCTAATCATCCTGACAAGACTCTATTTCATGAAAATGAGTCGTTAGATTGAGAGCTGTCAGGATCAATAAATGTGCATTTTAAAATTATAGCCAAACTAATTTATGTGCAATTTGTTTAAAATTATTTCCTTCTCACATATTCAGTGTCCTTCATTTAACAGCATTACTGGGTTATAATAAATGGCTCTGAGTTGAAACATGTCTGTGCTACTAACAGACAAGATTATGGTTGTACTCAACTAATAAATTAGCTATTTATTCTTCTAAACATTGACTTCTAAAAGATAATCAATATGATTCTAATTTATTAATTTCAGTTCAGTTCAGTTCAGTCACTCAGTCGTGTCCGACTCTTTGTGACCCTATGAATTGCCACACACCAGGCCTCCCTGTCCATCACCAACTCCCGGAGTTCATCCAAACTCATGTCCATCGAGTTGGTGATGCCATCCAGCCATCTCATCCTCTGTCATCCCCTTCTCCTCCTGCCCCCAATCCTTCCCAGCATCAGGGTCTTTTCCAATGAGTCAGCTCTTCACACGAGGTGGCCCAAGTATTGGAGTTTCAGCTTCAGCATCAGTCCTTCCAATGAACACCTTGGACTAATCTCCTTTAGGATGGACTGGTTGGATCTCCTTGCAGTCCAAGGGACTCTCAAGAGTCTTCTCCAACACTACAATTCAAAAGCATCAATTCTTTGATGCTCAGCTTTCTTCACAGTCCAACTTTCACATCCATACATGACCACTGGAAAAACCAGCATAATCAGGTTTATAATGTATACTAATGATTGTGTCATTAAGATCTGTCAGTAAATTTCTTTAAACTTATAATTTCCTAATGAAAGAAAGGAACCCTTGCAGAATTCAAAGAAAAGGACTTTAAACTTCTCAAACTAGGTAATGGGGTATAGAAATCATAATTCGAATGAATTAAATATTGCTAAAATCTTCTATGATGACTACTAGGGCATACTTCCAGGGAACTTCATGAAGTGACATGACATTTTAAAAGTTTTCCATTGCAGTCAGTTACTTTATAATACTATGTTATGACAAGACGTATATTTAACACTTGTCAGGACACTATCCATCTAATTTTATTACACTTAAAAAAGAAATACACTGTCTGGCAAGCAACAGATAATATAAATGTTTAAATTGTTTAAATTATATATATATGTATATATATATATACACACACACACACACACACACCTTGCTTTGACTTGTTTTCACATATTTAAAAAGAGCTAGATAGAAATTTTGTAAGTTTAAGTTTACAATGTCACAAAACAAGAGAAAAATTTGTTGATTTTAAAGATGATGTGTTTTCTGGTTTATAGGTTTGTCAATTTCCTAAGGCTGCCATAACAAAGCATGACAAATTGGACGATGCAGACAGAACCAGTTTACTGTCTTACTGTTTACTGTTAAAAAGTAAGTAAGCTAGTTTACTTACTGTTAACCAGTTTACTGTCTTACGGGAATCTAGAAGTGCTAGATGGTAGGGTTGACAGGGTTTCTTCCTTCTGAGGCCTATAATATACAAGCTTCTGATGGTTTGCTAGCAATCTTTGGTATTCATTGTCTTGTAGATGTTACATCACCTTGATCTTTGCCTTCATCTTCACATGGCATTATCTTTGTTATAGGTGCCTGTGTCCAAATTTCCCTCTTCATACCGACCAGATGGATTAGGAGCCCACCTTACTCCAGCATCACTTGCTCTTAACTCAGCTAATTAACATCTACAGTAACTCTATATATTTCCAAATAAGGTAACATTCCGAGGTACTGATGATTAGGAGTTCAACATATGAATTTTTGAGGAACACAAACTTCAAAATTTTGGAGAATCACACCTCAACAACATAAAAATTTAGACTATCTGAATTTTGTCTACTTTGTTTAAATCAAATTTATTAAGAGAAAAAGGAGAAAAAAAAAAAAAACAACAAACAATGACTTGAATTAGGTGCTTTGCCACCCTAAGAATCCTGTCTTCAACTAATGTGAAAATATTTTAAAAATTGCACTTTTCACTGAAGAAAAGCAAATGTAATGTTTGCCATTTGGATAATAGACATTCTTTTCTTCTCACAATGAGATAAACTATTTGCTTCTTTATAAAAGCAAGACACTCTTCTGAGTGGATAACACTCAGGAATTAATAGAATTTTTTGAAGACAGTGGAAAGAGAAAGCTACATTGATATTGGTCTCTACTAGCCGCTAACTGGAGTGCTATTTTAAAATCTGTTTACATTACAATTTATTCAAATCCATGTAAGAGATATACTGACACAGTTTATTTCAATACTTACATTAGGATTTTTTATATTTTTAAGATCACCTATATTAAGATTGATGTCTTAAATTCTCATGATGTTATTTACCAGTATTGACACATATTCTCCTTTATGTGGCTAGTAGGTCCTCACTAGTTGTCTTTATGTTTTTTTCTGATAATATCAGATCCTAAAGCTCTGCTGGAAATAATAAAGTTAAGAGAAATGAAATTCATTTGTTTATCTGGAGTATCCCAAAGCATAATTTCTTCTTTCTAAATTTTTTGATGTGGACCATTTTTTAAAGTCTTTCTTGAATTTGTCACATACTGCTTCTGTTTTATTTTTATTTATTTACTGGCTTCAAAGCATGTGGGATGTTATCTCCCTGACCAGGAATCCAACCTTCACTCCTTGCATTGGAAGGTGAAGTCTCAACCACTGAACCACCAGCAAAGTCCCCATAACTTCCTTTTGAAGCAGGCACCTCAACATAACTTCCTCAAGATTAAAGTTAACTGGGTACCTCCCTCTGACTTCAGTAGAAATATGAACAAGTGAAGTCATCTTTATTAAAATGAACATGTTCCATGACTCTTCATGTTTATTCTTGTAGTAAAGTCTGACTTCATCTTTTTTTTATATCTGACTTTCATATTTTAACCCTAGCCCTTTCCTCTCCACCCTCTGTCCCTGATTTAAGAAAGTTGATAAGCAGTTCACACATTTGGCAATTTTCACAGGAAATCCATGTGCAGGAACCTACACCAATCCCTAATCACTATAAAAAACAAAACAAGAAGATGAAAACAAGAGAATAACCAAGCCAGTCTCTTTTCTAGCTCTCTGAAAGCATTCTGAATCAGGTTTGGAGTCCTGCTATTCTCTCTAACAATAATAGACATTTTTATACCCTCTTTGCATGTATGTGTGGCATCATTAGTACAAACACCTAAACCAGATCTTGAGTGGGGATCCATCCGGATTCTGCAGGTACAATAACTTTGCTTTGTATGGCTTTGTTAAACATCCACTGGGGAATAATTATGGTTTTATGTCTTTGTGCTTAGTCGCTCAGTCCAACTCTTTGTGACACCTGGACTATAGTCCGCCAGACTCCTCTGTACCTGGGGATTCTCCAGGCAAGAACACTGAAGTGGATTGCTATGCCCTTCTCCAGATCTTACCAATCCATGGACTGAACCCAGGTCTCCTGCATTGCATGCAGATTATTAATTGTCTGAGCCACCAGGGAAGCCATTGAAGATCTCTGTTTAAACTCTTTATTAAATCATGATGTTCTAACTAATAAAAATGATTGATATACAGGCTTGAGTTAATAGAACTATATATAGGGTAAAAGAGACTTCCATACGAGCATAGATGTCATATGCTTTCCTTGGTTTGCTTTTAGCTTTAGGGTGGCAGGGTCTGAATACCATCCACATTTCCTTTTTGTTCTTATTCTTTGCAAATATAATTACTTTAAGCTAGGCAAATATACTTAATTCAATTCTAAGCAAGGAAGAAGTAAACATCATGTTTCTTTGAGCAAATAACTTTCCATTATAACTGATGTTATAACTGATGTGCTTGAGCTTCTTGCCCTTACAGTTTCCATTGATTTGTGTAGTAATTCCCAACTATTCATTCAGTAATATCATATTGGTAATATCTTGTTTTCAACTGTACTGGGATTATTTACCCCATGTAAACGGGAAAATTATACAAATCAGGACTCCTTTCTGAGAGCACAGTTAGATTTTTAAAAGGAAAACACAGACAAATGATTTGATATTGTTCTCAACAGCAATGAGCACAATGTTTTATGTATTCTGAAATCAATCAAATTAAAATTTGCAAACAAATCAAAATAAAATAAGAGATATACTGATATTTTTTTTTTCACTGGGTACGTTTGCTCTTTATCCTCATAATGCAACATTAAACTCCACTGGAGTGCTAGCAGAAAGAAGGAATGGAGTGCTAGCTGAAAGAAGGAATAGACTGAATATATATTAGAATAAAATGTTATCTTCCATATGAAGCTTGGGTTTATTGGCTAGAGAACATTTTTTTTTTTCAAACTTGTCTTCTCTCTATAAAAAATACAAATAAATTTTTAAGCAAATAGTCTTATTTACGACCCAGATAGTCATGATGATGTCATCTCTAATCTAGAACCAGACATCTTGGAATGTGAAGTCAAGTGGGCCTTAGAAAGCATCACTAAGAACAAAGCTAGTGGAGGTGATGGAATTCCAATTGAGCTGTTTCAAATCCTGAAAGATGATGCTGTGAAAGTGCTGGACTCAATATGCCAGCAAATTTGGAAAACTCAGCAGTGGCCACAGGACTGGAAAAGGTCAGTTTTCATTCCAATTCGAAAGAAAGGCAATGCCAAAGAATGTTCAAACTACCACAAAATTGCACTCATCTTACATGCTAGTAAAGTAATGCTCAAAATTCTTCAAGCCAGGCTTCAGCAATACAAGAACCGTGAACTCCCTGACGTTGACGTTCAAGCTGGTTTTAGAAAAGGCAGAGGAACCAGAGATCAAATTTCCAACATCCGCTGGATCATGGAAAAAGCAAGAGAGTTCCAGAAGAACATCTATTTCTGCTTTATTGACTATGCCAAAGCCTTTGACTGTGTGGATCACAATCAACTGTGGAAAATTCTGAAAGAGATGGGAATACCAGACCACCTGAGCTGCCTCTTGAGAAATCTGTATGCAGCTCAGGAAGCAACAGTTAGAACTGGACATGGAACAACAGACTGGTTCCAAATAGGAAAAGGAGTACGTCAAGGCTGTATATTGTCACCCTGCTTATTAACTTCTATGCAGAGTACATCATGAGAAACGCTGGACTGGAAGAAGCACAAGCTGGAATCAAGATTGCTGGGAGAAATATCAATAACCTCAGATATGCAGATGACACCACCCTTATGGCAGAAAGTGAACAATAACTAAAAAGCCTCTTGATGAAAGTGGAAGAGGAGAGGGAAAAAGTTGGCCTAAAGCTCAACATTCAGGAAACGAAGATCATCTGGTCCCATCACTTCATGGGAAATAGATGGGGAAACAGTGGAAACAGTGTCAGACTTTATTTTGGGGGGCTCTAGAATTTCTGCAGATGGTGACTGCAGCCATGAAATTAAAAGACGCTTACTCCTTGGAAGAAAAGTTATGACCAACCTAGATAGCGTATTCAAAAGCAGAGACATTACTTTGCCGACTAAGGTCCGTCTAGTCAAGGCTATGGTTTTTCCTGTGGTCATGTATGGATGTGAGAGTTGGACTGTGAAGAAAGCTGAGCGCTGAAGAATTGATGCTTTTGAACTGTGGTGTTGGAGGACTCTTGAGAGTCCCTTGGACTGCAAGGAGATCCAACCAGTCCATTCTGAAGGAGATCAACCCTGGGATTTCTTTGGAAGGAATGATGCTAAAGCTGAAACTCCAATACTTTGGCCACCTCATGGGAAGAGTTGACTCATTGGAAAAGACTCTGGCAGGAGAAGGGGACGACCGAGGATGAGATGGCTAGATGGCATCACGGACTCGATGGACATGAGTCTCAGTGAACTCCGGAAGATGGTGATGCACAGGAAGGCCTGGCATGCTGCGATTCACGGGGTCGCAAAGAGTCGGACACAACTGAGCGACTGAACTGAACTGAAGACTAGATATTGAAATAGCCTAAAAAGTTATTTACCATTGTGTGAGTCCTCCATTTGAAAAATAAGTCATTATTTCTGGGAGCTGAAATCTAAGAGATTCTAATTCTATTGTAACAATAGAAACTAATTCTGAAAATAATAAATTTTTTTCTAGTAGCATTGTGAACACCCTTCATTTCTTACAACTCAAACTTAACCTTTTGAATATCTCTCATTCAGAAGATTTCCTCTGATAAGAAAGGACATCCATACCTGGGGCAATGACTAATGACATCGAAATCTGTAGAACTGTTTCTGACTAGTAATTGAGCAACAGATGTTACAGCCAGATTGCCAGATCATTCTCTCACATTCATATAAAGTAAAAAACTACTAAACACAAAGCACTATTTTGCAAAATATGACATCACTTGTTTGATCTTATGTATGTTAATTAATAAGAAAAGTGACAGCAGTTTATTAAGTATTCATAGTGATCTGTTTAAGTGATCCCTTAAAATAATTAGTATTTTGAGAACAAAATGGTTATATATGGAAAGGAAAACTAGCAGAAAATTATTGGAGACTGTCAGTGAATACAAAGAAGTAAATAAACTCATACTTTTTGGTAAAATTGAAGATCTATTCTATTGCAATTTTGTTTTGGATACTTAGAAATATAAATATTTAATAAAATCCAATGATGAATAAAATATCTAGAAGATTATGAACAGCTATGGGTTGCTATTTATAATTCTTAAATTTATTGTTTATCATAAAGCAGTTTAATGAAAGGGAATTCACAGAGGAACCACTATATGTCTCAAAGACTATATAAAGCACACAACATATCTGAATCATATACAATGTTTTTTTAACTGCATCATATGAGGAAATAATCTCAGAGGGGCTAAAGCAGCTGCTCATGTTGATCCAGTTATTCATATTAAGAGGGATAACTAAATTTGAACTTAAATTGTTCAATTGTATAATGCATGGTTTTTCTTCTAAAGCTCAGTACTTGATAAAACTAGCATTATAGTCCTTTTTGCTTATGAGGAGTATCTATACTCAGTGGCTTCATTAATTTCATGCAGAACTTTTGAACATTTATTTATTCAGCAAATATTTTTTGACTTCTATGTACTACAATAGATGCTGTAGATTCAAGGGTGAATAAAACAAAAAAAAATTTAAAAAGTTGCTGTCCTCATTTAAGTGGGAAACTAGTCATTTACTGAAGCTAATTTGGTAGTATTTTGCTGCTGCTGCTGCTAAGTCGCTTCAGTCATGTCCGACTCTGTGCAACCCCATAGACAGCAGCCCACCAGGCTCCTCTGTCCCTGGGATTCTCCAGGCAAGAATGCTGGAGTGTGTTGCCATGTCCTTCTCCAATGAATGCATGCAAACTGTTGCTTCAGTCGTGTCCAACTCTGTGCGACCCTATGGAGAGCAGCCCACCAGGCTCCTGTCCACGGGATTCTCTAGGCAAGAATACTGGAGTGGGTTGCCATTTCCTTCTCCTTGTAGTATTTTAGGGCTCCCTAATATTCAAAAGCAGAGACATTACTTTGCCGACTAAGGTCCATCTAGTCAAGGTTATGGTTTTTCCAGTGGTCATGTATGGATGTAAGAGTTGGACTGTGAAGAAGGCTGAGCGCTGAAGAATTGATGCTTTTGAACTGTGGTGTTGGAGAAGACTCTTGAGAGTCCCTTGGACTGCTAGGAGATCCAACCAGTCCATTCTGAAGGAGATCAGTCCTGGGATTTCTTTGGAAGGAATGATGCTAAAGCTGAAACTCCAGTACTTTGGCCACCTCATGGGAAGAGTTGACTCATTGGAGAAGACTCTGATGCTGGGCGGGATTGGGGGCAGGAGGAGAAGGGGATGACAGAGGATGAGATGGCTGGATGGCATCACAGACTCGATGGACGTGAGTCTGAGTGAACTCCGGGAGTTGGTGATGGACAGGGAGGCCTGGCGTGCTGCGATTCATGGGGTTGCAAAGAGTCAGACACGACTGAGCGACTGAACTGAACTGAATGAAAAAGCTCCTTCCCTGGTAGATCAGCCAGTAAGGAATCTGCCTACAATTAAGGAGACCCTGGTTCATTTTCTAGGTAGGGAAGATCCCTTGGAGAAGAGATAGCCTACCCATTCCAGTATTCATGGGCTACCCTGGTGGCTCAGATGGTAAAGAATCCACCTGCAATGTGGGAGACTTGGGTTTGATCCCTGGGGTTGGGAAGATCCCTTGGAGGAAGGCATGGTAACACACTCCATTATTCTTGCCTGGAGAATCCCTACAGACAGAGGAGTCTGGGGGGCTCCAGTCCATGGGGCTGACTAAGAACAAATTCAAATGTAATTAACAAAGAGTTTAAATCTTTATAGGTTTAAGGAAGCAGCTTTATTCTTCTGTTTGTTCCTACCTCCCTTCAGCTAATGGGTAATTCTGGTAGGTGATGAGGGCATGGCTGGATGCTTTTGATGACTGATGCCAGAGTGCGAAGAGTTATTTAACTGGAGAATTTCTATGCAGGTATGCCTCAAAGCTTCAAAGACACTGTAGGTTCATTCAAATCACTATAATAAAGTGAATATTTCAATAAAGCAAGTCACATGACTTAGTTTCCCATTGCATATGAAAGTTATGCTTACAATGTATTATAGTCTATTAAGTGTACATTATGTCTAAAAATGAGGCTTCCCCAGTGGCTCAGCAGTAAAGAATCCAGCTGCAAAGCAGGAGATGCAGGAGGCATGGGCTTAATCCTTTAGTCAGGAAGATCCCTTGGAGGAGAGCATGGCAACCCACTTCAGTATTCTTGCTTGGAGAATCCATGGAGGGAGGAGTCTGGTGGGCTCCCGTCCAAAGGGCTGCAAAGAGTCAACATGATACATGCACATGTCTAAAAACCATGTACATACCTTAATTGACTAAAATCCCAAAACATTAATCTTGTACATCTTCATCAGAGCTCTTGGTTGAACAGGTACATTGTGAATAAGAAGTACCCTTTTGAAAGGAATCGTTTTTTTCCAGCAGTAGGTCTCAATAGTGGGCTTCAAATAGTCAGAAACCATTTGTAATATATATATGTATATATCGCCCAGGCTTTGATGTTTAACTTATAGAGCAAAGAATAGATTTAACACAATCCTTAAGGGATGCTAGGATTTTCAGAATGATAAATGAGCATCGACTTTGACTTAAACTCACCAGCTGTGTTAACTCCTAATAAAGCAATCAGTCTACCTTTTGAAGATTTGAAGCCAGGTGTTGACTTTTCTCCAGCTATTAAAGGCCTAGATGGCACCTTCTTCCAATGTAAGGTTGTTTTGTCTACTTTGAAAATCTGTTGTTTACTGCAGCCACTTTCTTTAATACCTTAGCTAGATCTGGAAAACTCACTGCAGCTTCTACATCTGCTCATTCTGCTTCACCTTGCACTTTTATGTTATGTAAAGAACTTCTTTCCCTCAGTTCAATTCAGTTCAGTTCAGTCGTTCAGTCGTGTCCAATTCTTTGCCACCCCATGAATAGCAGCATGCCAGGCCTCCCTATCCATCACCAACTCTCAGAGTTTAGTCAAACTCATGTCCATCGAGTCGGTGATGCCAGCCAGCCATCTCATCCTCTGTCGTCCCCTTCTCCTCCTGCCCCCAAACTCTCCCAGTATCAGGGTCTTTTCCAATAAGTCAATTCTTCGCATGAGGTGGCCAAAGTATTGGAGTTTCAGCTTCAGCATCATTCCTTCCAGTGAACACCCAGGACTGATCTCCTCTAGGATGGACTGGTTGGATTTCCTTGCAGTCCAAGGAACTCTCACAAGTCTTCTCCAACACCACAGTTCAAAAGCATCAATTCTTCAGCACTCAGCTTTCTTCACTGTCCTACTCTCACATCCATATATGACCACTGGAAAAAACCATAGCCTTGACTAGACAGATTTATGTTGACAAAGTAATGTTTCTGCTTTTTTAATATGTTATCTAGGTTGGTCATAACTTTCCTTATATGGAGTAAGCGTCTTTTAATTTCATTGCTGTAATCACCGTCTGCAGTGATTTTGGAGCCCAGAAAAATAAAGTCAGCCACTGTTTCCACTGTTTCCCCCTCTATTTCCCATGAAGTGATGGGACCGGACGCCATGATCTTAGTTTTCTGAATGTTGAGCTTTAAGCCAACTTTTTCACTCTCCTCTTTCACTTTCATCAAGAGGCTTTTTAGTTATTGTTCACTTTCTGCCACAAGGGTGGTGTCATCTGCATATCTGAGGTTATTGATATGTCTCCTGGGATCTTGATTCCAGCTTGTGCTTCTTCCAGCCCAGCGTTTCTCATGATGTACTCTGCATAGAAGTTAAATAAGCAGGGTACAATATACAGCCCTGATTTACTCTTTTTCCTATTTGGAACCAGTCTGTTGTTCCATGTCCAGTTCTAACTATTGCTTCCTGACGTGTATATAGATTTCTCAAGAGGCAGGTCAGGCGGTCTGGTATTCCCATCTCTTTCAGAATTTTCCACAGTTTATTGTGATCCATTTCCTTAAACCTCATAAAAAGCTAGCTTGAAACATGTTTTCTGTGTCTTCTTCACCTCTCTAAGTCCTCATAGCATTTCTATGAGTGTTAAGGCCTTGCTCTGGATTAGACTTTGGCTTCAGGTAATACTGTTCAGTTCAGTTCAGTTGCTCAGTTGTGTCCAACTCTTTGCGACCCCATGAATCGCAGCACGCCAGGCCTAGCTGTCCATCACCATCTCGCAGAGTTCACTCAGACTCACGTCCATCGAGTGAGTGATGCCATCCAGCCATCTCATCCTCTGTCATCCCCTTCTCCTGCCCCCAATCCCTCCCAGCATCAGAGTCTTTTCCAATGAGTCAACTCTTCCCATGAGGTGGCCAAAGTACTGGAGTTTCAGCTTTAGCATCATTCCTTCCAAAGAAATCCCAGGGTTGATCTCCTTCAGAATGGACTGGTTGGATCTCCTTGCAGTCCCAGGGACTCTCAGGAGTCTTCTCCAACACCACAATACAAAAGCATCAATTCTTAGAGATGGGAATACCAGACCACCTAACCTGCCTCTTGAGAAATCTGAATGCAGGTCAGGAAGCAGCAGTTAGAACTAGACATGGAACAACAGACAGGTTCCGAATAGGAAAAGGAGTATGTCAAGGCTGTATAGTGTCACCCTGCTTATTTAACTTCTATGCAGAGTACATCATGAGAAACGCTGGGCTGGAAGAAACACAAGCTGGAATCAAGGTTGCCAGGAGAAATATCAGTAACCTCAGATATGCAGATGACACCACCCTTATGGCAGAAAGTGAAGAGGAGCTAAAAACCCTCATGATGAAAGTGAAAGAGGAGAGTGAAAAAGTTGGCTTCAAGCTCAACATTCAGAAAACAAAGATCATGGCATCTGGTCCCATCACTTCATGGGAAATCGATGGGGAAACAGTGGAAATAGTGTCAAACTTTATTTTTTTGGGCTCCAAAATCACTGCAGATGGTGACTGCAGCCATGAAATTAAAAGACGCTTACTCCTTGGAAGAAAAGTTAAGACCAACCTAGGTAGTATATTCAAAAGCAGAGACATTACTTTGCTGACTAAGGTCCATCTAGTCAAGGCTATGGTTTTTCCTGTGGTCATGTATGGATGTGAGATTTGGACTGTGATGAAGGTAATATTGTGGATAGCTTGATCTTCTATCCAGAGCACTAAAATGAGAAAGTGTGAGAAGAACATCAGCCATAAAGCTGTTTTGCTTTCTGATCATTCGTGTGTTCACAGGAGTAACACTTTTAATGTTTTTCAAGAACTTTTCCTTTGTGTTAACAGCTCATCTAAGTGTTACAGGAGGACTAGCTTTCGGTCTATCTAAGCTTTGACATGTTTTGCAAGCTTAATCATTTCTAGCTTTGATTTAAAGTGAGAGAGGCTGCCCAGGTGGTGCTAGTGGTAAAAAAAAAAAAATACACCTGCCAATGCAGGAGACATAAGAGCCATGGGTCTGGGTTGGGAAGCTTCCCTGGAAGAGAGCATGAATACTCCAGTATTCTTGCCTGGAGAATCCCATGGACAGAGGAGCCTAGCAGGCTAGAGTCCAAAATGTCCTAAAGAGTTGGACACAATTGAAGTGACTGAGCATGCACAAGAGAAGTACTATTCTTCTTCAGTTGAACATTTAGAGGCTGTTGTAGGGCGATTATATGGTCTATTTTCAGCATAGTTTTGTCTCAGGAATAGGGAACTCCAAAGAGAGAGGGAGAGACTGGGAGGCAGTGGATGGAGCAGTCAGAACACAAAAATATTTGTCAGTTAAGTTCACCATCTTATATAACACCTCAAAACAATTACAATGGCAACATCAAAGATCTCTGATCATAGATCATAACAAATATAATAATAATGAAAAAGTTTGAAATATTTTGAGAATTACCAAAATGTGACACAGACACAAAGTGAGTAAATATTGTTGGAAAACTGTCACCAATAGACTTGCTGGACACAGTGTTACCACACACCTTCAATTTGCAAAAAGCACAATATCTGCAAAGTGCAATAAAGCAAAGAGCAATAAAATGAGATAAGCCTGTACATCTGGCTTTCTACAGCTGTGCCAGCAGGTAAACATCCTTGTTTACAAAGCCCATCCATTAGATCAATCACTACAGTTGTTCTGTTCATCAAAATTCTAGTTTTTAGTCTCCCTGCTATTACTAGACTTGCCCTCTCATGATGGATCATGATGCTTCAAGAAAATGGAACTAACCATCATTTTGGAAACTTTACATTTCTTTATAGTTTCTTAGGGCATTAATTAATCAATTCCTAAAAATCTTCTTTCTCAGTAACAAACCCAGTAAACTATATTGAAGTGGATTCTCAAAAACTAAAATGATGATTTTCATATACATGTAGAAAACACACATGGAATATTTATATCATTAATGAAAAGACAAATAGGTGGTAAAGACACTTCTAAGAACAATTAAAGAACTGGTACTTATGTGGATTTATAAAAATGGTAATAAGATTCCTAGACTAGTACAGAACCAGATAATGCCCTATAGAGTAATAAAACCATAACAGTTGGGACAAACTTTCCTACCAGAGAGACAGCTACCAGTTAAATTTAACTTCATAGTGTCCAGGACATAATTAAAAGAAAGCAAAGTGAAAGCAGATAAATTATTGATGAGAATTGAATAATATTCACAGAGGGCTATTAAAATGTACTCTGAGAATGAAAGAATATATTGCACTATTTTTTGTCTTATTTCCAAAACATGAACACTCTTTCTGAACATGACACCTCAAATTAACATCTACTCCTAATCTATTCAGAAACAGATCCAAATGTTATGAACTGTTACATTAAAAATAGTAAAGTTAAAGTTTACCATACTACACCTACCAATAGTGAGAAAAGAAGAGAAGTGAAAGGTAAAGGAGAAAGGTAAGATATACTCAACTGAATGCAGAGTTCCAAGGAATAGTGGAAAGAGATAAGAAAGCCTTTTTTGAGAAATGTCTATTTAGTTCTTTGGCCCATTTTTTGATTGGCTCGTTTATTTTTCTGGAATTGAGCTGTAGGAGTTGCTTGTATATTTTTGAGATTAGTTGTTTGTCAGTTGCTTCATTTGCTATTATTTTCTCCCATTCTGAAGTCTGTCTTTTCACCTTGCTTATAGTTTCCTTTGTTGTGCAGAAGCTTTTAAGTTTAACTGGGTCCCATTTGTTTATTTTTGCTTATATTTCCAATATTCTGGGAGGGGGGTCATAGAGGATCCTGCTGTGATGTATTCGGTGAGTGTTTTGCCTAAGTTCTCTTCTAGGAGTTTTATAGTTTCTGGTCTTACATTTAGATCTTTAATCCATTTTGAGTTTATTTTTGTGTATGATGTTAGAAAGTGTTCTAGTTTCATTCTTTTACAAGTGGTTGACCAGTTTTCCCAGCACCACTTGTTAAAGAGATTGTCTTTACTCCATTGTATATTCTTGCCTCCTTTGTCAAAGATAAGGTGTCCATAGGTGCGTGGATTTATCTCTAGGCTTTCTATTTTGTTCCATTGATCTATATTTCTGTCTCTGTGCCCATACCGTACTCTCTTGATGACTGTGGCTTTGTAGTAGAGCCTGAAGTCAGGCAGGTTGATTCTTTCAGTTCCATTCTTTCTCAAGATTGCTTTGGCTATTCGAGGTTTGTATTTCCATACAAATTGTGAAATTATTTGTTCTAGCTCTGTGAAAAATACTGTTGTTAGCTTGATAAGGGTGCATTGAATCTATAAATTGCTTTGGGTAGTATACTCATTTTCATTATATTGATTCTTCCGATTCATGAACATGGTTTATTTCTCCATCTGTTAGTGTCTTCTTTGATTTCTTTCACCAGTGTTTTATAGTTTTCTATATATAGGTCTTTAGTTTCTTTAGGTAGGTATATTCCTAAGTACTAAACAGACATTCCTCCAAAAAAGACATTCAAATGGCTAACAAACACATGAAAAGATGCTCAATATCACTCATTATCAGAGAAATGCAAATCAGAACCTCAATAAGGTACCATTTCATGCCAGTCAGAATGGCTGCGATCCGAAAGTCTACAAGCAATAAATGCTGGAGAGGGTGCGGAGAAAAGGGAACTCTCTTACACTGTTGGTGGGAATGCAAACTAGTATAGCCACTATGGAGAACAGTGTGGAGATTCCTTCAAAAACTGGAAATAGAACTGCCTTATCACCCAGCAATCCCACTGCTGGGCATACACACCAAGGAAACCAGAATTGAAAGAGACACATGTACCCCAATATTCATCATAGCACTGTTTGTAAGAGCCAGGACATGGAAGCGACCTAGATGTCCATCAGCAGATGAATGGATAAGAAAGCCGTGGTACATATACACAATGGAGTATTACTCAGCCATTAAAAAGAATACATTTGAATCAGTTCTAATGAGGTGGATGAAACTGGAGCCGATTATACAGAGTGAAGTAAGCCAGAAAGAAAACCACCAATACAGTATACTAACACATATATACGGAATTTAGAAAGATGGTAATGATAACCCTGTATAGGAGACAGCAAAAGAGACACAGATGTATAGAACAGACTTCTGGACTCTGTGGGAGAGGGAGAGGGTGGGATGAGTTGGGAGAATGGCATGAAACATGTATAATATCATATATGAAATGAGTCACCAGTCCAGGTTCAATGCATGATACTGGATGCTTGGGGCTGGTGCACTGGGACTACCCAGAGGGATGGTATGGGGAGGGAGGAGGGAGGGGTGTTCAGAATGGGGAACACGTGTATACCTGTGGTTGATACATGTTGATGTATGTCAAAACCAATACAATACTGTAAAGTAATTAACCTCCAATTAAAATAAATTTATATTAAAAAAAGAAGAAAAGAAAAGAAAGCCTTCTTAAGTGAACAATGTAAAGAAATTGAGAAAAACAGTAGAATGGGAAAGACTAGAGAACTCGTCAAGAAAGTTAGAGATACCAAGGGAATATTTCATGAAACATGGGCACAGTAAAGGACAGAAAAGGCAAGGAGCTACTGAAGTAGAAGAGATTAAGAAGAGGTGGAAAGAATACATAGAACTTCACAAATATGGTCTTAATGACCTGGATAAGCCCGATGGTGCAGTCACTCACCTAGAGCCAGACATCCTGGAATGTCAAGCCAAGTTGGCCTTAGGAAACATTACTACCAACAAAGTTAGTGAATGTGATGGAATTCCAGCTGACCTATTTCAAATCCTAAAGGGTGTTGATAAAGTGTCACACTTATTATTGCCAGCAAATATAAAAAACTCAGCAGTGGCCACAGGACTGGAAAAGGACAATTTTTATTCTAATCCCAAAGAAGGGCAATGTCAAAGAATTTTCAAACTAGACACAACTATACTCATTTCACAGGCTAGCAAGGTAATGTTCAAAATCCTTCAAGCTAGGCTTCAACAATATGTGAACTGAGAATTTCCAGGTGTTACAAGCTGAATTTAGAAAAGGTAGAGGAACCAGATATCCAAATATCAACTTCTGCTGGATCATAGAATAAGCAAGGGACTTCCAAAAGACATCTGCTTCGTTGACTATGCTAAAGTCTTGACTGTGCAAAATTCTAAAAGAGATGAGAATAACAGACTACCTTACCTGCCACATGAGAAACCTGCATGCAGGTCAAGGAGCAACAGTTAGAACTGGACCTTGAACAACAATGATTCAAAATGGGAAAGGAATATGCCAAGGCTATATATTGTCACCTGCTTACATCATGTGCAATGCCAGGTTGGATGAAGCACAAGTTGAAATCACACTTGCCAGGAGAAATATCAACAAACTCAGATATGGAAATAATATCACTCTAGTGACAGAAAGTGAAGAGGAACTAGAGAGCTTCTTGATGAGGGTGAAAGAGGAGAATGAAAAATTTGGCTTAAAACTCAAGCATTCAAAAACTAAGATCATGGCATCTGGTTCCATCACTTTATGGTAAATAGATAGGGAAAAAGTTTTGGAAACAGTGACATATTTCATTCTATTGGGCCCCCAAATCACTGTAGATAGTGATTGTAGCCACCAAATTAAAAATGCTTGTTCCTTGGAAGAAAAGCTATGACAAAATTAGCATATTAAAAAGCAGAGATATTACTTTGCCAGCAAAGATCTGTATAATTGAAGCTATGGCTTTTCCAGTAGTCATGTATGGATGTGAGATTTGAACCATAAAGAATGCTGAGCACTGAAGAATCGATGCTTTCAAACTGCAGTGCTAGATTACTCTTGAGGGTCCCTTGGACAGCGAGGAGATCAAACCAGTCAATCCTAAAGGAAATCAACCTAAATATTTATTGGAAGGACTGACACTGAAGCTGACACTCCAATACTTTGGCCACCTGATGTGAAGAGCTGACTCATTAGAAAAGATCCTGATGCTGAAGAAGATTGAGGAGAAGAGAAGGGGGTGACAGAGGATGTGATGGTTGTAAGGCATCAGTGACTCAATGGACATGAGTTTAATCAAACTCAGGGAGATAGTGAAGGACAGGGTAGCCTGGCATGCTGCAGTTCACGGGGTGAAAAAAAGTGAGACATGGCTTACTGGTTGGACAACAACAACAACCATACTACACAAGTCATGTCAGACACATTGCTTTCAAACGGCCAAATGTAATGCAATCAAATATTTGGAATGTTAATATGGTCTATGACGCCATTTGCAAAATGTATTATGTCTTCTTATGTAGTTAGATAAATTGTAAACATCTATGAATTTATCTACATCCTATAAAGAATCTGCACTAAAATAGCTATATCATATTTCAATTGAGTTCTATCATCAATCTTTCCTGAGGCTTTTAAGATGTCTGATGAAAATATTTATTTCATATCTAAGTATATGTCAAGAAATACATTTTGAAACTTTAAAACATCAAGATATGAAACTGATGAAGCCTTTTACCCTCTAATTTTATGACACAGTTATATTCCTACATCATATAATTAATACTCTGCACATTTTCCTTTTAAATGATTCCTGCTATATTCACTGAAAAACAACACATTATTCAAATTTTGTCAGTTCCAGGATCCTACTGAACAGGTTTAATGTGCTTAATCTGTACTGTTGAAGCTCAAAGATTTTTTCAATACATATTTGAAAATACTGCCTTCTTTAAATTAAAGATGGTCTTGATTTACTCTACTTAAAAATTAGATTGCAAATATCAGTGGCATTTGCCTATCAGTTTTTCTCTGGATTTTTCCTAAACAGTGAGACTCGTGACTCGCCTTGTGGTCAAGGATGCTAGGCAACAAGCACCTGAAAAAAAGTACCTCTTTTCATTTCTTTCCTCTTTTGCATAATAGAGGAAATGGTAAAGAAATCTTAAACTGGAAACTCCAGGTATTTGTGTTTAAATGCTTTTTCCAAGTTAAGCTCCAGGTTTGGATTTCTAACTTTGTAGTAGAAATTCCATGTGTATTTGGATAAGACCAAATTCATCTTATCCAATATAAGATGTATCAACTTCTATCCATAGTATTTTTCTTTACTGAAACTGCAGTTTCTTTCAAGACAATTCCAGTTTCTTTTCCACAAGAACCAATCATCAGAGTTCAAATTCTTTTTTTAAAGACACGAGTAATTGTTGACATCATGCATGGTTTAATAAGATTCCTCCAAACAAACTGGAATTTTACACTGTAATTACATACAATTTTAAACACTAAATACAAATTGATATTAAATAATATTTCTGGATAGAGGTCACTGAATAATATTCCTTTTTCCAAAGTGCATTTTTACCTGCCTTTTCACTTTCAGAATTAATTCTACCTTAACAACTGAAGTAAGAATATTCAGAGCTTCCATACCATATACCTTAACTCTTAAATATTTAATGGCAAATGGTATTTTAATGTTTAATTTTTAAACCATATCTCCAATAACTTTGGATGCTTTTTTCATATGTTTCAAATAAGAGCATCCATTAATTAAGTTCTATTTATGGTCCAGGTATTATAGATTATGCTTTACAGATAACATAAAATTCTTACAATTCTATGTGTGTGTGCTGTCATGTCAGACTCTGCAACCCCATGGACTGTAGCCAGCCAGACTCCCCTTTCTATGGCATTCTCCAGGCAAGAATATTGGAGTGGGTTGCATTCCCTTCTCCAGGGCATCTTCCTGACCCAGCTCTTCTGCGTTGCAGGCGGGTTCTTTACCATCTGAATCACCAAGGAAGCCCCACAGTTCTATTAATTAGGTACTATCATTAGACTCACTACATAGATCAGGAAACTGAGGAATTAAGAGGTTAAATACTCACCCAACATTACATAAGTATAGGTCTCAGATTTAAACACAGGCAGTGAAGTTGCAGAGTTTATATTAGTAATTAAGCTTCAAAACACGCATACAGTAAAAAGTGATCATGGACTGCTAATGCAGCTTAAGAGCATGACTTAGCTTAACTCTTCAAATGCAAGGCCAGTTTTAGAGCTGGGATAGAATACCTTCTGTGAGTTTACTTTTAAAAAATAAGTGCACATTCATTTTTAATTTTAGGCAAAATTTTGATGAACAGACTTACAACTCTAAAAGATACTTTAGTGCGATTATCAAAAGTTAGGAAGAAAAAAAAAAGTTAGGAAGAAGCGGCATATGTTAGATCCTGAACTTCACAAAATACAGTGCCTCTGTCTTATCCAGCCAACAGAATGAGATAGAGATGAGCATACTGCAGAATAGAATGAAACAAGTGATAACTAGAGAGATCCCAGGGTTGAGTAGAGAATGACCAAAAGGAAACGTTTACCTTTTGTGTTTCATAAAACTCAAATGACCATGCTATCTGAGAAAATGTCCTTTAAGTTGCAGTTCACTGTGGACTTTCAGAAGACATAGGCTTAGAATGAGAATAAAGGAATATGCAAGAGATCTTTCAAATTATAGATCTATTCAAAAAAATTTAAACTGCAACTACCAAAGTTTCCCAAGGAAATATGATACAGTATTGTTCAAAGGGCTATGATTGAACAACAGAAAAAGGGCAAGAATTTCTGGATTAACTTAAGTCACCATTTCACTTAACATATCAGAACTCTAATGTTTCCCCAAATACTACTGAATAAGGTAGCACGTTATTTGAACCGAATTATTTGATTATCACACCTCATGAAACGGTATGTCGTGTTTAAACTGATGGAGAAAGCAAAGAAGTAAGCTAAAAAGGTTTTACACATGCAGTTTTGTTTTCCTTCAAGATATGCTGAGGTATAAGTTATATACAGCACTGTATAAGTTTAAGGGTCATAGCATAATAATTTGACTTGCAGCATGAAATGATTACCACCATAAGTTTAGTGAACATCTGTCATCTCATGCAAATATAGAATAAAAGAAAATTATTGTTTTCCTTGGGCTGAGCATTCTGGATTTACCTTCTTAACAACTTTCTTATATAATAAACACAGTTAATTATATTAACACCAACAGAATTTTGTATTATATTTAAAGCACTAAATATGATGTCTGTGAAGCTGCTGCTCTTGTTAGATAAAGCTTGAGTTATTAAATGTTTCTTGTGACCATATTAATATCTAATTTTATTGGGCCAAAAAAGTCATTAAAGGGAATTGATCGTATTTATTCATTTTTTTTGGTATGCCCATTTCAGACATGGCATAGGGACTTGCAGAAAATAGATACCTGATAAATATGCATTAATTGATAAGCAGTAAAAGGTTTAGAAATAGGCAACTTTGTAACTAAAGACTAAGAAGAATACATAATCATTACTTTGTTTTTTTAAAAGTAATCTAAATGTAGTAAATCATTTATGCTAATAAACTTTCAAACATTCTTTACAGTAACCCCTGGTGTTTTAATCAAGAAAGACAACATTAAGAAAGAAAAAAAAAATCAAATATCTAGGTATACTGACTCTAGTGTAAACTTTATCCCTGAAGATTTCTTCTGTCATTTAACCTAATTATACTCAGTAGTCTTATGATCATATTAAAATTTCCCCTAATGAAGAAAGGAAAGTAATCCACCTCTTCTTATTAATTTTCCAAAATAAGATAGAAATGAAAAATATATTAACCCAAGCTAAGCCATCACAAAGATATCTGATCAGGTCCTACATGGTTTTCACTCAACAACTCTCCAATCACAGCATACATTGATGCATTATATCTAAGATTTTCATTTCATTTATGTATTTCTACATAAAAAGAATATTTGATATATTACTAAAGTTACTGTCCATAACTTTATTTTGACTCAAAATTCTTACAATTTCTGAATCTGCTAAGAACACCATCAACAGGTTTTTCAGTAAAGCCAAGTTGAAAACAAACGTTCTTTAAAGCAGCAAAGTGAAATCATTCTTTTTTCATTCACACATTCATTCATTCATTTTAATTAAAATTGTCTCTGACAAAAGGCTTTTAGAAGGAATTTAAAGTCATAATACCAAGATCTAATTTCCAATGGGTTTCCCTGGTGGCTCAGACATTAAAAAGTCTGCCTTCAATGCAGGAGATCCGAGTTCGGTTCTTAGGTTGGAAGGGTCCCCTGGAGAAGGGAATGGCTACACACTCCATTATTCTTGCCTGGAGAATTCCATGGACAGAGGAGTCTGGTGGACTACAGTCCACAGGGTCACAAAGAATCAGATGTAACTGAGCATCTAATATTTACAATGACCTCTCTCAAGAGCTAGGGTTAAAGAAGTGATTTGTCTAACCAAGCAACAGATAAAAATTTCCATTGTAGGATCTTAAGTATCGTGTGTGTGTGTGTGTGTGTGTGTGTGTGTGTGTGTGTTAGTCACTGAGTCGTGTATAACTCTTTGCAACACCATGAACTGTAGCCCACTAGGCTTCTCTGTCCATGGAATTCTACAGGCAAGAATACTGGAGTGGATAGCCATTCCCTTCTCCAGTTTCCTAAATGGATCAATTTACCTTTACTTGGCTACAATAAATGAGTCACAAATAAAATAATTTGAGATGGAACAACAGGACACACTTTGCGAGTTTTTGAATTTTTTCCATGTTAATCTAGTAACATTGAGATATCCCATCTGTTGAATTATCAAAACATCCATTGGATTATTGAAAATCGTGAGAGTTCCAGGATAATATCTATTTCTGCTTTATTGACTATGCCAAAGCTTTTGACTCCCTGGCTCACCACAAACTTTGGAAAATGTTAAAGAGATGGGAATGTCAGACCACCTGACCTGCCTCTTGAGAAATCTGTATGCAGGTCAGGAAGCAACAGTTAGAATTGGACATGAAACAACAGACTGGTTCTAAATAGGGAAAGGAATATGTCTAGGCTGTATATTGTCACCCTGATTATTTAACTTATATACAGAGTACATCATGAGAAACACTGGAGGGGATGAAGCACAAGCTGGCATAAAGATTGCTGGAAGAAATATCAATAACCTCAGATATGAAATGACACCACCCTTATGGCAGAAAGCAAAGAAGAACTAAAGAGCCTCTTGATGAAAGTGAAAGAGGAGAGTGAAAAAGTTGGCTTAAAGCTCAACATTCAGAAAATGAAGATCATGGCATCTGGTCCCATCACTTCATGGCAAATAGATGGGAAAACAGTGGAAACAGTGACACATTTTATTTTGGGGGGCTCCAGAATCACTGCAGATGGTGAGTGCATCCATGACATTAAAAGACACTTACTTCTTGGAAGAAAAGTTATGATCAACATAGTGTATTAAAAAGCAGAGACATTACTTTGCCAGCAAAGGTCCATCTAGTCAAGGCTATGGTTTTTCCAGTAGTCATGTATGGATGTGAGAGTTGTACTCTAAAGAAAGCTGAGCACCAAAGAACTGATGCTTTTGAACTGTGGTGTTGGAGAAGACTCTTGAGAGTCCCCTGGAGTTCAAGGAGATCCAACCAATCCATCCTAAAGGAAATCAGTCCTGAATATTCATTGGAAGGACTGATGTTGAAGCTGAAACTCCAATACTTTGGCTGCCTGATGCAAAGAGCTGAATCATTTGAAAAGACCCTGATGCTGGGAAAAATTGAAGGTGAAAGGAGAAGGGAATGGCAGAGGATGGATGGCATCAACAACTCAAAGGACAGGAATTTGAGTAAACTCCAGGAGTTGGTGATGGACAGGAAGGCCTGGCGTGCTGCAGTCCATGGGGTCACAAAGAGTCATACACGACTGAGCGACTGAACTGTACTGACCTGAGAGATATCACAAATCCATGAAGCCATTTAATGTTGAATGAAATATACTGGCTTTCTTCACAAATCAGATTTGTACAAACTATGTGATAGTGAATGAGTTAAAACAGTAAAACAGCTGATATGTTATCTGAAAAGCTGTACTATTCACATTTTTAACAGTCTTTCCTCCAAAATCTCTTTGATGTTAAATTAAAATAAGGGGATAAAGATCATTAATTACTTCTCTCCTGGGTTTAGAAAAATTACATTTTATGAGTTTGTTTTTTTAGTCATTAAAAAGGTTTTCTTGGTAATAATAAATGTGTCCCTCCTATTTTTACAACTTATACTCAGTCTTCACCATACAAAAAAAAGGAGAAAGATTTCCCAACTCCCAAACCCATGGACTGTAAAGACATGTCTGATTTTTACACCCCATGGACTGTAACCCACCAGGCTCTTCTCTCTTTGGGATTTCCCAGGCAATTCTGGAGTGGGTTGCCATTTCTTTCTCCAGGGGATCTTCCTGACCCGGGGTTAAACCCTCGTCTCCTGCATTGGCTGGCAGATTCTTTATCACTGAGCCTCCTGGGAAGCCCCAGATTTTCAAATGCACTGTGTTAAAAGAGTATTGCAGATGTTTTAATTTTACTGGCATATCTTTTGTCATCAATACACACACACACACACACACACGCACACACACACATACACAAACACTAAACTGTTGGAGCAGAGAAGGAAATGGAAATTTAACAAGTAAATCAGAGTACAGGTCTCTTTCTTGTAGGGAAAGATCCATTCTTAATCATCTTTAAATATAAGATGTATCTCATAGCACATGACTAAACCAAACTTGAAATCACAAAACTTAGAGGGAAAACCAAAAATTTCTATAAAACACTGTAAACATATGACAAGTAGAATTAAAATTATTGTTTTCAAAGAAATGGCACTTTGATTTCTCTAAATATGCCCCAGTCTATTTTTTTTTCACATTTTTATAAGAGTTGGTCAAAAAGGATATAGTCTTATTTTTATTTTGTTTGTTGATCAAATTTATTTGGCATTGTTTTCTTAAGAATTCTAGATGCTAATCAAAAGAGGATGGCACAACTAATTTTATATATATTTTGAAAACCACAAAGACTAAATGGCAAATATAAATGAAAAATAATATTGTAGATAAAATAAGATGAGAAGAAAATTAAAAATAAAGCATATGATGGTCAAATAAGAAATACAAGCCTAATTTTTAAACCACAGACAGTGACCATGTTGACAAGTCAGTATATCCATTACCTTATTTTTCTCAAAATAAGTTTCATTTAATTCACATTAATTTAAAGCAAAGGTCCATGGGTGGGAAGACATTGTAGAAAAGATCAATAATTAGACAGAGGGACAAAATGGTCTATAAAATCAAATGAATTATTAAAGAAGACTATAATGACATAAGCAGTATAAAATCAACATAAAATTAATCAATGCATTTACTCTGAATTTGGATCACTCCAAGTCACTAGAGTTCATTCATGCAGAAAGAGAACTGGGAAGAAGATAAGAATTCTTATTAATGTGGAAAAATAAATGAGATATTCACTTCTTAAGATCTAAGTTTAACTCTCAGAAAAAGCAGAATAAATATAAAAAGGATTAAAAATGCTCTGAATATTGTGTAAGGTTTTTTTATTAATATCCCTCACTCCCTTCTTTAACTTCCTTTCAACATTTAATATTTTATTATACCAGAAAGCAAAAGAAATTATGCAATGAACCTATTGAAGTTTGAAAAAACTCTTAAATTTAAGAAAGAATAAGCTTATGCAAAGAGAGAACTCTATGAACATTACATTTTCAGGCAAAGTATCTTCATAAGATATGGAGTGACCACTTGTAACTTTCAGTGTAAAAGTATAACAGATATAACACATCATTCACCTCACAAGAAAAAAACGATGAACTTGTGAGATTTTTCTTATTAGATTATATTTAGGATCAAAACTGGTTTTGACACAGGACAGAAATGTACATAGAAGGAAGAAAAGTATATAACTGATCTTAAGAAACAATAAACATTATTTTCTCAAAACTTGGTATTTCTGCCTGCCAATGGTGATAATTTTACTGACACAAGTTAGTGAAAAATACATTGTTACTTATACGGATACCATTTCTTATTATCACTATTTGGTGAATAATTACATATTTATATAAATAAAAAAGAAGGTGCAGTTAGCTTTCTTTTTAAGAATATGTGGTGCCTAACTAGAAATAGACATAAATTATTATAAACTATTGGTAAGAACATTATTTATCATTTTATTAGCTTCATTACAGACAAAGATTTGCAAGAGGGAAATGTAAATTCAAAATAATTTTAAATAAGCATGGATGCACCAACCTGGGAGAGTGCTCTCAGCAAACACCTGGTCACCTGAGCTGCACGGACCTGGGAAGGGCACAAAACGCAGACTCAACTGAGTCTGTGCCTTTGTGGAGTACCTGAGAACCTGTATCTGAGCAACTTAAACCTGGAAGGTGCATGCAACCCAGGGTCTGCTTTAGACAGTTCCCCCGCATAGCAATCTGGAGGCTAAGCAGTGTAGACTGAGAAAACACACATTCCGTGAGTGAGCGGGAGTAAACCCAGTGTGGCCCAGACACTGCGAACACTGCCCACACATGCCAGTGTATTTGTTTGCAGTGTTCCTCCCTACCAACAGCACAACTGAACAAATGAGCTTAAATAAGTGACCACCTCCGCCCCCATGTGTAAGGGTAGAAATCAGACATTGAAGAGACTTGCAAACAGAGGAAGCCAAAATAAACAAAGATGATGGAACCACTTTAGAAGTGACAGGTGCAGCAGATTAAGACCCTGTAGCTAGCATTGACTCTATTGGAAGGGTCCTATAGCCCTTGAGAAGAAGTATAAGCTGGAACAAGGAACATTCTGAAACTGAGCTGACCCCACACTGCCCTCAACAGCTCCAGAGAAATTCCTAGATATATTTTACTATTATCATTTTAAAATTTTTCTATTTTTAAGTTCTTTATTACTCCTTTAATTTTCATTTTATAACCTACTATTAAAATCACTGAAGATGGTGATTGCAGCCATGAAATTAAAAGATGCTTACTCCTTGGAAGGAAAGTTATGACCAACCTAGATAGCATATTCAAAAGCAGAGACATTACTTTGCCAACAAAGGTCCGTCTAGTCAAGGCTATGGTTTTTCCTGTGGTCATGTATGGATGTGAGGATTGGACTGTGAAGAAGGCTGAGTGCCGAAGAATTGATGCTTTTGAACTGTGGTGTTGGAGAAGACTCTTGAAAGTCCCTTGGCCTGGAAGGAGATCCAACCAGTCCATTCTAAAGGAGATCAGTCCCGAGTGTTCATTGGGAGGACTGATGCTAAAGCTGAGACTCCAATACTTTGGCCACCTCATGCAAAGAGTTGACTCATCGGAAAAGACTCTGATGCTGGGAGGGAATGGGGGAAGGAAGAGAAGGGGATGATAGAGGATGAGATGGCTGTATGGCATCACCAACTTAATGGACATGAGTTTGAGTGAACTCTGGGAGTTTGTGATGGGCAGGGAAGCCTGGTGTGCTGTGATTCACGGGGTCACAAAGAGTCAAACACGACTGAGTGACTGAACTGAACTGATTACTTTTCAAAAAAGAAAAGCCCTATTTTTGAAACAAATTGCATATATACATATATAATAATTTTTGTGATTTTTTTTGTTTGTTTCTAATATTGTTTTGAGAGTCTAACCTCTATTCTAGATTTTCAATCTTTGCTCTTTGGTATTTGTTATCAATTTTTTACCTTTAAGAATCCAATCTTCATACCTATTTTTATGCAGGAGTATGATTACTGGCTTGATTGCTCTCTCCCCTTTTGACTCTCCTTTTTCTCCCCCAGGTCACCTGTATCTCCTCCCTCCCGCTTCTCTTCTCTACCTAACTCTGTGAATCTCTTTGGGAGTTCCAGGCTGTGAGAACACTTATGGCCCTGATTACTGGCTAGACCTGTCCCTCTCCTTTTGACTCCCTCTCTTCTCCTCCTGGTCACCTCTATCTCCCTCCTCCCTCTTCTCTTCTCCATGTAACTCTGTGAACCTTTCTGGGTGTCCCTCACTGTGGAGAATCTTTTCACCATTAACCTAGTTGCTTTATCATTGGTATTGTATGGATGGAAAAATCTTGAGGCTACTGTAAAAATAAGACTGAAAGCCAGAGGCAGGAGGCTTAAATCCAAAACTTGAGCAAACCAGAAAACTCCTGACTCCAGGGAACAGTAATCAGCAAGAACTCATCCAAAAGTCTCCATAGCTACATTGAAACCAAGGTCCACCCAAGAGCCAACAAGTTTCAGAGCAAGACATATCAAGCTAATTCTCCAAAAACACAGGAACATAACCCTGAGCATTAAAATACAGGAGGCCAAAAGTCACACCAAACACATAGACACCTCAAAACATACTACTGGACACTTCTTTGCACTCCAGAGAGAAAAGATCCAGCTCTACCCACCAAAACACTGTGGCAATCTTCCCTAACCAGGAAACCTTGACAACCCACTTGTCTAACCCCACCCACAGTCAGGAACGTCCACAATAAAGAAGAACCACAAACTTCCAGCATACAGAAAGGCGATCCCAAACAGAAATCTAAACAAGATGAAAAAGGAGAAAAATATTCAGAAGGTAAAGGAACATAATAAATACCCACCAAACCAAACAAAAGAGGAGGAGATTAGGGAGTCTACCTGAAAAAGATTTCGGAATGATGATAGTAAATGATCCAAAATCTTGAAAATAAAACGGAGTTACAGTAAATAGTCTGGAGACAAGAACTGAGAAGATGCAAGAAATGTTTAACAAGGACCTAGAAGAAATAAGAGTCAATCAATAATGAATAATGAAATAACTGAGATCAAAAACACTCTGGAGAGAACCAACAGAATAACTGAGGCAGAAGATACGATAAGTGAGATGAAAGATAGAATGGTGGAAATAAATGAGGCAGAGAGGAAAAAAGAAAAAAAGAATTAAAAGAAATGAAAAAAACCTGAGACCTCTGAGACAATGTTAAACACTCCAACATTCGATTCATAGGAGTCCCAGAAGAAGAAGACAAAAAGAAAGGACTTGAGAAAATACTTGAGAAGATAATAGTTGAAAATATCCCTAAAATGGGGAAAGAAATAGCCACCCAAGTCCAAGAAACCCAGAGAGTCCCAAACAGGATAAACTCAAGGTGAAGCACCCCAAGACACATATTAATCAAGTTAACAAAGATCAAACACAAAGAACAAATAATAAAAGCAGCAAAGGAAAAACAACAAACAACACCAAGGGGATTCCCGTAAGGATAACAGCTGATCTTTCAATAGAAACTCTTCAGGCCAGACGGGATTGGCAGAAAATATTTAAAGTGATGAAACACTTTACAATCCAGATTACTGTACCCAGCAAGGATCTCAATCAAATATGAAGGAGAAATCAACAGCTTTACAGACAAGCAAAAGCTGAGAGAATTCAGCACCACCAAACCAGTTCTTCAACAAATGCTAAAGGATCTTCTCTAGACAGGAAACACAGAAAAGGTGTATAAACTCAAACCCAAAACAAAAAGTAAATGGCAACAGGATCATACTTATCAATAATTACCTTAAATGTAAATGGGTTGAATTCCCCAACCAAAACACAAAGACTGGCTGAATGGATACAAAAACAAGATCCCTATATATGTTGTCTACAAGAGACCCACCTCGAAACAAGGGACACATACAGACTGAAAGTGAAGGGCTGGAAAAAGATATTTCACGCAAATAAAGACCAAAAGAAAGCAAGAGTAGCAACATTCATATAAGATAAAATACTATTTGAAATAAAGGCCATGAAAAGAGACAAAGAAGGACACTACATAATGATCAAAGGATCAAGCCAAGAAGAAGATATAACAGTTATAAATACATATACACCCAACATAGAAGCACCGTAATATGTAAGGCAAATGCTAACAAGTATGAAAGGGGAAATTAACAACAACAAAATAATACTGGGAGACTTTAATACCCCACTCACACCCATGGATAGATCAACTAAACAGAAAATTAGCAAGGAAACACAAACTTTAAATGATGCCATGGACCAGTTAGACCTAATTGATATCTATAGGACATTTCACCACAAAACAATGAGTTTCACCTTTTTCTCAAGTGCACACAGAATGTCATCTCCACAATAGATCACATCCTGGGCCATAAATCTAGCCTTGGTAAATTCAAACAAAGTAAAATCATTTCAAGCCTCTTTTCTGATCACAATGCGATAACATTAGATGTCGATGACAGGGGAAAAAAAATCTATTAAAAATACAAACATATGGAGGCTAAACAATACCCTTCTGAATAACCAAAAAAATAACAGAAGAAATCAAAAAAGAAATCAAAATATGTATAGAAACGAATGAAAATGAAAACACGACAACTCAAAACCTATGGGACTCAGTAAAAGCAGTGCTAAGGGGAACGTTCATAGCAATACAAGCTTACCTCAAGAAACAAGAAAAAAATCAAATAAATAACCTAACTCTACACCTAAAGCTACTAGAAAAAGAAGAAATGAAGAACCCCAGAGTTAGTAGAAAGAAAGAAATCATAAAAATTAGGGCAGAAATAAATGAAAAAGAAACAAAAATGACCACAGCAAAAATCAAAAAAGCTAAAAGCAGGTTCGTTGAGAAGATAAATAAAATAGACAAACCATTAACCAGACTCATCAAGAAAAGGAAAAAGATGGAGAAGAATCAAATCAACAAAATTCAAAATGAAAATGGGGAAATCACAACAGACAACACAGAAATAAAAAGGATCATAAGAGACTACTATCCGCAACTATATGCTAATAAAATGGACGACAACTTGGAAGAAATGGACAAATTCTTAGAAAAGTATAACTTTCCAAAAGCATAACTTTCCAAAAGTATAACTTTCCAAAAGTATACCAGGAAAAAAAGAAAATCTTTACAGAACCATCAAAAGCATGGAAATTGAGACTGTAATCAGAAATCTTCCAACAAACAAAAGCCCAGGAAAAGGTGGACTCACAGTTGAATTCTACCAAAAATTTCGATAAAAGCTACCATCTATCCTGCTCAAACCCTTCCAGAAAATTGCAGAGGAAGGTAAACTGCCAAATACATTATAGGAGGCCACCATCACCCTAATACCAAACCCAGTCAAACATGTCACACACACAAAAAAAACTACAGGCCAATATCACTGATGAAAATAGATGCAAAAATCCTTAACAAAATTCTAGCAAACAGAATCCAACAATATATTAAAAAGATCAGACATCATGACCAAGTGGGCTTCATCCCAGGGATGCAAGGATTCTTCAATATTAACAAATTAAACAATGTGATATGCCACATTAACAAATTGAAAGATAAAAACCATATGATTGTCTTAATAGATGCAGAGAAAGTCTTTGACAAAATTCAACATCCATTTACAATAAAAATCCTCCAGAAAGCAGGCATACATGGAACATATCTCAACATAATAAAAGCCATTGATGATAAACCCACAGCAAACATTATCCTCAGTGGTGAAAAATTGAAAGCATTTCCCCTAAAGTCAGGAACAAGACAAGGGTACCCACTCTCACCACTCTATTCAACATAGTTTTGGAAGTTTTAGCCACACCAATCAGAGAAGAAAAAGAAATAAAAGGGATCCAAACTGGAAAAGAAGAAGTAAAACTCTCACTCTTTGCAGATGACATGATCCTCTACATAGAAAACTCTAAGGACATCACCAGAAAATTACTAGAGCTAATCAATGAATATAGTAAAGTTGCAGAATATGAAATTAAAACACAGAAATTTCTTGCATTCCTATCACTAACAATGAGAAAACAGGAAGAGAAATTAAAATAACAATTCCATTCACTATTGCAATGAAAATAATAAAATACATCAGAATAAATCTACATAAAGAAACAAAAGACCTATATATAGAAAACTATAAAACACCAATGAAAGAAATCAAAGATGACACAAATAGATGGAGAAATATATATGTTCATGGATCAAGAGAATCAATATAGTCAAAATGAGTATACTACCCAAAAAAATCTATAGATTCAATGCAATCCCTATCAAGCTACCAACAGTATTTTTCACAGAACTAGAACAAATTATTTCACAATTTGTATCGAAATACAAAAACTCTCAAATAGCCAAAGCAATCTGGAGAAAAAAGAATGGAACTGGAGGAATCAACCTTCCTGACTTCAGACTATACTCCAAAGCTACAGTCATCAAAAGACTATGGTACTGGCACAAAGATAGAAATATAGATCAGTGGAACAAAATAGAAAGCCCAGAGATAAATCCACACACCTATGGACATTTTATCTTTGACAAAGGAGGGAAGAATATACAATGAAGAAGAGACAATCTCTTTTACAAGTCATGCTGGGAAAACTGGTCAACCACTTGTAAAAAAGAATGAAAATAGAACACTTTCTAACACCATACACAAAAATAAACTCAAAATGGATTAAAGATCTAAACATAAGACCAGAAATTGTAAAACTCCTAGAGGAAAACATATGCAAAACACTCTCTGACATAAACCATAGCAGGATCCTCTATGACCCACCTGCCAGAGTAATGGAAATAAAAGCAAAAATAAACAAATGGGACCTAATTAAACTTAAAAGCTTTTGCACAACGAAGGAAACTATAAGCAAGGTGAAAAGACAGCCTTCAGAATGGGATAAAATAATAGCAAATGAAGCAACTGATAAAGAACTAATCTAAAAAATATATAAGCAACTCCTGCAACTCAATTCCAGAAAAATAAACTGCCCAATCAAAAATGAACCAAAAAACTAAACAGCTATTTCTCCAAAGAAAACATACAGATGCCTAACAAACACATGAAACGATGCTCAACATCACTCATAATCAGAGAAATGCAAATCAAAACCACATGAAGTACCATCTCACAATGGTCAGAATGGCTGCTATCCAAAAGTCTACAAACAATAAATGCTGGAGATGGGGTGGAGAAAAGGGCTCAGATCATGAACTTCTTATTACCAAATTCAGACTCAAATTGAAGAAAATAGGGAAAACTGCTAGACCATTCAGGTATGACCTAAATCAAATCCCTTATGATTATACAGTGGAAGTGAGAAATAGATTGAAGGGCCTAGATCTGATAGATAGAGTGCCTGATGAACTATGGAATGAGGTTCGTGACATTGTACAGGAGACAGGGATCAAGACCATCCCCATGGAAAAGAAATGCAAAAAAGCAAAATGGCTGTCTGGGGAGGCCTTACAAATAGCTGTGAAAAGAAGAGAGGTGTAAAGCAAAGGAGAAAAGGAAAGATATAAGCATCTGAATGCAGAGTTCCAAAGAATAGCAAGGAGAGATAAGAAAGCCTTCTTCAGCAATCAATGCAAAGAAATAGAGGAAAATAACAGAATGGGAAAGACTGGAGATCTCTTTAAGAAAATTCGAGATACCAAGGGAACATTTCATGCAAAGATGGGCTCGATAAAGGACAGAAACGGTATGGACCTAACAGAAGCAGAAGATATTAAGAAGATGTGACAAGAATACACGGAAGACCTGTATAAAAAAGATCTTCATGACCCAGATAATCATGATGATGTGATCACTAATCTAGAGCCAGACATCATGGAATGTGAAGTCAAGTGGGCCTTAAAAGAATTACTATGAACAAAGCTAGTGGAGGTGATGGAATTCCAGTGGAGCTGTTTCAAATCCTGAAAGATGATGCTGTGAAAGTGATGCACTCAATATGCCAGCAAGTTTGGAAAACTCAGCAGTGGCCACAGGACTGGAAAAGGTCAGTCTTCATTCCAATTCCAAAGAAAGGCAATGCCAAAGAATGCTCAAACTACCGCACAATGGCACTTATCTCACATGCTAGTAAAGTCATGCTCAAAATTCTCCAAGGCAGGCTTCAGCAATACATGAACTTCCTGATGTTCAAGCTGGTTTTAGAAAAGGCAGAGGAACCAGAGATCAAATTGCCAACATCCGCTGGATCATGGAAAAAGCAAGAGAGTTCCAGAAAAACATCTATCTCTGCTTTATTGACTGTGCCAAAGCCTTTGACTGTGTGGATCACAATAAACTGGAAAATTCTGAAAGAGATGGGAATACCAGACCACCTAATGTGCCTCTTGAGAAATCTGTATGCAGGTCAGGAAGCAACCGTTAGAACTGGACATGGAACAACAGACTGGTTCCAAATAGGGAAAGGAGTACATCAAGGCTGTATATTGTCACCCTGCTTATTTAACTTCTGTGCAGAGTACATCATGAGAAACGCTGGACTGGAAGAAACACAAGCTGGAATCAAGTTTGCCGGGAGAAATATCAATAACCTCAGATATGCAGATGACATTACCCTTATGGCAGAAAGTGAAGAGGAGCTAAAAAGCCTCTTGATGAAAGCAAAAGAGGAGAGTGAAAAAGTTGGCTTCAAGCTCAACATTCAGAAAACGAAGATCATGGCATCCGGTCCCATCACTTCATGGGAAATAGATGGGGAAACAGTGGAAACAGTGTCAGACTTTATTTTTTTTGGGCTCCAAAATCACTGCAGATGGTGACTGGAGCCATGAAATTAAAAGATGCTTACTCCTTGGAAGAAAAGTTATGACCAACCTAGATAGTATATTCAAAAGCAGAGACATTACTTTGCCGACTAAGGTTCGTCTAGTCAAGGCTATGGTTTTTCCAGTGGTCATGTATGGATGTGAGAATTGGACTGTGAAGAAGGCTGAGCACCAAAGAATTGATGCTTTTGAACTGTGGTGTTGCAGAAGACTCTTGAGAGTCCCTTGGACTGCAAGGAGATCCAACCAGTCCATTCTGAAGGAGATCAGCCCTGGGATTTCTTTGGAAGGAAGGATCCTAAAGCTGAAGCTCCAGTACTTTGGCCACCTCATGCGTAGAGTTGACTCACTGGAAAAGACTCTGATGCTGGGAGGGATTGAGGGCAGGAGGAGAAGGGGATGACAGAGGATGAGATGGCTGGATGGCATCACAAACTCGATCGACATGAGTCTGAGTGAACTCTGGGCGTTGGTGATGGACACGGAGAACTGGCATGCTGCAATTCACGGGGTCACAAAGAGTCGGACACGACTGAGTGACTGAACTGAACTGCATTGAACTGAACTTATACTTTTGGTGGGAATGCAAAGTAGTACAGCGACTATGGAGAACAGTATGGAGATTCCTTAAAAAACTGAAAATAGAACTGCTATATGACCCAGCAATCCCACTGCTGAGCATACACACTGAGGAAACCAGAACTGAAAGAGACAGCACTACCCCAATGTTCATCACAACACTGTTTACAGTAGCCAGGACATGGAAGCAACCTAGATGTCTATTGGCAAATGAATGGACAAAACTGTGGTTCATATACACAATGGAATAATACTCAGCTATTAAAAAGAATGCATTTCAATCAGTTCTAATGAGGTGGATGAAACTGGAACCTATTATATGGAGTGAAGTAAGTCAGAAAGATAAACACCAATACAGTGTACTAACACATATATAGGGAATTTAGAAAGATGGTAACCATGACCGTATATGCGAGAAAGCAAAAGATTCACAGATGTAAAGAACAGACTTTTGGACTCTGTGGGAGAAGGCGAGGGTGGGATGATTTGAGAGAATAACACTGAAATATCTATATTATCATGTGGGAAATAGATCACCAGTCCACGTTCGAGGCATGAGACAAGGTGCTCAGGGGTGGTGCACTGGGATGATGCAGAGGGATGGGATGGTGAGGGAGGTAGGAGGGAGGTTCAGGATGGGGAACACATGTACACGCACAGTTGATTCATGTCATTGTATTGCAAAAAACACTACAATATTGTAAAGTAATTAGCCTCCAATTAAATTAATATAAAAATAAATAAATAAATATGCATGCATGTGTGAATGCTAAGTCGCTTCAGTTGTATCAGATTCTGCGTGATCCTATGGACTGTAATCCACAAGGCATGTGGTATAATTAGAGGCTTAGTTTACACATACAGCACATGGATCAAACAGTCGTCTGAGACTATCAGTGCCAACTTCATTGTGATTTAGAATAGCAGAATATTTTCTCTGACTGGACTTTCTGCAGATGATACAGAAGAGAAATAGTTTTACCCATTTATATTCCTTTAATTATTCTTATTGATGGTATGAACTGAACTCCCATATTGTTCTAAACGTCCCTGGTGGCTCAGACAGTAAAGAATCTGCCTGTAATGCTGGAGACCAGAGTTCAATCCCTGGGTCAGGAAGATCCCCTGGAGAAGGAAATGGCAACATACCCTAATATTCTTGCCCGGGAAATTCCATGGTTAGAGGAGCCGGCAGGCTACAGTCCATGAAGTTCTCAGTCCGACATGACTGAGCATGTGTGCCCACAGACACACACAAATGCTATAGTATAAACAGTATGGAATCTCTTTGACTGCCGTCTCAAAGAGTTGGACATGACTAAACGACTAACACTTTTACTTTTACTTTCACTGTTCTAGGAATAGTGTAAGGCACTGGGATGCATATATTATCAGTCCTGGTCCTCTAAGAATCAGATTGAAAGTGGAATTAGAAGCGCAAGGCATTTGTGGGAGAAAAGCACTAGGGAAAGACGAATGAGAAAGGATACAGAAGGAAGGGAAAGTTTTCAATGTTTGATAAAGGTCTGGTATCTGTGAAAGAAGAAAGAAAAAGGAGGAAAATGGAAGAATCAAAATGCAATGCAGTTCAGCTAAGAGACAAAAAAAAGAAATTCAGAAAGATTGATAGCCTCAGAATGAAGACTGCCCATTAGAAGAACCTGTTCATGTAGGCATGGCTTTGCTCTGGTACACACTACAATCGGTCATGGAGGAGAAGCAGCCTGGGAGAAAATGGCTTTGACATGGATGCTATATTGATCCCAGAGTCACAGCAGTTGGAAGCTTTATAGCAACTACACAGCAGGTTCTCCTTTGAAGGTATATATGAAATAAGCCTCCAAGGCTATCCAAATGTCAACAACACACTTTCAACTCATAAGTTCACAGTATAGTAAGGGCAGCAGATCAATAATTATATTATAAACACATACATAATATGCATTATAGAAGGATACTATGGGAATAAATGGAAAGAATGCCTAAAAAAGATGAAAGATGGTGGTATATTTTTGAAAGTTTTCTACTGAGGGAAAGGAAAGACTTTGACAAGCAGCCCCAACAATATACACAAAAGATGCAACACCATAAAAAAAGAATGAAATAATGCCATTTGCAGCTTTAAAAATGAATATAGAGAATATAATCCTAAACTTAAATCCAAAGACAAATATCATATGATATAACGTATATGTGGAATGTAAAATATGACACAAATGAACTAACCTACAATTCAGGAACAGGCTCACAGACATAAAGAACAGACTTGTGGTTATTAAGGGGGATCAGGATGAGGAAGTGTTGAAATTGGAGTTTGGAATTAGCAGATGGAAACTATTATCTAAAGAATATATAAACAACATGGTCCTACTGTATAGCAGAGGGAACTATATTCAACATTCTAAAATTAACCATAATGGAAAAGGATATGAAGAATAATTATAATTTTGTTGTATACACACACACATACATGCACAGACACACACACACACACACACACACACACACACACACATATAATAGCTGAATCACTGGCCGTACACTGGAAACTCACATAGAATTGTAAACAACTAAATATTCTTCAATTAAAACAATTAAAACTTTAAAAAAGGCTGGATGCTTCCCTGGTGTCCAGTGATTAAGAATTGGCCTCCCAATGCAGGGGACCTGGGTTCAATCTCTGTTCTGGGAAGATTCCACATGCTGCAAGGCAGCTGAGCCTGTGCACTCTAATGTATTCTTCCAGTAATAGTACCCTATTTCTATCTTCTTTTCATCTAATTTAGGATTGTGAAAATGACATGTTTTACAACTGACTATTTTACAACTCATTTCTCATTCAAGGGCACGATAGTGACACATTAATATAAAGCTAGAAGGAAACTTTTTGATTCCTAAAATCACCCACCATTATGATTTGACCCTGAGGAAATGTGAAATTTGTGGTTTCTTTGAAAATGCTCTACCATCTCTGGGTGCAAGTCAGAATATGTCCTCAGAACTGTCAGTATGTTCTTGAGCACAAAGGTCTCAACTTGGAACACTGGATGCAAGTACTGATTATACTGCCAAATATCTAAATGTAAATATGTTAATTTTATACAAATCTACTATTATTTAACATTTTTAAGGACAAAATCTTTGGCCTTTCTATCATTAAAGCAACATGAAGCCTCTTTTATTATCTATCACACTAATAATGTTCTCTCTCTATATATAGTATATTATATATTATATACTATGTATATGGTATACTCCCTTCAAGAAAAAAAAGACAATTAAAATTCATGGTTTTAATAAATCTACATAAATATTTACCATCTTTATAACCTTATCTGCTTTTGTTTTACAGGTTTCAATAATGATTGCCTGTCCTAAGACATGGGCTTCCCAAGTAGCGCTAGTGGTTAAGAACACGCCTGTTAATGCGGAAGACATACGAGATTCAGGTTTGATCCCTGGGTCAGGAAGATCCACTGGAGGAGGGCATGGCAACCCTCATGGACAGAAAATCCTGGCTATAGTCCATAGGATTGCAGAGTTGGACATGACTGAAACAACTTAGCACACACACATTTTTAAGATATACATAATGATGTTCAAATTTATAAATATAATAAAAATGACAATTGATCTTCCTCTTACTATTGAGACAAAAGATTTGATAATGACTCTTGTGTTCCCTAGAGGACCGGGTTACATTATAAAGTCTTGACTGATTTTTAGACAAGGAAAATCCTGGCACAAATCTCATTTTGAAAGGGAGAAGTACAAAATAATATACACCTGATTAATATTTGAAACAACAGTTCACAACCAACTCTTGTTGATTGTTGGTTGTTAATATGCACTGCATAACACCAACTTCAGTGCCATTACACTGCAAAATATTGAAATTCCTCTTTTTGTCTGTCATAGCCAATATGAAGGTAGAAGCTATAACAAGTTTTATGACAGTAGATTTAACAACGGGATCCTTAATCTGTAAGAAGGAATCACATTGCCAAATTTAAGGCAGCTTATCTTTAATTCCTAATCTTTCAACGACTGTTGATAGCATCACTGGCATGATTACCAGTGTCTGTCTGCAATGCAGGAGACCTGGGTTTGATCTCTGGGTTGAGAAGGAGAAGGAAATGGCAACCCACTCTAGCACTCTTACCTGGAAAATCTCATGGACAGAGAAGCCTGGTAGGCTACAGTCCATGGCGTCACAAAGAGTCAGACATGACTGAATGACTCCAATGTAGTACAATTATATTCACCCTACATGAAGACATGTTTTTATAAAGGCTTTATAGAATCTGTTGTAACATTTTATAAGAGCTATGATGTATAAATTATCTTTAAGTCTAATAATGAGATTTTTTCTATAAATATTAATTTTACCACTTGAGGGGAAACTATAGCCTTTAAAGTCAGCTTTTATAAGAATATTTAGTGATATATTCTCAAAACAAGTTGACAATACTAAAGTGAGAAAAGCAAATTCCAAAACGATGTAATCTAAATCTGTGGAGAAAATAAAAGGATATATAAATAAACGTTGCTTTTCAGTCACTAAGTCCTATCTGACTCTGCAATCCCATGAACTTCAGTAAGCCATGCTTCCCTGTCCTTCACTATCTCCCTGACTTTGCTCTAACTCATATTCATTGAGTCAGTGATGCCATTCAACCATCTCATCCTCTGTCACCCCTTCTCCTCTGTTTATAATAATCTGTTATTATATAAATAAATAACAGACTGGAAAATGAAAAACTTAAAATGTAACTGTAGTAATTTCTAAGAGGTATTATTTTGGCTAATGTTAATGATTATCTTTAATGCTCAAGTTTTCTATAGTGGTATTTATTTTTAAATTAAATATGAGTAATGCCATTTTTAAGAGGTATGTTGAATTTTAATTAAACCTGTCCTTAAAATGTAAAAATACTTCGAAGTAATAAAATCACTTTTCCTTAACTTACAATAATATACAATTTACAACTCTTTATTTCATCTTCTAATGTTGGAGAGGTTATCTACATGTTAATAATTTTATAACTAGAGAGTCAATTATAATAATAAAAATGAAAATTAGATACCCAAATATGTAAACACAAGATTTCACAGTAGTTTTTTTCATATACTGACTCAATATACTTTGTAATCATATTTATTTAAAAAAACTTAAAACACTTAAAGTAATCAATTTTACTAGACTTCAGTCCTAATATTTATATGAATAAGAAAAATCTTTACATATCTTTTATTAGTAGTAATGTATTTCCAGATTACTAAATATAGAAACATACTCATTTAAAGATGTAAAATATACTGCCAAGATTTATTCAATAATAAAATATTTAATGCTCTTGTGGATAAAAATTAAAAATAAAGAACAAGCTGTACTATGTAGGGTAAAAGAAAATCTGTATTATAAATATGAATAGTTACTATAATTGTGAGCTTAATTTCTATCTTTATACTTCTAACAAAGGCTAAGAAATCTCTCAGATACAAGCAGTAACTGGTACTTCATAATTTAAAAAAGGTATTCAATATGGTTGTTGCAATCACCAGTCTATTAGTGGGAGAAAGGTTATTGTCTTTGAATGCATTATTTGAAAACTAGTCAATGAATCTCAATTCTATATATGCTTAAAAATATTAGTGAAAGTATGGCATACATAAGCTATCAAATGTAAAGACTTTTATTTTAAACTATTAGAAATACAGGAACTGAAAGAGGAAAAATGAGCAAACCATATTTGTTACACATAAAATGTTCATTTTTTTCCCTTAAAGTCAAGGTAATGCTGAAAAATGTTTCTCATTAAACTTAAATTTGTTCATCAATTTAAACTTGTGATGAATTATCCAATCACTTCAGTTATTTAATTAAAATAAAAGTCAATTAAGCAGATAAAAGAACAAAAACATTATATATATATATATATATATATATATATATATATATAGTTGGTACATTTCTATGTATGTATAATGCAAAAATGTGTTATGAAGATTTGAACTATGTGTCCCTAAATTTCTCTTAAATTGTCTCATGATGAAAGCTGAGATAACCTTTGATCACAATATAAGTTACAGATTAGACACTTGCGTGTGTGCATGTTAAATTGCTTCAGTCCTGTTTGACTCTGCAACACTATAGACTGTAGCCTACCAGGCTCCTCTGTTCATGGGATTCTCAAGGCAAGAATACATGAGTGAGTTGTCATG